>NC_133163.1:108669381-109899024 GCF_040802235.1 Manis javanica | reverse complement strand
AGACTAGCATCTACATATCTTGTATCCATTCATGACATCCCTACCTTTCTCTTAATTTTTTTGCTATTTCTAGGGTACGTGGCTCACCCACGGGTTTTTTCAAATTGTGGCAAATCTCCAAAAAAATGTTCCAGTGTATTTACTGAAAAACATCCGTGTATCAGTGGACCCATGCAGTTCAAACCCCTGTTGTTCAAGAGTCAACTGTAGTTCAGAGTAGTCAGTGAGAGGGACAGTCTCGCGACTTTGAAGACTAATCCTCATTTTTGGCTAAAGGCTCGTGCCAGTGATTTCGGTGGAAGAAAATACTGGCCACTCATTTTCTTCTTCCAGAAAATTAATACGGTAGATGATGGCAACAGCTAAAGTACAGGACACTCAAAGGCCACCCTCTGCTGTAGCCCAGGAGCACCTCCACGCATACAGTGTCCAATATCCAGGTCACCCACTTCTGATTGTACATGTTTTCAACTGTCAGAATTACCACTTCCCTGACTGCAAAAATTGTACAGCAAGCAGTAAGTGTGGGAAGCTGAATGGAGGGAGAGCAAAAGGGAAACTCCTGCCTAACAGGACCATAGAATTGTGACTTTCATTGTCATAATCTGATAGTAATTGCAGGAGGATTCTGACACCAGCTACCAGTTCAGAAATCACTAAGATGGCAGAGTTTGGTCATGGGGCAGCACTGTGCTTTACTGCGGTCAGCAGAGCTCTCTTTCTGGACTGTGCAAACCTCCCTTACTCAGCCATGGGGTTACGGCAAGGGCATGCTGGGGAATTCAACAGAAATGTTAGTCGTGGCACTGATGCTTTCACCCTGAAAAGCCGTTTGAAACTATCAATGTTTAATTCCACTTCACAGTTTGTGTATGTTTGGAGATAGAAAACGGGTTTTCTTAATGTCTTATTTTTTAACGTTTATGGATACTAACGAAGAGCGTATAGAACTGCTACTCTTTTTCTTGTCCCTGTACCTTTCTCCCAGGGATTGTTTTGGCTTGCTGCAGATGGGGTGAAATGAGTGGCAACATTCCCAGAGAAACCATTCTTAGATCTGCTACTCAGGGTCTCGCACCCCTTGGCCCACTGGCCATTTGAACCATCACTGAAGTCTTTGTGACTAATTTCACCCAGTTTAGTAATTATTCTCTCAATAAACAGACCAAACATTAATTCAAGTAACAATTAATATGAGTGTGAGTTCCTAAAATATTAAAATAAGTCATTAAGTAATTCGTTAGTTGGCCCTCAGGGTTTTCAGTTTTCTCCTATATCACCCATTTTACCCACCATTTTTCCATTGTGGTTGAATAAAGACATAGGCCTGGCAAAATCAACAGAGGTGGAGATGCCGTGTAGCTATTTGTCAGATGGAGAGGAGAGAGAAGCAGTGGTTTCCAGTGGGACTGGGGGGTCCCTAGCCCCTTAACACCCTGACATGGGTTAGACTGAAAGCAGCCTGATCACTTTCAAAGTTTGGTTTTCTCCATTTTAAACTTCCTTAAAAAGGCTCCTGGGACTGCACAATATGAAAATCACATAGACCTTTTAAAATAATTTCTACCACTATTCCTGAGATCTCCTGGCCTTATTGATAATAAGTTTTGCAAAGTGACTTGAACTTTGATGTAGGTTCTCAAACAATGTTTTTAGAATTATGCCCAAAGAAAACATTCTTTGAAATTTGTTAGTAATGTCCAGAAGTCAAGAAAGAAAGGAAATGAAGAAAGAAAATAATTGATTCACTCTAAAATGAACTGTACTGTCTAATTGGGCAATGAAAGTACCTCAACAGACCAGAAAAGGGGCAAGATTTCTCTGTCATAGATGGAATAATTCACACTCAAGAAACATTTTGAAATGGACTGATATTTCTCTGGTAAAGTTAACTGCTTTGCTATTAACAATGGTAAATTTTATGGTAAAGTAATCAGTTCATCTTGTCTAACAACTCAAAAAGGTGATTCCAAGAACAGGAAATATGCTTCAGTAGAAATACTGTTTGTTTATTTTAGAGTGTGGGTATGGGTAAGGACTGGTCAAACTGATGCTTGGGACATATTTTAAAAGAGTAATAATTACTCATAGGTGCTAGCCATCCTTTGGATTATTGGAGGGTGTGTTTGAGGTGTGTCTTATTTGTTAAACAACATACCAAGGTTATACACCTGAAAAAATCCTGTCCTATTTAGAATTTCAGTTTGGAGGTCTACATACTTATTCAAATGATTTTTTTTTTTCTGAGCCTTAATTCTTTTTTTTTTTTTTAACTCCATTTCTTGGAGTTGCTTTCAGTGGCTGCTTTGGGCCCCTCTGAATAACAATGAAAACACAATGAGATCAGGTCATGATGAGTAGTTAGGTTGAATTTTCTGGGCACAGGGGCTGACTCCACGAAATGGACACAGGTTCCCTGACCTCTCACAGGGAAGCTCTTGTCTGAGAAGTATACTTTTGTGTTACCATAGACCCTGCCCCAAAACTTACTTCAGTACGTCCTCATGGTCCTTGACGTAGCCTTAGACTTAGGCCTTGACATCTAATGCCTTACACCGTCATAGCTGGGAACCATGGGGCTTGATGTCCTAAAATGCTTTGCTCATGGAAAATATTTTGTTTTGAAAAATAAATAACAGTGAGGAATAGATTTGCATTACTTATGCTACTTGCCATGGGCTTTGTCTCTGTGACTTAAAGCAAAAGCACACTACTAGTGGTCTTGGAGGAGAAAGCGAGAGAAAAATAAAAACCTAACTCTGTCCCAGCACATTCTACTGAAATTGTTTACGCTGAAGGGAAAAAAAAATACTTTATTTCCATCAACAGTGTTAAGTTTTAGTTACCCTGTCTGTTCTAGAATGGCAGTGTGGTACTGAAAGGAATTCTCTTTGATAGTAGTAAGTGTTATTTTTTAAATAAGGCAAAACAGGAAGAGAGCCAGTGTGTAGAAACAATGTTCCAGCTCCGTGGGTACTCTGCCAGAACTTTTACTCCAGACCTTGATGAAAATATCAGTGTGTTCTCTTCCCTAAACCAAAAACAGTGGAAATAAACAACTCCCAACAATAGTGGGCTTCGTTTTCACTTTCTATTACTACTTTTCCCTGACTAGATGACACCTGCTGGATTTTGCTATAAAAAGATGTCCCTGCTCTTGGGGAAATGCATTTCAATTCACTCTTAATCATCAAATCATAGTGTAACATAGCAGGACCTGCTCTGGAAGATGATTGAGTGCAAGACTATACCTAAGAACCAAAGAGGGAAGCTGGGCCCTGGAGAAAGATGGCCACAAAGTTTCACAGGTGTTTGGTAAATTTCACTCATTAACAGGTAGTTCTAGAAGCCTCCTACCCTGTCAGTCAGTCTTCCCACTACTTCACCACACCGTTCTTAGAAACCTCCCTGCCACTTCCTCTGATGACCGCCTCCCCACGATGCCAGCCTGGCTTTGGGCTTGCACATAGAGTGGGCAGCTGATATAATACACACTGGCTTCTTTCAGTTGGGCTTAATGCATGCTTAGTGGTACTTCTCATATTGGGCCTCTGCAATAGAAATAAAGCTGCTGAACTCCATGCCTAAAAGGACTATAATGACCCATCCCTTTTCATTTTTCTGCTGGTTCCGTCAATTCTAGTCCCAGCCCTTGCCAAATACTATTGCCTTTAAAAGATAGATGATGATGACAGCTAACATTTATTGAGCACTTACTGTGTGCTGGGCACTGATTCTGTGGGCACATTATTTGGGTGCTCTGTAACAATGAGGAGGGACCATCTTAAAAGTGAGAGAACTCAGGCACAGAGAGATTGGGAAAGCTGCCCAAGTCCCCGTAGCTCTTAAGTGACAGGACAGAGACTCAACCCTAGGTTCTAGAGCTTGTAAACTGAACCTGTACACTTTACCTTCAAGATTTTACTTACTTCTTTTTTTTCATTTGCTTTCAAAAAGTTTTCATTTCCATCCTTAATTCATATACAGTGAAGCTAATGTACCATGAAATGTTGAAGTGTGTAGTGGGTTCTGTGGACCCTCTCTCCATCCCAGGTGCTTCGTTGTGTGGCTGGACTCGCAGCTGGATGGACATGTGGAATGTGTAGTGTGTGTGTGTGTGTGTGTGTGTGTGTGTGTGTGTGTGAGTTTTAAGACAGTAGCAGCCATTGGCATTAAAAAAGACCTCCTATTCTGAGCTCCGGCTGCGACAGTAAGATGTGCCTGTAGCAGCTGTTAGCAGTCAGTGTTTCCATCTGATGTGAAATGTGCTGCCATCTCTTGTGAAGTGGATTTCAAAACCTTGCCATGCTGAAGCACCAACGTGTGTGAATGGTACACTTTTACTGCAAATTAGATAGATTCACTTATTCCAGTGATAATGTCATACTCACTCACTCAAGATATCTTAAGTGATGAAGACACACATTGCCAAATGCTGGATAGCTGATAGGAGTTTGCGCAGGACCGTCATAGAATGTCATCTGAAGCATTTGTCCTCAGGCAAAAGAGGCTCTTTGGACTATAGGAGCAGAAACTGAAAACGAAATCAGAAGGACACTGTTGTGAACCTTATTTTATATTTTTACAGGGCTATGGCATTCTTACCTCACCTCTAGCACATGACTTACATATAAGTAGGTAGCTTCAAGATAAACACCCAAGATAATATGCTTCTTTTTGTTGGAAAAAATGCCCCAACATTTATAAGGTATTATAGTCTGTGAATTGATGCCTAGATGTCAGACCTTCTTAAAATAAATCTGACAATCTCTTAGCTTGGTCCACAGTAGTCCTTCTATTCATGTCTCACAACTATTTTAATATCCCTAAGACTCTATTGCCTTTTTCTGTATTTCCCTTTCCTACGAAGAAACAACCACCAGTGCCTGCTTTTGGGAATAGACAGAAACAACTGTGCTTCAGTTATCAGCAAATACTGTTACCCATTCTCTGGCTGACTTTTTACATTACAATTAAGAGTGGAAATACTTCTTTAATAAGCTTAAAGGGCATGCATTAAGAGAGGTAGTCAGAAAAAATGCCTCAGGTCGTTTGGCCATCCCTACGCCTGGCTGCACTGGTGGTCTTAGAAAAACATTATAAAAGAGAATTTAAAGAAACACTGAAATGCAATCCAGAAATACATCCGTGATGTATTTGAAGACTTAGAACCTCCCATAACTAATGTTCAAATGTCACTGGCTGTGTCACGGAAATCGGAGGTGGGGAACCTAGTAGAATTTTTCCTCTAGGAGTTGGACACTGGTCCTTCAGGACCTTGCAGTCTTAAAATAATTAACAACATCTGTACTTCTGCTTCTGGCAAGTCTGAATGATTTGCTTGTGATTTTTAGTATAAAACAGACCATTCCCTGGTCTTTTGTCCAAGGGTCCATTCTCCCTATTAATTCAAGGGAGGCTTTGTGAAGTGGAAACAACACAAAGGTGGCGCCAGATCTGGGCCATAGGATGATCCTCTTAACCCTTCTCGCACACTGAAATGATCTGTGGACCAAGAAAATTCTGGTGCCATCAGTCTGTGTCCCGTGACTATGAATATGTTATCATTTTAGTCCTCTATGGCTTAATATAGAGGGATTTAAATGTACTTTCAAGGTTTAAAGTTACAAGTTATTTCCAATCTTTTGCCATGAATCTGGTTGGGCATTTTTCTTAAATTATGTAATCTATCCAGTGAGCAGTAACTGATCTTCAAAGAACCCATCCACGCTAATGGAAAGAAACAGTGGGTTCCTTCACCTAGTGAGCATTCATGAATTAGTCTGAATTCTTACTGTTCTGACCCGCTTCTGCACATCGTCTTCCTCCAGCTAATTTTTGTGATGGCCCCATTAGGAGGTCATATAATTGTACAACTGGAATTGGCAGTCAATGGCTGACTTTTTATGCAGAAGACTTTGGTCCTTTGTGAAGTATTCTGAGGAAACAATGTTTTGATTGATTTATTCAGTAAGCTATGATGCTAGATGCTAGGCGTACAGTGAGTCCAACTCATATAAAGCCATAGAACAAATAGATTTAGGCAATATCAATATCCTATTTGTTATAAAACCCATTTCAGTATTGGTAGATTTTTCAGTCTTTGGAATTTTCATTGAATCATCAAGTTTGTTAATTTCTCCTTATTATAACATATTAAAAAGATAAAAGTTTATGAATTGAAATACCAAGATTATACAATGGGTATAGCTTGAGGTGTGCAAGGCAGGTGTAAAGTTAAGTGGTTATCTCTTAGGATTGGGTGTGAGAATTTTGGGGTAATTGTGTAATGTAAGATTATTTTATACATGCTGTAAGAGTAATTCTGATGTTTTTGGTTAAGAAGAAACTAGATAAGATCTTCAAGTTTGGTTTGGTTTTAAAGATGTTCTTCCTTTCTGTTGTGAAAACCAGACTTCAGATGATGAAAGCAAAGAGCTGACCCCACTGCTCATCTGTGACCAAAGGAAGGCTATACCTAAATGTGGCACAATTTTTCTTGTTAATGTGAAAAAAGGATTAGTATCTAGAGTGAGGTTGATCACTAGAAAAGATTAGGTGCAGTTCTGTGAGTCCAATGACATTTTTTTTGCCTAATATTATCCAGAGTTATGTAAGGGACACAGCCCTATTGTTGGAAAAGAAGTTATTAGGAATTTCCCTTGAGCATAGTCTGACCACTTGGTAAAGTACAATTGGATTCTTTTTCCTGCCAATATGAAATGACAGTTAACCTACCCTATGAGATTCAAGAGAAGAATTTTCATTAGGTATTTCTGATCACAAGGTTCTAGAAAATCCTTAACAACTATGTATTGAAACAATGTAGTTAATTCTAGAATCTTAGAGGACCTTATCCCAACTGAGAATAATTGGTCCAATGGCAGTTACCTTAGTCTTGGTTCCTGATTTCACATAACCCCACAAATTGTCAACAACAAATGTGTTTCATTGTTTACAAAGGCAATAGAGAGGTTACATTAGGAAAGACAAAAAAGAAAAAAGTGTTTATTTGCCTTGCTGATCTTAATGGTACCATCTTGTATGGGTGAGAATTTATTCAGGATTTGCCCACTAGATGCGTAAAATTGAGTACCAGGAAGCTGCTTTTCTTGATGTTCCACTGTTTTTTTCAGGGTTTAGTTTATTATCAGGCAGTCACCAAAAGAGGTATAGAATCATTTGCTTTAAAATTAGGCATTTTGTACATTACTGTGTAGTAGGAGAATTCTAGAAGAACTGGATCTAAAAATCAAAGCCACCCACTGTTCCTTTATATGAAAAAGCTTTTTCCTCTCTGATCTGACAGTATTTCCCTGTCTAGGGACAAAAGTGCTCATTTGGGTTTTTAAAACAGATACATACATGCATCAGGGAATGTGAGTCAGTTTCTCTGGAAAACTTCATCTAGTAGGGATAGAAACATACTCCGGAGGATCAATATGCAGTTCCCACTGTCAGAACTCCCTGCATATTCACAGAGAGTCCCCTGAGAAGATGCGCCTGTCTTGCTCATTCTTCAGAGATTTCCTGCACACACAGCTCAGCTTTCTCTGAATTCCCATGGGGCTTTCTGGTCGAGTGTTTTAAACTCTAATGTACCTAAGTCTTACGTGTATAAAGATTGAAGGAAATGGTCATCTCCCATTTTGTCTTATTTTTAAATGTAGTTTGCAAATGCTTGACCTTGTGACTGAGGTGTGTTTATGTGTGTGTGTTCTGGCAAGACTAAACAACACTTCATTAAAAAATAATTTTTAAAAAAGCTGTGAAGTTTTCAGCAGAAACCACAAAGCTTGTAAGAGGTGGCTTTAAATAGTAGGTAAGGTGCAGGAGTTTTAGGGGAGAGCAGAATTAAGTGCAGGACTTTTTTTTTTAATGGCTGTAATTTGACAGGATTTTTGAGTCTGATATCAACTTAATACCAAGGCTCAGGATGTCAGACGGTGACACATACGTTTATTACATTTAACTAGTGGGAATCGTGCCATTTCCCTGATGCCCCCACAAGACTACACAAGCCCTGGTGAAAGTTTAGTTCAGTGACTGCCGGTGAGGGCTGTGAGGGAGAGGTGACTTCTCTAGCTGTGTGCTCTTATTTTACAAGACAAAGATGGTGACATCTAGACTCATTAGTCCCTCAGGAGGGTATTTTGACAACTCAACAGTTAAAAAAAAAACAAACTTAAATGAGTCTAGCTAGCAGATGAAAATTATAGTTGTTTCTATTTTTCTTTATTCTTTTTGTAGCAGAACCTATTGTGGGTAGTGAGGGCATGGCGTCCTGGTCCTTGCCAAGGATGATATGCCAAGCTTCCTAAAGCTTCCTGTATATATAGGTCTTTTCATCTTCAAAGAGCTTTGCAACTATTCATTTACCATCACCTGCCTGGGAGGTAAGAATTATTCCCATTTTATAGATGGAGGAAGTGGAGGTGTAAGTGAGTTGCTTGAGGCCACCCAGGAAGCTGAGGGTCGGAGGGAGACTTGGAAGTATTGCTGGCTTCACTTCTTAGCTGTGTCAACCTCCAGCTCTTTCTCTCCTGTGTAAAGCCACAGATCGATGATAACATAAATCTAAAGGCATCATATAATCTTGAACAGAAGAGAGACACCAAGTCTTTTTTTGGTGGCTGTTTCTACCCTTAAGCCCTGGGAAATCTAGACATAGAGAAGAAGCCATTTAACCCTCCTGAGCTTCATTTTCCACATCTGTACAATGGGGATAACAATACCCATCTGCCTACTTCAGAGTTGTTGTGAGCACCAAAATCTAGACAAGCTAATGAGAACAAAAACTTAAAAAACTATTATAGAACTCTGCAAATATCAGGCATTATTATTGTTCCCAGAAATGACTATGAGACTGTTCTACCAAAGGGGCAGAGCTTTTCTAATTAGAGAGGCTAATTGCTCTCATGATGTTCAGCAAGGATCAAGTACTATCATAAAAAAATCCAAAATCAGTGGAAGAAAAGATGTATACCAGGGAAGCACACTGGTATTACATTGAGTAGACGAAATGGGGCACAAGCTGATTATCAGTTTGCATTGTGTGTGCAGCTAGAACTCGGCCTTCCCTGCCTCCCCACCCCGGAAGACCATTGAACACACCTGGACTATGGAACATATCTGTGCTATACTCCAACTCACGGGTCCAGGACAGCAGAAGGTGCCAAACTGCTGGAAACCCACTGTCTGTTCCCCTCCTGCCATGGAGAGGGCTCTCTGCAAATCCTTCCAGTGGCCCGGGGCCTCGAATGGCGGCAGTGAGAATGGAGAGAAAGCAGTCCGCTCCCAGAGCTTCCGCCGCTAGCACACCCAGCACCTTTGCACGCTGAAGGAACCACCTCTGCAAGGATGGCTTGGGAAAAAGGCGCCCACCCAGGCAGACAAATTAGAAAAAGGCTCTGCTGCCCCAGGCTGTTAATAGCTGCTCTGCAGTAGGTCTCACAGCAGGTGAATTTGAGCCCCTTCCTCTGCCCCCTTGGCTGGGCTCCATCAGGCAGGGCACAGTGTCCTTGGAAGTAGGAAGTGGCTAGACCCAGAAAGGCCACAAAACTCTAGAAGCCAGGAGCTCCCAAAGCCCCCCCAAGGGAAGCCCCCCCAAGGGAAGCAGATGAAGACCCCACCGTTCCCCACCAGCCGGCCTTAACATGCAGGCCAGGCTGCCATCGGGACTGCAGAAGCCTTTAATACCCTAGCAGTTTTAAACTGGGGATAAAATAAAGTGACTAATCCATAAAGGACTCAAGCCATTGTACTGAAAATAAAATCAAATGCCTTAGGGTTTTTCTTTTTAATCTTTATTGGTTTTTCTGCTTACAAAAGTAATACACGCTGGTTGTAAAAAATTCAAACATTAGAGAAATATGTAACATCACAAGTCAAAAGTCATCCGTATTCTCAGCCCTCCAGAAAAAAAAAAAAAATCACCGACAGATTAGTGTAAAAGATGGTTGTGTTTTTAAAGCAATAGTTTGACCATTTTTGCAAGACCCGCAGAATTGCTGGACATTGATATGTGTGACACTCTCATGCATGCCCCCAAGGTTTGACCATTTCCTAGCAAACCAGCGGTTAACCTCAATCTGTTGAGTCCAATTCAAGAAAGTATACGGTTGTGCAAGTGAGCTAGAGTGAACGATATTATTGGGGTAGCCTGAGGTCCATATTAGTTTATTTTTTATATGAACCAATAAAAAAAAAAACCTTGCTTTTTAAAAGCTGTTATTAGTAAGAAATTCCTTGTGACACACCCCATGACCGGCTGCAGTAGAGTGCTGTGTTGTGGCCGTGAGGCGCCAGTTGTGAAGGATTGCTGTGGTAGCTGGTGGGAACTGCCTGTCATATTATTTGGAGGATAAGCAGCTTTTCTCTATCCCACTTTGGAGAGAGCTTAAAATCTGGAGAAAATAATTTCATTTCACTATAAGGCAGGATGTCTTATCAACAGTAGCAATAATAACAACAGCTATTTATGGAGTGCCAAGTATTTCCAGGAACTGTGTGGTATGCATATACATCTGTATAGAATACATAGGTAAAATAACCACATGTGTGCTGCATCACTTAAACAGCATACCATTGAATCTTCAACTATGAAACTGAGGCTCAGAGAGGTTAAGGAATTTGCCCAGCCTTTAAGAATTGTTAAATATTGGTATTGATCAGTTTAAGGTCAAAAAGCTCTACTCAAAATGTTGTAAAGCTGAGAAGAATGGTCTAGAAGGTTAATGATGACTTCCAGTTATACATGAGACAAGGAACTCCCAGAAAGAGTTCTGAGTAGTAAGTTTAGCCAAGCTCCGTATGAGGTGTCTTTTGATCTTCACTTAATGGTTGCGTACCAAGAGCAGTATGTTCCTAATGTTTGCTATTTACTGGAACAGTTCAACTTGGTCATGCGGTATGGTGAGGAAGGGGAACAAAACTAAACTTCTGAATTAGATAAAAAGACCAAGTCCCAGTGTCACCTCTTCCTAGCTCTCTAACTTTGGGTGAGTGACTCAGCCTCTCTGAGCCTCAGTTTATGGGGATGCTGCTGACGGTACCACCTACCTCTCCCAGGGTGGTTGCAGGAGGGGATGTGGTAATGCCTGACCTATTACAAGCCCAAATACATGTTAGATATTGTTAATTTCTATAAATTCATTAGATTATCGTTGAGAAATCATGATTTACCCACAGAATGGAGTGATGGGTACAACTCTTGTACAATGATATTCTTTAATTCTTTGGGTTAATGGGCATTTCTCTCTGGACTGGTATCTCCCAAAATAGGTCCTGAGGAATAAATGAAGTGCTAAGAATGCCATTGTCTACATTCTTGTTCCTTTTATAATTAAAAGTAAAAAGCGAAGCTTTTACAGAAATACAGTGCTAAACGACAGCCCAGTCCAAGGACCACTTGGCTAATTAGCACCCTTGCGTTCCAGGATTTCCTGACTCCCCGCTGCCACTTGTTGTCAGCTTCTTGAAACTGCAGAAATTTGCCTGTGCAGGTGTGGAGCGCCTGCTTGAATTACTTAGGGTGCATGAGAGAGCAAATTATTTAGGCAATAGAGCTGAAAATGTGGGCAAATTAGAATTTTTCATAGCGAGATTGTTCATTGTCAAGCCAATTCGTGATTGTATGTGTGCGTCTTGCTTCAGATATTCCACTACACAATAAACCTCTTTGCTGCAATGAATATGTATGTGGACTAATTTAATCAATATACTTGTGACAGCAGTGGTGTCTGACAGAACTCATCCTTTGAAATGCTGGCTGAGTTAATGTGTGCAGTATATACGTGGGCCAAGACTCATAACTTGTGTTTAAGGAAGATTACTTTGAAAAGACACAACACTGCCTGTTAGAAAATGGAAAAAGCCTCAGGAATGGAAAGCAAAGGGCAAAGGGCTTTTTGTCCTTTTCTCTCTTACTGCTATGAAAACTCAAATTTTTGGAACTAAACTGTCTTCCTTCTGAAAAATTTGCAAGGCATTGACTACATTCTTTTTCTCATTGATACATTTGAATTCTACAAGTTGACCAAAAGGTGGAAGGAGGTGGCTTTTGTACATTGTTGGATTAAATGGAAAGTTGAGTAAGTGCCCTGCTCCAATCTGCAAATGTTTGCTTTTTGGAAATATCCACACATGTGATCAGATCAAATTCAGAGGGTTTGCTTTTTGGAGTAGATAGATTTTAGTCATTTCCTAAGGAGCACTTGTCACTGACATTGTCATCTGAGATAAGAGAGCCACCCAGGCGTGAGCTAGTGATGTAGTTTATCCCAACCAATCAGAATACCTGAACCTTGCTATAGAGAACCCTCCGTCATCTTACCGTGACAGTCCTAGTGAAGCTGTTCTAACTAATTCTGATTTCTTTGGCCAACATTGCCCACTGAAACTAAGCATAAACATAGTGAGGGGCTGGAGGCACACAAAAGTCTATACAAATGGCCCTCTGCTTGAAAATATAGGTCAATCTACAGTGAGTCCATTCATACTAAACATCTTGGCCCCAGTAAATTTTGTGAAATATGTCTCAGCTTGAGTGCCCCCCAGATCCGAGAGACCCTTGAAGACGAGTTTGGGGGCCTGATTCGGGCCAGTAGGTCCTGTTCACACTCTGGGTTTGTGCCACAGTGACCTCCACCACCACCCCCCACTCCCCTGCCAAGCCAGGAGCCATTCATTCCAAGGGCACAAGTGCCGGACCAGGATGGCACAGGGCACCCCCATTGTGAGCAGACCCCTCCATATCACTGGCAGCATTACAGGAGCCATTAGCAGGCATTTTGCTCAATGCCTTAAACATCATTTTACTTCTTGTGGGTAATCCACCAGGAGACCAGGCCGACAGAAGAGCAATACGTTGTTTTGCATCTGATCCAGATACGGTCTTACCCAGCAATCCCCATATGGCCTGTCCAGGTCCTTCATGTCTTACAAAGAACTAAATAGATATGGTTGGTCTCCCCACTGTTATGATGGGATGAAGATAACTCCTGAGTGGTCCAAGTTACCATTAGTGGTGCTTTAATTGCTTCAGCTGGTTTTGATGCTGACTTAAACTCTAGGACCTAACAAGGATTGTCTAAGTCTGATTTCTGTGATTATGGCTTGAGTTGAGACATAAGCTGAAGCAGCTCAGAACCAGTCTTCTTTCTTGCACATATGAATCTTGTTTAATAGATGGTCCAAGTATTTTGTGTTGCCCAATTATTCTGTTCCTTAGGGGTTGGGGTGGGGAAGGCTGGTTTAGACTATTACAGACTAGTTAATTCATCAGGGAAAATCCAGGCAATAACTTTCAGCTGATACACCTTTCAGCCTCTGTACTACCATTTGGCCTTTGTGAGTGTCTGAAAATGTTGGGCACAACTATCTCTCTAGAGTTAAAGACAATCTGTGGCACAGACTTTGCCTTGACTATATTAAAAATATTAAAGGGGCCCTAAGTGTGAAACATTATTCAAGTTCAGGCTTTATAAAGAATTTTCCTTGAAGAAGTCAAGCTAGGCTATAAAATGAGGAAGCCAACTTGGAGATGACCATTTTTGTTAAATGTGATCTTATACCATATAATTCAGAATAGATATATTAGTGTAAAAAACACCATGACTTGGGTATTATCAAGCTTCAGGATTATGGAAAATACATTGGATGTGAGATTTTGAACAATCTCTATCTGGACAATGAAACTCAGTATGCCAAGACTCTTAGTGATTGATAGAAAAGGATTTGCACTCCCAGAAATCACCACAGTATTGGAACTAGTTCCCTTGAAGTTACCAGGTACACATGCTTTACAATGACATTAAATCCAGCAATTTAATGTTTGCTCTAAATATTGAATATAGCATCGCACCAAATCCAAAGTAAGTGGTTGTGGAAATTATCCCAGGATAAGGAATTGCACTGGAAGAAAGAGTGGGCTGTATGTACATGTGTATTACTTACATAGTGCAACATATTTCTTAGGCAAGAACTTGCTGTGTGTAAGGCATGGGGTACAGAGGGGCTGTACAAAAATGAAATAAATGCACTTGGGTACTTGCAGTTCCATTTGTGTGGGTGACTTAATAGTCTGACATGATATTCTGTAGAGAAAACCATGTAAAATAAATTTAGCAAATGGAACATTCCAGGTGAACTGGTGAGCTTTGCCATCCTGTATATACAATTTAGTGTTGGTCTTCTTTATTTTGCATGTAGATTATATGTAATAGGTGGTCCAAGTATTTGGTTTTGCCTAATTATTCTATTACTTAGGTTATTTTTTTAATCCTTAATGATGCTCTTTCCAAGTCTGCTTGAGATGTACTGTTTGCTCAGAAATGTGCTTTGTCATATTTGAGAACTTTGGTGTGTGATCTATTAATTATTTGGTTAGTCTTCCAGCATGAGGCATCTTTAAGTAATCAGTTAGGTAGAAACACATGCACGCTGTACCAGGAAATCAATTGCCAACGTTAAGAACTCAGAAGCTTACATATTCTATTTGTCAGGATTCATTATCATTGAATTCAGATAGAATATTAACCTTATGGTTGAAAGATTTTGATCATATGTAAATGGACTAATTTTTAATACATGGCAGCCACAGTAATTAAAAGAAGATGAGTAAGGAATTCCTAACTTATCATCACATATAATTTATGAGTATTTTGAATTGAATCATTTTCCTAAGTTGTCCTGACTTTCTGGAGTACATTTTTCTGTACCAGTCGAGCTACAGTGCTCAGCCAAGACAGATTTATGACCTTTTAAAAATAATGATGGAAAATGAGATCGGAAGAAACATTTTAGGACCCACTTTTCTCTGAGGCCTAAACTGCGAACTCTCCAGTTCTTGAAGGCTTTGAAATGCTGATTCCAGTCTTCTTGCGGGTTCTTAAACACCTTCTCAAATGACCCATTTTAATAACCCGAAAGCTATTATATAACGAGCAGCCATAATTTAGTCCAGGGCTCTAGGGGAACCCTCACAGTTCAGCAATGAATAGTTAATGCAGTATAATGTTTAGCAGGTTATTAGTTTTCACTATACAAATGCTGATCAGGGAACGCTTTTATAAGGTGTTTAAAAGAAAATGTAATTAACTGGGTGCGTGCTTCTGTTGCAGCTCAAATTGAAATTATTCCTTGCAAGATCTGTGGAGACAAATCATCGGGAATCCATTATGGTGTCATTACATGTGAAGGCTGCAAGGTAAGCCTTCTTAATTGTTGTTGTTTCTATTAATGTTAGGCTATATTTTTGTGATTTTACTTTTACTCTGCCTAAAAATTCAACTCCTTGCCACTTTGAGTGATGAGAAATCACAGAGCTAAATAGATATCCTGGTGTCAAATTACAAAGAAGGAAATTATACATATTTTTTATGCCGTCCATCAAAATAACAGGAGGCTAGAGGGATTTTTGAGTGTTGGTCATCACTTCCAGTTGCAGAATTGATTGAGCTGATGAAGAATCTCTTCGATTATCTTTTCTGAGAGATGAATTTAGACTTCTGTAATGTCCTTGTTGTAAGCCTTATAAGAAGGCATTTCCAGTAAGTTTAATCAGAATGTGATTGAAAGCCTTATTCTTGGCACACAAATGTTGACACATCTGGCCAAATTATGGCAAGACTATTGGAAAGACCTAAGTTCTGGTCCTGGCTCCGCCACTTGTCCCTATTGTTTTAGGCATGTCTTAATCTTTAGTGACTCAGTTTCTTCTTGTATAAAATGGACATAACACCTGCTCTTCCTAACTTTTAGAAGTATTCTAAAGATAGAATGGAAAACTGTAATGGTAAGTCTTTATAACCTGAAAAGTGCTATTTTTGATCTACATATTATTGCTCTTATTGCTGTTGTTACTCTTTTAATTATTACTGACACTGATCTCAGGGCAATGTGTTCAGCACATGTATATTGTGAGAATGGGAAATAGAGATGTTTATCTTAATCATTCAAGACCCCCAAACCCAGATTGGCTCTGTTATTCAAATTTCAATTTATTAAGATTTAAATCCTCCTGCTTATATTGGAAGGGCCTTGAGACAGCTTACAGGATAAAACAGTGCAAAATAAACAGGCGAGAAGCTATTTAAATATGCAGGGGACCTCTGAGACAGCTGATTGCCAGTGAGCCAGGCCTGAATTAGCCCTGGAGCGTTTTGAGTCTGAGGCAAAAAATAAAATCTATGAATTTGGTTAGATTTCCTTTAGTGAAATTAGAAAATATAATGTCGTAAAATACAAAATCACCTTCAGGCACAAATAACTAGAGAGACTTCAGGGAAATCCACCTTCTAATTTCCTTAAATCTTTGTTTTACTGTTAATCACTGAAACACTTGCCCCTTTTACATGTACAAATGCTTCACATTGACCCCATCTTGGTGAAGCTTGAAATTTCTGCACACCACCGAGCCCGTGTAGTCATTAAAAAAAAAATCATCTGCCTTTTAGGAATGAGGGGCTTGCTACATAATGGGGGTTTTGAATTGTTCATCTCTGTGGTAACCCTCAAAGCCTTAGGGTTCTGAAATACCAAGAAAAATAAAGGCCCTTTTATTTTCTCAATGTGCCCTCCCTCAAAATAAAGTTAAATTAATTGAATACATAAAACAAAATCAAATTGACTACATGGCCTGTGTCATCCCCGGATTTGGGGAAGAGCGTGGTCTGCCCGTGACGTGCGTCACCCCATTGATTTTCCAAGGAAACCCAGCTGGTGTGGCTGCGCTGCTGTCACAATGCACTTGCCCTGTGTTCACACCTTCTTGTCCCGGCCAGAGGGCATGGGCCTCATTGACGAAGGGGCATAGAAAGTGGGGCTCCCCTACCAGGAGTTCCAAGCAAACTTGATTTTTGTGCGTTGTGTATCACCTCGGTGTTGTCTGACGTGGACAGGGACCCAGGCATTAACCGTACGCACCTTCATTCGGCCCAAGAAACTGGCCGCCCTTTCTGAGTATCTCAGTAATGGCACGTGTAGGTTCCTGTGGCAAACCAAAGTGAGTGCACAGGAACGGCAGCCCCGGCAGGACCGGGGTTGGGGTGGAGGCTGCTTCGTGTGAAATACCCCAACAATTCAGAAGCTTTGCAATGTACTATTCCATAAAATCTGAATTGATTGTCTGAGTACCACTGTGTTTACTTAGGCATGAACAGTGCGTGTTTTCTTTTTACCCCCGATGTTTATTTATGACAAACATAGAGCAGTAAGAAAAAACAGGGCCGCTAATTTTTCAGTTGTCGTTTTTCTGGAGTCCATTCCAGATCTTGTACAGCTTCAGTGCCAGAGTGGTTTTTCATTCGCCTCTGGGTCTGTTCCTCTGTCTTATTGACTTTATACAATGGAAGTCACTGAAACAAACAAATAAAACTTAATTTTATTAACAGATTGGGCCTATGTCCAGCCTGGCATCTATACAATGGTATGTGTTTGTAGGTGATGCATATAGTATTTGTTCTGCATGAGACTTTCTCTCTGCTCTACCTCACATTTTATTTTTAGTCGTGGTGAAATCAAGAGACTTCTGTTTTTGCCATTGATGTTAATGATTTATCTATCATGTTCTAACCAGGTGAAGGTGGTTACCTCATGACACGTTGTAAATAATTTATTTCTGTGGTAGTATCTTTTGACATAAGGAAAATTTCTAATTAGATATCTAATGAAGGGAAAGAGAGTTAGTCATTTTCTGCGCTAATCATTTTGTGAATGTATTTTGAATTGCATTGTAAAATCAACAACCAGAAACCCCAAGGAATTAGAGAACCTGTTGAACTGCTAAAAATGATTGTCTATTATATCACCAATATGCTCAGGTGAGCATTGCACAGGAATGGCAAACACGGCGGTGCGGCGGGGGTTTTGATAGCTCCTGCCCAGATTCCCGGGCATTCCTAGTTCACTCTTTCCAAGTCCCCTTTGCTTTGTAGAGAGATTGTCCTGCTTATGCTCTGACTCTGAAAGCAGACTGCCGGAGTTTGCCTTTTTTAAATTGAAATATAGTTAATATACAACATTATATCAGTTTCAGGTGTACGACATAGTTATTTGGCAACTCCATACATTACAAAATGCTCACCATGATAAGTATAGTTACCATCTGTCACTACACAAAGTTATTACATGGTTGACTGTATTGCCTATGCTGTGCTTTTCATCCCCCTGATTTATTTATTTTATAATTGGAGTTTGCACCAATTTATCCTCTTTACCTATTACACCCTTCCCCTGTGGCAACCACCGGTCTCTTTGTGTCTGAGTGTATTTCTGTTTTGTTCATTTGTTTTTGTTTTGTTTAGATTCCACATGTAAGTGAAATCATAAGCTATTTGTCTTTTTCTGTCTGACTTATTTCACTTAGCATAATACCCTTTGTCCATCCACGTTTCTCACAAATGGCATGATTTCATTCTTTTTTATGGCTGAGTGATTTTCCATTGTGGATATGCACCACATTGTTTTTATGCATTCATCTAACAGTGGACACTTAGGTTGCTTCTACATCTTGGCTATTGTAAATAAGGCTGCAAAAAACATAGGGGGTGCATATATCTTTTCCAACTAGTGATTTTGTTTCCTTCAGGTGAATACTCAGAAATGGAATTACTGGGTTGTATAGTATTTCTGTTTTTAATTTTATGAAGAACGTCCATGATGTTTTCCACAGTGGCTGCACCAATTTGCATTCTAACCAGCAGTGCACAGAGGTTCCCTTTACTCCACACCCTCGCCAACACTCATTAAATCTTGTCTTTTTGATACTAACCATTCAGACTGATGTGAGGTGACATCTCAATGTGGTTTTCATTTTCATTTCTCTGATTAGTGCTGTTAAGCATCTTTTCATGTGGCTGTTGGCCATCTGTATGCTGTCTTTGGAAAAATGTTTATTCAGGTCCTCTGCCCATTTTTTAATCAGATTATTTGTGTTTCTGGTATTGAGTTGTGTGAGTTCCTTATACATTTTTGATAGTATTAACCCCTCATCAGATATATCTTTTGCAAATATATTTTCCCATTCAGTGGGTTGCTTTTTCATTTTGCTGATGGTTCCCTTTGCTGTGCAGAAGCTCTTTAGTTTGATGTAGTCCCACTTCTTAACTTTTGCTTTTGTTTCCCTTGCCTGGGGAGACATATCCAGAAAAAAATTGCTAACACTGATGCTTAAGAGTTTACTGCCTATGTTTTCTATTAGAAGTTTTATGGTCTCAGGTCTTAATTTTAGGTCTTTAACCTATTTTGAGTTTATTTTTGAGTTTTGTGTAAAACAATGGTCCATTCTTTTGCTCATAGCTGCAGACTGCCTGGGTTTGAATCCCAGGTTTGCTTTTTACCAGTAGAACAACCTCTCTGTTCCTGTTTTCCCATCTGTAAAATAAGGATAGGAATCGTAGTGACTTTATAGGATCATCACGGGCATGCCGGTAAAGCACCTAGCGGAGTGCCCATCTGTAACAAGCACTCAGGAAGTGTCGGCCCGTCTCATTATCATTCCCAGCCAAACTCCTTATGCTGGGGCCTGCTGCTCTCTATAGCCAGAATTATTTCCTGGGTACCTATGGGTCCAGTCTTGATTTTGTGACCATTTGCCATTTGTTACGTAGAATCTGCCAGCAAAACCCACAAAAATCTGAGCACATCCTTGGGCCCAGGCACCATATGGGCACAGTAAGAGATCCAAAGACCGAGAAGACCTAATCCTTCCCTCAAGCTGTTTAGAGTCTACTTGCAGAGACTGAGGCCTGCACAGGAAAAGCTAAATAGCAACACAAGAATGAAATACTAAATTTAGTAAAACAGAAACATTTTTTTAATTTTTAACAAGGGAGTTCACAAAGAGATCCACACACATGTGGTCAATTGAATTTGGACTCAGATGCCAATTTCATTCAATGAAGAAAAGATGGTCATTTCAAATAATATTGCTGGAACTACTAGACATTCATATGAAAAAGAAAAAAATTAAACTTCAAATTGCTACCTCTCGTTGATAGCAAATACTAATTTTTAAAATGTCATAAGCATAAAATTTAACTGTAAAATTCTAGAGGAAATCACATATTTTTTATAACAATGGACATGCAGATATTTTTCAGGCATCACACAGAAAGGCCTAGCCTTGTTTTATTAAGTAATAAATGAGACTTCAGCAAGATAAAAAATTTCTACTCTTCAAAAGATATCATTAACCAAATGAAAAAAACGAGCCACATACTAGAAGAAATAAAAGAAAAAATAAATTTAAAAATAAAGACATTAATAATTTAAAACTTGAAAAAATTTCACAAAAGCTGACAGGGATCCAGTAAACACATGGACATATCGACATCATTAGTCATCATGGAAATGCAAATAAAATCACAATGAAAGAACATGGCATATTCATTTGAAAAGCTCAAACTAAAATAAAACAAGAAGAACACCAACAAAAGCACTGCCAATAATAAGCTTTGTAAACAAGGAACAACAAATGCTGGCGAGGATGCGAAGAAAGGGGAACCCTCCTACCCTGCTGGTGGGAATGTAAGTTAGTTCAACCGTTGTGGAAAGCAATATGGAGGTTCCTCAAAAAACTCAAAATAGAAATACCATTTGACTGAGGAATTCCACTCCTAGGAATTTACCCAAAGAAAACAAGATCCCTAATGCCAAAAGACAGATGCACCCCTATGTTTATCACAGCACTATTTACAATAGCCAAGATATGGAAGCAACCCAAGTGTCCATCAGTAGATGAATGGATAAAGAAGATGTGGTACATATACACAATGGAATATTATTCAGCCATAAGAAGAAAACAAATCCTACCATTTGCAACAACATGGATGGAGCTAGAGGGTGTTATGCTCAGTGAAATAAGCCAGGCAGAGAAAGACACGTCCCAAATGATTTCCCTCATTTGTGGAGTATAACAATGAAGCATGACTGAAGGAACAAAACAACAGCAGACGCACAGACTCCCAAGAAAGGACTAGTGGTTACCAAAGGGGAGGGGTGGGAGAAGGCGTGTGGGGAGGGAGGGAGAAGGGGATTAAGGGGCATTATGATTAGTACACATAATGTGGGGCATCACAGGGAAGGCAGTATAGCACAGAGAAGACTAGTAATGACTCTATAGCATCTTACTACACTGATGGACAGTGACTGCAATGGGTGTGTCTGGCGGGTACTTGATAATAGGGGTGAATGTTGAAACTACAATGTTGCTCATGTGACACCTTCATAATATTGTATACCAATGATACCTTAATAAAAATAAATAAATAAGCATCACAAAGATGCAGAATAGAGAAATTGGTGAATTTTCCATTTTCATAAATTATTGGTGGAAATGTAAAATGGCACAGCCCCTCTGAAAACAGGTGCAGGTATTACAAGCATCAATTTAACATGCGGCTCAAGATCCATTCCCAGATATTTGCCAGAAAGAAGTAAAAGCCTATGTCCACACAAAGACTTGTATGTGAGTATTTGTAGCAACTTTATTCATAATGGCCATGAACTGGAAACAACCCAAGTGCCCATCAGCTGAAAAATGGATACAAGTGTGTGTTGGAGGGATAGAAAAGATCCATAGAATGGAAGGCTACTTAGCAGTAAAAGAGAACAGACTGTATAAACACAAAACAACGTTCTAGTGAATGAAAGAAGCCAGAAACAAAAGAATACATACTGTATATTTTCATTTCTATGTCATTCTAGAAGAAGCATTTGAAATCTGTTATAATGACAGAGAGCGGGTAGGGTTACCTGTAGCCAGGGGAAGGCACGGTTACTAAGAGAATGGTGCTGGTGTGGGCCATGGCAGTGTTCTCTATCGTTATTGTGGGGGTAGTTACATAGGGGTATGCATTTGTCAAAATTCATCAAACCAGACTCCCCCAAATGGTGTGTTTTTGTATTTAATTTATGCCTCAGTAAAGTTTATTTAAAATATATACATATTTTCAAAGAATTAAATACTAGAGTAAAACCACAATCTGTGACATGACCAAGAAACACATCCATAGGCAGCAAGAACCTAGAAATGGGTAAGTCTTGGTTGTATTTTGGAGACAACATATAACCCAGTTTGACTGGAGCCAGGGGTCACTTTCTGTGGAGAGTGGAAAATCAGGATAGATAGGTACACCATTCCCAAATATGTAAAACCTCCATTATGCCAAGATTTTTATTATAGAAGTATGTCACTTGTTCTTTTAAAATAAAGATGAAACAGTGTCCTAGCACTCTCAAACCCTGAATATTGCATTTCAGAAGAACATAGAATACAAGCCTGCAAGGGCTTCATTCTGTCAGTAAAGATGTTTCTGAGCTCTTAGAACAGAATTTAATCCCAGCCCTGGGTGAACTCTAAGAGGAGATAGAAGGTAAGCTGAGGCAGTACTGCCAGGGAGCCGGGGAGTGGGGTCATGGAACATGCAGGCAGAGGAAGAGGCCAGAATAAAATGAGGCGCTATTAATGTTAGGATTAAGATTGATCTTCAAAGTGAATAAAAACACTGAGGTACTTATAGAAAAATGACTACTAGTTGATCATTCAACTTCAGTTCCTGACTTTATCATTAGATTACAATATCTGCTCACATGATGATGAGGAAAAACTTCTCAAGATAAAAAAAACCATACACACAATTTTCTAGCCATATCCTTTTAGACATTTTGGCTTTATAATTTCACTATAACTTTTTAAGTGGCAATGTACAATTGAGTATTGGGATTAGTGAATTGATTTCTGGTTACATTTAAGACCCTTTGCTCTTATTAAGTCTAAGAATAGCATTGCATTTGTTGGTCAAATATTTATTCAATTAATACATTTAAGATGATGCAAAGCTGCCTCTTCCACCCAGTAAAGGGAGAATTTGAAATAGTTTCTTTGCATTAACAAATATGCTATCTGAAATTAATGATAAAAAAAACTTTTCAAAGTATCTGAAGTATACAATTGGTACTTGTTTTCCTGGAAGAGTTAAAGCCATTTCTGCAGCTTTTTGTATATTTCTAAAAATGAAATGTCCGTAGTGTTTCTTTTAGGTCCAGATTGTTTTTTAAAGGGCTCTAATATTTTTATTTCAGTTGTGAAATGTCACTAGCCCTGAACTAAGTTTGTCCACTTTTCAGCATTAATAGGTTCACCCTCAGCATTTTTATTTTAATGTTTTATAACACCTGGCCCCAGTGTTAGACCTAACCCCTTACAATGAAAATTAGGCCTCGCTGTTGTTATATCCTGTGACATCAGAGTTTCAGTTCTGTTACATTCTGTGATAAGTAAAAAAAGTGATAAGAAAAAAATTTTGCTTAGAAAGACCTTCCAACGCTGGTGAGTGCACCAGTGGGAGGATGTTTTAAGCCCCAATTTGCATCAAGATCCTTTGGGTTTTGTTCATGTTTTTTTTGTTGTTGCTTTGTTTTAGTCTTAATCATATCTCAGTAACCACTGCCCTTCCTCGGCTCACAGAAAACACCAGGCGTGGGGCCTTGTCCTAGATGGGGCTCTAACATCGTGTCTGGCTCAGGGTAGGACCCCTCATTCTTACTTGGGAGTCACTGTGCTGAATGTGTGCGCTTGGACTGGCTCTGAGTGTGGCCAGTCACAGTGTGGCAAAGCAGACACCTACACTTATCAAATGTGACACATGAGGCCAGCTTTAATCAGAGGTCATTTGCACACACGGTGCTCAAGGGAGGCCAGTCATTACTGAACAGGAAAGTAGTTGAGGAGATCCACGTTCCGTGGTTCATTGCAGCCAGATGCGAGTGCAGGGCTGCACCAGCTCACTGATGTGAATGAGGTTGCCTGTTCTTGTCTAAAGAACAAATTTCCTTCTTCATTTGCTTCCTTGGGGACTCTTATTCCCCCCCCTCGGCACCCCCCACCATTTAAGTTATATCATTTCTTCTGCCTCATCCTCTCCCAGATTTTAACCCATGACCACCCTCTCTTTACACCTCAGTAAAATTAAGTTGACAGTTATCTTTCTTAACTCTAAACACTTTCTACCCATGTTTATCCCAAGATAATTCTTCTTCCTCACCCCCATACTTCTGAACCTTCTCAACAGAAAGCTCCCA
Organism: Manis javanica; assembly: GCF_040802235.1. Classification (NCBI taxonomy): domain Eukaryota; kingdom Metazoa; phylum Chordata; class Mammalia; order Pholidota; family Manidae; genus Manis; species Manis javanica. The sequence goes on along the minus strand of NC_133163.1, from coordinate 109,874,940 downwards.
AGATAAGTAAAATTGTAGCATAGTTTGTGCTTTTACATAGAGGATTCTCTGCTCCTCTGAGGCTCAGAAATGGGAAGAAAGGGGGACATACACCCACTTGAACAGTTCCCCAAACTCCAAATTTTCAGTTGTACTGGAAAATACAATAATTCAGGCAGGCATATGAGCATTCACAGTAAATCATGGAGTTATGAATAAATCTTGGTTGTCAAAAGCAAATGTGTAGCTGTTCCCAACCGTCTGCCATTAGAATTCAGCAAGGCAGCTGTCAGCTGTTTTCTTGTAATTAAACAGCCAATGAGCAGCTAATTAAGACATATGTGTATACAGAAGTGGAAGTGGGTATGTTAATGAACTGTAGGAATCAATTCATTAAGTGAAAATTGTCAAAAGACCAAACATCAGATCAGCATTTCAGCCTATGCCTCACTGAGAAGGAGCCCCAAGCAGGAGGGAAGCCCCCTCAGAGCAAGACCCCCTGAGCACCTTCCCAACCACACCCGCAGTTCTCTGTCCAGCCATCCCAAAAATTTGAGCAAAACTATTAATAACCCCAATAGGAAATCCCACATATATTTCAAAGCTTTTTATTAAGTAGATCTAGCAAGTGAAAGTGTTTTCCTGCCTATATGTAAACCTGGTATTCGATACCCTGTAGAGTGCCATCTCCTTTCCTTTGTGTCTAAACCATTGTATGAAATTTGACTACAGAACTGAAAAGTGGGCCTCTTTTGCTGGTTTGTTTTGTTGTGTGGTACATCTGTTTTGGTTTGGTCTGCCCTACATGTTCGTCTAGATGCTTTTTTTGGTAGTGTATTAAGTCTGTGGTCTTTGGAGTAAGATGCACCCAGGGCTCAGGAATTCAAATCCTCCTCCCCTTACCTGCTACATGATTTTTAGACACATGGCTCACACTCTCTGCACTTTAATTTTTTTCATTTGCAAAACAGATGTATTAATACCTATTCGTAAGGTTTTGTGAATTGCAAATAAGTAATGTTTGCAAAGTGTCCTACACAGTGCCTAGTAAAGACTAGGTGCTCAGCATGTGATTGTCGCCACTGTGGTGGTTGTGTCCTTTGAGGAACTGTGAACACAGTATTCAGGCTTGGCCAGAGTGTGACTTTGAAAGAGGATTAAGTAGGAGAGAGTTGCCTGGACAGGTGTTCACAGCCGGTCATAAGTAGGGGCCATTGAGGACTAAGAAGCAGGGAAGTGACTTGGTCAGAAAGAGATCTTCAATCTAAAAAACAAAACAAACAAAACAGAAGCAGATTCATAGATGCAGAGAACAATATTGTAGTTGCCAGAGGGAAGGGGGTTGGGGAATAGGTATGACTGGGAAGAGGATTAAAGGTACAAACTTCTCATTATGAAATAAATAAGACATGGATACAATGTACAGCACTGAGGGAATGTGGTTAATAATATGTAACAACTTTATATGGTGGCAGATGGTAGCTAGATCACTTCCTAATGTATATAGATGTTGAATCACTACATTATACAACTAAAACTAATACAATATTGTATGTCAGCTACATTACAATAAAAAATAAAGATCTTCAACTGTGTGAAAATGGATTGGGAAGGAGTGAGAGTGGAAGTAGGGAGACCATTTGGGAGGCTGTAGAGTAAGCAACTCAAATGATGGAAGTGGACACTTGAGGAAGTTGCAGTTAAAGATAGAGAGAAGTAGATGGATTTGAGAAATATAAAGGTGGCAGTAAACAGCCTGCTTTGGTGTCTGCATGCATGGGGGTAGGGAGGAGGCAGGCATGAAATGAAACCTGTCCTTCTGTCTTGAGTAACTGGGGTGAATGGTGGGGTCCTTGACTGAGGAAGAAAACTCCAGAGGAGGCAAGGCCTAGATATGCTTTCTTCTGGAATGGATATGAAACCGTTCAGCTTAAGTTTCTGGAGAGAGTGTGTGTGTATGTGTGGGCACAGGGCTAGTGGGTGACAGGCTGTAGAAGGCCAAGCTACAGCTTTGGGTGAGTGCCTTCCTGAAGTGGGGAGGATTCGCTCAGCCTGATGGGAAGCTGGGGATCCAGCAAGGGCTCGGCTCAGTCCTATCATGTGCTGGTCAGGTTCTAACACACTCTCTGGAAAATAAACTGTCTATGTGTATGCACATAACTTTAGTATGTATGTCACTGACATAATTTCACACAATTTATAAATAGTAAAATCTGTAATACTCTTCACTATGAAATGCATAGATATGAATGATTCTCACTCTATTGATTTTTGCTCTTTTGATTTTTGCTAACTTAAATCCATACCTGTGGTCACAGTTGACCAAAGACTGTATTCATGTAGGTGTTATGGAAGGCATGTTTTGGAACTTAACCCACTCATCGGTGATAATGTGAGCAACTTCTTTGTTGAGTCAGAGAATAGTTTTTAAGTACTGGAGGTATTTATTTAAGTATTCCCTCAAATTCTGGGTGCTATGCACAATGTGATGGCTACAGACATGACATGCTTTTAAATTTAACCAGCATTGTTACCATTTTCTTCATCATTTCTTTCATCTAGACAATAACAGCACAGTGAATCAAGCCCCAATTTGTAGCCTTTGCGAGTTTCTGTGGTATCAGTACTCCCACCATGCAGTTGATTTCAAGCCTCCCACTGTGGCTGCTCACGGAATGCAGAGTAGGAAATAGATGCACAGTAATACACGGTTATGTAGGATCTCCACCATTTAGATGTCGTTGATGTAAATAACCTCAGGAGCATGGATAATAGCAAAACCAAATACAAGAGTAAGTCCATTTTTAATGGTGGTTATATTTAACGATTAGTTTACAAAAACCCTGAAATTTGAACATTCACCTCTTGCAACCTGGTATGAGCCTTCTCCCATATGACATGGCCTCAGCCCAGTCCTGGGGATCTTCAGTGTAGAGGGGTCAGTAAAAATTTCATAATGTACAGCCATGTTGTCTTTTAAAAATTAGGCAGTAGGATTGTCCAGAAAATGGAAGGCAGAAATCAGAAGTACAACTAAAGAAAGGCACTTGGAAGGGCTAGGTAGAATAAGGGAAGAAATACTGGAGACTTGACTTGGAGGCTGTGGAAATTGATGCAGAAGGTTGGGGTGTTTGAGGAAATCAAGACTGTCATGTCTGTCGTGTTAGTCCAACATGCAAAGAGATGCCTTAACTGAGAGTGTGCTGCACTTGAAATTAGGGCACTGGAGGCTGAGTCCCAGCCTGGTATCCGCCAGCCATGGGCAACCTTGAGTAAGTCATTTAGCATTCTGAGCTTCATTTTGGTTATCTGCGAAAAGATAGTAGATCTCAAGTTCTTAACATGGGGAAGGCATCAGAGTTTTCAGGAAGCTTTGTTAAAATATTTACTACATAAAATTGACAGTTCTTTTTTGATCTACAAAAACGGCACAATCAAAAAAATGGCACTATCATATTGTTCAAACTAATATGGATGTCTGGGACGTCATCCCCAAAAGCTGGTTCAGTAGATCTCAGCTGTATTTTTTAAAGCTCCCCAGGTGATTTTGATGCAACGTGTGTTTGAACACTACTGAACCTGACACTCTCTTAACCAACCTGGCTCACTGAGGGCCTTTTATTCTCATTTCCTATTTGCTGTTACTGCCTGCTAGCATGCTGCCACTAGGTGGCGGTAGTGTGCCACCGACCGAGTTACACCGCCCTGGACTGCGTCATGGTGGCTGTCTGCTCAAGGCCACTATGTTTATAATGGCGCATCTCCATGTATTTGACATCCATAAAAAGTGACCTCTTAAGAAAGCCAAAGCAGTAATTCATTAGCTCACCTTTTCAAATAAAACTCCAAAACTATGTACTTTATATCTTTCCCAGCTAACGCACAGCAGCAGCACTTTCTCAGTTATATATACATACCACCTCCGTTCCACCCAAAACTCCATGCACACACTCCGGCTTGGGAGTCCCTGCTCTCCCAGCCCCTAGAACGTGTGTCTGAGCTCACTCACTTCTCAGTGGGACCCCACCATCGCTCCCCGGCTGGTCAGATGCTGTTTCTCCATCCCTGGGCAGACTTTCACCACCAGGTAGGAAGGTGGCCACGTACTCTCACTCCATACCTCTCTTCATCCTCCTCCTTGCTCTTCCAAGCCTTCTCCTTCCGCATGTGTTCATTAGCTTTCAATATTGTATCAGTTTAACTTCCCAAATCCTTAAACCTCTGCGAATCCGCGAGGAATACTGAAGTAAAGAATTAAAGGCAGGAAAAAAGAAGACGGAGCCCCCATTCTGTCTGAAGTGCAAAGTTGAGTGTTTATCTGACGCACAAAGCCTGCCCTCTGCTCCCTTCATGCTCTCCCCTTGTAACCCCGTTTGGCCGTCCTGTCTGGTCTGTGCTAGCTCTCCGTGTAGGCATGACTCTGTTGGTTTAGTTCAAAAGAAAGATCTCTTCTCTGGTTCTTAGCTCTGCCAGTCCCAGAACGTTTCGTAGGCACTTGCTCAACAGACTCAGTGAGGAATCAATGGTGTTGTGAAGAGCAAAGTGTATCTGTTTGCTTGCTCTCCCCAAACTCCTTCAAAGCTGACATCTCAAGACGTGCGGCCCTTTTCCAGTAGACAGCTTGGAAGCCCCACATGGCCTCCAGCCTCCGTGCCACTGCTTTAAGCGTACGTGCAATGCCTTAAGGACTTGCCTTGCACTTGTGGCGTAATCACACCGACATCTTTAATGCAGGTGACTCTGTCCTTGAATAAGGTGGTTGTTATTGTGGCTGTTTTGTATATTTTCTAAGTGAGCCAAAGTAATTTAGAAATAAGTAAGGTGAATAAAAGGCAATGTGATCCTTCTAGTCAGAAATGAGGGCAGATCATGAAATCTTAAGGCTGGCTTTCTCGTGTGACTGTAACCCACATTAGGGGGTGGCTGTAGAAAAGCAACCTGCAAAATGCTTGGGCAGGGGCAGCATGGTCAGCTAAAGCAAGGGAAATACTAATTTCAAAGCAGATCTGTCTTGCTACTTTATTATGCATGCCTCTTTCTTTGCACTGCCTAATTTGCAAGTGGGACTCATTCTGACACACAAGGGAAGCAGAAAAACAAAAAGGGTAAAAGTGTGAATTCGGATACTGACCCACGGGAATTCATATCTTGTCTTTATCCCATGGTAGATGTGGGACTCTGAGCAAGTCATTTCCGTCTCAGTTTCTTTGACCTTAAAACCAGGGAAATTGTCAAAATTACATGATGTAATCCATATAAATTATACTGAGGGTGCCTGGCACTTGATAAGCACTGATACCTGGCGTTTGTTTCAAGCAGGTAGGTAAGACACATGGACATGAAAATGACTGTCACGCAGGAAGAGGATTGTTATACCCACAAGTCCCTAGAAACAGGAGGCATGGCATGCCATGCAGGAGGACCATGGTGGGAAGCAGGAGGCAGAGCAAGCAAGGGGAAGATATGGGCAAGAGCCTGTTCTGTGATTTCCTCTGGGAAGGAATGGGCAGCTAGGCAGGGTAAACAGGCCGAGGATTGGCTACTTTAAAGCATTTGAGTGGGCCCTGGAGTCTAGGCATGGTCCCTAGTTGTCTGGGACCTGCTCCTGGGTGACTGGCGCAGGGAACAGTGGCCTAGAATGTGAGAGCCTGGAGAAGAAGTGGTGGGGTGTGGGCTGTGGGTCAGTTGGGTTGCATATGAAAAGGATGCTCCCGGGGAAGGTGTTTGCTGTCTTTAGAAATCATCTATCCCTGGGAAGTACAATCCCTTTTGGGGCAACAAGGCCCCAGGATGTCAAAGCATCAAAAACACAGAATAAGAAGATATGATTAATACAAGTACTCATTAAGATTTCTCAGTTAATCATCATCATGCCCTCTCAGAGTTCCCTTGTAGCAGAGCAAACTGGCGGTTGTATGTGGCTTATGTGGTAACATTCTGGGACTCTATTCGTGGTGGTTGATGTTAAGTTTAATGTGGAAAAAGTGGCATCCTTTTTTGTTCATGACCCAGCCATTATTTAAGAGCTATGTCTAGTTCTGGATCTCAGATTTTTTAAGGAAATGGGGAAATTGGAGAGGATCTGAGGACAAATGCTTAAGGTGGAAAAGAATTTAGAAAGAAAGGTGGTGGATGCTGTGATCTGGCCCACAGATGAGATACTGAGAGACAACTTGGTATCCTCAAGGACCAGTTCCATTTAAAGAGAAAAGACATTGCTCGGACATTCTTCAGACTTTATGCTCATGGAAAAAAATGGAAGAGGCTCATTGGGAAGTAAGCAAAATCCAGCCTCAAATCAAGGAAAAGCAAGTAATTCCTGATCCTGGACACCTGCAGCAACAGCAAACACAGAGGGCCTGCACAGTGGCAGAGTCTCAAGGAAAAAATGAACACCTGTCAGTTTAGACAGAGATTATGTGTCTCAGACCAAACTGAATGCCTTAACAGGTGACCTCCTGCTATCTCTCTGTAGGGATTAAATGCCTCTGTTATATTTTGTATTTTTATTTTCTTGAATGCTCTCCATTAAGCCCCAAAGAAAGCTTTACTTCTCAGTTAGTTTTCACAGAGGGGGAGAAAGTACAGAAAACTCCACACACAGCTTTAGACTGAGGCCAGACTTGATATTAGAGAGGTTTTAAGCACAGCAGAGAGGCAGTCCAGGAACCTAGGCCTGCAGCTTTGTCTCTGTTATATTTAGGCCAGCAAGCAGCTTGGCAGAGAGCCCTGGGGGGGTGAGAGGTCAGTGCCCCAGCCCCTACCATCCCAGGTCAGTACCGAAAGGTCAGAACTGGGAACTGAGGTCAGACCCATCATATCCATCCACAAAGTCCCCCAGCCACCACAGAAGAGAGCAGGTGGGCTATATTCTTACAATATTGCATACTGTAGAAAAATCAAAAAGCACAAATAAACACAAATTATATTAAAATCACCCATGGTCCTGCCACCCAGTGGCAACATTCTTTTCATGTGGGGCACAATTTTCCAAAGGTTATTCTACATCTAACTTTTTTTTCCAAATATTGAATTACATTGTGTTTTGTTCTTTAGCTGTTTTTCATTCAGTGCTATATTTGTAATTACCTTTTTATGTCAATGTATTTCTGAAATACCATTTATAATGGTTGCTGAATGTATGGCTATCCAGGGTGACTCTTCCAATGCACTAAGTTGGACATTTGGCACCTTCCTTAATTATTTTTTTTATATTATAGATAGTGCTATGATGAACATCCTTGTAGGTTAATCTTTATACCATTCTAAATATTCCTTTAAAATATATTCCTTAAAGGTTAGTTACTTGTTCAACAGGCCTGTTTTCAAGGATTTTCATACAAGTGCCAAGTTGGTCTCCAGAAAAATCTTTTGATGAGAGAGTATCCGTATCATTTTTCCTGCCACTCTGCCAATTCTTCAGAACGTTACCTCTCCCCTCATCACTACTGTCTTATTTGGGGGGTCAACTATCTTTTCCACCAAGGATTTGAAGATGATAATACTCTTCTGTACCTTTCATGGCTCCGCGTCACAGAGGTGACTTCAGTCCCCTTCTGTGTCTTCAGAGTACAAAGGTCAACAGCAGGAAGATGACCAACCCCCATATCCTCCATAAGTCTGGAAAGTAAGACCTGTGCTTCTGAGTAACAAGTGGATTAAAACAGAAATCTGTTGAAAATTAGAGCATATTTTCAATCGAATAATGAAAATACTACATAGCAAACCTTGTAGGTTGTTACCAAAAGGAAAATTTGAAACTTTAAGAAAAAAATAAACACTGAAAATTAATGACGTGGTGAGAATTCAACACAAGAAGTTAGCAAAAATGAATGAATGAAAGAAGAAAGAAAAGAGAGAAAAATCCTTGAAGGCAGTAGCTTCATATACATCTTTTATACCTTCTCATTTCCAAAACACTGCTTAACAAATAAGTAGAACTTGAAGATCATCAGATTGGATTTATTAAATCTTGAAGACCATGATACTGAACACAGGGTATTTCCGAACTGTTAAAGGTTGAAGTGTATTCCCAGTCTGACCGATCTGCCAAGAGAATCCATCCAAGTGTCCTTTAGCTTCTTGGAGCAGTAGACTGTCTTGGGGAAAGCAAGAAGCCAGAGTGGGTGATGGATTTAAGTGGGCTAGTAGAGATCACCACAGTGTACCAGGACTGCAGCCACCCTGGGTTACAGTGAGGCTCCATTTTCCTTATCTCTGGACATTCCAAAGAAGTATTTTGTGTTTACGCTACTAAAAGTATTTTGGAGATAAAGGTTAAAGGTAAGTGCCTTTGTACCAATGCATCAAGCACATAGTGTTTGATCATCAGAAGGCAAGAACAGGACCTGATCCCATGCCCTTCACATAGGCAACCATCTGTCAGAATTAAAGAAGGTTGTGCGTGTGTAAGGGACAGAGGATTAGGCTCTGGGGATCAATTTTACTCAAGGAAAAAAAAGTGGCTTTAATTTCATTAATGGTCTCCTGGATGGTTGTGCTGCAAGTTTAATTCTCTATTAAATATTAATGCTGCTCTGTGCTTAGTATACTGCCTTTAGTCTCACACAGCTCAAACTGACACTAACCTGTTCTATATTTTCTAACTGAATCACAGGGCTTTTTCAGGAGAAGTCAGCAAAGCAATGCCACCTACTCCTGTCCTCGTCAGAAGAACTGTTTGATTGACCGGACCAGTAGAAACCGCTGCCAACACTGTCGATTACAGAAATGCCTTGCCGTGGGGATGTCTCGAGACGGTGAGTGCTCACAGCTTGGGTTGTACAGTAACATGGGGTGGTGACAGTGCCTTCGGAAACCTGGACCCACGTCTGCCAAAACATGTACCCCTGTCCCTCTCCCCCACCCCACATCCCCTCTTCTGCTGGCTTTGGGAGTCTCAACTGCAGCTACTTCCTCCTCCCTAATCCAAGAGTCAGCTGACCTGCTGATGGGGAGGTGGCATGGAGGAGAAGTGTCTGTGGGCAGGACACCTTCAGGTTTTTGGCATTTAAGACATTACAGGTGGATGAATTGACTGTAAGTGTCTCCTCTGAAGGCCTTAATAAATATACCTCCTGTAGAATTATGCCCAGCAGGAAACAACAAGCTGGGACTAATTGTTACATACTTTACACTGGTTACATTTATTAGCATTTGGGATGAATTAGTTTTTATGCTAACTGGATATTTTGAATCATAAGCCAAAGCCAAATATTTGTACATACAGAACGTGTGAAAATAGTGCAAAGCATGGCTCAATGACAAACGTTTTTTTCATTAAAAGAAGCTATTTTAAGAAATAGAGACCATCTACCACTCAATTGCTAAGCATTCCAAGATCTTCCTGGGAAACTGTCTTAAATGCCCTGAATAACCAGCACCAGATTTCAAGACAGTTATTCTTACACCAGGAAACTGGCAGAAAATACAGTGGGTACATTTTAAAGAGACTTTTCTGAATATGCTGGCTGGCTGGCTCTCTTAAGAGATCCCTTTGAAGGAAACATGCCTTCCAATGACATTTCAGCCTGTGGAAAACTACTTCAGAACCCTGGGCAGGTGTTCTGACAGCCTGCCTTCCCCATAATCAGATGTTCTGGGGGTCAGGGGGCGGCCTGCAGACTTACCCAGGTGCAAGTTATGACGGCCTTCGGCAGGGCTGCACAGGATGGCCTCTTAGAATACATAGGCATGAAAATGAAGTTGGCATTGGAGATATAAGCCCCAGGACTCTTCCACTGTGTTCTCAGAAATTCCTGTGACTGCAGATTTCGTCTTCCGGTGGCACTAGCCTGACAAAGCTAGATATGCATCTTCTGAGCTCATAAGTTAAAATCACAAGTTGTGTGTGTATTTTCCCAAGAACTGATCCCTTCATTTCCCTTATAGGATGGTATGATTCCTGACGTTAATATTTAGGCAAAAGTTAAAACACAATTCAGAGCCACAGCTGAATGAGTGTCACCTGTGGGGTTAATCTCCTTGGGTACTCTCGAGCACACTTTGCAAAAAAAATAAAAGGAAAGCAAAGAACCTTCAAAATGCCTATAGAGATTTTGCATATAAATGACACCACCCATTGAAGTGGGCTTGAAGTAAATTCAGGGCCTTATACAATTTTAGGCCTGAAATTCAGAGCCCACATCAGCCTGATTGCTGTCTAACCAGCCCCACCCAGGTTTGTTACCTGAGTCACAGGAACCTGGAAATTGACCAGTGCCCAGCTCACCTATTTCCTCTGCAAAGGGAGAGCGCATCCTCCTTGGCGGAGAAGAATCCACCAGCAGCTGCTCCAGGGGGCAGCCCCGGCTCCCGACCTCACTTGCGTCTCTCCTGCCCCCTGCTCCTACACTCACAATTACCATGGTGGTGAGATGCGTGAGTTCATCCACCTTGTCAGCCATACATTTAGCCCCAGTTGATTAGGTCTTGGCTCCCCCAGCACAGGCTTTACCTGCATGTAGAGAGACAGGCTGAGACATTAAATGGGTTACTAGGAGAATTCAGACCAGGAAATCACAGGGTTTTTTTCTCAATTATCTGGGCATTTTAGGAAAAATCATTTGGGATTCTGAATGAACTGGAAAGTTACTAAGTCATTGCCCCACTTTAAATTTGGGAACATCACAATGAGAAGCTTTGCAAGCACAAATTATCCCAACGGGGACCTTACACAGTGTTTGCCCTCTCCAAAATTCTGGTATTCTTCTTACTTACGGCTAAATGAGAGCAGCAGAAAGTGTCATTTAAAGATGGGTCCAAAGGTTTCCTAGGAGCCACCATGACCCAGGAGGAGGGGCGGGGGTCAGGTAGCCTCAGAGATGTCACTCGGGGAATTGCACAGGCCCGGCCGGTCTGGTCTGTCTAGGTCTCTCAACAAAGCCCCAGATTCAGCTGTTTGGGAAGAAATGCGTTCAAGTGTAATGAACCCAGAGTAGTGAAATGAATGAGAGCTGAGTTTTGACTGCGTGTGCGTTGGTCCGGCCCCTGGGAAGAGGAGGAGGTGGTCTAGGCCAGCTGCGTGGGTGGAGAGTAAACATATATCAGCAGTAAGTCACATATCAGCAGCTCACACGGAGTGTGGGGTATGTGGCCTCAGGGAGCATAGGCGGTCACTGCTCGGGGTCTCTTCCGCCGGTCCTGGGTCTGTTTCTGACGCTTACCTCCCTGGGACGTGTCTCTGCTCTTGAAGGTGTAGAGCAAGACTGTGTGGGTAGCGAGCGCTCTTCCCACCTCTGGATCTTGTCCTTATTTTATGTAATGTGGAGTTTGATTGCAATTGTCTGAGACCTCAAAGGAACCCTTAGAGCGTGCCAGAGAGGATAAAGGAAGAAAAGCACGTTGTCTATGCCGTGGCTTGGCTTTTCTCTTTCAGCCGTAAAATTTGGCCGAATGTCGAAGAAGCAGAGGGACAGCTTGTACGCGGAGGTGCAGAAACATCGGCTGCAGCAGCAGCAACGAGAGCAGCAGCCCGGGGAGGCCGAGCCACTCACCCCCACCTACAGCATCTCGGCCAACGGGCTCACAGAGCTGCACGACGACCTGGGCGGCTACATGGACGGCCACACCCCTGAGGGGAGCAAGGCGGACTCTGCCGTCAGCAGCTTCTACCTGGACATACAGCCTTCCCCGGACCAGTCAGGGCTTGATATCAATGGAATCAAACCAGAACCAATATGTGACTACACACCAGCATCCGGCTTCTTTCCCTACTGTTCCTTCACCAATGGAGAGACGTCCCCGACGGTGTCCATGGCCGAATTAGGTAACGTCTTCCATGTCTCCGCTGGGATGCGCGGCTCATGCCTTTGAAATACCCAGGATAGGCTTGACTTTCCTCTGATGGGTTATGTTATTAAAATGATGCAACTAAAAGGGCAATTCACCTTTACCATTTGGACTGCTTCATTATTCTACCCCGGCCCCCTTGCCGTGACTGTCCGCTGTTTCCTATCATATATCCAAGAGGTGCATCGGAAATGGAACATGAACCTAAAGTAGTCATTAAGTTCCACAGAAAGCTATAAGCCCTGGGAATGGCCCCATCAGCCTTGTTATTTACTTCAATTATAACCCAGGTATTGCTTTATACCTAAAGCCCTGAAAATGGCAGCCCACAAACTGAACCTGGTCCATAGACATGTTTTTTTTTTGGACCAGTGCAGAGTTTAAAAATTTTTCAAAATCAGTTGCTAAAGTTTTCAGACTGGACAATTCTACCAGAAAGTTCAGATTTTCAGCTTCTTGAGGGAGGGGGAAAAATGATCTAGTTACACTGGGCCAGCATTGGCGACTGGCACCAGTTAGGCCCAACCTCCTCTAGGTGGGCCCATTCACCTTTTCCCGTTTATAACACTGCCCAGCCCCTGTAGGCATGTAAGTTTTGCAACACCAATGTATTCTGTAAATGTTAAAGGGAAATGGCTTTTTTATTCATCAAACTATGTTGGTGATAAATATTGGTAACAAAACTGATGTGTTTCTTAGAAGACTCACCATGAAAAAAAAAAAAAGAAAAACAAAAAACCCTGTCATTTCCTTATGCCAGTAACATTGCTGCTTCTCAGGAGATGTGACCTAGAAACATTGGTAACGCAGACAGCAGAAAACTTTCCATTTCAAGGAAGGTGTGTTAACATCCTGTTATATTTAATCAGTTTTTAAGTACAACACTATTATTAGAGGAAACTTTGGTAAGAAGCTTTACAGTTTTAGAATTGATCTGCTCCTCCCCATGATTCCTCACACAAGGTTATAATCCTCTGGGATATTTCAATTAGTTGCTGTGGAGAGACTAAGTTAATTCGAGGAGAAAATGAAGACTTCAGATGGGAAAGGGCCAGCAGGTTCTGACTTGAGCACAGACATCCTCAGTTCACAGAAATAACGGCTGTGTTCTTCAGATGATTTCTCCACCTCTGTACCCCATAAAACATTTTTAAGTGAAATTTATATTTCCAGTAAAATCTTTCTCCAAATAGAACAAATTGAATGTTCTTTACGGTTTTTCCACAAGCACCTCTTTATGGGTCTAAATTTAAATCCTCAAGAGCAGGGACATTTTAAGCCTGGTCTTTAACCACCGAACAGCATTAAAGGTGTATCGCAGCTCTTTTGATTAGCAGAGAAACCTCTGAACTAGAAGCCAAGCTGAGCAGAGGTAGGTTTGATTTTTTTTTTTTTTTCTTGAACTAGAACAAAAACTTCCCGTTTTTGTCATGAAATCTTGGTTGGCTGAGCCTTAAGCAGAACTGTAATGAAAGTAAAATTTTCAGAAATGAACAAGGGTTTGATGGAAAGCCGGCATGATATCATGAAAAATGACCCGGCTCACTTTAGGTTTGCTTCCACCTTATCATAAATACTAGTGAATCTATCCTGTTTGCTTATCAAATGTTCAACTCTGAGATAAATCCACAGGGCTTTGCCAGCGTATTGCCCTTAAATATGGCAATTCAGCTAAATGAGCACTGATACCTTAGTGGGGCCAGAAATGGCTGAGCCAGTTCTCCCGGTTGCGCCCCCCGCCCCCCCATTTGTCAGTTTCCTATTGCACTGGTGGGCTGGGAGCAGGGGGCCATTACACATTCCCCATGCTCTCCTAAATTAGGGGCTTTTCACATGTGCTGTCACATTTTCCAGGATGAAAAAATTGACTCGTCACTAGGATTGGTCCCAAACACAAAACTAAGCAAGAAGTTATCTGAAAAGGATATAATTGGGTCTAATTTTCTATCCCGTTCTGTACAAAATGGTTTGAGGAGCAAAGAGTAACATAAAAGTGGCCAAAGACTGCTGCTCCTTCAAAAACTGTCTCAGGGTCCCAGGTGCTGCCTTTGGGGCTTGAGTTTTGCTCTCTCTTTAACTAAGGGTCTTAACTTCCTTTTAGGCTAAATTTTGCCATCGGATTTTATACAAATGAAACCAATTGTACTTGGAAAATAAACTGTAAATTAACATATCCTATGGCCAATTCTATCTTTCAGTAATAGTATCTGCAGTTGATTATTTTTAATGGAAATATGTCTGCATTCCTGGCTAGGAAATTTTGCTGTGGATGTACATACAATTAGTATCTGAACTATACATTCCAGATATATAATCTAGATTCATTAAAAAAAAAAAGCTAACTGCACTTGTTATTACGATCAGTGACTAGAGCCTTGTGTAGGAGAGACAGCTGATATATTGGGCAAAGCATAAAACAACAAGGCAGCTTATAAGGGTTGCGGTCTTAGCTTCGCTATCAGTTTACACCCCACTGTAAATCATGTAACCTCTGAAAGTCTCCCTTACCTGTAGAATGTAAAGATTAAGAACACAAACTCTGGAGCCAAAGTGTGCGTTTTTGAATCACTAGCCACTTGCCAACTATGACACTTTTGAGAAGTCAGTTAACCCCGCCCTGGCTCAATTTCATCATCTGTAAAGTGGGGATAATATTACTGTCTTCCTCCAAAGGTTGCTATGAAGATTAAGAAAGTGTGTATATTCAGAATATGCATATGAGACTGGCACATAGTAAACATTATGTAAATGTTAACTGTTGTCATCATTATTAATGTATCTGTAAACTGAGGAGAGTTTGGACAAGATGATGTCTAAAGTGCCTTCCTACTGTGAAAAATCTGTGACTAACTCAAAAGTCAAGATTTTCCATCTGAAGTTTCTAGACATTGGCTGTATGTGAGAATGCAGCCACTGCCCTCTACTGGCTCATCAGGTACACTGCATCATTTGTCTGACTGAAAGCGGGACTCGCAGGTAGGGGATGAGTAGGAACAATTTTTAGGATGAAGTGAAATTGACCATATTAGTGAAATGATGAGCATATTAACTGGAAGAGCATCCTAACCACGATGAGCATGGTCTGGAAGAGAATACTGTCAACCTCTTCCTGTTCCGCACCTCAAGGATTCCCCAGCCTCCCTGTGTGCACTTCATCATCATTTTTTTCATATCTGCAAAAATTGGCTTGCTATTTATGTATTTATTTTCTTGTTTGTGACTCCCATTATGTTTATCCCTATTCCCCTCCTCTCTTCACAAGCATCATTGATTTTAAGACACATAATTTACTAGTTTCTCCAGCTTCCTCTTGTTTCTCTCCATCCCTTTCTGTCCTTTCATTTTTTTGTTTATGTTTTTACAATATTTATTTATGTTGTTTTCATGTCTGTGTATTTCCAAGCAGGGCTGTTAAGGTTTATTGTATTTCATTGTCTCTAGGGAAATTCTAGTTTCAAGTGTCATTTAAGTGAATCTGCTCTGTTTTCACACAAACAAGTCTGATTTTATTTGACAAAAGCGCTAACAAATTTCCAAATAGACACTCTTACTAGTGTTGCCAATTGCATTAGGCAACATTCTTTTAAGTGGTTTTCCTATTATAGATTCAAAACCCTGGTAGGGGGGATCACTTTTGGGTACGGTTTCATAGTCATGGAATCTTGTCAATTCCTCTTTTAAAATGCTTCTTTAATTGTCCCTCCCTCCCATAAGTTATCTCCAGCCTACTTCACGCTCTTCATCCTTGACAGCTTCATTCCAGCAGCCCTCTTACTAATTGGTCCTCCTGCTTCCAGCCCTTCCAGCCTCCAATCCACCAATTATAAAACTGCTTGTTTCATTTCCCCAAACACAGTGTCCCTATGTCAGCTCCCCCTTAAGAAAGTCTGACTCCATTTGTTACTCAAGTACAAACTCTCAACATTCAAAATCCTTCAAGAAATGGACTCTTAACCCACTCCTATTTCTGTTTTGATACTATTGCTTTATCCCATCTGCCTGTCTCCTATAAATTCCATATATTTGTTCCTCCATCTCCCATCCCTCAAAGGTGGAACTGGACCACCTCCTCACACCACTGGCCCCTGCCTACCAAGTCCTCTTTATCCTTCGTGGTGCAACTCAAATGTTCCTTTCCTGCCAAGAAACATCCCCTAATCCTGTTATCTCTCCCTTCCCTGACAGCACCCGTTATCTTTTTTTTTCTCTCCTGATGTAATTCAACTTCCTGTTTTATTGTCTAATGTCTTGAATCACCCTGTCAGTGTATCCATACATGTTCAAGAGATTTTAAGCTCCCAGAAAAACTTCTTTGACATCTGTTTCTCTTCATGTCTTCAAACTCCCCGTACTCCTGTACAAGAACAAATGTTTGGGCAGCACAGACTATGTAACCCCACTGTTCAAAGTGCTCATTTAATTCTCACAGACGCCCTAGGACATAGGAAACCAAAGCACAGTGAGGTTACGTAACTTACCCAAGATCACAGAGCTAGGAAGGAACAGCGCTGAGATTGAGACCCAGGCAGTCTGGCTCCAGAGATCATCTCTTAATCACCACACTTTATAAAGTGACACAGGAGGTGCTCAGTAATGCTTGTTCTGAAATACATAGTCATTGTCACAAAAGCATGCCATTTCCTAATTTTTCAGGAGTAATCCTCCCCGGATCAATGTATATGGCAGATGTGTCTTCCTAAAAATGCCAAGAAGAGGCTTTGTCAATCATTCCCTTCACCTACCTTGGTCAATATTTGTTCATTCCCGATGTTGATGTAAAGGCAGAGAAGGAGGTCAAGGGCAAGGGGGGCGGTTCTTTGAAGTAACCGAGCCTTATCGCTAAATGTTACATTTGCCTGTCGTTCATCCTCATGTTCCAAAATACAGAATAGCTCCAAACTGCTTATGTAAATATGTAAAGGTAATTAAAACTGGTTCAGTATATTTCTTTATACTCGTTACTCTTTAAATCCAATATTTAGTAGGGAAAACACTGATTATCCAAAGAAGAAACTGGCTTTTCATCGTCGTGATCTTCTGTTTTCTCCTTAGAGCACCTTGCACAGAATATATCTAAGTCACACCTGGAAACTTGCCAATACTTGAGAGAAGAGCTCCAGCAGATAACGTGGCAGACCTTTCTGCAGGAGGAGATTGAGAGTTATCAAAACAAGGTATATGCTGGAAAATTTCACCTAGGACTGAGGCAACATTGGGAAGGGTGTTTGTGCAGGAAATTTGATCCAGAATACAGACCATAGAACGAATGTCTTTCATCAGACATCAGATTTCTGTTTTACACTCTTTCTTTCAGACTGATCATGTACTTGGGCCTTTGTCATCTTTCTGAGATGCAAGTATGCAAAATTTCAGCAAAAGCAAATGAATTCTACTGTGCCTAAATGCATATCTCCTATCATATGTCAACAGAGGGCTAGATTAAGCAGCTTCCAAAAAGCTTAAATGAATTGGAATTTGTCCCATAGCACAGTGGGAGATTTCAAGATCCAGAAGTTGATATAAAATAATCCCAGCCTCATGCTTCCAGAGGTTCAGAAGGAGCTTAGAGAGTGCTTGAACAACAACAACAAAAAAAAAGTTAGACAGCTATGATCCTAACTCCAGTCTGCACCCAGCAAGGTGAGGCTGACACATGGTGCCCCTACCTGCCATTTTCAGTAAAACAGTCAAACCAACAAGCCATCAAAATGGGAGGGCAGGGCTGGAAAAGGGGAATTTTAATGATCCATTCTGCCTTTGGTGAAAGAGAATGCTGTGATTTTTCCCAACAATCACAGAAACTCAGGGTTAGGAAGGACCATAAAAATTATCTAATCCTCTCCTTCATTTTACGTACAAGGGAACCAGCATCCCCCGGTATACGGCTGGCAAGTGAAAACGTCAGGGCTAGACCGTGATTCCTGGCTCCTAATTCAGTGTTTCTTTCACCCACCATTTTGGTGGAAAGAGTCTTAAACTGAGATTGCAGAAACAAGGGAACAACACAGCAGATCCAGGTCACCCTGTAACTAAATTAAAGAGTGGGAATACAAAGGGAATGAAGCTGGACAGATTGGAGATAGCAACACGTCACTTGTTGCCTTTGAGGTGACAGGTGACACCAGCAGCCAGAGATACGAAGGGAAGCAAGAAAGCAGAGTGAATGGCGGCCTGTCCTGTGAGGTGGGATTCAGAGTCAGAGATGCCGGGATTTGATCCCAGCTCCCTGACCGACCAATCGCTGCACATTCATGTCCATTCATGGAAAACGAAAAAGTGTTCTTGTGAAAATGAAATGAGACAAAGATGTCATAAAGCTCCTGTCTTAGAGCAGGTGGACAATAACTGTAATGGACTGCCTGTTTTTCCCTTCCCCCAGTAAAGTGGTGGTAAATTCCCAGGCAAAATAATCGCCTAAAGGAAGATCCGTTTTGCTCCTCTGCATGGCCCAGGGGTAAAGCAGTGGCATGTGTTGCTTTCCTGACTCAGGCTTTCATCTTCTGCCACCAAACATCTTCCCTGTCCTTTGCCACCAAAATGGTAAGAGAGGAATTGGAGGAGTTGAGAAAGGACTTGGAAGCCAGTCTTATAACCCAAATAACTGGCCAACTGTTTATCTTTTTAATCCTTTAGCTTTTTGGACTCCATTTCCAAAGAACGATTTTTGCAAAATAGGAACAGTTAAAACAACTGGGTCAAGGATATGGGTGACTGTGTACATTAATGTGTGTCCCTCTTCCACAGCAGCGGGAGGTGATGTGGCAATTGTGTGCCATCAAAATTACAGAAGCTATACAGTATGTGGTGGAGTTTGCCAAACGCATTGATGGATTTATGGAACTGTGTCAAAATGATCAAATCGTGCTTCTCAAAGCAGGTATGTGCTTTGCAGGTGAATTTTGAGATCTCTTCCTAACTGGCTTTCACCAGCTTATTAAAGAAATGCTTGGGTAAGGAAGGTGTCAGGAACAGTTTCTCTCCGATGATGATAGCTCAGGTTTCGCTTGGCAGAAATAGTTCTTTTTAAAGGTTTTTGTGCAATTTTTCAGGAATTGTTCCATCCATTTTGCTTCTCCTCTGGGTGAAAAGATTAATCTGACGGACACATGCAATCTCCACTTTTACCATCACCTGTGTGTTGTTCTACACAGCAGCTACTCCCGAGGTCACAATAAGCTGTTAGGAAGAAGATTGTTTGTAGAACTGCAAGAAACATCCTTGTTTTTGTTTTTGTCTTTTTCTTTTTATAACTATGAACCAATGTTTTCCTGGCAACTCTTGAGACTCTATGTTGTCTGCAGTACAGAAGAATGCCAAAGAAATAATTTGTAAATCGATGTCTCTTCAGTAATACAAGCCTTAGCTTCTACACAAGTCTTTAATTACACTAGTGAACTTTGCCCTTTTAAGTAGAAAGCTAATGTGACTGAGGCCCTCTAACTAAACCGGATGCAACACCCATGGGGCTGACTCGGAAAGGGTCTCCACGTTAGTGCCTCCAAAACAAACCCACCGAGACAGAATAATCATACCGTTTCTGCTCTGCTTAGGTTCTCTAGAGGTGGTGTTTATCAGAATGTGCCGTGCCTTTGACTCTCAGAACAACACCGTGTACTTTGATGGGAAATACGCTAGCCCCGATGTCTTCAAATCCTTAGGTGAGGAAATCTCTCGTGCTTTGTCGTTAAATCAGGGCTACAGGAAAAGATGGGAGTTGGGTGACAGCTCTTACTGAACAAAATGGGAATTGGTTATTTGAAACCAAAAATGAAAGGGTTCTATGCTTAAGTTACTTCGTTATTAAGTCACTGTAGAAAATTCATACTGCTCTAACACTTTTTGTCTATATTATTCATAAAGGTCTGGAGTTCTGTTTTATTTAGTTGGTAATCAAAGAGAATTATATATCTTTCTAGCTGCTTTCCAGATTTTAAGAATCAGATTTGCAGGGGATATATTATAGACATATAGATATATAGATAAACTAGGGATCTGATTTGATACATAAAGAAGATAAAAGTCTGCCCTCTCATACTCCTCAGACTACAACCATTAATAAGAATTAAATGAATGCATCAAAGAAATAAAGTATAGCCAAGTGAAATTGTGACATATATTTCTAAAATATTTTGAATTTCTGAAATTTAAATAAAGTGGGATATAATCATTAAGAATGGGACAGTATCCAAGATATATTAAGTGATTGTAAAAAACAGTTAAATGATAGAAGGTGTGTATCCTTTAATATAACCCATTGTCCTTTAAATATGTAGACATAATATGCAAATCTGAAAGAACAGACACCAGACTAAAAGTCTTTTGGGGATGGAGTATTGCTTTATGGGAGTTTCACATTCTCTTTTCAGGTTTGTAATAGTTATAATGATTTTACCACCACCATGGATCATGTGTTACCATTTTTAAGGGTGTTTTAGATCGAACAGAGTAGAAAACCAAAAAAGAGAGAGAGAGAGAATGTGTTTAACTTTTCAGTTAGATTGTAGCTGTTAGATTCTATTGGTGAAGAATGTGGGCTCTGATATCAGGCAGAGGCTCCAGCTTTGAATCTCAGGCTGTTACTTCCACCTGTGTAACCTTAGGTACATTATTTTTCTCTTTAAGTCTGTTTCTTCACCCCTAAAGTGGGGATAGTACTAATAATAGCTCCCTCCTAGACCTGTTGTGATGTAGCAGGGTACCCAAAGAAACCTCTTAAAGTGGCACCTAACATGGCAGTCACACAACAAAAGTTCACTCTCATTATTTTGAATGATGGTGATGGTAGTGGTGAAAGTGATGGTGGCTGAATAGATTTTTAAGGTTTCAAACTATCAAAAAGTAGAAATGTTACTATTACACCCTCTGATCGTCAATGACTAGATCCCTCTTCCCTTCCTTTCATATTTTTCCCATAGGGTAATAACCCAAATCCTAAATGGTCTTTAATTTTGGCAGGTTGTGAAGACTTTATTAGCTTTGTATTTGAATTTGGAAAGAGTTTATGTTCTATGCACCTGACTGAAGATGAAATTGCATTATTTTCTGCATTTGTACTCATGTCAGCAGGTAAGATAACCAAAGAAAAATAAAAATGGGTTAAAAATTGTCCAGGTAAAGAATTCTTATAAGGTACCTAACTTTTCATGACTAGAGAATATTCAAGGAGGCTACCGAACAAGGCTGCCACTGTTACTAAATCTAATAGCAAGTTTTTCAAATACGAACCTCCCCCCAAACCACACACATACATATACCCTCTGAAGAAGACCCCATGTCATTCTGATACAATCTTAAGAAACGACAATAGAATAAAATGCCATCCACAGTTAACCCCGGGTGCTGAGGGAAATTCTGTGGTTCTAAAACATACACCTTTCTTCACATCCGTGTGATGTCATCCACAAATTTATCTGAATTGCATCTGTGCTGTCAACCAGTACTGCCTCTTGGATATAATCAGTTTTGCTAATTTACTGTCTTCTATTTGGGCTTTATCCTAAGTGAACAACCCTGAAGACCTTTGGAATTCTATTGACAATTTTAGTTGCCTTGGATAATAAGGCAGTTTTCATATTTGCAGGAAAGGCTAGCAGGATTGATAGGAGTATTTCATTCAGAAATCTAATGCTTTCCAGAGTGTAAGGGGCCATGGTAGTTTCATCTGTACTCGTACAAGCATGGCCTTAGATTTAAATGGCTTTTCTTTTGGAAGAGGAGGACCCTCCCTTCCTTTCAGTATCAGCATAAGTGGAAAGGTTTAACACTTTGTTCTGGAACTGTCATCGATCAGTTTTCCACTCCTTTAGGAGCCAATTTGAAAGAGAAGTGAAAATGGCCCATTAATCCCTAACTGCATTATGGCATAATAATCTCTGTGTTAGCGTCAGGAGGAATTGGGGGGTTCTGACAAGTTGGGGGAATACTAAGAAGTATCATTTTTTCATATTTAGATCGCTCGTGGCTGCAGGAAAAGGTAAAAATTGAAAAACTGCAACAGAAAATTCAGCTAGCTCTTCAACATGTCCTACAGAAGAATCACCGAGAGGATGGAATACTAACAAAGGTGAGAGCCAAAGGTCTCCAGCTGGCACGGCCTGAATTACCCCTTTCCAGAGATCATGCCAACAGTCGCTCTTATAGTAGCTTGACCAGGCCCTAAAAGTATTTGTAAACAACAAGCTACTGAAAAGAAAGAAGTATCTCCATTTCAAAATATTCTCTTGGGCCAAAATTCAGGTTAAATTTTTACTTTCGTTAGTTATAAAGCATCCTGCATTGATATAAATTAGAGAAAGAATCTTTGAAGTTAGAAGGAAGTTTTGAAGGACTAAAACTCAGGATGACCATATATTCCAATATTAGTTCTATTTCCATTAAATTCATTAGTAATTAACAATAAATGACTTGTATTTTCTTCATCAATCTCCCATTATTACCCTGTATTCAAAGCCTAAGGTTTCATTTTTGCTAATTATTATCCTTCGCAATAAAAATATAATTAGGGTGTCAATTTAAAATAATGCTGCTATCCTTCTGTGCTAGAGCCTGTAGTATGCACTTGATCTTAGAAAAATCAGTGCTATTCTTTCTTGGATTATTGCATGTGTTTTGGTGCTCAAGAAAATGATTTGAAAGGTTTGGATTTTTCTTCCTGTTTTCTTTTCTCCTGATAGCTAGATTAGGTCAGAAAGTAGAAGCTGTTTTGCTTTTACTTTTGTACCTGTTGCATGAGAACTTGAGGCAGGAATGGGAAATAGAGGGAAGAACTCTCAGGAGACTTCCCCTCTTTGTCTGCTTGCCCCCAGGACACAGGAGCCATTAGCATCTTTTATTATAGACAGCACCTAACCCATGCACCATATCCATGATCACGTGAAAATGTTTCTTAGAGAGGATTATTCTGGGTTGAAATAGTAAGTATTTTGCCCTTGCACAGTGCATTAGAATTTAAAAGCATTTTTGCAAGCCAAATTGGTAAAAATCTTCAAGTGGTAAGTGGTCAATGCTGGGACTTCTTCCAGGCCTTCTGACTAGTCTTTATTTTATTTCTCTGCACAGGGTCTTTTGCTTAGACCCAGAATTGCTGTGTTACAGACAAAGCTCTTTCTCGAAAAGAAACTTGTTGTCATTGGAGTTGGCTGGTACCCATTCTGCGTAAATATGTAGGGAATGCCAGCATCTGCCTCCTTGCCTTCTTCTCTATCACCAGATCTCTTAGTTACCCACAGTGGTTGAAGGCAGGGCTCAGGATGGTAGAGCAGAAAGTATGTTGGAATAGAAACAGGAAGTGAGAGATTTGGGTTCTTGTCTCAACTCTACCACTTTTGCTTATGAACATCTTTTCAGATCATTATTATTTGTTTTCAAAACCATATTTTTTAATGTTTACTTGATATTCTGTGATACGATTGTATCATTATTTATTTTTATCAATTTTTTATTACTGGATGTCTGAGTCGCTTTGAGTGTGTTTCACCATCATAAACAGTGTCGTAAAGATCATCAGATTCCCTGAGTTTTGATTCTCATGTCTGTTCTCTGCTGACAGTATGTCCTTTCTTCCATTTACAGTTAATATGCAAGGTGTCTACATTAAGAGCCTTATGTGGACGACATACAGAAAAGCTAATGGCATTCAAAGCAATATACCCAGACATTGTACGACTTCATTTTCCTCCATTATACAAGGAGTTGTTCACTTCAGAATTTGAGCCAGCAATGCAAATTGATGGGTAAAGGTATCACTTCTAGAATGTCTGAAGTACAAACATGAAAAACAACCACAAAAAAAAATTAACCAAGACACTTTATATGGCCCTGCACAGACCTGGAGCGCCAAGACACTGCACATCTTTTGGTGATCGGGGTCAGGCAAAGGAGGGGAAACAATGAAAACAAATAAAAGTTGAACTTGTTTTTCTCATGCATATGATTTCCATTATGCCTACAGATGTGGACCCTTTTTCTGTCTCGATTTCTTGATCGTTGACCTCTGTTTACAACAGAAGGAGGGTACTAAAGTCAGAGGATTTCCTTTTCTTGTAGCCCACTGCCTACAGACTTTCTACAGAGTCACCCATCTGTCCATGACAACAGAGAGTCCGGCAGTGATCGGTGACTGGTGTGCATAGCGGAGGTTGCAGCATTACTTTGCACAGCTTGCTCTTTGTTTCATGAAGGAAGTTTTTATGTTTTCACCGATCATTTGCCCATCAGCAGGATGGCATGAGAAGGGTCCGTAGCACTAGCAACAATAGCATTATAATATACTACAGGGTAAATGGGCATGAAGACTATATATAGCTAAAAGAGATATTGTTTATATATTGTTTTAATTAATATAAAATGTAGTTACTGGTGTAGCTTTTCCTGTTGAATTGATAAGGCACTTTCATTTTGCACCTTTTTTCTTTAAATTAAATGCTAGCGTGTTCACTGTTGTGTCGCATGTGCACCAGAAACACAAGTTTAACTGAGAAGGCTTGGAAGGTACGTCAGGAGGTAATTATGCTGCTGTTTACAAAATGACTTTTAAAAATCTGGCTGGTCATATCTAGAAATCACAATGTTGGATTTTTTTTTTTTTCCTAACGGATGAATTTGGAATTAGAAATGGAACTCTCCCTCAATTATACTTTGTTTTTGGTAAGTTTAATGATAGATGTGTTTATGCTTCATACAAAGTTGAATAATCAACCGGTGCTGTGGACTTATATCATCATGCATATTATTTTAAGCTTTTTAAAACACCACCTCATGTTGGCAAGGGAGGGGAGGCTCCCTTTACACAGTTCAGTAATGCTATGGACTCCCTCTCAACTTGGCTTCTCATGCTTCGAGAACAAACCAGTCACCTGATATTTATTGGAATCTAGCTTTTATCATAAGAAGGACTCAAAGATTCTGCTGCAAACACACACTCCCCATGTGAGGACATGAAGCATTTACTTTGTGAATGATTATGTTCTTGGTATAATTAAGGAACCCTTAGAGTCTATGTCAGAGTGAACTAGTTCTGAACTAGCAGCCTCTGGCTGCTCTAATTCTAGACTGTAGCTCTCCATATTTCACAGACAATGGACAGGAGGGCAAGGGAAGCTTACAATGTTGAACCAGTTTCCCTTATTTAAATATTAAATACTTTAAGCATATAAAGTGAAGTTGATGCTAGCTGCAAATACTCCTATATTTATCTTCACTAGAAAACTGTGGACTGTAATTTATTTTATGAAATATTTAGAAGACTGTTTGGCTTTTGTGTTCAGGTAAGAAATGTTGAATTGTTTTTTGTTTAACTTCATGTTTTGGTTGTTTTTTTTTTTAAAAAGTAACAATTTCCAATGGCGGCGGGGGAGAAAGAACAGTCTGATATACCAGCGTGCCTGTTTTAAAGATAAGTAATCTTGGGAATGTAGGCATTTCAAAGATGATTTTAGTCATACTCGGGGTGGGATTCAAAAGTCTGGTCTGACACCACAGACCATGTTTATACAGAAAAGGAAATATCATCCCGTAGTGTAAAGGTGGGAGTTCCCCAAGCAGCCCTTCATAGCAGAGAAAGTGTCTCCTCTCCCACCAGGGACTACTCTGGGTCTTCCACAGGGATTGTGGCTCCTTGTGCCACGTGGAGCATAGTACAGGCTTCCCGGAGCCCTTCACTCTATTTTTAACTTCACAGACTTTCTGACTTGTTTCCTGAGGGACATGGAAAAGGGAAAGGAATTATTCACACAGAAATGTGTATGAAGCCTAAATATCATCTAAAAAATTTTTTTTGCAAAAACACAGTAAGGGTTTAACCATAAATAAAAGAGTAATATTTACTTAAATTTCTTATAAGCATATAAAACTTTGTGTTTATCTAAAGAGGCTAACTATCAGTATATAGTATTTATGTTTGGGCAAGAAGGATTAAATCAAATTTTTTATTTAAGCATAGTTCCTTTAAAGATCATTAAATAGTATTTATACTTTGAAAAGAGTACCAAGCTTAGTTCAGTTATTTATTTGTCCATTTTTTTTCCTATTGTTTGTCCTTTGGGGGAAAATGGTGTGTTTTTATTTTGGTTTTGTTCTGTTTTTTTGTTTTGTCATCACTGAGTCACTAAATTTGGGGATGGTTTATTAAAGTATATTAACTTCTTTTTAACCAAAGCTTTCTGAATATGACCAGCCTCAGGTGCTAGTGCATTAAAGAGCAACTAAACGAATTCCAGTGTCCATTTATGAAATGATAAGAGCTAATTGAACTTCTCTAAGGGTGAAAGAGAACATAATATTGAACTTAATGGAAATTCCTTTTCCAGAAAGGATTTTGCATGTACCTAATGCAAAAGATGATGCTCTAGTCTCAGTAATAGTCACGCCATGGTAACATTGCTTTTAGAGTAAATTAAGATATGTTGACATATTACTGCTACTAGGTCTTTCTGGAAGAAAAGGAGGGCGCGGACTTTCGGAGTAAAGGACATTGACATTGTAGAAACAGAGTAGTGGAGGCGTGCTCTGTGAAAAGAGGGAATAACTTATTTGATCGAAGTTGGGATCTGAAGTTAAAGAATAAATCAGTCAAAAAAAATGAAGTATGGAAAAGGATGTGAAAAACTTTGCATTTTTATTTTCTTCCTTATTATAGAAACACCCGTGTGATGACACAAACTACTTGGTGATACAGAACAATTATTCGTAATAGTTCCTATAATCAAAGTTTCCTAAACTTAAATGCCTAATAGTGTTATAAAGATTGGAGTCACATCATTGTTATCCCGGCTGCTATAATGCCTTTTACACAATTTTCTATGTAGGGTAAATGAGGCTTTTGTACAAAGCTTGAATATCTTCGGTTATAATAGTGTCCAAATGGTTACATTATATTGTTAAGAAACTGCCCTTGGTCACAATGAAAACAAAAGTGCAATGAAAGTGCTTTTTTTGGACAGTTTGCAAATTGTGTTAAAGCTATGGCTTTTTTTTTTTTTTAGTGTTCAGATCCTAATTTGTATAAAAGCTATGGGTTTTTCTTTTTTAAGTCTTCAGCATCCTGATTCACCCTTCCTAGATTAAGGAAAACATGACTTAAGACACTGCTTCTAAGTTTGGTTGTTCTTTATAGTGGGGACACCCAGATCTCTGTGAGCGTATGGGGGTGGGCAGAGGGTCGGGTGAGGGGGGAGTGTGTGTGGGGGGGGTTAGTGTTTGTGTGTATGATGTGCGTGTTTCGGACCGCTTCTAGGCTACTAAGTGTCAGTGGAAAAGAAAATGTATTCAAAATACTTAAAACTAGAAGATGGAAAAAAAAAAAAAGATTTATTCTATACAAAGCCTTGTCTGGACCACTTTAGAGAGACTTCTATTTTTTTAACCCTTCTATAAATATTTGATGGCACTTGAAATATTCCTGCAATAAAATGTGATTTGTGTAAAGAAAAAAAAAGATTTTGTAATGTGAAACAAAGAAAGAAAGTAATGTAATTTTCTAAAAAAAAAATGCAAACAAACAAACTTTGTATTATTTTCTTGATGGAATTTGTCTATCTGTCTTTGGAAAACTTTTTATTTCATTGAATGTGCCATAGTAGAAATATGTGTTTTTAGTTTTAGCCTAAGGATAGCTATTTGTGTTCCGACATTCCAAAATGCAAAACCACCTAGTGGAATCTTTAATGAAAAGGTTTAAGTAGGATGTAAGCTTCTCTCATTGTTGCTTTTTTGCACATGTTCTTCATTCCTCTCTAGTGCAATATGTACATAGAGCACGTGCGGGTGTACCTTGATCCCTCAGGGAAAAATACGTATTTGTACAGTTTTTGTGTTTTGTTTTGGTTTGGTTTTTTTTGCTTTTGTTTTTGGCTAAGGAATGTCGATTGAATCACTTGTATTGTTGAGGGGCAGCCAGATAATAATCCTAAAGCCACTGTTTCAAACATTGATTGTTTAAATCATGTCCTTCCAGTGCTATTATTTTAAGATAATAATAATAAAAAGTTATTTTCTGACAGTTCTTTGTGCTGATTGATGAAAAAAAAAAGGGTAAATAAGCACCTTAATGATTGACTTACTGTGAATGACAATCCATCTTGATATCAACAATAGAAGCTCTGTCATTTTGGAGTTGGGATTAAGAGTCAGAAACAATGTGCTCAGGGATCTTCTAAAACTCTTAAAACAGGGTGGCCAGGACTACTGGGACAAATTGTGTTTTTTTATTCTTAATAATAGTGATAATACTCTCCCTCCAAGGCACAAGTGAACTGTATAGAATTGCATGTGTGTGTAAACTCTCCACTCTTGTCTCATTTTGTTGAGTTTGAAACTTATGTGTTCTTTAGTCTTGTATGCTTAAAAACACTAACTTCCAAAGCAGTATGAGTATGAACATAGCAGAATGTTCAAAAGATGTTAATAATACCCCAACAGAGCATATCACTCAGAATGCAGCCCTACACACTTCATTTGCCATTTCTCTAGTAATTAAAATATTCAAGATAAATATATTTATAGCATTATATATTAAAAACTACTTCAAATTCAACACAGTATGACTAAAAACTTTTTAGACCATCAATGAGATGAGAGCCCTGCCTATCAGTGCAGTGAAAGAGATAAAAGATGAAACACATTTTTTCATGTGCCAGCAAGTAACTGTTATTTTCACTGTGTTCTCTTCTAGGAGCAAACCGAAAGATCCCTTTAAGTAACGGTTCTTCTGCTTCAAATTTGTAGTTTTTATCTGTTGGATTAATATAAGAGCTGATGTTTAAAGACAAACAAAACCCACCTGTATTACAGAGCAATGTGAGCCAGCTTTTAGGGCTACATTTTACATTTTTGAAATATAGTTTTGTTCTCTTATTTCCATGTATTTTCCATAAAGTCAGTGAACCTCAGTATAATTGTTGTCTTGGATTCTTTTACACCTAAAATACACCTTGAGAAGAAGCTTTATATATTTTCTCACAACCATGGAAGAGTGTAATTTAGGAAAACTTTCCATGTCATTCAGATGAGACAGAAACCTTTACCCTACTGTTCTTGGTAAGAAAGACTATGGAAAGTGCAGGAATCTCCCTCTGTCCGTCTCTCTGACACAAATGTACATACATATATATAAATATATGTACACACACACACTCCAGTTATTGACATTTTTACTTACTATAACGTGTGATTGCCACTTCTGATTTATAAACATATGGCACAGCAGAACCCTTTAAAAACTATACTATGGATTAGACTACCAGAAATGCAATTGCAACAGTAAATCTTGATCTTTTACTAATAGTTTATGATACAGACCTTCCCTCTGGCACTAAACACTGGTATTACTGAGGAGGACCCACTATATTTAATTAAACAGACCTCCCTATTATTGTTTGTTCTGATGGTGTGAGAAGGTTGACAAGCAGTATCTTTACAGAGCAATTGATTTCACCTCTGGGTGTGTTTGCTTCTCTGTTTATATAAGTGAGATCAGTTTTGTCACACCCTCAGAACAACTTTTCAAATAATCCAGAAGCCTGGCTTCAGAGCAAGGAAACATCATAGATGGGGGGGATCTCCATGTTTAACCAGACCCTCAGAACTTAGAGCAATAAATATATTCAGTCATTTATTTATTTATAAGCAAATGACAGAATATTCAATCCAAATAGAAACATTTTTTCAGTGATGCAACAACATGGAGTCAAGTGTTAAAGAAGCAAATACAATATTTTAATAGATGCCTATAGAATCTGTTTGCTGTTTACACTTAGTGTTTGCCACATTAGCAGTATCACACTTCTTTTTCCCTTCTAAGAACTAATGAAAGATCGCTTGCTATTAGCTTTGACATGCTGCACATGCTACTATGTTGTTCTCGAAGAGCAACTAAATTCTCTCCAGTGTGTGTGATCCCTTTCTCACTCATTACTTTAATGTGGATGAATACTATTTCTAGGAGCTTGGTCATTGAACAGATTGCATAAGTAAATGCAGATAATTCTTGAGCAATATAGTGAATATGATTTCACACACACAAAAAATCCGTATGTACTGTACACATCTTCCTGAACCCAAAATTCTTTTATCCACAATGGTTTGAAATCTCATATAAAACAGTGGTTTAGTTAAACATTAGGACATTAGCTGGCTGCTTCTTTAAATGTACCTGTGTCTGCCTGCTCCTTTTGTGGAGATCTGTTTTTTGTATTGGATGTTTGGGCCAATGGGAGGCTTCAAGCTACAACATATTTTCCCAGTTTAAATATATTTAACATATGACAAACCCCAGACAAGGCTTTTAATATGTATAAAGAACTGCAGTGTTAGGTGGTTTATTCGCAAACCGTTTTCAATGTTGTCCATTTTTATGGCACCTTTAACAATATTCTTGTTTCCAAAGTACAAAAAAAAAAAAGTAGGTTAAATAATCTAGCCATAACTGAATGTCAAGCAATAAAACAAATGACTTTTGTGCATAGACTTAAAAAAATACAAGTTTTAGACATCTGCATGTAAATGCAATCTCTTGTTTACTGCTTTCTTCAACTTGAGCAATTGATTCCTTATTTACTATTAACTTAAGAACTTGTAATGGCCTGTAAACATTTTCTCTCTTCTTTCAAATTTACCTTCGTCCCTGCTTTTGAGTCATAATATTTAATGTTGTTCTGCACATCTCTATACAGTTAACTTTTTGGCTTTCATTCTGTATAGATAAGAAAATGTTATATTATAAACAGCCTACTCAGTGCGAATATTTATCTGTTTATCAAATCCACAATATGCTGTATAATACTGGTTTTACTATATAATCTATTTTAGACATAGCTGTTTAGAACTAGAATGTGCTATTTTTGTGTTTTTCTGATGTGTGGTGCTAGATAAGTTACTTTTGTGAACAAAAAAAAAATCCCTTTTATTCCTAGACAATACCACCTTTGGGTCTTGTTAATTTCACTGAGTATAACTATATATTTGTATATATATACATATATATATATATCTACCTGTGCCCAACTGGCAGCTGTATCAGAGTGCTGGATTTGGGACATGCTTTTCTCTTTAAATACATAATATCATTATATAAATTATTCTAGAGTGTATTTAATTAGGATACAATTACTTCCTTAGTATGGATATTTGACATCTAGGGTGAATTTGTTTATAAGTACAGATATATGAAAACTTAATAGCATTTACTTTATGTTTGCTACTTGGCTATATACCATTATCTCCTGAGCTGAAAAATACTTTGCCAGGCCTTCAAGATCCTGAAGAAACACTCTAGTTTAATGGAGTAATACTTTTTTTATTACAAAGGAGTTATATTGTTGGCACCTGATGGTTGTGTACTCAGCTCCTATTATAGGTAATAGGCATTTATATAAAATATCCTTGGTGGCTTGTTGGCAGAATAAACCCTTCCCCTCCTACATGAGCCATGAGAAATGTGGAGACATCCACTATCATGGCAGAACATGGGCCAGAACGCAAATTCAACAAGGGATGTTGTGTTTTAATGGGACCTCAATCAGTTCCATGAACTGAGTGAAGGACCTTCATTAGAAAAACTCATTCAATAAAGAGCTTAAACTCTTTCACCTATTCTTCCAAGATGACCTATTGGCATTGTTAAAAATCAAAGTATATCAAATATCTAACTAAGGATGTAGTTAACCTTATTAAATATTGATTAGAATTGTTCTGTAATATTACTGAATTTGTAAGATCTTTAGCAAAGATTTTTGAGCAATTTATAAATATAGAGCAAATGTTTCTGTTTATTGCACTTTTTGTAATTGAAGGTGATAAATTCTCAAGCCATGGTTATTGGCTTCCATGCACTGCATATTTACCCACGATTCTAGACATTTTCCATTTTGATGGAAGAGTTGCTGTTACCTTAATTATTAATGCAATCATGTGGTTAACGAGAGCTAATGCTAATAGTTCACCTTTTAAAGTGAATTGGGTACAGTATAAGGAGAAATCTCTTTTAATGCAAATCACTTCATTCCTTATTGCTTCCTTAGAGATTGAAAGAAAAATTTTTAAGCACCATTTAGTATCCTTAGCTTCCTGAGGGTAGAGATTGTATCTCTTTGTGTCTGTACAGTGGCCAGCACATGTCAGCATTTAACAGTTGTTCAATGCCAACAAGCATTCCCCAATTAAAACTTTTTTTTCCTGGGTTTTGTTTGTTTGGGGTTCTTTTGGTAAATTTATAAAATATGCCAAGCCTTATGGTTAATACTTTCTTCTACAACTAAGTATTAAAGCCACCTTTAAAAAGACCACATGAAATGCTGATTCTAATTGTGTGTAGGTCTTGAGGATGCACACAAATTTCACAAAACTCTGTGAGTAGCAAACTCAGCCTTCTGTAAATATACATGCAAGTTTGGAAACAGTAATACTGTACCTATAGATATATGCTGTCTGTTTTGTGTACAGTATGTAAAAACTCCTTTTTTGCCACACTAAAAATGCAAGCCATTTATGGGAATCCTAAAAGTAGTATGTACTAAAACTTTGCTAATGATCTTTATTAGAGAATCATCCAACTTTTCACTTACATTGGGTTTTCTTTTCAATTCACTCTGACAGTAGTCTGCTTATTTCCAGCTGTTTGTTATTTTATTGAGTCCTGAATTTGAAAAAAAAATATTTTGATTCATTTTGTAAATACAAGCTGTAAAAAAAGAGAGATTTAATGTTGTCTTTTAAATACTCCGATTTTCATTCTAATATGAATGTTGTTATATTGTACTTAGAAACTGTACCTTTAATATTACATTACCTTTATTAAAAGTGCATTGAACACATCAATTTTAGATGTGCTTTATGTACTGTTATCCTATAATAAAACTTCAGCTTCTAATGGAACACTTGCCTTATTTTTCTTCTTTTTGCTTGGGTATCAAGCTGCACTGTATGCAGTTCTCTAGTTACATCTTATCTCTACAGAATAGTCTAGGACAACCTCGCTATTCAATGTTCAGTCCACAGACCAGTAGCATGGGCCCCACACCAGACCTGCTAAATCAGAATCTCCATTTTTACAAGCCTCCTGGGTGGTTGCTTTATGTATTCAAATTTGAGAAGCACTGGGCACAGTGAAGTACTTTTTAAAAAATTAATTCATTTCTATTTTGCAGGGGAGGAAACATACACAAGGATCAGAGAGAGCAAAGAAAGAAGTTTTAACATGTGAGATGTCTGCTGATTAGTAGTTAGCTGCCAGAAATGCAGAATGGAGGATTCAGAGGCTGCTTCCTGTCTTGAAGGGGAAGGTATCTGACCTGAGGATAGGAGAGAAGGAATCCTGAATGCCAGAAATCATTAAAGTGAAGTATCGAAATGATGCCAAAGACTTCTGAAAGCTGGCTTTACCTGGGCTATCACTGCCCCATCCCAGACCTACCCCTTCTTTGGAGTAGATTATATAGGAGTAAACCAATGAATTTAACATGGACTAATATCACACTATTTTAATGGTGAAAAAAAAATAAGTTGTTTTTAAAGTCATGTCAAGAACATCCAAATGATAAAATATTCTGAATTCAGAATAAAAGCAACCGAGTTGGCATTTTCCTCCACATACGTACACTGCAGTACCTAAGTGTCTCTTGCCTTCAGGAAAGTAAATATATGAAGTGTTCCCCACACTTGGTGTAGTAAATCATCCCTAATCCTGCTTTAGTTTGCAGAACTACCTTGGAGAAGAGAAAGAAAGAGATTATGTGTGTGAAATATCTGCGGACTGTGTTACATAAAACTATAAATATTTACCACTTTCTTGTATCTCAGGAAATTGAGAGTTAATGGAAATAATGGAATTTGAAATATGACATCTGTCACCTATAGGCCTTTGGCCAAGTTGATAAAAACAATGGTTTATATTCACTTTTCCAGTGTGGAAGCTTGCTGTGCTTCTAGAGTACTTGAATGAGAGGGTAAGAGGACTTTTTACAGTTCTGTTTATAATGATCTCATGGGAGAATTGGAAAGGAAAACATGGCAGTTATTAATAAATTCTTGCAGAGAAAGCCGAAGTAACAATTACAGACTACTGGGTAAGACCTGACACCAAGTGTGTCTTGGTTGCTACTGTTACTACCAAGTTTTGTCATGAGGCAAAGTCAAACAGTCTGCCCCCAAGAATTAGACTTCTGCATGGGCTCTGAGGGTCCATGCAGAGCAGGCCTCTGATCCTCATGACGGGGCTGTGAAAGGCCCGTGCTCGTGTGCGAAGGTGGGAACTGCTGATGGGCTGAGATTCAGCTCAACACCTTGGTTTATGCTTTTGATCCAGAATCTGAAAATGGAGCCCAATAGTGTTCAAAGCCCATGATCCAAAAGCAGCCATTAACATTATATACATTGCTAGAGACAGGAAGAATAAAAAAATGTCTCCTTGCTTCCGGAATTTCAGGAACATGGCAACAAGGGAATTTCTGTCAAGAACCTTCCTGGATCCCCAAAGAATCACACTCAGGGACTCCCACCTTTTCTTAGGGCAAGCCTAGACTCCCGACAGTGGAAGACACCTCTTGCTAGCTTAACAGGCACTCTTGTCATTGCACTGTACCACCAAAAGTGAGCTGCGGAAAAGTCCTAGTGTTTTTCCAATGCCAATTGTTTCTGATGTTGGAAATCGATAAATTAGCCTTTCTGCATTTACTTGATTCTGGATTGTCTTCTCCCTGTATGACTCCAGTAAAATATATTCATGTCTTAGTGATAATCTATTTGTTGTTTATCTTCTTGATGGACTTCTCAAACACTTTTAATTCCAGGATAACTTCCTCTTGGTGAGGGAGAAGTTGCTTCAACTATTAATTGTTCTGTACCTGGAAAACAAACATTAATTTTAATATTAGCCTCACCCCAAATTAATTATGATAGTAACCTCCTAATAAGTCTCACATCCACTTTGACCATTCTTTTTTTTTTGATATAATTAATATACAATTACATGAGCAACATTGTGGTTTCTAGATTCCCCTCATTACCAAGTCCCCACCACATACACCATTACAGTCACTGTCCATCAGCGTAGTAAGATGCCACAGAGTCACTACTTCTCTTCTCTGTGTTATACTGCCTTCACCGTGCCCCCCTGTAAACTATGTGCTAATTGTAATGCCCCTTATTCCCCTTCTCCCTCCCCACCCACGCCACCCACCCCAGTCCCTTTCCTTTGGCAACTGTTAGTCCATTCTTGGGTTCTGTGAGTTTGTTGCTGTTTTGTTCCTTCAGTTTTTCCTTTGTTCTTATGCTCCGCAGATGAGTGAAATCATCTGGTACTTGTCTTTCTCCACCTGGCTTATTTCACTGAGCATAATACCCTCTAGCTCCATCCATGTTGTTGCAAATGGTAGGATTTGTTTTCTTCTTATGGCTGAATAATATTCCACTGTGTATATGTACCACATCTTCTTTATCCATTCATCTACTGATGGACACTTAGGTTGCTTCCAAATCTTGGCTATTGTAAATAGTGCTGCAATAAACATAGGGGTGCATATATCTTTTTAAATCTGGGAGCCTATATTCTTAAGGTAAATTCCTAGGAGTGGAATTCGTAGGTCAAATGGTATTTCTATTTTGAGTTTTTTGAGGGACCTCCATACTGCTTTCCACAATGGTTGAACTAGTTCACATTCCCACCAGCAGGGTAGGAGGGTTCCCCTTTCTCTGCATCCTCGCCAGCATTTGTTGTTCTTAGTCTTTTCAATGTTGGCCATCCTAACTGGTGTGAGGTGATATCTAATTGTGGTTTTCATTTGCATTTCCCTAATAATTAGCGATGTGGAGCATCTTTACATGCGCCTGCTGGCCATCTGAATTTCTTCTTTGGAGAAGTGTCTGTTCATATCCTCCGCCCATTTTTTAATAGGGTTATTTGCTTTTTGGGTGTTGAGGCGTGTGAGTTCTTTATATATTTTTGGATGTTAACCCCTTGTCGGATATGTCACTTGCAAATATATACTCCCATACTGTAGGATGTCTTTTTGTTCTGCTGATGGTGTCCTTTGCTGTACAGAAGCTTTTTAGCATGATGTAATCCCATTTGTTCATTTTTGCTTTTGTTTCCCTTGCCCGAGGAGATGCATTCAGGTAAAAGTTGCTCATGTTTATATTCAAGAGATTTTTGCCTATGTTTCCTTCTAAGAGTTTTATGGTTTCATGACTTACATTCAGGTCTTTGATCCATTTCAAGTTTACCTTTGTGTACGGGGTTAGACAATGGTCCAGTTTCATTCTCTTGCATGTAGCTGTCCAGTTTTGCCAACACCAACTGATGAAAAGGCTGTCATTTCCCCACGGTATATCCATGGCTCCTTTACCATATAGTAATTGACCATATATGCTTGGGTTTATATCTGGGCTCTCTTGTCTGTTCCATTGGTCTATGGGTCTGTTCTTGTGCCAGTACCAAATTGTCTTGATTACTGTGGCTTTGTAGTAGAGTTTGAAGTCAGGGAGGATAATCCCCCCAGCTTTATTCTTCCTTCTCAGGATTGCTTTGGCTATTTGGGGTTTATGTGGTTCCATATGAATTTTAGAACTATTTGCTCTAGTTCATTGAAGAATGCTGTTGGTATTTTGATGGGGATGTATTGTATCTGTAGATTGCTTTTGGCAGAATGGCCATTTTGACAATATTAATTCTTCCTACCCATGAGCAATAAATGGGATGTATTTCCATTTATTGGTGTCTTCTTTAATTTCTCTTAGGAGTGTCTTACAGTTTTCAGAGTATAGGTCTTTCACTTCCTTGGTTAGATACTTTATTCTTTTTGATGCAGATGTAATGGAATTGTTTTCCTGATTTTTCTCTCTGCTAGTTCATCATTAGTGTACAGGAATGCAACAGATTTCTGTGTATTAATTTTGTATCCTGCTGAATTCAGATATTAGATCTAGTAGTTTTAGAGTGGATTCTTTAGGGTTTTTTATGTACAAACTCATGTCATCTGCAAACAGGGACAGTTAGAATCCTTCCTTGCCAATCTGGAGGCCTTTTATTTCCTTGTGTTATCTGATTGCTGTGGAAAGGACCTCCAGAACTGTTGAATAAAAGTGGGGAAAGTGGGCATCCTTATCTTGTTCCCAATCTTAAAGGAAAAGCTTTCAGCTTCTTGCTGTTATGTGTAATATTGGCTGTGGGTTTGTCATATATGGCCTTTGTTATGTTGAGGTACTTGCCCTCTCTATGCATTTTGTTGAGAGTTTTTATCATGACTGGATGTTGAATTTTGTCAAATGCTTTTTCAACATCTATGGAGATGATCATGTGGTTTTTGTCCTTCTTTTTGTTGATGTGGTGGATGATGTTGATGGATTTTTGAATGTTGCACCATCCTTGCATCCCTGGAATGAATCCCACTTGATGATGGTTTATGATCCTCTTGATGTATTTTTGAATTTGGTTTGCTAATATTTTGTTGAGTATTTTTGCATCTATGTTCATCAGGAATATTGGTCTATAATTTTCTTTTTTTGTGTTGTCTTTGGCTGGTTTTGATATTAGAGTGATGCTGGCCTCATAGAATGAATTTGGAAGTATTCCCTCCTCTTCTACTCTTTGGAAAACTTTGAGAAGAATGGGTATTAGGTCTTCACTAAATGTTTGATATAATTCAGCAGTGAAGCCATCTGGTTCAGGGATTTTGTTCTTAGGTAGTTTTCTGATTACCAATTCAATTTTGTTGCTGGTAAGATTTTATGTTTCTTTCTAGGTCAGTCTTGAAAGGTTGTATTTTTCTAGAAAGTTGTCCATTTCTTCTAGGCTTTCCAGTTTGTTGGCATATAATTTTTCACAGTATTCTCTAATAATTTTTGTATTTCTGTGGTGCCCATCATGATTTTTCCCTTCTCATTTCTGATTCTGTTTATGTGTGTAGACTCTCTTTTTTTCTTGATAAGTCTGGCTAGGGGTTTATCTATTTTGTTTATTTTCTCAAAGAACCAGCTCTTGCTTTCATTGATTCTTTCTATTGTTCTATTCTTCTCAATTTTATTTATTTCTGCTCTAATCTTTATTATGTCCCTCCTTCTACTGACTTTGGGCCTCATTTGTTCTTCTTTTTCTAGTTTCATTAATTGTGAGTTTAGACTGCTTATATGGGATTGTTTTTCTTGCCTGAGGTAGGCCTGTATTGCAATATACTTCCCTCTTAGCATGGCCTTTGATGCATCCCACAGATTTTGCAGTGTTGAGTTATTGTTCTCCTTTGTCTCCATCTATTGCTTCATCTCTGTTTTTATTTGTTCATTGATCCATTGATTATTTAGGAGCATGTTATTAAGCCTCTGTGTTTGTGGGCTTTTTCATCTTCTTGTGTAATTTATTTCTAGTTTTATACCTTTGTGATCTGAGAAGCTGGTTGGTACAATTTCAATCTTTTGAATTTACTGAGGCTCTTTCTGTGGCCTAGTATATGATCCATTCTTAAAAATGTTTCATGTGCACTTGAGAAGAATGTGTATCCTGTTGCTTTTGGATGGAGTGTTCTGTAGATGTCCATTAGGTCCACCTGTTCTAATGTGTTGTTCAGTGCCCCTGTGTCCTTATTTTCTGTCTGGTTGATCTGTGCTTTGGAGTGAGTGGTGTGTTGAAGTCTCCTAAAACGAATGCATTGCATTCTATTTCCCCCTTTAATTCTGTTAGTATTTGTTTCACATATGTAGGTGATCCTGTGTTGGAAGCATAGATATTTATAATGGTTATATCCTCTTGTTGGACTGTCCTTCTTTGTCTCTTGTGACTTTCTTTGTTTTGAAGTCTTTTTTGTCTGATACTAGTACTGCAGCTCCTGCTTTTTTCTCCCTATTAGTTTCATGAAATATCTTTTTCCATCCCTTCACTTTCAGTCTGTGTATGTCTTTGGGTTTGAAGTGAGTCTCTTGTAGGCAGCATATAGATGAGTCTTGTTTTTTTATCCATGCATTGACTCTATGTCTTTTGATTGGTGCATTCAGACCATTTACATTTAGGGTGGTTATCAGTAGCTGTATACTTATTGCCATTGCATGCTTTGGATTCATTGTTACCTAAGGTTCAAGGGTAATTCCCTTACTATCTGACAGTCTAGTTTAAGTCAGTATGTTATCACAAACACAACCTAAAGCTTCTTTTTTTTTTCCTCCTTTTTCTTCCTCCTCTATCCTTTATATATTAGGTATCATATTCTGTACTCTTTGTCTATCGCTTGATTGACTTTGGGGGGTCATTGATTTGATTTTGCATCTGCTTAGTAATTAATTGTTCTACTTTCTCTGCTGTTGTTTTATTTCCTCTGGTGACAGCTATTTAGCCTTAGGCATACATCCATCTATAGCAGTCCCTCCAAAATGCACTGTAGAGGTAGATTGTGGGAGGTAAATTATCTCAGTTTTGCTTATCTGAAAATTGTTTAATCCCTCCTTCAAGTTTATTTATTAGTTTTATTTTGGTATCATTAATCTACAATTACATGAAGGACATTATGTTTACTAGGCTCCCCCCTTCACAAGTCCCCCCCACATACCCGTTCACAGTCACTGTCCATCAACATAGTATGCTGTAAAATCACTACTTGTCTTTTCTGTGTTACACAGCCCTCCCCGTGCCCCCCACACACTATACATGATAATCGTAAGACCCCCTTTCTTTTTTTCTTCTTTCCTTCAAATTTAAATGATAGTCTTGCCAGATAAAGTAATCTTGGTTACAGGCCCTTCTGCTTCATTGTATTAAATACATCATGCCACTCCCTTCTAGCCTGTAAGGTTTCTGGTGAGAAGTCTGATGTTAGCCTGATGGGCTTTCCTTTGTATGTGATCTTATTTCTCTCTCTGGCTTCTTTTAATAGTCTGTCCTTATTCTTGATCTTTGCCATTTTAATTACTATATGTCTTGGTGTTGTCTTCCTTGAGTCCCTTGTATTGGGAGATCTGTGGCTCTCCATGGCCTGAGAGACTATCTCCTTCCCCGGATTGAGGACGTTTGCAGCAATTACCTCCTCAAAGACACTTTCTATCCCTTTCTCTCTCTTCTTCTTCTGGTATCCCTATAATGTGTATATTGTTCCATTTGGTCTGGTCACACAGTTCTCTCAATATTCTTTCATTCTTAGAGATCCTTTTTTGTCTCTATGCCTCAGCTTCTTTGTATTTCTCTTCTCTAGTTTCTATTTCATTTATCATCTCCACCATATCCAACCTGCTTTTAATACCCTCCACTGTGCTCTTCCACAATTGGATCTCTGACCAGAATTCATTCCTGAGTTCTTGAATATCTTTCCGTACCTCCATTAGCATGTTAATGATTTTGTTTTGAACTCCCTTTCAGAAAGAGTCATGACATCCATGTCATCTTTCTCAGGAGTTATATTAATTTTACTCTGAACCAGGTTTCTTTGGCATTTCTTATTTGTATACAGTGCCCTCTAGTGTCCAGAAGCTCTACTCTCTAGAGCTGCTCAGCCCCTGAAGCAATATTGGGGGTTGCAGGGGAGTGGTATTGGTGCCTGCAGGGAGAAAACAGCTTTTTCCTGCTTCCTGGCTGCTGTGCCTGTCTCCACTGCCTGAACCAGTGGGTCGAGCACTCAGGTAGAAGCCTTGATGCTTTGTGTTTGTAGTTGCTGTAGACAGATCTTCCCTCTGTCTGTCCTAATGCCAGGGTAGGGATTGCCGGTTTGTGAGCCAGGTGGGGCTGACTGGGAGAAAGGCACAGTAGACTGCCTATCATGGAGGGGGTCCTTGGAGCTGTGTAGGCAGCCAGGGAGCTAGAGCACCTGAAGATTGTGAAAGCTCCCAACCTGCTGGGAAGAGTGCACCCAGACAATTTTGTCTACCTTTCCTTGCTCCTGAGCAGTAAGCTCTGTGCACTTCCTGCCCCTTTAGCAGCCCTCTTGCTAAGGGCTTCCTTGTTAGGAAGTCTCTCAGACTGCCCACCTTTCTTTTGTCCCAGAGCAGCCAGATATGGATCCCAGCTTTCCTCAAGCAGCTGGAATTTCAGACCCTCCAGGAATTCTGCCTGTCTTAACTTTCCAATCCCCTAATCACGAGAGTATCATGAAATGTAGGTTTGTGCTCCCAGAGAGCAGATCTCTGGAGTTGGGTATTCACCAGTCCCAGACCTCCACTCCCTCCCCACTGGTGAGCTGCGGTGGGTGACTGGCTTGGGTCCCACTGGGCCACAGCTTTGGTACATTAGCCTGCTCTGTGAGGTCTGCTCTTTTCTCCAGGTGTATGCAGTCTGGTGCAGTCCTCTTTCCTTTTGCTCTTTCAGGATTATTTGTATTAATTATATTTTCATATTATATGCAGTTTTAGGAGGAAGCCTCTGTCTCACCTCTCACACTGCCATCTTTAATCCTCCCTCTCTAGCTGCTTTCAAAAGTCTGTCCTTATCCTTGATCTTTGCCGTTTTAGTTATTATATGTCTTGGTCTTGTCTTCCTTGGGTCTGTTGTATTGGGAGATCTGTGCACCTCCATGGCTTGAGAGACTATCTCCTTCCCCAGATTGGGTAAGTTTTCAGCAGTTACCTCCACAATTACACTTTCTATCCCGTTTCTCTCTCTTCTTCTTCTGGTACCCTATAATGTGAATACTGTTCTGTTTGGATTGCTCACACAGTTTTCTCAGTATTCTTTCATTCTTAGAGATCCTTTTTTCTCTCTGTGCCTCAGCTTCTCTATATTCCTCTTCTCTAATTTCTATTCCATTTACCATCTCTTCTACCACATCCAATCTACTTTTAAATCCCTCCATTGTATCTTGCATTTCAGATATGGAATTTCTTAATGATTGAATCTCCATCCTAAATTCGTACCTGAGTTCTTGAATATTTTCTGTACCTCCATGAGCATGTTTTGATTTTTATTTTGAACTCTCTTTCAGGAAGATTGGTGATTTCAGTTTCATTTTGCCCTTTTTCTGGAGTTTGTGAGATTTTGGTCTGAACCAGGTTCCTTTGACATTTCATATTTCTATGTAGCACCCTGTAGTGCCCAGAAGCTCTAGTCTCTGGAACTGCTCACCCCTGGAGTGAGGTCGGGGGTTGCAGGGGAGCAGCTCTGGTGCCTGGGAAGAGAAAAGAGCTGTTTCCTGCTTCCTGGCTACAGTGCCTGTCTCCACTGTCAGAGCCAGTGGGCCAAGCACACAGGTGTAAGCCTCTGTGCTTTGTGTGTGTAGCTGTCATAGGCGGGGCTGGCTGGCCTGATGCCAGGGCAGTGACTGCCAGTTTGCAAGCCAGTCCTGGCAGGCCATGAGGAAGGCTCAGCAGGCTGCATATCACAGTGGGGGGTCTCTGAGCTGAGTAGCCAGCCAGGGAAGTGGAGCGCCTGAAGCTCCTGAAATTTCCCAATCTGTTGGGCAGAGCGCACTCAGACAACCTTGCCCACCTATCCCTTCTCCCACACAGCAAGGTCCGTGCAAACCCTGCCCCTTCAGCAGCCCTCTCGCTGCTAGGAAACCTCTCAGACCATCAACCTTTCCTTTCCTTTGTCCCAGAGCTGCTGGATGTGGATCCATGTCCTCCACAAAAGGCTGGAATCTCAGCCTCTCAAGTGTTCTGCCTGTTTTAGCTTTCCAACCCCACTAATCTCCAGAGCACCATGCAATATGGGTTTGTGCTCGCAAAGCAGATCTCCAGGGCTGGGTGTTCAGCAGTCCTAGGCTTCCATCCCCTCCCCACTCCATTTCTCTTCCTCCTGCCAGTGAGCTTGGGTGGAGGAAGGGCTTGGGTCCCCCCAGATCAAGGCTTTGGTATGTTTTCCTGTTTCATGAGGTCTGCTCTGTTTTCCAGGTGTATGCAGTCTGGAGAAGCCTTCTTTCCTGTTCCTCTTTTAGGATTAGTTGTATTAACTGTATTTTTGTATTATATGTGGTTTTGGGAGGAGTTCTCTGTCTCACCTCTCATGCCACCATCTTGAATCCCTGACCATTCTTTCTTTATCCCTCCAATAAAATACACACTGCATTCTAAAAGCATATATAATTGTGTCCTCTTAAAATTATTGGAATTAACTGCTATCATCAGCCTCTCTCTGTTTGTGCTCCCTATAAAAGATACAGCATTCAGCTGAATGGTTGTTTCTGGGTCTTTTTTTTAGCCCAGGGACCAGAACATGACAAAATATATTTTAGAAAGTATACTCTTTTCTGAATAGAAAATTTTGAACATTTAGGCACTCTGTTCTGTCACAGCATATCCTGGGCCAGAGTATTTTGTTGGTTTTCAGGAATAATAATAATTCCCTCTCCACTTGAAATACCATTTATTGCTGAAAAGCCTGATTTGAGCAAACTACTACTGGCAACAATATTTACCCCAAAACTTTCTGAATCAATTACAAGATTTAAACCTCTTTGCTAGACTGTTGCTTCTGGATTCTCATTTTAAAAGGACCTTACAGATGTTTATAAATTCATGCAGCAATTTCCCAGGTGAGGTAGTTACTGTGCTATAAACTCTCCATGGACAACTTCACCCCAAATCAAGCAAAGGAAGTGTATTAGCTGAGGGGTATGAAAATGACAAGGTACTAATAAAAAAATAGATGAACTTGCACTTTTCTCTGTCTTGATTAAGTCCACAAGAAGAAATACGCATCTAGTAGCAGCTATAATAACTTCACTTAGTCAGGTGGTTGCAGCTAAGAGTTCTTTTTTAATTTTGGTCCAATGAAACATTTTATAAACTCAAAATAAGTACCTACAGTTAAAAATTCTCTCAAAATGAAATTGACTTCTCATTCAACATCTGAGTTTATTTGTTTCTCAGTTTGCAGAAATGGAAAACGAAATCTTTATCCTGCTTAAAGATTCACAGAATAAAATGGAATAATCACTTTGGAAAGTAATCTGGCCATCTCTTAAAAAGCTGAATTTACCATACAACTCAACAATTACATTCCTAAGTATTTGCCCAAGAGCAAACAAAAAGTTCACACAAAGATTTGTGTACAAATCCTCAGAGCAACACTACTCATAAAAAAAAAATGAGCCAAATAACCCAATAGCCAAAAAGTGGAAACATATAATGTCCACCAACAAGTGAATGGATAAACAAAATGGGCCATATCCACAAATTCCACTACAACTTACAACAAAACAACTACTAATACCTGCTACAACTTGGAGGAACCTCAAACATATTCTGCTAAGAGAAAGAATCCAGATACGAAAGACTGTAGGATGTATGATTTCATTTATATGAGATGTCCAGAAAAGGCAAGTCTACAGAGACAGAAAGCAGATTAATGTTTGCCTATTCCTGGGGGTAGGAAGAGAGATTAACTGCAAATGGGCACAAAGGATTTTTCAGGGTAATAGAAATATTTTTAAACATAGTAGTGTTAAGAGTTGCAAACCTCTGTTCATTTACTAAAAATCAGTGAATTGCACAATTAAAAGGTTAATTTTTTGGTACATAGGTTATATCTCAATGAAGATGTTGTAAACACACACACTGGTTTCCCCATCAACCACAAAACAAAGTCCAAAATTGGAATTCTCCAGCATTGTATGAAGGCCCTCTCTGGCGCCCCTGTCCCCTTTTCCAGCCCAGTGGTCTTTATTTCCCCCACATAACAATGCAGTAGAGTTTCCTCTTTCCCAGAACATGCAGTACTATTTCACACTTTTGTGCTTCTCACACCTGAAAACCCACAGCCCCTTCTCTACCCAGAGAACTCCTACTCATCCTTCGAGACCCAGTGTAAATTGAACTCCTTCTATGAAGTAGTCTCTAAATTTTCTCAGTCAGAATGAGTTCCTACCTCATTGTGCTCCCACAGAATCTATAATATGTATGTATACTATTATTTATTGTATTAGAATCATTTTCTTACAATGCCACCTCCACTGTAGGGTTGTTGGGTTTTGGGATGGGGGCAGAAAAACTATATACTAGTTGGTACTATTTGTTGAACATTTACTCTTTGCATTTACTCTATTTTTTTTTTTACAAATTACTTCTAATCCTCACAACAGTTTTGTAGGTAAAATATTACTGTCTCCATTACCCAGATGGAGAAACGGGCTCAAAGAGGAGACACAAGA
The DNA here is from genome assembly GCF_040802235.1 of Manis javanica. NCBI lineage: Eukaryota > Metazoa > Chordata > Mammalia > Pholidota > Manidae > Manis > Manis javanica. The sequence continues at coordinate 109,830,127 of NC_133163.1, read as the reverse complement.
TATCTAGAATTGTACTACCAGTAAGGAGAAAGACTGAGATACAAATCCATATCTGCCGGACTTCAAAAATCCTTGCTCTTTTAACTAAACTGCTTCTGATTTACAAAGTAGAGCATAAAGAAGACAGGATGCATATATTTAATATGCTGTAATGCCAAAAGTTATGAGACCTAATTTTTAGTATCAGCTTTATCACTGATCATGTAATGTTGGAAAAGTCACTTGAAAATCTTGACTTCAGTTTTCTAATCAGGAAAACAAGGACTAGATCACCTCCAAAGTTCCTTCTGGCTCTAAAAATTCTGATTCTATGTGCTATGTTGGAACCACTGGAACTCAAATACATCAACTGCTCGATGATAACCTGCAGTCTAAACACAGGCTGTTTCCTGTGATGTCATCATACTACATGGCTGTGGGCTGGTGCGTCCTGGAGCATGAGTGCTTGAACACTTCTCAGGCAGTTCTTGAGCCCTTGCTGAAGACTAGGATAGGACTCCCAACTCTCTCTGACTGCATGCTTTGTGAGATAGTACCCAACACTTGAACCTCTACACTGCCTTGATGTCCATCTCTGTCCTAGTACAGGCCATCAACAACACTCACCTAATAAGAAAAATTACCTGCTTGGTGGCATGTATTGCACCAGTTGATTTGCAAGCATTTGCAAGCATTGTCTCCAAACCAGCTTCTTCCCTACAAACTCATTCAATATGTTGCCAGATAAACTTTCCGGAAACATAAAAGCTCTGATTGTGTCTGTTCTCTGCTTATAAGCTCCCCACTCCCCACCCTATCCCACCTCTCAGCATTCTATTTCTTAAACAATAAAATAAAAATCCTTAGTCTGTTTTATAACGTCTTCTGTGGTCCCGTCTCAACCTATTTTTTTCAAACGCTTTTTTCCTTTCATATTCTTCATAGACCTTGCATTCCAGGCAAAATATATTACTTAAGGATCCCTGTATTGAAGGTAGATTTTCAATGTAAGTATAACTTTTATGTAAACATAATTTTAAACAATACCATAAATCATTTTAAAATTTAGAAAATGCATTCCTGCTGACACAGACTCTATCATGCAATAGGTTTATGCAGCATCTTGTGCATTCTTTCTGGAATGCCCTTTCCCATCATCCACATGCTTCAAATTCTTCAAATGAGCTGATATGTCAAGTGCCCGATGTAATAACTGACCTATAAGTACAATAAATATCTTCAGCTATTCGAACCTGCTTTCTGTCCCTTTCATTAGTAATTTGTCTCCCTCTCTGAATTCAGTCTTTCCTATAATGTAGCTTATCACTTTCTGTTTTGTTTTGTAGCTACTTAATGTCAATATCTTAGATTCCCAAATTCGGAATTCGGTCTTAATCCTATGGGTACCCAGCACCACACACAAAATTTAAGTGCTGAATAGTTTCCTTAATTAATGGGAATAAACTAGTGTGAGAGCAGAGTAGTCTTTGGTGGAAACTGGCATCCAAAATTAGATGGGTGTGGAGCGGAGACATTCTTGTGTGCCAGGTGCTGTGCTGAGCACAGCTTCATCCCTTATTTCATTTAATCCTTTCAAAAACCCTACTGAGTAGGCACTAATAGTATCTCCATTTTACTGATGAGAAGTCAGAGCTAGAGAAGTTAAGACATTTGCCTAAGGTAACAACCGAGTCTGAGTCTTTCCAGTAGTGTGCTTGACTCCTGTCCTTGCAATTATCATTCCCTCAAGCTTGACAACTTCTCCCACGGGGCGAGACGAACGCAGCAAACACTGTCCCACGTGCAGTACGCGAGGGGGTGGGGGAGCTTTCGAGACGCAGGGCTCCGCCCTCTGGGACGCTGGTGACGTCACCACGCAGGACCGGAGCGGCGCGGCCACGTCCTTTAAATAAGGCCTTTCCAGGGAGCGCGTGCCTGAGGAGTGGGGTGGAGCGTGTGCGGAGTGGGTGCTGCGGCCCGGGCCGGAGCCGCCGTCGACCACGAGGTGGGCGGAAAGGCTGCCCCGCAGCCGAGACCCGAAACGGAGGGCGCTGTCCTGCAGGCGGGCGCGCTCGGGAGGCCCGGGAGGGGGGAACATGGCGGCCCCCTTGGCGGGTCCTGGACCCTCCGCTCCTGGTTCCGGCCGCGGCCCCTTCTCCCGGCTTTGCTCACCCCTTTGTTCGCCTACCTGGAACTTTTGTCTCTCCTTTCATCCCCTTTCCCTCAGCCACCGCTTTTGCCTTTATCGACTCTCTCTCTCCAGCCCCCACACTGGGTCGAAGTGTGAAATGTCGATATAGTAGGAGCCGGTCAGGTACAGAGAGACCGACTCCTAAATTTGCTAGTTTTTCACATACCACTTTTTTTTTAGTACTCTCGGGGTGAGGGAGAAGCGCTGAACATGGAGTGGTCATGCCAGTGACCAAACCTGGTAATTCCTCTAAGCGATCCTGTGAAGTGTTCACTAAAGTTGCTTGGACCTCAGTCTCCTCAAAATTGAAGTTTTCTTTGGAAGATTCTTGATACCCAGGGAACTTTTGTGCTGCGTTGCTTGCCAGAATCTGCCCCGTATACATAATGTATGGTTAGGAAAACGGGAAGCATGATTTATTTTGACAGTAAGGGGGTGGGAGATGCTGAGTTAACACATACAACTCCGTGCCATAAAGTGATACAGTATGTAAGTAATGAGAACACCATTCTGTTTTCTCAGTGAGTGTGAGTGTGTAATTTAAATGGAGAAGGACTAATCCTATGTCAATATTGCTGTTCTGCTACAAAATACGTGGGGAATATTCATCTGTCTGATATATTCTATCTTAGTGTCGGTTGAGGGTAGGTGTTAGGAACAGGTTCTTCCTCACGTGAATTAAGAGCACCTGGCCTAGCCATCACCTGCTTTTGATCTTGACCTTTTGTCTTTCCGCAGTTGAGGGCAGGTTCTGGAGAAATCGTGCCTCCGCTGGAGCTGCACTGCCAGGCAGTAGAATTGTGAGCTTGAGTGAAGCAGAAATCTAGGAATATGAGCTCCATGATGGCCATCAGTGAACCAAGACTGAACTGGTAAATTGAATCTGTTTCTAATCTAAAGAGTGAAGTGGGGCTGGTGGCTGGATTAGGTAAAGAGGATTTCAGGCTTTGAGAGATTTGGAGGAAACAGAAAGAAGGTACAAGTCCAGTGGCTCAGTATTTACCCCATTCTCATCTTTACATACTGAGTACTTCTGGATTCTAGCTGATTGCACTTCCTCTCCTAAAATGACAACAGTTCAGCTAGTCAGTTTGCTACTAGGTATAACTCTATCTTGTGTTTATTGTTGGTTTCTTAGTGAAGGAGAGATGCTGAATTTTCTTGTATCCAAGAACACTGCCCAGTTCTGTACAAGTATTAAAAAGACCCTTTTAAACAATAAAATAGATTTTGTTTGTTATGTTGGAATCTTTATCAAGTGATAATGTAAAAGCATCAACTGTATAAGTGTATGAGAACCTAATGAAGAGAAGACTTGGTTAAGTTATATAGTGGCTTTATAGAGACCTAACTAATTCATGTGCTATATATCAATTTAATGCACATTTACTGAGCATCCACTCTTTGCTAGCCAAGGAGAAGACAGTTGCTTTAAAGAAAATGCTTCTCAACTTATTTTTGTCTCATTAACTATTGGGCCATGCCACAAGACACTGCAAAGACTGACTGTACTATCTATTTTCATTAACTTGGCAAAGTGATAAATGGTGTCCCTCTATTAAAACCACTTCTAAAGTCATATATGATTTTTTGTAACACCATAATTTAGAGACGTATTATAGTAAGTGCTTTCTATATAGTGAGCATCAAATAAATGCTGGTTACTTTAAGCAATCAAATTTCTTAATATCATGCCAAAGAGCCCAAGGTGAGCCCTGCCCCAGACAGACACTTTACTGGACTTCAGTCTGTTCTATTCTTAAACCTGAAGTATCTCTGGCATTTACTTGGGTACTAAAGGAAAAAGCAGAGCAGATTGTTAGAACTGGAGAACTTAAGAATGGGCCAAGGCTAAAAGCTGTTCAAGAAGTAAAACATTTAAACTCACATAGGGTACATGAAACTAAAATTGTTAAGAAATGATTGTCTGGGAAAGGGGGTATAGAAGGCATGTAATCATAATTTGCAATTGTACCATTATGTTGCTTAATCTAGCATGCAATTTTGAATTGTCCAGTGCAAGTAAATTACTTTGTTTCACAGGGATGTTTCCCCAAAAAATGGCCTTAAGACGTTTTTCTCTAGAGAAAATTATAAAGATCATTCCATGGCTCCAAGTTTAAAAGAATTATGTATTTTATCTAACAGGTAATATCTTTATTTATTTGGTTATTTATTTCTGTATTTGTTATTTTTATGATAGTTAAAGTTTTATATCTATGTAAAATTTAGAAAATAGAAGAACCCAGACCCAAAGATGCAAAGATGACTGACTGCTCTGGGGTGTGTGTGTATATACTTTCAAACCTTTCTCCACAGATGATCGTATATATATTAAACAAAAATGGGGTCATATTATAAATACTATAAATACTGTACAATTGTTTTTGCCATTTGTCTTTTTCATTTAGATAACATTCTGGTGTGTATCTTTCCATGCCCTCTCACATACAGCTCAATGTTCTTTTTTTTTTTTTTAAGGTATCATTGATACACACTCTAATGAAGGTTTCACATGAGCAATATTGTGGTTACTACATTCAACCATTTTATCAAGTCCCCTCCACACCCCATTGCAGTCACTGTCCATCAGCATAGTAAGATGCCACAGAGTCCCTGCTTCTCTTCTCTGTGCTATACTGTCTTCCCCATGACCTGCCCACACACCATGTGTGCCAGTCATAATGCCCCTCAGTCCCTTTCTCCCGCCCTCCCCTTTGGTAACATCTAGATCCTTCTTGGAGTCTGTGAGTCCGCTGCTGTTTTGTTCCTTCAGTTTTGCTTTGTTGTTATACTCCACAAATGAGGGAAATCATTTTGCACTTGTCTTTCTCCGCCTGGCTTATTTCACTGTAGCTCCATGTTCTTAGTGGTTGCATATTACTTCATAATATAGATAAACTTTTCATTTCATTTAGCTAGTCCTATATTGTAAAATGTTTGTGTTCCTCTTTTTTTGTAATTAGAAACCATACATCGATGAATTTCTTGTAGCTATTTCTACAAGATAAATTCATATAAATTGAAATGTTTGGTCAGATGGGTGTATATACTGCCATATAGCCAGAGATTTTTTTTTTCCTCTCTGGTATGAAAATGGCTATTATGTGATAAGTTTCCCTTCTCACTGCTTGCCTGCCTAAAACAGCACTTCTGCTCTTTGTGGCTAGCTGTTTCTATGCTTCTGTGAATGAATCTCGACACCAAGTAATGGGATTTACTAGGAAGGGGTGTAAATATGCCAAATGAGGAATTGGGGAGTTCCCCTAGGGGAGCTCAACATTTACTATCATCCTTTCTCCACCCCTTTCCCAGTAGGTGAAGCATATGTCCAGCCTCTGCATTGGATGGGACTCCATCTTTTCCTGCCATCTCAGTACCTTTCTATCAGTTAGCATCCCCTCTTACCCTATATTTTTCTTCTCTCTTGATCAGTATTTTGAAGTGCTCAAGTTTTTCCTGTCTCAATCCCTGGACTCCTCATTTCCTCCTCGTTATTTTCTTACCTCTTCTCTCATCTGTACTTAACACTTCTTTAAAGCTTGTATATGCTTGGTGAGAGGAAATGAGGAACAAAGACATCTCTAAGACATACAGAGAACGAAAAACAAAATGGCAATAGTAGTAAATCCTTCCCTATCAGTAATTACTTTAAATGAATTAAACGTTACAATCAAAAGACAGGTTGAGAGAATAGATTTTAAAAAACCAAGTTCACTGCACATCCTACTGCATTTGCTTTCACTGAGCACCCCACTCTGCTCCTCTCAAGATCATCAGTAAGCTCTTGACTCTGGAGGTAGCTTACCCTCCTAGTTTTCCTCCTAGTTTTCTTGTGACTGTGGCATTTCTCAGTCTCTTCTGCCATCTTCTTTTCAGGCTTACCATACTGGATCACCACACTGTGGAGTTTTTAAAAAATACTGATTTTTCACCCTCAGCCCAGCCTTTTCAAGCTGAACCTTTGAGGATGTGTCTGTGGAATCAATTAATTGACTATGTAGATACTCATTTAGGTCGTTTCCATTCCTATATTATTACCAATGGTGATCATCCTTTTTATATTTACATTGGTATTAAATACGATAAATTCCTGTAAGAGGAGGGTATGCATGTGGTGGGTTTTTTTGAAAGATACTACAATATTGCCATTGAAAGCATTAAGGAAACAAGTGCTTTTTTGATTTCATCAAATAAATAGATAAGTCACATAAAAGCAAGAGTAAGTTGTATTAAAGAGACAATTTCAAAAATAAGTGTAAGAGGCAATTTCAGAAGCAAATTCTTCTTGCTAAAGAACGTAGTTATAATGTCTTCGCTACTTTCAGCAACAGAAGGTTGAGATAGTAGATCCCTTATGAATGTGCATCTATGGCTGTTTTTAAAAGCTATTTTCATTATTCAACTTGTACCATACCTTGGGGATAACTGATTTTTAAAACTTATTATCAATTAAAGAATTGCCTTTGTTTATTTGAATCAATGCCTACCAATTCTAGAGTCCTGGGATTTAGTGAACATGTATCTTTACCTTTAAAGAACAAACTCACCATTTTATTAACTTTTATCTCCACTTTTACCTCACCTTTTAGAGTAAACATTTCTAATATCAATCTTCTTCATTCTGCCACTATTTCTTAATTATTCTAATGGTTCATTTTCAGTCCAGTTCTAGTCAGCCCATCCCAGGTACAGGGTTATAGTCTGGATTATTTAAAAGGGAGAAGACATCTTGCTGGTAGTTGGGTACACCTAACTCCTAAAGTCTTTTTTTCTTAGAACATGTTTTTTCTTTAGATTTCTATACAACACAAAATAATAATTTACCTTTTTACATAGAAAAAGTAAAGATTGAAGGCATTGATTTCATATATTTCTAGTCACTTTTGCTAACCTTATATATTAAGTTTTATCACAGTAAGAATTGGATTTTGAGACTATTCATTTATACCTATTTTCTTCATGAAAAAATAAAAAACTTTTATTAGGCCTAATTCTGTTATTTTTGTGTTCTCTAACATATTTGAGGAAATATCAATACCTCTATTGAAAAGGAAAATAATTTACATTATAAAATGTATTTTAATATGCAAATGCAGAGATTATTTCACTGAGTCAGCAATATGAGGTTTTTCAACTCTTCTCCCTCCACTAAAAGGTAAACCTTTCCCTTTTTTTAAATTAAAGTTCCTGGTTGTAGTTAGTTATAACTGCATTTTAAGCCAACAAGGGGGAAAGTAGCTTCAGATACAAAAAAAAAATTATGACATTTTTACATGTTTAATACAGAAAAATAAATCAAATTTAGTAATGTGCAGGTATATTTTAGATGGAGGCTAGAAGCACCATTTCCCATTACTATTTAGAATATACCCAATCCAGTAGAGAGTTTTTAATTCTGGCTTTTTTTTTTTTCATAGAAACTTTAAGTAAAAAAGGAAAATAGGTAGTTGACAAAATGAAGGGGAACACTTCAAACCATCAACTAAAATAAAATATAATGCTATAAATGAGGATAGAGAAACCCTGTCAGTTGCTTTTGGCTTGCGTCCTGATGAGGATTCGGACAGCACTGCACAGAGAAGTGGTCTTGATGTGCTGCCATTTCATTCTTTGCTAAATGTAGCCAATTTAAACTGCTAGAATTCTTGACATTCCTACTCTGGCATATCTGAGTCAGCATCTTGGTGCTACAGCAGCTTAATTAAATTTGCCAGTTTGTGCCACAAGGACTGACATGTTCTCATATTCAGAGAGACAGCTGTGAAGCAGCATTGTTAAGAGTTGCGGACACAATGCTGTTAGGTTTGAGTAGCTCTCAAGACATTTTCTAGTGAGAAATCAATTTGCTGTAATACATTTCTCCCAAGATCAGCAGTTAATATTCATTTTGTTAACCTAAAATATGCTTATTTTTATATAGTTATTGGAGAAACTTTAGTAGCTAAGTATGTCTTCTTTCACTTGTATTATTTTTAAAGGCAATCTAAGCATCCTTATTTTAATTTCTAAAATTGTTTTTCTAGTCACTAGCTAGCTCTTGATTAGTTTTACATCCATAGTTTAGCTCTAAAAAAGTGGTTTTGAATATTTTGGTTTATTCGAGGGCCTTAAGTCTTTTTGTAAGAATTTTGTAATATTTACTATATTTATTCTAGCTTACAAAGGTGACGTAAAACAAATCAGTGGTAGTTTTGGATGGGGCTTAATAACTCATTCTTTGTCCAGACACAGATCTAGATTGGTGATTCTCAACCTTATCAGACCAAAACCTTCCCACTTTCGTAACAAAAATTTGTAAGAAATAAGACACCTCCTTTATTAGCCTGAACTGAAATTCATAGTAATAGCCACAGGTACAATATTTAAAAGTAATGCCCTATATAAGCATAAATGTGAAATAAAAGGAAAATAATTTACATTTTAACATGTATTTAATATGCAAATGCAGAGATACTATTGCACTAGAAGTTACAATGAAATAATCAGATGTACCAGTTAAAATGATTAAGGCTACATTTAAAAGATATTAAGATAAATTATACCATAAAAGAATCATAAGAAAAATAAAAGAATAATGTATTGTTAGGATAAGTAATAATAGACCAGACTTATTTGTATATAAGAAAAAGTCAGAAGGGCCCTTCAAAAGTTGTGCAGGACTCTACCATGTAGAACAGGCACCAGGTATTGCCTTTAATCTCCTCTTGTGTGACAACCCAGATGCACCCACCAGCTTCCAAAATGTCCTGAGGGAATTAATACTGTCCCAGTTGAGAACCACTGCTCTGGATACTTCTCACCCATCCCCTTTCTCCCGCATAGTCCTTAATCACGTGTCCTTAGGATTCTTCTCAGTCACCTTCTCAGTATGCTCAGTTTGGAAACCTCAGATCGCCATAGTCACATTGTATTGATGTGTACATATTTACTTTTCTTTCTTCCCCATTTGTTTGATCCACTTGATTACAAGGTCCTAAAGAGTAGAGATTGTATTGCACTCAGTGTTGGTTATATCTCCAGTACCCAGCATAATGCTCGCACATAGTAGTTACTCAATAAATACTAGTGAATGTAGGAATGAAGAGTGGATCAGCAGACATCCATCCTTCTCGTTAGTTTCCCTTCTGAAATTGTTGTTGTTCCCTTCTGAAATGAATTTGGGACCAAATCATAGGGTATGGTTATTTTGGTGGAAATTCGAGTTGTAGAGGCTAAGGAAACATACTTGTGTTTGTGTGTGTGTATGTGTTTGTGTACATGCACTGTGTATGTGTCCTTTAAACTTACTTATTAAAAATGTAGATTACAACTAAATAGGAATAGAGACAGATTATGAACAAGATAAGAATTTGCATTGATATACCTTAATTGGTGTAGTATTTTAATTGGATGTAATGTTTCATAAACAAATGTGGTAACAGGTTCTTTAGCTACTCACTACCTTCTCCTCCAGTGCATTTCATTATAGGTATGCCAAGATTTCTCTTTTGCATCCATACAAAGCAAAAGACATTTCCATGGACCCAGCCATATACATGGAGATAGAAGGTTATACAACTTTTCTAATACCAGTATTGCTTAGGTAAAATATGGCAGTGTTGGGATTTTCTTTTTAATTTTTGAGATAATTAAAGCAGAGGAAACTAGAAAATTTAGAATCCAGTGAATTTGTGAACTTCAAACTTGATCTCATAATATTCTGTTCTTAGTGGATTTTGTTCACCATGTTAACTGATATATCTTACTGGGGAAATTAAGCATTAAAAAGCAACTTGCTTTGTAATAAAATGAGAACACGAAATACCTACATATGTAATTGGCAGGAGTGATTTACCCTTCTTAAATAAAGGGAAAACATTTCCAAACTGGCATTTATCTAAGGATTATGCTTCTTCCTCAGATAATTGAAGGTAAGCTGGTAATGTGATCCTACCCAGCAGAATTCCTAATTTACACCAAATGGCTAAACGTCAAAATGCAGGTGGTAGAGTTAGATAATGATCCAGAATTTACTACGTTAATCATGCTGTATTCTCCCTGGTGATTGAGAATCATGAAGTTCCATGATACTAATCTTAATGTGAAAAGCACATATTTGTGAATTGTATTTTTTTTTCCAGACGTATAGGAGAAAATTTGAATGCCTCAGCAAATTCTGTAGAAAATGAACCGGCAATTAGTTCAGCAACTCCAGCAAAGGAAAAAGTTAAAACCACAGTTGGAATGGTTCTTCTTCCAAAACCAAGAGTTCCTTATCCTCGTTTCTCTCGTTTCTCACAGAGAGAACAGAGGGGTTATGTTGACTTATTGGTTAAATATGCAAAAACTCCTGCAAATCCCAAAGCTGTTGGAATAAATAAAAATGACTACTTGCAATACTTGGTATGTATTCTATTTTTCAGCCTCAGCAAACAGTATTTAAAAGTTAGGAAATATTTTAAATTTGCTTTTATATTTTTTGATGCAAGTATGTTAACAGAATGGAAAATTTAAGGAATTTAATTTATGGAGCATTGTGCTTTAATTCTTTTGGTGGTTCTATTATAGTTCAGAACTGCATCTAGTTTTGAACATATTTCATTCCAGTTCATCTTAGGTGCTAGTAGTAGAACTTTACCTTGCTCATTGAACCAGCTTTAAATTTTGTTTAGTTATTACTTTATTTTCCACATTCGCAATTGTGGAAATGATGCCATGCTGAACATCTTTGTTGTAAACTCTTTGTTCATATCTATGACTGTGTTCTCAAGATAAATTCTTAAAAATATAATTACCAAATCACAAACTATACATGTTTTTAAGGCTGTGATCTGTAGTTAACATGGGTAAATTGTTTGGCCAAAAGTTTAAACGAATTTGTACCACTGTTGTATGAAAGTTTTATGTTTTTTGTTTTTATAAATACCCTCACTAATACTGGAGATTACCTTTTTGTGTCTCTAATTTGGAAAAAATGATCCCTTGTTTTACATTAACTTATAGTGATTACTAATGAAAATAAACATTTTCTGTATGTTTATAGGCCATTTCTATTTCTTCTTTTGTAACTCATCCTTTCATATTGTTTACTCATTTTTCCATTTGGGTGTTCTTTTTTATGTTAATTAAGAGCATTTTATAAAATAAGCTTATTACTTCCTAAGCAGGCATTGTAGTAATATTCATTTGCTTTTCCATTTTTGTGGAGATTTTTTTTTTCCAATTGAACTTCAGTTGACATACAATGTTATAGTAATTTCAAGTATACAGCATAGTAGATTCAGCATTTGTATACATTATGGAGTTTATAATAACAAGTTCATCATTAATAGAAAATAGTTTTTATTAACTTTTTCGTTGTGATTTCTGCTTTGGATATGATAACTTTAATTATTCTTTAAATACAAGTTATTACAGCAATGATTAAAAAGTGATTGTTTTTGGCCAAGCTTCTTATTCTAAGACATACGTACTTTTTAAAAATCAGGATATGAAAAAACACGTGAATGAAGAAGTTACTGAATTCTTAAAGTTTTTGCAGAATTCTGCAAAGAAATGTGCACAGGACTATAATATGCTTTCTGATGATGCTCGTCTCTTCACAGAGGTAAAAAACAAATAGACATTTAACAGTATTTTATTTTATTTTTTTATTAAGGTACCATTGATATACAATCTTACAAAGGTTCACATGAAAAGCATTGTGGTTATTACATTCACGCCTATTATCAAGTCCCCCCCATACCCCATTGCAGTCACTGTCCTTCAGAAATGTAAGATGCTGTAGAGTCACTACTTGTCTTCTCTGTGCTGTACTGCCTTCCTCATGACCCCTCTACATTATGTGTGCTAATCATAATGCCCCTTAAGCCCCTTCTCTCTCCCTCCGCACCCACCCTCCCAACTCTTTCCCTTTGGTAACCAGTAGTCCCTTCTTGGAGTCTGAGTCTGCTGCTGTTTTCTTCCTTCAGGTTTCCTTTGTTCTTATACTCCACAAATAAGGGAAATCATTTGGTATTTGTCTTTCTCTGCCTGGCTTATTTCACTGAGCATAATACCCTCTAGCTCCATCCATGTTGTTGCAAGTGGTAGGATTTGTTTTCTTCTTATGGTTGAATAATATTGTGTATATGTACCACATCTTTATCCATTCATCTACTGATGGACACTTAGGTTGTTTCCGTATCTTTCTGGTCTTTCAGGATTAGTTGTATTTACTGTTTTTTTTGTGTTATATGTCATTTTGGGAGGAGGTTTCTGCCTCACTTCTCATGCCGCCATCTTTTTAAATCCCTAACAGTATTTTAAAATGTGTGATGAACCTGTCAGAAGCATATGGAAATATCAATATTATCAATTTAGAGCTCAAATTGTATGTACATCTTTTATTCATTATGTATTTAAATAATAGAGATACTATGTCTTAAAATCATGTACCATAGTATTCATATTTGGGGTTTTTTTTTCTTTCAATGATCCAACTACTGTATTTTGTTTATATTTTACTCACATGGGTAGTTTGATCTGATGCTCTGATTTCCCTTGTGAGAGAATGAATGTTTACAGAGTTACCATGGTCCTTAAAAATCTGAATGGTCCTTTACTACTAGTCACATAAATTTGTTTCCTATCTTCATGGTAACCAGCCACCAAATGATAAATTTCAGCTGTCAGTTCATTTCTTGATACTTAAATCATTCCCACAAAGTTATTAGCAAAGCTTGCAAATTATTTTATCGTGTACCCTATCATCATTCAGTACACCATGAGAATAGAGTACACTACTTAAATAGGAACTGTTAATATATATTAATTATGGTAGAGTTCATCTACAAATACAATGCCACTCTGAATTTTAAGCTTTAAAACTAGTCACTATACAAAACAATATGATACACATGACGCTGTTAAATACAAACTTAAAAATGGTTAAGATGGAAAGTTTTATGTGTGTTTTACACAATTAAACTGGGCACTGTAAATTCGGGACAGCAGAAAGTTTTACTCTTGTTTTTGGTGTAACAGTTTTTAAGGTGAGAATTTGTTAATGTGAGCTGGAGGAATGATTTTTCTAAATAAAAAGAGAAATTTCAATTTTTATTTTTTCAAACTTAAATGCGATATACTCATAAAGGACTGTCATATTTTTCCATATGGAAAAGGAACTATAGTTGTTCCTATTGTAATAATGGTCCTTTGAAAGGACCAGAATAATGGTTTTAAGACATAAATCACATCGCCTCATTTCACTGGTTTCAAACGGCTCCTCATTCAGAGAGAGGCAGCGTTCTGCAACGCCCTGCGTGATCGCGCCTCCCCACCACCCCAGCCTCTGTGGTGCCCAGGCTGCATCGTCTTCTACGTCTCTCCCTCTGAGTTGTTCACTCCAGCCTTCTGGCCCCTTTGTGTTTCTTGAAAACTCTAAGCTGTTCCCTTTTTCTTTGTTTAGATACCAACCATCATGAGAATGCCCCTAATTACCCTGTAGAAAATACCATCCCCTTTATTGTTCCCTTTACCGTGTTTTTATTTGTTGTCTTTCTCCATAACATCTATATTACTGTTTTATGCACTGCTGTGTTCCCATTGACTAATATAATACCTGGCACATATTAAGTGCTCAAGTGCTCAGTGTAGTTATTTATTAAGTGAATATAAAAATGGTTATTTACAAAGTACATTTTTTGGTCGCTAACGATCAGCATAAGTCTTGTTTTTTAGGCAAATTGACTTAGCAACACATTTTCTCTAATTTACATTTTACATCTCCAACCCAAAGACTCAACTGATATATTTCACTTTTTTTCCCTGTTTTAAATTTTTAACTTTATGTTAGGAAATGTGCCTATGAAAAATATATAGAATAAATAGATACAGCTTAACAAATAATTATGTAGCAAACGCCTATGTAACTCTCTTCTAAGTGGAGAAGTAAAATATTGCCAGTTACTTAGAAACCCCTATGTATCCTTCCTAGATAATAACACTTGAAGTATTCACTATCCCAAATTTGATTCATTGAACTCTCTTTTGCCTGGTTTTAAATTTTATGTGAACAGAATTATATTTTTTACTCAATATTATGTTTGTGAGATTCATATAGTCATCAAAAGTATGTATATGATTATAGTTCATTCATTTTCAGTTATGTACATTATTACATTGTATGAATACAGTACATTTATTCTGTTGATCAACATTGGATTGTTGCCAGTTTGGAGCTATTCTAAGCAATGCTCCTATGAAAATTCTCTTACATGTGTCTTGGTGCACATATGCACACATTTCTACTGGGTATATACCTTCAAATGGAATTGCTAGGTCATACAGTATGCATGTATTCAACTTTGCTGTTTTCCAAAGTCTTTATACCACTTTACATTCCAACCAGCAGTGTTTTGAGTTTCATTGTTCATATCCTTAACAATTGATACAGTCATTTTAGATTCAGCCAATATGGAGGATATGGTGTTATATTTAATAAGACTATGCATCTTTTCATATTCTTACTGGTCATTTCCTGCTGACTGATTGTCCAAGTTTTGCCCTTTATTCTTCTGGATTTTCTATATGCTTGTTATTCATATGTGGACATTCTTTGTATACTCAAAATATGGGTTATATGTGTAGGAAATTTTTCTCTTATTTGACAAAGTAGTCTCGCTTAATCTACAAGTTCCCCCTCTGTCCCTTTCTTTTCCTTAAACTTTATATTTTCAAGAACTTGGATCACTTGACCCATAGTGTTTTCCCACAGCCTAGAGTTTGATGATTGTATATTCATGATGATGTTCAGCATGTTCCTCTTTTCTCTGTATGTCTTAAAATTGTTGATGGGATCCCAAAGCTGGATCACACTTAAACTTGTCCAAGGGGTTAAACACATAGATGGTAGTATTCTTTAATCAGGTAGCATATAATGTCTGGTTATTCTTTTTTCGTGATGTTAGTAGCTATTGATTCTCAGTGCCTTGATCTATTCATTCACTGGGCTTTGCAAAATTGTAAAATTCTAATTGCATCATTTGTTTTTATTTACTAGTTGTAATAATTTGACTGAGATCAGTTTTCCTCCATCTGCTATTTGGTTTCCAAGTTCACGTAGCAGAAATAAGTAGATTGTCTTTCCCTTTAAATACCGGTTTGGAAAATACTGGTTCCTTCCTGTTCTCCAATGGTGATTACTATTTTCTTTTTAAAAAATATTACTATTAAATTATGTAATTAAACATAATTGACAGGTTTTAGTCCACCACAATTTCCCTTTTGAAAACTCCAATAGAACAACTTTGGCCAATGACAGTCTCTTAATGGCTTTTGAGTCCGTCCAGTGGTCTTTGAGACTGGTTCTGTACATTTCCCGTCCCTGCTTTGTGATTAGCCACACTCCAGGGCCTTTGTTTCTTTCACTAGGAAATGGTATATCAGGGCTACAATCCAGACACTATGGGGGTGCTCATTGCTCCTGGTTTGGTCATAGTTTCTGAACATTTTTAGTAAATGGAGCTAGGAAATCTGTATTTAAAGAAAAAATACTGCACGTATCTCATTTACTTTCTCCCATATTATATTCACAACAGCCTGAGAACAACACTAAATACTACCAGTCAATAGGATTACTAGAAAGTGTTTGAAAAACTTTTTTCATATGTTCTCCCTATTCTCCCCTACTTTCTATATAAGGTTGTACTATATCTCTTCCCATCTTGCAAAACAGATTCTATACCCATTTCTGAACTGTTTCTACCACAACACTTCCGACAATAAATATATGATTTTTTTTCACCCACACCATTCAGTTCTCCAACTCTCTGAACATTAAGCCTAGGGTTCCCATGACCCCTTCCTCTGGTTCAATAATTTGCTAGAACAGCTTATAGAACTTACTATTTCCAGTTTATTACAAAGGCTATATTGGGAACAGCCAAAAAGAAGAGAGAGATGCATAGGGGACGTGGCACAGAGCTTTCATGCCCTCTTCCAGGCACACCACCCTCCCAGGACCTCTGTGTGTTCACCAGCCTGGAAGCTCTTGAACCCCATTGTTTAGGAGTTTTATGGAAGCTTTGATTAAATCGTTGGCTATTTGTGACTAGCTCATTGTACAGTTCTCTAATCATCCCCCATCCTGAAGCCCTCTAGGGGCCACCAGTCATCTCATTAGTATACAAAAGACACGCTTATCACTCATGAAATAACAAGGAATTTAGGAGCTATGTGTCAAGAACCAGGGATAAACACCAAATAAGTATTTCTTCTGTTACCACATCCATTAAACTATAACTCCCAGTTTGCCCCTCCTGCAGTTTGTGGCAATCAGCATAGTACTTTCTGTCTTGGAATTTGTTTTCTCTAGGTACCCCCGTATAAGTGACATCATACAGTATTGGTCTTTTTGTGACTGGGTTATTTTTTTAGGATAGCGTCTTAAAGACACCCATGTTGTATCATGTGTCTAAATTTCCTTTTTAAGTTTGAATAAATATTCCATTGTGTGTATATGGAGATCTTGTTTATCCATTCATCCATTGACGGACACTTCTACCTTTTGGCTGTTACAAATAATGCTGCTGTGAACATGGGTGTACAAATATCTGTTGAAATCTCTGCTTTTCAAGACAACTGTAGGAGTCTCATCTTCAGTTCCCTACCTAATCTTAGAACTGGTTGAGGCATTTCCCCTCAAGCCACCTCGCCTTTCATGGGTTTCCTTACTGCCCACTACTCTTGTTTCTCCTCACTCTAGTTGTTTGGGGTTTGTTTGTTTATTTATTTATGGTCATTGGAGATTCTCCTTGTGCTTTACTAAGCCCAACAATGAAAAATTAGTTATTTATCCAGGATCTAGTGATGTTTGGATAGGGGTGTTCTTCAAGGTATACCTGTTGCACCATACTACCAGAAGTAGTATCTGTAAAATTTTTAAGTTTCAAACATGCATGATGCCATATTTTTCCTTTCTGGACCAAAGTAAAATATAGGGCGCATAGTCATTTTCACCTTTCTTTATAATGATACATCTATTTTGTACATGCATGTGCTTCTGATGTATATATGTTAAAAATATGGTCAGTGTGAAATAACATTCAGTGGGTGGGTGATGGGTAACACCCTGAATCTCTTAATTTTCTTAGTTCATTCTCAGCTGTTTTTCAAAGACAAATAAATGATTACTTAAAAACCATTTTTATTAAATGTTTCTGATAATGATCCTTTAGTTGCTTAATACCTACTAGTTGTGAAGTATCTTTAATAATATATAAGGTATCTGGGTATAAGAATAAAACCGTGTTAGATTTTTCTTTGGTTCTTTCTCTTGCCATAATTACTGAATTAAGTGAAACTCACTTCAAAGCACTGGAACATCTAGCAGAGTTTTACCAAGAAAGATATGCCAATAAATATCTAACTGCAGTAGTCTCTAGTAACATACCTCTTATGTATTGCTTTTCTTGCATGTTCAAATTCTTATAATGACTGCTGTAGGACAGAAATATTAGAGGGGAAAGTTAATGTTATAAATGAGTAGCAAAAATATTATTCAGATCTGAGTTTACACTTGACTAGACTTTTAAAAAACAAACAGCTTTTCTGTATTAACCCACCTCTGCCTTAGTTGCAACAATTTCCTGAATTAAATATCAAAGTTAGCATTGAAAAGCATAGATGGAGGGGAAAATGTGAAAGATAGCCGAGAGTTAGTATTGAAGGAGAGGAGAAAGGGATATGAAACTATAGATGAAAAGTTATACTGGAGTAAAGTTATTGATTTGTAATTTGATATATTTTATAAATGTATGAAGGGACAGTAGTTATATATAAAGATAGGCTATTGCTTAGATGAATGGATAAAGAAGATGTGGTACATACATGCAATGGAATATTATTCATCCATTAAAAAAAATCCTCCCATTTGCAAGAACATGGATGGATCTAGAGGGTATTATGCTGAGTGAAATAAGCCAGGTGGAGAAAGACAAATACCATATGATTTCACTTACTTGTGAGTATAACAACAAATCAAAACAGAAGGAACAAAATAGTAGCAGACTCATAAACACTCAAAAAGGACTGGTGGTTACCAAGTGGGGGAGGTTAGGGAGGGTGCAGCGGGAGGATGAAGGGAATAAAGGGGTACAATAATTCACAATCACAATATAAGTTGGTCACAGGGACGTAGTAGAGTGTGGAGAACAGTCAGTGATGCTGTAGCATCTCGCTATGTTAAAAGATAGTACTCCCACTAGAGGGGGCTAAGGATTTAATAATATGGGTAATTGTTGAACAACTGTGTTGTATATTTGAAACCAACATAAGATTGTATATCAACAATGCTTAAATTAAAAAAAATAATAAACTTTCCCTGTTCAAATTATTGTCTGCTTTCTGTCTTTTGATAGGACCCTGACTGATAATGAATAAATGAAACTAACATTCCAAATTGTTCCAGAAGTTTGTATGTTGTCTATAAGATGAATGATACAGATTTTTAATAAATGACTATGTGTGTTGAACAGAAAAAAAATAAAAAGATATGCTATTGCTAAGAGCTTTTGTGATATAAAACATATTCTACAAGATTCAAATTAGGTTCACTGACAGAAGAAGAAATATTTATCTTAGAAGTTGATGTATGTGTGTTTTTTAATTATTACCCACCAAAATTGCTGGGCTTATTTGAGTTGTTTACATGTTATCACAAGTGGCATATATTCTGCTTAGGAAAAGTGGTGAATTTTATTTCCTTCCTGACTGTGTTTTCTGGTAAGTCATTAATATTTTGAAAACAGTCTGGAGAGAAGAGAATACTAAGTACTGTATCAGTTAATTATAAGATTTCTCATTTATTTTTGTATTGTAGATTTGAATGACCTATAAAATTACAACTTCATTAATTCATTGTTGTTGGGAATCTTTAGGGTATTAAACTTCTAATCATTCATTTAGCTGCTTTTATTGCAGTAAAGTGTTGAAATTTTCATATGGCTCTATTTCTCTAACATCTTCTTAAATAAAATAGAAAATGTGTGTCTTCTCTATTTTAAATTTTAATTCAGTTGCTAATTTTAGTATTATTAAATATCAATATTTTAAGAAATTAGGTTAAAAAGAATTGTTATGAAAAATAAGAGAGAGCAATCAGGAATGTGCAATATGCCTGGATTATTAGAAGTTTGATAAATGAGGCTAATACTTAAGATGACTAATTATATAGTCACATGTAACTAAATTATTTTTGTTATATTATTGCAGAAGTACAAGTGAATTTCTCTTAATTTTTATTTCCTAGCAAATGTTAAGAGCTTCTGTTGAGCAAGTGAAAAAGTATCCAGAATTCTATACTCTCCATGAAGTTACCAGCTTAATGGGATTCTTCCCATTCAGAATAGAGATGGGATTAAAGTTAGAAAAAACTCTTCTCGCATTGGTAAGATTTACCATATGAACCTGTAAACTTAGTTTTGACTGAAACATCATCTACATTTCACATAGGCAGTGTCTGTGTTTAAATTTTTAACAATAATGGGATACAGCTTTTAAAATATGCAGTATACATGTGTTCCATTATGGATACCAATAGTTGATATTTAAAAAAATGTCACTACGAAGTTTATTTCATGATTTTCTTATTTCCCATCTTTTTCACTGTTCCTGAATATAATAAGCAGGAAGCCCTTTTTCTTTTAAAGGATTTTATTTACAATCATATTGTGTAGAGAGGGCATTTTAGAGTTTGTATTATACCCTGTTATGGTTTATACATCATAAAAACAGGTTAAAATTTAGGGAGGCAGGGAAAATCTTGGACCCTTTTTTAAAAAAAATACAGAGGTGTCAAGCAAAAGCATGAAAGTCTTAGCTTAAGAACAGTCTAAATTTAACATTTGCATTTAATAAAATGAAGAATTTTAGGTTAAGAATTTCATATGATGAAAGGATACTTAGAAAAGAAATCAAGATTTTTATAATGAAATATTCATTTTTGCCTTATTTAGGGCAGTGTAAAATTTGTGAAAACAGTATTTGCCTCGATGCCTGCAAAGTTGCAGC
This sequence comes from Manis javanica, assembly GCF_040802235.1. Taxonomy (NCBI): domain Eukaryota; kingdom Metazoa; phylum Chordata; class Mammalia; order Pholidota; family Manidae; genus Manis; species Manis javanica. The sequence goes on along the minus strand of NC_133163.1, from coordinate 109,809,924 downwards.
TCTCAAAAAATAATGTCTTCCCCACTGAAACCCCAGAGCAGACAGCTGCGGCTATGCATTACGTAAGTAGGAAGATGGGTTTGGGTCTTCCTAAGTAATCTTCTGTACCTCATAAAGTACATAGAACCTCGTTGTTCCAAACTCCCGTTCCTCAGTTTTTCCCTTTTATTACTTCATTGAAATTCCAGTAAATACAATCAAGTAACAAGTGACATGTTGTTTTTCAGGATATTAGTAAAGATCCAAATGCAGAGAAGCTTGTTTCAAGATATCGCCCTCAGATAGCTCTAACTAGTCAATCATTGTTTACCTTACTGAATAATCACGGACCAAACTACAAGGAACAGTGGGAAGTTCCAGTGTGTATTGAAGTGATCCCTGTTGCAGGTTTGTGATTTGCCATGTCAAGTGATGCTCTCAAAAGAGCTGGAATGGTTCTGTTTAAGCTGTCTAAACCTAGGTGCCATTTGTCAAATACAGAAAATCTAAGTTGTAATTTAAAGAGGAAGTATATTTGACATTTACATTTAGTAGGACTTTTAAAATGCATATAATTAAAAACTTAAAAAGTGAGTTATTAGGACTATAGAACCTGTACACATATTCGGAGGAGTGGGAGGTAGTTAGAAAAATAATGATGTTTTAGGATGGCCAAAAGTATATAAAATATAAGATTCCTGTGTCTTGCACTGAGAAAAAAGGAATGCAGTACTTACTTAGATAACCTCAAATGGGTGAGTTCTAGGACTTCCTTATTTGTCTCTTACTGGAATTAAGAATGAAAATTGGTCTATACTTACATGTGTAAGAAAGTCTTTTGGCTGTAAAATTAATATTTGCACACAAATCCCTCTGTACAAAAGATTGTTCCTCTTCTATTTTGGTTCATATTTAATAATTTTTTCATATCTTGAGAATTAAAGTTACTATGTGAAACAATAGAATTATAGTGAACAAAGGACCATGTCTAATGAAACAAAACTACAAATGAGAGATATATGTAATACATCCTCTGTGGTAAAAATTTCATCACTTTTTGAAAGTATAATTCTAGAAGAACCTGAGTAATGATGATAGTAGAAGTATAACAGCAAAAAGCAGAAAAGCCTTTCAAGAAAAATTGTTAGAAAGGGGACATATTATTTTTACCAGTCAGATTCTCTTGTCCTGATATCTCTTAGGGACCTTACAGGTCTGGCTCAAGGATAGAAAATATATGGGACATGGGCTGCAACTTTCCTGTCCTTTGTCTCTCTGTTCAGCTATCCTTGTCTCTTAGTTTTTTTAATGTCACTACGAGAAACTAGTCACCCCCATTCTTCTCCTGTTTTAAGGTTCAAAACCAATTAAAGTAATTTATATTAATTCACCACTTCCACCAAAGAAAATGACAATGAGAGAGAGAAACCAAACCTTCCATGAAGTTCCATTAAAATTCATGATGTCCAAAAATACATCTGTTCCAGTCTCTGCAGTATTTATGGACAAACCAGAAGATTATGTATCTGAAATGGATGTATGTACCGCTTTCTTTTTCTTATGTGAATGTACTTATTTATCTCTTTGAAGCATATGTTTTATTGCAAATCTCTATAAATCTAATAGTTAAAAATACAGGCTTTAGATTGAAACTTAAAATTGAATCCCAGGTCAAGCTAGACTTTAGGCTGCTAATTTAACCTCCCTCGGCCTCGTTTTCTCCTTTTGTAAAAGAAAGGTAATAATACCTATATCACAAGATTGTTGTATTAAGTTTGATATTATATGTAAAATGCTGAGTACAGTCTTCAGTTGGCCCTCCATAAATCCTAGCGTTTATTATTTTGTGCATTTTAAAATATTTTCACATGATTCTTAAAAATCTGTTTATAACAAACTTTGTTCATTAATTCCACAAATATTTATTGTGCAGATATTGTTCTATGCACTGAGAATACAGCAGTATGTCAAAAAGTGTCTTTTCTTCTGGAACTTAAAATGATAGCAGGCACAGATACTTAAGAACAGCAAAATGTTGGTACTGATAAATGCTGTGCAGAAAAATAGAGTAAGATAAGGAGAAAGAGATGGGAATGGGACTGTTTTAGATTAATGATTGAGAAGGCTTTTCCAAGATTAGGAAATATAAACAGAGACTTGAATAAAGTGAGAGAGCAAACATTTTTCTTATTTATACCTAAGAGCTCATACTATTTTAAGAATATTGGCCTTTTGTCTTTCATATTTGCTTGTATGTTTTTCTCTCTTTGCCATTTTGCTTTTAATATTTTTATGATATATATGTCATAAAGCACTTCCAGCTTTTCTTTTTTCACACTTTTAAATCTACCTAAAACTTACATCGGGGTGAGGTGAGTATCAGGAAGGGCCACGTGCTGTGAGGAAATGTGAAGTAGGTTAAAAGGGATGAAAAATGACAGAGCATTTTCCTTCAATAATGACAGACCAGGTAATTTGGATTTCCCTGTTCACTGATGACAACTAAAAACCTGGACAAAATATTAAAGTTACTTTCTTATAGAATCCTCAATGAGCAAACAAGATAGTGAGGAATTACAGGGCCGAGATACTAGAGAAGACCAAAATCCAGGGAAGTCAGTCTGTCATTTAGGGTCATTTTTGCCCTGGTTGGCATTTGCCAGTTCTGAGGAGGCAACAGAAAATGAAATGTGCTTTTGGCAGGTTTAGGGGAACAAAAGTTGTAATTCAGTTTTCCACGAAGGGCTTGGACCCCACTGAGCCGCACGCTAGGAGTAGGGGTGAAATCACTGGTAGTGGAGTCTGTCTTGAACAGAACGTGGACTGTAATGGTAAAGAAAAGTGAAGTTTTCATATAACTGTGGGAGGAGGAAGCGAACTCAGAATGTACTTCAAATTTCATACATGTACACAGTACACAAACACATACACACAAACATACAAACCTGTATGCATGCTCACAGACATACTTTGTGGGAACAGGGAAGTGTGAGCTTAGAGCCATGAAGGTAAGAAAGCTCGCCTGGCACACGCCTGTGCAGGATTGTCCCCCGACAGAAGCAGGAAGACCCATCGTATTTAAACATGAGGAACAGAAGAGGATTGTTGGTGGAAGCTCTTACCAAAAGGTATTAGAGGAGAAAAAGATAATTGCTGTAATATTTCTACTGTCAGAGATTACCCACAAAACAGATGAAACTAATGTATTCATCCTTTGCCCTAGAAATCTTAATTCTATGAATGTACCTCAGAAGCATACTAGGAAAAGAACAAAATGTATGTGCAAGGTATTTCTTACAGTACTATTTGTAGCAGCAGAAGATTGGAAGCCATATTTCTCTTAATAGGGTTTTGATTAAATAAACTACCTTCTCAGTAGCCTATTGCACAGCTATTAATATTAAAAGGAATAAGGAATCTCTAGATACACAGCTGTAGAGTGATATCCAAGATACACTGTTAAGTAAAAAGATGTATCAGACTGGGAAATTTTAATATTGATTAGGTATTTTATGACATTAAGGAGTTAATTTTTTTTTTTTTTTGAGAGGGCATCTCTCATATTTATTGATCAAATGGTTGTTAACAACAATAAAATTCTGTATAGGGGACTCAATGCACAGTCATTAATCAACCCCAAGCCTATATTTCAACAGTCTAAGGAGTTAATTTTTAAATTTATTTTTATGTTTTAATTACGGTATCACTGATATACAATCTTATGCAGGTTTCACATGAGCAACATGGTTGTTTCAACATTCACCCATATTATCAAGTCCCCCTCCCCAACTCATTGCAATCACTGTCCATCAGCCCACATAGTAAGATGCTATAGAGTCATTACTTGTCTTCTCCATAGGAGTTCATAATTTTTATTGATGAAATTAATGATATATTTTATAGAAGAATCCTTTTATAACTGTGCACTAAAGTATTTACAGATAGATGATATATTTATCTAAATTTGTTGTGTTGGGTGGGGATAAGAGCATTACTTTCAATTCATTTTTGGTTTTATATATTTTTCTTCATTTTGTATATTATTATATCTTTATTTTCCTATTTCTTGAAAAAGTTATGAATGATGCTTCTGATTTTTAATGTCTAGTGTCCTAATTTTTGTTGCTTTTTAAGTATTGTGTGATTACCATTTTAATTTCTTTCTAACAATTGCGAGTGTTTTTTTAATCCAGGTGCTTGGGTTTATTGTTTCTTTACATTTTTTCTTGATGCTTTCTAATTTTATTTCCTTCTAAACAGAGAGTAAGACCTTAGCACTTTCTGCTTTGTGCTATATTAATGTTTTCTTTATGTATTAATTTATAGTCCATCTTTGGAAATGCCCCTTGGATTCTTGGGAGGGAAAAGGTATATCTTTGTAGTCTATGTATTTGTTTTCAGTCATTCATTCATTTCAATCATTTACTATTACTCATACTTTCTATATCCCTGTTTTTACTTAGAGGCAATGTATTGTTGACAAAGTACAATTATGGTTCTGTCAATTTTCTTTTGATTTTTCAGTTTTGACTACATATTTTGATGTTGTTTGGCATGTCACAGTTCATTATCATAGTTCATGGAATCTTTTCAACATAGTATTCTTTTTTCTAATGCTTTTTGCACTGAATTCTTCTTTGTCTAATGCTCAATCCTGCTATTCCTTTTGTTTCTTGATGTCTTGTCCCCTTGTTCTGTTTTTAACCCTTTTGTGTAAGAATGCCAAATGTACACACAGTGTAGTTTAATTTTCTTTTTTGATGAAACCTGGTAGTCTTTTTTAGTTAAATCTATTTACTGAAAAGCCACTTACTGTGTGCCAAGGAGTATGCCAAAAAAATTTCTGTATACACTTTCTCATTTAATCTTTAGAACAAATCCAAGAAGACAACCCTCTTATCACTATAATAGAGATGAGGAAATTGACATTCAAAGAGATTACATAGGTGACACCAGTTGATCTTTCTTACTACCTAATTGCTGTCAGAATATTTCTCTCTCAAATCCTAAACTGTAAGGGTAGTGGGTATACATAGCTTGTAACCAAATTCCACAGTATTTATCTGAAGTCTTCCGCAAGTTGAGGAGAGATCTGCTGCTGTGCTGGGAAAGGACAGTTTATTCCCAAATAAATTAAGGCTGTCTGTAGTTCTTCCATTACCAAAAGAGTATGTGGAAAACTACAACTTTGGTGGCTTTATGTCCTAGAATACAATAAAATCACTTCTTGTTCATATTACTGGAGTTGTTTTTTCTGAGTAGATGTAGAAATATAAAGTCATTGTGAATCAGTTACAAATGTGCCAGAGGTTGGCAACATTCCCTGGCTGCGTTAGAAAGTGGCTTCCTCACAGTGGCAAAGAGGCTGTCTTCCTGGTCAGCTAAGTCCAGGTGTCTGCAAGAGTGTATTGAGTGCGTGTGAATGAGAACCTCTTGCCTTTTTGTTTGGACCTACATTTCTTCTTTGTGGTCCTATTTTTTGACTAGTGGGAATTCCTCTTGAGATGTGGTCATTCACAAGCATTCCCATTTCCTGTGCTATTACAACTTGGCATATCTGTGTTTTGTCAGTATTTCAGTGGGAAGTAATGTTAAATAAATTAGTTGCTAGTAGTTTATCATCATCTTAACCAGCAACTTTTCAGAGCCATTAGACTTTTTTTTCCTACTTTTGGGGAACTTAAACTATATATGTGAGGAGTAGGGATATTAAGAAATAGGTGAGGGGTGACCTGGAATTTTTGCTAATAGTTTACCAATATATTTTCTTAAGATGTCTTATGAAGTTAATGAATGCCGAAAAATTGAGACCCTTGAAAATTTGGACCTGGATTTTGATGATGATGTCACAGAACTCGAAACTTTCGGAGTGACCACCAGCAAACCATCAAAGTCACCAAGTCCGGCAAGCACTTCCATGGTACCCAGCATGGCACATACTCCCACGGGCTCCAGCACAGCAGCCTCGTCTGTGGCACCAGCTGCACCATACATTCCTGCTCATGCTAGAAGTTTATCTCAGATTCTTATGGAACAGTTACAGAAGGAGAAACAGCTGGTGACTGGTATGGATGGTGGCCCTGAAGAGTGCAAAAATAAAGATGACGAGGGATTTGTACCGTGTGATGAAAAGGTATCAAATTCTGACAAACCTTCAGTACCAGATAGTGACTTGAAAACATCTGATGCTTTGCAATTAGAGAGTACTACAGAAATTGAAACATCTGATAAAAGTGATGCAGTTACTGATAAGATATATGACCATGAAAAACTAAATGTGGACGAGATCACAGATAATTCAAAGGAAAAGACTGTTACATCAGAAGCAGCTAAAACTGAAGATGTAATGCTTTGCAATAGTGATACAGATGAAGATTGTCTAATCATTGATACAGAATGTCAAAATAATAGTAATGGAAAGACAACTGATGTGGGTTCTAATTTAAGTTCTAAACCAGCTAACCCAAATTCTTCCTTAGGACAGGCGTCTGTAGGAAACCAGACCAATACTACTTGTAGTCCTGAAGAGTCATGTGTATTAAAAAAACCTATCAAACGAGTATATAAAAAATTTGATCCAGTTGGAGAAATTTTAAAAATGCAAGATGAACTCTTAAAGCCAATTTCCAAAAAAATGCCTGAATTGCCCTTAATGAATTTAGAAAATGCTAAACAACCCCCTGTTTCTGAGCAATCCTCTGCTCCCTCAGATGCCTCTGGTTGGCCAAAGTCAGCATGGCCTTCTGTGTTTCAGAAACCAAAAGGACGTAAGTAAACATTTGCAAAGAACTTTATATTAACTGTTTTTGCCCATTTCTTTCCCTTAAGTTTTTCTCCTTCATCCCTTGTTTTTCTCCTTCATCCCTTTACTTTGTCCTTATTATAACCTGTTTTATAATCTTTAGATAATCACTAGTACTTCATTTTTCAATCTACTGATCAGTATTTCAGCTTCCAAAACCTGCTCCCTAAATATGTACCCAAATTTTATGGATTTCGGTAACGTACGTTTATCCAGCATGTACAGTGACTGCTAGTTATGGGTAATGTGGTTAACCAAACTGATGAAGGGGAAGTGCATCAAAGATAACCATAAACATTTAATGGCCCAACATTTACTTATTCTTGGTGTTGGACTGCAGTTTTGTACTTTTTCACTGTGTGAAATAGATGTAAAGCTTGCACCTCAACTCTGCCTAAATTAAAAAAAACACTATTTTTAAAACTCCTTTCTTCTCACTTCATATGTTGTCTCAGTAATTTATGCTTTGCCTAGGGTTAGCAAAGGTAGCAGTTCAAAGGAAGAGAACCTTAAAGCTTTGATTTCAGTTCTTGGCTCCAATTCCAGTAAAAGTAAACAGAAATGATAGTCTGATGATCAACTCAGAGAAGGTAGAAAGTTAAAGTTGTTAGAAGTTTAAAATAGGTAATTGAATTGTTTTATCTTGGATTATTATGGATAAAAGGGCTAATGCATTTTAAAATAAAAATGAGAAATATAATTATTTTTAAAGGATTACCATATGAACTTCAGGACTATGTTGAAGATACATCAGAATATGTAGCTCCTCAGGAAGGAAATTTTGTTTACAAGTTGTTTAGCCTGCAAGACCTGTTGTTACTTGTGCGATGCAGTGTCCAGAGGATAGAGACCAGACCACGCTCTAAAAAACGGAAGAAAATCAGAAGAGTAAGTTGTTACTTGGGGAGTTAGGATGTGGCAGCATAAGTAGATAACCAGCAAATAGTAAATGTGCCATTGTTACAAAGTTCAATTGTAAATATTGATTACTCTTAGGGTAGTTTTTCTAAGTTGAGATTTTTTTGTTTTTGTTTTTAGTGAAGTCTGAAATCACTTTTAATAAAGGAAAGTGTTTAAATGTGAAAGTCATGAATTCTGATAATATTCTTCTTGGAATACATAAACTTTGTGAAAAATGGCATCATCACAGATTTGACTTAGACTGGCACGTATTTCCTGTTTTCTCTGTGAATTTGGATTATGACATATTTTAGCCCCTTTGTCTCTTACTGTAGGAGTCCTGACTCATTTTAGAAGTCCCAAGTTTTAAAAGGTGGGCTTTGACGTACATTTGAAAAGTTTGCCCATGATTGTCAGAAGACCAAATCTCTTCCTTTCTTTTTCCCCTATTGTTTCTTTTGGTGTTTGATAAAAATACTTTACTCAATTAAAAAAGTTTTTCCTACAATTTAAGTAATTGGTTCTTTCAACGGTTTTCCATGTTTGATATTTGAAGTTCTCTTTCAGATTTGTTTCAATTTTTTATGTGTGTGACCCCTGAATTCTGATTAATAATGAGTGGCTTCTGTGTTACAATTTATTATGTAAGAGATAATGAAGTCTCTCCTTTAATTTTTTCTTGAGATAATTTTTTCTGTTGTGTACATTTGTCATAGTATATTGTTTTCTTTTTTAGTTTTTTGGTGCAGCCTTTTCAATTTTTTTTAGTTGAAATGTACTTGATATACAATATTTTCTTAGTTTCAGGTATACAATATATTGATTTGATAATTTTATTACTAAATACTCACCATGATAAATGTAATTTCTGTCAGCATAGAAAGATGTTATGGAACTATTGACTATGTTCCCTATGCTGTACTTTCATTCCCATAACTAATTTATTTTATAATTGGAAGTTTGTATCTCTTTATTGCCCATTCTCCCAACCACCACTTTTTTTTTTGTCTCTGTTTCCTGCTGTCGACCACTCAGAATCCTTAATGACCGCTTTAGAATGTCAGTGTGTTTTGGGTTAGGGATCTGGTGAATCAGGAATAGTGATGTTCTACCACTGACCCTTGCGGGTCATGTCCCTGACTACTACTTTATCAAGTTAAGGAATAACTGAAAAAAAGGAGTGCCAACCTTTCTAAGCTGCTAATAGCAAGATGTGTCAGGAAAAACTCCAAGGCTAACCCATCAGGATCTAGGATGTATTCTTTGTCCACCAGAATCCAATGGACTTGCTGAATCTTTTGCTTGATAATATTATCCTTTGCTAACTAAAATAAATACTTGCTAATACATCATGAATAAATTATTAAATTTCTAATTCCCCTAATTTGATTTTCATCACTAGTCCAGACTTGTACAAGCCTAATGGTTTTGAATTAATTATATAGGGGAGTGTTTTTTACAAGAGAAAGTCAATACTATAGGTTTGATATCAATCTCCTCCTAGATAAATGCTGATACTCTCTGTATTGAGAGATTTTACTTTTATTTGCTAATTATTATAAATGTTTCATTTATATTTAACTGGTCAATTTAATAGGATATCTTGGATACTGATTTAATTTCTGAAAGAGACAATCTGTTAAGGACATTGCCATTCACTTGATTAAAGTGATATTTGTAAATCTTAAGACGAAACCTTACAGGAGAGAATTCACTTGTCATCAGATTACATCAAAACAGTTGAGCCCCAAAGAATATATAAATAGGGTCTTCCTTACATCTGATTGTGTCAAACCCCGAGTAAAATTTTTAAATTTTCAGTGAATGCTTATCATATTGCACCTATCATTATATGTAATGGTTGAGTACACATGGTTTAAATCCTGTAGTAGAATGTATTTCCCTTGAAATTCATTCATCTTTGTTTCCCCCAAATATTTAAAACCCTGTAAAGTGAGCAAGTAGGTATTGGATTAATGAGAAAATTGAGGAGTGAGGGAAGAGGAGGGTGATATTAAGGAAGGGGGCTTTAGGGATGTTGAGGCACTCGTTTGAGAAATTTTTAAGTGGTACTCTTTAAACTCTTAATTAGGTAAGAATACATCCTCACTAATATTACTACTTAAAAGCCAATTTGTTTATTTAGATAAAGCTTTAAAAATACTTAGAAGTCTCTTCAACCTCTAAGAACCTCATCTCCCCTTTATTTTTCTGTTTTTCAATTCTGTGTTATTATAGTTTCTAATATCTTTATCTTTCCTCATCAAAACTCTGCTTAATAAGAGTTACATTTCAGAGAATTTAACACAGCAGCCAGTCTCAAATGAGGCTGTGAAATAAAGAGGGCTAATTTGGATCACAAGATAAAGCTGGAATTTACTGAGTTCTACACATAATTATGAAATCCACATTATGTGACCTGGAATAATTTGATATCCGTTATTATCTATCTCAGTTGACCATATTTCCTAACAGCTGTATTCTAAAAAGACTCAAAAATTTAGATCCAGTTATTTTAGAACTTATATTGGCATTCTAGGGCCAGAAAAAAGGACCCTAAAGGTGCTTGAACATTAGGAAAGAATAGAATGCACCTAATGAGGATACTAGCTATGAAATACCTGTTTAGGAATGTATATAAAAGTTTAAAAGGTTTATGTGAAAAGTTGGAAGAGAGAGAACCAAGAAAAGCTTTCACTTGGCAAGTATAGGAGCTCAAAGAAAGGAAATAGTAAATTTAATTTTTATAGTTTGAAAACTTTGATTATATTTCAATTTTCACATGAATACTGGAATACTAAGATTAAATACTCAGATTTTTCTTTCCCTCGGCTTCCTGGAGATGGCAGTAGACTACATATAGTCTACTACTGCTGCTAGTATAATTAAAACCAGATTCAGGACTTAGTTTTATTGATATGGCAGTATTATCAAGGAAAATCCTCCAAAATATTTTTTTCTCAGGAATAGCAATTTTTTTAATTTTAAAAAATTCTAGAATTAACTCTGTTATCTATTCATGATCCAAAAAGGGAATCTTCCTTGTGAATTGTTCTTTTCCCAACTCTACTGTAACTGGCTGTATGTCCTTGAGCAAATTTCTTAACACTTGAGGCCTTTATTTCCTTATCTCTAGTTTATATTTGCAATTGTAAATGCAGATTACCAGTTGCTAAAAAATTACTCTACAATAAAATGCTTTTAGTGATAACATTATCCTAATCATAATGTAGGGGTTTTTTTCATTGAGAAGAAATTATAGCTTACTATTCGAAGTTTGGTGCCTGGAACAACAGCTTATTAAAAATGTAAAACCTTAGTCTTAATCTTAGATTCAGTATTTTAACAAAATTACCAGGTTATTCATGTGCACATTGAAATTTAAGGAACACTGCTTTAGAGTTTTTCAACAACCAAAGGTAATCATATGAATCTAACTTTTTGTTAACAGAAGTTTTACTGGATTTGAATGTTCTTACCACCACCATGGTGCCAAGCCCACTAAATTTGTCACTTTGTAAAAACCAGGAATTCTGAAACATTAATGAAATATTTTCAAGTCTATAAATAGTGACAACAGTATAATTTCAAAAATACTAACTAGCCATATCACTTTAAGTTCCTTAAATAATGTGTTTCTCCTGCATCTGGGAATGAAGAGATGGCCATTAAAAGTAGAATTTTCTTTGACAGAAATGAAATAACATAAGCACAGTGAACATGACTAATACTATATTATTTTACAAGCATATATATAATTTCCTTCCATATCTTCCTTTAGACCAGTAATGGGTACAGTTTTTACCTAGTCTATTTAGTATCCTAACCAACAAATTCTAAATGGGTAATTTACCTGGTATTCAATGCCTAGAATAAAGTTTTTGCAGTAATGAAGATAACATTCACAGGTGTTAACATAGGTGTTAATGCTGGTACATTCATAGAATGAAAACAAGTTGCTCAGAGTGTTTCAGCCTGAGACAATGTGACTAATGATTTAATGGGGCAAAAAATTCATATCTTTTCTCTGCTTACTAGTATATATTCAGTCATTGCTTCCTGACACCTAGCTTTAAACTTTTTGGCAATTACATATCATAGGTTTTGTCCCAGAGATTCTACTGTGAGTCACATTCCCTGACCTAAAAAAAATGTTTGCTTATGTGGAGAGTTACACCGATGTGGGTGGGAAGGTAGTTGGTTGGGGATCTCTTACCATCCGTATCTTGCCCACATCTACCAAAGGTTCTAGCTATCCTCCTGAATCCTACCGTGTTTGAAAATATGAAATAGGATTTACCTGAAAGCATTTTGAAAGTGGCAAAGCTATATAGGCAAATGTATTTGCAACTAATAGTGAATTAATGGAGTTTGAAAAAGTATAACTTTGCATTGCAGCAATTTCCAGTTTATGTACTCCCAAAAGTGGAGTATCAAGCTTGTTACGGAGTTGAAGCTTTAACTGAAAGTGAACTTTGTCGCCTATGGACTGAAAGTTTATTGCATTCTAACTGCTCATTTTATGTTGGTAAGTTATGCAAGAGGCTTTATTCTCCTTTTTAATTCCCTTGTAAATACATACTTTTTTATTCAATTTTAAAAACTTCCATTCTGTATTTCTTGTTTTCAGTTTTCTGATGGTGTTTACATTCCTTTCTGTTAAAACACCATTCCTACTAGAGTTTAATGATAGGGTGGGGACTAGTGATATCAAATATTTTAATTTCTTATTTATCTTTTTAGTTGTATATGAATGTCAATATCATTTCATTTTAAAAATACATATTTAGCAGTGTAATTAACTAAAAATACAGATGTGTTTTTTATATTTGTTAATTTTCTTGAAATTTTAACATTGTTTTTAAAATCTCAGATATCTTGATGAAATGATTTTCTTACTTTGTTTTGTTGTTTTGAGGGAAGGGGAGTATAGTTAGGGATTTAATTTGTATTGGCTGGGTTCATGTAGAGTTAACATACTTCCCATGAAGGATTGGTTGTTAATCATTAGTAGTGTTCTTTCCCATTGGAATACCTAATCCCATACTTCTCACTTCTTGCCGTACATCACAATCCATCCCAAACATCTCAAGCTGCCCCTCCAAAAAACCATTTCCTTTCTTTGATCTCTCAGTGCAGTGTCTTTTTTTTATGCTCTTATGACTTGTTACTTTCCCACTAGTAATAAGTAGTTTAAGGTTAGAATCGTGATGAAATTTTGTATTCTCATAGTACTTAGCATAATTTCTGGTATGTAGTAATTGTTATGAGTATGTTTTTCTTAAAAGGATACTTAAATTTTTTTCCATATTTTGCTTAATATTTTGTCTTCATATCTTATGAATATTAATAAGATTTGCTTTCTGCTTAACCCAAAAAAGGAAGTAGCTAAATACACTACTTGGTGGTACCCTCTCCTTCCACTTCATACACACTACCAGAATTTTACTGTAGTTTTTGTCTGGTAACCACCATTTCAGTATTCCCCCACAAGACCCCTTGCTGTGAAACACACTAACAGCCTTCATATAAGCTGCTTGAAAGCGGTTGCCAGCCACATCCATTTTAGGAAAGGACCAAACAAAAACTTACCATTGAAATCCTTTTTAAAATACTGACAGAAAATAGAGACTCATGACTAAAACATTTAAGTTTTTTTTTTTTAATGTACAGTTTAACAGAAAACTGCCATCTGTGTAGCTTACTTCATCTAAGATATTCTCAAAAGTCCTAAGTAATCCATTGCCCTATGTGCTCCTTATCTTTAGTAAGTCCTGCTCACAAGCCATTCATTGTAATATAATGCGATCGTGTGTTTGGTTTATTTGACAATTGGCAAGAAATTTATGTTGTATCATATGGCATATGGTTGAGTTTGTTTGGATTTGGGGTGTGTGTGTGTGTGTGTGTGTGTGTATTGAAATGCTGTTTCTAAAGTATCTGATTTTTGAGGGTTTTTAAACATGTTACAGTACTCTTAAAAATGTTGCAACAGGAAGAGAATATAGGAGACGGGTCCTAAGTAAGTTTCTATTGCACTTATTTTTTGGAAGTAGGATAAAACAGCAACAGTCGGTTTGTCATTGTAGTATCTGGAATGAACGAATATAATTAAAAATGTTGTAAATCAGAAGTGACTATAAAGTTGATGTGTGACTCATTACTTGTCTCTTTATTTTGGGTTGTATTTATTATTTTTCTTTCACATCCAGATAAGAGGCTAACTGGAAATTGCTTTTACCTGTGTGATACTTTGCTAGATAGGAGTTACAGTATACACTTAAAGGCAGTAATGTGTTTCTTTTCAAATACTGTGTTCTTTGACCTTTCTGTAATACTTATGTCTTCCTCCCTATAGTAATCCTCTCCTCTCAGCAGCCCATCCTCAAAATTTCCCAACATTCAGCTCATAGGGTATTGTTTGGTATTTGGTGTTTTTTTTTTCTCCTTTTGGTACATTATGTACTTATCACTCACAAACTAAATTATATGACATACTTGAAGTGCTCCAGACTGACTCCTCCTTAGAAATTATTAAATGCCTATGTACATGTGTATGTATATGTGTATAAAACAATAGAGCAATATTTCTAACTCATTTATGAAGTACATACTGTGGATCAAAGACTATATCCATTATTGCTCATCCTCACTATTTTCTAAAATAGTTGATATTACCTTTTCTTTACAGAGAAGGAAACTGAGGCTTAGAGAATTTATTGCTCAAGATTATACAATTTGTGGAAAATTCAGAATTGTATCCATCTTTCCTGATTCCATAGCCTATTTTTCCACTGTGGTAGAATAGAGGCAATCATGCTGAATGTGGGAGTCAGAAGATATGTATATGAGTACATTATATTTTACAGTTTGCGGATAAAACCATTCAAACTCCCTAGACCTAAGCTTTTCACTTACATATAATGGATATAATAATAGTTTGTTCAGCCTACCTCAGGGACTATATTATTCACATCTTTGTTGTTATAATTATTACATAATATATTGCCCTAAAAGTAGACTTCTCCTTAATGAAAATAGATACCACAAGACAATAAAATACTTTGTATATTTTTATATTGAAAAAAAGCTATTAACCTAGAATGTATATGAAAGTATGAAAGATTATCTTTATGATACAAGAGTAACAAAGGATTTCTTAACCAAAAATTAAAAGCAGACTAAAACAGAAAGACTGATAACTTCTCTGTACTTACACATGATTTTTTAAAAATGTCAATGTAAGAACAAATCCAGTTAAAAAAAGGGCAGAAGGTCTGAATAGACATTTTCGAAAGAAGACGTACAGGTGGCAGACAGACACATGAGAAGATGCTCAACATGACTAATCATCGGGGAAATGCAAATCCAAACCATAATGAGCTCCAACCTCCCACCAGTCAGAGGCTAATAGCAAGATGAGAAAAAAGTTTTGGCAGGGATGTGGAGAAAAGAGAATCCCCATGCACTGTTGGTGGGATTGTAGCCACCAACAATTGGTGCAGCCACTATAGGAAGCAGTACAGGGGTTTCCCAAAAAACAAAGTTGAAAACCATATGATCCGGTGATTGCACCTCTGGGAATTTACCCGAAGAAAATAAAATCACTAATTGGAAAAGAGATATGCACTGCTGTTCATTGCAGCAGCATTTACAGTAGCCAAAATATGGATGGAAACAGCCTGAATGTCCATCGATAGATGAATGGATAAACTTGTGGTACAATGAAATAAACTAAATACAATGGAATGTTACTCAACCATAAAAAAGAATGAAATCCTGCCATTTGCCACAACATGGATTGACCTGGAGAGTACTATTCTAAGTGTAATAAGTCAGAGAGAGAAAGACAGATACCGTATGATTTCACTCATGTAGAATCTAAAATACAAAACAACCAAATAGAAGTAGATTCATAAACACAGAGGACAGGCTGATGGTTGCTATAGGGGAAGAGGGTAAGGAGGACAAGTTACATAGGTGAATAGGATAAAGAGACACAAACATCCAACTATAAAATAAATTAGTTTTGGGGATCAAAGTACAGCATAGGAAATATAGTCAATATTGTATTATCTTTGTATGTTGACAGCAACTACACTTTACTGTAGTGAGCATATATAACAAATTACTATGTTTTATGCCTGAAACCAATGTAACATTATAGATTGACTATATTTCAAATAAAAATGTCCTGCTTCAAAATAAAAATACAAATGTCAGCATAGTACTCCTTCTGTTCTAAGATACCCAAGTTGTGTTAAACTACACCATTGATTCAATGTTTCTTCCTCCATGTAAAACTTTTTAAGTATGAATCATATTCAGAACAGTGGTAAAAAGTATAAATGTACAGATCAGTGCAGTAAAACAGAGTCAGTACCTCTCTAACTAGTACGTAGATATAGTTGAAAACTAGCAGTGCCTCTGAAGGACCCTCTCCCCCAACACTGCAACACTTGCCAATCCTCTTCTCCAGCGGTAACCACTATCCTGGTTTCTAATGTAACCATTTTGTTTTGCCAACTCTATACAAATATAATCGAAAGCAGTATTCTTTGTTTATGCCTTCTTTCACTTAACATAATTTTTTAGATGTATCCATGTTGTGTGTAACAGTTTATTTTATTGTTTTGTGTATTCCTTTTTTAAGAGTATACCACAATTTATCAAAATTTATCAAAAACAATTTATTCTTTTAACTTTAGGAGCCTATTTGGGTTGTTTCCATTTTAATGCAACAACGAACATTCTTATAAAGGTCTATTAGTACAGTTTGCATATACTGATCTTGGGCTTATACCTAAGAGTGGAATTACTGGAATTCCAGAAAGCTTCCCAAAGTGGCTGTACCAGTTTACACTTATATTAACAGTTATGTGAAGCTTCCAGTTTTTCCACATCCTTACCCATATTTGGTTTTATTAGTTTACTTAATTTTAGCCATGCTGATCAGTAAGTATTAATATCTCATTGTTTTGATTTGCCTTTCCTTGGTTATTTATGAAGTTAGATACTCTTTATTTATCTTCATTTAGATGTTAATTTTTATGAACTGCCACTTGCTTATTTTCCTGTTAGATTTTAATTTTTTTGTTATTCTTTGTTGGTTTTAAATATTACAATTTTTTTTCTCCCGTTCTGTGACTTGCCTAGTCAATCTCAAAGTGATGTCATTTGAACTTAATATAGACCAATTTATTAGTCATTTCCTTTATCATTAGTGTTTTCTTTTCCCTATTTAAAAAAATCTTCTCTACAGCAACATCATGAATATATTCTGTTATCTTCTAGAATCCTTATATTTTTTACCTTTTATTTCTTAGCACAGTTGACTCTTTAGTATTATCCTTATTACAGATCTGCTAGAAAACAGAGCCCCCCAGTTTTTATTCATCTGAAAATATGTTTTCACCTTTATTTTTGAACGATAAGTATTTCATTTCATTGTTTTCTGGCTTCTTTTGTTTCTGTTGATAAGTCAGCTGTCCATCTTTGCCCCTTTGCAAGTAATATATCTCTTTCCTTGGGCAGACTATAAATTTTATTTTTCTCTTTGGTTTTCTACAATTTTCCCACAGTGTGTTTAGGTTAGGTTTTCGTTGTAAGTAATCCTTTTGGGGTTTATATTGCTCCTTGAATATATGATTTGATAATTTTAACAGTTTTGGAGGCATCTCAGTCCTTTTCTCACCAAACATCGCTTTCTTCTGAGATTTCTGTTGTATCATGTTACATCTTTCTGTATCCCTAATGTACCTTACATTGTCTTCTGTAGTTATTTTCTTTTAACTCCTCATGCATCATTCTTGATATTTCCTTCTAGTTTACTAATTTTCTTTTAAGCTGTCAGTAGTATACTGTTTAATCCATCACCTGAGTTCTTAATTTCAATTATTATATTTTTTAGTTTTCCATTTTCCTTTTTTTAATATAGATATTGGGTTTCTACAGAAACTCTCAATCATGTCTGGTCTTAAGGATATGAGGCAAAATTATTTCAAAGTCTCTGTCTAGTCTTCTGCTATCTAGATTCCTTGTGGATGTTTTCTGTTACTTTTGTGTATTTCCTATGGCTGCTGTAACAAAGTACCACAACCTGGGTGGCTTAAAAAAAAAAGAAATTTATTGTTTCATATTTCTGGAGGCTAGAAGTCCAAAATCAAGGTTTCATAGGGCATGCTCCCTCTGAAATCCGTAGGAGAGAATAGAAGAGAATTCTTCCTTGTCTCTTCAACCCTCTGGTATTTGCCAGCAGTCACTGGTGTCTGTGGCTTATAGGTTCATCATTCTCATCTCTCTCTGTAATCATGTGGCACCTTCTTCCTGTGTATCTCTCTCTTCTTATAAGAACACCAGTCATACTGGATTAAGGTCCCACCCTACACAAGTATGACCTTTTTTTAACTAATTACATCTGCAGTGATCTATTTCCAAGGAAGGTCACATTCTGAGGGTTAGTGCTATAACACATCTTTTTGAGGGGACACAGTTCATCCCATAACATGTTGTTTCTCCCTTTTTTTGAATTCCATGTTGTCTCATTGCATGCCAGGCTATTGTTTATCAAGGGCCAAATATTGTATATGAAAAATTCTGGGGGTAATATGAGAGCTAAAATGTTACCTTCCTCTAGGCAGAATTACTTTTGTTTGCATTTGACAGGTGGCCAGCCACACTAGTAGTGCTGATTCATCTTAATCTAAGTTACAGGGATTTAGATAATTTGAAGCTTGACTTTGGACCCTAGAAAGACCAGTCTGTTTTTATTGCTTATTGCTAGGATGTTGCCATTCAGGGTCTGTGCAAATAACAGTCAACATAGCTGACTGGAAAGACCTGCTTGCAAAGCTGGATCTTGGCTGATATCTGGGAACTTGGATGATAAACACTTCCCTACACTGTTGGAAGATTTTCTGTACCTAATAAGAATGGCTCAATGTGGCTAAACTCTTTGTACAATGTGGCTTATTCTGAACATATTTCCCTTTGAAAGTCTGAAATTATGGGATGTGCTAGGCAGAGGGCGCCCATGTGATGAGCCCCCAGTCAAAACCCTGAGTGCTAAGTCTCAAACTTCTGTGGTATACAAAAAAGTTGTTGCTGTAGGAATTAAGTGCATCCTGGTGACTCCAGTGGGAAACTTTTTTTTTCTAATTGTGGTAAAAGATACATGAATTTTACCATTTTAACCATTTTAATATAAATTCAGTATTCATTTTTTAGTGTATAATTCAGTGGTGTAAAGTATATTCGCAGTGTTGTGCAGCCATTATCACTGTCTATTTCCAGAACCTTTTTCATCGTACCGAACAGAAACTCAGGAGAGGATTCCTGAGGATTTCACCTGGTTTTCTGTGGCCTTCACTCCACACATCTTTTCTTTTCGCCAGCTTCCTTTTGCTTTGTATCCTTTTGCTGTAATAAACCTTATCCATGAGTACACTGTATGCTGAATCCTCTAAGTCCTTCCAGAGAATCCCCAAACCCAGGGAACCCCTGCCACAGGTCCCAACGCAGAGCTTATATGTGTTTATCTCGTTGCTAGACCTGAACTCCAGTTTTTGTTTCTCAAATCCTAAGAGACTGTTGAAAACTCTGGTCCGTTCCTTATATCTCAGTTGCTTTTCCAGGTTAACAGACACTCCTAAGAGAAAAGTAGCCCCAGGTGCCAGGCTCATGTCTCTGCAATTTCCTTCTTCCTCTGGTGGTGGCTCCATTACCCTTTAGCCACACAAACTTTCGCAACCTTTTCCAAGTTGCCACTGACAAATTATGTGATTTTAATTACTTATATTTATTGCCTGTCTTTGTGTGTTGTTCATTAATAGATCCCAAGTCCCTCAAACAGTATGTAGCACACAAGTACTAAGCATTCTTAGGATGAATGAAGTTGGCTTTGATAATTGGATAAAGGAACAGTAAAAGTCAAGAAGGGAAATCATGGAAAGCAAGCCATTGAATTTATGTATTTCATTTTTACTGCCCCATAGACCACTGAGTTGTAGAAAGAAGATATTACAACTCTTATTTTTTCCTCTTAAAAAATAAAAAAATTAAACATTGCTCCCATTAAGTATGTCGATTGACAAGTGATATTTTCTTCTGGATGTTGCCAAGGAGTCCTGTCACATACAATATGGAAAGTGTTCTCATCGCCTCCACATCACACACCTCCAGCGGGGCAGTGTGCTCAGTCCATTCTACGTGACTGGCCGTACCCAGAGTTGTGCCGTACAGCATCCTCGGGTATTTTAAGTTTGATTTTGTTGCTAAAAGTGATTAATGTCAAAAAAAAAAACAAAAAACAAAATTTGAACATCTGTATACTTGAAAGACTTGGAATAAGATTAGAAAAAAAAAACAAAAAATATCCCAGAGTCTCAAGCATAGGAGTATAGCCGCCATCTTAAGTTTGTAAGAAAAAGTGAGTTACATCAGAGAAAATGGACTTTCACCAGTAGTATTTCTGCAAAAACCTTTGTGTAATTGATTTGCGGTGTTAAAAACAATCCGTGTTACCTGTTGGTAAGCGCACTAGTGAGACCCTTGTTCCATTTAGATCTGTATCATTGTGGGTATCTTGTTTTAGCTATGGCAGCCATTAAAACCTGTATCAAAATGGAACTTTGAATCTATCTTTCAAATAGTTGTTTCACACAATATTAAACCAAAATTTTCAAAACAGCAAAGCAATGTTAGTCATACATATATTGTATATTACTTCATTCCTTCAAAATTTTTGGTCTATCTTCATTATTATTAATGAACAGTTTTCAATGTGTGTAACCACTGCTGTAAGCAAGGAGAAAAGCTCAGAATAAATAAGCAACTCACTCATAGATACAGATTTATCAGTGGCTGGACCAGAATTTAAACACAGTTTTAAAGTTTTAATCTAGCCATAAAAATAAGAAGGATTGAGGGAAAGATTGCAGGGGATGGGGATGGGTCAAAGCTAACAGAAGTCAAGTGTACTGTATGTGTGACACTGTTTATCAGTGTAACTCAAGACAAATCATTGTCTTAGAATCTGAAATCTTAACATCTTAACCAGAAGATTTGCAAGTGCTCATATTTTTCTTGCCATGCAGTCAAGCACTATAGTTCTTTCTCAGTTGTAGCCTGAGTTTCCCGCACTCAACCATTGCTAGCCACGCCTTTATTTAATGTACGAATTTCCTTGTCTTTTTTCTCTGCCTAGTCCTACAATCTCAAGATATCAAGGGAATTTAAGGTAGTTTCTCCTCGGAAATGAAAGTGAGGGACCAGTGCATCAGATCTTTTGGCGGTAACAGTAGGGGTAGAGTTTACCTGCATGATTGAGAGATTTAGGTAAAGCATATCTTACGAGACACAAGTGATACCAGATCCTAGATATTTTCCTTAACTGAAGAGCATATTGGTTTGTAGAACATGAGTTCAGTAATTCTCAGACTTGGTTGTGCATCAGAATCACTTGTAGGCTTGTTCGAGTGGAGATGGCTGGCCCTGACTCTGGGGTGCCTGGGTCAGTTCGTCTGGATTGGGACCTAAGACTTTGCATCTCTAAATGTTCTCAGGTGAAGCTGGTCCTGCTGTCCACACCTTCAGAACCACTTCTGAAGCTCATAGTCTCTTTTTCAGATGGAATAAATGTGTTTTTTTTGTTTATCCACTTTGCTTTACTATGAACATGTTCTCCTCCTCCCCTGTATTACAGTATTTTAACTACTTGCCCTATAAAAACTTTAAGGAGTACTCCTTAAAGAAAACTCCCAAAGTTGTCTCACAAATTCTGTATCTACCTTTTAATTGTCTGACATATATTAATTGTGTATAGTCAACATACAGGCAATCTGTGCTCTGCACAGTTCTGATGTACACAAATTTCAGTTACAAGAGTATATTAACTGCGGGTAATTGCATAAAGTACAAACTGCACTGCTGAATCTCCAGTCCACAGATCATTGTGTAAACAACAGAGGCACATCCTGACCAGTGACCAATCTTGTCACCTCTTTCAAAGTCTGTCAGTGATTGGTCACTGTGCCTGTAACTGAGTTCATGCACAGAAAGCAAAGTGTGGAGTTGTGTTCCTTCCTTGTCTCCCAGTGATAAATTCGTAACATTTTACAAAAGTGGATAATCAAAAGAGGGAATTTGCCAACAAAGATTAAAGCACAACAACTAAAAAGTGATATGGCTGGAAGTGGAGCTCAAATTGAACATAAAGGTAGTTACAGAAGAAACAGCTGACAGTGGAAATTTTGAGACTCCACATATGCCCCCAGAAGAACGTAGTGAAGGCAGACTTACTGACATAAATGAGGAAAATGGTTGAAGGGATGAAAAGTGACACCATAAGATTTTACATTAAAGGAATTATTGAGGGTATTTCATGACATTGAAGGCACAAAGAATACAATGTTGGAAGCTGATCCTAACTTAGCAAGGAGTAGGTCAGTTCAGCATAGCATCGAAAAGATGCTTGCTTCCTATCATAAGCTGTACAAAGGAGGTGACAAGCACTGTTCAAACTGTGCTTGGTAAGTTTTTTACAAAGAAAACACTTCAATTCTCAGTGGTTTAAATGTTTTAAATTACTGTGTACTAAGTAAATAGTTGTACTATTTTTTTCATTTCCCTATACATTTAAAATTGATGGAGAATTTTTAATGTTTAGACAAAAAAATTTTAAAGGCAGTGGAACAACCATAATTTTTCCCACTGATAACTAAAAATTGCTTACATGGTCCCAGCTTGTGTGATGATTTTTATCATCCCATGCTGAATACAAAGCAAGGACAGCCTGTGTCTGTGTATGTATGCATGCGGATACGTGGATCTATGTATGAATGAATGCATGTATATAAAGCCTTTATTTGGATTATATAAAGGAGTTATTTGTACCATACAAAGCAGTGTTTCCCAACCTTGACACACATAAAAAGTATTTGGATAGCATACTGTGATACACAAAAGAGATTGCTCATGGCTGAAGGGCAATGGCCAAGAAGCTCCTGCCATCCCAAACCTTGGCCTAGCTGCCCCAAGGGCTGAGGAGAAATATATCAAGCACACATACAGCTCATTTGAGGCCCACAGGTTAAAATGCTTCAATGTTGAGAAAGCTGTAAATTCTTTAAGGAGGTAGTCCCTTATAGCACTTGGTATGGTAGTCTCTTTATGGTTATGTTTGGCTGACTGTATTTGGCATGTACTGTAACACATTCAGTTGATGCTTGAACACCTCAGGGGCTAGGGAAGGCAGCCCCCTGTGCAGTCAATAATTTGCATATAATTTTTGACTCCCCAAAAACTAATAGCCTACTGTTGACTAGAAGCCTTACCCGTAATTTCTATTTAGTAAATTAACACATTTTGTATGCTATATGTATCACATACTGTATTCTTACAATAAAGTAAGCTAGAGAAAAGAAAGTGAATTTTCAAATTGTCACCAATCTCCAAAAACTTTCTAATAGAGTTTCTGAAAAAAATTCACATGTAAGTAGACCCACAGAATTCAAACCTGTGTTGTTGAAGGGTCAACTGTACTTTTCACTGAGTTTTCCTTAAGAAAGGTAAGACACTTAATATTCACTTCCTGCAGTTATTATATCATTAAAATGTCTTTGTTATTAGAAATGTGACTTATAACAAGCATTAGAAATACAGAGTTGAAACTAAAACTTAGCATAGGAAATAACAAGTAGGCATGAGAAAAAAGGACTTACTGTCTTAGAAGAAAGGCATCTGATAAAAATGTTCCTAATTCTTTTATGAGCACAAAGCAAATGAAAGGGGGCTAGGTATAAAAATGAAATATTAAATAATGTGCATTTTTTTGTCATCCAGTGATTAACATCAGCTTTCCAGGTAATGTGTTTTGATAAAATAAATAATGGCAGTTAAAAAAAGTAAAAACAGAATGGTATTTTCAGAGTTGGTGTTATACTGTTATGCTAATTGATGTTGTTAACTATCATACACTAACATAGTTTTTGTATTGACTTGATTGTTTAACATTTAACTCAGGGCTATCTGTTCTATCACTTTTCCTTGATACATTTCAAGACTTCAGTGTTGTGTTAACCTGTTTTGTTGTATAACATACACATTACTTTTTAAAAAGAAGTGTCACCTTGAGAATTTGCTATTTTGTTTTTTGGAACTCTAGAATTATGTCATGTTTATAAGTATGACTTTGAGCAGGCTGTTTTACTTTTACTTTTAACCATAAGAGATCTTAATAATGTGCTTTGATTAAAAATAAGCCAGAATTTTTTCAGCTTTATTGAGGTATAAATAAAGTTGTAAGGTATTTGAAGTCTACTTCGTGATGATTTGATGTACATATATATGTATATTGTGAAAGGATTCTTCCCATGTAGTTTAACATATCCATCACCTCACATATTTTTTTATGAGAACATTTAAGTTCTCTTACTAAATTTCAGTTATACAATCCAGTGTTACCAGCTTTAGTCACTGTTATACATTAGATACTCAGACCTTGTATTTGAAAGTTTGTGCTCTTTTACCAACTTCTCCATATCCCCCCAACCCCAGCCCCTGGGAACCAGTTTTCTACTGTTGTTTCTCTGAGTTCAACTTTTTTTTTTTAGATTCCACATAAAATGATTCCATAAAGTGCTTATCTTTCTTTGGCTTATTTCACTTAGCATAATGCCCTCAATGTCCATCTCTGTTGTTGTAAATAGCAGCATTTCCTTCTTTCTCATGGCTGAGTCCATTGTGTATATATATCATATCTCATTTATCCATTCATCCTTTGATGGATACTTAGATTGTTCCTATGTCTTAGCTATTGGGAATAGTTAAAATAGATTTTTATAATCTAATTTTTATCTTAGGATCCAAGTGTGTCTTAGAGATGTATAGAGCATGACCAAACTATAAATTTGGACTTTTCTCTGCTTGGTTAGATAATAGGTACATATTTCTCCAAAAATTTAATCTCCATAAAAATACAGCTTTAATAGAAATTAGAAACACCAATATTTTAACAGGTTTTATTTGTAAATTGTAGACTTAGAGGTGATTTTTTGGGGGTATGGATATGCATAAACATTTCTACATTCAGCAAATGTTTAAGAATTAATGTAGATTTCTTTTATAATCTAATTTTTTATGTCATTTTAAATACAGCTTTACTTAATAAAAAATAAAATGTCTATTTCTCCTCTTTTTAGAAGGTAAAGACCCTTTACAGCTAGTGGAATTTTGTAAACCATCTTTAAACAGACTGGATACTTGTTTGTTTAAGAACAGCAGTTATTCTTTTTTTTAAGTTTAATATTTTATCTTAGGACATATCGATGCATTTACTTCAAAGCTTTTCCTGCTAGAAGAAATTACCTCAGAAGAACTGAAAGAAAAGCTTTCAACACTCAAGTAAGAAAGTTTACTTTGTGGTGGTAATTTTAAAAACTTGTTAATGCAATCACTGCTTTTCCTTTATCTCTAAATATTGGTTTAGTTTTAATCATTTATTTTCAAGACTTTTAAACCTTTTGTACATTGAGGCTTCCCCTGCCTGACCCAATTTGTGATCAATCCACATTAATCATCTCCATCTGCAAATTAAATGTAGTGGCACCAGTCTTTCTACTTCAGACAAAGAAGACTAGACCAAGAGAGTAAGCCTGCCATTTTGCAGGTGCATGGGGGCAAACATTTCACCTCTTTTCAGGGAAGGGAAAAGACAGGACAGTCATAGACTTTTAGCTCTCAGGACTGCATATACTCATTTAGATAATGTAACTTGTAAAAGTTTGCCCTTCTATGAAGCATTACTTGATATCAGATGGAAATGAATTTATTGTAATTAGAACTCCAAGTACCTAAATGAAAAGGAAAATACTTGTGAATACTGTCTAATTTGCATCTCACAACTTCCTGGGAAAACTGAGTAGTGGTATCTCCATATTATGTGTGACTTGCCCCAGAGCACACAGCTGAGTATGCAGCCTTGATAATTCATATGTTTGATTCACCACTTAGGATGAGAAATTGTCCTGACTTACACTATTTGCATAGTTGCAGCTTTGGGGCTTGACACAGTTTTTGAAGGACCACAGTTTCAAACTTGAGTTCTTTGCTTATATTTAAAAATATCTTTTTCGATTATAAGGATTGCCTCTTTGGAGGGGTAACTTTTTCTTTACATATGTGAACAGAAAAGCTTTTTTATACGTGATTCACTGTCTGCCACCCTCTCTCAGTGAAAACCATTTTTAACTAAGTAATAAAGGGAATGAGTTTAGGTCTAGAACAGATACTAAAGAAGTATCGTGTATTCCATTTTCCTTTAACTGTCCTGTCCCCAGTCAGTGGCTTCTCTGCCATCACACGTTTAAAGTATCTCTTAGTTTCTTTGGAAGCTAATTTACCACTCTCTAAAAGGCACAACTCTTGCAGATTAATTCATTTAAACACTTCTGAACATTTTTAAAGTTTATGACTTGAATATAAAATGATCTTTTTACAACTGCTCTGACTCACACAAGCCACGTATTTTATGATTTTGAAGAGAAATCAGGAAATGGCCAAAATTAAGTAGATACTATAACTCGAATTAGAAATAAAATTTGGTATCCTGGGTTTTACATTATCTCGTCTGTTGGTTTCTTTTGTTATTGAGGGCATTTCTCTTCCTGAGAAGCTATGATTTTAAGAGTAAAGTTTTTTGGCATTTTATTTTACATGAATTTCTTCCATCTAGGATTTCAAGTTTATTTAACATCCTCCAACACATTCTAAAGAAATTAAGCAGGTAAGTATTTTTTGGACATCTTACATCACTATGTCTGATTGTTATGAAATCATACCCTATCAGTCATTGCATTGCATATGAAAATTCATAGAAGTTTTGAATATATGCCATTAGGGATAGATAGAAAATAACCTGGAAATGCAAGATGTAGTCTATTTTGTCAAAATCAAAATTTTTAAAAAATATGTGAGAAGATAATATAATAGTATCTGGCTGTAATGCACCTGCAATTACATTTTCCTATAAGGTTATTGTGTTGGCTTCCTCTTGCCACTGTAACAAATTACTACAAACTTAGTGGTTCAAAAATGTATTCTCTTACAGTTGTAGACATCAGAAATCCAAAATCATTTTCACTGGGCATAACTGGTGTCAACAGGACTGGTGCCCTCTGGAGGGTCTGAGGAGACAGCCATTTGGCTGCCATGATTTTCAGCTTCTAGTGGCCGTCTGTGTTCCTTGATGTGTGGCGCATCCCTCCATCTTCACAGCGTATCACTTAAATCGCTGCTCCCACCGTCATATTATATTCTTAATCACATTTGCAAATGTGATTAAATGTAACATACATGAGTTTTGGAGATCAGGATGTACAGATACTGGGAGACCTATATTATTAAGCCTATAATAGCTCTATATTGTTTACCTTTTAAGGATAAGAAAGCAACATAGAACTAGTGATTGAAAGTTATTAAGTAGATGGCAAATCTTAGAGTATTGATTCTCTACCTGATCATTTATCAAACTGTTCTGTCATGTTAACTTTTGCATTCCTTCTATTATATATGCCCTCACCAAAAAATAAACTAAAAACTAATTAAAGAGTCTGAACTACAAGTAAAATATCTCAGTTCTAACTCCTATTTAACTTATTATGCAACTCGACACCAGTTTCCTTATTTATAAACAGATGTTGTTGAGTTCAATAATTCCCCAGGTACTTTTCAGTTCGGAGATCCTGTGATTCTGTGGCAGCAGTTTTATTTCATAAATTCTATTCTTCAAGTGAAACATAATGCTTGTACATGAAATTTGCCAAATGCTTTTTGATTTTTATTTCATTATCTTAGTTTATATGTTAGTTTTTCTACTATAGCCTTAACAAAGTACAACAAAATTGATGTTGTAAAACAGCACAAATTTACTGGCTTTAGTTCTGTTAGTTGGAAGTCTAACAGGGCTCTGTGGGCTAAAATCAAGGTCAGTTGCATTCTGTCGTGTAGGCTCTGGGTATGGTCTGTTTCCTTGACTTTTATATATTTTAGAGGCCACCTGCATTCCTTGGCTTGTTTTCCTCTGTTTTCTTCCTCCATTTTCAAAGTTTCAAAGGCAAGTTGAGTCTTCCTCACATCCCATCACTTCGCCTCTAACACAGTCACATCTTGCCCTCTGAGTCTCTCCTGCCTCCTTCTACATTTAAGGATACTTAAGATTATAGTAAGCCCACTAGGACAGGCGTCTTTGGGGGGCCATTATTCTGCCTACTGCCTACCATACTTTGTGTTTGTCCGTGTACACTGCACTTGTACAGTACTTTTAAGACATTCTTCCCTGGAGTGCCTCGTTCTCCATGAGTTTTCTCTGTACACCAAAGCGTTCTTCATTTTTAATAAAGATGGTTAACATATATGATTTTCATTGATAAAAGCTCAGTCTTTGAAATATTAGTATTCCTGCGATCAAATCAATTATTAATGCCTTATGTGGAAATATGGAAAAGTGATTGTGAAAATAATTCTCTGGAGGGTAAGAAGAATTCTCTGAACCTTTTTTGTCAACACCTGTTACTTCTGCTTGAAAAGTAATGGAAATATAACTTATTTATAATCAGATTTCATGTAACTAAACCATGATTGAGTCTTACATTAAATGATACATTGTGGGAAAGAACTGATATTCCCCTTAACACCTTTGAGCTAGAAGAGTGTACAGTCCCAAGAAAGCACAGTAAATTAATCATATCCTTTTAGCTCTTTATGTTGATAGACTAAATTTCTTAAAGCTTTCTCAGGAGAAAGGAAAAATGTCGGTTTGACAGAACTGATTTTTGTGACAGTAGAGGGTCATGATTAAAGTTATGGCCTGTGGAGTTCGACTGCCAGGGTTTATATTCTAGCCCTGTGCTCAGAACGTTGGGCATATTGCTTAGCATCTCTGATTTCTGTTTCTTTCTAATATGGGGTTAATAATTAATATTGTGCCTTGAAGTTGTGTTATGGAGAATTTAATTGAAAAATGGATATAAGCAGTACAGCAATTATCTCATGATGAGCATTCACACCTGTCAGCTGCTATTGTTACTGTTATTCTCATGACACCTCATACTGTATTGTGATTGTTCAATTGACTGTTTCTGCCACTTCATTTTAAACTACTCACTTTTATATTCACTTTTGTATCTCTAATTCACCTATCTATTACTGGATTGAAAGTAGATGCAATGTTTGTTGAATGAATTAAAATGCTCTGTATAGGAATGCTATGTATGTACACTCATGAAATGCCTTTCAGTGTATTGTCCATGGATTAGAGAATTAGGAATGCTATTTTTTCCCATTAAATTACTGAAAGCTTATGAGTTGACTGATATAACAGGAAAAAGAAAATAATTATATATCCTGAACTTTGGAAGAAGAATTAAAATTAGTTATTTGAAAGGCATGAAAATAGTTAAGACTTCTTAAATCCTATTTGTTCATGTAACTATTTTTAGTTGCACACTCATAATTGTTTTGAGTTTTACTAATAGATCATGATAAAAAATGTTGAAATTGACGGAGTGAGCCTACAAGTTGAGTTTCATTGTGTGGATTTAGCTTGCAGGAGGGTTCCTACTTGTTGTCTCATGCAGCAGAAGATTCTTCACTCCGAATCTACAAGACCTCTGATGGAAAAGTTACTAGGACAGCATACAATTTGCATAAAACATATTGTGGCCCTCCTGGTGTACCTTCCAGTCTCTCAGTTCCCTGGGTCCCATTAGATCCCAGTCTCTTATTACCATATCATATCCGTCATGGAAGAATACCTTGTACTTTTCCACCTAAATCACTAGGTCCTACACCACAACAAAAGGTAAGATCTTTTTTGATGTTAAATATTCTATTAGGTTGTTTATTATTAATCTAGTTCACTGACTGTACAGTATTTCAAACTGATGTGGACATTACATTAATCATACCACCATTTTAAAAACTATATCCCTAGGAAGGATAGATAAAGTTATATACTCTACTGAGTCCAGTCATTATGTCATTGGAAATTTTTCTTTTTGTAAGGTTTATAAGTCCAGGAAAGAAAATTCTATTAGTTTGTCCAGTGGGGGCATGAGTAAGGCATTCACACAGATAAATCCTTATATTCCTATGAAAAGCAAAAAGTTTTAAAATAATTTTTATTTATATATACTGTTCTCTTTAAATATTTAAATTTAAATTTTTTAAAAATATTTTAAAAATTTTAAATATTTATTTCTTTAAATACTAAATATTTGAGGCAATTTGCAGACTATATACAATAAATTTATAATGACAACTTAAAATTGATAAGTAGAATATAGAAAAATATAAAACCAAGTGTTAGTAAGTGAATACAGTGCCTTATTAAAAGTACAATAAAATGTTAAGGACTGAACTGTGTTTTGCTAATTGTAACTCAGTACTGATTGAGTTATCCTTAATGTTACTCTCTTTATAGATCCTTCCCAGAAATACCGTTTGAGTTCTTTTTCATCTGAAATGTTTGTAAAGCCATGGCTAGAAATAATCTTTACCATGTCATTCATTCTTTCTATCATGTAAGAAATTTCAGTTTGAGTTTAGTTTTATTTGGAAAGTTTTGTTCTGTACAAATGAATCTGAATGTTCAGGAAACAAAAACCCAGTGTATTTTCTTTCCCTGCTGCCAAAAATCTTTGAGTCAAAATTACTGAGTTCTATAATCCTCTCAATATGTGTGCCACAGAACATCTGTCAGTTTTTGTATCCTATGGATATGTTCTGTTCTTTTTCCATTTGATGTTATATGTAATTAATCTTTGAATGTCAAGTCCTTTGACAAATAGCTGGAATACAAATACTGAGGATTTTTAAAAATAATTTACAGTGAATGGAGTTATTTATGTGTTTTTTTTAATTCTCTACCCTAATGTTACCATTTGTGAGGATCTTTCTTAGAAATGAGAACTTCTTGCACATTCTTAGTTAACTTTGGCCAAGAAAATTATAAATGTGGTTAACTAGTTGCTACAAGAGAAAGAGTGGAGAATTAGTCGTTAGCATTTTAAACCATTTTTATCTACATTGCCATTTCCACTTTAAATTTAAGTAGTGATTTTTATCAACCTAAAGCAGATTTTCTTAACTAATTAAAAAATAATAATTGAAAGCTATTTTTGAAGGATTATGTTTTTTCTGGAATAATGATTTCCATTTTTTTTATTATACACATTTATTAACTCCTTTGTGAGGTTGAAATGTTATTTATTAAGTTTCTCACCATTCCTCAGCTTGCATTTTACTAGTGATGAAAAGCTATTCATAGTCCCCACATATATTTACTGTTATAAGTCTCTGAATTGTTTTAATTAAAGTATCATTGATATACAATCTTATTGGTTTCAGTTATATAACAGTGGTTCAACAGTGACCCATACTATTAAATCCTCACCCCTTCTAGTGTGGTCATTGTCAACAGAATCATTAACTGTATTCTCTGCTGTACTGCTGTCCCCGTGACCAACTTAAATTGTGATTGTGAATTATTGTGCCCCTTTATCCCCTCCTCCCTTCCCTCACCCCAACCCCTGCCCCTTGGTAACCACTAGTCCCTTTTCAGTGTCTCTGAGTCTACTGCTATTTTGTTCCTTCTGTTTTGCTTTGTCTTTATACTCCACAAATAAGTTAGATCATTTGGTATTTGTCTTTCTCTGCCTGGCTTATTTCACTGAGCATAATACCCTCTAGATCCATCCATGTTGTTGCAAATGAGATAATGATTTCCTTTTAATTAAGAAAATCTGATTATAGTCTCTAATATGTAATTCTGTGTGGGATTGGCTTATTCCTTTTTAGTGAAACAGTTTAATACCTTGACATGATTCCTTAAATTCAGAGTTTAGCCACGTAACTACAGAGTTAAATAATTCAGTTGTTTGTGTACCACTGAGCATTTGTTGATTTGTATTTTTTAAGATGCTTTATGCATTCAGTCCAGAGGCAAATACTTAGTGAGATCATCCAAGACCTGGTCGCACAACCTAGCGTCAGTAGACAGATAGCTAATGCTTGGTTTGATGTTTTTTCAAGGCCACAGAAAGTTAAATAAGACCCCTGTGTCTTATGTATGAAACAAATCATATACATATTTTATGTTGTATAAAAACTCATGAAACAAATGTTTCTGCCTCTCATATAACCCCTCAGTCCTCAGTCCACTTACCCTCAGATCTCATCTTCCTGTACTGCCTTTGGTACCAACCCTGAGAGAGAGTCCAGGAGAGCCTGTCTGCCTGCCTCCTACTGCGTGGAGCAGAGCTTAGTAAGAGGATGCCATTTGCTTCCTGTGCTACTCCTCACTGCTTCCAGTTCTGGTCCTTTGAAACACTCTGTCTATCCCTTTTCTCCTTCCACTTCTATAATAAGTATTCATTACACGCACAATCTTGCAATGAAAGTTTTGCTTTCCTCAATGTAGTAGATATATGGTCAGTATGCTTTTATAGTAATACCAGTTGAATACGGAGTAGTTTGGATAATCTAAAAATCACAGCACTTTTCTAATCAGTACTTTACAAAAGTTCATCAGATTCAGATAGATGGGCAGACTCAATCCCAAATTGTCTGTCCTTTCCAGTCTAATTTTAAACCAAAAAAAAAAAAAAATGCCCCCAACAAGACAAAATATTGGGTGAGGGAAGTTGGAGTCTGATTCATTCTCAGTGAGGCAGTGGCCCCTGGGAGCAGTGCTAGTAACGTGTTGTCACATTGGGAATATGAGAGAATGTGCCTGTAGTTAGAATATCACCCATCACTCCCAGGTCTGGAATTCACTGGATAAGGTATGAAAAAACAAAGGGTGCAGGGTAGTTAGGGAAAATAGAAGCAGATATGGACAGGTTCTGGGTAGTAGTTTCAGGCTGTACAGCTTTGGTCCTTTTCTGTGATACCCGCTTTCTCCATTACCCCTTTGAAAACCTTTATGGTCTCTCGGTAGCCAAGGAGATGACAGCATCTCCAGATCTGACGTTCATCAGTACTGCAGTTAGCAAGGGATTGGCCTAGCAGTACACCTCCTCTCCCCTGGAATGTGTGAGCTGGAAAGTGAGGACGAGTTGCAGCTTGTGCTGAGGAAGAGTAGATACTGAGGTGGACCCCGCTCCGCAACAAAGTCCCCCCCAACTTCTCTGTTCCTCTTTTCCCATCCTCTGCAGTGCCCTTCTACTGGTTTTCTTCCCCTTAATTTCTTACTTGTGAGGATCTTCCCTTTGAGCCCTACAGCTTTTCCTTTCTACTTGGGTTCCTTTCTCTTTTCCCTTCATTCTTTCACCTTTATTCTTTTTTTCCTCTTCTTCTCTGGACTCTTCTGTTTTTCTCTTCATCTCTTTCTCCATTTTCTTCTCCCTCTTTTTCTTTTTTCCTTTCCTTCCCTTCATATTTTTCATTCTTCCTTCCTCCTGCCTTTCAGCTTCATTATTACAAACACATTATTCAAAAGGCCTGTCATTCCCTCATTTTCTAATTTGCATTTCAGCCTCTTCCAGATTTAACACACAAGTAGTTTCCCTCTTCACCTCTTTCCATCTACCCTAATCTGTCTCTTTCCCTGAATCCTATTTGGAAGTTTAGTACTTTAAAACTTGTCAGGTTAAAGCTTGTTTAGAAACAGGCAAGTGGCTGGTGATTAAAAATATATAAAGGACCATTTGCAAGGTAATTAGTACTTATGTAAACAATACAGAGTTTTAATTGTATATAAATATGTTGTAAACATTTTACGCCATTCTGTTCTTTGCTTCATCTCTTAGGTTGGTGGAACAAGAATTCCTCCACACACCCGCAGGAATCCAGTTTCCATGGAAATTAAAAGTCTGCCTGCTCAGCAAGTTGAAAATGAAGGAGTAGCTCCAAATAAAAGAAAAATAACTTAACAACTCTACCATGGAAAATGAGGAATAAGGCAGTTATGACAATGTTCAGTTTTAAAAAGTTTGAGGGGAAATATGCCTAAAAGAGTAGACAAGATTAGCATTTTTCTTTTAGTGTCCTTGCGAGTTCTTAGAGTGCCTTGAAAAATGTGGCTGTGTGAAGAAATGTTTTAGCTGAACTGGAATGGTATACTCTTACCACTTCGTGCTTGAGGGAAGTCTAGACATGTTTTAACGTTATCATGGCAGGGAAACATATAGAGAAGAAAAATATTTTTATAGTAAAAAACCTTTTCAAAAAATTTTAAATAGAAAAACAATTTACTTTTTTCAAAAGCAATATTTATCATCTGTGTTTTGTTAATAATTTGAGTTATGTCATCAGTCTGAGATTGGCTCAAAAGGTTAAATCTTGCCATTGTTAGATAATTTTGAGTAATGTAAGCTTTGTTTCTGACCCATAGTGGCAGTTTTTATGTAATATTTTAGAACTACGATTGTTCCAGTTTAATAAAGTTAATACCCTCAAAAACTTGGTGAAATTCCACTGCAGAAGCCAAAAATTGAAGAAAAAATCTCCCTGCCTCTGAAAACGCAGTTAACAATTTCTTGCTGAAAAATCATAAGTATGCTTAAAACAAAGCAAAACAAAACTTGTGGTGTAACAAGTTTGGTGATGAATGCCTCTCTTTCTTTACATAAGTTCCAGTTTTCAAATATACTACTGTAAACAGACATGAACATATTTTCCAAAAAAATTACATTATTTCAACTGACAAGGCTAATGTGTGATAAAACATAAGCTGTTTTTTCCCTCATCTCTACAGATTAATTTAAATTTTCTAGTACCATAGATAAATTTGGAAAAGGGCATGAGGAACTGATGTCACTGTAGCCATTTTGGACTTAAGAAGCAGTGCATTTACTTGATTTTTGTATAACTGTTCTTTTTCTTTCTTTTTAAGTGTAGTTGACATATTAGTTTCGGGTGTACAACATCATGATTTGACAGTTACGCCCACCACAATAAGTGTACCATACCAAGTTATTACAATACCATTGCCCATCTTCCCCATGCTGTACCTTTTATCCTGTGCCTTATTTATTTTATAACTGGAAGTTTGTACTTCTTGATCCCCTTTACCTATTACATCTATCACCCCACCCACCTCCTGTCTGGAACCCAGCAGTTTGTTTCCTATATTTATCAGTCTTGGGTTTTTGTTTTTTCTTTGTTTACTCATTTATTTTGAATTTTAGACTCCACATGTAAGTGAAATCATGGGGTATTTGCCTTTTTCTTTCTGACTTATTTCATTTAGCTTAATACCATCTAGGTCCATCCATTTTTGTCACATATGACAGGATTTCATTCTTTTTTATGGCTTAGTAATACTCCATCATGAATTAATGCTACACCTTTATTAATCTATTGATGGACAGGTTGCTTAAAGTCTTGGCTTTTGTAAATACTGCTGCAATAAATATAGGGATGCATGTATCTTTTTGAGTTAGTGTTTTCCTTTATTTATTAGTTTTTATTAAAGTAGCATTGATATATGTTCTTTGAAGGTTTCACATGAAAAGCATTGCGGTTACAGCATTCACCATATTATCAAGCCCCCCACACACCCCATTACATTCATTGTCCAGTGTACTAAGATGCCACAGAGTCACTTCTCTGTGCTACACTGTTTTTCCACGGCCTCCACACACACACCATCTGTGCCAATCATAATACCCCTCAATCCCCTTATCCCTCCCTCCCCACCTGCACTCCCCCACCCCTCCCCTTTGGTAACCACTTGTCCATTCTCAGAGTCTGTGATGGTGCTGTTTTGTTCCTTCAGTTTTGCTTTCTTTTTGTACTCCACAAATGAGTGAAATTATTTGATACTTGTCTTTCCCCACCTAGCATATTTCACTGAGCGTAAGACCATCTAGCTCCATCCATGTTATTGCAAATGGTAGGATTTGTTTTCTTCTTATGGTTGAATATATTCCATTGTGTGTATATACCATATCTTCTTAATTCATTCATCTACTATGGACACTTAGGTGGCTTCCATGTCTTGGCTATTGTAAATAGTGCTGCAATAAACATATGGGTGCATATGTCTTTTCAAATCTGGGATCTTACTTTCAGATAAATTCCTAGGAGTGGAATTCCTGGGTCAAATGGTATTTCTATTTTTATTTTTTTGAGGAACCTCCATATTGCTTTCCACAATGGTTGAACTAATTTACATTCCCACCAGCAGTGTAGGAGGGTTCCCCTTTCTCCACATCCTTGCCAGCATTTGTTGTTCCTTGTCTTTTGGATCTTGGCCATCCTAACTGGTGTGATGTGATACCTCATTGTGGTTTTAATTTGCATTTCCCTGATTGTGAGCAATGTGGAGCATCTTTTCGTGTGCCTATTGGCCATCTGTATTTCTTTGGAGAAGTCTCTGTTCAGATCCTCCACCATTTTTTAATTGGATTATTTCCTTTTTGGTTGTTGAGGCATGTGAGTTCTTTATATATTTTGGGTGTTAACCCATTGTCGGATATGTTGTTTACAAATATATTCTCCTATAATGTAGGATGCCTTTTTGTTCTACTAATGGTGTCCTTTGCTGTACAGAAAGAAGCTTTTTAGTTTAATGTAGTCCTACTTGTTTGTTTTGTTTTGTTTCCCTGCCAGAGGAGATGTGTTCAGCAGAAAGTTGCTCATGTTTATACTCGAGAGATTTTTGCCTGTGTTTTCTTCTAAGAGTTTTACGGTTTCATGACTTACATTCAGGTCTTTGATCCATTTTGAGTTTACTTTTGTGTATGGAGTTAGACAACAATCCAGTTTCATTCTCTAACATGTAGCTGTCCAGTTTTGCCAACACCAGTTGTTGAAGAGGCTGTCATTTCCCCATTATATATCCATGACTCCTTTATTGTATATTAATTGACCATATATGTTGGGTTTACATCTGGGCTCTCTATTATGTTTATTGGTCTATGGTTCTGTTCTTGTGCCAGTACCAAATTGTTTTGATTACTGTGGCTTTGTAGTAGAGCATGAAGTTGGGGAGCATAATCCCCCCAGCTTTATTCTTTTCAGAATTGCTTTGGCTATTAGGGGTCTTTTGTGGTTCCATATGAATTTTAGAACTATTTGTTCTACTTTCTTAAGAATACCATTGGTATTTTGATAGGGATTGCATTGAATCTGTAAATTGCTTTAGGCAAGATGGCCATTTTGATGATATTCTTTCTACACATGAGCATGGAATGTATTTCCATTTATTGGTGTCTTTAATTTCTTTCATGAGTGTCTTGTAGTTTTCAGGGTATAGGTCTTTCACCTACTTGGTTAGGTTTATTTATAGGTATTTTATTCTTTTTGATGCAATTGTGAATGGGGTTGTTTTCCTGATTTCTCTTTCTGCTAGTTCATAATTAGTATATAAGAATGCAACAGATTTCTGCGTATTGATTTTGTATCCTGCAACTTTGCTGAATTTGGTTATTCTAGTAGTTTTGGGCTGTATTCTTTAGGTTTTTTATGTACAACATCATGTCATCTGCAAACTGACAGTTTAACTTCTTCCTTACCCATCTGGATGCCTTTTATTTCTTTGTGTTGTCTGATTGCCAAGGCTAGGACCTCCAGAACTATGTTGAATAAAAGTGGGGAGAGTGGGCATCCTTGTCTTGTTCCCAATCTTAAAGGAAAAGCTTTCACCTTGCTGTTTAGTGTAATGTTGGCTGTGGGTTTGTCATATATGGCCTTTATTATGTTGAGATACTTGCCCTCTATACTCATTTTGCTGAGAGTTTTTTATCATGACTGGATGTTGAATTTTGTCGAATGGTTTTTCAGCATCTACTGAGATGATCATGTGATTTTCATCCTTCTTTTTGTTATTGTGGTGTATGATGTTGATGGATTTTCTGATATAGAATCATCCTTGCATCCCTGGAGTAAATCGCACTTGATTATGATGTATGACCGTTTTGATATATTTTTGAATTCAGTTTGCTGATATTTTGTTGAGTAGTTTTGAATCTGTGTTCATCAGGGATATGGGTCTGTAATTTTCTTTTTTTTTTGTGGT
This sequence comes from Manis javanica, assembly GCF_040802235.1. Taxonomy (NCBI): domain Eukaryota; kingdom Metazoa; phylum Chordata; class Mammalia; order Pholidota; family Manidae; genus Manis; species Manis javanica. Next base: position 109,772,224 of record NC_133163.1, on the reverse strand, counting down.
GTCTGCCTGTTTTGGTATTAGAGTGATGCTGGCCTCATAGAATGAGGAATATTCCCCACTCTTCTACTTTTTGGAAAACCTCAAGGAGGATGGGTATTAGGTCTTCATTAAATGTTTGGTAAAATTTAATCGTGAAGCCATCTGGTCCAGGCATTTTGTTCTTAGGTAGGTTTTTGTTTACCAATACAATTTTGTTGTTGGTAATTAGTCTGTTCAGATTTTCTGTTTCTTCCTCAGTCAGTCTTGGAAGGTTGTATTTTTCTAAAAAGTTGTCCATTTCTTCTAGGTTATCCAGTTTCTTAGCATATAATTTTTCATAGTATTATCTAATAATTCTTTGTATTTCTGTGTTGTCCATAGTGATTTTTCCTTTCTCGTTTCTGATTCTGTTTATGTGTATAGACTTTTTTTCTTTAAAAGTCTCTAGGGGTTTATCTATTTTGTTAATTTTCTCCAAGAACCAGCTCCTGCTTTCATTGGTTCTATTGTTTTATTCTTCTTGATTTTATTAACTTCTTCTCTGATCATTATTACATCCCTTCTTCTACTGACTTTGGGCCTCCTTTGTTCTTTTTTTCTAGTTTCATTAATTGTGACTTTAGACTTCATTTGGGATTGTTCTTTCCTGAAGTAGGTCTGAATTGCAATATACTTCCCTCTTAGCATGGTCTTCGTTGCATCCCACAGATTTTGCAGTGTTGAGATATTGTTTTCATTTGTCTCCGTATCTTGCTTGATCTCTTTTTATTTGGTCATTTATCCATTGATTATTTAGCAGCATATTGTTAAGCCTTCTTGTGTTTGTGGACTTTTTTGTTTTCACACAATTTGTTTTTAGTTTCATATCTTTGTGGTCTGAGAAACTGGTTGGTACAATTTCAATCTTTTTAAATTTACTGAGTCTCTTTTTGTGGCCTAGTAGGTGGTCTATTCTTGAAAATGTTCCATGTGCACTTGAGAAGAATGTGTATCCTGCTTTTGGGTAGAGTGTTCTGTAGTTGTCTGTTAGGTCCATCTGTTATAATGTGTTGTTTAGTGCCTCTGTCTCCTTACTTATTTTCTGTCTGGTTGATCTGTCCTTTGGAGTGAGTGGAATGTTGAAGTCTCCTAAAAGGAATGCATTGTGTTCAATTTTCCCCTTTATTTTTGTTAGTATTTGTTTCACAAATTTGGGTGCTCCTGTGTTGGGTGCATAGATATTTATAATGGTTATATCCTCTTGTTGGACTGACCCCTCTATCATTATGTAATGTCCTTTGTCTCTTATTACTTTCTTTGTTTTGAAGTCTTTTTTGTCTGATACAAATTTTCTCCCTATTAGCTGCATGAAATATCTTTTTCAAGCCCTTCACTTTTAGTCTATGTATGTGTTTGGGTTTGAAGTAGTCTCTTGTAAGCAGCATATAGATGTTTCTTTATCCATTCAGTGACTCTGTGTCTTTTGATTGGTGCATTCAGTCCATTAATATTTAGGCTAGTTATCGATAGGTGTGTACTTACTGCCATTGCAGGCTTTGGATTCATGGTTACCAAAGGTTCAAGATTAGCTTCCTTACTGTCTAAGATTCTAACTTAACTCACTTAATATGCTATTACAAACACAATCTGAAGGTTCTTTTCCCCTTTTTCTTCCTCCTCCATTCTTTATATATTAGGTATCATATTCTGTACTCTGTCTATCCCTTGATTGACTTTGGGGATAGTTGATTTAATTTTGCATTTGCTTAGTAATTAACTGTTCTACTTCCTTTACTGTGGTTTTGTTACCTCTGGTGACAGCTATTAAATGTTAGGAATACTTCCATCTATAGCAGTCCCTCCAAAATGCACTGTAGAGACTGTTTGTGGGAGGTAAATTCAGCTTTTGCTTATCTGAAAATTGTTTAATCCCTCCTTTAAATTTAAATGATAATCTTGCCAGATAAAGTATTCCTGGTTGGAGGCCCTTCTGCTTGATTGCATTAAATACATCATGCCACTCCCTTCTGGCCTGTAAGATTTCTGCTCAGAAGTCTAATGATAGCCGGATGGGCTTTCCTTTGTATGTGATCTTATTTCTCTCTCTGGTTACTTTTAATAGTCTGTCCTTATCCTTGATCTTTGCCATTTTAATTACTGTATGTCTTGGTGTTGTCTTCCTTGGGTCCCTTGTGTTGGGAGATCTGTGTACCTCAGTGGCCTGAGAGACTATCTCCTTTCCCAGATGGGGGAAGTTTTCAGCAATTACCTCCTCTGAGACCCTTTCTATCCCTTTTTTTGTCTCTTCTTCTTCTGATACCCCTATAATATGAATATTGTTCCGTTTGGATTGGTCACACAGTTCTCTCAATATTCTTTCATTCTTAGAGATCCTTTTTTCTCTTTGTGCCTCAGCTTCTTTGTATTCCTTTTCTCTGATTTCTATTTTATTTGTTGTCTCCTCCACTGTATCGAATCTGCTTTTAATAGCCTCCAGTGTGCTCTTCAACTATTAGATCTCTGACCAGAATTCATTCCTGAGTTCTTGAAGATTTTTCTGTACCTCCACGAGCATGTTAATAATTTTTATTTTGAAATCCCTTTCAGGAAGATTCATGAGGTCAATTTCATTTGAATCTTTCTCAGGTGTTTATTCATAATTTTACTTTGAACCAGGTTCCTTTGGCATTTCATATTTGTATATGGCACCCTCTAGTGCCCAGAAGCTCTACTCTGGAGCTGCTCAGCCCCTGAAGCAATGTCAGGGGGCGCAGGGGAGTCATATTGGTGCCTGGGGGTAGGAAAGAGCTGTTTCCTGCTTCCTGGTTGCTATGGCTGCCTCTACTGCCAGACCAAGCACACAGGTATAAGCCTCTATGCTTTGTATTTGTCATTGCTTTAAATGCGGCTTCCCTCTGGCTGGCCTTATGCCAGGGTAGGGTTTGCCAGTTTGTGAGCCAAGTGGGGATGGCCTGGAGAAAGGCGCAGTAGGCTGCATATCACAGAGGGAGTCCTCAGAGCTGTGCAGCCAGTCAGAGAGCTGGAGCGCCTGAAGATGGAGAAGTTCCCAACCTGCTGGGCAGAGGATACCTGGACAATTTTGTCTACCTGTCCTTTCTCCTGAGCAGTAAGCTCTGTGCAATCCTTGCCCCTTTAGCAGCCCTCTTGCTGTTACGAAGTCTCTCAGACTGCCCACCTTTCTTTTGTCCCAGAGCAGCCGGCTATGGATCTCTGCTTTTCACAAGCAGCTGGAATGTCAGTCTCTCCAGGTATTCTGCCTGGCTTAGCTTCCCAACCTGCTAATCATAAGACTACCATGAAAGCACCTTGAAATGTAGGTTTGTGCTCCCAGAGCAGATCTCTGGAGTTAGGTATTCAGCATTCCCAGGCCTTCACTCCCTCCCCGCTCCATTTCTCTTCCATCCGTGAGCTGGGGTGGGGGAGGGCTTGGGTCCAGCCAGATCACGGCTTTGGTATGTTACCCTGTTCCGTGAGGTTTTTTCTTTTCTCCAGATGTATGCAGTTTGGCGCAGCCCTCTTTCCCTTTGCTTTTTCAGGATTAGTTGTATTTATTATATTTTTGTATTATATGGGGTTTTAGGAGGAAGCCTCTGTCTCATCTCTCATGCTGCCATCTTTCAACATCTGACTTTTCATAGTAATCACAATCCTTCACATTTCAGTAACGTTGGTTGTAACTTTTTCAGTTCCGATTTTGAGTCCTCTTTCTTTCTTGATGAGTCTAGCTAACAGTTTATCAATTTTGTTTACCTTTTCAAAGAATCAGCCCTTATCTTTCTTATTTTATTTTTGTCTCTATTTCATTTATTTCTCCTAGTCTTCATTATTTCCTTCCTTCAACTTACTTTTGGTCTTTTCTTTTTCTATTTCCTTAGGTGTAAAGATAGGTTAAGATTTTCTTGCTTATTGAGGTAGACTTGTATCACTAAAAACTTTTCTGTTAACTGCTTTGCTGCATCCCAAAGATTTTTAACTGTTGTGTTTTTATTTTCATTTGCAGATTTTTTTTCCCTCTGATTTCTTCATTGATCCATTGGTTGTTTAGTAACATCCTGTTTAGCTTCCACATGTTTGTCTTTTTCCCAGTTTTTTTCTTGTAATCAGCTTCTAGTTTCATACCACTGTGGTCATGCTTGATATGATTTCAGTCTTCTTAAATTTATTGAGACTTGTTTTGTGTCCTAACATGTTATCTGTCCAGGAGAGTGCTCTGTGTGCACTTGGAAAGAATGTGTATTCTGCTATTTTGGGGTATAAGGTTCTGTATATAACTGTTAAATCTGTATGATCTGATGTGTCATTTAGAGCCACTATTTCCTTATTGATTTCCTGTCTGGATTATCTATTCATTGATGTAAGTGATTTGTCAAAGTCCCCTACTATTGTGTTACTGCCGGTTTCTCCCTTTATGTCTATTAGTATGTGCCTTCTGTAGTTAGCGGCTCCTCTGTTACTTACATAGATGTTTGCAATCGTTATATCCCATTGTTGGATTGATCCCATTTTCATCATGTAATTCCCACTCTGTCCCTTATTGCAGTCTGTTTTGAAGTTTGTTTTTGTCTGATGTGAGTGTTGCTACCCAAGCTTTTTTTTTTCACTTCCATTTGCATGGAATATCATTTACCATCCCTTCACTTTCAGTGTGTATGTGTCTTTTAGGTCTGAAGTGAGTCTCCTATAGTCAGCTTATAGGTGGGTCTTTTTTTATACAGTTACCCTATCTTTTTTTATTAGAACATATAGTACATTTACATTTAAAGTAATTATTAATAGGTGTGTACTTACTGCCATTTTGTTAATTGTTTTCTGGTTGTTTTTGTAGTACTCTGTTTCTTTCTTCTCTTGATTTCTTCCCTTGTGATTTGATGACTTTAGTATTGTGCTTGCATTCCTTTCTCTTTATTTCTTGTGTACCTATTATAGGTTTTGGTTTGTGGTCACTATGAAGTCCTTATATAATATCCTATGAATGTAGCGGTCTGTACTAAGTTGATGCTCACTTAAGTTTGAACACATTCTAAAGCCCTACATTTCCCTCCTCCACATTTTTATGTATGTCATATTTTACTTCTTTTTGTGTAACCCTTGACTAATTTTTTTAGATATAACTGATTTTACTATTTTGTCTTTTAACCTTCATACAGCCTGTATGTGGTTGATCTACTACTACTTTACTGTGTATTTGTTTTTACTAGTGAAACTTTTACCTTTCATAGTTTTCACACTTTTAATTACGGCCTTTTCTGCTTAAAGAAGTCCCTTTAAATGTTTCTTATAAGGCTAGTAAAGTGGTAATGAAATCCTTTAACTTGTTGATCAGGAAAACTCTCTCCTTCAATTCTGAATGACAACCTTGCTGGGTAGGGTATTCTTTAGAAATTTTTTTCTTTCAGTACTTTGAATATATCATGGCTCCCTTCTGGCCTCCGGAGTTTCTGCTGAAAAATCAGCTAATGCCCTTATGGGGTTTTTCTGGTGCATAACTATTTGTTTTTCTCTTTCTGCCTTTATAAAATTCTCTATCTTTAATTTGTGCCATGTTAATTATTATGTGCTTGGTGTACACCTTCTTGGGTTCATCTTGTTTTGGGCTCTCTGTGCTTCCTGGCCCTGACGTCCATTTCTTTCCCTAGGTTAGGCAAGTTTTCAGGTGGTGTTTCTTCAAATATATTTTCCACCTCTTTTCTCTCTTCTCTTTCAGGGACCCCTGTGATGCAAATGTTGTTACACTTGAAATTGTCAGAGATCCCTTAACCTCTCCTCATTTATAAATTTTTTGCTTTGCTGTTCACTTTGGTTGCTTTCCACTACCCTGTCTTCCAGATTGCTGATCCATTCTCCATCCTCTGATCTGCTGTCGATCCACTCTAGTGTATTTTTCTTTTCAGTTACTGTGTTTTTCAGCTCTGACTGGCTCTTTTTAATACTTTCTCTTGGTCGAAGTTCTGAGTTCATCCACTTTTCTCTCCAGGCTGGGAAGTATCTTTATGACCATTACTTTGAACTCTTTATCAGGTAGATTGCTTACCTGTTTTATTCAACTCTTTTTCTGACATCTTGGCTTGTTCTTTCTTTGGGACATATTCCTCTGCCCCCTCATTTTGTCTCACTCTTTGTTTTCTTCTGTGTATTAGGTAGGAGCTAATATCTCACTTATACAGATAGTATGAAGGTTAAAAGACAAAATAGTAAATTTATTTATATCTACAAAAATAAGTCAAGTGTTACACAAAATTAAAAGATGTAAAATATACATACATAAAAATGAGGGAAATGTAGGGTTTTAGAATGTGTTCAAACTTAAGCATCCATCAGCTTAATGCAGACTGCTACATTCATAGGATGTATTAGCTACATCTCTTGTCCTTGGAAGTAGTGGCCTTCTTTAGAAACCGTCCTGTGGTGCCCAGTAGTCCAATCCCCCCTGGTCACCTGAGTGGTTACTCCAGGGGTATCTCCTTTGCGGGCTGTGTGCACCCTCCTATTGTGGCTGTGCTGTGACTGCTGGCTGCATGCCTGCTGGTAAACAAGGCTGACCCTCAGCCTGGCTGTGAGCAATAACCTGCCACAACTACTGTTGGTGCACTGGTGGGCAGGGTTTGCTCCCAGCACAGTTGGCTGAGTTGCCTGGCTGGATGAACCACATGTATAGTATCAGTCCTCAGCATGTCTGTCAGCAAAGACTGGCTGCAGCCCACTGATGGGCAGGGCCTGCCCCAGCACATCTGCCTGAGAGGTCCCGCTGGATCTTCTTCGAGCGTGGTGATGGGTGGGGCTGGCTTCTCTCCTTCCTAGCAGAGAAGTTGCTCTGGAGGGGTGCCAGTCCCGGCCAGGGCTGCCAGCTGAGTGTGGTAGGGCAGAATTTGCTCTGGGGGGATGTAGTCCAGACCAAGGCTGCCTGCCAGGTGTTTAGCAGGAGTCATTTTTGAGAGGCATCTGCCAGGGTGGGTGAGTTGGGTGAGGTGAGTCCACAAGGGACTGCCAGGGCAGGGCAAGCAGTGATATGACCACAGTCAGAGAGTGTCAGAAGTAGCTCCTGCAAGCCTCTGGCCGCTAGGCTGAAGGAGGGCAGGAAAACAGTGCCTGTCAGCATTTCTGTTTGCTGTGAAGTCTGGAAATCCCTTTCCCTCTTACACATGTCCTAAATTAGTCAGTAAAGCTCCTTCCTGTGTAACCCAGGCACTTGTCACACTGCTGTTTCTATGCTGGTCCTTTAGGGGGTCCTTTAGGTTTCTGATAGCCCGCTGGTTCTCCCGGAGTGAAGGCCTGCTGATTTTCAAAGCCCCCAGAGATGCCCTGCTGGCTTTCAAAGCCAGATGTTATGGGGGCTCATCTACCCGTTACTGGCCCCCAGGACTGGGGGTACCCAGTGTGGGGCTTGATCCCCTTGCTCCTCCACACCTGTGGCATCCTTCCCACTCGAGGGCTGCTCTACTCTGGGGGGAGGGGAGGTTGTTTCCCACCTCTTCTCTGCCCCTTTTACTCTGCTTCATGTGCCCTTCTATTTATTGTCTTTAGCCGTGGAAGATCCTTTCTGCCAATATTCAGGTCCTATCAGAGTGAGCTGCACTGTGCCTAGTTCTTGCCTGCGCGTGTCCGTGGGGAGAGGTGAGTTCTGCGTCCTCCTCTTCCCCCGTCTTCCTCCACTCCCTCTGTATCCCTGTTCTTTAATGTGCACTGAAGTTCTCAGAAATGTGTATATCATTTGTAAAACATAAGTTTTGTAATCCAGCACAATATTTGCTTTGATTTTGAAGTTTTTTATGTTCTATATTAATATAGGAAATTAGTCTTAGAAATATAACTATTATAAGTAACAGTTGAGTATTTTTACCCTCAACTACCAAGTTTTGAGTTTTTTATCAGTTATAAAATATTCTAAATTAATGAGTAATTATTGGTAAACTTGTCTTAAGTATTTTAATATATAATTTCCTTATCCTGCCATTCCCTTTCTAAAACACTGAGATTTTTTTTTAGCTTTGTCACATACTCCCATATCCCCCAAAATATTTAAGCTCTGAATCACTTGGCTGTGAAATAAGGGAGAGGCAGGGATTCCCTTGGAATTTGCTCTTTTAAAAAAGCCAGACAGTTAGTTCTTCAGCCTTAGTTTTCCGCTTGTGCTCATTAAGCTTTTATCAAATGTGTATTTGATCATATCTTTTGTTCTTTTTCCTGCTTTTTAGTGCTGAGCATGTGTAAACAATAATTGACATCGAAAATATGAGCAAAGATTTTTTTCAAAAAGAAAAAGACTCACTTTTGGCAAGGATGTGATGAATCTGGCCTTCCTATGCCTCCATGGTGAAATATAATCTATGTACCTAATTCTTGAAAACATTAAATTCATTAAATACTTGAATACATCTTCGTGCCACACAGCCAAAGGTAGGTCCCCACTGTTATTCATGGTACTCTTTTCTCACATATCACAGTATTTGTTTATTTGACCTGCTGTCTGCTTGAATAGACCGCAGGCAGTGCCAGGGTAGGGGCATATTTGATGTGTTCACTCTCATGTAACAAATGCCTAATATAGTTGTCTGTCATATAGTTGTTTTAGTAAATGTAAGTTAGATGTGTAAATAAATGAATTTCTCAGTACCAAATATTTTTTTCTCAGGAGCTTCCTGTTTTCTGTGACTAGTGTTCTGATAAAGTAACATAAGAAAGTCATAACCTGGAACTAATAATTAAGGAAAGTTTTCTGAGATAAAGCTTGAGCTGAGTTGTTTAAAAATGAGTAAGAATGTACTACGCCGATAGACAGTGACTGCAATGGGGAATGTGGGGGGAACTTGGTGATGGTGGGAGTCTAGTAAACATAATGTTCCTCATGTAATTGTAGAGTAATGATACCAAAAGAAAAAAAATGAGTAAGAGTGTTAGGAATGAAATATGTTCTACATGGGAAGAAAGCAGCATATGCAAAAGTGAGAGATGGCTGGATTGTAGGCTATGAATATGGAAGCTGAGAGAAAAAACTATAGGACATGGACAGATGTGCCATGCTATAACATTTGAATTTGTCCCATGCAGTGTGGGAACTAGTAGTGAATTTTTATAAAAATAAACAACACAATCAGATTTGTTTTTGAAAAAGTTCTTGTTGGCATTAGTCTAGAGAATGCAATGGAGCTGGGATAGACTGTAGGAAAGGAGAAAAATTGGAAAGCTGTCTTATAGTTATTGAAAAAATGGTAAAGGCCCTGAATTAAAGCAATAAGAGTAGAGATGGGCTCATGTAATAGGAGAAAAAAATGTTAACTTGGTTATGTGGTCGGTAGGCAGACTCAAGTATGGCTTCCAAGTTTCTCATTTGGGATACTGGTTACATGATGTATTACTCATTGAGAAAGGAGGAGAAGGAGTGTGGTTCGAGTGGGAAGAGTGTTTAATTAAAATGTTAGTTTTTCACCATTTCTATTCCCTGGTTTCTGGGTTTGAATGCAATATTGATCAGGCATTACTGCATAATTATTACCCCAGAACTTACCTAGTTAAAAAAAAACGTGAAGATTTATTATCTCAGAGTTTTTGTGGGTAAAGGAGTCCAGATGTACCTTAGCTGGGTGCCTCTGTCCCAAGGTCTCTCATAAAGTCATGGTCAAGTTACTGGCTGGGGCTGCAGTCATCTGAAGGCTTGACTGGGGCTGGAGGCTCTGCTTTTAAGAAGGCTCACTTACAGCATGAGAAGGTCGTGCTGCAAGTGCTCAGTGTCTCACCACTTATTAGCAGGAAGCCTTATCCTCGCCACATGTACCTCTCCATAGGTCCGATTAAGTGCTCTCATGACGTAGCAGCTGGCTTACCCAAGTGTGAACAATCCTTGCTTGTCCTGTGTTGAATTGATAATGCATTTTTGAGTATCTATTGGGTGTAATACATTATACCAACTCTTGGGATTTAAAGAATAGTAAGTTTGGTTTCTGCCTCAAGGGTATTTCCTAATCTAGTTGGGGAGATAGGCACAACTAGCTACAGTACAGAACAGAATATTCAAGTGACACAGTAGTGCATAGGAGTAAGAAAAGGGAATGCGTGGACGTCAGAGGAGCTCATGGTAGAACTGACCTTTAAGCTGTGTTTCAAAGACAAGTAAATATTAATATGAACAAAAAGGAAGCAGAGCATTATAGCATGAGGGAAAATCGTATGAAAAGTACTGATTTTAGGAAATAACAAATAGGCTTATGTAAAAAGCACTGGGGTAAAAGAAGATAAATGGGATAGGAGGTTGAAGAGTAAGTTAGAGCTTGATGGTAAAAGGTATTGACTGTTATTCCCAGATAGTTTGATTTGATGCTAAAAGCAATGAGGAGACACTGAAGACTTTGAGCAAAATGACGTGATCAATTTTAGGTACATTACAATATAAAGGATTATTTATAAAAGAGAAAGACTATAGCAAGGTGAAATTGACTATACAAATAATAGGCAGATGGAAAAGGGGTAGATTGGGAAGCCATTTAGTTAGCAGCTATCAGATTTGACCCTGTCCCAAAAAACGAATGTTTACTTCTTACAACATTGAGTCACAACTAGGTAATAGACACTAGGTTTTGGGAATACAAAGATAAATTAAAGATCATGGCATATTAAATAGCTTGTGTATATAGAATTCTGAATGAGTGGTTTCAAAAATGAAGTTTTTAGCCTGGGTTCTGTCACTGACTTAAATGAAAATATTAGAGAAAGAATATGGATGGGGCAAAAAGACAGCTAGCTATGATTTCAGCCAAATGACAGAAGTACCATTAAGACAATGTCCTGTGGAACCTATAGACTGAAAATGTGGGTCTGCAACTTCAAGGAGAGAAATAGGAAGATTGGGGGCCCATCTTTGGGCTGAAAAGATGGAAGTTGGAGCTGGCATGTCTGGGATCAAGCAGCCATTTTCTTTTTTCCCCTTCCTCCCTATCTCCTGGACTTGGGTCAGAGGGCTGGGAGTTTGGTTCTATACCCACACAACTGAACAAATAAATACATTGAGAATAATGGGAAAGGGGAAGGTAAGAATAAACATTGTGGTATTGGGTTGGAATTGGAAGTATCAGAGTGAACTCAGAGTACTCATAGGGTCTAGAGGCAGTGACACCGCAGTAGCTGTGAGCACACTGAGCACCCAGATCTAGGTTTCTAAATCCCACTCTTCATTAAGAGAAATCATGGCTCCTTGGAGATATTACTAATTCCAAGACTGGGGCAGGAAAAATATAAGATGAAGCTGGGACATCATCTTGCACCAGAAAGTTAAAAAGTACTCAAAGAATGATGGGTGCATGTCAGAAGAACACAGGAGCTAGCTTAAATGAGTTCTCAGGTTTGGGGAAATTTGAGCATGAAATAATGATAGTAACAGATTACAATCCTATGAGTAAAAAAATAATCCATAAACTCATTTTGATATAAATGAATAAATAAATGGGAAAAAAGGAAATACTCTGTTCTACAACAGAACTCCAACCAATAACTCTAGAAGGAATGATGGAATTAGAAAAATCACCAATTTGCAACTTATAGTAATTATTTAGCTAAGAATCACCAAACTATGCTAAATGAGGTGGATGGAAATTTGATGGCAAATAGGAATATTTACATAATCTTAATCTCCCTCACAAGGTAGATATCATTATTAGGTATGACACACATTAGTTTACTTGATGCTGACGAAAATCGGCAGAAACTATCCTAACCAAGCATTTAAGATTAGTATCATCAGTAATGAAACAAATCCACAATGTGTGTTTCTTGGTATGCACCAGGAAGAGCACATCGACTTTATGGTATATTCCTGCCAAATAATGCATAAATCATGAGGAAATACCAGAAAAGTTCCAATTGAGGCATTAGTCCACACAGCAATTGTGACATTTCTTGAGAAATGTCAGGGTCATGAAAGACAGGGTAACCGTATAGGACTGTTTTACTTAAAGACTAACAATGTGATTCATCCTGGTTTGAATCCTAAACCAATAAGAACATTACTGGAACAACTGGCAAAGCTGAATGGAGTTTGTGGAATACACAGTAGTGATGTATTGATATCAACTTCCTAATTTTGATATGATTGTGTCAGAATGTGCCCTGTACTTAGGGAATAAACACTGAAGTATAAATGAATAATGGGGCATCATGTCTGCAACTTATTCTCAAATTGGAAGATTTGGGCAAAGAACTGTTAACAGGAAGTCTTGAAAGGAGCTATCTGTACTATTTCTGTAACTTTTACATAAATTTGAGATTATTTCAGAATAAAAACTTTGTAAGAAGGGTATAATTCAGTGTCAGGTGCTATCAGAAGGTCAAGGAGGATGAGGACTAGGAAAAAAGGCAGCTGGTTCAACAATCAGGCATAAAGACCAAAGTGTTGAAATGAAATAGGGTGGAAATCAGGGATTCCTGTTTTTAGGGTCCAGGGCATGAAAATTCCCTTACGACCCAAACCCCTTGCAACTTTTCTCCTCTAAATACCTATTGTACTTACTATAAGACTACAAATTCTGAATCTCAGATGTTGTCCTACTTTCAAAGTATTATCCTCTTTCAACTATTTATTTGGTTTACATCCCTAAATAAATTATAAGCTCCTTACAGGCAGTGACTGTCTTTATACACAAGACAAAGACCCAAGCACTGGATTTTGCAGACTCCAAATGCTCCATGTACATAGACAAAATTATGCTGATATCTGAGAGCTCTCTATATACCAGCATGTAGCTAGGTTGTCTCCACCTCAATCATAGATCTCCGTATTCACAAGGGCAAGTCTGTTGCCAGATACTAGCCTGGGACAAAGTAAGAAATGAAAAAAACTTGTGTTCATTAAATGCTTCACCAGTCACCCCTCAAGAAAGAATAAATCAACATGTCTTACAATACTAACTCATTTAATGTTACTCTATCTCATTTAAGAGCAACAAAACAAGTACAAATACAGATTTAATAATTTTGAAGATACTATATGTAAAAATTTCATAAAACCATTCTATCTGGCAGCCAAAACTTGTCTGGACAAATCTGTGATTCTTCCTGGGTCAGCAAAAAAAAAAAGCTTAGCAAAAGGAGAGACCCGTGTTCAATCACTGGCATAATGAGAAGAGGCCTGTTCTCCTACACAACTAGGAGGTGTTGAGGCCACACCATCTACAGGTAACGTAAACACAAGTCAACCAGTTTCACAAAATGATCTTTCAAACCCCTGCCCAATTTAGGCTCTTGAACTATAAACTGTAAGATTTTTTGGTTTTAAATTAGTTAAATGGGACTCCAAGTCAATAAGCTACTGTGTCCAGGAACAGTCTTATTCATCATATAATCCTCCATTAGACAATATTTAAATTTGCTCCTGAAGTTTTCAACCAAAAATGAGAAATGAGTCCACAATAAATGATCAAGTGATTACAACTTCTGTTTAACCGAATGAAAAAGTTTACATTGGTATACAGCCAAGAAATAGGCATTTTACAGTTTTATTTAGTCATGGGTCCCAACAATAAGCAAGCAGCAGTTTTACAGATGTGAAAAATAAATAACTGAATACATTTTGCAAGTATAATGTCTGCTCTCTGCCCCACCAAAAGTAATGCAAGTTATAGTTTCCCAAGTGCCACACGGACAGCTGGAAATAGTTTCTCTCCAGTTCCAATGTGCAGTCTCACAGAATTACACAATGAGTTCTTTTGAGTTCAGGAAGAGGGTGAGGGAAACTGAAATCACAGTGTGTTAGGCTTGGATGTCTCTGCATGTGTGTGCATGTTGGGAGGAAAATAAAGTGGTAGGTCGGTCCCTAATTCAGTCTGGCTTTTTTTAATGCTACACTCTAGTGCCTAAAAGCTTTTACTCTTAAGGAGCAAGGACCATGTAACTTAGTAAGTGCCTAAGGCCAAAATGTCATTTTGCATATAAGCGAAGGCTGAGTTTGCTGTCAGCCAAGGCTTCTGCTTCCGGAGCCTGTGCTAGAGTTAATTCACATGCAGTAGTTGGGGAAGTCTTCAGAATATTAGGACTGTTAGCTGCAGCTTGGGGAGGAGCAGCATGAGAGGCTGAGTGTTAGAAGGAGCCAGCCTGGAGCTGGGCTTTGTTGGAAGAGGCCTGGGGAGTGAGAGGCAGTGGGGAGCAGTGAGTTAAGAGTCTCAGCTCCACCATTTACTGAGGCTGTATCTCTCTCCTATTTGGGCTTTGGTGTTTTCATCTATAAACTTCAGATATTTATGCCTTCCCAGCAAATTCTACAGTTTCTAGTGGCCTTCCAACAAATAATGGATATAAAAATTCTTTTTAAACAGCAAATCACTGTATAAATGTGAAGTACTGTCCAATCAAATCAATGAGAGATGACATTTGAGCTAAAACTTGTAAGGAGTTTGCCAGACTGGAAAGGAAATTTCAAGCCGAGGGACAAAGTGTAGTAGATGTTGCAGAGGTACAAAGGCGCACAGCATGTTGGAATAGCAGGGCGTCCATTTTGGCTAAGATGTGGCTACAGAGCCTGTGGTGAAGGGAGCAAAAGGAACCTAAGACGATGTGCTGGGGAGGACTGGTCAGTAAAATGCCCTGGGCACGTTACTGTAGACTGTGAGCATTGCTTTGAGATGGGGAGTGATGAACGCTTTTAAATGGGGGTGGCAGTAGAGGTGGGCAGCACTTCTATAATGGAAAGTATGGCTGTGATATATGTAGGATAGATTTGCAGAATGGGAGCTAGGGAAGTCTGAGGGCTGGGAGGTCAGGGGAAGCTATTTTTCAGTCTAAACCGAATGTTGTAGCCATCAATCTTGGCACTGCCTTTGTTTCTGCAGTACCAACTATGTCTACCGTGTTTGTGAGAACGGGGACACCCCATTGAGATAGAAGTAGCAGATCTTAAATCTAATGGAGTTGGACAAGTCAGAAATGGGGCGATAAGTACTGCAGACCCTCACACAAGCTGGGTCAGATGCCTCCCCTTCTACAGCCCAAAGCTGAATGGACTAAGAGTTCCCTTGCAAAAATTATTCTTTTGGGGAATTGAACTGTATTATGTAATTTGGAAGTGCATGCTGAATCTGGGGAAAATATAAAACCGGGGAAGATGTTGATATCCTCCCAAGACAGTTATTATAAAAAGATAGTTAACTCCTTAGGTGCTCCTTTACCTAGTCTCTTCTAACCTTTTAAAACTTGGAGTCAGGGGTATAAAAAGGAAAATAAAGTGAGCCAAGCAGCTGAGCCCAAAGGCCCAGTGGCCTTTGCTTGAGGGGCTTAATGGTTGGGGTAGGTCATGCCATGAGCTCATCCCCAGAATGTTTCAATATTTGTGTGATATTCATGTTAATATTTAAATGTTTAAAATGGATACTACAGCCCTGAAAGAGAAAATGGTCTTAACCAGTTAAAACCAAACAGCAATATGGAGACCAGCGATGACAGCCCTTGTGGGTCTCAGGCCATATCCCCTGCTCCTGTGGCTTTTCAGTCTGATATCAAGGGTTTGAAGACTTCATATTTTTTAAAACAATACAAGGCAGATAATGTTATTATGTACATAACTTATTAACAGACTAATTTGTTAAAAGACCAACAGAAGCAATGTTAACAATCCTGAGATGATTTCTGTTTATGAAGAAAGAATAACCCCAGCTCTAGCAGAGGGCTCAGTCTTCATGAGGACCACCTGAGAGGTCTCTGCCTGCAGGAACTCTCTACCTTCCCCTTTTCCTCTTCAGCTATCTGGAGCCGCGTCTAAGTTTCTTCCAGTTATGCAGAATGCCCACAGCAATGTCACTGGCTCTACAAGAGGAAAGGGACTGATGGCATTAACTGAATGCATCTCTATCAAGACCAACTTGAGGCTGATGTCATCCATCAGAAACTGCGACAAACTTGGCTATCCCCGTGCCCTTGGGAGTTCTGTTTTTGAGACTCCTTTTTGTGCAGAAGTTCCTCATTTATAGATTTGTCACTATTGAAGATCTCATTTCAGTCCACTCTATTTTTAGACGTTTTCACAAAAAAATTACTTTTGAAATAGTATTACATGACTTTGAATATTGAGTATTTTAGGAACTCTGAAAGCTTTATTGGGCTGACAGTTATGCACTTCAGACCTCATATCAGCATTATCAAATGTTCTTAAAACTAGAAACCAAGTACTGCTGAGTCCATTGAGCAACATAATCAACTGAGGGCCTGGCCTGATCATGGCTTCATGCATTTTTAACCTCAGTTGGTAATATCCTTTCCTCCTCCTCTCCTTTGCCCTCTTAGTCACGAGCTTTGGCCCAGAATGACCTGTAGCTGTTTCTCAAAACTCTCAAGTGGCCAGGATTTGCCCTAGGCTCTGAGGGTCATACTTCAGGAGTTCCAAAAATATTTTCACATTAGTGACATTAATCAAAAAATATATACCTTCTCCAGTGACTAATCCTCTTTACTATTTTTATACTGGAATGGTTTGTTAAAAAAAATGAACAGTCACACCTCTCTAACACTTCCCATGGATATAGAATGCATTGGTATATGTTACAGTTCTTCTTTTATGGTTGCGCAATGACTTCAAATAGCTATGAGTAACTGAATGCACTGGCCAGGATGGAATGTCTTCGTTTCTCTTAACTGCCCCTGACAGAATTAGACATTCTCTTATTGGGCTCCACTAGCATTTTTATTTCATTTGTGACACATTTGTCAAGTAATTACTTATTATCTCCACTGGAACTTGAGGTTGGAGTTACCATGTTTTTTCCTATTATGCATCTGCTATATAATCCTGCCCTAGTGCCTGGCATATAGTGGATAGTCAATATTTGTTAAATTGAGTGATTTTGTCTTGAGAGTTCCTTGACTTTTATAGTCTGATAGATATTGGAGGCTTTTTAAGGGACATGGGTGATCAAAACCAACTAGACTTCTGTTTGTACTAGATTAAGCATTTTACCAATGTCATTAAAAAACGTGTAAAGCATTTGATAAACAAAATGTTCATGTAATCGGTAATTACAGAAGAAAGATAGGGGGCACTGGATGTAGGGAGACCTCCTGGGAAAGATTTCTGAGTTAGGAGTATTGTGAGTTACATTTTTTTTTTCATTCTTTTACAATCCACAGTTTTTCTTAGATTCCTTCCCTTTGAGCTGCTACATAACCTGGATATTAGAGTTGGTTATTTTGCCCCACCCTAGTTGCTGTAGCTGATGAGTCATAGAAACCAGAGAAAGGAAAGACCCGTGAAATCATCTGGTTTGTCTCCAAATTAGGGAGTGGATCACACTGGGACTTGGGGAAGACTTAACCTCTCATTTGAAAAGAGAAAAGACAAAAATTACAACTAAAGCAGATTAGAGCAGCTTGTCCATCTGTTCACCTTTTGCTCTGAACCGCCATCCTGAGATCCCTGTGAGAATGCAATCAGGAATTTTTATCAAGGGCCCCAGGAACACTAGTTGCCAAGTATTAAAGGAGTTGACGAAAATTCTCCTGCCTGAATAATAAAGTTGGATTATGAATCTTTGAATGATTGTTCTACAGAATGTACAGTCTTAAAGAATCTGAAACTGTTTTAGCAAGGCCTTACAAATTAAAGAGAAGAGCTTGCAAAGACTTTGCAGATGATCTGGGCTAACGAGTCCAGTTCCCAGGTGCAGAAACTAAGACAGAGATATTAGGAGACAATAAGGGTGCCCAGGTCAGGACAGTGCCCTCAGTCTCTGTTTTACAATCACCCAGTGTCCTCCCTCACAATGCTTTACTCCACTGTCATCTTCTTTTCTCCTCCTTGATATTCTCCTTTGTGTTGTTTGAAGAAATAGCAGAGATGATTAGCATCCGTGTCTGCTCTTCCAAGTCAAGCAAGCTGGCCCCACAGTCTCATGTGTCCTTGGGTTCAGAGGCAAGAGGATACCAGCTCAGCCCCTCCTGCAGCCTGTTGACCAGGCTTCTTGCTTCCCTCCTACTTACGTCCGTGTTCTTCCAGCTGTAGAACCTCGGCTTCGTCTCCTGCTCAGACTCTGCTCTTGTCCTCTGGACTTATTAATGTATTGTAGTGTCCTTTGTATCTAGCTTAGCTCTACTCCAACTTCTGATGGACCCTCCCCATAGCATTCTGCACCAACTCTGGCTTCTTAGTTTGAAAAACCAACTCCATACTGTTTGCTCTTTGTTACTGTCTCCTCACAAAGTGGGGAGAAATAGCTGTACCATATCAATTATGATATCACCTACGTATATGTGTCTCCAGTGTAAATCCTGATACCTAATTACCTGAATATGGCAGGTTCACGTTACTAGAGTCTAAATTCCTTTGCAACAGTAGAGATATTTAACAGTTGCCTATTATTTTCATTTTGGTAATATTCTACACAGCCTCATTTTACTTTAAAGTGATGTTTCTCAATCACAGCTACACATTTGAATAACCTAGGGACTAAAACTATGCTGGGGTCCCATGATCCAGAGTCTGAATTAAAGCAAACACTTTATGTGGATATATTCAATTACACAAGGGATACTTTTCCCAATTTGGACAAAAAAAATGAAATGGAGAGAAAGAAGACCAATGATAATTTGACAAAAAATATCTTTTGGTCTACTTGTAAAGGATAATTTTGTTATTCAAAGCACTTCCATTTAGAAATCCTATTAAGCCTGTTTTAATGAATAGGTAATGTCTGTTTAGTAACATCCATGTGTGTGTGTATATATGATTAATATGCCTAAATCTATTACATTTGCATATTAAGGATTGAGTCTTAGAGCTAAAAGAACTTGATATTCTTGTCAAAGCCCCTTATTTTCCTTCAGTTTGGGCAGTCTCAGTGGGGAAGGCATGTCTTTGTTTCATACAGCTTCAGCTCAGTATGACTGCTGAGGCTATATCATGAATGCAACTCTCATAGCTGGCAAGTGGGTACTAGGTGTCATCTGAGGACCTTGCTTTCTCTCTACATGAACCTCTTCACAACTTGCTGCTTGGGCTTCCTCTTGGCATGGTGGCTGGATTCCAAAGTACATGTCTCAAGTAAACAAAGTAGAAATGCATTCATGATCTAGTCTCAGAAGTTCCACAGCATGAGTTCTGTATTGTTGGTCAAATAGTCCACAGTAGGTCATGAGGTTCAAGGGGAATGAGCATACACTCCTTTTCTTGATGGGTGAATGATGGCCCCCAAAACATGTGTATATATCTTAAGCCTCAGAATCTGAATATGGAAAGGGGATCTTTGCATATGTATTTAAATTACAGATCTCAAGATGATATCATAGATTATCCAGGTTGGTCCTAAATCCAATGACAAGTATTCTTATGAGACAGAAGAGAAGACCTAGAAACAGAGAAAAAGGCCATGTGGAAATGGAGGCAGAGATTGGAGTGATGCAGCCCCACAAAATGTTGACAGCCACCAGAAACTGGAGTAGTCAAGAAAGGATTCTCTTTTGGAGCCTCCAGATGGAGTGTGGCCCTGATGATACCTTGATTTCAGACTTCTGGCCCCCAGAACTGTAAGAGAATACATTTCTGTTGTTTTAAGCCATCAGGTTTGTGGTCATTTGTTATAGCATTCCTAGGAAACTAACACAGGCTGCAGAGGCATAAACAGCATTTTTGAAAATGTTTATTATGCATAGAATCTTGATTTATAGTTTGGCTGGGTATGGAATTCTAGTTGTAAAATAATGGTTTTTATATTCTTCTTTCCTGATACATTCATAAGTTGATATTTCTCTGCAAATAAGAGCTTTCCCTATCCCATCTTTCTGTATACTTTTTTTTACTCTCAGTTTGGACTATTCAGTGTGATATAATCAATTCCTCTCATCTTATTCAATACAATGCTATTAATAGCCCCTTCAAATTGGCTTTTGTGTGTTTTTGATATGTTCCTATCAGTTGTTTAGCACAAAGCTCACCATGTATTTTCTCTACAGATGTTTTTCCAACAAGAACTGGTTCATTTATTGAAGAATAGTACTTAGAAGTTAAGATCTGAGTATTAAGTATAATGCCATTCTTACTTCTTATACTTCATTTCTGAGCTTTTAATTTTTTTTTAATCTCTCTGGAATCTTTTAAGACTTTATCCCTATAAGCATCCAGTGTTCTAGAATTTCATAATAATTTGCCTTGGGGTTTGTGTTTCCATTTATTGTGACTTTTTAAATATAAAAACTCATGGTCTTTGGATCTAGAAAATTATCCTAATTTTTTTTGTTCTTAATGATGTTCCGCCCTACACTTGGCCTATTCTTTCTTTCTAGACTCCTATTATTTGGATGTTGGATTTTCCAGATAGATCTTTTTCCTCATCTGGCCACATCTTCAAATATAAGACTTTATTATGTGTGATTGCATGTAACAAGGCTCAAGGACACACTGTTTTATGGTGAAAATCATATATGCAGAGGACTTGGGGACAGCCTGTGTCTCACTGAAGCAGTGGTAGTACGTGACAAATACGGTGTAGTGGAAAAGGCAGTGAATTAAAAGGCAGAAAAATATCTTGTAGCCTCAGCTGTGCCACTTACTTGTTTAAGGACTCTGGTAGACTGTTTGCAAAGGTAGTTGCTGACAATTTTTTCTACCCGCTGAAACATATGTCACCCCTTTATGAAAGGGTGGAATCTATTTCCCCTTTCTTGGAATCTGGGTTTAATGACTTTTTGACCAATAGAATGTAGCAGAACTGACCTGGCACTTCTAGACCTGGCAGCTCCCACTTTCACTCTTGAAAACCAGCAACTGCCCTGCTGGAGAGGCCTTTTTGGATCTTCTAGCCTCGTTTGGAACTCCAGAGCCAACGCTGCATAGACCAGAGGCAAGCTGACCCAGCGAACTCCACCTTTTGCAGAATCATGAACAAATAAATGGTGGTTGCTGTTTTAAGCCTCTAAGATTTGGAAGTGGTTTATCTCCTAGTAATAGGTAACTGCAACAGAAACTAGTACCTGGATATGGAGTGTTGCTGTAACAAAAACCTAACATATGTGACACTGACTTTATTACCAGGCAGTAACCAGAGAGAAGACTATTAGTGGAGGTTGGAAGAACAGCAAGGCATAGCCATGGGAGGTTGGAGAAACCGCAACTTAGGTGGTAAATTGGAAGACTGTTTGACATTATTATTGCCTGTGATAACAGGAATGGTAGAAAATGTGCTTAATGAACTTGTGGATCCCGCAAAGATTTCCTGGCAGCATGCTGTAAGTGCCAATGTGCTTATGATAAAGTACAAGAAGAAAAAATGCACTAAAGAAATAATCTTTGGTTTTCAAGCAAAATCCTAGTCAGTAAAAGATTTGTAAAGTAAGAAATGCCCTCGTAAAGATCAAATCATGTGTGGCTGTAAAACTTTTATTTTTAAGATTCCAGAAAGAGTTAATATGGTACTTTTCTTATTTAACTTGGACATAATGTGGTATATTGAAGGCCATCTCAGGGCTTCTAAGAATTTTATTCCAGCCTAACAAACACAAAGTAGAGAGAGAGGTCTGTTTTTAAATGAATAATGAATGTGAATTTTGGAGCATAAAGTTAAACCTCATTAACATTTACAGAAAACCCATACATAGCGCTTTTGAGAAAATTGTCTTGGATATGAATTTTGGAGCACAGAATGAACCTCAGTAAGATTTATAGAAAATCTCAAGTTTTAAAGATAATTGTATTAAATGGAAACACTGCTAGCTTAGACACAAAAACAGTTCAAAATGAAAAGAAACCCTGGACCTTGAGTTTCTTCTGGCATGAAGCAGGTTGAGAGAGCTGCTCAACTGCAACTATGGGCCATTCTCAAGGGAAAGGACACATCTCAGAGAGTGCAGTCAGGAGGCCAGAAGGCAGTCAAGAACTGACCAATGGATTAAAGCAAGGATCAGCAGACTACAGCCCACAAGGCTAATCTAGCCTGTCTACTGTTTTTGTATAGCCTACCAGCTAATAGGCCTGGCAGCTTCAGCTGTTCTTCTTGAAAGCCAGCTGCCATTACTCTGCTTGTGTAGAGAGGACTGATGGATGGATGAGAGACTAAGGGACAGAGAGACCCAGCCTGCTCTCTGCCATCATAGCAACCCCAGCTGAGACACCAGACAAATGTGTGAAGCCTCCTAAGTTGAGCAGTTCCACCCAACATTGTGTGGACCAGAGCCAAGCTGTCCCTACATCCTGTCTAAATTGCCAAATCATTGTTGCACTGTGATATAAGTAACCTGAGTCCATTATTAAATCTCTGGACTAAGCATGAGGTTTTGAACTCCATTTTCTTCATTTATACAAATCAAGGATTGGACACACTAGTCTGCCCTACCTAACATTCTGGGTGAATGTATCCACTGGGTGAATAATTCTATTACTCTATAATTTTTAGTGAGTGCCTATCACTACTAGCTAGGCACTGTTAGTAGGGCTGAGGGGCAGCAGATAAAGTGTGAACAAAATAAAGCTGAGACTTTAGAGGACAGTATGCAAGACAGCAGACATAACCTGAGATCTGTTGTAGTAAACATTCTCCCCAGCCATGGGGGAAAAAGAAAGGAAAATTGAGAATCTTCTTTGCACTGAGGGGTTCAAAATTTCTTTTATACTGGCAGAATTGGCTACACATTCCTCAGAAATAGCAGATCGTGACTTCTAATAGAAATCTAATACTTTATGACAGCCATATATATTTTATGATAATTCAGTGTAAATTTCTGTAGCATGAAGCAAAGTCTGGCTATTGCACACATCAGTGTTTGGATTTGCTGGATGCCCAAGATGAGCAAAAACATCCTTTTGGACACTTGGTGGTGGTTAGGTATTCTACATGATTTGAATTAAATCTTATCTGTAGAGGGCCTTAACAGAGCACCATTAAGAGTGAGTGGAAGAGGCTGGTGTCACCTGCCCTGCCAGGAAACAAAGTGGAATCTTGTCCAAGAGTATGGCCCGCAGCCTGTGTTCCCTTCCTATTCCAAAATGTTCAGGGGAGTGGACAGGTAAGACACGTTTCTGCCTGTAAGGAAGGCTTCAGCCTAAATTAAAGAGCAAGAAATGTAAATCTGAAATTGAACCAGAGGATTGCTTTTATTTTTTATTTGTTCTTCTGATAAGGCCTCTTCGCATCATGCAGAGTTCTAGAACTGGGTAACACTGAGCTTTTGGGCTGACGGTTCTGAGACCCATTTGTGGCCCAGACTGCAGCCAGCTGGCTAGGTGACCATGGGCATGGCAATGATTGTCTTTCACGTTGCTCTCATTTTCTGATTCCCGGGAGCGAAATGCCCATTTGGCAAGTAAAAATGGATGTTAAGACAGACAGATATGGCAGCCACAAACACAGAAGCATCAACATGGGTCTAAAGAGCTGCACGAAGTGCGTGAAACGAAGGAATTCAAAGGCAGAGGGGGCAGTCTCTGGGGTTCTCAGCAAAACATTCCTGCTAGTGTAAGGTTTGAATACAGTACTTAAGCAGTCACACACAAAAACATGTTTGCTTACATCTTGTCATCATGGCTCGTGGAAGCTGAGAAGAAAAGCGAGAAACAGCAAAACCGAGGGGTAGGGGGGCTGGCTAGGAGGCTACGAAAAAACGGCAGTTATGAAAGAAGGAAGGAGGAAACTTCTTTGTTGAAACTCGAGGCCCAAAGCCACCGGCCCCACCCAGCCGCGGACGGCTTGCCACGAGGACGCCTAGGGCTTCCCGACACGCGCGGTGCGGAGCGGGTGCCGGGAGGCGGGTAGAGAAGTTGCGCAGAGCTCATTCCGGAAAAAGGGCGCCTCCCGGCGCGGGAGCGGGTGGGATCTCGGCTCCGGGCTTCGGCCTCCCAGCCCCCCACCCTAACCCTGCCTTAGGGCCTCCCGGCGCGTTTGGAAGCCTGGGCATGTCCGTCTTTGTGGGGCAGGACCGGGCGCATCGCCCGCCCTGCGCTCCTCCCAGGAACTGCCGGTCAGAGGTTAAGCTAATATGTTTGTGGACGGTAACGGGGACCTGGATGCCAAAGGCCCCAGCTCATGGGAAGCAGGACTTATGTTTCTTGGATCAATTCATCCACTGCATTGACGCCAAAAACAAAGAGTGATTTAACCAGCTCGGCGTCTACTATAAAGTCTTGCTAATGTATTTACCTATATACCAGGGCTGAGAACTCGACGTGGCGCTCAAGAAGTCAAAGGAGGAAGGGGGGAAGAAACAGGCCGACATTGAGCCTCGAGGAAGCCTCGGCGGCGCTTTACTGGAGGGCAGGGCCGTGCGCGTGGGGGCTGCTCGCGCGCGGCGGGGCTCGGGGAACGTTTCTGGGCGAGGCCGCCCCTGCGGGCGGGCCGGGGAGGTGACTCACCCGCACTCGGGGTGGGAGCGGGCGGGGCTGGGGGGAGGCGGGGCGGGCCCCGCCCGCACAGAGGGGACGTGGCGGCTATAAAAGCCCCACCCAGGCATCGCTCCGCTCCGCTTCTGGTGACGCTCGCAGCTCTCTGCTCCCAGCCCAGGTAAGCGGGGCGCGCCCTGCCTGCCCGCTATGTCCCCGGGGCCGCTGCACTGGCCGGCCTTAGAGAAAGAAGGAGCGGGGAGACAGCTTTGCAAAGAGAGGCTCGGGCGACAGGGACCCGGGGGGCCGTGCGGGGAGGGGGTGGAGGGACGGTCAGCACAAGGGGTTCTGCAGAGAGGGGGCGCAGTGGCAAGGTGGTCCGGGCCGGAGTGAGAGGGGCGGGTTGCGCCCCGGCCTTGGCGGTGCAGGGCGGAGGGAGGCGGTCGGGCATCCCCGCAAAGTGCGCTCTGGAAGCCCGGCGGGGCGACGCAGGGGAGGGCAGCTGAGGGAGGCCCGCATTCCAGCCGCGCCGGGCGCGGGCGGGGGGCAGGGTGTGGCCTTCCTGGTAGCCACGGGTCCCAGGCGGAGCAGTTGTGGGGTTTGCACCAACACGTTTAGCGAAAGCTTTCCGGCCGTCTAGAACGTGATCTCTCTGTGTTCTAGTTAGATGGCTTGAAACGTTTGCGGAACTTGTACCTACCAGCAGGAGGGAAGCGGCGGGGTGCGGGAGGAGGATGAGGGGTGGGAACTTGCAGTAGCAATCTATCTCCCTTCTCAATAATTCAAAACGAAAAAAACTCAGCTCATTCTCCTTTGTCTAACCTATTTTCTAGGAGAGCAACTTAGGATTTCAGTAGTATTTCCCACTTTGTTGACCACTTTTGCATCAGGAAGGAAGTAACCCCCGTGCCTCTGGGGGAAGGATTGTCATTGACACTGTAGATAATGCGACAATGAGTCAGGGACAGAGGTTACAGAAAAGGGCGTGGTCCCCCTGGCCGCTCCGTGCAGCTCAGAGGCGGGTCCCAGTGCTTGTAGGAAGGGCTGGATTCCATCAACTAGCTGTTGAGAAGGTGGGAGGCAAACATCAATTTCCTCATCTGTGACAGTGGTTTATGATACCCATTCTTACCTCCATCTACACAGGTTTATTATTAAAGAGTTCAAAGACATGTTCATTCAAAAATAAATGTGTAAAGCACACTGAAAACAGGAAGTGCCATACAGTGCCGTACAAATGCAAAGTGTGTCTGTGTGTGCAACAGTGTTATAGAAGATGCTTAGGTTCCCAGGTCAGCTCAGAAACCCCTAAGATGCACTGTATCTAAGTGTTGATAGTACATGCCTTATTTTGGAGGTGAGGGTAATGGTAGGGAGGAAAGATGGGAGGATATGTGGGTAGGAAGAATAAAATCACTGACATGTTTTTCTAGAACTTTGTTTAGTTTTAAGGTTGGCCCTGATTAATGATTTTACTTGGAAAACGGTGCCTTTGCACCCCTCTCCTTGTTCTTTTCTCTGCCTTCCTCCGCCTCCTTAGCGACTCTGTTCCAGACATGTTGCCATCCTGGTTTATCCAGTTCTGCCTGCCTTCCTGCTTCCCACTTCAGTGTAGTACACCCGGCTGAGGGTAGCAAACTGAATCAGTATTCATGAACTTAGGAGTGGTTGGTGGTCCTAAAACCCTCAGCAACTCAAGAGGAGTTGTCATTTAAAAAAAAAAAAACCTTGTTAACCTGAACAGATCTGTTACTTACAGAATTCAAGGCTCTGGAATCAAGTAACCACATTATACAGGCACCTCAGGCAATGCTAAGGAAGCGGTTTAGAGGCCAGGTTCAGAGAAGCTAACTTGAAGAGGTGCCCTCTGTGGCCAGTTACCTTAAGACATTCATGCTTAGCACTTTTCTCCCTTCTGCTAAGTCCACCTATTATCTAAAAGCTTCAAGGATTTCTCCAAAAGTCTCCATCATGGCTGCAGTGGGAAGTGCAATCATCAGTGTGCATTTTTTTTAGTTGGGGATTTATGATTTGGAGACTGCCTGCATTTTGTAATTTCTGCAGTGCCAAGTGGCCTGCCTGTGGTAAGTGTCCAGGGAATATTGCTGACTCACTGGCGTTGGTCAGGTTCGGTCTTGGATTGGCGCCTCAATATTTAACATCCTGTGTCTTTGAGCTATTAAAGTACTGTATTGATTGCCATCAGCAGTCATTGCCTTAGTTTCCTGACTGATTTCTGACGTAAGTAGTTTTCCTGGCAAGGTAGATATCGTTCTATAATTGCTTTTGATTTTGACGGCCTATAGGCTCTTTTGCGGCACTGGGTCTAAAATCTGGCACTTTGTTCTCACTCTTTGCTTGTGTGGGGCTGCGGGCCTGCTGAGGTACTTTTCTTCGTTAATTGAGGGTGGGTGTGTCACAAAAAGGGTCCCAGGCTTTACTGAGCTGCTTTAAACATTTGTTCATACCACAATATTTATTGAACACCTTCTATGTTCTACTCATAGGTATAGACATTGGGGATACAGCTATGAACAAAACACCCAAAAAATAATAATAGTCCCTTCTCTTTAGGCCTTAACTCTGGCTGAGAGGGAAAAATAGACAAAATAAGTTAATTGTATAGACAGTAATTGGATTTTGATCTTTACATTTTCCCAAAGTAATAATTTCCAAACTTGGCTGGGGTTCACTTCACTTTTAATCCAGTTGTTCTGCAGACTTGAGCATCATATTTAGCCTTCCTCATGAAAATGTTGTTTAAAGTTACTATAACTTAATCTGTCTCCTGGCTTTGATTGTGAGAATTTAATAGAAATGGAATGGTTCTCATTTTTTTTGCACATGGGAACCCATTTTGCCTGGTGCCACACCCTAGGCAGTAGGCTAGCCTACATGTACAACTGTAGGCTACATCAGAGGAAATTCCAGTTCTTTAAAAAAAATCATTTCCGCCCATTCACTGGTATATTTTTCCTTCCAGAGGCAGTCCCCACCTCATTTATTGGGTATCAGGTCATTAGTAGGGGTCAGGAGATGCTCAGGCTTGTTTTTCTGGTGGTTCCACTGAGATTACCCCTAAATCTCACTTGAAGGGTACACCCTGAATCTTTTAAACCATTTGAGCTCAATCTTGTCAGAGAGAAGGCAATAGCATCCAAGTAGTCTGAGTTCTAATCCCAGACTTGGTGTGGAAAGTTCTGACTCAAGGGAGTGCTGTGACATGGAATTCTTGCCCTTTGTCTCCCTGACACACCCAGTCTACACACTCACTGCTCAGGAAATCAGAGTCCCAAGGCCACTTGTAAATCCTTCCTCCTTCCTTCTCCTTGCCTGCCTTGTGCCAGAGGAGGTGCAGGTTGCAATTCCACGTAGTCCAGTGTATGGAGCTAGGAGCCACATGGACCCACAGTGCAGAGGTGGGGTGCTGGGCTGGGGTGGAAATAGGCTGCAATTCAGGATGAGAAGGAGGCTGCCCCGGAAGTGATCTGCCAGGCTTTGCAAAGACTGGCACAGAAGCTGGGAATTGAAACCTCCACCTCTGAATGTTGGAACTGGAGCTGCATTTGACATACTCAATCTGAGGCAGAAAGAGAATATTGAGGAGGGAGAGTGCACTGGAAAAAAAAAAAAAGCAGATGTAATTTGGAAAGACCCTGTGTGTGGAAACCATCCAAAAATATGATTAAATGCCTACTGTGTGCTGGGCCCTGTGCTCAGACCTATGAGGAAACAGGAATGAATAAGACAGAAACCCTGTGCACAGGTAGAATGGAAGACTGACTGCCTGTACATACTCATCTCTGTGATTTCACAGACACCCCAAGAGAGACAGGAACACAGAGCAGGAGATCCAAGGGAAAAAGTTTCATTATTTTTTGTATCAAGTCTCATGAAGATGTCAGTTGAGCGAGGTTTTGCAAGATTGAGCATTCCCAGTGGAGGGAATTTGAGAGCCCGGCCTAGAGGTAGCAGAACTGTGCGGAGTGTGTGTGGAGAATTATTAGTCCCAGCTGACTTTGGTGCTGGGTGAGTGTGTGTGCGCGCGCATGCTTACAGGAAAGCTAGATAAAAGTCCCAGGCGTGGAAGGTCTTGAACGCTGAGTTCAGACTTTTTTCTGTGCACAGCAGGTCCCCTTTGGAAATGCAGTATGTGGGCCATAAAACACTGAAATTGAATTGTAGATGTGAAGGCCTTGATTTCCCAACGTGGAAAATGCTTTGTGCCAACTGATTTCATTCTTCCTGCTGGTCTCTTTCAGTGCACTCCAACCCCTATCAGGAGACTAACAGAGAGCCTCTGAGAGAGGCTGCAACCTGTCTGTAGGTAGCAAACAAATATTGATTCAGATCAGGCAGCAAAAGGGACAAGCCGGAGCAAATGCTTTTGTCTCTGCCCTGCTCAGTTATGTCAACGCCACTGGGCAGAATTCCAGGATTTCTGGGGAGTGACTTGGCCCTGTGACTCCGGAATTAATCAAGACCACAAAACCAAGGAGAGAAGTGTGTCCAGGAAGGTTCTGTTAAATAAAAATGCTGGTCTTGGGAGGCAGGGAGGGAAGGTGGAGTACAATGGGAGCTCCCCCCCTGCCCCACCTTTTGGTTTCAAATTCCACTATGGTCCTTGCACAGCCAGCACTGTGCATAGTCATAGTAAGGGCTTTAGTGGGGAAATCCAGCCCTCCACACTACCCCCTGTTTTTGCTTTAAAACTCCTCATTTGTGTCATCCAGTCCCTGATTGATTCATCATGGTTGCTAGGGATGTGTTTTGTGGTAACTCATAAACACCACTTTGAGGCTGTAAAGTGGGTGTGTTCAAGAAACTGCTGGATTTTACTCAGATTCTGCTGTGCAGACCAAGACAAGTGTTGCAAAATATTTTTGTTTGTTTGTTTGTGCGAATTACTATTTGGGCTTTCTGGAGCTGGTTCTTCTTAATTCTTTTTAGTAGAAATTGTTTTTACTACTTCAAGTGTTCATTTTGGGGTTTACTTTTTTCATTTCTTTCAACTTTTTTGCAAACTTTTACTTTTTGGGGGGATGTGAAACCTTTTTCACCTGTACTATATTGTTTGCAACTGTATGTTTGAAATGAAACAATAACAACAAAAAATCTGTAGGTTATTAAAAAAAGGACAAACCCTTAATTTATGGTTGAGATAGTCCTTATGTTCCATGTAAATTACTTGTTTCTCAACAGCTGCACAGATTTTTGTTAATTTTGCACTCCAAGAGCTTTTTGTTAACTTTTTATTAGATATTTGTTAAACTTTACACTCTAAGACCTTTTCTGGTCAGGCAAATAACAGACTTGACTTCCTAATACTTTCAAGGCCGAAGGAAACTTTCTGTTCCCTTCAGTAGGGTGGAGCCTAGTAAGTGTATTCCTACCCCAGTGGTGAGTTATTTCAAACCAGTTTGAAGTGGGTGTGGCTCTTTCAGTGTCTCTGTACATCTCTAGTTATTTTCGAAAACAAAAAGACTTTGTCTTGTAAAGGGCTATTTTAATGATGTCTGGTCACCCAACCCTTTCCTGGGAATGGAAGGCACTGCTGTATAGAAGTACTCATCAACAGATTGAATTTGCTGATTATTTTTTCTCTTATTTTGCAAGTTGAAACCAGTTGGAGATTTGGGTGAGGCTGAAGTGTTGAAAAGAGTGATGTAGACCGCGTTGGCCAGAGAAGGAGTGGTAGCGAACACTCGCAGTGCACTGGTGAATTTTACATTGATGAGGAGTCGGTGGGGGTGGGACTCTCATGGCACATAGACTCGATTTTATTCTCCATCAAAACAATAGATGTACAGTAAGGCAGAACGATTATTTGCAGTAAGAAAATTCAGCCTCCAGAGCAAATATGAAACGACACTGAGCATGCACAACAAATCACTTAGGCCTTCTGGCCCTGCAGTATTTCCATAGCCAACCTTAAAGTCACATCATTTAGAACTTACCTTTCAGGCCCCCCACAGGGCACCACATTAGACTTGGCTTGTCTTAAGCTGTGCCAGCTGCCCAGGGGCATTCTCCCCTATCCCAGCTCCCCAGCCTTCCCCACGTGTCTCTGGATGAAACCTTCCAGGATGATTACCCTTCCCAAACTAGTCAGTACCTCACCCATTAAGCTCTTAGTTGATCTCACTTTGCTGCATATCTTTCTGTGTCTTAACCTCTCAGAATTCAGAAGGACTGTGGTAAAGTTGAAAGGGCAATGGCCTAAGAGTCAGAAGACTGGATTCTGGCCCTGCCTCACGACTCATTAGCCGGGTGATCTGGGCGAGTCTCTCTGCTATCTTACTGGGGCAGGCAGGGAAGATTGCTGGCAAGTCTTGAGTGGTGGAGTGTACCTATCATAGTTTTGTGTGTGTCTCTCACAGCTGTTAATGCAGTAGGCCCAGTGTGTGCTTGGTAGGAGTTGGGCTGATTGGTGGCTTGAATGTTACCAGTGTTTGTAACCTACAGTAGTAGTACCAAGACTTTTTTTTCTGTTTTTCAAGGGTACAACACACTGACACATTCTCATTAATCAAATATGCTACATATTAAGCTAATGTTCTAACAAACATTATGAGTGGCAAAGCTTACTCTTTTCTTTGAGAGACTAATCAGTTGTCAGCAAAATGACTTTGCATTGCCAGGGGATTGGATGTAGTGAAGAAATAAGGGCCATGTTTTATTTCTAGTAAAATGTTTGCCATGAAGCTTGCATAAAATAGGAAGTATTTGAATGGATACAAAAGACACTTGAATGGAGTATTAGCAAGCTTTGTGGTTATTGTGATATTTTTGCTTTTTCTGCAGAATGATTATAATAAATAATACAAATATAAATCTTAATTATGCAAAATAGCAGCTCATTGCTAAAAGTTTATTTTGCACCTAGAGTCTGCAGAGGCCCTCTTCAATTTGGGAAGCGGGGACTCTGTCAGGAAGGTGAGGTAAAACATACTCCCTGCTGCACTGAACTGTACTCACGCATTTGCCATTTGAATACCAGGTACACTGCAGGAACACAGTACACCTTTGCTCAGTATGTAAGTCTAGTGACATCAGAAAGTACTTCTGGCATCGAAAGGTGGGAGAGAACACTGAGAATGGGGCTGCAGCCTCCTCATTAGAGCAGATGCTAATGAGTGGTGACTTGAGGAATGGGCAGGGTCTCTGTAGCTGGAAGAAGAGGTGAGGATAAGGAGATTGGGGAGGAAACAAAGTGTTTTGGATTAAAGGAGTTAACGTGTGTTTGAGGAGAAGCTCAAGTCCACTTTTGCTGGGGAATAGCCAGGGGGTGTACAGGCTTGTTTCCATGCCAATCTTAGGGCTGGACTGAGTTAAAGTAACAGACCTACCTGAAGGATGGATTTTGAACTATTTTGACAGGATCATATATAGGCATACCTCAGATATGTTATGGGTTTGGTTCCAGACCACCACAATAAAGAGTATCACAATAAAGTAAATCAAATGGATTTCTTAGTTTACCAGTGCATATAAAAGTTACCTATACACTACAGTGTAGTCTATTACTCATGCAATAACATTATATCTTAAAAAAACAAAGTATATGTCTTAATTAAAAGATAGTTTATTGCTAAAAATGCTACCCCATCATCTGAGCTTCCAGCGAGTCCTAATCTCTTTTCTGGATGTTGAGGCTGCTGACTGATCAGGGTGGTGGCCGCCGAAGGGTGGGGTGGCTGTGTCATTTCTAAAAAGGAGACAACAGTGAGTTTGCTGCATTCATCAACTCTTCCTTTCATGTACTATTTCTCCGTAGCACGTGATGCTGTTTGATAGCATTTCACCCACAGTAGAACTTTGAAAATTGAAAGTCCTCTCAAACCCTGCTGCTGCTGTGTTGACTAAGTTTTTGTAATATTCTAAATCTTCTGTTGTCATTTCAACAGTCTTCATGGCATCTTCATCAGGAGCAGATTCCATCTCAGAAAACCACTCTCGTTGCTCATCCGTAAGAAGCAGCTCCTCATCTGTTCAGGCTTTATCATGAGGTTGTAGCAGTTCAGTCACATCACCTGCGGGCTCCACTTCTGATTCTAGTTTTCTTGCTGTTTCTGTTCACATCTGCAGTTATTTCCTTCACTGGTGTTGGACCCCCTCAAAGTCATCACGAGGGTTGGAATCAACTTTATTCAAACTCCTATTAATGTTGGTATTTTTACCTCTTCCCATGAATCATAAGCTACAGCCATAACATTCACGATAACGGGTGAATGTTCTTAATAGCATCTACAATGGTGAAACCTTTCTGGAAGGTTTTCAGTGTTCCTTGCCCAGCTCCATCTGAGGAATCACCGTATGTGGTAGCCAGAGCCGTATGAAATGTACTTCTTAAATAATAAGGCTTGAAAGTCAAACTCACTCCTTGATCCATGGGCTACAGAATGCATATTTGGTTGGCAGGCATGAAAACAACATTAATCTCATTGTCCATCTCCGTCCGAGCTCTTGGGGGACCAGGCTCATTGTCAGGGAGTACTAATATTTTGAAAGGAACCTTTCTTCTGAGCAGTGGGTTTCAACAGTGGGCTTAAAATATTTCAGTGAACCATGTTGTAAACAAATGTGCTGTCATCCAGGCTTTGTTGTTCCATTCATAGCTGTCAGGTGGAGTAGATTTAGCATGATTCTTAAGGGCCTTCGGGTTTTCATAATGGTCAGCAAACATTGGCTTCAACTTAAAGTCATCAGGTGTATTAGCCCTTAAAAAGAGATTGAGCCTGCCCTTTGAAGCTTTGAAGCCAGGCCTTGACTTCTCCTCTCTAGCTATGAAAGTCCTAGATGGTATGTTTTTCCAACAGAAGGCTGTTTTGTTTTCACTGAAAATCTGTTGTTAATGAACTTAGCTAAATCTTCTCAGTAACTTTGTTGCAGCCTCTGCATCAGCTCTTGCTGCTTCCCCTCACACCTCTGTATTGTGGAGACCACTGCTTCCATTAAACCTCATGAATCAACCTCTGCTACCTTCAAATTTTTTTTCTGCAACTTCCTCACCTCTCTCAGCCTTCACAGAACTGAAGAGAGTTAGGCCCTTGCTCTGGGTTAGACTTCAGCTTAAGGGAATGTTATGGCTTGTTTGACCTTTTCCATCCGGACCACTAGAACTCTCTCCATATCAGCAATAGGCTGTTTCTCTTTATAATCATTTGTTTGCTCACTGGAATAGTACTTATAATTTCCTTCAAGAACTTATTCTTAGCATTTGCAACTTGGCTAACTCTGCAAAGGGCCTAGCTTTGTCCTGTGTAGGCTTTCAAAGTGCCTTCCTCATTAAGCTTAATCATTTCCAGCTTTCGGTTTAAAGTAGGAGTCACTTCCTTTCACTTGAACACTTAGTGGCCATTGTAGGATTATTAAATGGCCTGATTTTAATGTTGTTGTGTCTCAGGGAATAGGGAGGCCTGAGGAGCTGGGGAGAGACTAGGAGCGTCTGGTTGCTGGGACAGAACACACAGAACGTCTATCGATTAAATTCACCGAACATCTTATTTGGGCACTGTTCATGGCACCCCAAAACAATTACAATACAGATCAACATAACAAATAAACTAATAATGGAAAAGTTTGAGATATTGCAACATTACCAATATGTGAAACTGAGACACAATGAGCAAATGCTGTTGGAAAAATGGTACCAACGAACTTGCTAAATGCATGGATGCCACAAACTTTCAATCTGTAAAAAAATGCAGTGTCTGCAAAGTGTATAAGTGAAGCTTTGTAAAAAGAGGTGTGCCTGTAGAGGAATTTAATTGATAGTGGCTTGTAGGACTAATAGGAGAAAAGAGCAGTATAGCTGTGGATGATAAAATAGAAAGGAAGATGTACAAATTCCTATTTTTGTCTTCCCTCAATTTGTTGTGTGTATGTGAGAAGAATGAACGGAGAGTGTATATCAGATTGTCTTTGATTTGTACAGTACTGAGAGTCCCATGTGGGACACAGTCAGCTGTCTACAAAGCCAGTGCTCAAAGCTGACAAGGCCATTTGAAAGAAATACACAATAAAATGCGCCTTGGTGGTTGAGAATTCCTAAACATTGGAACCACTGTGAAGTACCTGATTTAATAAATAAGTGAAATAGAATCCATACTTCTTTGTAAAAGGAAACAACTATTTGCACATCTGACTTACTGGTCCTGTTTGGGTTTTTTTTGTTTTGTTTTTATATTTTTACTTCTTAGCTGTTTGCAGTAGGGACTACAAGTCTGCAGGACAGATGACAACAGTTTACCCCTCACTGCAGACTTAGGGCAGTTCTGACCGAGTCCCGAGGGTGAAAGTCAAGGCCAGGACTAGGGAATTCATCTCTACCTTGGTGACTCTTGGACTAAAGGATACTGATGAGGCCCTTTGGAACGTTTCTTGGCCCAACCTGAAGTTGGAGGTGTCTTGCTCTATGAAGGCAAACTCAAACTTGGTCTTCAGCTGACCTCGCCACTGCAAAGGGTTTTGGACTAGGATTGGACAGGGACATGTGGCATCCTGTAGCCCAGTGCCGCCCAATAGAAATAGAATGTGGCTGCATATGCAATTGCAGATTTTCTAGTAGCCACA
The DNA here is from genome assembly GCF_040802235.1 of Manis javanica. Taxonomy (NCBI): domain Eukaryota; kingdom Metazoa; phylum Chordata; class Mammalia; order Pholidota; family Manidae; genus Manis; species Manis javanica. The sequence continues at coordinate 109,737,405 of NC_133163.1, read as the reverse complement.
TTTTTAAAAAGTAAAAGAAACAGCTGAAATTAAATTTAAATAATGTATCTTATTTAACCCATTTGAATCTTAAATACAGTGATCGTAAGTACAGTATATAATCAATATAAAAATTAATTGAGAGGTTTTACATTCTTTTTCTCATACTTAGTTTTCAAAATCCAGTGTGTACTTTACACTTATAGCACATCTCAGTTTGGACTGGACACTTTTCAAGTGCTCAATAGACACAAAGAGCAATACTTTTTAGAAAAATAGACTATTTTTTAAAGTCTGTTTTAGGTTCAAGAAAAATTGAGTGGCAAGTACAGAGTTCCCATATTTTCCCTGTCCCACACAGGCAAACATCCCCCACCAGAATGGTACATTTGTTAAGAATCAATGAATCTACATTGGTGCATAACTATCTCACAAAGTCTGTAGTTGGTGTTAGGGTTCACTCTTGGTGTTATACATTCTATAGGTTTTGACAAATGTATAATAATATATTCACCATTACTGTGTCATATAGAATAGTTTGACAGCCCTAAAAATTCTCTGTGGTTCATCCCTCCCTCCTTCCCCTCTAATCGCTGCAACCACTGAATCCTCTTACTGTCTCCATACTTTTCCCTTTCCAGAATGTTGGAAAGTTTTCCAGGTGGAATCAGACTTTTCAAAGTGGCTTCTTTCACTTAGGAATGTGTATTTAAGTTTCCTCCATGACTGTTCATGACTTGATAGCTCATATCTTTTTAGCACTGAATGATATTCCATTGTCTGGATGTACCGTAGTTTATAGAGGAAGACTTTTTACAACCAGAATTATACCCTAGTAGTGGGACTTCTGGTGGTGGTGTGGGGAGGGGGTGGTCTGGGTGTTGTGGGAATCGGAGGAATTGGGAAAGCTGTCTTTTTGCTGTGCTTAAAAAGTTTCTGTGAGTATCACGAGGAGAAAAGGAATGGAGTAGGCAACAGACTTATGGACTCCAAGAAGGGACTAGCGGTTACCAGAGGGGAGGGGTGGGGGAGGGTGGGTGGGGAGGGCCTTCGGGGAGAAGGGGATTCAGGGGTATCATGATTGGTGCACATGATGGGGGGGATCAGTGTGGCACAGAGAAGGCAAATGGCGACTCTGGCATTTTACTACACCGATGGGCAGTGACTGCAGTGGGGTTTGGGGGGGAGGACACGGTAACGGGTGAATGTAGTAACCACATTGTTTTTTCATATGAAACCTTCATAAGAGTGTATATCAATAATACCTTAAATAATAACTAAATAAATGAATGAATGAATGTTGTAGGAGAGCATAGGGATGAAAAGCTTGAAGAAATAGATCTATAACCACAAATAAAGGCAAATCCTCTCTCTTCTCTTATATTCCACTTTCTCCACCTCACACAGAGCTTGGAATCTGCTTAGTCCAAAGCCTTCTGATAATTTAGCAAATTTCTGAATCAAAATTCCTTCCAAACCAGTGTTATGAACATGTTTAGACTAAACAAATTGTCAGGAGAGAAAACAGAAAGCTGGATTTGCATGTGCATGATTTCCTTGATCAAAGAATATTGAGGAAAAAGAGACCAAAGAAGGAGATGCTGTCATTCAAATGTTGTTCCCACTCTTTGGAGAGGCAGCTCTACTCTATTTTCTTCATTTTTGGGATGCTGCTGCTGAAAGACCTCTTTTCCCTGTTTTATGCCCATTGGCAAGGGTTGGTGTATCAATTCCGAGAACTGTGATCGCAAGGCTGGAAGGACAATTGATGAGGCTGTAGTGTCACAGCCAGATCAGTTATATTAACTGGGGGATGATGTCATTTCAGCCATTTTGAATCTTAAATACGGTGATCAGTCTTTTAGGGAATGAGTCAATGTCAGAAAATCTGTCCATCTTCCTCATTAAGAGCTTAATGTCTTCTAGGCATGGGTGAGTAGAAAAAATAATTATGGATAGTAATAACGGGGTCCATTTAGGAACGGGCCAGCATGAAAATGCTGTTGATTTCAGTTCACACGCATGGTTTTCAGGCCCTTTTCAATATGTTAAATTACTGGTGAGAAGCACAGAAGTAGTGGCTGGTTTGACAAGCTTTCCCTCTTTAGGAGAGGCAGGAGACTCAGTTTTAGTCTGTTTGGACAAGTTGCAGTAGCCTTGGGCAGCATTTTGTTTTCATATTCACAAGTCAAACTCACCAGATTCTACTTCATCAAGAGAAAGACCGGCTAGTTCCACAGTCCACCACAAACCTAGGGCAAACCGTCTCCTAGCTTTAATTTTCCTAATCATAAGATGAGAATTGCATCTAATTGCAAAAATTACTCTAATTCAGATGAAATGGTCCAAGAAGTATAGAGATTAGTATAATGAATCACTGTGCTTCAGGGGAAAAGGAAAACCTCTTCATAAAGACTCTTTGTTGTACTTTTTTTTTTCCAGCTCCTTTCAAAATGTCTACTGTTCATGAAATTCTGTGCAAGCTCAGCTTGGAGGGTGATGTAAGTATATCTTTTTCACTTGGTGTATTTTGGCAAATTGGAACTCTAGATGACTCTGCTGCTCCCTTTCCTTGTACATCTAAGGAAAATGAACATAAAATCTAGACAATAATTGATCCTGTTGGTTCCTTTCCACCCCAGTGCTGTAGGTGTTCGTAGTAGTTCAGTTTGAAAGAAATGTTACAGCATTAGAGACTTCTTTGGCATCACCTTAAAGGTGGACAGACACTGGTGACACTGGGGTGACTGGAATTTTATCCTGCTATATACTTAGCATGTCAGTGGTGGTAAACATTATGATGATCCCTGACTTGTTAATGTCACACCCTGGGACTTTATTAATGGTTGACATAAGCTACAGCCATATCAAAAATGATCCTGTGTGTTTTGGACTTCCTACAGTGTCCAGGAAGTTACTCCAGATGCTTAGACTTTTTAAACAAATTTAACACCTGGGAAAGCTTTTCTCCAAAAGAGCTAGGATTTCTTTTTTAACTAAATAATGAGAGTATTATAATTCATCATGCTTCTTTTTTTTTTTGCTTTGGCTGTCAGGGAGCTCAGAGTTCTATTTGTCTTTTAGCAGAAATACGTGAACCTGGCAATTCTGACGCATTTGTATCTTTGTGTTATGGTTAAAGAAATTAAACTATGTGAAATTATAAGTCATTGCAAATACTTTTTGAATCAAATAGAATATAAATTATGAATGTGTGAAATATATAATAATACTATACATCTTCAGGTATCTTGGCAGAAATGGGTTGTACAAAAACACTTCAGTGACACCAGTTTATAGGGATATCTTGGAGATATTTCAGAATATGCTATTATGGAAATTAAAATACAAAGAAGCACTCAAAAGTAGGCTGACAGCAGCTTGGGTCACGTGGTACAGAACTCTGTCGTCTCCAGTGCTTGCTACCAAAACATTCAGCAGGATGTTGTCTGTGCCAGCACAGGCAGTGTGGAGTAATAAGTAGTAAGCCTGTGTGTGGTTTTAATCTTTCTTCCTGAAACTTGTACATGCTGAGGTCCAGACAAGTCCAAGAGCTAAGTAACGTTTTTCTTTAATGGGTCTGATCCTTAGATTGTTTCTACTATCAGGTTTTATGAGAGAGCTTTTTATGTAGCCTTTGATGTTACTCTACTAATATGATGGAGAGATGGTACTAGAATTACCTGTCATGTATTCCCCAGTATTTTGAGAGAAGAAAAAAAAAAATCACTTTGCCTCAAAAATTTGATTTTTAAGTAGATTTCATAGGTAATAAGTTCAATTATCCATTTAATTTTGTTTCCAGAGTACTGTGAAATTCTGCAAAATTTTTCCCTATTTGTTATTTTTGGAATAAGATGACATAGCACCTGGTAAAGGAAACCATGTGTCATATGACTCAGTGACCAGACTGCCAACCTTTGTAAATAATTGATGGCATTGTTAATAAATAGGAAAATGTGTTTTTCCTTAGATTTCCTTCCACATTTTGGGGCCACCATAGTAAATACAGTGTTTCAAAATAGCACTTTGTTTTTATCTTCTCCTGAATATGTGATCCTTTCCCACTGAGTTCATCTTACTTGAAAGGTTAAGTAATAAAATTATATGGAAAATACCTTGATAATCCAATGTGTTTCAGAGTTAGCAACTGAATGTACTCTTTGGCCAAGATGGTCCCAAGTACATTTTGAAACACGTTGCCTACGGACTTAGATTTCTGTTCTGTCCTGGGAGACATTTGAAAGGGTGGCATCTTAGGTACTTAGCTGTACAGCCTCACTGCTGATAAAACCAAAAGGTGTGGGTGCTGGAGCGCCTCACAGCATGATGCCTGTGGGTGGAGAGGAGAGCCGTGGCACCGCAGTCTCTGACTTCCCAGAGACTGAGCCAAAGCAAAGTCACCCTATTACGATGGGCATTATGTACTTGGGGTTAGGCGGTGGGGAGGGGGAGCCTTGACGTTGGAGGTGGGGCAGCTGTGGGCGGTGGTCTTGGCCATCAGTGGACACAAACCACATTGTCCATCCTCTTTTGTCTGACCTTTGTTTTGGGGCTGGGTAGCAGGGAGGAGGAAAGCTGCAAGAGCATTTCAAAGAAGGAGAGAAGTTAATGCTTTGGAGAGGAAAACTGATGTAGAAGCACTGTTGTCCTTACCTCAGTCTGGGGTGGGGTGGGGCTGGGTGGGATGGGGGTGGGTCCCTGAGACCAGGAAGCCGAATGCTTTGAAAAGCTTTGGAGAGGGAAGAGGGTATGAAATGTACTTGGAAGAGTGGTAGGCAGGGGATAGTGTTAAAGACAGCAGAGGGGAGGCTACAGAGAGAGAGAGAGAAGCAGGAATTTGGCCCATGCAAAGAGGAAGCGGGCCACGTGGGCTGGCCACCTTGGTGCTACTGGGGTGGCCAAAGTAGATGGTGGAGGAGGAAGGCCTCCTGCACTCATCTGATAGAGGCAGGCAAGCATTTCACATCTGCCTTTTAAAGAATTGTGAGCACAGAGGTACAGGCCTATCGGAAATTCGTGTGCCTACAGGAACAGCTTGGCTAAGCACACTTGTCTTCGGGCTTTTCCACATTTTCAGCTTATTTCATATTGCCCCCAGCTCAGTTCAATGCTCTTAAAATCCTTCTCAAATAAACGGGTGGTTTTAAGTGCCCAGCTTTGTGTTGTCTGCTTTTGAGCTTGCACTAATGTAAGTGGAAGTACAGAGAGCATATTCTACAGTAGCTGAGTCTTTGAAGAATACTGGTAAGAAACAATGAAATCTATTATCCTAAGTGTGATGGCACATTAATATTTATCTAAATACCTAGTCCATGATTTGAATTGTTAAAATGTAAAAACAAAACAAAACAAAACGAACAAAGCAGCAGTAGACTCATAGACGCTGTGTGACCAGTGGTTACCCTGGGGGAGGAAAAGGTAGCGGGGCAAGGAGGCCCAAGAATCTCAATCATAAGTTGATGATGGGGATGGAGGTGCCGCATGGAGAATACAGTCAATGGTACTGTAACTGTTGACAGATAGTCACTGCAGTAGTTGGGGTGAGGACTTACTAATGGGATAACTGTTGAATCACTGTGTTACATATTTGAAGCCAGTACAATACTGTACATCAACTATACTTCAATTAAAAAATACACTTAAGAATAAATAAATGAAGAAGAAACAATGGGTGAAAAATCTACTTTAGGAATTGATATTTCACAAGAGGATTTTAAATGTGTGTGATTTGTGTTTTACCTTAGCACTCTACACCCCCAAGTGCGTACGGGTCAGTCAAAGCGTACACCAACTTTGACGCTGAGCGGGATGCTTTGAACATTGAAACAGCCATCAAGACGAAAGGTAGGTGACGCATCTGTCCTCTTTTCAGGCTGTGACCAAGGCATGTTTAATTATATCCATTGCCCATCAAATCTCCATACACTGGTCATTGGAAATTGTCGTTGAGTTTCAACAAGTGGAACTAAATCTGCCCCACACCTGCTTCCCTCCTTTCTTTGGAGAGAAGATTTAAAACAAAGTATTTTTACCAGACAACACAATAAGGCCCATGCTAAGAGTCAGAAGGCCTGACACCCCTGGGCATGTGCTTTGGGCTCAGCTCTTCATTTTAAGGCCTCTTCTCTAAGGAAGAGGTTGGTCATGATAATCCCTAAGGGCCTTTTTTGTCCAGAATCCCCTTGAATTCCATTAGCTTTGTTGGAAAAATGCTGGGAAAATTTTACTGTTTTGTTCTTAGATTGATCTAATGAGCAAAAAATTCAGACTCAAAAAAACCCCACAAGAAGTCTACAAGTTAAACCAGTTCTTAGGCTTGGACCTCAAATCAGAAGAGCTGATTGCCTCAAGTTCCAGGACCTGGAGCATAGAAACCTCCCTTCAGAAATCAAGCATAAGGCATTTCATTGGGTAGAGTTGTGCAAGAACTGTTTATAATTGCCAAAGTAATTGTTCAGATTTTTTTTTGGCTAACGTTAAAGAAGTGTGTGTCTTTGTGTTTGCCCCATCCCCTGAAGTCCCAGAGACATTGAAGTTATTGTGGGGGTGCTTGTGAGTTACCACCATCTTTTCCGCTTTTGGATAAACAAAGCACTTCCCTTTACTGTGAGGCTTGGTTGAGATGCAGATGTGACCCAGCAGCCAAGCAGCTGCTGTTTCATACCTCTGTTGGAGGGCCATGGGACATTTTTCTCTTTTAAGTAGAGTGTTTTAACTTGCTGACACACTTGTATAATTCATGTGTGGGTCACTGACAGACTGGGAGCCTGTACCAGGATGACAGGGGACCTAATGGAGGGTGACTGCACGTCATGGATTCTGCTCTAATATTTACTGATTTGCCCCCTTTCACTCTCAGATTGTCTTATTTTGTAGGATAAGTAACATGGTCACCTTTTCTAAAACACTTGGAGAAAATAATGACTTTGTTTCCAGAGATAGAAAGGGAAATAGACCTGTCACGTCCTGTGGCTCTAACAGGACCAAAGGATCCGCATCATCTGCTTAAGCAGCCTTAAGTTCCATAAGGTCGCTGTGGGCACTGCCCAGAATAGCTGACTGGACATTCAAAGGGGGAATAATGAAGTGTCCGACATAGGCCTTTAAGAAGCCTTTTTGGGGGCTTTAAATGACCATACTTGTTAAAGGCCAGGTTAGGAGTCTAGAAGTCACTCATCAGAAAATGAAACTAAGAGCTTCAGGACTTATTTGATGACAGTTCTACTCGTTGGAGCTGGAGACTAGCAGGATGAAAGCACATGTAATCATGGCTTCATATCTTGGCTCTGCCACTAATTCACTGTCTGACTCTGGAAAACTACTTAACTTCCTTAAGCCTCAAGCCTCAGTTTTCTGACTATAACATTGGCCTAATCAAAGTTCCCACCACACAGTGTTGTTACCAAGTATGAAGTAGTGCCTATGTAGTAGATAGACAGTGCTCAAAATATGTGACCTTAACACACACACACACACACACACACACACACACACACACACGATTTGCTTTCCTAAAACTCTCGTGTCTCACCATTTGGACATGCCTACATTCCTGGGATTTCCCAACATGCCATTGTAGAAACACTTAACTCACTTAACAGTTAACTCATTTAACAAAGATGGCGACTTTTACAAGCTTGAGACAAAGGCTGCTTTTATCCTTGCATGAGAAAGCTTTTAGCACACTGGACTGTAAAGAATGCCCAAATGAACTGTGGTAACAGCTGACATTCCCAAGGTAATAAAAATACCTTCAGGCTCTTTCTGAGTTAGTAGAAGAATACAGTAGTTTCTAAGCAGAAACGTCTGGAGGGCCAAGGTTTGGATTCCTGCATCCCTGTTTGGTGAAAGGCAGCTGGCATCACCATATCACGGTTGCAGCTATTGAGTGCTCGTTATGGACAGGCATTGCCCCAAACCCTTTCAGAGCATTCCTCTTTGGTGAACTTCAAATCAGCCCTCCGATGTAGTGTTCTACAATCTCCCACTTTATGGATGACACAGGATAGGGTTAACATGCTCCAGGTCTCTGGGCCTTGGTTCATACTGGGGTTTGAACAGCCCCAGGCCTGTGTTCTTAAGCACCCCGATGTTGTGTCATCTGCCTGCCAGCATGGAACATGTTTCTTTGCCATGAGTCATTTTCAGTCCTGAGAAACAGTTTCTACTGTGATGTTACTGATATCGGATACATGGAATATTGGTGGGTCATCTGGTACCCTGTCATGTTCTCTTCCAGATTGAATGCCCAGTGAGTTCCACTTAGGACGACTTTTTATTTATCTACTTATTTTCGGTGCCTAGTGATTCAGAGAGTATCTAAATTCTTTTGAGTTAAAAGACTTGACTTTAAAATAAGTTCGTCCTTTAAAATAATTTCTCAATTGTAAGCATGTTTAGAAACTATAATCCTTCTAGGAAACTATTGAGAAGAAAGTGATATCCATACAGAACTCAATACACCAAAGATGTTAATGTCAGCATTGGTTATGATAGTGAGAAACCCAGATACATCTTCTAGTTGGGCAGTGACTGAGTAGATGATAATAACTCTATATATATTACATAGGATGGAGGTCTGTAGAATGTCACAGTGACATGAAAAATAAAGTTTATGAACAATTTTTTAACATTTCAGTTGTGATGTAATTCACATACCATACAATTCACCTATGTAAAATACGTAATTCAGTGTTTTTTAGTGTATTCTCTAACTTGTGCAACCAACATCAAAACTTTCGAAACACTTTAACGTACATTCCCTTTAAATGTCAGTTGTATAGGAAAATGGATATAAAATAGTATACACAGTATGATCTCCCAATTTTTTTATGTCAAAAAAATAAGCACTAGTAACTGATACATAGAATTAAAGGTAATTGATTCTTTTCCTTTCTTGTGCTTTCAGCATATTTTGTATTTTGCAAATTTTCTGTGATGACACCACACTACCTTCATAATGGAAGGCAATAAATTTAATTACAAACAAAAATGAAATCATTAGTTAGGAAAGTAATATCCCTTTGTTCTTTTCTCTTTCCCCTTGGTGTTTGTAGATAACTAACAGCATTTTTAAAAATGAGCTAATTAATGTTTTACTTCCCTCTCTGCCTTTTACTTGAGTGATTCTGAAGCTTGTGCCCCACCTTAACCCCATCCCCACCTCTAACCCTTTATTGGGAACACAGTGCTGAGTAATTGCTGCTTCCTTGACATCAAAGACAACAAAGGGGAAACCTCAAAAGAAGGCGACATTCTGGGCCTCCTGTCCCTAATGGGTAGCCCACGTGTGTGCATTTCCACGTGTGGAGCGTGCCGAGCGTTACCTGCTCAGGTTGACGTACCACTGACTCCCTGTTGTCCAGGGCGCTTGGCAAAAAGAGCTGGGAGCGAGTCAGCTGGGGTGCAGGGTGAATCAGTTGCTGTTAAACGCAAGGATGTGAAGCAGAGAATTAGCAGGAGGGGCAGAACCTGGTGAGCTTTATGGGCTGGTACTGCCTACACTGGTCAGAAGGTCCTGAAGCAGCTTTTTATCCATCCTTTCCCTTTAGCCCTTACCGTCTCTCACCTGGGCTCTTACGGCATCTCACCTTTAATGGGCTCCTCCAGGGCTGATTCTCCTTCTGGCTTAATCTCCAGGCTTTTTAGTGCCCCAAACCGAGCCTTTGCCTCTGGTAGGAGTGTGCAGCCCCCTTCCAGTGGACGTGTTAGCCCACCGCCACCGACCGGGCAGTTCCCACCTACCTCTCGGCCTGAGCCCGTACACAGCCTCCTCCCCAAGCTCCCTGAGGAGGCGGAGGAATCCGTCATTCCTTGGTCTGTGTCTCATAGCACTTTGCACACTCATTTATAGCTCTTGTCACGTGATGTAGTCACTCATGTATGGACTTGTCTCTCCCACCAGAATGTGAGCTTGTTGGGGGCAAAGACTTTATTTCATTGGTCATATTTAATCTTATTTATATAGCCCCTGGGACTGTGTGAGAAGGTAAACATTTAACCCAAATAGTCAAAACATGCACAGATATCAGGTCACATTTAACCCAAATAGTCAAAACATGCACAGACACCAGGTCACACAGGTGAGTGCAGAGGGGGGACATATGGCTGGCAAGATGAAGTAGCAGAGGACAGTCCTCGGCTCTGGATAGTATCCAGAGAGGGGAATAGTCCCCTAGGAAGTTTTGATCCTTTTTCGCAAAGTGAGTTTAGCTCACATTCAAATCTGTTTTGTAGTTGGAAGGGATCTCAGTATTTCTTGAGTATGTTACCTCAGCCAGATCTATGATCGTTTTGTGTGTGCTCTGGTTTGAGGTAGACAACGCAATTACATACCTTAATTTATGTCTAGTTAGAAACTGAATAAAACTGTGCAAAAGTAGTAATACTGCTTAGTTAACGAGATTTCTGAAGCTTAAATCTGTCGGAGTCTCTTGGTCTAGATTGGCCTTTGGTTAAATATATACTGTGGTTGGTATACAACACAGCTGTGAATGGTTTACCATATGGGTCCAAATAACTAGAAAGGAAAGTCAGCTAAATGAGAAAAGGATGAATCCAGACTACATAAAATAGATTGTAATTAGAAGCAGCACAACCCCAGAGTTAGCACAAGTGCCAATAGACTGGCACAGCTTTGCTCTCTCTCTGGCGGTGGGGGGAGAGGGTAGTGAGTTGCCCTTTTATTGCCAGCTTTGATTTTAGCAGTATTTATGCTCTCCGGAAAGGATGCAAAAGCGAGGGTTTTTTTGGTTTTCTTTACTCCCTTCTCATAAGCACAAGTATAGAAGCATAATGCAGCAAGTTCTTGCACTTAATTTTTTCTTCTACTTTTAAAATGGAACCGCCTAAGATTGCCAGCATCGCCAAGAGACTAACATCCGTGCCAGGGGAAAGTGATCCAGGATGCGTAGCTTTGGCTTCACCTGCGCACCTGGAGGTGTATTCGTTGAGCCGGGACAGCAATTAGAAATATATTCTCTTGGAGATGCTGGCAGATAGATTGGCTCCAAAAAGGAGCTGCTCTCCCAAAGGAGGGGAGTGGGACGCAAGGCCCAAACCAGCAAGAATCCCTAAGCTGGAGTGAGAAGGTCCTTGAGAAAGGCCTTTGCGACTCACAGAGCTCAAGCCTTCTCTCCCTTCTGGAGGGGAACCTCCCATTGCTGAGGCCTTTCTCTTGGGGTTCAAGATTACTTTAGACTGAGTTCTCTTCTGACAGCACTGCCTGGAACGGGGGGAACCAGATGGGATCACCACCTTTACCCTGAGCACACATTTTCTGACTTTCTTAAAGATGATCTTTGTGTGGGCGTGTAGATGCCAAACTCGAGCCAAGAATCCCTTATAACATGGGTGAGGGAGTCCCTGATGCCTTTCGAATTGCAGGCATCGGCTTTTGTTAATTGCTTCTCAGCTATTTCTGTTTTGTAAAAATACTACTTTTCCCCCAGGAAATCCAAATACTGGTGCCCCCTAGGGACAGTAGAAGCAACCAGATTCTTACCTGGCGTCAGCAACGCTAAGACAGTAAGAAGCAGCTCCTTCTCTCTCAGCTGAGTTGGGGGTGGGGGTGTTGGTTCCTCTTGGTGTCTGTTGAGGTTTTTTACCCTCCATCTCATGAGGCTGGTGGAGTGGCAGTGCTTGCATTTTGTGTGTAGTACTTTCACAGTTTGAATTTTGAGTGGTAGCCTATTTTATGTTTTCCTGGTGGTCTTGTAGAGTATTTCAGAAATAAAACTATGCATGGGAGGTCGACAGGGTTCTAGATTATTAAAGTATTCTGTGGGTTTACCAAATAGCTGGTACTTAAATCCCTTCTAAAGGACTGAGCTGAGGTGAGACCAGAGCAGAGTGACAATAGAAGAAATTTGATTCCTGGATCAAACCTCCCCTTTAGGCACTTGTGTGCTTTACCTGAGTTGGGGCCCTGTCCCCTGGCTGTGACACAGGGGAGAGGCACCAGGCCCCCCAGCCTTCTCCTACCCTGCATAGTGCCTGTGTTCTGTCCCAGAGTTGATGATGAACCTGGACTAGTGAGCTAATGTGTACCAGTGGCAAAAGCGTCCCCTGTCTTCCATCTGCCCCATACTTTCATGGACCAAAACCAAATGTGGCAAGAGGCAGGCCTGCAGCAGAGAAGCCGAGTGGAGAACATAGGAGACGCGTTCCCAGGCACTAACTCAGCCAGCCCTTCGGCATCCCCAGAAATGCAGTGCTCTCATGACCTCTGTTTTACAGATGAGAAACTGAGGCATAGAGTGATAACTAGTGTGTCCACATCATACAGTTCTGAGTCCCATGCACTTCCAGAGTACTATGTCTGTCACTGCCACTTACCCATATGCAGTCCTTTTGCATCTGACACTTACCTGGCTGTTTGCTGAGTCTGGAGACAGAGCGCTCACTTCTGCTGAGTGAGCCAGAGCAGTGACTCCAAGAGCAGGTATTCCAGGCCAGGCAGCAGGGTGGCTAATGGTGGGAAGGATACTCAGGGCAGTGGGGGTGTGTGTGTGCGTGCACACATGTGTATACCTCTCTCAAATCACCGAGATGATTTGTGGGCATATTAGGCCTGTGGGGAGGGACTGCTCCTCTCCCACTGACTTATTAATGGCTTTCTCCATTGTTCGTTGTTGAAGAACCTCAGGTGGGTTATCTCTGCAGAGGCCATGCATCGTTACTGGGTAGCATGTATCTACAGATTATTAAATATGTGTGCATTTGTATGTACTAAATATTAATTTCAGTCCTATAGACATACACACACATTACTGTCTCAAATCCTTCTTAGGAACTAGGTGGAGTGTGACAAAGTATCAAAGCATAATTTCAAAAAAAGTACAAACATGACTCATACAAATATAGGATGGACACATGCCAAACATTTATTTAACTCATGGAGATAAGGCTGGTTCAAAGGGAAATTTGAGAGATTGGGTGTTCGTAGGCACTGAGAAAGAGTGTTGGAATAAGATTGCTGGACTGGATGTAAGACCCTTAATGTTGTACAGGGCACTGAAGCCATAACCTTTGGGGTCATCCTTTCTACCGAACCAAAATATCCAGTGAACATGTAACTCCACAGAGCCTGAGCCCCAGTCGGTAGTGAGTAGCAAGTCGAGTGAGAGCACACTGGCTGAAGAAACTGGCCTGGCTGGGCCTGTCAGCCCCATTGTTAGCCACATCGGAAGGACATGCTGTCTTCCTCTTGTCTTCCTTTCAAGTTTTGGCCAATCGTCTGTAGCAGGAGGCAGGCAGGGTGCCCAGTGGTGTGAGCCTGGGTCTTTAATCCTGGTGTGAATGCAAGTATCCTGCCTATGAGCAGTGGTTTCCTCTTGGGTGAAACAGGGACGATTAATAACACTGAGGTGGTGAAAATTATATGATACAATTGTGTGAAGCACCTAGTAAAATGCCTGGCTCTTAGTAGGTATATATTATCATATAATAGGTCTACATGTCCACGTCCATGGATCTTTGGCCCCCTCTTCTCTCTGTGGCCTGCTTCTGACCTTCTGGTTGTACAGATATTTCCTCAGAGGTCTGATGCTGATCAAGATATCCAGTAATCTAAGCCAAGCCATGGTTTTTTATCATACTTTAGATAAGGAGAGGACCTGGCAATTTGCCTTTATTTTCGAACCAGTCAACCCTGCTCTGAGGGCCTCCTGAGTCCTTCATCAAACAAAATGAAATCCATTTTCTTTGTGCAGTCAGTGTATCTTGGCAGATGTGAGTCAGCATCCTGTTCAGAATGGCCTCTCAGTCCCTTGCCATGGGCAATAAAGACACACATTTTCCGTGGAACACCAGATGGGGAGCTGCCTTGGGGTTTCCACCTGCAGAGAGGAGAGGGAAGCTCCAGGAGGCTGATTTTGTGGTTTTGAATTCAGCCATTATTTTAGCCTGCAAGTGTTCTTTTTTTTTTTTTGAGAGGGCATGTCTCATTTATTGATCAAATGGTTGTTAACAACAATAAAATTCTGTATAGGGGACTCAATGCTCAATGTACAATCATTAATCCACCCCAAGCCTAATTCTCATCAGTCTCCGATCTTCTGAAGCATAACGAACAAGTTCTTACATGGTGAACACATTCTTGCATAGTGAGTAAGTTCTTACATGGTGAACAGTACAAGGGCAGTCGTCACAGAAACTTTCGGTTTTGATCACGCATTATGAACTATAAACAATCAGGTCAAATATGAATATTCGTTTGATTTTTATACTTGATTTATACGTGAATCCCACATTTCTCCATTATTATTATTATTGTTGTTGTTATTATTATTTTTAAATGCTGAAATGGTAGGTAGATGCAAGATAAAGGTAGAAAACATAGTTTAGTGTTGTAAGAGAGCAAATGTAGATGATCAGGTGTGTGCCTGTAGACTAAGTGTTAATCCAAGCTAGACAAGGGCCTGCAAGTGTTCTTTATGTTTTAAATGTGGTGGATGACACCCAAGTTTTCTGCTTGGTCTCTGCTGTCAGCAGCATCTTCCTATGACATCTGGCCGAGCCATGGGAGTCAGCATCTTCAGGTTGACTGGCCCTCCGGATGCCCCAGCTCAGAGTGTTGGAAACATTTTTGTTGTTCGCCCATGAGCTTATCTGAGCATTTTCATTCAAGGAATAAATGCCTGCAAACTTAATTGTGCTATTTCCCTTCAGGACCCAAATAAATTTGCGTCTTCATTCCTTATCAATCTTGAAAATCTTTTGTAAGTTTTGAAAGGAAAATTTTAAATATCTGCTTGGATCACAGTCTGTACTCTCACCTACCTTCTGTAAGGACTTCCCACCCACATCCCTGTTTCCCAGTATGGGGCTTTGTTTAGATTGCATTTAGACCTTCTACATCACAAACAAGAACAGGATAGGAAAAGACACATCATTCAGATTTGTTGTTTTCATGTTTCTGCCCCACCCACATGGTTTCTTTTAGACCCTGGGCCCTGCTGCCCAGAACCACTTCCTTACACCCTGGGATGTGTTTGATCTGAAAGTGCAAAGGCAGGGAAGCAGAGCCTCATCTCCCAGGAGGTGACGCCTATGTGGAACTGTTCGATTTAAAGCCTCCCGTGTGTGCTGGCCCTCGCTGTGCAGTGTTGACGATGACTGCTGACGTAGGTAGCTGAGTGTTCCTTTCTCATCCATCAGCTGCTCTGTGGGCAGAAACGGTGAGGAACCGGATGACCCTTGAAGCTCCAACCTGCGCTGAATTATTTTCTACAGAAATAAACTGCCTCACTAATTGTGATAGCAGGTTGAGAGGAAATAGCAGTGTCCTGTAGATAAGGTGGTTAAGTCCTACTGGCAGATACACATATTCTGGTGCAAGGACACAGGGTGTGCTGCAGGTGGCTTTGATTAGGCAGTTGATCTTGGGCTCCATGGTGTTTTCCTCTTTCTAGTTCAGTTTGAAACTTGCAGACAGTGATAGGGGAGAAATAGCTGATGTTGGTGAGGTGCTCAGAAAGGGAGGGGGCATCCACTTGCAGAAACAGCTTTCATTTAATTTCTTTGCAGTCGCTGGCATTAGCGTTTGTGTGATGCTTCCGCTTGTTCACTCGCAAGGGGTCCCAGCGTATCGGATGCTGCATCTCAGCAGGCTGTTTGCTTGATAAATAATTTAGGTAAAAGACATTTAGATTCCTTCAGCTGATAGTGGTTGCTGCCCCCTAAGTGAGACTCAGGTGACCACTCTGGCTCTTTACAGGGATTTCCAACAATCGGATTGAATTCTGCGTCTTGGCTGGGTGCCAGCTGTAGGAACTCAAAGGCAAAAGCTGTTTCACTGGCTAAGAGGGTGGGACTGACTGTAGTTTGTGCAGTGAACTCTTTTTCAGGTGTCATTTCTTATCTGAGTTATTTGAACACAGGTAAGCAATTCTTCCCTTAAAGTTGTAGTCAACCCTACACCTCACAGAAGCTGGGGGTAGAAGTGACTTTTAAAAATCTTAGACATGGGCAGATTTCTAAAGATCTTTCCATTCCTCACACGTGCTTATCAATTTCTATTGGTGCTTCTTAAATAAAGAATTCTTGCATCCAAAGTCCCAGAGAGTCTTTAATCAGTAGGTCTCAGGTGGGACCCAGAGGATTGTGTTTTGAATTAAGTGCTTTATGTGATTCTAATTCAGGTGAGTTTAGGACCATAAACTTACCATTTGTTTCTGAGAGAACAGTTTTTTATGGGTCAGTGTTCTGGTATGCATTCAGGTCAGCAAACCCAAAATTGATTTCAGGAACTATTAGAATTGAGATGAAAGGACATGATTGTATTTTGTTATTGTTCTGGAGCATTTTCAGATTTGGCTAAGAAAATAAGTATAAAACAAAAACACATTTATAAACAAGTGGTTTTCCTAATACAAAGTTAGAGCCATAGAAAATTTAGAGAGAGAATGCATGTGTGTGAGTAGGCGAGCATGTGCCCAGACACATGACGTAAATCCACTAAAGTAGCCTTATAACCATAATAATGAGTCTTTGAATAAATCCATCCTGCCCATACCCAGCTGAAATGAAATATGAATTAAAGCTCAGGTATATGTCAGTGTTTCATGGAAGCAGAACTGGAAGTCACTGTGCAAACACCTTTCTTCAGCAGACGTAGAAATTGAGACCCAAGGAGGGCAGATGTTTACACAGGTAACAGTTGCAGAACTGAGCGTCAATCTCTGAGCATCAGTTTCTCCACCTATATAAACAAGGAAGAGAAATAACTATCCCCACTGAGTTATTGTGAGGATTAAGAAATAATTTAGTTTGTGTTAGAATGTTTTGGGAACTGAAGAGAATTTTATAGAAACAGTTTCTAACTATTATGCATGTTGTATTTTATTTTAATTAAACTACTTAGAGCCTTGAGGTGAAGTCAGTAGTCGATTCTGGATTGATGATTGCTTGTTGTTCACAATGTATTTTAAAAGGCCCCCTATGGCATTATGGTGAACTTTAAAACTATAGGTGGTCAAAAGAAAGAAATCTTTATCCATAATGCTACCACTCAGATGATCACTATTGCATTTTTGGTGTAAAGGCGTCTAGACATTTTCTTATACATGCATATATATTTTACAAAAACCAGGTTATACTGGGTATACTGCTTTGCATCCTGTTTATTTAGTACCATTTTGTGAACATTTTTCCACGTTGATACTTCATACCATTTTTCAAAAGACAATATAGTATCCCATTTCATGGACAAAGAACATTTAAGTCTCTTATTGAACATAGGTTTTTTTTTTCCCCTTTGATATTTTGATGTTACATGCAATGCTGAAATAAGCATTTTTGAAACCAAATCTCATATAGAGCAATTGGGTTTCTGTGTTGACACTGAATAGTCTAAAAACTGGAGCTAAAGTTATAGATGAGATAAGTGACTAACATACTGGCGTAGATTCACTCTGAAATGAATATATAAATACAAAAATAAATATTATTTATTTTTATACCCAGAAAACCTAACTTCATGCTTTTTTATTTCTTTAACATGCTTGAGAGTTGGGGATACCTTCTCTCACTGTGCTCATTGCTTCTGTCACAAAGCTTTACAGTTCGGATCTTTGGTAGCTTTGATTTCATTTCCTTTAGGCCAGGCTGTTTGTGTTTCCATGTGACCTTGTTCACTTAGCTACTCTCTCTCTCTCACCCAACAATTACCTATCCAGTTATGGTAGACTCTTTTTATTAAACGAAGTTTAATATTCGGTCAGGAGAGAGACCTTTCACTCTCTGAATTCTTATAATCATGCTTTAAGTTAAATGACATGTTGCAAGTATTTCTGATATAAAATTGGAAATTTTCAGATACCAGAAGGTATTGCTTATCTTTGTAAATACACATGTTCCAATTAAAATAGGTACTAAAATATTTTGGTGGCACTTCAAGATTCTCAACTTAGATTTAATTTATATTAAAACACTTACTCTTTGTAATAAAGTTATAAAATTGATTATTAAAATGGCCTATTGAAGATTAAAAGCAGTTGGACATTTATTTTCCTTACAAAACAATTTAGTCTTCAATAAGTATGATTATATTAATTAGTTATGCTATTAAAATACAACTGCTGTACTAAATCTGACTCATTTGTCATGACAGTTTCTATAATTATAGAAATTATACCTACCTGCTTATATAGCCATAATCCTGCAATAAATATAAATAATTGTCTCTATTAATTCAGTTCAGTTACTGTCTATTAAATCTCCAGTTAAATGGCAATTTGGGACCTTCATTTAAAATCCTCCTAAAGCTCTATTGTTCCATCTGACTGCCATAGCCCCACAAATGTACCTCTTAATGGTTTATTCCAGAAACCAATTTATGAATAAAATAGTTCTAAAAAAATACAAATATTTAAAAGGACTACTTAGGCTTGAGGTTTGAGGCTGTCAGGAAAAAGAAAAGAGGGTATCGTATACACATTGGGTAGATGGTGCTGGCAAAAAGAACAGATCTTGATGCCCTGGCATTTCAGTTTGGAAAAAAGTATATAAATTTCAGTTTGACAAACTCTTTTTAAAATCTTCTGTGTAAGCCCAAAGGACCAGAGCACATGGTTGATAACCATTCACAACTTGCATTTCCGTAGGTGTGGACGAGGTCACCATCGTCAACATCCTGACCAACCGCAGCAATGAACAGAGACAGGATATTGCCTTCGCCTACCAGAGGAGGACCAAAAAGGTACAGGAAATGTCAGGGATGGAGGGCATTCCTTGCTGAAATATCATTTCCTCAGCCATTGCTTTCTCCTTTCATGAATTCTGGCTTGTGTCAGAATTCTGGAACCCTTCTGGAACCTTTGCGTGTCTAGGGTTTTCCTGTTATAACCGTGTAAGCATCACCACCCACACTCTCGCAGCCACTGGAGTGCTTGGAGCTCATACGTAAAGACCAAGCCCTCCTCCAACCCAGAATGTGTAGAGGGAGCAGTTCTGAGAATAGAAATCTAGAAAGGAATAGGGTATAAGGACAACACCAACAGGGCTCATTTATTGAATGCTTACTTTGTAGCCAGGAGTGTAGTTCTCTACATGTAGCAACTCATTTTGTCTTTATGACTTCTGCTAGCTCTTGATAAGATGTTTCTAATTCAACATCAGGACCCTGGCCTTTCGCTGAGTATCACACACACCCCTCATTCTTCACAAACATACCTAACATCTTAAGGGCTTTGGAGTGAATGGACTTAGTAGTTCGTTAGTCCCCAGCCTATCTCCAGCGTGCCACGCACTCACTACTTAAAGGGTCTTTGTGTGCTTTTTCCCTTGCTTGTGCACTAGTGGTTAACGAACAACCCAGTGCTTGTCCAACCTTTATGTTGTTGCAACATGAGGAAATTTTATTTTTAAAGATGGGTAGCTTTTATTTTTAACTTCTTGCTATTAAAAGCTTTTGATTTACTCTTGGATGGTATAGTAAGGGTGGCTTCCTGCAGCTCCCATTTGACTTACATCTTTCCCTTGTAGCCGCAGTGGAGGTGAGCTGGAAGGATTTTAGAAAAGACATTTTTGCTCTTGAAGTTAACATGACCACCAGAGTTCTGGGAGTTGTAGATGAAGACCTGCTACAGCCCCTTCCCTCCACCTCCCCAAACAGTTGGAAAGGACATAAATAGAAAGCATCTGGCTTCTTTTATCTCATGTGCATTAAAATTCTTTTTCCAGCTAGTCTTTTATTAATCTTCTGTAGTGAAGCACAGAAGGAAATGTTTTATTTCTCCAGTTTCCCGAAAGGATGTGTGATCTGGTAGAGCTGAATTCCAGTTGGAGCAGAAGGCCCACCTCTCTGCATAGTATGCCTGTATTTGTTCCTTCAGCTCTCATTTACAGAATGGGGTCTTTGAACACACTTGGGTGTGTACACATAGGTGTACACAGAAGCCTGGATCTTGGTTTCAAATTAGATAGATGGAGAACAAAGCTCTCATGTACCTCTTAGAGGGAAGATATTGCCAGAATCATGAGTGACCTCACAGGCTTTGTTGTATGCTTGGGGACAGCTCACTGTCCTACTGATTCTTGAAGTCTCTCAGCCTTGGGCTGGGGAGAATTGTCATCTTTTATAGAAAGATACATAAACTACTTGAGATAATTTCTGAAGGCTACCTTAGAGGCAGAACCTTACTGATCTGAATGATTTGTCTGTGTAATGGAGGAGAAAGCCCCATATTGCCGAGTACATTAGGGCTGTGGACTGAGGCTTCCTAGGTGAATGAGCTTGAAGAGTAAGGACAAAGCTAGTGGAAGTGGAGAGGAGCTGGGAGAGGACTGATTTTATGTTTCTTTCATGTTCAAGCAGATAATAGATGCCAGGTTTCTTCATATATAGGGAACAGTTATATTTTATTTATCAAACATTTCCGGAGCTTCTGTTAAGTGCAAAGCCCTGTGCTAGACATTATGAGAAGCAGGAAGTTTAATGCCCGTGAAGAGTTTATAATAGAAGTGGGTGAAGTCAGTAGGTGCCCAAATGCTATTTGGGGTTTGAACAGAGAATGGGTAGAGGGAAGTGTCCAGGGCAGACAAAGCTTGGAATTACCTAACCTCAATGTTTCAAATTGGAAAATTGGTGCTATAAATGGAAGGTGTTGCTTTCACAGTCCCTTGCTAAGTCTATGTGTTACTAAGATCTTGGGAAGCAGGAAAAAGTAGGTGGTGACAGTGTTGGGCCAGATGGATTCTAAGATCCATCTCACTCGACATCTATGAATAATTTGGGAAGATTCTCTCTGAAGTTAGGGGCACCTCACTTCCTAGTGCCGACAGGTACTTCTAGGGGCAAAGCCTGGTAAACACCATGGGGTGCTGCTGGAAAGCAGGAGAAAAAAAGGAGGAGGGAAAGTGCAAAGAAATACCATGGTGGGAGCACTCAGTCATTGCTCAGAGCCCATGACGTGTAGGACGTTTACTCCTGGAGGAAGCAGCTGTAAAATCCCTGGTGGATCAGGGTATCTGTCTGCATACCTGGATGTGACTCAGACCTCTGACTCAAACTGTGTTAATGGGGACAGTGGAACCCTCAAGAAATAAGATATAGCAAGAAGTCAAAGGGATGAATAAAGAGATGGGCTTTAGTCCCCCATCTCTGTCAGCACCATCCAGTTTGGTGTGGACAAATAGATATTCTCTTAGTCTTAGATGAAGTGTTTTGCATCAGAAAGCCTCATAAACCCACTTCCAGCCATGTTGGGGCCTCTGGTTCCTTGTGGGAGACCTTTGGGAGCCCCCCAGTGCAACTGCACAAACGTCTTCTATAGGAGGGTATCGGCAGGCCACAAGGCTTTAACCACGTCCTTCCTAGCAGGGCCTTGAGCCTGAAGTGTGTCCTGTCATCCTGCATGGGCTGTTGTCACTTGCGAGTGTATTGTGAAGCACCATCACACCATAGCTTTCTGAGGAATTGCACACTGCTCTGGTTTCCTTTTAATGACTAGGGGAGAAGGCACAATCAGCTTGGATTTTAAAGCATTTTGTCAGAGGCAAGTGGTTCTTTGTCGGAAACAAATGGTTCTATCTTTGAAAGGAGTGTAGCTGAGGGATAGCTTGACCCGAGACCCCAGAGTGTTGAAAGCATTGCAGCCTGCTTTACAAATACATCCCTCTTACTTTTGTGTGATTCACCAGTGTTACAGGGAATATTGGTTACCAGTCAAGTTTTCCATGTTCTTGCCCATTTTTCTGAAGGAACTTGCATCAGCACTGAAGTCAGCCTTGTCCGGCCACCTGGAGACAGTGATTTTGGGCCTATTGAAGACACCTGCTCAGTATGATGCTTCCGAGCTGAAAGCTTCCATGAAGGTAAACACGTGTGAGATGCAAACTGTCAAATCTACCATTAATATTTGTGAATTACAGCTTTCTGAGTGTAATTAGGTGATTTTCAGTTTTGTTGAATTCTCATTTGGACCTTTTTTTTTTTTTGAATGAACTGAAGCTATACATCTCAGGATTTGTACCAAAAATATTTCAATTACTTTTTTTAAGACTGTAAAGAAATTTCATGATGCTGAGAAGTCAGTTACCAGCTGCTACAGCTTGGCACCTGGGCAATTGGAATACCATTTGGAAAAACTACTTCCTTGATTACACTTCCTCCTAGAGATTTGTTGTGCTATTAAGGCAAAAAAGTAAAACTCACGGCTTTTGTTAAGTGAAGCTTGCAGTTCTCATGCTCTCTCTTGGGTATTTCTTCTTCTGACCTCTTATCAGTCCCATTGTTTGATTCAAATTTGGTCCAAATCAGAACATTTAAAATCACAGTCCATCAGATCATGAATAGTACTTGTGTTTTGTTCCAAGTATCATAGTCCATAAGACCTTTCGTTTTTTTGTTTTTTGTAATGTTGTTTTGCAATTTTAGCATAAGTTAGATAGTAGAAATTCCAGATTAGAAACCTCCTGAGTTTTGTGCATACCTGAAACATCATGTATTATATAAATGAATAGATGCATCAACATAAATGCATGTTATAGCAAAGCATAGAACCCTTTTCCTAGTGTATGCCTGCAGTGCTTTGAATAATCTGATACTGCCCCCTGCTGATAAAACTGTGTAAAGCCTTGGGAATAGGGGAAGAGCTGCAGTTGTAATTTGTATTCTGAGTCTGGGTGTGTTTCCTGTGATGCCACTGTTTCTGAATAATGAAAAGGCCAAGTTGGAGGCCTGTCACCAGAGCTAATGTCACAGTACAGTTGTCATCCCTTTCCCCAGAGGGCACCTTGAGAGTGAGGCAGCTTCACACACTAGGCACTTCCAGAGCCCAGAATTTGATAGCTCAGGGCTGCTGAAAGATTTATTTTGAAATCTTTCTTCCTTCTATTCTCCAGCTTGGCCCAAACTGCGCCCAACTTATTTGAGTGGACTTGTTTTGAGTTCCCTAAATAGGATCTATTGCAGGGAAAGTATAAGTAAGAATGATAAAATGTCAGCAACACTTAATGATCCTGCTTGATACCAAGAACACTCCTGAAAATTGAGTCTTGGGATCTTTGAGCCATAAATGAGTTGACCTCTCCTAGGTTTCTTCTGACCATCATCACTTCAAATCAGTTTATTGTATTTTCATCAAGAATCCATTTAGTTGTGATCATGCAGTTTTACTAGTATCAGGTACTAGGTATGAGTGTCTTGAAATAGACCTGTTTGAGCTGTCAGTCACCATTGTAATTGGGCCCAATCAAAGGTGCTTTGACTGCTAAATCTTTGACCTTGTGCCAGCTCATCCATTAGTTATCACAGCTGAGTACCCTTTTGAAATCCATAAAGCTTGAAGTGATATTCACTGAACTATGCTTTTAAAAAAAATGTGTTTTGACTTCTGGCAATACCAGTGGCAGTATCTGCCAGATGTTACTGTAGAAGTTGCCCTTGTGATAGGAATTGTGGACAATCTGTGGAAAGCGTGGGCCAAGTTTTGGAAATTGTCAAGGTCACCTTTCAGTATAGAGAAAAAAGCACTATTAGAAATCTCAGATATTAACCCTGGTATAATATCACTGATGGAAGAAAACAAATCTTACATTGCTATTGTATTTACACTTGAACAGTATTGGGATATAGTGTTTCTTCTAATGTGTTAAGTTATTTTTAGATATATTGTTGTCATCCTTGAGATTGAAAAACTGTCCCCTAATATATTTGAAGGTGCTCCATAGTCGTTCTGTAATATTTGTATGGAATGTCGTATAGACCTTCAGCCAAGAAGGGAAGAAGTTTTGGCTTTGCCAGAACCTCTACAAATGATGATTTAAAACTCTGGAAAAAGAGGCATCGGCTCATAGATTAGATTAAGAATAAAATTCAGAGCTGACCATGAACCTGAGGCTTAGTTTATATTACACAACCCACTTTTCAGGGGAATATAAACTAATAAGTTTAATTAATGCCGACATACTCTTCATGGGTATGAGTCTCTTATTGTATTAACACCTTATAATTGATTTACATTTTAAGCATTTATAATTATACTTAGTTCAACATAATATTTCCATATTTGGAAACACAAGTATTAGGGAATCCTGATCATTAAATCTTGACTTTGATCATGAAGCCAACTATGAAATATATGTTTCATTGAGTCCTTTCACACTATCTGGCATGCTCAAAAGTGTATATATTAAATTTGAATACATCACACATCAGATTCTTATTCCTTAATAAAGAGTTGGTGTCTAGGTTTATTTGGAACTTCATTATTTCCTTTTGCTTCCCTAAAGTGCCTGAAGAGCGCATAGTAATCCAGCAAAAATGCAAGTACAAGAATGAAATTTTTAACATTAACCCAGTTTTACATTTCAAAGAGGTGAAGCTAAAAATTTTATCTATACCTTTCCCTGGTAAAAAAGACTTCCTCCAATCTCATGATGCTGGCTGCAAATGACAACATAAAATCTCTATATTCCTTTTTTTAAAATTACTGAGCAGAATTATTTAACAAAGAAAATCATTTCCCATCTATTAAAATAGTGGGTGGTTATTGTAGAATTTGGAAAATACAGGAAAATGGAAGAACTGGAAGGTTTGCTTTTTGTAAACCTAAACCAAAGGCAACCCCTTTGAACATTTTGGTATATTCCATTGCTTGTCTCTTCCTTCCCCTTAAAAAATGTGTGTGTGTGTGTATAAAACAAAATATACTTGAGCTCAAACATGCACCATATTATATTCTGGTGAAGCCATTTTTTCAAAGAACAGAAGATACCATTACCTTATGCTGGGGAATACAGCACAGACTCCCTCAGTAGGACTGTAGAAAGGAGCATGCCAACAGACCCAATCCATGTTTGCGATTTACGTGATCGAGATCAGAGAAGTAGGCTAATGACTAGGAGGACTTCCCCGGCTGACGTCCATGCCGCCTGGTTCACAGGGGCTGGGGACTGATGAGGACTCCCTCATTGAGATCATCTGCTCGAGGACCAACCAGGAGCTGCAAGAAATTAACAGAGTCTACAAGGAGAGTGAGTAGCCCTCGTTCTGTCATGAGCTTCTCAGCCCAGTTGCTGTGACCCTGTCGTGGCTGTCTGGGCTAGGGGGTCACAGGATGCCCAGATTATATAGGCAGAAATGCCTGCCACAGGGACCAACCAGGGGCTTGTCATGGCCCAGGCCCTTCTCCACCTTCTTATGGCCTGGGATTTGGTGATCATATTTCACTAGAACCTGTGCAAAAGGATAGACAGGAGGGAAAGGAGAAAACAAATTAAAAAAAAAAAAATCTGATGGGAAGATTAAGAAAGTATTATACATGAATTTCATGTATTGGGTGCTGTCCTGTCTCTGCTTAGGACGTCGCCAACTCTGGACTGTGGATAATTGTTGCAAGAGGCACATGGATCTATGTGCCCCAAGCACCAGGGGACTGTGGGTAGACTAAATGTACAGTTTGCATGCGTATGTGTGCTATGTTTCAATACCGGTGCTATTTTGAATAATAAAACACAAATCCATTCATAAGTACTATTTAATTCTCACTAGTTTTTGCCATTGTGCATTTTTTCCATCAGTGGGTAAGAAATATGTGTGTGAATATGTGTATGTGTGTGTAGCCCCCCAAAGTTTTTGATATTCAAAATGAGTACTCATAGTCAAGAAGGGTGAGAACCTGCATCTTACCTACAGAAGAGGTCACTTATCAGAGGTGAGCTTGGGGATACCTCATTTGACCCAGCTCTGTCTGTCCCTTGTGACTGATAGTAACGCTGACTCATTTTGTGAGAGTCAAATCATTTTAGAGAATCTGCCTACAGTTGGGCAGGTACATCCATGCTGCCACAGCTGTTTCTGGTTTTTGAGGCTGAGTGGGACAGGGGCTGTTGGTGTGGGTGGGTGGCTGGCTGCATGCACAAGCAGGAAGTATTAAAACAGATTTGCTGTTTTCCAAGTGTACAAGACCGATCTGGAGAAGGACATTGTTTCTGACACCTCCGGTGACTTCCGCAAGCTGATGGTTGCCCTCGCAAAGGTTGGTTTCCAGCTTACTTCTCTGTCCCTGCTTCCTCCCGTGGCAAGTGGCATACCTCGTTTTATACTTGGGAGCAAATTCACTCAATCCTCTGGGTCTGCATCAGAATTTCCAGCTGCATTCCCGACAGTGGGTTTGCACTGTCCCTGCAGAGTTGTCATTTCTGTATAATAGGATTTCTTATCCTGCAAAACCGCACGGTCAAGTGGGCTTTGGGGCCAGAGGAAGAATAGGCAGCTCTCAAGTCCTGGCCTGGATTTATGTGCCAGCCGTCGATGTGTGTCTTGAGGAAGGTCACTTTGTCCCTATCTGTGGCCACGTAGGACCCAGTAGAAAGTGAGTCTCTTGTTCTTTCACCTGCTCTCATTTCTCATGAGACAACTTGCCCAGGTAGTCCTTTGCCTAGAGGGGAGGAGTCCGCTGACTTGCTAACATTAACACATTAACATGGATGAGAGCATTTCCCTTCTGAGTAGTCTGAGTTCTGACCAGTGTGCAGTTGAATGCCTGCATGCCAGAGGAGGGGAGAGAAGGTATTCTCTGCAGGAACCCCGAGGACGGACGATCGATTGGCAGGCTGCGTCCGGCTCCCTCGCATCTCCACAGCCATACTGCCCTCCCGGGCTCGCCTCTCTGGCACTTACCCTGTGAACCGCCATCCACCCATCTTGCTGAAAGTCACTTTTACCATTTTACTCCCCTAATCAAAAACCATTTGTGCTGCATCAAATCAAACTCTCAAATGCCTTTAAAAAGTCCTGTGTACCCTGGTCCTCCCTAACATAATCTTCCTCCCCAGGATTTCCCCCCTGTTAATCTGTTAGTGCAGATGGGCAGCACCTCACTCACCTGGCGTGGGCTCAGCCCCCCTGTACTGTTCCTCCTTTGTGAAATGGCTCCCCCCACCCCTTTGCCAGCCTCATCTGACGCATCCTTCAGGGTTCACCTCAGCTGTCGCCATTGCCCACAGACTTCACAGGCTAGCTCTAGTGTCTGACAGAGTTCTCCCTTATTTTGCATTTCACGTCTTTTTAGAGCCATGGATTACTGTGTGGTTTTACTTTTTGATCCATGCTTATTTCTCCATTCGGATTGTAAACTCGTCGAGGGAAGGAACTAAATAATTATTAGCTTTTTTTTTCTTTTGGAGGTAGGGGGATCCTGTAAGGTGCATGGCCCAGCTCTGGGCACCACGGAGGGAGGGGTGACGGTGAGGTTCCCTGCCTCCGTTTTTTTTTTTTTTTTTTTTTTTTTTGTTTATAATTTTTTTTTTTTTTTTTTTTTTTTTTTTTTTTTGAGAGGGCATCTCTCATATTTATTGATCAAATGGTTGTTAACAACAATAAAATTCAGTATAGGGGGGTCAATGCTCAATGTACAATCATTAATCCATCTCAAGCCTAGTTCTCGTCAGTCTCCAATCTTCTGAAGCATAACGAACAAGTTCTTACATGGTGAACGAATTCTTACAGAGTGAATAAATTCTTACATGGTGAACAGTACAAGGGCAGTCATCACAGAAACTTTCGGTTTTGATCATGCAATATGACCTATAAACCATCAGGTCAAATATGAATATTCATTTGATTTTTGTACTTGATTTATATGTTGATCCCACATTTCTCCTATTATTATTATTATTTTTATTTTTAATAAAATGCTGAAGTGGTAGGTAGATGCAAGATAAAGGTAGAAAACATAGTTTAGTGCTGTAAGAAGGCAAATGTAGATGATCAGATGATCAGGTGTGTGCCTATGGACTAAGTATTAATCCAGGCTAGACAAGGGCAGCAAAACATCCACGGATGCAGAAGATTTCTCTCAAAGCAGGGGGGGTGAGGTTCTGAGCCTCACCTCTGTTGATCCCCAAATTCTCACCTGATGGCCCCCCTGCGACTGTGCCTGTCTTAGGTTGTTCCTCCCTTGAGGAATCTTACCCGTCTCTGGCTAACCAGTCATCTTCCGGGGCCATACAGGGAAATGTAAAGTTGGTAAGTGAGAGAGAAGCCATATTGTTTGCAAAGGTTAGCTTTTTACTTCTTTGCAGATTTATGCCCTGTGGCTTCTATGCCCAGCACTTGTCTCAAGGTATCTTTACCACCTGGAGGAATTATGATACTCGGTAAATTCGATATGAGGCACGAATTCTATTTAAAGTTTGTAATTAGGAAGGAAGAAGAAAAGCTATAGATGTAGCATATGAAGGAAACTTGGGAGGATTGATTATTTCTTTGACATATCTTCTTGTATAGTACCTTAAGTATGTATAGGTTTTAAACTACTAACTAATTTGCACACACATATTGACATAATAGGAATACGGTGACATAAACAAAGCAAATCTATAATTACCAGCCATCTCCAGTGAAGCCAAGAAAACCATTTAGGCACCCTAGGCATTTGTGAAAATTTATCTATGATATGATGGATATTTTCCAACTGTACTTGAACCATCAGACAAATTAAAGCAGCCCATTTCTGGGATCTGTTCACATCCCATATGTTCTTTTAACCATAGATAGTCTATAGTCATGAGATTTTGGGGTGCTACAACTTGCACCCCTCCCAACTCCTGGTTGAGTTCCAACAGTACAGATCCAGTCAAATTCGTTGTCTCACTGTATGCACATGCCAGCCTAGACATCTCCCTCCTCCTTCTCATGGCAAGTCCAGGAGATGGTGGGCTGGATGCAGCCACAACCGCAGCATCGTCCGGATCCCTGTGGAGGCTTTTTGATGATCATCCCCCGGCACGAGTCCTCCAGAGAGTGCTGATGCCGGAAGCTCCTCCTCATATCGTATCTTAGTTCATTTTCTGGGTATCCAAGCTAGGCCTTGATCTTCTGCGTAGAAACAAACAGACCCTTTGCCCACACTTTGACATGCCCTCTATACCACTGTGCAGAACTCATTGGAGGTCAGCACACAGTAACTGCTTTTTTTTTTTTTTTTAATTAAGAGAAAGGAATATTATCAGAAAAGAGTACCTCCATAGCTGATCATCTGACACCCTTTAAGTGATCAACATTAAGGATATTTAAAGCATGCGTTGATCTTTGATTTACCAATAGTTTTATCCTGTTAAGGAGTAATCCCCCTTTTCTTTCTTTCTTTCTTTTTTTTTTTTTTTTAAATTTTTAATCTACACTTACCTGAAGAATACTATGTTTACTATGCTCTCCCCTATATCAGGTCCCCCCTAACAACCACATTACGGTTACTGTCCATCAGCTTAGCAAAATGTTGTAGAGTCACTACTTGTCCTCTCTGTGTTGTGCAGCCCACCCTCCCCTTTCTCCCTCCCCCCCATGCATGCTAATCTTAATACCCCCCTTCTTCTTCCCCCCCCTTATCCCTCCCTGCCCACCCATCCTCCCCAGTTCCTTTCCCTTTGGTACCTGTTAGTCCATTTTTGGGTTCTGTAATTCTGCTGCTGTTTTGTTCCTTCAGTTTTTCCTTTGTTCCTATACTCCTCAGATGAGTGAAATCATTTGGTATTTCTCTTTCTCCGCTTGGCTTATTTCACTGAGCATAATACTCTCCAGCTCCATCCATGTTGCTGCAAATGGTTGGATTTTTCCACTTCTTATGGCTGAGTAGTATTCCATTGTGTATATGTACCACATCTTCTTTATCCATTCATCTACAGATGGACATTTAGGTTGCTTCCAATTCTTGGCTATTGTAAATAGTGCTGCGATAAACATAGGAGTGCATCTGTCTTTCTCAAACTTGATTGCTGTGTTCTTAGGGTAAATTCCTAGGAGTGGAATTCCTGGGTCAAATGGTAGGTCTGTTTTGAGCATTTTGATGCACCTCCATACTGCTTTCCACAATGGTTGAACTAATTTACATTCCCACCAGCAGTGTAGGAGGGTTCCCCTTTCTCCACAGCCTCGCCAACATTTGTTGTTGTTTGTCTTTTGGATGGCAGCTATCCTTACTGGTGTGAGGTGATACCTCATTGTAGTTTTAATTTGCATTTCTCTGATAATTAGCGATGTGGAGCATCTTTTCATGTGTCTCTTGGCCATCTGTATTTCTTTTTTGGAGAACTGTCTGTTCAGTTCCTCTGCCCATTTTTTAATTGGGTTATTTGTTTTTTGTTTGTTGAGGCGTGTGAGCTCTTTATATATTCTGGACGTCAAGCCTTTATCAGATCTGTCATTTTCAAATATATTCTCCCATACTGTAGGGTTCCTTTTTGTTCTATTGATGGTGTCTTTCGCTGTACAGAAGCTTTTCAGCTTAATGTAGTCCCACTTGCTCATTTTTGCTGTTGTTTTCCTTGCCCGGGGAGATATGTTCAAGAAGAGATCACTCATGTTTATGTCTAAGAGGTTTTTGCCTATGTTTTTTTCCAAGAGTTTAATGGTTTCGTGACTTACATTCAGGTCTTTGATCCATTTTGAGTTTACCTTTGTATATGGGGTTAGACAATGGTCCAGTTTCATTCTCCTACATGTAGCTGTCCAGTTTTGCCAGCACCATCTGTTGAAGAGACTGTCATTTTGCCATTGTATGTCCATGGCTCCTTTATCAAATATTAATTGACCATATATGTTTGGGTTAATTTCTGGGGTCTCTAATCTGTTCCACTGGTCTGTGGCTCTGTTCTTGTGCCAGTACCAAATTGTCTTGATTACTATGGCTTTGTAGTAGAGCTTGAAGTTGGGGAGTGAGATCCCCCCTACTTTATTCTTCTTTTTCAGGATTGCTTTGGCTATTCGGGGTCTTTGGTGTTTCCATATGAATTTTTGAATTATTTGTTCCAATTCATTGAAGAATGTTGCTGGTAATTTGAGAGGGATTGCATCAAATTTGTATATTGCTTTTGGCAGGATGGCCATTTTGACGATATTAATTCTTCCTAGCCATGAGCATGGGATGAGTTTCCATTTATTAGTGTCCCCTTTAATTTCTCTTAAGAGTGACTTGTAGTTTTCAGAGTATAAGTCTTTCACTTCCTTGGTTAGGTTTATTCCTAGGTATTTTATTCTTTTTGATGCAATGGTGAATGGAATTGTTTTCCTGATTTCTCTTTCTATTGATTCGTTGTTAGTGTATAGGAAAGCTACAGATTTCTGTGTGTTGATTTTGTATCCTGCAACTTTGCTGTATTCCGATATCAGTTCTAGTAGTTTTGGAGTGGAGTCTTTAGGGTTTTTTATGTACAGTATCATATCATCTGCAAATAGTGACAGTTTAACTTCTTCTTTACCAATCTGGATTCCTTGTATTTCTTTGTTTTGTCTGATTGCCGTGGCTAGGACCTCCAGTACTATGTTAAATAACAGTGGGGAGAGTGGGCATCCCTGTCTGGTTCCCGATCTCAGTGGAAATGCTTTCAGCTTCTCGCTGTTCAGTATAATGCTGGCTGTGGGTTTATCATATATGGCCTTTATTATGTTGAGGTACTTGCCCTCTATTCCCATTTTGCTGAGAGTTTTTATCATGAATGGATGTTGAATTTTGTCAAATGCTTTTTCAGCATCTATGGAGATGATCATGTGGTTTTTGTCTTTCTTTTTGTTGATGTGGTGGATGATGTTGATGGATTTTCGAATGTTGTACCATCCTTGCATCCCTGGGATGAACCCCACTTGGTCATGGTGTATGATCCTTTTGATATACTGTTGAATTCTGTTTGCTAATATTTTATTGAGTATTTTTGCATCTACGTTCATCAGGGATATTGGTCTGTAATTTTCTTTTTTGGTGGGGTCTTTGCCTGGTTTTGGTATTAGGGTGATGTTGGCTTCATAGAATGAGTTTGGGAGTATTCCCTCTTCTTCTATTTTGTGGAACACTTTAAGGAGAATGGGTATTATGTCTTCTCTGTGTGTCTGATAAAATTCCGAGGTAAATCCGTCCGGCCCCGGGGTTTTGTTCTTGGGTAGTTTTTTGATTACTGTTTCAATTTCTTTGCTTGTAATTGGTTTGTTTAACTTTTGTGTTTCTTCCTTGGTCAGTCTTGGGAGGTTGTATTTTTCTAGGAAGTTGTCCATTTCTTCTAGGTTTTCCAGCTTGTTGGCATATAGGTTTTCATAGTAGTCTTTAATAATTCTTTGTATTTCTGTGGAGTCTGTCGTGATTTTTCCATTCTCATTTCTGATTATGTTGATTTGTGTTGACTCTCTTTTTCTCTTAATAAGTTGGGCTAGAGGCTTATCTATTTTGTTTATTTTCTCAAAGAACCAGCTCTTGGTTTCGTTGATTTTTGCTATTGTTTTATTCTTCTCAATTTTGTTTATTTCTTCTCTGATCTTTATTATGTCCCTCCTTCTGCTGACTTTAGGCCTCATTTGTTCTTCTTTTTCCAGTTTTAATAATTGTGATGTTAGACTATTCATTTGGGATTGTTCTTCCTTCTTCAAGTGTGCCTGGATTGCTATATACTTTCCTCTTAAGACTGCTTTCGCTGCATCCCACAGAAGTTGGGGCTTAGTGTTGTTGTTGTCATTTGTTTCTATATATTCCTTGATCTCTATTTTGATTTGTTCATTGATCCATTGATTATTTAGTAGCATGTTGTTAAGCCTCCATGTGTTTGTGAGCCTTTTTGTTTTCTTTGTAGAATTTATTTCTACTTTCATACCTTTGTGGTCTGAAAAATTGGTTGGTAGAATTTCAATATTGTGGAATTTACTGAGGCTCTTTTTGTGAGCTAGTATGTGGTCTATTCTAGAGAATGTTCCATGTGCACTTGAGAAGAATGTATATCCTGTTGCTTTTGGATGTAAAGTTCTATAGATGTCTATTAGGTCCATCTGTTCTAGTGTGTTGTTCAGTGCCTGTGTGTCTTTACTTATTTTCTGCCCGGTGGATCTATCCTTTGGGGTGAGTGGTGTGTTGAAGTCTCCTACAATGAATGCATTGCAGTCTATTTCCCTCTTTAGTTCTGTTAGTATTTGCTTCACATATGCTGGTGCTCCTGTATTGGGTGCATATATATTTAGAATGGTTATATCCTCTTGTTGGACTAAGCCCTTTATCATTATGTAGTGGCCTTCTTTATCTCTTGTTACTTTCTTTGTTTTGAAGTCTATTTTGTCTGATATTAGTACTGCAACCCCTGCTTTCTTCTCACTGTTGTTTGCCTGAAATATGTTTTTCCATCCCTTGACTTTTAGTCTATGCTTATCTTTGGGTTTAAGGTGAGTTTCTTGTAAGCAGCATATAGATGGGTCTTGCTTTTTTATCCATTCTATTACTCTATGTCTTTTGATTGGTGCATTAAGTCCATTTACATTTAGGGTGACTATTGAAAGATATGTACTTATTGCCATTGCAGGCTTTAGATTCGTGGTTACCAAAGGTTCAAGGTTAGCTTCTTTAGTATCTTACTGCCTAACTTAGCTCGCTTATTGAGCTGTTATATACACTGTCTGGAGAGTCTTTTCTTCTCTCCCTTCTTATTCCTCCTCCTCCCCTCTTCATATGTTGTGTGTTTTGTTCTGTGCTCTTTTTAGGGGTGCTCCCATCTAGAGCAGTCCCTGTAGGATGCCCTGTAGAGGTGGTTTGTGGGAAGCAAATTCCCTCAGCTTTTGCTTGTCTGGGAATTGTTTGATCCCACCATCATATTTAAATGATAGTCGTGCTGGATACAGTATCCTTGGTTCAAGGCCCTTCTGTTTCATTGCATTAAGTATATCATGCCATTCTCTTCTGGCCTGTAGGGTTTCTGTTGAGAAGTCTGATGTTAGCCTGATTGGTTTTCCTTTATAGGTGACCTTTTTCTCTCTAGCTGCCTTTAAAACTCTTTCCTTGTCCTTGATCCTTGCCATTTTAATTATTATGTGTCTTGGTGTTGTCCTCCTTGGATCCTTTCTGTTGGGGGTTCTGTATAATTCCATGGTCTGTTCGATTATTTCCTCCCCCAGTTTGGGGAAGTTTTCAGCAATTATTTCTTCAAAGACCCTTTCTATCCCTTTTCCTCTTTCTTCCTCTTCTGGTATCCCTATAATACGAATGTTTTTCCTTTTGTATTGGTCACATATTTCTCTTAGTGTTGTTTCATTCCTGGAGATCCTTTTATCTCTCTCTATGTCAGCTTCTATACGTTCCTGTTCTCTGGCTTCTATTCCTTCAATGGCCTCTTGCATCTTATCCATTCTGCTTATAAATCCTTCCAGGGATTGTTTCACTTCTGTGATCTCTTTCCTGACATCTGTGATCTCCTTCCGGACTTCATCCCACTGCTCTTGCATTTTTCTCTGCATCTCATCCCACTGCTCTTGCATTTTTCTCTGCATCTCATCCCATTGCTCTTGCATTTTTTTCTGCATCTCTGTCAGCATGTTCATGATTTTTATTTTGAATTCTTTTTCAGGAGGACTAGTTAGGTCTGTCTCCTTCTCAGGTGTTGTCTCTGTGATCTTTGTCTGCCTGTAGTTTTGCCTTTTCATGGTGATAGAGATAGTCTGCAGAGCTGGTACAAGTGACCGCTGGAAGAGCTTCCCTTCTTGTTGGTTTGTAGCCTTTTCCTGGGAGAATAGCGACCTCTAGTGGCTTGTGCTGGGCAGCTGTGCGCAGACAGGGCTTCTGCTTCCTGCCCAGTTGCTTTGGGGTTTATCTCCACTGTTGCTGTGGGCTTGGCCTGGCTGGGGCTGTTCCTCCAAAATGGTGGAGCCCCGTTAGAGGGGGAGCAGCCAGGAGACTATTTATCTCCGTAAGGGGCCTCTGTGCTCCCTGCTGCCGAGGGGGTTAGAGTGCCCAGAGATCCCCAGATTCCCTGCTTCTGGTCTAAGTGACCTGTCCTGCCCCTTTAAGATTTCCAAAAAGCACTCTCCAAACCAAAACAACAACAGCAACAATGAGAGAGGGAACAGAAAGGAAAAAAAAAAGAAAAAACACGCGATTTTTTTTTTTTTTTTTTCCTCAGGTGCCGGTCCCAGGCACCCGCGCACTGGTCCTGCTGCCCTGTCTCCCTAGCACCAGGGTCCCTGTCCTTTCAAGGCTTCCAAAAAGCACCCACCCACCGGTCCCGCAGGGAAGGAACGCTCAATATTCTTTGTCCTCAGGCACTGGTCCCACGCACCCGCTCACCAGTCCTGCCGCCCTGCCTCCCTAGCACCGGGGTCCCTGTCCCTTCAAGGCTTCCAAAAAGCACTTGGCAAAAAGAGAGAAAAAAAAGGGGAAAAACGCGCGATTTCTTCCGTCCTCAAGTGCCGGTCTCAGGCACCCACCCACCGGTCCCACAGGGAAAAATGCGGGATATTCTTTGTCCTCAGGTGCCGGTCCCAGGCACCCGCTCACCAGTCCCGCCGCCCTGCCTCCCTAGCACCGGGGTCCCTGTCCCTTTTAGGCTTCCAAAAAGCACTCGCAGAAAAGAGAAAAAAAAAAGGGGAAAAACGCACGATTTCCTCTGTCCTCAAGTGCCGGTCTCAGGCACCCGTCCACCGGTCCCGCAGGGAAAAACGGGGGATATTCTTTGTCCTCAGGCGCCGGTCCCAGCCACCCGCTCACCAGTCCTGCCACCGTGCCTCCCTAGCACTGGGGTCCCCGTCCCTTCAAGGCTTCCAAAAAGCGCTTGCCATAAAGAGAGAAAAAAAAAAAAAAAGGGGAAAAACGCGCGACCTCCTCCGTCCTCAGGCACCGGTCTCAGGCACCCGCCCCCAGGTCTCGCAGGGAGAAACGCGGGATATTCTTTGTCCTCCGGCGCTGTTCCCAGGCACCTCCTCACCGGTCCCACCACCCTGCCTCCCCAGCAACGGGGGCCCGTCCCTCTAAGGCTTCCAAAAAGCGCTTGCCAAAAAAAAAAACTGCTCCGGTTTCTCTCCACCCGCCGGGAGCCGGGGGGAGGGGCGCTCGGGTCCCGCCGGGCTGGGGCTTGTATCTTACCCCCTTCACAAGGCGCTGGGTTCTTGCAGGTGTGGATGTGGTCTGGATGTTGTCCTGTGTCCTGTGGTCTCTATTTTAGGAAGATTTTTCTTTGTTATATTTTCATAGCTCTATGTGTTTTTGGGAGGAGATTTCCACTGCTCTACTCACGCCGCCATCTTCCAGCAGTTTGCCCTGCCTCCGTTTTTGTACACATCAGTCCTTGGTCTTGTCTAGACTTCAGTGTGAAGATAAACTTTAAGGGGATGTTTCAGTAAATTAAATAGTGGCATACATGAGTTGGGGAAAAATAACATTTTCAGTTTTAAAACACATAAAGAAATATATTTCATGTTCCTAATTGCTTTCTTCTGTAGGGTAGAAGAGCAGAGGATGGCTCTGTCATTGATTACGAACTGATTGACCAAGATGCCCGGGTGAGTGCCAGGCTTTTGGATTGCATTTCTGTTTGCTACTAAGTCCCTGGATAGTCTGTATAGTAATTATTGTCCTGTGTAACAAATTACCCCCAAATTAGTGGCTTAAAACAACAAACATTTATTGTATCTCTGATTCTGTGGGCCAGGAATTAGACAGTGGCTTAGCTGGGTGGGTACCGGCTCAGAATCTCTCGTTTGAGGTTGGAGACAAAAGGTGGACGTGTGAGCACCCGGCAGCGTCAGGAGGGTCTCCTCCGGATCGCCACGCACATGACTGCTGGCAGGAGGCATTCGCAGCTCTCCACAGGGGCCTCTCTAAGGGTTTGCTGGAGTGTCCTCACCGCAGGGCAGCTGGCTTTTCACAGAACAGGTGATCCACGAGAGAAAGCCAAGAGGAAGCCATGTGCCTTCCAGGACCTAATTGCAGGAGTCACACACTGTCGCTGCTGTCATACTCCATTCATGAGAAATGAGTCACTGAGTCTAGCCCACAGTCAGTGGGAGTAGAAGGAAGGCAGGTCAGAGAATCTGTGGGCTTCATTTTCCCTTTCTGGGAGCAATAGTTATTACAGGGTACTCCCGTAAACAGGATCATGTCTGGCTCACATAAGCTGGTTTAGGCTTTGCGTGCACTGGAAGCACAAGTTTCTCCAGGATGTGACACAGCTATGCACACTGCTGTGCGTGTTCCACAAATGACCAGCAACAGAGTGAGCAACACTGAAAAGGGAAAGAAGATGGCGGAGGCACAGCCAGGGACAGGGAAGGCTTATTATTGTCCCTTGTCGGGGGGGGAGAAGGCAAGCGTGGCCGAGGCCCGTCTAGCTGGATAGAACTTTTGCTGGTTCTAGTCCTATAATCATGAGAACTATTTGTTCAGCTCATTCAGGTTGATATGAACTACATGCCTTTCCCAGAGGGCCGACAGCTATCTCAAAGCATTCCGTAAGAGCTGCAGAACAAAGTTAATTTAATTCTTTTTGATTTTAAAATTCAATATATTTCACACAGCACTTAGAGCAAGAGGTAGAGAAAGGTTTTAAATAAAGCAATAGAAGTTGGGTTTTGCAACTCCCAGATAGTGGATGGTCACTGAATGAGTATCCTTGCATGAACCTTTCTTCCCCCTCCTTGGCATTCTTAGCATTACTTGTAGCCTCTAAATTTTCCAGAAACAGAAAGGGATTTTGGATCAGATCCCCTTTCAGCTCTGTCACTTCCCGAGTCTCTAAGAAGCTCAGGTGTGGTACCGGACCTGGAGCTGTCTTCAGGAGATGACCAGTAGCTTATCTGCCTTTAGAAGTGCCAAAGGCAAGAGGGCTGGATGTGCTAACAAGCATTTGCCTGTCCTTGTGTATTATGAACACATACTTCGTCCTTCCTTCAGTGTTCAGGGAAGGAGATTTGTATAGCGCCAGCCTCACGAGCAGTCTAGTCTCCTGCTCTGTCTGTGCCTAAGAAATACTGCTCTTGGGGAACTTGGGACCTAAATAGAACATTTTTGCCCATGCCTGCAGTGCTGTCTCCTTTCTCATTTGACATCTTGAATGAGTAGGTTTTGGGTGGTTGTTTTATTTTCATGGCCTTCACTGGATGGAGTAGTTAACTTTCCCGGTTGGCTGTGCTTGTAGGATCTCTATGATGCTGGAGTGAAGAGGAAAGGAACGGATGTTCCCAAGTGGATCAGCATCATGACCGAGCGGAGCAGGTGTCATCTGCAGAAAGGTGCAGGCTGTGCTGAGGAGGTCCTAGCGCCTCGGGCCCAAAATGGGTGCCCTTGGGGCTGCTCAGGGGCTGGGTTGGGCTTGGGGCTTCCTGAACAAAGTTCACTCTCCACTTTGTACCCCATAATCTCACCCCTTTTCCGTCACCAAGTCCATTCTCTCCCATTTTGGATCCTCTTTTCCCCTTAAATACTTGCCATGTTTGGTGCTTTAGCTGCCCCTTCTTGCCTAGGATCATTTTATCTTGCCATGTTTGTTCAAATAATGGACTCTGCCAGGTGCCACGTACTGTTTCTCGTGGCTTCTAGATAGAATGGGTTCCACTCAGGGCTGAGATGAAGATGGTCAAAATACATGGCCTGGGCAGTGCCATTTGGGACAGGTTCCTGGTACATCTGTCCCAGGGCGACTGGTGCAGTGTCAGCTCTGGACCACCCTGGCAACCCCTAATGCTCTGGGATGCTATGATTATCCTCATTTCTTTAAAAAATTGTGGTAGGCAACTGTGTGGGCAATCATTGGCAGCTTTGACTAGTGGCTCTGTTATAATAATTATTTGTTGCTTTTCCTTAGTATTTGACAGGTACAAGAGCTACAGCCCTTACGACATGTTGGAAAGCATCAGGAAGGAGGTCAAAGGAGACCTGGAAAATGCTTTCCTCAACCTGGGTAAGTAAGTGTGGCCCCCCAGCCCTGGTGGACATCGGCTTTCAGTAAACTGCGCTGAAGCAGAAGTAATGAACGGCTGTCTTATTAATTCAAGTGTGTTTGGAGGTGTGGTTTCTTTACAACGATTTGGGTAGTTTTATAATCTTCACTGCATAAATTTAAGATACAAAACTGGGGAAGGGTTTAAATTGGTAAAACCGAGAGTTGCCTAGAAGGAATAAGATAATAAGAGAAAGGGTTCCGCTGGGGAAACTCACATACCCACTTGGGCTTCTGCAGCCCTCAAGTCCCCTGATTCAAAGCCGTAGTAGAGCTGAGTGTTTCAGAGGATCCCTGGTTTTCCCTTCGCCTGTGTTATTTTGCAGTCCGTTCCTGTAATGTGAGGCCATCTGGTTTGTGCCCTGGGATCAGGGCCTCAGCCCCCACAGGTGGAGGAGAGGGGAGTAGCTCACCCCTTTTCTTCTCTCCACAGTGCAGTGTATCCAGAACAAGCCCCTATATTTTGCTGACCGACTGTATGACTCCATGAAGGTAAGGGCCCCTGGATGGGAGGTCTGTGTTTCCACAGTAAGCTTTTCTTTTATGCCCCAAACTCGGCCTCCTTGACCAGCAGATGGAGGCAGGTACTCCGCTGTGTGGGTGCAGGAGTGGACTAGGCAGCCGTAGTTGTGTTTGACAGGTGAGAAAACCACAACTCCATCTTCTGTCTCTCCCAACTAGATGAACATGTACAGGTAGAAAATAAAGTGCCACCGTAGAAAGGAAATGCCAGATGGTAATTGTGTCTGATTCCTGCTCAGATTTCTCAGTAATTCCCTTCTGTTACCCCAGAGTGAGACATAAGCAAGGAAGAGAGAGATTATTTAGCAACCACCATACAGTAGACAATGTGCTGTTTACTTTATTTCAAACCATTACCAAAACACCTATGAAGCTTATGTTATTATTTTCTTTATAGATGAGGAGACCGGAGCTCAGAAAGTTTCAGTTTGCTTGAGGTTGCATAGCCAGATTGGAGCTTGAGTCTATCTGACTCCAAAGCCAGCCTTGTAATTCTCTGTTAAATCGACTGTCTCTTCTCACATTCCCATCCCATTTTCCATGCCCCAACTGTGCCTTTTTCTTCCCGGCTTCAAGTCCCTTGTCACATCTTCCTGTATCACCCCTTGTCCACAGAAGGATCACCCTTCTGTCTTCAGGTCCCTTATCAAGTATGACCCATTCCTTGGTGCCTCTGGTCTGAAGGTCTAGAAGTAAATGCAGTGGTCATTATTTCTTGTTATGTATGTAAACTTGCACAGTTCTGAGCTCTGCAGTAGTTAGTACTCAGTACGCATTTATTGAATGCACAGAGAAGGGGGTTCATGCTGATTTCATCCTGGCATGTTTGGAATTCCAAGATGCACATTCTTCTTAAGGGAGTGGTTTCACTGTTATCTTTGCAGTCTCTTAGAGGGCAGCATTAAGAATCCATATGAGTTCCATGTGTAAGGAAACACACTGTATTCTCTTTTAATGATTAATGTTGTCTGTGAATTGTAACTTGGGACATCGACTTAACTTTCAGGGCAAGGGGACTCGCGATAAGGTCCTGATTAGAATCATGGTCTCCCGCAGTGAAGTGGACATGTTGAAAATTAGGTCTGAATTCAAGAGGAAGTATGGCAAGTCCCTGTACTACTACATCCAGGTAAGCCGCACGGTGACGTGCTGGCCATCCAGGGGGCCCCAAAGTCCCCGGGGCAGGTGCGCTGTCAGAATGATGATGGAATGGTGGTTTTCAGCTTTCTGATTCCCTGGGGAAGACATGCTAGTCATCAAATATCAGGGATTTCTTTTGAAAGTGCCATCATTTATTTGTCTTGGAGTCTTAAAGAGTCAGTCAAATATTTTATATTTCCCACATCTGCTATTCTGCAGTGATAATTGCTGTTCATGACAATGATCCTGCAAGGCTTGTTGACATCTTGAAGAAACTTGAATCAGTTAAATTTTTATATTTTGTTATGTTTCCATTTCTTGAAGAATCAATCCCCTGTGGTAGGCCTGACAGCATTTACTTGCTCAGAATGCCCATCTCTCTTCTCCCATCAGTGTAGTCTCCGTTTCGGAGAGATGGAGCAGTCATGTATGAGGAGTGACTGCGTTCATGGCAGTCACACGGTATATAGTTCAGACAGGCACCTTTCTAAAAGTAAGATCCGGAAGTTTTCAGTCATGTCCGTGTTTACCCAGGATGAATTTAGAGGTGGGTTTGGTATACCCAGGTTTATTAAGGCACATGTTTAAAGTTTAGGCATCCCCTCACCTCACCAGCCTATCCCCGCGTGACCTTGAGAATCCACAGAGCAGCACAGTAAGGCAGGGAAGTGCCTGTCTTCCCTGGAAGGGGGGGAGGGCAGGGAGGGAAGTGTTGGCGTCCACAGGGCCTCACTCCGTGAAGGCAGGCTTGGCTTGTCCTGGTCGCTCCCAAGTCAGCCCCAGAACCTCACGTTCTCCCGCCCTCGTGGTAATACTGTGACTTGAGAGTTTGTGCGTGAGGCCGCACTCCCAGAGGGTCTGCTGGCGGTGGCTTGGGCCTTTGGTCTGGGCGGGTCCTGTAGTCCTGTAGCGTGAGTAGCGGGAGAGGCTGCGTGTGCTTTGGGACGGCTTGTCTGTCATTGCAGAATTTGGGTCTTTTTCCTGATGTTGAATTTCTTGCCTTGCCTTGGCCATTCGCAGCAGGACACCAAGGGCGATTACCAGAAAGCGCTGCTGTACCTCTGCGGTGGGGACGACTGAGGCTCTCGGCGGTGCCCGGGAGCGGTGGTGCTCCGCGCTTCCAGCTAACGGTCCTAGGAAGTAGCTTGTGACTAACAGCTCCCTGTGCCCATCCCTGTGAGGGTGACATTAGTGTCGCCCCCTCCCTGTCCTTATTTCAGCATCGCCCAAGCATTGCCTGCCTTTCCCATCTAGTTTCTCCTTTCAGCCAAAGAAATGAACATTCCAAGGAGTTGGAATTGAAATTTATGATGTGAAACACCTTGCCTCTTGTGTACTGTCGTAAGCAGATGAATAAACAGAATTTGTACTTTAGAAATGAGTACTTTGTTGACCTCAGTTTCAATTCAATTGTTCAAAAATCAAACACACGTAGGGCTGCATCACTCAGCTGGGAAGGCTGTGTCCCAGAGGAAGAAGCTGTAGAACCGAGCTGTCTGATAGAGTAGCTGCTATGCAGATGTGGCAATTTACGTTTTAATTAATTTAAATGAAATGAAATCAGTTTCTCAGTCTCATCATCCATATTCCAAATGCTCACTACCCACATGTGGTTAGCAGCTAGTATATTGGACAGCTCAGGCAGAGAACATTTCATTATGAGAGAAAGTTATGTTGGGCAGCTCTGTGTGCCAAGGGCGTGATGGTAATGAGGGGAGGGGGAGGAGTCCCTGAATGGCACCCCCATCTGCTTCTCTTATTACAGGTAAATTGGGTGAAAACAATCATCAGTGATGTGGCCTCAAAACTGGGAAGAGGGGTTTAGCAAATGAGATTCTGTTTAGCAAGTATTGCACATATTTCTGTAAACCATTAGACTTACTGAAATAAGGAACATTCTGTCCCAGACTCAAGGACTCAGCTGTCAGTGAGTTAGGCTGCAGCATTTCTGTAAAGAAGGTGAACAAAGGGGATGGCGGGCACCAAGATGTGATTGTGTGTGGCTGGTAGGATTGAGAAAAGGACCCAGGGGAGAGGGAAGCATTGCAGCTGCTTATGTGACCTGACCTCAGTGCTAAGGTGAGGTGTTAGATCTGGGAGGAGGCTCGTCACCCAGCCTCCTGTGGTTCTCTGGTAACGGACAGCAGGTGATCCATACCTGGGGGGCATTGCCAAAGGTGCAAAGACTGCAGAGAAATTAGGTCTCATTCCCACTCCTCTCCCCACCCAGCCAGCTGCCTTCCCTAGAGTCACCTGTTTCTGGTCTCCCTGCAAAAATATGCGTGGGTGTGAGTGTGTCTATGTCTCTATCTCTGTTCATCACGTAAAGGTGCTGTTTATCGGCTACGAGCCCAGGATGCTACAGACTGTTGTCGTAAAGGTATTTCCCCTGGGATGGGTAGGGCTGGGGGCAGGGGGACTTGACTGTCCCCAAACCCTTACACTCTACTTCCCTTGTCAGAGGATGATGTGTCAACAGCTGGTTCTTGACCCCTGCCGGATGTAGGGCACACTCAATAGTCTGCAGGGACCAGGCAGGTAATGTAAATAAATGTGTGAAATGGGTTGGACAGATTCCGTGAGTGGAGAAATGCCCCATTTTAAGCATTCAAGTTCAGTTAATACCGTGTTGACCAAGCAAAATAAATCTGTGGGCTGATTGATTTACTATTTTGATCCTTTGGCAAACTTTAGCTCGAAACTCAGATGGAGCATAGCTCTTGAGTGGCCCATAAACTGCCTGTAAGTCCACTGAGAATTCTCTAAGGAGCAAGTTATGCAAAAATAGAATGTCTCAAATTATTCCCCTTGGACACTAGAACTGATGCCCAAATCCCAAAATAGACTTCCATGTGCGTGGGGCAGAGTTCAAGGAACTGTATAAAAAGCAGGACCTTTCTGTTTAACCCCAAATTAAAGCGTTGAACTCAGAATTGATAGGACTGGGCAGAAGCTGTCAGGAACAATGCTTCATTTATATCAGGAACTATCTTGGCTTTATTTCCTCCCATCTGTAGAATGTCTCAGGCCAACAAAGGGAAGGTGGTGGAGGAAGATGAGGCTGTGTAGTAGGAGCGTGGGCAGGCTTCTGCTCCTGCTGTGCTCCAGGTGGCCTGGCCAGCACTCTGGTTGGTCTGGACCCTCTATCAGGCACAAGGAAAAATCCAAAAGGCAGACTGGCTCCCAGAGAACCAAATGCTGCCTGCTGTCTCCGCCCTGTGTGGAGGAATGGTCGTTTAGTGTATTCCAAAACTGATAGAAAGGGCACTTGGAGTTTGGTCTCAGAATTCCAGCCTGTCCTCTGTCAAAATGTCCAAACCCATTTCTTGAAGTAAAGAGAACCATCCGGAGATGTGAATATTCTCCCAGTTTTACTTTTTTAAGAGAAAGAAAAGGACACCAGACAGGCTTTAACGTTTGTCAGCTGATAATAAGAACTTTGATTTTATTTTTTGAGGATTTAAAAGGCAGTGCATGCAGTGTAGTCAGGGAAACTTACTGAACTATGACTGAACAAGACGGTGATTTTTACCCCCAACCTGCATGGTGGGGTTGTCACATTGCACAACTCCAGAAGGCACCCTTCATTTTAGTGTCTGTGAATGATATCTCCCCTGGAGTTGTGCAGTGCACAACCCGAGTGGCCATACTTGGCAGCCCTGTGTGGTGACCCTCGGTGTATGTGAGATGGCCTTATTAGGCCTTTTGTCACAGAGTTGACTTCCAGATTAAAGAGAAGAAACTGTATTTGGAAACAGATGGATAAACCTCTCAAGGCGTCGCCTTTTCCATGGATCTTCCCATGGATCCCTGGACCTATTTTACTGGACTATGCATATGCATCTTCCCAGCATGGGAAGTTCGTACAGTGTAAATTATTAGTAAAGACGGCTAAAGCAGGGAAAACCTGCTCACAAAGTG
The DNA here is from genome assembly GCF_040802235.1 of Manis javanica. Lineage (NCBI taxonomy): Eukaryota > Metazoa > Chordata > Mammalia > Pholidota > Manidae > Manis > Manis javanica. The sequence continues at coordinate 109,693,164 of NC_133163.1, read as the reverse complement.
GCTACATTTAGCAAGAAAAATGATTTGAAGACAGAAGTCTTTTAAATGAATTTTTAGCCTTTAAATGACTCCAGTCTCCAGGCCTTTCCCCACGTTTTGACAAACGGCTTTTGGCTTCTTACCCACATCAGTTTATTTGACCTTTTCCCATCAACTACCAAAATGAAAACTTTGCTAGAGAGAGAGAGAGGGCAATTTTAAACATCCCTTAGCAATGAGGCAGAACATGCTATAGCCATCAAGTTCTAGTTGTTCATTCTATTTATTGAAAAAAGCCTGTAGCCTGATTTCTTTTATGCGAGTACATTTGAGCAAGCAAAGTTTATAGAGATGACTTATCTCATTACATTAGAAGAGTGATTTGCTATCTCAGCATCTATAAGCAATTTTAACAGACATTTCTGGATGAAGAAAAGCTTTTGTAAATATATGCGAAAGACACGATTTCATCAAGCATTAAATTGGAGGTGCCGTGGAAAAATATTACATTTGTGCATTCAGTTAGCTTGATTGTGACTGAATTTTGTCCACTGAAGGCAGCATTTCTGCAGAAAAACAGAAGCATTCCTTATGTCAGCAGGTTTCCTAAAACAGGAAAGCACACTTTCTCCTTTGCCAGTCCTCTCGTATTTGTGCTGTTCCCAGCTCGGTGTCCCTAATCAGGCTGCTCATTCTTTTCTCCATAGTATCGTGTAAGGGAAGAACGAACCACGAGCCACTTTAGGTGAAATCCAAGCCCAATGATTGCACCTTTAAATAGCTGGCATCAGCCTGGAAGCTAGGCAAGCTCAGGGCAAAACTGGGACGGGTCAGGAATGGACTTAAGTTGACCACACTTCCCTTCCTGGTCTCTGCAGAGCCTCGCCTCTCAGGATCTGTGGGATGTTGTTTAAACCTTGGTTTGGTTGTTGGCCCAGGTCCCCTTTCTGGAGGCGAGTTTGTAGGGTAGGCCTTAGCTTTGTCTCTCCTATTACAGGAATGAGAGGGGTTAGAAAATGGAGAGTGGTTCAGGTCCAAGAGGGCTTTCTTGGGTCCCTGAAATCACAGTGAGGAAATGGGCCAAGCATTTAGGGATGGTCACCAGCACTCGCCCCTCCTACCCCTTGCTGATCTGTAGTTGAACCATCAGCTTTGTATGAATAAGAAACCAGATGAGACCTTGTCAGGGAAACCTGTCAGGGGGTGGCTGTTATTTTTAAACAGTAGGTGAGGACAAATTGGAACTTCACCAGCTACAATCCATTATAGCCCAGGGCTTATCATACTTTCAAGTACATTTCTAAAGACTGATTAATTCAAGAATTAGCAAGGAGTTTGGTCAGGAAAGGAAAAATGCTTCCATTAAGTTCAAGGTTTCTTTATCAGAGAGTTTGCCAGATTTCAGATTTTACCCTGGATTCTTGAGCTTTGGGGAACCATCTTGGGCTTGAGGGATCATCTTTGTTGTAATAGATATGAATGAACTCATACATGATATTTTTAAAGTCTAGGTATTATAGGACCTCAGTCATTTACTTACTCATTCACTGACTTACTAATTTTTTCAACAGACATGCCTTCTATGCGACTGAACGAAGTCCTGCGAATCTGAAGAGCAGGTCATACCGACCCTGGGAAAGGGTAAGGGCCGCGACTGAGAAGGCACAGGCAGGGTGCTTGGGGGTCCACAGCCGAGCTGATCCTCACCCCGAATGAAGCACCTGGAAAGTTTCTGGGAAAGGCAGTTCTTAAAGCAGGATTTTTTTTGTATTATTTTTCTTACATACGAGAGGAATACATAATCATTGTAGAAAGGTAGAAAATACAGAAAAGTATAAAGAAGAAAATCTGAATCATCTGGAGTTCCAACCAGACCCAGTCACTGTTAACATTTTGGCAGGATGAGCTGTTTGAGAATTAGGTTTTATTTTCTTGGCAGTGAGCTCGCCAGGAATGAAGGAGAGCCCGTTTTTCCTTCCCCTCCTTGAGAAGGAGGGCTGGGCTTTGGGCAGTGAAAGTCAGGCTCTCCTTGTCAGGGAAGAGTGAAGTGGCTTTTGATTTTTCTAAGTCTAGTTGAAGGTGACGTAGGCCTGGATCGTCTGGCTGAAAGGAGGAAGCTGTAGCCCATCTCTGGGCAGCCGAGTTCCCAGGACCTGGTGAAGGGGAGGGGGGCCCACTGAGCCCGAGTGTCCTGACCTCTGACTGGGGAGCCTGGGTGTCTGCAGGGGAGCAAAAACCATGCACAACAGTACCGACTACCTCTGAATGCCTTAGTGAATAGGACATGGGGAATGGAGAATGAAGCCCTGCCCAATGCTGAAATCTACTTCTAATCCTGATCTGATGCTCTATCACTTCTTCCCCCCAGTTACCACAGCAGCCCATGTCCTATGGCAGATTGCTGAAAGGGAATTTTTTTATGTTTACCTTCTGAATTATTTTTCTTTTTGACATTTTATGATCTAGAATATCTACCCTAGATACATCATAAGTATTCCAGATACTGCAGAGCTCCAGAATTTAGATCTGACTTTGTGCTTTTAAGAGCCTAAGTTTGCAAAATTTTGTGCATTAATAGAGAAAACAAGTTCCTACTGCAGTCATGAAACAGAAGGAAAATGAAGGACGTACTTCAGATATCATAGTCCAACTTGCAGGGACAAAAACCAAGTGTTTTTGAGCACAGATGAAACAAAGGAGAGGTGGGACCCTTCTCAGTTCTCCAGTGGGCTAACTGCCAGTTCTGCTTTAACACAAGATTTCCCTGTAGTTAACATCTGGCTTCAAACATTCAGATGCAGAGTAAGTAAGGGTGTCAATCTTGTGCCTCGCCTCTGATTCCTTTGTTTCTCCCATCCGCTGAGGCCGCCAAAACCCCAAATGGAAATTCAGGCCTGTCCTGTCGCTGGTTTCAGACCCATGGTGGCCTGAGCATGGAATATTTAACCAGCTGTGTCTCCTGCAGTTCCTGGGAGGCGGGTGGCCTTCATACCACTGTGGGAAGCAGTGAGCTGTGCCTGGGGCTCCTGCTTTGCCCCCAGCACTAGGCTAGGCTCTGATGAACCTGGTCATTTGAGGTCTGAGATTGCTACAACTTGTCTCCGGCTCTGGCAATTGACCTCATCTCCCAGTTACCCTACGCCCTGTTGCATGACCCTTTTTCCCTGTGCCCTGGAACCATGCCTGCCAATCCCGTCCCACTTTGCTCACTTCTTTCCTGGACGAGTGTCCACAGAACAGGGGCAGCCAATCTTGAAGCATGAGCTCTGCTTAGCAACTGGAATACCCCACCACTTTATCTGAGCACCACTGTCTCTTTGCATTGTGGGGCATAACTATTTGCCTCTACTTAGAACATTTTCTGTGGTTTCTTACTTGCTTCACCCTAGTTTAAGTAATCAGCCAGCACTGATGAATTCAGAGATGATAAGAGAAGTTGTCCAGATAACAACTTCCCCCTCTCCCATCCACCTGCTGCTTTGCCAGGAACTCTGCCCTTGACAACAATGTTTGCATTAAGACATTGTCTCCCTGCACACATATTATTTGGAAAGGGTGATTCCAAGGAATCCTTTAGAATACTTGATTTATAGTCATTTACCATTTCTTCAACAGAGAATGTGGCTCTTAAAGAATAGGAGGTGGGATGGAGGTGTTTTCCTTTTACTGTTTTTATTTTGCACAATGAACAACCACCACCACCAGTAATATACTGTTTTTCTTAGCATTTGTAGGGGTTTTGGACATTATTGCCTTTTCCCCTAGAGAAATAATCTACAGAGAAGAAGTAGCACCACTGCAAAATCTGCAAAGCCTAGATGTCAACAGTTTGAAGACAACCCCAAGGGCAGGGAAGAAAACAAGTGTCACAAGAGATGAGACAAACATACATTAAGGACAGCAAGCTGGGGACACAACTGTTTCAATGCCACTGACCCACATAGTAGGTACCCTTTCCTGGCATCCAACTGCCACTTCCTCAGAGGAGTCACCTTTTTCGTCTATGGTCCGAAGAACTCTTTTCAAATGGCCCAAGAGTTGCTTTGGGGAGAAATGTTCAAGTATGAATAAGAAGCGTGAGACAAAGTCAGGGAAGAACTAACAGTGAGAAGAAAACTCAGAAGTGTCAATATCTTGCTATTTCCAACTTTTTGGGCTTTCAGAGGGTGTCTCAAAAACATTTGAGGGTTCAGATCGGCACATACACTGTGTATACAAACCCTGCAGCGTTACTTTCCTGACTAGGAGGTGATCAGCTTATGCCCTGAAGCAACAGAGGCAGATACGGAGACAGCCAAAGTTCAAAAAAAAAATAAGACAGAAATTGTGCTTCCTTTGAAATGAATTGGCTTCATAACTGCCTCTTTTCTGAGTCTAGCAACGGCTTGCTCCTGCGTTGTTGCTTATGCTTGAAGTGGAAAGGGGAACTTTGAGGTGCAGGAACCGGGCTGTCCTGAGAGGGCAGGGGGTAGGGGTCAGCACAGGCTGTGCTCTCATAATGGCTTGGCCTTGGAACCCCAGAACTATCCCCAGTTTGTCTGATGTTCATTTACACGCCTAAGGGCCACTCACTTTCCCACTGGGGCGTGGCAGAGCGAGGTCTTCAGAATCACATGGGCATGGAATGTCTGTGAGTTTAAAAAGACAAGATCACAGTGGTTCTTGGGGCTGGGCTGGTTCTCCTCCCAGCCCAGTTTTAGCAGGATGTGGCTGTGGCCATGGAGCTCCTGGAGCCCTACCTCTGAGACGGTGGAACGAGTGGCTAACTGGCACCGGCAGCAGGGCGGGGAATGTGCAGTCGGAACCCTGTGCATCGGGGCTCGGTGTCTGTAAATGGACTAGGAGTGAAGAGTTGGCTGCCTCTTGGCAGGACGGAGCCTGGGCGGTGGGCATGGAAGACAAGGTGTCAGCTTCATACTGCACAAGCTGCTGGTCCATGAAGCTAGAATTGGGCAAGAACACACTCCCCCTCTGCTTATGTAACGGAAGGCCTCCTTCAGGCCAAACTGGTTAGTCTTCATGAAATAAACGAGGCAGATGGTAGGTAAACGGGAGGTCCCAGCCTCACAGTGGGCGAGGGCCTTGCTTCCCTTTTCCCTCACACAGTGGGAGCTAACGACAGCCGGCGGCTGTGTTCCCTGGGGATCCGCTTACAGTGCGGGTGGGTGGTGCGGGCCTGGAGGACGCCAGCAGTTCAGCAGGGCGCGATGTGCAGGTTGGCGGGGAATTCGCGCTGGGCTGCACGCTGGGCACAGGCGGAGGGACGAACGGAAGGCTTTCTCCTGGGCCGCCCGGGCCTCTGGCTGAGCTTGCACCCTGATTTCCCACGCCGGCTGCTGGGGGCGCTCTCGGTGCCCCCCCCCTCTTCTCTTGTGAAATGGGTTTCACATCCGGGCAGCGCTCAGGACCTTCGAGGAGAAAGCGTGGGGTCCCGCTCGGAGCAGGTAGAGCCGCGCGCCGCCCGCGCGGAGGGGAGGCTGCGGTGCAGCGAGGCGCGCGCTGGGGCGGCGACGGCCAGGTGGGGCCGCGGGCGAGCACCACGCGGTGTAGATGCCCGCCGGCGAGGCTCGGGGGTGTGTGTGGGGGTGGCGGCCCGCGGGGCCCGACGCTCAGCCTGTGCCCGGACGCGGCTCTGCGCGCAAGGCCCTGGCGCGACGGCCGGGACACAGTCGGGACGAGCGGCTCACAGCACAGCCTGCGCCCCGTGGCCCCGCCGTGGGCCTGGGCGGTCGCGCAAGCGGAACCAGCCTGGGGCTCCCGCCAGTGTGCCCAGCGGGCCGGCTCCCCCGGCGACAGGAGGGTCCACCCTGGAGGGTGCGTGTGAGGGTTAAACGAGATAATTCACGTAGTGCCCCTAGCATAGTCCTTGGTGTGGTGGAAGCATTTCATAAATCACATAAGTAAAGTTCATATATATAATCAGATAGGTAATATATAAATAATATGGCAATGTTTATATAAATAAGTGATATTGTAACTATTACTAGAGTTGGCCCTCAGAGACCTGGGGAGACTTCCCGCTGTGGGGCGTCTGCACAGGGCAGTGGACAGTATTGTCAGGGGTCCCGTGTGGCTTCTCCTAGTGATGTTTCTGTTTCCGAATCTGGCCTCCTTGGTTCTCTCTTGTCAAATAGTGGGCCTAGGGTGTGCCTCCTACCACCTTGCCGCCTTCTCTCAGGGAACCGCGAGACCTGATTCTGTGACCCTATCAGGGAAACGTGCAGTGTTTGGATCTTAGTGTGCGGTGTTCTTGAATATGTTTTATAGCTGACATCATCCTCTCGGCAGTGAGATGGGATTTTTTTTTGTTTTCCCTTTAAGTTTCCATCAACTTTGGACCATACCGAGTTGGTGAACATACGTAGGCCGATGATGGCAGGTACGAAATAACGTTTGGTGATGGCCAGTCCCTCCTGTTCCTGAAAATCATTTAATTTGATGACCTAACATAGGACCAGTTCTTTTAGGGAGAGGAGTTAAGGGCTCCCTTCCCAGAACCATGTGACCTGACTGCAGTTCATAATGGTAGTAAAAACTGTAGGAAATACCAATCCAACTACATTCAGGGAGATTTTGGTTCCACACAATCAGAAAACATGGAAAAGGCAGGGGAGCCCACAGGGCATGGTTTCCATTCCGTATGGGCATGTTACAGCAGCTGGGTGAGTCTTATTTTAAGCATTATTTCTCACACTTGTGGCCAAGTCCCTTCAAGTTGCTTCTGGGGACATCACTGAATAATGATGCATTTACATGGGTTACATAAACCAGGAGCAGTTTTATTGATGGAAAGTTTTGTAGTCATATGTGTACTGGTTCCATGCCTCAGAAATTTACGCGTAAAGTATTTCTAGGAAATGACGCAAAGGGTGATGCCCTGGCACCTCCCCTCACTTGCTTTCCCGCAGGTTAGCCCATGCTGAGGCCAGGTAGTAGAGGGAGGCCTTCCACCATGAGACTCCTCTGTTAGCCTCACATATAAGGAGTTTGCTAGGGGAAGTTAACCCTTTCTGGGTATAGGGTTGATTATCTTTTAGTCTTCTCCATTTTCTCTTCCATTCGCAGGACTTGAATGTGGCCCAAAGATGGAGCAGAGAATGCCCTCTCCATGCATATCAAAGCAGAAGCATGGATGAGTTTTGGGGAGGAGAGAGGGACAGTGAAGGAGCAAAAGAAAAGGCAGAGCCAAAGAAGGCACAAAGTCGGGGAGACAAGGGAGAGAGGGCAGCATTTTCAGGGTGCACACATAGAGCCAGGGACTAAAGACCCACACATATGGACTGAACCCAGGACTCAGACTGAGTGGCTTAGAGAAGAAACCCCCGAATCTCTCCCACCGGAAAGGCTTTCTATTAGAATACATGCTTGAATCTGCAGTAAAGAACTGAATTTTTTTCTGGAACTGATGGTGGTGCCGGGTGGGTTAAGAATAAGAATTTATGATTCTCTCATCCTCAATGAAGGACTTCAGGTAAAGGTTTTAAACATTCTGAGTGTTTGTGTGTAAATCTATTTACTACCAGGACATTTGTCAATCAATCCACATTACCTAGCTAATAAGAGCAAAGATTTCTTGAATTGATTCTGCCAGGTGCCGTTTTAGGTGCTTGACATAGATAATGACAGTTAATTCTTCTGGCCTGCCTACAAAGTAGGTATCATGAACTCATTTGACTGAGAGAACTGAAGCTCAGAGAGATTAAGTGACTTTCCCAAAGTCACACAGCTGGTAAGAGGTGAAACACAAACCTCTTACTCCAACACCATCGTTGGGAATCAGTGGAACCTACTGGCTCTGCATCACATTTTAATAAAAATGGAAGAAAAATCTAATCATTAATGAAATGGGAAAAGACAGCATTTTTAAACTAAAGTTTTAATTTTAGAATAGTTTTAGATATACAAAATTATTGTGCAGATAGCACAGAGAGTACCTGTATTCTCCATATCCAGTTTCCTCTTTTATTAACATCTTACATTAGTAAGGTTTTTGTCACGGTGAATAAACCAACTTTGATACATCATGATTAATGAACGTCCATGGTTTATTCACATTTCCTCAGTTTTCTCTTTTGTGTCTTTTTTACTTTTGCAGGATCCCCCAGGGCATCTCACTACCTGTAGTAGTCATTGTCTCCTCAGGCTCTTTGCTGCGGCAGTTCCTCAAGCTATCCTTGTTTTTGGTGACCTTGAGGTCACTGGTCAGGTATTTGGGAGGATGTCCCTCAACTGGAACTTGTCTGATGTCTTCCTTACGATTAGATTGGGATGATAACGTTTTTGGAGGAAGACTACCGAGGTAAAATGCCATTTTCATCGTCTTATATCAAGAGTCATCCTTTCAAAATGACTTCTCTCTGCTGATGTTAATGTTGATCACCTGGCGGAGGTGTAGTGTTTGTCAGATTTTCCCCCGGAACAGTTAGTTACTCTCTCCCCCTGCTTCCGTGCTGTCCTCTCTGGAAGGAAGTCACTGTGCACAGCCGACCCTCAAGGAGGGTGGAGTTATGTGCCATCTTTTTAAGGACAGAATATCTAGACAAGTTATTTGGAATTTGGCACGGTGGTTTTGTCTCCTCCCTATTTATTTATTCGGCCATTAATTTATGTCAGTATGGATTCATGGGTATTTATACTTTGAGGTATAAACCAATAATGCTTTATTTTATTGCTCGACTTGTTCAGCTTTTGCCACTGGGAGCTCTTTCAGTTGGTTCCTGTGTTCTTTTAACACATCAACTTAGTGTTTCTTTTTATTTTGAGCACTTCCTTACTTTCTGGCACTACAGGATGCTCCAACCTTATCTTGCTTATTTCCTTCCCCAATCCTTGAATATTTTTCCATTTTTCCAAGCAGCTGTGGTTCCTTTCATTGGAGAATGGTATTAGAAACCAAGTTGTGGGTATTAGGTGTGCTCATTGCTATTGAGATGTCATTGTTTCAAGGCCCATTCAACTGAAAAAGCAAGAAAATATATGTGCATTAACTCACCAGTGTACATACACATATCTATAAATTTTCCTATGCATAAACTTCTATGACTGTATTAAGCAGAATATGAGTTCATTCTGATATCTCCAACTCTAATCCGTTACTACATACATGGGTCATTCTTGCCACCTCCCCTTGTTTATCTGGACGTTTTCACTCCAGCAGTGAGGAACCTGGTTCTTGCCACCTGCCATCCATTTACTTAATTGTTCAATATCAGAGTACGTGTATAGCAATATTGTGATTGTTGGCCCATATCCTCTAGGAAAACAGCTTTATCAACTAAAGCACAGTGCTATGTGCAGTTCTTTCTTCTTTGATGTTATGGATTCTACACATTTCCAAAGTTTTTTTCATCAGCACCATTTTCCCCAACCTCCTTCAGTGATGTTAATATATTTATAATACAGTTGGGTTGTTTGTCATATTTTGTATTCCATTCTGGGATCCCCTGTCCTCCTAAATAATTTTTCTAATTTGCATCTAGCTTATAGTATCACCCAGAATAGTATCACCACCCCCAAAAAATCCACTGCTCTTTATCTAGTCAACCTCACCCAACTAACTCCTGGCAACCACTTATCTTTATCAATTTTAGAATTGGAATCATACAGTAAGTGACTTTTTCAGACCGCCTTCCTACATTTAGCAGTATACATTTCAGATTATTCATGTCTTTTAGGTAGCTTGCTTAATAACTTGTTTCTTTTTATCCCTGGATCATAGCCCCTTGTCTGGATGTACCACAGTTTGTCTATTTACCTGTTAAAGGACATGTTGGGCACTTGGAGTTTTTGGTGATTATGAATAAAGCTGTTATAAATATCTGTACAGATTTTTGTGGGGAGGTAAATTTCAGCCCATTTAGAAAAATACCTAGGAGTACAATTGCCAACTTATATGATAAGACAAGGTTTCACTTTATAAGAAACTGCCAAGCTGTCTTTCAAAGTGGCTGTGCCATTTTGCATCCCTATCAGCAAACCTGTGTCCCCATTGCCAGCATTTGGTGGTGTCATTTTTTTGGATGCCATCATTCCAAGAACTGTGTAATGGTATCTTATTGTTGTTTTTGCTTGTAATTCTCTATTGACAAATGATGTTGAGCACTTTTTCGTATGACTATTTGCCATCTGTATATATTCTTTAGTGAGGTGTCAAGATCTTTTGTTCCCTATTTATTTATTTTTGTTTGTTGGCTTTTAAGAATTCTTTCATAGTTTGGGTAGAAGCCCTTTATCAGACATGTGTTCTGCAAATATTTTCTCCAAGCATTTCGCTTGTCTTTACTCTCTTAACAGTGTCTTTTACAGAGTGGAATTTTAATTTTAATGAAGTTCAACTTACCAGTTCTTTCTTTCATAGACTGTGCTATTGGTGTTATAATGAGAAACTCCTCAGCAAACCCGAGGTCATGTAGATATTCTTCTGTTTTCTTCAAGAAGTTTTTATACTTTTCCATTTCAAATTTAGGTCTCTAATCCATTCTGAGTTAATTTTTGTGTAAGGCCTTTGTCTAGTTCATCTTTTTGCATATAGACAGTATATTGTTCCAGCACCATATGTTGAAAAGCCAACATTTATCTTTTTATTAGCAAAATATTTCTTCCCAGGTTATGGAACTAGAGTGCTGTGGAAGCGAGCTTTGAGAACTCCAGCCTCAGTTACAAGGCCTCCACACACTGTTTTCATTTCACCTGTCTTCCTGCCAAGTCAGATGCTACCTGCTGCCTACTGAGGAAAACTACAAAGTCAGACTGTGATTTTCGGTAGTATGGGAGAGGAACTGCTCTGCGTGTGTGTGTGTGTGTGTGTGTGTGTGTGTGTGTGTGTGTGTGTGTGTCCCTGCAAGAGGGGAACTTGTGGAAGAAGGGAGGCTCTACTTTAGCCTTGAAGATGTGTGTGTGTGTGTGTGTGTGTGTGTGTGTGTGTGTGTGTGTGTGTGTGTGTGTGTGTGTGTGTCCCTGCAAGAGGGGAACTTGTGGAAGAAGGGAGGCTCTACTTTAGCCTTGAAGATAGGAAACTTAGAAGATAGAAGACTCTACTTAAGACAATAGAGAATCTAATTAACATACTTTTGACACAGAAATCACGTTTTAGCAAAAATATAGAACCATGCAGTACACACACCCACACACATACTCCCTCCCTCCCTCCCTCAGCTTTTCTCCCCAGGCCTGGCTTCCCCTAAGAGCCCCATTAGTACCTTCTCTAGGCCTACTGGGAGCCCAGTGGGACCTTCTCTCCATGGTCACATGCCTTGTCTTCAGGGAACGGGAGGGCAGATTTTCATAACTGTGATGCATGTTACAATATTAAACATGTTATTCTATGAAATCAGCTACACATTTCACAATCCTGTTTGAGACAAAATCAGACATACACATTTTTTTGCTTACGATGAATTAGAAATAACGAATAGCGCCATCTTGTGGGCATCTCTATTACTACCCCAACCGCATCAGACACGGGTGAAGTCCATCAACCTCTGAGACTCAGTCGGCCTGTGTACACATCTGTAGGTAATTTATCAGCTGAGGGCAACTGATCAAGGACCTCTCCAGTTCTTTTACCTACAGTGAACATTCTGTGGCTTTTTATTTCTGTAAACAAAAAAAGTCCGGGGAGAGGACTTCCTAATAACCTATAAAGGCACTCATGGAGGGGTATTAACATTGGCATTTATATAAAAAAAATCATATTATCAGTTCTCTTATGTACTATAATTCATTTTGTATAACAAGTTTAGCTGAAAATCCTCACAGCTGATGAGCCCACATGGCATGGGAAGTCCAGAAATTTCCAAGGAGGATGGTTTTGTATTCAGCATTGTATTGAGTTTAGTTGTAGTTTTCAGTTGCTGCTAGTCTTGTCCTAAAGAATATGTTGCCATTTACTTATCACTATGATGAAAGAGCCAGGACAGACCACTCAGTAGCAGGACAGCAATTTTAGTAGCAATTTTAGACAGCAAAAAGTAGCAACTTTTTTTTAGTAGCAAAAAAAAGTGGTCCCCTGAGCCAGGGACCACTGAGACAGATGGTGGACTACAGGCTGTCTTACCAATGGGTTTCACTTCTGGGCAAGCTCACCATTGATTCAGTGAGACCGAGGAATGACAATGGAACATTCTTGGGGTGAAGGGGTTTATTACCCGGCTTGTTTTCCTGGCAAATAGATCGAGCACTAGAATTACATCTGTAATCATCCTTTTCTCTGCCTCTGCCTAGAGCATCGGGCAGAGCTCTTTATATAGGGACTCAGTCAATAATAGCTTATTGCCAAGGGTGTGGAAGCAGTAGCCTAGCAGCAGGCCAGTTACACCATCAAGTAGTTTAGGTTCAGATGAGGATCCTGGCTGTAGGACCCTTCACTTTATCCACACAGGCTAACATAGGAAATAGGATGCCAGGAGCTCTTTGGCAAGGTGGAACCAAGGTGGAGGGTTATGCTGGTCATAGCTGAGAGACTCCCTTCAGTCTCATTGTGGATAAAATGAGAGTTCCTGTGGCCTGGATTCTCACCTGGCCCTGGTTGACTAGTTCATGGCACACCTGTGGGCAATACATGGCTGTTGACTCCATATAAAGAGCTCCGTCCAGTGCTTTGGGTGCGACACGGTGACAGGGCTGCAAGGCTGCAGGAGAGCAGAACAGAGGCTGGAGTGGTGGCAGCGCCGAGGACAGGCCCAGAGGATGGCTGTGCGGGCAGAGGGGCCCAGAGGATGGCTATGAGGATAGAGGGGCCCAGGGGCAGACTGGCTTGCTGCATGCAGACTCGTTCTGAGTGAATGGGATTCTAAGTGACTGACCTGCCACCTGGAAATAAAGTTGGGTATAACCCTCTCACCCCAAGAACATTTTGCTGTCAATATTTTTGGTCACATTGAATCCCTAGCGAATTTGCCCGGGGCTGAAACCCATTGACAAGACACTCATGTTTCCTGCTTTTTGCCATGAACTCTTGGGCAGATCCCTGCACCTCACTGAGCTTTGGTACTTTTTTTCTTTTCTTTTAATCTGTAAAGTGACAGGTTTGAAATGTATAATCTCCAGCGTTCCTTCAGGACCTGAAATTCGATGTAACAAAGAGAAATCCTCTTTTCTCAGTCCTTCTTTATCCATGTTTTCTTGGTCAAAGGCAGGGTTTATCACAAAGATCCTTATTTTTAAGGATCTTTGAGCTTGAGCTTCTAGGTAGAGCATTCTGAAGCAATAGAAATGGTTTATATTTTACATAGTTAACAAATTATGGAAATACTTGAATATAATTTCTCCTTTCACTATTTTAAATCCTCACTTTGAACTCCTACAGCCCTAGAGGAGGAGTCATCAGAGAAAAGCCATATTCACTTTGATTCAAGGATGGGGGCAGCTGGGCTCTTGTTCCACTGGGGATATATATTCTCCTTGCAGATGGGTGCACTCAACATCACAGCATTTTAAGGTATCTCAGGCAGTGATGAGAGACATTATCCACCCAGCCTGCAGCTGCTACATAAGCTTCATGCCGTCAGTATCTGACAGCACTGTTGATGATAGGGAGACAAACCATCTCTTCCGTGGCCAGCTGAAGGATATCTGGGGATGGGAATAAATTCATGAAGACTTTCTCTGTTCCCAGATCACTAGGGAACATTGCTTTGCATTCGTGTGTAATTTGTGAGTGTGTATTTTAAGAGTTCTCACACATTTATGAACGAACTCTCATACGTTTCTGTTTGAGCGAATGCACTCTAAGGATTTCTGGGGTAGAGAATCTAAAATCCAACGTTACTAGAAAGTGCAACCCTCAATTGCAGTTCGTCTTTGTCAGAATTATGCTACCCACAGTTGTCCAATATACCCTTTAAAAAAATGTGGAACAGAAACTGTGTTGATGGCATTTGACCACAAGAGGGCGCTCTAACAAAACACCTCATAGCTCAAAAATATACAACTGTCTCTTCAAACATTTACATGTTAAAAATTTCTGGCTGGTCTTATGACATAAAGCTCAATGTCACAAATATTATTTCAAACTTTATGAAAGAGATTTCTTTTTCTTTTTAGGATGTTGAGAGCCTGGGAAATGAATCCTGAGCACAAGTTAAACTACTTTGTTTAGCTGGGAGTGCTTTATAATTCTTCTGTGAATTACCAAAAAAGATCAAAATTTTAAAACCCTTTTCTTCTTTAACAACAGATCAAACAACACAAACTCAGAACACCGTAGGAACATTTCCAATTCCAAACTACTTTATGGATTATCCTTGTAAGAATTCAAAGTCTAAATATGTGATAAAAAACCCCAAACAAAACCATTTTTCAATTTAGATATAATTGTCAGAAAATGCTATTTTTTTTAACCTCTTCCAGGATATAGATCCTTGAAAAAGAAAGTGGGGGAAAGGCTATGTGATAGTCTCTGAAGTAAAGTAAAGCACTGGACTGCCTTTCCCTAGTAGACAGAAAATACTCAAAGGCATTATTGCTGTGGGTAAAACTGTAATATTTCCAGAATATCTCTCCTGGCTTTAATACATCTGCATATCAACAGGCGGGTGGAGAGAAGCATGGCTTTAGTGCATTTGCATCATTCCTCAGGGGTGGAGAGAAGTTCATCTCCATATCAGTGGATGATTACCTGGGCATGGAGGGCTCATCTGTACCTGAGAGGTGAGGGGAGGGCTGGTGTTGGCTTCTGCTGGAGCAGGAGAGAAGGGCCCGGACTGCAGTTTGTAAGCAATAAATGGATTTTAAACTTAATTTTTCCATTTGACTGATTTCGGTTTTTAGAGGTATTTTGCCCCGGCATTTCCTCCCCCCGGACTTACAGTTGCCAACAATGAATATCCTTTACATTTAAACAATCTTTATTGATAGTAAATAATTAGAAAAATTGATGTTCATCTGTGCTGTTATTAATATGGCTTTGCTTAAAGGAGATTCGGCTGGTTATTCACAGATATTACGAGGTTCTCCCTCCCCTCCTTCTCAGATGACATGTTTATACTCAGGCAGCACTTCTAAATTTTTAATAAAGATGAAGAGATTCCATTTAATTAGGTAGAGTGACTTGTTTATGTGCAGGTTATACATTTATGAGTTCTAATGAAGAGCGGAAAATACCTATTGAGCAGCCTTTGAAGTTTCGCTTGTTAAGGGTAATTGTAAACCCAGCTCAATAGAAACGGCATCTCAGTCAATCCAGCGGTTGCAGAGTACAGCATGGGGAGTTAAATCTAGGTTAAAAAAACTGCACAAATAGCATGTTGATCAATGTTCAAAGGGTTTTTTTTTCCTGCCAAGTCAAAGCTCTTCCATCTTAAATTTTATTGGAATATTGAAACTGGGTCATAGTAATAAATGTTAAGATGTAACAAGGTGTTATTTTCTTTCTTAAAAAATACCTCCACCGTTTATATAAAACCTTCCTTTTTGTCTTTCAATTTTTACTTCTTATATTCTGTGTAGTCTCTTTTATCAGTAGATTAGATAACACAACCATGCTACTGTCAAAAGCATTTTTTCACATCCATAAATCCTTTCTGAAAATAAGAAGTTAATTTTTTCTTAAACTCTGACCTAAGGTAAAAATTCCAAATATTTGCGTGCCTCAGATGTACAGCAAAAAGGCCACCTAAGTTAATGAGGTCTCCTGAATTGGTGTACAGAAATGAATTACAAAGCTTAGGAAGTTGAAGAGATTTCTTGTGATTTCTTTAAGGCAATATTAATGATCGTATGGAATGAGAAATTGAGCTTTGTGTTATTACTATAGGATTAATTTTTAGTTCCTGAAAGCTGGTCTATTTATGGGTATGTTGGATGGCATTAAGCTCTGAAAAGGTTAATTTTTAAAAGAAAAGTTCTGTAGAAGGTCTATTTCCTATTATCTTTTGTAAGTTTCCCTTTGAATTGTAGTTGCAATCTGCATTTGGAGTGAGTCCAGGAAGCCTGAATAATAATGTAATCCCTGGTGGAGCCTCTTTTAGAGAAGGGAGTAGGATAAATGAAATGCTACATACAGGTCCTGACAATATATTCATCTTGATATTATCACAGCTGATGGATGGTAGCAAGGCGACTCCCAGTTTACCATCTCTAGTGTACATTATAATTTCAGTGTGAAAAACAGAACTCCAGCATACAAGAGAAATAAAGTCATCCTTAATTGAAAAGTAGGACCTTAAAAATATTCACTGAAAGGAAAATATTTGTCTTGTTGCAGGGACAATGGAGCGTAGAAAATAAAAGATTAAAGGAAAAAGGAGGAGAAATCTCTGCCCTTTGCTTAGCTTGCTGACTACATTTAAGGCTCTCCGACATGTCAGCAGTTGTACGTCCATTTTCTCTTTGCTCTGTGTGCTTGTCTAATTTATTGTCATAAGAAAACTCTACATTCTTGTCCAGAGCTAGCATTAGGTAGCTGAAATCTTAGATGGTATGGACTTAAGATAAAAAAGGACCTAATAAGGTGGGATTTGTTTTCTTATTGATCCTCTTACTTGCTTGGGCCCTGCCGACAAGCTGCAAAATGATGGGGAGGAATTAGGGCGGCAGCTCTTCAGAGAAATGGGTTCTGGCCAGGGCTGCACCTCAAAGTGGGAGAGCAGAGGATTACAAACAGCTCAAAATGAGGGGCTCAGGCTTGTGGAAGGGAAGTGGGTTCAGGGGAACAGCCACCAGCCTAAGTAAGCATGGAGGATGCTAGCCGATTTATTTTGGTTTATTGTATTTTAGGTTCTGGCAGGTTGACTGATATCCTTGATTAGACTTGATCAACATGCCTAATTCAGGCTCAATTTAAGAAACAAAAGCCTCCCAACTTTGTAGGAGACACTGGAAAAAAGGATAGGATACCATCAATAGAAGAGAAAATCAAAGGAATTCAGTACTTTTTAAAAAAGTTCACTTAGGAGTTGTTTAAAGGAAATTAAAGTGAGCAAAAGAATTTTGTGAACAAATTGAAGTTCCTGCCGGTAAGTGAAGAAAATAGGAGAAAAAGGTTGTTTGGGGGAGAAAACTACACTATTACTAAAAATAAACCTTTCTGGCCCAGTTTTGCAGAGATAGAGAATTGAATTAAACCTCCATTCATGGTCTTATTTGATAACTTAATTGACCTGGGGAGCATTAGAATCTGTCTTCTAATAGGGTAGGTAACACGTTTAATGTCCTCACTAGAGCTGCAGCATTTTCATATTACCGGCAAATAAAATATGTTTATAGATTCTACTTTATCTCACTTCCTATTTCATGTTATACTTCAGTCAGTTCAGGCATTAAGGACCATGTTCTGCTTCTGCCCACCTTTTAGTGTTGCAGGAAACCAAGAGGGAAAAACAGAACAGAAGGGAGTGGCCATTACACATGAAATATTATCGAGGACACTGGAACTCCCCGTTTTGAGAGCTGACTTTGGAGGCCCTTTGGCAAAGTATTTACACATGCAGTATTTCTGTCAATCTGCTCCCTTACTCCATCCTTTGTTTCCTTAATGGGAGAATTAGCCTTAGGTTCTTGTTAAATCTTCCTTCTGGGGAGAGAAAACAATGTACATCATTATGACCAGGCACTACCAGGAGAAATGTCAGGTGGAGTAGAGTCTCCCTTTTCAGGAGTGCTTGTCCTTGGGACACGGTTGTCCCCAGCTGCTTGAATGTCAGCACCTTGGCCTCACTTCTGAGTGCAGCCCCCCTATGGGGTAAAGGGAAGAAGACACTCAAAATTGTCCCACGGGAAGAGATGTAGGACGCACCTAGCAGAGAACTTCTGCTATTGGAGAAGGGAAGGAAGTTAAAGGCCAACTACTCTAAGCTTTTTATTTCTCAGATGGGTAAACTAAGGCCCTCTGTAGCTCGGTGAATTTTCTAAGACAATACAAGGATTTAGTGGTAGAATAGTTTCATTCCTGCAGGGCATCTTTGAGGAGGAAACTGCTGGGGAAATCTTTTAGGAACTGAGAGCTCTTTAGAAATGCGGCATCTCAGCCTCTACCCCAGGGACTGAATCAAGTTCTGCATTTCAACAAGATCCCTAGATGATTTCTGTGCAAGGTAGAATTTGAGAAGCACTGCCACCCCAAGCCCTTGCTAGAACAACTGGGCAGCGCAGAGCTGCCTAATTTCAGCAAGTGTTGCAACTACTTCTGAAAAAGATGCTCTTATAAACATTTTTAGCAAGGGTACATTAAAATTTGAAAATATGAAATGCAAAGAATAAAAAGAGTAATGCTTTACAGTAAGGATGGAGATGAGGGGAAATGGTGGTATTTAATGGAACAACTTCTCTGGAGGACAATTTGGTAGTAGGCATCAGAGTGCATACACTTTGATTCAACGATCCCACTTTCTCAGAAGCTCTTCTGGAGAAATAATTGGACTCGTTTGAAAAGATGTCTAAATAAGAATGTCATAATGTTTATGATATCTAAAAAAATTAGAAGCAGTTTAAATATCTAACAATAAATTATGAAACCTTTAATGAAATACTATGCAATTGGTTAAAGTGATAAAGGAATATTTAATATTCCAGAAATATGTTTATATATGTTTGTTGACATGTAAAAAATTCAAATTTCCATACTCTGTATTCAATATGGTAACAGTATCTTTTTCTTTTTGCTTATCTTCATTTTATGGTTCTTTTACAATTGATTTGTTGATTTGTACTAATGAGCTAATCAAAGGTGGTAATATAGTTACTATTTTGGAAGAGCATTTTTTTCTTTAAGTCTTGAATATTTTGCTTCCTAGACCGAATTCCTAAAAAGAAAAGCATTTTAACATCTTGAATGCAACTTTTTCACTATACTGACTACATTATACTTAAACTATCTGTTAAACATCTTACTCCTCCAAGACAGTGAACACCTTGATAGCAATGACTGAGCCCTTTGCATCTTTATGTCTAGGGCCTGCCATGGAGCTTGGCATTAGCATGCAGCCAATAAGTCTTTTAAATGGATGAATAAAAGGATCTTCGATGACATTGTAGAGATTTTTACCCCTTCATGAATGGCCTATGGGATTGAAGTTCTCAGCACACTGGAATTGATTGCTATGGCCTATAGGTAATGTCTTCGGTGAGGTAACTATGAAGGGCAAAGTTCTGCTTGACCTATTGGTTTAGCCTCAGTCTCTACTCTAATAAATGGTTCCATGAGGTGTGGGCAAGGGTTGAACATGTCAGGATGTCAGGCTGTAGAGTCCGCTAAAGGCTCAGAGGAAATGTGCTTCCCAGGAACCAGCCACCACCTGGTCCCATGGAGCTGACTGCTATCTAGGTGACCTATGGGGCTCCTTGGAGAGGACTGTTGTGCCCAAACAGAAGTTCATGGGCAATGGAAACTGGGTTTCCAGGTTTCAGTTTGTTTGTTTTATCGTAGTTGTAGCTTTGAATCTTATCTCATTAAGAGACAGAATTTTGAGAAACTTGCACTTTTGCTAACTACAGTTCACTCCCTTTCAGCATTATGCTAATAAGAAGGGTTTGCAAGCATTCTTTCACCTAATCCTCACTGCATCCTTATGAGGTAGGTGCCCATTTTATAGAAAAGGAGACTGAAATTGAAAGAGGTTAAGCTACTTGCCCCAAGTTCAGACACAAAGAGGTAGGGCTGGAGCCCTGGACTCCAGGAGGTCCTGGACTCAGAGCCCCCACATTCCTGCCTTGCTGTGCAGAAGTTGGGCGGCTGGTCTGAGGATTTCCTCTAGCTCTGGCACACTTCAGTGCGACTGTGCCAGTGGGGACACCCTGGGCCTTTTTGAATTTCCCTGGTTCTCCTTGTTAAACAGATTCTATTTAAGAACAGGTCTCCACATTATGGGGTCATGTATTTTTTTTTTTCTTTGTTTTGCCTCTAAGTAAACTTCCCAGAAAACCTGTTTTTAGGTAAAATAAAAAAACAACAACAACAAAAAATGGAAGAGAATAAAAAATATATTTAATAATGTAATTCATATTATTTAGAAGTAAAATATTCAAGAAAGTAGTTTGCACACTCCACATAAAGGTAAATCCCAGCTTTTATTTGGCTTATAATTTAATTATCAATTAATTTTAATCCATAAAGTTCTGAGAAAATTCATGGAAGGTGAGTTTTCATTAAATTCTTTGAATATATTTGAACATAGGTTTATTTCTTGGGTTATTCCAATTTCTGTATTTGGAAATATTAACAGTATAAAAAATAGGTTCTAATAAGCAAAATTGGGGAAATGTTTCTCATGTTGAGTGATACAGCAGTGAAATATGAATGTTTGTAAATCTTTCTTGGCTGCTTTACATTTGGAATTTGCAGAGAAATCTCAAAAAACATCTGGGGAAGGGTCATGATTTGGTCCAAATGATATATCCAAGAGGTTTCAAAATCATAAAATCATAGGAAACTATTCTGGGCTTCCTTAGTTTCCTCTTTCCCAAATGGATTATATCTTAATTTTACCAGTTTGAAACAGATTTATTTGCATTGTTACTTGATTGAATCTGTCTCTGCCACTAGCCTGGGAGCTGCCTAAAAGCAGGGGGGCCCTTGTTTTGCTCGTTTTCCTTGTCATCGTGTATATGCAGCACCTGAAAGCATATAAGAGCACCTAACAGCAGCAAGAATGATAACTAATACTTGTTGAGCCCTTGCTATGTTCCAGGTATGGTAAGTATTTAATATCAAGTCATGTAATGGAACGTCTGACAAATACAGGTTGAATGAAAAAACGAATTTTATATAAATGAAAAACCACATCTGGGAGGCATTTAGTGCTGTGGAGGTTTGGGAGACTGTTTATTACAAGAACTGAAGGATATGGGACTTGAAGTGATTTGGCAAAGCACAGCTTTTCTGTTTTGTACCTGGCAAATACTTAAGTTTTCATGTTTTTACATTCTTTTTCATTTGTTTGACCCTAAAGCAGATTTTAAAGAAACAAGAGATAAGTCTAGACATTATCTAACTACTTGAAGACAGAGAACAGCAATACCATTAAAATTAGTCTTTCATTTTAACGGAGAAATCTTTGACTACCAGCTCTGAGCTCTCGTGGTGGGAGGGGAGGATTATCTTTCCAGAAAGTTTCAAGCAGATGTCTATGTTGCTGCTGCAGTAACTTCCACTTAATTTATTGTCATTTAGTGCAAAAATTGATGAGAACATAACCTTTGTAAGGTTTTTATGTTTTATTGGCTATAAAAGATAAAATATGGAGTGAAAGGAAGTAAAATAGTATTTTGTTAGGTCGGGGGATGGATTTATGCTTTAACTAACTGATAGAATAATCAGAGGGTCATGAAGATCAGAGTCTCTGCCTCCTATCTCTTCTCTTTTTATGTGTGCATTCAACAAGCTTCTCTTTGTGGCTGTCAGACCCATGGGAGCTCCCCCAACACCCGGCCCCTTTTGTCCAAGGGCATTAACTCAGCTGTTTGGATCAAGAATATCACGGAGGCTTCTGTTTCAGACATTAAGCAATTGGGATAAGTCTAAATGAATCAGATACTTGACATGTGCAAATGGGATGTTTGTTCACAAGGGACTCTGGCTTCATTGTGTCTTGAATGAACAGGCAAAAAACAAAGTGTGTGAGTTAAACTGAAGTTTTCTGGAAACACACAAAGAGATCAGGATCTTTGCAAGTTGCTGGTGACTGCGCTGTGGGGGAGGATGCTGGGAAGGCCCAACCCTGCTGATTCCCCCAACACACACTCCCCAGCCAAAAAAAAAAAAAAGAAAGAAAGAAAAGATTTCAAAATTTCAGAGTGGGTTTTCCAGGCATCCGAATCACCTGGAGGATTTGTGAAAACCCAGATTGCTGTGGCCAAGCCTGAGTTTCTGATTTAGAAAGTCTGGGGTGGGGCTTGAGAATTTGCATCTTAATAAGCTCCCAGGTGATGCTCATTGGGGCCACTCTTGTAAGAACCACTGCTCTAAGCAGGCATTTGTCCGCAGCACTGCTGGGCGGACGTGCTTCAGGGAGAGTCCAGAAGACTTCTCATCCCGGAAGGTGAGTTTGCAGGGGTGTATGTGTGTTTCATGGGCAAGAAAGCCAGGACCTGCCCTAAGGATAAACAGCTGCTTTAATGTTTAGAGCTTTCAATCTGAGATTGGGCCAGGGAATAAAAAATGTATGTTATTATCTTAAGTTTGTTTTGTAGGATTTGCTTCCAAAGTAATCTACTTGCTCGGAGCTCCTTGGAGGTGCCAGTCTGTTTTATTTCTGTGTCCTGGCTGTTAAGCACAGTGCCATGCACCAGGCCTGGCACATAATTTGCAAGACTAGTGGGAAAAGAAAATGTAGGGTTCCTTGTCCCAAAAATTCAGAATTTGAGGATAGTGACAGGAGGGTATTAATTCCAGTGTGGGCCCTCTAACTTCAGGGCCCTGTATGAATATATTATATAGGTTTCATACTCACGAAGCTGGTCCTCTGCTTGCCACCTAGAAGATACTCACCAGGAGCAAGCAGTTTAGTAGCTCCTTTCACCAAAGGATCATTGACAAAAGATTGACCCCAGGGGGTTTTTGAAGGACCTCGGGTTTTGACTTCCTCTATTTTTTTTTTCCTTGGGTGAAGGCAGGTGCTGTCACTTTATGCAGCCTTGGCGTTATCCTGGTGCCTTTGCACCTGTTGCCCCAGTTGCAGTTCTGTGAGGTAGCCATTAGGGGCCCATTTGTATGAGGCTCAGCTGAGGCTAGACCCTAGTGATTTGGACTAGTTTTCTCAAGTTTAGTGCTTCTTAAAAAACTTATGTTTAAATTGCCACATTCGTTCTCAGAGGTTTAGTGCTTTGCTTGAAGCCACGCAGCCAGTGACAGTTGAACAGGAATTTTGAACCCAGTCTTCTAAACCCTAACTGGACATTCTTTCTATTACCCACAACAGAAGAAAGGAAGTTTTGGGAAGTTCATTGATTCTATTTATCAATTACTTTTGAGTTCTGAGCTTTAATATTGAGTGAGGACTCTAATAGACTCCTGGTCTATTACTGTCCCTGTATATATACTCTTCTGTTGTGGAATAAATGATTCCTCAAATATACCCTGTTCCCAAGAGAGTCTGGCCCCTTAAGTTTTACTTAGGCTGGCTTGGAAACTCCCACTGAGTTAATCCCCCAGTCCGTATTTTTCTGTGGTGCTACCCAATGTTTAGACTAAATAAAATATTTACTACCCAGTACACTGGAATTTCCTGTGTACGCCACCCTCTTGATTTCTCTGTGGGTACCTCACCATCACTCTCCTCTTCTCTGTGGCTGTGAAGCCACGCAGGCAAGCTTATACGGCTGGATGCTCATGGACAGGCTGTCTGGGTTTGAGTCTGATCTTGGCCAAGTTTTTGACTTAGCCACATTTGAGCTTGTTTCCTGGTGTGTAAAACAGGGAGAATGCAGTAACAGAGGTTTGCCGTGATGGTTAAAGGGCCTCACTTATGCAGAGCTCTTTGGAAATAGCATCACTGTGTAAAGGGCTTGTTCTAGACACTAGGCAGTGGGTCGAATCTATGTGGTTTATTCTCTGATGTTTGTTTTGTACTCCTCCCCCCACACAACCCCCCCGAGCGAAGGGACTGTTGGACCGTTGCCTTTTCCCATGGTACATCTGCACTACAGAACATTCAAGATTTCAAACTGAAGAACCATGGAGGGGGTGGTGGTGTCACAATTGGCATGTGCTTTGAAGCAGCCTTTTTTTTGTGGGGGGGTCTTGAGTGGGGGGTGAGAATGCTACATAAAAAAAAAATTACACCTCATAGGTGGCTAAGTGTTCCAACAATGTGAGGAAATCAATGTGTGTATGCATGTAGCCTGAGGGTTTCAGCCCTGGGCAAGACCCCTCTGGATATGGTGAGAGCAAAAAATGACAACAATGTTTTTGGGGTAAAAGATCTTACACCAAGCTTTACTCATGATGGCAGGTTGAGTGCCAAAATCCCTTCTGCTTCCTGGGCAGTCTGCATGCAGCATGCTGTTCTCTGCCTCCGGACCTCTGCACCGCCTCACAGCCCCAGAGCACTGGGTGGAGCTCTTTGTTTAGAGTCAGTAATAGCTCATTGCCCACACCTGTGCAGCAGATAAGCCGACCAGGATCAGGTGAGGATCCTGCACATGGACCTTCCATTTTCCCTACAGTATGATTATGTATAAGCAAGTGTGTAATGCACTCATGAACTTCATCATTAAAATCCCCCCAACCATGTCTGTCAATCTTCCCACACTCCAGTTTTGCAGTACATTTTGAATGAACTGAATCTGTGATAAGAGGCTGGGGAAAATAATTTTACTTCAGTGCACTCACTACAGCTGCTCATTCCCAGTTTATTTGTTCCCAGTGTTTAGAATAGATGCAAGTATTTGTTTACCAAGATTGTGATATGTTTTCCTATACCCAAAACTGTTTTTTAAATTAAAGTATCATTGACATACAATCTTATGAAAGTTTCACAAGAGCAACATTGTGGTTTCAGCATTCACCCATATTATCAAGTCCCCCCTACCCCATTGCAATCACTGTCTATCAGGGTAGTAAGATGCTATAGTCATTACTTGTCTTTGTGCTATACTGCCTTCCCCATGACCTACCTATTTTATGAATGCTAATTATAATGCCCCTTAATCCCTTTCTTCCTCCCTCCCTACCCATCCTCCCCAACTCCTCCCCTTTGGTAACCACTAGTCCCTTCTTGGAGTCTGTGAGTCTGCTGCTGTTTTGTTCCTTCAGTTTTGCTTGTTGTTATTCCACAAATGAGGGAAGTCATTTGGAACTTGCCTTTTTTCTGCCTGGCTTATTTCGCTGAGCATAATACCATCTAGCTCCTTCCATGTTGTTGCAAATGGTAGCATTTGTTTTATTTTTTGTGGCTGAATAATATTCCATTGTGTATATGTACCACATCTTCTGTATCCATTCATCTACTGATGGATGCTTAGGTTGCCTCCATATCTTGGCTATTGTAAATAGTGCAGCAATAACCATTGGGGTGCTTATGTCTTTTTGAATCCGGGATCTTGTTTTCTTTGGGTAAATTCCTAGGAGGACAATTACTGGATCAAGTGGTATTTCTATTTTTATTTTTTTGAGGAACCTCCATATTGCTTTCCACAATGGCTGAACTAATTTACATTCCCACCAACAGTGTAGGAGGGTTCTCCTTTCTCTGCATCCTCACCAGCATTTGTTGTTTCTTGTCTTTTGGATGTTGGCCATCCTAACTGGTGTGAGGTGATACTTCACTGTGGTTTTAATTTGCATTTCCCTGATGATTAGCGATGTGAAGCATCTCTTCATGTGCCTGTTGGCCATCTGAATTTCTTCTTTGGAGAAGTGTCTATTCAGATCCTCTGCCCATTTTTTAATCAGGTTATTTGTTTTTTGGGTGTTCAGGTGTGTGAGCTCTTTATCTGATAAGGGGTTAACACCCAAAATATATTAGTTGTTTATGAATATATTCTCCCATACTGTAGGATGCCTTTTTGTTCTGCTGATGGTGTCCTTTGCTGTGCAGAAGCTTTTTAGTTTAATGTAGTCCCATTTGTTCATTTTTGCTTTATTTCCTTTGCCCAGGGATATGTGTTCAGGAAAAAGTTGCTCATGGTTATATTCAAGAGATTTTTGCCTATGTATTCTTTTAAGAGTTTTATGGTTTCATGACTTACATTCAGGTCTTTGATCCATTTTGAATTTACTTTTGTGTATGGGGTTAGACAGTAATCCAGTTTCATTCTCTTACATGTAGCTGTCCAGTTTTGCCAACTCCAGTTGTTGAAGAGGTATTGTATATCTGCATTGTATATCCATGGCTCCTTTATCATGTATTAATTGATCACAGAATGCATGGGTTTATATCTGGACTCTCTATTCTGTTCCACTGATCTATGTGTCTATCCTTATGCCAGTACCAAATTGCTTCGATTACTGCAGCTTTGTAATGCAGCTTGAAGTTGGGGAGCATAATCCTCCCAGGTTTGTTCTTCCTTCTCAGGATTTCTTTGGCTACTCAGTGTCTTTTGTGGCTCCATATGAATTTTGGAACTATTTGCTCTAGTTCGTTGAAGAATGTTGTTGGTATTTTGATAGAGATTGCATTGAATCTGTAGATTGCTTTAGGCAGGACCAAAAATATTTTTATACAGCTAAAATGTTAGAACACACATCAAAGAATGACATGAAACTAGACATGTCTAATTCCAGCTGCTTTGTCCTGATTATAATGGGGGAGATGGAGGCTCTATATCTTTTAGCTGTAGGTACCATTTCAGCACCCCTTGCTTCATCCCTTCTGACCTTTCTGTATTTGTGCAGCAGCTACTGGTAAGCTTGATGTCATCTACATCCATCCTCCCACCAAAAAACAACCCAATTGTCTAGGCAACCATTGTTGTCCTTGTGATAGTGATGAGATCAGGTCTTTGGAGGATAGGGTTGAGTGTATGGGTAATAGCTGCATTACAATAATATTCAGTTGAGATTGCCCATCAGGGCTTAACTGAAGGTTTTATTTCAAGTGCCTAGAGAATTCTCTACATTTTTATACTTATTAAAGACATGTGAAATCAAGAACATAATTTGGACTATATAATTTGACAACTTCATGGAAAAAAAAAACCCCCACATTGCTGGTGCCCAGTGAGAGCCCCAAATCTGTTTTGGTAGTGATAAAATTTGTGCCATCTTTTCTGTGATTTGCTGCCCTACATTCTGGTTGACCCAGGTGATAAAGGATGACATACATACCTAAAACCAGAGAAAATCTAAGAAATCCACTATTGGTATGGGATTTTGTCTCTTCTCTCACTGTACATGCAGAGACAAACCAGCCAGTGTTTTCTCCTTTAATTTTGCTTTTCTCTTCTCTCTGTGTAAGCTAATGAGCATCAGATGACTGCTTCCACATAACTTCAATGCTAATTGAGCTTTTAAATGCTAAGTTGAACTCTTCATCTCTCTCCTTTTACCTCCATTCAATGGAGGAAACTGTTCCTCACTAACACCCCTGTTCCTTCCTCTGAATTCCGTATCTTCCTTCTGAACTCCACATCCAAATCAGATACATTTTTTTTCATTGTAATTGTCTTAATGTATTAAAATTTTTTTATTAAGGTATGATTGATATATACTCTTATGAAGGTTTGACAGGAAAAAACAATGTGGTTACCACATTTACCCATATTATCAAGTCCCCACCCATACCCCAATGCAGTCACTGTCCATCAGTGCAGCAAGATGTCACAGATGCACTATGTGCCTTCTCTGTGATACACTGTTCTCCCTGTGACCCCCCATACCATGTGTACTAAACATAATACCCCTCAATCTACTTCTTCCCACACCCCGCTCCTTTGGTAACCACTAGTTCATTCTTGGAGTCTCTGAGTCTGATGCCATTTTGTTCTTTCAGTTTCGCTTCATTGTTATACTCCACAAATGAGGGAAATCATTTGGCATTTGTCTTTCTCCACCTGGCTTATTTCACTGAGCATAATATTCTCCAGCTCCATCCATGTTGCTGCAAATGGTTGGATTTTTCCTCTTCTTATGGCTGAGTAGTATTCCATTGTGTATATGTACCACATCTTCTTTATCCATTCATCTACCGATGGACATTTAGGTTGCTTCCAATTCTTGGCTATTGTAAATAGTGCTGCGATAAACATAGGGGTACATCTGTCTTTCTCAAACTTGATTGCTGCGCTCTTAGGGTAAATTCCTAGGAGTGGAATTCCTGGGTCAAATGGTAGGTCTGTTTTGAGCATTTTGATGAACCTCCATAGTGCTTTCCACAATGGTTGAACTAATTTACATTCCCACCAGCAGTGTAGGAGGGTTCCCCTTTCTCCACAGCCTCGCCAACATTTGTTGTTGTTTGTCTTTTGGATGGCAGCTATCCTTACTGGTGTGAGGTGATACCTCATTGTAGGTTTAATTTGCATTTCTCTGATAATTAGCGATGTGGAGCATCTTTTCATGTGTCTGTTGGCCATCTGTATTTCTTTTTTGGAGAACTGTCTGTTCAGTTCCTCTGCCCATTTTTTAATTGGGTTATTTGTTTTTTGTTTGTTGAGGCGTGTGAGCTCCTTATATATTCTGGACGTCAAGCCTTTATCAGATCTGTCATTTTCAAATATATTCTCCCATACTGTAGGGTTCCTTTTTGTTCTATTGATGGTGTCTTTTGCTGTACAGAAGCTTTGCAGCTTAATGTAGTCCCACTTGCTCATTTTTGCTGTTGTTTTCCTTGCCCGGAGAGATATGGTCAAGAAGAGGTCACTCATGTTTATGTCTAAGAGGTTTTTGCCTATGTTTTTTTCCAAGAGTTTAATGGTTTCATGACTTACATTCAGGTCTTTGATCCATTTTGAGTTTACCTTTGTATATGGGGTTAGACAATGGTCCAGTTTCATTCTCCTACATGTAGCTGTCCAGTTTTGCCAGCACCATCTGTTGAAGAGACTGTCATTTTGCCATTGTATGTCCATGGCTCCTTTATCAAATACTAATTGACCATATATGTTTGGGTTAATTTCTAGAGTCTCTTATCTGTTCCACTGGTCTGTGGCTCTGTTCTTGTGCCAGTACCAAATTGTCTTGATTACTATGGCTTTGTAGTAGAGCTTGAAGTTGGGGAGTGAGATCCCCCCTACTTTATTCTTCTTTTTCAGGATTGCTTTGGCTATTCGGGGTCTTTGGTGTTTCCATATGAATTTTTGAATTATTTGTTCCAATTCATTGAAGAATGTTGCTGGTAATTTGAGAGGGATTGCATCAAATCTGTATATTGCTTTGGGCAGGGAGGCCATTTTGACGATATTCTTCCTAACCAGGAGCATGGGATGAATTTCCATTTATTAGTGTCCCCTTTAATTTCTCTTAAGAGTGACTTTTAGTTTTCAGAGTATAAGTCTTTCACTTCTTTGGTTAGGTTTATTCCTAGGTATTTTATTCTTTTTGATGCAATGGTGAATGGAATTGTTTTCCTGATTTCTCTTTCTATTGGTTCATTGTTAGTGTATAGGAAAGCTACAGATTTCTGTGTGTTAATTTTGTATCCTGCAACTTTGCTGTATTCCGATATCAGTTCTAGTAGTTTTGGAGTGGAGTCTTTAGGGGTTTTTATGTACAGTATCATATCATCTGCAAATAGTGAGTTTAACTTCTTCTTTACCAATCTGGATTCCTTGTATTTCTTTGTTTTGTCTGATTGCCATGGCTAGGACCTCCAGTACTATGTTAAATAACAGTGGGGAGAGTGGGCATCCCTGTCTGGTTCCCGATCTCAGAGGAAATGCTTTCAGCTTCTCGCTGTTCAGTATAATGCTGGCTGTGGGTTTATCATATATGGCCTTTATTATGTTGAGGTACTTGCCCTCTATTCCCATTTTGCTGAGAGTTTTTATCGTGAATGGATGTTGAATTTTGTCAAATGCTTTTTCAGCATCTATGGAGATGATCATGTGGTTTTTGTCTTTCTTTTTGTTGATGTGGTGGATGATGTTGCTGGATTTTCGAATGTTGTACCATCCTTGCATCCCTGGGATGAATCCCACTTGGTCATGGTGTATCATCCTTTTGATATACTGCTGAATTCTGTTTGCTAATATTTTATTGAGTATTTTTGCATCTACATTCATCAGGGATATTGGTCTGAAATTTTCTTTTTTGGTGGGGTCTTTGCCTGGTTTTGGTATTAGGGTGACGTTGGCTTCATAGAATGAGTTTGGGAGTATTCCCTCTTCTTCTATTTTTTGGAACACTTGAAGGAGAATGGGTATTATGTCTTCTCTGTGTGTCTGATAAAATTCCGAGCTAAATCCGTCCGGCCCTGGGGTTTTGTTCTTGGGTAGTTTTTTGATTACCGTTTCAATTTCTTTGCTCGTAATTGGTTTGTTTAACTTTTGTGTTTCTTCCTTGGTCAGTCTTGGGAGGTTGTATTTTTCTAGGAAATTGTCCATTTCTTCTAGGTTTTCCAGCTTGTTGGCATATAGGTTTTCATAGTAGTCTTTAATAATTCTTTGTATTTCTGTGGAGTCTGTCGTGATTTTTCCATTCTCATTTCTGATTATGTTGATTTGTGTTGATTCTCTTTTTCCCTTAATAAGTTGGGCTAGAGGCTTATCTATTTTGTTTATTTTCTCGAAGAACCAGCTCTTGGTTTCGTTGATTTTTGCTATTGTTTTATTCTTCTCAATTTTGTTAATTTCTTCTCTGATCTTTATTATGTCCCTCCTTCTGCTGACTTTAGGCCTCATTTGTTCTTCTTTTTCCAGTTTTAATAATTGTGATGTTAGACTATTCATTTGGGATTGTTCTTCCTTCTTCAAGTGTGCCTGGATTGCTATATACTTTCCTCTTAAGACTGCTTTCACTGCATCCCACAGAAGTTGGGGCTCTGTGTTGTTGTTGTCACTTGTTTCTATATATTCCTTGATCTCTATTTTGATTTGTTCTTTGATCCATTGATTATTTAGAAGCATGTTGTTAAGCCTCCATGTGTTTGTGAGCCTTTTTGTTTTCTTCGTAGAATTTATTTCTAGTTTTATACCTTTGTGGTCTGAAAAGTTGGTTGGTAGAATTTCAATATTTTGGAATTTACTGAGGCTCTTTTTGTGGGCTAGTATGTGGTCTATTCTGGAGAATGTTCCATGTGCACTTGAGAAGAATGTGTATCCTGTTGCTTTTGGATGTAGAGTTCTATAGATGTCTATTAGGTCCATCTGTTCTAGTGTGTTGTTCAGTGCCTCTGTGTCCGTCCTTATTTTCTGCCCGGTGGATCTATCCTTTGGGGTGAGTGGTGTGTTGAAGTCTCCTAAAATGAATGCATTGCGGTCTATTTCCCTCTTTAGTTCTGTTAGTATTTGTTTCACATATGCTGGTGCTCCTGTGTTGGGTGCATATATATTTAGAATGGTTATATCCTCTTGTTGGACTGAGCCCTTTATCATTATGTAGTGTCCTTCTTTATCTCTTGTTACTTTCTTTGTTTTGAAGTCTATTTTGTCTGATATTAGTACTGCAACCCCTGCTTTCTTCTCACTGTTGTTTGCCTGAAATATGTTTTTCCATCCCTTGACTTTTAGTCTGTGCATGTCTTTGGGTTTGAGGTGAGTTTCTTGTAAGCAGCATATAGATGGGTCTTGCTTTTTTATCCAGTCTATTACTCTGTGTCTTTTGATTGGTGCATTCAGTCCATTTACATTTAGCGTGACTATTGACAGATATGTACTTATTGCCATTGCAGGCATTAAATTCATGGTTACCAAAGGTTCAAGGTTAGCCTCTTTAGTATCTTACTGCCTAACTTAGCTCGCTTATTGAGCTGTTATATACACTGTCTGGAGATTCTTTTCTTCTCTCCCTTCTTATTCCTCCTCCTCCCTTCTTCATATGTTGTGTGTTTTGTTCTGTGCTCTTTTTAGGAGTGCTCCCATCTAGAGCAGTCCCTGTAGGATGCCCTGTAGAGGTGGTTTGTGGGAAGCAAATTCCCTCAGCTTTTGCTTGTCTGGGAATTGTTTAATCCCGCCATCATATTTAAATGATAGTTGTGCTGGACACAGTATCCTTGGTTCAAGGCCCTTCTGTTTCATTGCATTAAATATATCATGCCATTCTCTTCTGGCCTGTAGGGTTTCTGTCGAGAAGTCTGATGTCGGCCTGATGGGTTTTCCTTTATAGGTGACCTTTTTCTCTCTAGCTGCCTTTAAAACTCTTTCCTTGTCCTTGGTCCTTGCCATTTTAATTATTATGTGTCTTGGTGTTGTCCTCCTTGGATCCTTTCTGTTGGGGGTTCTGTGTAATTCCATGGTCTGTTTGATTATTTCCTCCCCCAGTTTGGGGAAGTTTTCAGCAATTATTTCTTCAAAGAGACTTTCTATCCCTTTTCCTCTTTCTTCTTCTTCTGGTACCCCTATAATACGAATATTATTCCTTTTGGATTGGTCACATAGTTCTCTTAGTGTTGTTTCATTCCTGGAGATCCTTTTATCTCTATGTCAGCTTCTATACGTTCCTGTTCTCTGGTTTCTATTCCTTTAATGGCCTCTTGCATCTTATCCATTCTGCTTATAAATCCTTCCAGGGATTGTTTTACTTCTGTGATCTCCTTCCTGACATCTGTGATCTCCCTCCAGACTTCATCCCATTGCTCTTGCATTTTTCTCTGCATCTCTGTCAGCATGTTCATGATTTTTATTTTGAAGTCTTTTTCAGGAGGACTGGTTAGGTCTGTCTCCTCAGGTGTTGAGTCTGTGATCTTTGTCTGCCTGTAGTTTTGCCTTTTCATGGTGATAGAGATAGTTTGCAGAGCTGGTATGAGTGACCGCTGGAAGAGCTTCCCTTCTTGTTGGTTTGTGGCCTTCCTCTCCTGGGAGAATAGCAACCTCTAGTGGCTTATGCTTGTCAGCCGTGTGCAGACAGGGCTTCTGCTTCCTGCCCGGTTGCTTTGGAGTTTATCTCCGCTGTTGCTGTGGGTGTAGCCTGGCTGGGGCTGCTCTCCAAAATGGAGGAGCCCCTTTGGAGGGGGAGCGGCCGGGAGGCTATTTATCTCCTTAAGGGTCCTCTGTGCTCCCTGTTGCCCAGGGTGTTAGTGTCCAGAGATCCCCAGATTCCCTGCCTCTGGTCTAAGTGTCCTGTCCTGCCCCTTTAAGACTTCCATAAAGCACTCTCCAAACCAAAATAACAATAGCAACAACGAAAGAGGAAAAAGAAAAAAAAAAAAGGATAAAAATGTGTGATTTTCTTTGTCCTCAGGCGCCGGTCCCAGGCACCTGCTCACCGGTCCTGCTGCCCTGCCTCCCTAGCACCGGGGTCCCTGTCCCTTCAAGGCTTCCAAAAAGCACCCGCCAAAAAAAAAAAAAAGGAAAAACGTGCGATTTTCTTTGTCCTCAGGCGCTGGTCCCAGGCACCTGCCCACCGGTCTTGCTGACCTGCCTCCCTGGTATTGGGGTCCCCGTCCCTCCAAGGCTTCCAAAAAGCACTCGCCAAAAAGAAAAAAGAAAAGGGGAAAAACGCGCGATTTTCTCTGTCCTCAGGTGCTGGTCTCAGGTACCCGCCCACCGGTCCCGCCGCCCTGCTTCCCTGGCATCTGGGTCCCCTCCCTTTAAGGCTTCCAAAAAGCACTCGCCAAAAAAAAAAAAAAAAAGGGAAAAACGTGCAATATTCTTTGTCCTCAGGTGCCTGTCCCAGGCACCCGCTCACCGGTCCCATAGGGAAAAACACGCGGTCCTCAGGCGCTGGTCCCAGGCACCCCCTCACTGGTCCCGCTGCCCTGCCTCCCTAGCAATGGGGTCCCTGTCCCTTTAAGGCTTCCAAAAAGCACTCGCCAAAAAGAAAAAGGGGAAAAAAGCACGATTTCCTCCGTCCTCAGGCGCCGGTCTCAGGCATCCCCCCACCGGTCCCGTAGGGAAAAACGCGCGATCTTTGTCCTCAGGCGCCGGTCCCAGGCACCGCTCACTGGTCCCGCCACCCTGCCTCCCTAGCACCAGGGTCCCTGTCTCTTTAAGGCTTCCAAAAAGCACTCGCCAAAAAAAAAAAAAACCGCTCTGGTTTCTTTCCACCTGCTGGGAGCCGGGAGGAGGGGCACTTGGGTCCCGCCGGGCCGGGGCTTGTATCTTACCCCCTTTGCAACGTGCTGGGTTCTTGCAGGTGTGGATGTGGTCTGGATGTTGTCCTGTGTCCTCTGGTCTCTATTTAGGAAGAGTTTTATTTGTTATATTTTCATAGATCTATGTGTTTTGGGAAGGAGATTTCTACTGCTCTACTCACGCCGCCATCTTGGCTCCGCCTCACCACTGAATTTTATCAGACATATAGAGAAGACATAATACCCATTCTCCTTAAAGTTTTCCAAAAAATAAAAGAGGAGGGAATACTTCCAAACTCATTCTATGAAGCCAACATCACTCTAATACCAAAACTAGCCAACGAAAGACACCACAAAAAAAGAAAATTACAGACCAATATCCCTGAAGAATATAGATGCAAAAATACTCAACGAAATATTAGCAAACCAAATTCAAAAATACATCAAGAGGATCATACACCATGATCAAGTGGGATTCATCTCAGGGATGCAAGGATGGTACAACAATTGAAAATCCATCAACATCATCCACCACATCAACAAAAAGAAGGACAAAAACCACATGATCATCTCCATAGATGCTGAAAAAGCATTTGACAAAATTCAACATCCATTCATGATAAAAATTATCAACAAAATGGGCATAGAGGGCAAGTACCTCAACATAATAAAGGGCATATATGAAAACCCACAGCCAACATCATACTTAACAGCAAGAAGCTGAAAGCTTTCCCTCTAAGATCGGGAACAAGATAGGTATGCCCACTCTCCCCACTGTTATTCAATATACTATTGGAGGTCCTAGACATGGCAATCAGGCAACACAAAGAAATACAAGGAATCCAGATAGGTAAAGAAGAAGTCAAACTGTCATTATTTGAAGTTGACATTATATTGTACATAAAAAAACCGTAAAGACTCCATTCTAAAACTACTAGAACAAATATCTGAATTCAGCAAAGTTGCAGAATACAAAATTAACACACAGAAATCTGTTGCTGTCCTATACACTAACAATGAACTAGCAGAGAGAGAAATCAGCAAAACAATCCTATTTACAATTGCATCAAAAAGAATAAAATACCTAGGAGTAAACCTAACCAAGGAAGTGAAAGACCTATACTCTGAAAACTACAAGACACTCTTAAGAGAAATTAAAGAAGACACTAACAAGTGGAAATTCATCCCATGCTCTTGGCTAGGAAGAATTAATATTGTCAAAATGGCCATCCTGACTAAAGCACTCTACAGATTCAATGCAATCCCTATCAAAATACCATCAGAATTCTTCAACAAACTGGAACAAATAGTTTTAAAATTCATATGGAACCACAAAAGACCCTGAATAGCTAAAGAAATCCTGAGAAGGATGTACAAAACAGGGGGGATCTCACTTCCCAACTTCAAGCTCTACTACAAAGCCACAGTAATTAAGACAATTTAGTACTGGCACAAGAACAGACCCACATACCAGTGGAACAGAATAGAGAGTCCAGATATTAACCCAAACATATATGGTCAGTTAATATGTGATAAAGGAGTCATGGACATACAATGGGGAAATGACAGCCTCTTCAACAGCTGATGTTGGCAAAACTGGACAACTACATGTAAGAGAATGAAAATGGATCATGGTCTAACCCCATACACAAAAGTAAATTTGAAATGGATTAAAGACCTGAATGTAAGTCATGAAACCATAAACTTTTTAGAAAAAAAACATAAGCAAATATCTCTTGGACCTTAACATGAGCAACTTCTTCATGAACATATCTCCCCAGGCAAGGAAAACAAAAGCAAAAATGAACAAGTGGGACTATATCAAGCTGAAAAGCTTCTGTACAGCAAAGGACACCACCAATAGAACAAAAAGGTACCCTACAGTATGGGAGAATATATTCATAAATGACAGATCCAATAAAGGGTTGACATCCAAAATATGTAAAGAGCTCATGCATCTCAACAAAGAAAAAGCAAATAGTCTAATTGAAAAATGGTCTGAGGAGCTGAACAGAGAATTCTCAAAAGAAGAAATTCAGTTGACCAACAGATACATGAAAAGATGCTCCACATCGCTAATCATCAGAGAAATGCAAATTGAAAGCACAATGAGCTATCACCTCACACCAGTAAGGATCAACACCATCCAAAAGATGAACAACAACAAATGTTGGCGAGGTTGTGGAGAAAGGGGAACCCTCCTACACTGCTGGTGGGAATGTAAATTAGTTCAGCCATTGTGGAAAGCAGTATGGAGGTTCCTCAAAATGCTCAAAATAGAAATACCATTTGACCCAGGAATTCCACTCCTAGAAATTTACCCTAAGAATGCAGCACTCCAGTTTGAAAAAGACAGATGCATGCCTATGTTTATCGCAGCCCTATTTACAATAGCCAAGAATTGGAAGCAACCTAAATGTCCATCAGTAGATGAATGGATAAAGAAGATGTGGTACATATACACAATGGAATATTACTCAGCCATAAGAAGAAAAGAAATCCTACCATTTGCAACAACATGGATGGAGCTAGAGGGTATTATGCTCAGTGAAATAAGCCAGGTGGAGAAAGACAAGTATCAAATGATTTCATTCATCTGTGGAGTATAAGAACTAAGAAAAAGACTGAAGGAGCAAAACAGCAGCAGACTCACAGAACCCAAGAATGGACTAATAGTTACCAAAGGGAAAGGGACTGGGGGGGATGGGTGTGAAGGGAGGGATAAGGGGTGAGGGGAGGAAAAAAAGAAAGTGGCCCTATGATTAGCATGTATAATGTGGGGGGAGGCACGGGGAGGGCTGTACAACACAGAGAAGACAAGTAGCGATTCTATAGCATCTTACTACGCTGATGGACAGTGACTGTAATGGGATATGTGGCGGGGATTGGTGTTGGAGGGAATCTTATAAACATAATGTTCCTCATGTAATTGTAGATTAATGATACCAACAAAGAAAAAAAACCTAAACCAGAAAACTAAGGAAAATGAAAAACCACAGAGGTATCAACTCTAGAGAAAACAGTTGGACAAGACAGGGAAAAAATAATTGTAATATACTTCATGGCTCAGCAGTGGATAGCACTTATATAATCATAATGTGAAACTGAGTAATGATCAAACCAAAATTTTGATTACAAAGAGAAGATTGGGAAGCACACCCATATGTGGTATGTTTGCATGTTGGGGAGTTGAGGCAGAGAGAAAGCGAGATACCTGTTTTCAGTAGGGAAAGTCAGTAGGCAATGCCTAAGACTAAGAAAACCAAAGCAAAAAGCTTATACCTTATACCAGATATATGAAGGAAAATACTAAAATAAATAGTAAGTGTTTTATTGGAGTGGAGGGAAGGATGTGGTAGAGCCAATTGCCTTTTCAAATTCTTTGTATAATTTTGATTGTGGTAGAAACAGCAATCAAATCATGTTAGAAATATGTTATTAGATGGGATGGCAAACATTCTCACCTTCTGAAAGGTTGAGGAAAGACTGTAAACACTTTCAGGAGTCAAACTAGTGGTCTTGTTTGTTGCCACAAATATCTGAAATGATAAAAAAATAACATAGCCTTGAATAGAAGAAAAAAAGTTAAAGCAGCTTAGAGAATATGTGTTTTCTTGGCCTGGCCCTTTTTTGGGAACACCTTATTTTGGGGAAATTGCTTCATTTCCGCCTTAGACACTAATAGATGCCTTGTCATTCTCTTCCTTGGGCACATGACCTCGAGTATACAGGCATGCCCGTTACTCTGTTTAATTTTTTTTTGTAACAGTTGGAATGATATCACTGAAAGGAAAAGACTTTCAGATGGGATTGAAAAGGAATATGATGGTTCGATGGAGCTTCTCTGTGTCAGTCCCTAGCAACAGCAATCTTTAGTTTTTGCAATTTGTGCTGAGGTAAATTCGATTCTTCAAAATGTCAAGTTACGCATTTTATATCAAGCAAAATTTTTACTTAAACAATTGACCATGTTGAAGAGTTTAATAATGATCTTCTGGGCATTGTGTTAGGTTGGTGCTTTGGAAAAATTCAGAATAAGTATAATGTATGATCCATGCTGTCATGTTACTTAAAATCAGTTAGCAAAAGATAATGTAGTCTTCTGAACTATTTAAGTCATACAGCATAAGATTGATAGGCACTCACCCAAAAGAAAGGAGCCATTCTTTTGATGCAACTTCTGGCCAGTTTAGGTTAGAACTGGCTTGGAAGACTCTCCCCTATATAGAACTGATCCTTTCTGCCCTCTTTTCTTGTACCCAGGCATGGGGCAAAGGACTTGGCTATGAATGAGATTGAGCAGCAAGTCTGCTTTTTTAGGTTAGGTTGTAAATCAACACCCTTGGTATAAACGTGGAGGCTGAGGAACTGGTGCTTTGTGCGGAAGTGAGAAGCTCAGCTGTTCGGAGGGCCAGAAGTGCTGAGCCTGCAGGATCCTCGGCAGAAGGAGAGAAACTGTGGCTCAACAGCTCCACTCCTCCGGGGTTGCCCAGCTCTCGTCAGATGTTTTTCCTGTTCTTACAGGCAGGCATTGCCCAGAGGAGGAGGGGATGGCAAAGTGCCAGCCGTAAATAATGAATAGCATCTTCATTTACATTCTTTTTTAGTGGTGCCTGTTTGCACACAGCATTGCAGGAACCTGGAGCCCCAGGAAATACGACTTGGAGCCTGCTTGGGCTCCCTCCCTCCAGTGTGCCTAGCTCAGGAAAAGGCGGAGCTCTTCCCGACAGACCATCTGGCTCTCTCGGATGTGCTTATTAGTAACATGGAGGTGGGTCTGTTAGCCTGGGACAGCACCTCAGAGACAGATGCTGAGTTTATGTGTAAAATATGGCTTCCAGCCAAAGAACTAATCATGATCGCCTCTGAAGTGGTTCCAATCGTCTGGGTGAGGCGCTCCGGCTCTCATGTTGTTTGTACAAGCTGGTAGTTAGAGGTGTTGTGTACAAGATATTTGTAGTCATAATTTCTCCAAACAGGTTAAGGCAAACATTATGAGAATCAGCATATTAATGTGCTGTGTTTCGAATTAGAATTATAAACACACTTTCCTCATTGGAGGCCTAATCTGCTAGGAAGAAGCCAGATGTTTAGTGATGGAATCATTATTCAGGAGGACCTATCAAAGTAAAACAAATTGTTGTTGTTTACATGGAGGGAAAAACCTGCTTTATGCAAGGGATCTCCAAAAAACTGCTTTGAAAGGATTCCTGCCTGTATTGAATTTTCACACATCTCTGGCTGCTTCTCAAGGGCAGACTTTCTTCCAGAAACATCATTTAGCAAATGGGCATTCTGCCTTCTTAGGACAGAACCTCAGGCCAGCACACTGCATTTCCTGGTGAAAAGGTGGTAGGTCCTGTGCTGGAATAGTTGGTAAAAAACGGTGGTCTAGGAGGCTCTTTGATGTTAACTTCTGATATGAACTCTCCTTCCCCTCTTCTGTTTCTGAGTGAAGGCAGGAAGCAAAGTTTGGTGACAGTTGACGGTGTGTCCTCTGCTTGTCTTCCGAGCTGCTTCGTGTAGAACTGGCTGCCACATTCCTATTGTCTAAGTATAATCACTCCATTAGCCCCTATTATCTTTAAGGGGGCCTAACCGCACACCCCTTGCATCTGTCTGTGAAAGAACCTCTCTTTTTCTCTCTCTCCTTCCTGTCCGTATTCCACTCCGCCCTCTCAAGTTCCTTTTCTTCCCTTCTTTCTCTCTCTTACGGGGAACATCTCTTAGAGAGTGTATCCAATTGCCCCTTTAGGCTAAAGAAAGCACAAAAGGGAAGAAGCGCACAGAAGGGCATTGGAGATGGTTTTCTGAAATTTGACACCATCACGTCTTTTCTTAAATATCCAAAATACTCCCACTACAGTTTTCCTCTCCTTATAGAACGCTTCATGAATTTGTGTGGCATCTTCGTGCAGGGCCCATGCCAATCTTCTCTGTATCGTTCCAATTTTAGTATGTGAGCTGCCGAAGTGGGCACACCCATACCATTTTGAAGAGTCCCGATTTATTCATTTCCCCAAAGTTTTCTTTGCTGCTGGGAGGTTTTTGGACTATCCAAGTCCTTTCCAAGAACATGAGGCTGTTGCCTAGTAGAGTAACTGAGGCCATTTTGACATGTGCACATTTTTAATCACAACAAGAGGAATAGCAGCTTGAAGTGATTAGAA
The DNA here is from genome assembly GCF_040802235.1 of Manis javanica. Classification (NCBI taxonomy): domain Eukaryota; kingdom Metazoa; phylum Chordata; class Mammalia; order Pholidota; family Manidae; genus Manis; species Manis javanica. Next base: position 109,653,473 of record NC_133163.1, on the reverse strand, counting down.
ACCATGGGGCTTTAGAGGCTTCCCTTCTGCAGGATTCTAGAATCTGGGAGCTGTCAAATCCTGAAAGGATCCAGAGAAGCCAGCACCCCACCAGAAGTTTTTCCACAAAACTGGGAGGATGCACATGGCCCCCAGAACTCATTTGCCCCATCACTTTTGTCATCATGAGGGATCAGAAAGAAATCATCTCAGACAGATGAGGATTTCTTCTGTTACCGAAAATGTCTTGATTTCTATTAATGCCATCTCGTTTTCTTTGAAACACATTTTTATTTCTCCTAGTCTGTTTCATTCATTTAAAAGCATTTGTTAGCCCTTCCTTGTTTATATCTTCTTTTTTATTCCAGGGAGTCCTAGAAGGGAGATGAAGTAGGATCTAACTCAACTAACCATCTGATGCTTGAATTCTCTCAACAGCATCCCCTTGCCTAGGGTTTTCCAGCACATAATTGGTCACATCCAATCACAGGATGCTTGACATCTTCCAGTGCTGCCTATTTCACCTCTGGGTGACTCCAGTTGTTAGAATATTCTTCTGTGTGTTGGCTTTAAATCTGTTTCTTGGTAACTATCACTCATTAATATTCAGATTGTGACAGTTAAATGGGGTAATGAATATAGTGCACTTAGCATAGTATCTGGCACTGAGAAAAAATAAAATAAAATGTATTGTTGCTCTTATTATTGCTACTGTCGGTTCCTGTTCTCCTTGGAGTTGTATACACAAACCAATTCTTCCACATCAAAGCCTTTTGCATAATTTAAATCAACTATTGTCTTACCTTGATCCCTAGTATATTTTACTCACACGGCAGGGCTTAAGTTTCTCTACTGCTGTGGTCACTTGTCTTGAACAGGTTATAGGTTCTTTTAGGCACAACTTCTAGAAGTGAAAGCAACATATATATAGCAGGTGGATGTTGGGTGGGTTCCGCTTCATGCAGAGTATAACAGCTGCTAATGATGCCTATGTCACGTTATCTTTTCTGGCAGTTACATTAATTCGATTCATCTTGGATTTATTGTTGATCAAATGTCTGTTTTTTAACAGGATAGGCGTATACATCTAGAATTCTTTTCACAGTGAAGATGCTTGTTTATCATAGGTATATACCATCTTATTAAATACCTGCAGCTTTTTATTCCAGCTCTCACAGACCTCTTTTGGCTCCATCCACATTGCACTTTGCTATTGGACACACAGAAATGCATGTGCATCAAACATCAAGCTTTCTTTGCTTGATGGTTTGAGTTTTTCTTATCTTTTTTTTTTTTTGAGACCTTAGATTTCTGTAAGATGATGTCTTAACTCAGGCTGCTCTAACAAACAGCATACACTTGGTGGCTTATAAACAACAGATATTTATTTCTCACCGTTCTGGAGGCTGGGAGTCTGAGACGGAGATGCCAGCAGGGTCGGGTCCTGGTGAACAGCCTCTTCCGACCTGCCTGCTGCTGGCTTGTCCTTATGTCCTCATGCTACAGAGGGGAAGCTCCTCACGGCTCTCAGGGGGAGCTGATCCCATTTATGAGGGCTTCACCCTCATGACCTCACCTCAGCTCCCTGCCAAAGGCCCCGCCTCCTGATACCGTCACATAAACTTCGGGGGACACAAACATTTAGACCTTAACAGATGAGGGGAATAGAAGGCAGAGGGGAGAGTCTCGGTGAGCCCAGTTGCTCAAAGTGGCAGAGTTCCTCCTCATTCATGAGAGTGAAACAGGAACAGAGAAATGGGTAAACACAGCCGACTAACCATGAGCATGCATCTGAAGACAGCATGAACACTTGAAAACAACCCAGCTATTCTTGTGGAACGCAGTCACAAGCACGAATTTAAATGACCATACATTAGGGCAGTTCTGAAAACAACACTGTCCCCGGAGGGGCTGCTGTTATTGATCAAATGAGATCGTGTGGGAAAGAGCTTAGCCATGAAGTCAGTAAAAACATATAGCGACACGCGTCTTCCTCGGCTGGGTGGAGCACTGTGGAGCTGAGCCCGGAGCCATCCTGACTTCGGCCTTCGTCTTTTTCTCTCCTTGGTAATTTTTCTCACCATTTTCCAGTTCTAGCCTATCATTCTGTGAACTTCATTGTACTCTCCTTCCTCCTCATGATTTTATAGCTTTTCATCATTCCCTCTTTCATTCTCCATCTTTCCAGGCTATGAAGTCCCAAGATTTGTAGGCCCCGCGACTCCTGCCCTCTCCCTCCCCTGCCTGCTCCTCTCAGGACTTCCCCAGCTCCCTGCATTTCCTGCAGAAGGACTTCTTGCTGGGCTTGGCACACGTGTCCCTAGTCCGCTGCTCACCTTCCCGGGCCTCCTGGGAGTCTGAGACCTCGTTTTTCCACCTGTAAAGTAGGAGACGAAGTTAATAATACCACAAGAGGAGGGGATAAAATTTGAGCTGATGAATATAAATTGCCTCAAGCAGAGTTATCACTTGGTGATGTCATGGTTAAGACCATCATGCTCTTAAATTAAACCTTTTGTAAGTTGACTGGGAAGCAATTAGTGAAATATGTAGGCCTCCCTTAAAAACTCACACTGTAGGTTTCTGATGAGTAACATAACGCTTTTCCTGTTAACAGGTTAGCTCATTTTGCCTCGTGGTAGCATGCTGTTGTCACTTGCGTGGAGAACTGTGAGGGAGGAAGCTCTGGTGAGTCAGTCACTCTGTCCTGCCCCCTCTAAACCTTCACTTGGGCCGCTGACAGCCGCCAGGAGCAGGACTTACAGATTCCGTGAGCCTTACAGCAGAGTCCCCCTCTGAAAACTGTTGGCTACTCAGTCACCTATGAACTTCTCTACCATTAACAGGAGTTGTGATGATGATAACTTTAATTTTTGAGCCACCTGATATGTGCCACGTACTGAACAAAGTCCTGGGTCAGAAGGGTGATCAAGACAGTTACAGACTAGAGACAGTTTACATAGAACTCCTACCCCACTGCCCGGCACGTGGTAGATGTTCAATAAATATTTGAACGAGGAAAGTAAGGGATGCTCAGAGAATCTCCAAGGAAATCTTTTGGATCATTGAAAAACATGCCTTTTCATGGGGCTCAGAATATACCCACTATATTCCAAATTCTGCTCCTTAGTGAGTGATGTGACTCAGGTGCTGTTACATTTAGGGCCTATTCAGTTTAGACAAGCTTCCATGAGCCTGAATTTGGGGTTTCCTTCCTTATTAGTCCCTGCAGACTTTTCCTTGGTGCCCCCACAGTGTTCATGGAGCAGGTCTCTAGACCAAAGCTCATTAAGTGTGTCAAAAAAAAAAAAAGAGCTAAGTCACTGTGCGCTCGGGTCATCTGGGTAATTTTTCTAGGTGTGAGCCCTAGTCAGAACTTAGGAGGGCAGTGCTTTTCTCCCTGACTCTCTTTTTTTTGGTCCCAATTACCTACTTTTGACAAATGGATCTTAATTGTTATGCTATTTTTAAATTGCTTTGAAAATAAGGCTATCACTGAAAAACCAGTTCTGAGTTCTCTTCTTTGTTGGAATACAACACTTCTACTGCTGTAGCCATGCTGTGTATGTGTTGTATGTGAAGTGCAACAGTGTATTTGATAAACATTCTTGATGGGCTTAATGGATGGTTGCACAGTTCTTTGTGACTTTAATTTCAGTTTTAAATGACATTTGGTGGTGAATACATTGTTAACTCTTTCTACCTCTCAGGATCCCTTTGTTAAATTACCTATATATTTCACTACTGCTGATATCCTCTGGGTCTTAAGGAAGTTAATGCCCCCATTGAAAGTGAGCAACTTTATTCCTGAGCCCTCCACATTATAAGGATCGTCCCCAATGTTTTTGAATTACTTAAGGATGTGAAAAATATCTTTATTTTCTATTGATGACACTTCTAGGTAATGTGAGGAATTATAGAATAATACCTTAGCTTGGAGAGGATTTTACTCCAAAATAAAATCAAGTCAGATTCTCAGCTGTTGCCTGTTAAGTGCCAGTTTGATGTTCGAAATGATCTGAACTTAGTGATTTGAAGAACCCTCCCTACCCCCAAACCAGAGGCTATAACTTTCATCCACTCAAAACCCATTTAGCCATGACTGATGAAGGAGCTCATTTTGTTTGGGAGGATTGAATTGGAGCAATTGGGGATGAAAACATAAGACCTAATGATGGGGTATCTGCTGTACAATGTCAAGGTCCAAATTTGTGTTCACTTTAAAATAAATACTATTACTTCTGTGCTTTTTAAATCTTTTTTAAGGAATTTTTGGATGGAATAAAACGAATGTTGAGAAATGGTAGAAGTAAGACTTAAATATTCTCTTGGTCTTAGGAGGCTGTGTTGTGTATTGGCCACATAGGTTGCTGGGGCTGGATCCTGGCTCTGTCCACAGCACTGTGACATTGGGAAAGTTGCTCAGTCTTTCTTGGCCTTGGTCTCCTTAGTTATACACTGAAGCTGGAAACAGCACCTCTCTCGGAAGGCTGGTGTGATGGTTAAGTGGGCTGCTCTATGTGATGGGTTTGATGTGTAGAAAGCACTGGTAGGGGCTTGGTCTTAGGAGAACCTTTTAGGTGGGAGGTGTGACTCTTACAAAGCTGAAATATCAGGACTCAACACTTTCTTTCTAAATAATGTTTTCTTAAAGAGGGCCTCCACACCTACATGGTTCCACAAAGCCTGGATTGTCCCATGTCAAGTTCTCCTTATTAAGTTTGTTCCATTATTCCTCCTACTTGGGTGCAGACTCCAGAATTTGCCAATTTACAAAATGCCTTTAATGACTGCTAAAAGTAAGACACTATTTTAAAAGTATCCACATCATATGTTATGATAGAACTCTCTCAAGCAGGAATTATCTAGAGGGAGAAGAATTAATTTGTCTCTACATAGATATTAAACAATGGATTTATTTCTGCCAAGGAAAACAAGAGTACAGAAGCTTCCTTGATGAGATTTAATAATTTGTAAACTGATCTGCTGATCGATGTTACCTGGTGATAGAACAATAAGCCCACTGAAATGGGAGACATAGTTCTTTTTTGAATGCCTCTGATCTGAACCCTAGTGCCATGAACGTTTTATTGTATTGATTAAATTGGTGAGTTTGTTTTAGGTATTGGTTGTTTATCAGACCTAGAAAAGCTGTGTGTTCTCTTAAAGGAAAAGAGAAGTACCGGCCATTCTAACTGGGACCGAGAGGGGAACCCTTTCTGACTTACGTATCCAGAGGCTGTGGGTAGAATTCTGAAGCCCTATCACAAGCAGACAGAGCACACCTGTTTCTTAGAGTGTGCAGACTGTTTCTTAGAGGGAGAAAAGAGTCCAGTTAATGAGGCATTCACGGAGAGAAGCTTTTTTTATTGTAAGAAAGCTCATGCCAAAGGAGGTATTCTGATTCAGGAGACGCACACACACTCACTCACTCACAGACCGAGTGAGAGGAGGCAGAGAGTGATACCATGAAAGATGGAGCAATTTGAAATGGAGATGAGAAAAAATACATAGTGCTTCCTCTCAAGTGAAAGCAGCCAAATCAGGCTGATTTTGAAGAAAAAGAAAATAAAGATTTCAGTTGGTTCCCAGACTGATTTTACTAAGCTGAAAAACTGATAGTGTCTTTCTGCTTCTGATTACCTTCAGAAAGGGACAGAGCTCAGTGAGAGAGGCAGGGGGGACAGAACCACCAGGTGACCTGCCCCCCCCTGGGCAACCCAAGGTTCTGAGGCAGTTTGCCTGGGGAGGGACATGAAGCAGGACGTAATGAGGATTGAAAGGGAGTCGATGCTGGACCAACAGAACCCAGCAAGGCCACAAATCCATGTAAACAGAAGGCATCTTCAAGACAGCAGATTATATTAGTTGAGAATTCAGTAAGTGTTCTAATGCTTTGTGGTTTCTTGTCTTGAGTGATGTATATTCATTTATTAGTTACTCATTGGTTTGTTAACCCACAGTATAAGTTTTATTGGTAACACTAAATACTGGGACTTTTTCCTTAGAGCATACAGTTCACATGGGTCCTATACTGATAAATTTTCCAACTAAAGTTACACTTGGAATTCCTTGGTAATAGCAAAATCTGAGATGATGAGGTCTAATTCTTGGTTGGGGAGAAACCTGATGATTTTGCTGATAGTGCAGGTGATGGTGAATGGATGCAACTTCTTGCATAGCCATGCACCTGGCTCTTCGCTGGCCATGGTGTAAAATCGCTTCAGGTTTGGCCCCATTTTCAATTCCATAGTTATTTACAAGTACAGCCAGTGATGGACTGAAACAGCTTTTATGGCCCCCAAAAACTGAATATGTGCATTTCTTCCTCACAGTGTGGTCGGTGATATCATCTGGATTGCTCCAAATTTGCCATGATGGAAATTTACACCATGGAAACTGGCAATCACTACAAATCAGTTTTCCCCAACCCCTGGAGGGCGGTGGTTAAATGTTTGTCAGTGTATGCACATTCCAGGTGCAGGGCATTGTACTGGGCTCTGAAGGGGAATTAAAGTGTGAGTGAGATGCATCCCTGTTCTAAAAGATCTTAATTTGGTAGAAGGAATTAATGTTCACAATGATAACAATAATAAATGCTTACTGGTCACTTACTATATTCTGTTAGAGCTTTGCAGGCATTAGCCCATTTACAAAATCATTACAAAAAGGGGGGACTTGAGGAAATAAGTTGCATTAATTTATTATGGAAAGCAGTGTCTTACTGAGTGTATCTGTTTGCAATGTCAAAATTACTCCTTTTTCACTTCTCCATAAAAATTCTGTTCTAGGATTTTGTAAACAAGCTTGCACAATGTGTTATGGCTTTAAAGCCTTCAGACACACCCCTTTTGTTCTCCATCTTTGCAGACTAATGTGACTCAAGATCTTGAGCTCATTAGGTTCCCTGTTTTCTCTCACTCCAGGGAAGACCTGAGACTTGCCCTTGTCAGGACATTCCCGAGCTCTCTGCTTTTCTTGAAGGACATCTTGTTGGGATTGTTAGGTGACACCATTAGTCCCCTTGCTTGTTTTGAGGTACAAACATGACATTCATATCTTTATTTATAAAGCATCTTTAATGCATCCCTCAAGAAGGAAGGACAGGAGATATTGATGATCACATGTTTGGAGCAGAAGTTTTCAGAAAACGTCTTTACAAACACTTCACAAAAGTCATACATCAGAACAAAGAGCTTTGGGGAAACGATTTTTGCCCAAGCTGTCTAGTTGAGAAGGGTCAATAAAGTCAGTGCTTGTCTAGGCTTGTCCTTTGCACCATGGCTGAGCAAGCCCCTGGGAGGAGTTCTTTGCATGAGTAATGTGTGCTCTTGACTATTTGCTGTAGGTTCAGACAAACCAGGATTGGAGTTGAGGTTGTTGCTTCAAGCCTTCTTACTAGTCAATAGACCATTTTATACCAATAGGTCAATATTATACCATTTACAAACAGGACATTTATTCACTTGAGGTGGAAATACACTATACCCTCTGGGAATGGATCAGGATTCTAGCTAAGAAAACTTATTTTAAAATCTCAACTTGACCCACCAGCTTTCTTGGTCAAAAGGGAAGGTGCCCAACAAGCAGGTATTTGGTTTGAGCTGGGGAAGGAAGGGCCCAGCCTTTGCTTTGGAGAATTTAGTGATAGCTAATTCTTTTCTTTCCTTCAAGCTTTCTCCTTCAGTTAATGTAAATATGTTAATGGGATATGATTTCCCTAATAGACAACACTTTCAGTAACAGGGGTGGGACTGAACCTAATGATTTCTGTAACGTGTTTAATTTCTGATGTTGCTGTTAAATGTTGAGGAAAATTAGTCGCATTTAGAACCATCTGTTTCCAAAAGTGGTGAAAGTCTGGATTGCCTCCCGACTAGTCATTTTATTGCTTATGATAATAGTTTTGGCATCAAGTGATTCTTTTTAGACCCTTTCTTTGTTTTCCACTATGAATACATATTTTGTTAGTTCTAGGGAACTGGGCTTAACAATATTAAAGGACATCCTGCAGGTGTCTTTGCCATCATGGATGTGAAAAGGGAATTTAAATGCTTACTCTTTAATCCCAATATACCTTGTCTTCAATTTAGGTGCAATTACAGATTGGAAACTGTAGTTATGAACTATGTGAAATCTTCAATAGTAATGAACACTGTGTGATGATAAATGGTCGAAGAATGAATTAGGAAGGCTCCAATATGTAATGCCTTAGACCTTGTTATTTCCTGGATTGTTGCTGTTGAGAGACTACGAAGAGGTAACAGACGGTGGAGAGTCCCTTAAATATGTGTATGCCTTTCACAAGAAGGAAAAAACAGTTTTAACACTGGCAACCAAATAGTTTGGCCAGTGTGTCCTCCTTTTTTTTTTTTTTTTCTTCTGAGTCGCCGTCTCCACAGAGTGAACGTGAAGCTTAAATATGACTGTCCAAATATTTAATGAACAGGTCAAAGTTTTGGCAAGCCCACCTAGAATATTTAAAATGTTCACGTGATGTGTTTCTCTAAACAAAAAAAATAGTTTACCATTCTGGCTTGTGCATAGTGCTTTATTGTTGAGTGGTTACTAGGATCTTTGCAGTTTCCTAATTTTGTCCTGCGCCTTGACGTATTTTTATGTGAAAATCAGACTTAAATTCTTTTTCTGTCTTGAATAGCTATGGATATCCAAACCTGCTTAACAGTGAAGCAGCTCACAGTCCTGCTCTATAGCATTCACCCAGCGGCAGAAGACTTACCAGCTTTACCTGCTGCCTATCTGCTTAGGATCTCTCTTTCTACTTGAAGTTAGTATAAGTTAACATACAACTTGTTTGGACAACAAAGTTAAGAGAAAAAAAGGAGAGAGAGGGAGAGTTTTTGAAGCCAAACATATTACTCGCAGCTGTATTGAAAGTTTTATTTTTCCACAAATTAAGAATTAAAGTAATCGAAATGTAAAATGAAATTGCAAGGTAATCTTAACTTCCAGGCATGTAAAGGAGCAAAACATGAAAGTCACACTAAATCAACCATGGTGGGAGTGAAAGAGCCTGCCCTTTGTGTCGGTAGGAGTGGCCGCAGCTAGGACAAATTGCTTGAGGTTGGAAGTTGCATGAAGCCTTGGAGACTCAGTGTTTTTTTTTTTAAATTTTGGTATCATTAATCTACAATTACATGAAGAAAATTATGCTTACTAGACTCCCCCCTTCACCAAGTCCCCCCCCCACATACCCCTTCACAGTCACTGTCCATCAGCATTTCTCTGATCACTACTTGTCTTCTCTGTGTTGCACAGCCCTCCTCATGCCTCCCCCACGCACTATACATGCTAATCATAATGTCCCCTTTCTTTTTCCCCGCCCTTATCCCTCCCTTCCCACCCATCCTCCCCAGTCCCTTTTCCTTGGGTAACTGTTAGTCCATTCTTGGGTCCTGTGATTCTGCTGCTGTTTTGTTCCTTCAGTTTTCCTTTGTTCTTATACTCCACATATGAGTGAAATCATTTGGTACTTGTCTTTCTCTGCCTGGCTTATTTCACTGAGCATAATACCCTCCAGCTCCATCCATGTTGTTGCAAATGGTAGGATCTATTTTTTTCTTACAGCTGAGTAATATTCCATTGTGTATATGTACCACATCTTCTTTATCCATTCATCTACTGATGGACACTTAGGTTGCTTCCGTATCTTGGCTATTGTAAATAGTGCAGTGATAAACATAGGCATGCATCTGTCTTTTTCAAACTTGAGTACTGCATTCTTAGGGTAAATTCCTAGAAGTGGAATTCCTGAGTCAAATGGTATTTCTATTTTGAGCATTCTGAGGAACCTCCATATTGCTTTCCACAATGGTTGGACTAATTTACATTCCCACCAGCAGTGTAGGAGGGTTCCCCTTTCTCCACACATTGCCAACATTTGTTGTTTGTCTTTTTGATGATGGCGACCCTTACTGGTGTGAGGTGATATCTCATTGTGCTTTCAATTTGCATTTCTCTGATGACAAGTGATCTGAAGCATCTTTTCATGTGTCTGTTGGCCATCTAAATTTCTTCTTTAGAGAACTCTCTATTCAGCTCCTCTGCCCATTTTTTAATTTGATTATTTGCTTTTTGTTTGTTGAGGTGGGTGAGCTCTTTATATATTTTGGATGTCAACCCTTTATCGGATCTGTCATTTATGAATATATTCTCCCATACTATAGGGTACCTTTTTGTTCTATTGGTGGTGTCCTTTGCTGTACAGAAGCTTTTCAGCTTGATATAGTCCCACTTGTTCATTTTTGCTTTTGTTTCCCTTGCCCAGGGAGATATGTTCATGAAGAAGTCACTCATGTTAAGGTCCAAGAGGTATTTGCTTATGTTTTTTTCTGAGAGTTTTATGGTTTCATGACTTACATTCAGGTCTTTGATCCATTTTGAATTTACTTTTGTGTATGGGGTTAGACAGTGATCCAGTTTCATTCTCTTGCATGTAGCTGTCCAGTTTTGCCAGCACCATCTGTTGAAGAGACTGTCATTTCCCCATTGTATGTCCATGGCTCCTTTATTGTATATTAATTGGCCATATATGTTTGGGTTAATGTTTGGAGTCTTTATTCTGTTTCATTGGTCTGTGGCTCTTTTCTTGTGCCAGTACCAAACTGTCTTGATTACTGTGGCTTTGTAGTAGAGCTTGAAGTTGGGCAACAAGATCCCCCCCACTTTATTCTTCATTCTCAGGATTGCTTTGGCTATTTGGGGTCTTTGGTGATTCCATATGAACTTTTGAACTATTTGTTCCAGTTCGCTGAAGAATGCTGTTGGTAATTTGATAGGGATTGCATTGAATCTGTATATTGCTTTGGGCAGGATGGCCATTTTGACGATATTAATTCTTCCTAACCAGGAGCATGGGATGAGTTTCCATTTTTAGTGTCCCCTTTAATTTCTCGTAGGAGTGTCTTATAGTTTTCAGGGTATAGGTCTTTCACTTCCTTGGTTAGGTTTATTCCTAGGTATTTTATTCTTTTTGATGCCATTGTGAATGGAATTGTTTTCCTGATTTCTCTTTCTGTTAGTTCATTGTTAGTATATAGGAAAGCCACAGATTTCTGTGTGTTAATTTGTATCCTGCAACTTTGCTGTATTCCGATATAAGTTCTAGTAGTTTTGCAGTGGAGTCTTTAGGGTTTTTTATGTACAATATCTTGTCATCTGCAAATAGTGACAGTTTTACTTCTTGTTTACCAATCTGGATTCCTTGTATTTCTTTGTTTTGTCTAATTGCCGTGGCTAGGACCTCCAGTACTATGTTGAATAACAGTGGGGAGAGTGGGCATCCCTGTCTTGTTCCCGATCTCAGAGGAAAAGCTTTCAGCCTCTCGCTATTCAGTATGATGTTAGCTGTGGGTTTATCATATATGGCCTTTATTAATGTTGAGGTACTTGCCCTGTATTCCCATTTTGTTGAGAGTTTTTATCATGAATGGATGTTGAATTTTGTCGAATGCTTTTTCAGCATCTATGGAGATGATCATGTGGTTTTTGTCCTTCTTTTTGTTGATATGGTGGATGATGATGGATTTTCGGATGTTGTACCATCCTTGCATCCCTGGGATGAATCCCACTTGGTCATGGTGTATGATCCTCTTGATGTATTTTTGAATTTGGTTTGCTAATATTTTGTTGAGTATTTTTGCATCTATGTTCATCAGGGGTATTGGTCTGTAGTTTTCTTTTTTTGTGGTGTCTTTGCCTGGTTTTGGTATTAGGGTGATGTTGGCCTCTTAGAATGAGTTTGGGAGTATTCCCTCCTCTTCTAGTTTTTGGAAAACTTTAAGGAGAATGGGTATTATGTCTTCTCTGTATGTCTGTTTAAATTCCGAGGTAAATCCATCTGGCCCCGGGGGTTTTGTTTTTGGGTAGTTTTTTGATTACCACTTCAATTTCATTGCTGGTAATTGGTCTGTTTAGATTTTGTTTTTTCCTTGGTCAGTCTTGGAAGGTTGTATTTTTCTAGGAAGTTATCCATTTCTTATAGGTTTTGCAGCTTGTTAGCATATAGGTTTTCATAGTAGTCTTTAATAATTCTTTGTATTTCTGTGAAGTCTTTTGTGATTTTTCCATTCTCATTTCTGATTATGTTGATTTGTGTTGATTCTCTTTTTCTCTAAATAAGTTTGGCTAGAGGCTTATCTATTTTGTTTATTTTCTCAAAGAACCAGCTCTTGGTTTCGTTGATTTTTGCTATTGTTTTATTCTTCTCAATTTTGTTAATTTCTTCTCTGATCTTTATTATGTCCCTCCTTCTGCAGACTTTAGGCCTCATTTGTTCTTCTTTTTCCAGTTTCGATAATTGTGATGTTAGACTATTCATTTGGGATTATTCTTCCTTCTTCAAGTGTGCCTGGATCGCTATATACTTTTCTCTTAAGACTGCTTTCGCTGCATCCCACAGAAGTTGGGGCTTTGTGTTGTTGTTGTCATTTGTTTCTATATATTCCTTGATCTCTATTTTGATTTGTTCATTGATCCATTGATTATTTAGAAGCATGTTGTTAAGCCTCCATGTGTTTGTGAGCCTTTTTTTTTTCTTTGTAGAATTTATTTCTAGTTTTATACCTTTGTGGTCTGAAAAGTTGGTTGGTAGAATTTCAATATTTTGGAATTTACTGAGGCTCTTTTTGTGAGCTAGTATGTGGTCTATTCTGGAGAATGTTCCATGTGCACTTGAAGAATGTGTATCCTGTTGCTTTTGGATGTAGAGTTCTATAGATGTCTATTAGGTGTTGTTCAGTGCCTGTGTGTCCTTACTTATTTTCTGTCCAGTGGATCTGTCCTTTGGGGTGAGTGGAGTGTTGAAGTCTCCTAAAATGAATGTGTTGCATTCTCTTTTATCCTTTAATTTTGTTAGTATCTGTTTCACATATATTGGTACTCCTGTATTGGGTGCATATATGTTTATACTCTTGTTGGACTGAGCCCTTTATCATTATGTAATGACCTTCTTTATCTCTTGTTACTTTCTTTGTTTTGAAGTCTGTTTTGTCTGATAATAGTATTGCAACACTTGTTTTTTTCCCCCTATTGTTTGCATGAAATATCTTTTTCCATCCCTTGACTTTTAATCTGTGCATGTCTTTGGGTTTGAGGTGAGTGTCTTGTAAGAAGCATATAGATGGATCTTGCTTTTTTATCCATTCTGTTACTCTGTGTCTTTTGATTGGTGCATTCAGTCCATTTATATTTAGGGTGATTATTGAAAGATATGTACTTACTGCCATTGCAGGCTTTAGATTTGTCGTTACCAAAGGTTCAAGGTTAGCTTGTTTACTACCTTACTGTCTAACTTAACTCACTTACTGAGCTATTATAAATACAGTCTGATGATTGTTTCTCTCCCTTCTTATTCCTCCTCTTCCCTTCTTCATATGTTGGGTGTTTTCTTCTGTGCTCTTTTTAGGAGTGCCCCCATCTAGAGAAGCCCCTCTAAAATACCCTGTAGAGGTGTTTTGTGGGAGGCAAATTCCCTCAACTTTTGCTTGTCTGGGAATTGCTTAATTCCTCCTTCATATTTAAATGATAATCGTGCTGGATACAGTATCCTTGGTTCAGGGCCCTTCTGTTTCATTGCATTAAATACATCATGCCACTCTCTTCTGCCTGTAAGGTTTCTCTTGAGAAGTCTGATGATAGCCTGATGGGTTTTCCTTTGTAGGTGACCTTTTTTTTCCTCTCTGGCTGCCTTTAATACTCTGTCCTTGTCCTTGATCTTTGCCATTTTAATTATTATGTGTCTTAGTGTTGTCCTCTTTGGGTCCCTTCTGTTGGGAGTTCTGTGTCCTTCTGTAGTCTGAGCAACTATTTCCTTCCCTAGTTTCGGGAAGTTCTCAGCAATTCTTTCTTCAAAGACACTTTCTATCCCTTTTTCTCTCTCTTCTTTGGTACCCTATAATGTGGATAGGAACACCCTTTTGGATTGGTCACACAGTTCTCTTAATATTGTTTCATTCCTTGAGATCCTTTTATCTCTCTCTGTGTCAGCTTCTATGTGTTCCTATTCTCTGGTTTCTATTCCATCAGTGGCCTCTTGCATCTTATCCATTCTGCTTATAAATCCTTCCAGAGATTGTTTCATTTCTGTAATCTCCCTCAATTAGTGTTTTAATCCTCCTGAGGGTAGAACAGTTCCTCCCTCACTGTGTATGTCTTTTGGAAAGGGAGGAATTGCTTATATTCTGAAACTATCTGTTTGATCTGTTCAATTAAGGGTGGGGAATCACTAAAATGGCCTTTTAAAAATTAAGAAATTTAGCTAAAAAAAAAGGTGGCAGTGTAGAAAGGCAAGGTAAAAATTTCCTTCCAAAATCACTTAAAACATGAAAATACAGCAATTACAACTAGGCCTGAAATCAACCTGAAGGTGGTGGAACTAACCACCTACATCTGGGGAAGAGAATACCTACAGAAAGGGGTAAAGTGAGAAAGCTGCAATCCAGCAGGACCCAAGCCCTCTCCCGACCCTGGCCCACAGGGAGGAGGAAGAGGAATGGAGCAGGGAGGGAGTAGAAGCCCAGGACTAGGAAACCCTGGCCCTGGAGATCTGCTTTAGGGGCATGAGCCCACATTGCTTGGTGCCCTGGTGATTGATGGGGCTGGACAATGGAAATGGGTGGAATACTTGGGGAGGCTGAGATAACCAGCTGCCTGTGGAGAACAGGTACACTCTACTGGTCCCCCTGAGAAAGAAAGCAGAGTGGGCAGTTTGAAATAGTTCCCAGCAGTGAGGGGGCACCAGAGGGGCAAGGATTGCATGGACATCTGCTTAGGAGAAAGATCAGGTAGACAATATCTCCCCAGCCTGCCTTCAGCCCAACAGGTTGGGAGCCCTCAGGAGCTTCAGACACTCCATACCCCTTGCTGGCAACACAGCCCAGAGAATCCTTGCAGTCATGCATGGCCTGCCAGCTGGTAGTAAAATCACACTTTACACCTGGGTACGCAGAGGGAGAACCGCCAACCTGTTCAGACTTATTTTGGGCCAGCTGGGGAGCTGCATGCAAGAGCCAGCCCTGGGAGCTCCTTCCTCCTGGCAGGAATCAGTCCAGTAGCCCAGCCATTGCAGCAGGCCCGGCAGAAGGTGGCTCTGCCCATGACAGATCCAGCCCCACTCCTGATGTGCAGCCCAGCCCTGGCTCTTTCTTCCTGGCAAGCACCTATCCCACTCACCTGTGGCCCCTGCCATTGAGGCAGGCAGGAGGGAGGGTGGCTCTGTCCACAGCAGCTCCAGAGAGTATTCTCCCTGCTCCCTGCCCAGCAGATGGCCCACACAGCCCACCTGAAGTCAGATCACTACCAGCAAGGCAACAGGTGTCATACACACTGCATGCCAACAGCTGGGGCTTCGCATGGGAAATTGAGTTTCTGGCCCCAAGGGCTTCTCCTACACAAATCTATTAGACCCTAAGAAACACTTAACAAAAAAAAAAAAAAAGAAGAGACAAAGGAATTTGGTCCAAACAAAAATTCAAGAAAAACACCAGAAAGAGGGCTTAGTGAAACTAAAATCACCAAACTTCTTGATAAAGATTTCAAAATAAAAGTCATAAACATGCTCATGGATTTACAAAAAAGTATTCAAGATCTCCGGGAGGACTTCAACAAAGAAAAATCCTCAAAAAAAGCTATTCAGAGCTGAAGAATACAGTATTCTGAAATGAAACATAAAATGAAGAGATTTAAAAGCAGATTAAATGAGGTGGGAAATGAAACAGAAATTAGAGAACAGGAAAACAAAGAATTGAGGAACAGAAAGAGAAAAGAATCTCTAGGAATGAAAGAATAATAAGAGAGATGTGTGACCCAGCCAAATGGAACAACATTCACATTATAGGGGTTACAGAAGAAGAGAGAGAGACAAAGGGATAGAAAGTCTGTTTGAGGAAATAATTGCTGAAAGCTTCCCCATTATGGGGAAGTAAGTAGACACCAGGTTATGGAAGCACAAAGATCATCCAACAAAAGCAACCCTAGGAAGAAAACACCAAGACATTTAATAATTAAAATGGCAAAGATCAACGACAAGGAGAGAGTACTGAAAGCAGCCAGAGAGAGAAAAAAGGTCACTTATAAAGGAAACCCCATCAGGCTATCATCAAACTTCTCAGCAGAAACCTTACAGGCCAGAAGGGAGTGGCATGATACATTTAATGTAATGAAACAGAAGGGCCTCCAACCAAGAATACTCTACCAGAAAAGATTATCATTTAAACTTGAAGCATGGATTAAACAATTTTAAGCAAAAGCTGAGGGAATTCACCACCAAACCATTTCTATAAGATCTCTTAAAGTGACTGCTTTAGATGGAAGTGCTCCTAAGGCTAAATAATCATTACCAGAGAAAATAAAACCACAGTACAGGTACTGGACCAGTTAATTACTATGCAAATGAAAAATTAAACCAACTATTCACAAAGTTAGTCAAGGGATACACAGAGTACAGAATATAACACCTAATATATAAAGAGTGGAGGAGGAAGAGTGGTGGAAAACAAAAAAAACCTTTGGATTGTGTTTGAAATACAGTAATAAGCAATTTAAGATAGACTGTTAGATAGAAAGCTCTCCTTGAATCTTTGGTAACCAAAATCTACAGCCTACAGTGGCAATAAGTACATATCTATTGATAATCACCCTGTATGTAAATGGTCTGAATGCACCAATCAAAAGACATAGAGTTACAGAATGGGTAAAAAAGCAAGACCCATCTACATGCTGCCTACAAGAGACTCACTTCAAACCCAAAGACATGCACAGACTAAAAGTGAAGGGATGGAAAAAGATATTTCATGCAACTAACAGGGAGAAAAAAGCAGGAGTTGCAGTACTTGTATCATAAAAAATAGACTTCAAAACAAAGAAAGTAACAAGAAACAAAGAAGGACATTACATAACGATAAAGGGGCCAGTCCCACAAGAGGATATAACCATTATAAATATCTGTGCACCCAATATATGAGCAGCTAAGTATGCAAAACAAATACTAACAGAATTAAAGGGGGAAATAGAATGCAATGCACTCATTTTAGGAGACATCAACACACCACTCACTCCAAACAACAGATCAACCAGACACAAAATAAGTAAAGAGACAGAGGCACTAAACAATACATTAAAACAGACGGCTCTAACAGACATCTACAGAACGCTCCACCCAAAAGCCCATGGAATGTTTCCCAGAAGAGATCACTTACTTGGTCATAAAAAGAACCTCAGTAAATTCAAAAAGATTGAAATTGTACCAACCAGCTTCTCAGACCACAAAGGTATGAAACTAGAAATTAATAATGCAAAGAAAAGGAGCCCACAAACACAAGGAGGCTTAACAACATGCTCCTAAATAATCAATGGGGCAATGACCAAATAAAAACAGAGATCAAGCAATATATGGAGAAAAATGAAAACAACAGCTCAACAGCCCGAAGTCTGTGAGATGCAGCAAAAGCAGTTCTTAGAGGAAAGTATATAGCAATACAGGCTTACCTCAAGAAAGAAGGACATTCCCAAATAAATAGCCTGAACTCACAATTAATGAAACTAGAAAAAGAACAAATGAGGTCCAAAGTCAATAGAAGGAGGGCATAATAAAGATCAGAGCAAAAATAAATTAAATTGAGAGGAATACAACAATAGAATCAATGAAACCAGGACCTTGTTCTTAGAGAAAGTAAACAAAATAAATACACCCTTAGCTAGACTTATCAAGAAAAAAAGAGAGTCTACACACATAAACAGAATCAGAAATGAGAAGGGAAAAATCACTACGGACACCACAGAAATACAAAGAAGTATGAGAGAATACTATGAAGAATTATATGGTAACAAACTGGATAACCTAGAAGAAATGGACAAATACAACCTTCCAAGGCAGACCCAAGAAGAAACAGAAAATCTGAATAGACCAATTACCAGCAATGAAATTGAACTGGTAATCAAAAAACTACCTAAGAACAAAGTCCCTGTCACACATGGCTTCACCACTGAATTTTATCAAACATTTAAAGAAAAACTAATACCCATACTTCTTAAGATATTCCAAAAAGTAGGAGAGGGGGGAATACTTCCAAACTCATTCTATGAGGCCAGCATCACTCTAATACCAAAACCAGGCAAAGACACCACACACAAAAAAATTATGGACCAATATCCCTAATGAACATAGATGCAAACATCCTCAAAAAAATATTAGCTAACCAAATTTAACAATACATGAAAAAGATCATCCCTCATGACCAAATGGGATTTTTCCAGGAATGCAAGGATGGTACAATATTAAAAAATCCATCAACATCAAAAACCACATCAACAAAAAGAACAAAAATCACATGATCATCTGACAAAAAGTACCTGACAAAATTCAACATCCATTCATGATAAAAACTCTCAAAAAAATGGGTATAGATGGCAAGTACCTCGACATAAAAAAGGCCATATAGGAGAAACCCACAGTCAACATGATACTTAACAGTGAAAAGCTGAAAGCCTTTCCTATAAGATCAGGAACAAGACAAGAATGCCCACTCTCCTCATTTTTATTCAACATTACTGGAGGTCCTAGCCATGTTAATCAGAGAACGCAAAGAAATAAAAGCCATACAGACTGGTAAGGAAGAAGTTAAACTGTCAGTGTTTACATAAAAAACCCTAAAGAATCCATGCCAAAACTACTAGAACTAATAACTGAATTCAGCAAAGTTGCAGGATAGAAAATTAATTCATAGAAATCTGTTGCATTCCTATATCCTAATGACAAACCAGCAGAAAGAAAAATTAGGAATACAACTCCACTTACAACTGCATCAAAAAGAATAAAATACCTAGGAATAAATTTAACCAAAGAAGTGAAAGACCTATACCCTGAAAACTACAAGACACTCATGAGAGAAATTAAAGAAGCACAAATAAATAGAAATACATCATGTGCTCATGGATAGGAAGAATTAATATAGTCAAAATGGCCACCTGTCTAAAGCAATCTGTAGATTCAGTGCAATCCCTGCCAAAATACCAACAGTATTCTTCAATGAACTAGAACAAATAGTTCTAAAATTCATGGACCCACAAAAGACCCCAAATAGCCAAAACAATCCTGAGAAGGAAGAATAAAGCAAGGGGGATCTCACTTCCCAACCTCAAGCTCTACTACAAAGCCACAGTAATCAAGACAATTTGGTAGGGGCACAAGAACAGACGCATAGATCAACAGATCAGAATAGAGAGCCCAGAGATAGAACTACGTGTATATGGTCAATTAATATATGATAAAGGAGCCATGAATATTCAATAGGGCAAAGGCAGCCTCTTCAACAACTGGTGTTGGTAAAAGTGGACAGCTATGTGTAAGAGAATGAAACTGGATTATTGCCTAACCCCATACACAAAAGTAAATTCAAAATGGATCAAAGACCAGAATGTAAGTCATGAAACCATAAAACTCTTAGAAGAAAATATAGGCAAAAATCTCTTGAATATAACTATGAGCAACTTTTCCTGAACACATCTCTTTAGGCAAAGGAAACAAAAGCAAAAATGAAAAAACGGGACTACATCAAACTAAAAAGCTTCTTTATAGCAAAGGACACCATCAGCAGAATAAAAAGGTATCCTACAGTATGGGACCATGTATTTGTAAATGACTTGTCTGGTAAGAGATTAACATCCAAAATGTATAAAGAACTCACAAGCCTTAATACCCATAAAACAAATAACCTGCCTAAAAAATGGGTGGAGGATCTAAACAGACACTTCTCCAACGAAGGAATTCAGATGGCCAACAGGCACATGAAAATATGCTCCACATCACTAGTCATCAGGGAAATGCAAATTAAAACCACAATGAGGTGTCACCTCACATCAGTAAGGATCGCCACCATCCAAAAGACAAACGACAACAGATGTTGGCGAGGATGCGGAGAAAGGGGAACCTCCTACACTGCTGGTGGGAATGTATATTAGTTCAACCATTGCGGAAAGCAATATGGAGGTTCCTCGAAAAACTAAAAATAGAAATATCATTTGACCCAGGAATTCCACTCCTAGGAATTTACCTGAAGGATTCAAGCTCCCTGATTCAAAAATACATATGCACCCCTATGTTAATCACAGCACTAGTTATAATAGCCAAGAATTGGAAGCAATCTAAGTGTCCATCAGTCGATGAATGGGTAAAGAAGAGGTGATACATATACACAATGGAATATTATTCAGTCATAAAAAGAAAAGAAATCCTCCTATTTGCAACAACATTGTTGTAGCTAGAGGGTATTATGCTCAGTGAAATAATCCAGGTGGAGAAAGAGAAGTACCAAATGACTTCATTCATTTGTGGAATATAAAAACAAAGCAAAACTTAAGGAAAAAAAGTAACAGCAGATTCATAGACTCTGAGAAGGGACTGGTGGATACCAAAGGGAAAGGGTTAGAAAGGGTGGGTTGGGAGGGAGAAGGGGATGAAGGGGCACTATAATTAACAATCACAATATAGGTAGGTCATGGGGAAGGCACTACAGCATGGAGAAGACAAGTAATGACTGTAGCATCTTACTACACTGATAGACAGTGACTGCAATGGGGGGAGGAGGTGAGGACTTGATAATATGGGTGAATGTTGAAACCACAATTTTGTTCATGTGAAACCTTCATAAGATTGTATTATCAATGATACTTTAATAAAAAAAGAAAGCAATTAGCACTGAACTTTTTTAGCTAATTGATAGAGTTGAGGAAACACATAGATTGGTCTGTACAAAGTGAATTTTGAAATGGATTGCTGACAACTTGTTCAATAATCCTACATGACAGCAGTTTCTAAATGACATTTTGCTCTTATTAGGGCAGTGGAATTGATTGCTTGCAAACGTTTTAAATGGTAGCTTTTTATGGTACAGTTTACAGAACGAATGTGAACTGAAACACCTTAATTAGGGCATTGCAAAAATGAAATGGCCTGTACTTACACGACATGAAATCTTTAACAAAAGTGCAGGAGAGAAAATTTTTGATTGCTGTAGTTGAGTGTAACAGCAGAGCTGAATCACCAGGTGCCTGTGGAATCTATAATGAAATGGGCAGGAGCTGCTTCAAAGAGAATTGATGTGATTAACTTCCCGTATATTCTGTTGGCATTCTCTGAATTACCTCCTGACCCTCTCTCTTTCCACCTTTCCCCTATTCATAGTCAAATCTGCCCTTGTATAACAAACAGTCATTTATTCATGCCTTATGCATAAGGACTTTTGCTTGGAATTTATTTATTTTTCCTAGCTAAAAATTGAATAGGGATGTGAGAGAAAGAGAATGAGTGGGGACCGTATGTCTTTCTCCCCTGGAATATCTATTTTACACAAGCAGAATTTATGTGTAGAAGAGAATGTGACAATGTTACATATTTTTCGCTACTTTTTTTCCTGCTAGGTCAGCCCTTTGCTGCAGATGACTAGAGGTACACAAACTATTTGTCTAGAAACAGCTGACAATAAGGACATGCATGATTATGATGATCATTACTGAAAAAGTGGTTAAAGGAAATTTGCTTTCCCATCATGAAAGTTTGACAAGAAAGATCTTTGACATTGTCCTGTGTTACTCAAACAGGTGCCTATTGCTGTGTGTCTATCATTTATTTTTTCACTCATTCACTTCTGTAAATATTCCATCCCCATTAAGGGCCAGCTCAGTAAAAGGCATTGGAGATAGAGTCATGAATCAGACATGGAGCTGACAAACATCGAAATATACTGAAATAATTATAATGGTGATGAAAGTTGGAAGGGGGTAATATAGTGTGCTGGGTGAACCTACTTCAGATTAGCATGATCAGATTATAATACGGAAGCTGCATTTAGTCTTGGTTAGTAGTTACAAAAATACATAGGTAAACTGCAGCACTATTTACAATAGCCACGATATGGAAGCAACCTAAATGTCCATCAATAGATGAATGGTAAAGAAGGTGTGGTACATATACACAATGGGATATTATTCAGCCATAAAAAGAGAACAGATCCTGCCATTTGCAACAACATGGATGGAGCTAGAGGTTATTATGCTCAGAGAAATAAGCCAGGTGGAGAAAGTCAAGTACCAAATGATTTCACTCATCTGTGGATTGTAAGAACAAAGAAAAAAACGGAAGGAACAAAACAGCAGCAGACTCATAGACTCTAAGAAGGGACTGATGGTTACCAAAGGGAAGGGATTGGGAGGGAGGGTGGTGAAGGAGGGAGATGGGGGATTAAAGGGCATTATAATTAGCACTCACAATATAGGTAGGTCGTGGGGAAGGCAGTATAGCATGGAGAAGACAAGGAGCGACTCTATAACATCTCCCTACACTAATGGACACTGATTGCAATAGGGTGTGGGGGGGACTTGATTATATGGGTGAATGTTGAAACTGCAATGTTGCTCATGTGAAACCTTCATAAGATTGTATATCAATGATACCTTAATTAAAAAAATACATAGATAAACAGGTGCTGGGAAATAGCATTTCTGGAAAGACATTTGTAGAGAAATGTGGCTGCATGTCCAGAGACTAAAGGGTAAATGTGGAAGTCCCTGTAGAATAGAATAGTTACTGAGAAGATTATTTGCCACCCATTTTATTTAAAGTTTGTTTTGCTGACTGAGCACTAGGTAATGGTGATCCATGTGCTCCGGATAGAGTCTTCCAGGGTGTCTCATAAGCATGAAATAGTCTAAGCAGAAAACGCAGCAGGATTTCCCCATGAGTTTACTTTTTTTGTAATCTGTTTATTTGAACAAAGTTGTTTGACAAGCTTTTCCATGTATCCACGCTGTATTTTTTCTTGCTGATTTTAGCATATTTCTCTCTGAATTCTCATCCTGACACCCACAAACTTGCGTCTTCTGTCTTTGTCATCTGGAAATAGGTTAAAGATGTCTTGTCTGCTTTCCTCTTGTCTGATAAAACTGCTAAACATGACCAGGCCAAATTCAGAGCTGGGTGTGCATGCCACAGGCCCCTCTTCAGGGTGACATTGTTGCATTAGTAAAGGTGTTCAACTAGATTTGAATGCCCAGCGCTATGCTGTCATCAACGCTATATAACGTGGGAGCCAGTTCGCTAGTGGGGAGCACAGGCCAGGGACATAAGGATGTCCAGCTGTCATGGAGTGGCAGACCAACCACCATAAACTGAGAAGCATATTTGAGTGTTAATGACTTACGAGTGTTTTATCCATTCCAGAAACTGAAAACTGGCGGAATGGCACCCCATAGAAGCCAAAAATTCTTTTCTGAGCTTCAAGTGTGTCCAACATCATATTTACTGGCCATCTCTTCTGGGTGTCTCTAAGGGGACCTCAAACCAAGCCAGTCACCAGTTGGACTGACTCATCCTTCCCCGCCTCCCGGGACTGTCTCCTCTACCTTTGTTTCCTATCGATAGTTTTCTCTCCATTCTGATCCATCCTCCACGTTGCTTTCAGAGTGATCCAACAAATCTAATACTGTTCCTTACTTGTTCCAAATTTGTTAGTGGCTCCCTTTGGGTGTGTAGGGTAAGCATCCTCATATAAATGAGAGATTCTCCATGATCTGATCTCGCCAAACCTACCATATTTGGCTCACTGCCTTATTAATTTACATGCACACTGTTTTTGTTTTACCAAACATGTTATGCTTCTCATTCTCTTATCTTTGCGTATTTTATTCCCTCTGGTCAGAATGCCATTTGTCTTGCTAACAGTCTCCTACACAGCTTCCAAGCCTCAATTCTAGGGCCATATTTTCTGTGATTCTTGGAGACTTTATAGAGAAACCTTTACAGACTCCCCTGACTGGCTCATGAGTCCTCCCCAGTGCTCAGATTCAACTATGCATATTGTATTGCCATTTTGGTGTTGTTCATGGGTATCATAATTGTGTTTCTCTCTGAAGGCAGGTCCACATCATTCCATCTTTGGAATGCACTTCACAGAGTGACTAGCTCTTGGAAGGTGCTGATAGAATGAAGGACAGCTGAGTAAGACTAGAGCTAGGGAGCTTTGGCAAGAAAGATGAGCAGGGTCTGTTTGTGGGGCTGCATCCTGAGATAAAGACAGAAGGACAAGTTTCCCACTTGTAAATGCTCCTGCTGTATCTCTGTTGTGGCTCCGCTTAATCCCTTCTATGGCAGAGGAGGTTAGTGGTCCAGCTACATCCATTCTTCTCTTTTCTTCCTTTAATAATAGAGCTGCAGAGTTAAGCTGGACTTCTGGTTTCCCAGCCGGAGACTACATTTCTCATGTTCCTTTGCAAGGTGTGGTCATGCAGCAAATTAGATGTGAGAAGAAATGTGTAGCAATTTCTTGTTGTTCCATTAAAAAGAATGAGGCAGACTCTCTTGGA
This sequence comes from Manis javanica, assembly GCF_040802235.1. NCBI lineage: Eukaryota > Metazoa > Chordata > Mammalia > Pholidota > Manidae > Manis > Manis javanica. Next base: position 109,629,119 of record NC_133163.1, on the reverse strand, counting down.
CGTTTTCTTGCTCTCCCATTTGCTGTTCTGTAGATGTGATGGAGGGTGTTAGAGCATCCAACTTGGACCTAGAGATGGGAACCCTGGGTTGAGGATGGCAGAGCTGTGCCACTAGCCCTGGACCATTAGCTCCTATACTGTGATTACAGAAGAGGAACCTCTGTCTTATTTAACCATTGTCATCTGGGGTCTCTGTAGAGACTGGACATAAATAGTTTATTTTTAGAAGTTGTGTTCAATCTACTTTCTTCATTATTTAACAGAAACATGATTTGGCATGTACCTTTATATGCTCATTTTTCACATTTTTAAAAAAATTATGAAAAATTTCAAACATACACAATTTTAATAATCTTTTTGTGATATGTGCTTCATATTTTGCTTCTTTAAAAAGTAAAAAGATGTACTTAGAGTTAATAGTCACCTCTGATTTCAATTTTTTTCTCAGAAGCAACCTCTATTCTGATTTTATATTTATCAATCTCATCTATATTTTTGGACTTTAATCTGCATGTTATGTGCCTCCAAACATATATACATATATAGCATTTTTGTATTTTAAACATTTATGAAGAATAAACTTTGTAGTCAACATTAGGTTTTTGTGATTAGTCCATGTTGACTTACATATGCTTGGTTCAGTATTTTTTTTGATTTTTTTGATTTTGGTATCTTTAATGTACAACATTATGGTTACTAGACCCCCCCCTATTATCAAGTCCCCTCCACATACTCCTACAGTCATTATCCATCAGCATAGTAAGATGCTACAGAATCATTACTTGTCTTCTCTATGTTATACTGCCTTTCCCATGTCCTCCCATGCTACATTATGTGTGCTAATCGCAATGCCCCTTTTTCCCCCTTATCCCTTCCTTCCCACCCATCCTCCCCAGTCCCTTTCCCTTTGGTAACTGTTAGTCCATTCTTGGATTCTGTGAGTCTGCTGCTGTTCTTTTCCTTCAGTTTTTGCTTTGTTCTTATACTCCACAGATGAGTGAAATCATTTGGTACTTGTCTTTCTGCATCTGGCTTATTTCACTGAGCATAATAACCTCTAGCTCCATCCATGTTGTTGCAAATGGTAGGGTTTGTTTTCTTCTAATGGCTGAATAATACTCCACTGTGTATATGTACCACATCTTCTTTATCCATTCATCTACTGATGGACACTTAGGTTGCTTCCATATCTTGGCTATTGCAAATAGTGCTGCGATAAACATAGGGGTGCATCTGTCTTTTTCAAACTGGGCTCCTGCATTCTTAGGGTAAATTCCTAGGAGTGGAATTCCTAGGTCAAATGGTATTTCTATTTTGAGTTTTCTGAGGAACCTCCATACTGCTTTCCACAATGGTTGAACTAATTTACATTCCCACCAGCAGTGTAGGAGGGTTCCCCTTTCTCCATATCCTCGCCAACATTTGTTGTTGTCTTTTGAATGTTGGCCATCCTAACTGGTGTGAGGTGATAATCTCATTGTGGTTTTAATTAGCATTTCTCTGATGATTAGTGATATGGAGCATCTTTTCATGTGCCTGTTGGCCATATGAATTTCTTCTTTGGAGAAGTGTCTGTTCATATCCTCTGCCTATTTTTTAATAGGGTTATTTGCTTTTTGGTTGTTGAGGTGTGTGAGGTCTTTATATATTTTGGATGTCAACCCTTTATTGGATCTGTCATTTATGAATATATTCTCCCATACTGTAGGGTACCTTTTTGTTCTATTGGTGGTGTCCTTTGCTGTACAGAAGCTTTTCAGCTTGATATAATCCCACTTGTTCATTTTTTGCTTTTGTTTTCCTTGCCTGGGGAGATATGTTGATGAAGAAGTTGCTCATGTTTATGTCCAAGAGATTTTTGCCTGTTTTTTCCTAAGAGTTTTATGGTTTCATGACTTACATTGAAGTCTTTGATTCATTTTGAGTTTATTTTTGTGTATTGGGTTAGACAGTAATCCAGTTTCATTCTCTTACATGTAGCTGTCAATTTTTGCCAACACTAGCTGTTGAATAGGCTGTCATTTCCACCTTGTATATCCATGGCTCCTTTATCATATACTAATTGACCATATATGCTTGGATTTATATCTGGGCTCTCTAGTCTGTTCCATTGGTCTATGAGTCTGTTCTTGTGCCAGTACCAAATTGTCTTGATAACTGTGGTTTTGTAGTAGAGCTTGAAGTCAGGGAGCAAAATTCCCACCACTTTATTTTTCCTTCTCAGGGTTGCTTTGGCTATTCGGGGTGGTTTGTCATTCCATATGAATTTTAGAATTATTTGCTCTAGTTCATTGAAGAATGGTGTTGGTATTTTGATAGGGATTGCATTGAATCTGTACATTGCTTTAGGCAGGATGGCTATTTTGGCAATATTAATTCTTCCTATCCATGAGCATGGGATGTGTTTCCATTTATTGGTATCTTCTTTAATTTCTCTCATGAGTGTCTTGTAATTTTCAGAGTTTAAGTCTTTCACTTCCTTGGTTATGTTTATTCCTTGATATTTTATTCTTTTTGATGCATTTGTGAATGGAATTGTTTTCCGGGTTTCTCTTTCTGCTAGTTCATCATTAGTATATAGAAATGCAATGGATTTCTGTGTATGAATTTTGTATCCTGCAACTTTGCTGAATTCAGATATTAGTCTAGTAGTTTGGAGTGAATTCTTTAGGGTTTTTTATGTACAATGTCATGTCATCTGCAAACAGGAACAGTTTGACTTCTTCCTTGCCCATCTGGATGCCTTTTATTTCCTTGTGTTGTCTGTTTGCCATGGCTAGGACCTCCAGAACTATGTTGAATAAAAGTGGGGAGAATGGGCCTCTTTGTTTTGTTCCCGATCTTAAAGGAAAAGCTTTCAGCTTCTTGCTGTTAAGTATGATGTTGGCTGTGGGTTTGTCATATATGGCCTTTATTATGTTGGGGTAATTGCCCTCTATATGCATTTTGTTGAGAGTTTTTATCATGAATCGATGGTAAATTTTGTCAAATGCCTTTTCAGCATCTATGGAGATGATCATGTGGTTTTTGCCCTTCTTTTTGTTGACGTGATGGATGATGTTGATGGATTTTCAAATGTTATACCATCCTTGCATCCCTGGAATGAATCCCACTTGATCATGATGGATGATCTTTTGATGATTTTTGAATTTGGTTTGCTAATATTTTGTTGAGTATTTTTGCATCTTTGTTCATCAGGGATATTGGTCTGTAATTTTCTTTTTTTGTGGTGTCTTTGCCTGGTTTTGGTATTAGAGTGATGTTGGCCTCGTAGAATGAGTTTGGGAGTATTCCCTCGTAGAATGAGTTTGGGAGTATTCCCTCCTCTTCTACCTTTTGGAAAAATTCAAGGAGGACGGGTATTAGGTCTTCACTAAATGTTTAATGAAATTCAGCGGTGAAACCATGTGGTCCAGGTGTTTTGTTCTTAGGTAGTTTTTGATTACCAATTCAATTTCTCTGGTGGTAATTGGTCTATTCAGATTTTCTGTTTCTTCCTGGGTCAGCCTTGGAAGGTTGTATTTTTCTAGAAAGTTGTCCCTTTCTTCCGGGTTTTCCACTTTGTTACCATATAATTTTTCATAGTATTCTCTCATAATTCATTGTATTTCTGTGGTATCTGTCCTGATTTTTTCATTCTCATTTCTGATTCTGTTTATGTGTGTAAGCTCTGTTTTTTTCTTGATAAGTCTGGCTGGGGTTTATCTATTTTGTTTATTTTCTTGAAGAACCACCTCCTTCTTTCATTGATTCTATTGTTTTAGTCTTCTTGATTTTATTTATTTCTTCTTAAATCTTTATTATATCCCTTCTTCTACTGACTTTGGGCCTCATTTGTTCTTCTTTTTCTATTCGTTAATTTTGAGTTTAGACTGTTCATTTGGGATTGTTCTACCTGATGTAGGCCTGTATTGCAATATATTCCCCTCTTAGCATGGCCTTCACTGCATCCCACAGATTTTGTGGTGTTGAATTATTGTTGTCATTTGTCTCCATATACTGCTTGATCTCTGTTTTTCTTTGGTCATTGATTCATTGATTACTTAGAAGCATGGTATTAAGCCTCCATGAGTTTGTGGGCTTTTTCATTTTCTTTGTTTAATTTATTTCTAGTTTCATACCTTTATGATCTGAGAAGCTGGTACAATTTCAATCTTTTTTAATTTACTGAGGTTCTTTTGTTGCCTATTATATGATCTATTCTTGAAAATGTTCCATGTGCATGTGAGAAGAATATGTATCCTGTTGCTTTTGGATGGAGTGTTCTGTAGATATCCGTTAGGTCCAGCTGTTCTAATATGTTGTTGAGTGCCTCTGTTTCTTCACTTATTTTCTGTCCAATTGATCTGTCATTTGGAGTGAGTGGTGTGTTGAAGTCTCCTAAAATGAGTGCATTGCATTCTATTTCCCTCTTTAATTCTGTTAGTATTTGTTTCACATATGTAGGTGATCGTGTGTTGGGTGCATAGATATTTGTAATAATTATATCCTCTTGTTGGACTGACCCTTTTATCGTTATGTAATGTCCTTCTTTGTCTCTTGTTACTTTCTTTGTTTTGAAGGCTATTTTTCTGATACAAGTACTGCAACTTCTGCCTTTTTCTCCCTATTAGTTGCATGAAATATCTTTTTCCATCCCTTTACTTTCAGTCTGTGTATATCTTTGGGTTTGACGTGAGTCTATTGTAGGCAGCATATAGATGGATCTTGTTTTTTTATCCATTCAGTGACTCTATGTCTTTTGATTGGTGCATTGAGACCATTTGCATTTACAGTGATTATTGATAGGTATTTACTTATTGCCATTGCAGATTTTAGATTCATGGTTACCAAAGGTTTAATGGTAATTCCATTACTATCTTGCAGTCTAATTTAACTCACATCATGTGCTCTTACAAACACAACCTGAAGGTTCTTTTTTTCCCCCTCCTTTTTCTTCATCCTCCATTCTTTGTATGTTATGAATCATGTTCTGTACTCTTTGTCTATCCCTTAGATGACATCTATTTAGCCTTAGAAATACTTCCATCTCTAGGAGTCTCTCCAAAATAGACTGTAGAGATGGTTTGTGAGAGGTAAATTCTCTCAGCTTTTGCTTATCTTGAAATTGTTTGATCCCTCCTTCAAATTTAAATGATAACCTTGCCAGGTATAGTATTCTTGGTTCAAGGCCCTTCTGTTTCATTGCATTAAATATATCATGTCACTCCCTTCTGGCCTGTAAGGTTTCTGTTGAGAAGTCTGCTGATAGCCTGGGTTTTCCTTTGTATGTGATCTTATTTCTCTCTCTGGCTGCTTTTAATAGTCTGTCTTTATCCTTGATCTTTGCCATTTTAATTACTATATGTCTTGGTGTTGTCTTCCTTGGGTTCTTTGTGTTGGGAGATCTGTGGATCTCCATGGTGAGGGACTATCTCCTTCCCCAGATCGGGGAAGTTTTCAGCAATTACCTCCTCAATGACACTTTCTATCCCTTTTTCTCTTCTTCTTCTGGTGTCCCTATAATGCAAATATTGTCCTGTTTGGATTGGTCACACAGTTCTCTTAATATTATTTCATTCTTAAATATTCTTTTTTCTCTCTGTGCCTCAGCTTCTTTGTATTCCTCTTCTCTATTTCTATTCCATTTACCATCTCTTCTACTAGATCTAATCTGCTTTTAAATCCCTCCATTGTATGTTTCATATCAGATATGGAATTCTTAATGATTGAATCTCTGACTTAAATTCATTCCTGAGTTCTTGCATATTTTACTGTACCTCCATAAGCATGTTTATGATTTTTATTTTGAACTCTCTTTCAGGAAGATTGGTGATTTCAGTTTCATTTTTCCCTTTTTCTGGAGTTTGTGAGATTTTTGTTCTGAATCAGGTTCAGACATGTCGTATTTCTATGTGGTGCCCTGTAGTGCCCAGAAGCTCCAGTCTCTGGATCTGCTCAGCTTCTAAAGTGAGGTTGGTGGTTGTAGGGGAGCGGAGCTGTTGCCTAGGGGGAGGAAAGAGCTGTTTCCTGATTTCCATCTGCCATACCTATCTTCAGTATCAGAGCCAGTGGGCTGAGCACCCAGGTGTAAGCCTCTGTGCTTTGAGTCTCTAGCTGTTGTAGGTGGAGCCTCCCTGTGGCTGGCCTGTCGCCAGTGCAGTGACTGCTGGTTTGCGAGCCAGTGCTCTCAGGCTCAGAGGAAGTCTCAGCAGGCTGCATGTCACAGTGGAAGGTCCTTGGAGCTGAGTAACCAGCCATGGGGATGGAGCACCTGAAGCTCCTCAAAAGTTCCCAAGCAGCTGGGCCGTGCGTGCCCAGACAACCTTGCCCAGCTCTCCCCTCCCCCACGCAGCAAGCTTCGTGCAAACCCTGCCCCTTCAGCAGCCCTCTTGCTGCCAGGAAGCCTCTCACACTGCCCGCCTTTCCCTTGTCCCAGAGCGATGGGGTATGGATCCCATCCACAAACGGCTGGAGTATCAGTCTCTCCAGCACTCCATCTGTCCGAGCTCCCCATCCTCCAGAGCACCACACAAGGTAGGTTTCTGCTGGCAAAGCAGAGCTCCAGGGCCGGGTGTTCAGCAGTCCCAGGCCTCCACCCCCTCCCCACTTCCGTTTCTCTTCCTCCTGCCGGTGAGCTGGGGTGCGGGAAGGGCCCAGGTTGCACCAGATCAAGGCTTTGGTACGTTTCCCTGTTTTGAGAGATCTGCTCTGTTTGTGTGGTCTGTATGCACTCTGTTTCAGCCTTCTTTCCTGTTGCTGTTTTAGGGTTAGTTGTATTAACTATCTTTTCGTACTATTTGTAGTTTTGGGAGGAGTTCTCCATCTCACCTCTCATGCCGCCATCTTGAATTTCTGTTGGTTGGTTCAGTATTTTAACTATTGTGTAATGTTTCACTGAATGAATATAATTTAGTGATCTTTTTGATGAATCTTGAGGTTGTTTTTAACTTTAACTATTATGAACAATTGATACAAGAACAACTTTATATGTGTCTTACGTGCTGCAAGAGGGATAACAGGGCAGAACCAATATTTAAAGAAACCTAGGGTTTCCAAAACTGAAGAAAGACATTAAATCAGCTAAAATTCAAGAGGTTCATGAACTCCAAAGTCCAGGTTGATGGAATAGTCATCATTTGGAACATTTGTAGGTAACATGGCAGTAGGAAGAGAGCTCTAGAGGGTTTTGCACTAACAAATGCTCTGGCTTAAAAGTGACATGTGGCCCTTTCCCTCACAACTGCTGTCAAGAACTAGTTGCACCACTGTGCCCAGTCAGAAGTGGCCAGAACTGTAATGCTTATCTGGCCTGTGCCAGGAGGGGAGAAGAGATAGGATATTTGGCATTCACCATCAGCTGTTACCATAAAACTTCAAGCCATACCTCTCTTAAAATCACCAAATCCAAAAGCAATCAGTTTACTTTCTAATTGACGTATCTTGTCAGGATTGATAGCAGCAAATCAGTTTTATTAAGTACCTGCTATAATCTTGGCTCTGGGCTTTATTTTCCTTATTTAGTTAAATTTCTCAGCAGCCCTAAGAGGAAGGTAGAATTATTATTCCCACTTTACAATAAAATATGAGGAAACTGAGAAGGAATGCCCATGTGAATAACGAGGCTGGAGAGCCAGGCTCTCGGCCCCAGAGCGGGCGGTGGACTCCTCCCTGCACAGACCTCCTAAGTGAGTCTTCCAGCCCTGTGCTTCGGTTATTTCGTTGTCTAATGTGACAGTGATGAGCGCCTCCCTCTGCCTCCCCTCACTGTTTAAAGCCACTAGGCTGCTCTCCAGAGCAGAGGTTAGCAACGTTATGCCCCCACAGTAAGCATTCAAAGCACCTCCACATTCTACTCTGGAGATGAAACAGCTGTTCCCTCCGAATGGCTTATAGTGAAATGTAAATGAACAAGAACATTACAAAAAAAAAAAAAAAGAAGAAAGAAAGAAAAAAAAGGAACATAGATTTAAGTTCTTGCCTTTTAAAATTTTTATCATTTCCCATCCAAGCTCTGTGTTTTGTTTAATCTTGCCATGCCTTTTCTTCTTCCTTGTATGCTCTTTTTCTCAGGGATATGCAAACTTTATTAGTCAGCTCCTCTTTCAAGCTCTGTAGGCTTTTGTGTTTGAGAATTGGGAATCAGGTACTTCTACTGTTAGCCTCAGGGTGGATCTGAGCAGGAGGAAGCTTTATGAATAATCAAGGTTGACATCTCCAGCATTGTTCCTTCATTATAAATATTGTTAAAGGAGCTGTGACCACCATGGGCTCCTCCTGAACAGAGGGTGCAGGGGGAGGCAGAGACAGCCTTTGATTTCAGCTCTTTCCTGGTGATCACTTCACTGATGACCCTGGAATTGACAGGTCTCTTAGATTTGGCTTTTTTTTTTTTCCAGAAAGTTTCTCTTCAATTAGCATAAGTGTTTGGTCTGCAGGAAGCTAGGTTCATCTCCCCAGCTCCAAAGGCTAAGAACCATAGTTAATATTAGCGCTTGTGCATCGCCGTAGCCTGCATCTGTAATGATGCTAATACACTCTGTGACTTTAACCATCTTAGCTCCATTTGGACTGGTAATAGCATCATGATCTTTTTTTGTACATTACTTTTATTTTTTTAATTATGGTGTCATTGATATATAATCTTAAGGTTTTATATGAGCAACATTGTTTGGTTTCTACATTCACCCATATTATTAAGTTCCCCACCCCCAACACCCCATTGCAGTCACTGTTCATCAGCATGATAAGATAGCATCATTGTCTTTTTAAGAGAGAAAACACATTATAGAGTCCAAGGTCTTTGGCCCTGCTCCCCACCTCTTGAGAAAACGCAGGCTCCACAAATGTGTGATATGACACCAGTATTCCATCCATCTCTCTGCTGAGGTGCCCTCTCCCTCTGATACCTCACTAATCCCTGGTCATATTATTAGCCAGTCATCCGTAGATTATTCATGTTGTCTTAACAGGTTTCCATTTTCAAAATGAAGGAGACATGTGAACTTGAATTCATATTACATGAGTAAAAGTTTGTCATTTTCCTCTGTGTCCCTTGTCCCCAGCTCCATTGTCTTCTGTCTACCCCCAATAGATTCACCAGAATGTTAGAGAACCTATTACAGACTAAGAAGTGTTATGGACTTCACTCTGTTTAATTGTTCCAATAGCCTTGTGAAGAAGGTAATATTGGTGTTCTGATTTCCTTGAAAGATGCAGAAACCTAGGCATGGGGAGTGAAAGGACTTGCCCAAGGCCGTACAATGAGTCACAATTAGAATCAAGGATAGAATGTGGGCCTCTAATTCAAACCCTCTAGTCTCCTGCCTAATCCACATTAGAAATAGTTGCCATTCATTAATTTTGCTGATATTATTAAGCATTTGTTTATATCAGGCACTGGGATCACCAACATAACCAAAGCAGAGTCCCCAGGAGCTCAGATCCCGGTGAGGGAGAAGCCCTGTTACCTGGCGGTGGTGATGCTGAGTTACTGACATACTGAATAATGCAGAGGTGAAGTAGGAAACTGAGGGCACAGCGGAGAGGCATTTCAACTCAGGGAAGCCTTCTTGGAGGAAATGATATGTGGGGATGAGTCTGTGGTTGAAGAGGTAGGTCTCATTAAAAAGTTGCTGAGAGCCTGACTGAGGTAGAGTGAAGGAGGAAAGAGGTTCCTTCCTTTCCTAGGCCTAGGCCCTTGTAAAACACTTCATTTTTGAGTTAACCCACTAAAGATTTTGATGTGTGTGTACATACATGTGTGACTTGTGATTCAAAAGGTCAAATTCCCAAATACAAAAAGGCAGTCTTGGTTTGCAAGACGTGGGCATAGTGAAGACAGGAGGAGTAGCAGGTTTGGGGGGTTATTTATGAGTTTAGTTTCAGGCGTGTTGAATGTGATATGTTAGAAGTTCAAGGGAAGATATCCTGGCATCTGGGTGAGGAGTGATGACCTGGAATTCAAGAGAGAAACCCATGGCTGAGGATGTAAATTTACAAATCGTCGTCATCCAGGAAGGTTGTGAAGTCAGCATGCAAGGAGACAGATGAGGAGGCCAAAGCTTGGGCCCTGAAGAATATCAATAACTAAGGGACAAGCAGCGAGAAGGTGTCCTCAAAGGAGACTAAGAAGGACTCACCAAGGAGACAGGGAACAAATAAAGGGAGAGTAGTGTCATGAATCTCTACTGAACAGAACATTTCTAGAAAAGAGAGGATTCCGTGCAGTCTGACACTGCTGTCAGGCATCTACTTTTCAGTGACACCTGTCCATTGGATTTGGTTATCAACCTTTTTAAAGCAAGTTCAGTGGGGTGTGGGTCAGATTCTCCCTTGTAAAATGGAAGAGTGAATGCAAGGGCAGGGGAGATCTCCTTTTATGAGCTGGCCTTAGAACAACAATAGGCCAATTTTTCTCCCAGTTTCTCCAAAGAAGAAGAGAGATGGAGGAAAGTAGCTGGAGAGGGATGCAGTATTGAGGGAGGAAATTTTAAGGTGGTTGAGGGCATTAGGATGCTGATTAAGTGTGTCTAGCAGACAGGGTGGAGGCAACCAGCTGAGTAAGTGTCCAAGGTTGGGAAGGAGTTATGAGGTCCAGGGTAGAAGAAATTCCCTTCCCTTTTGTCGGGACTGCAGAACGGCTCAGCAATAGGATGGCTCGTAGGAATCGAGACTCCAGGATAATTTTCTGAGTGCTAACTCTGTGTCAGGCTTTGGGCCATTCATGTACATAAATGAACTGCTATCATCCCAATTATATAAATGGAGAAAGGGAGCCTCAAACAAATGTAGTAAGTTTCCCAAGGCCACATTTGTGTGCAGAGCTGGCATTTATAGGCAGTGTAGCTGCAGAGCCTGTTTGCTGACCACCAGCCCTGCTGTCTTAGGGAGGCAAGGCTAGTAACTCAGGCAAACAGTCAGGAAGCGTCAGGAAGCGGTGGCAAGAGGTCTGACTCAGGTCTCCTGTGTTGCCCTGGTTTGCCCCGTCCCCAAGCTGGCTGTTTCTTTCTACTTCATGAAAATTAATTCACTTTAGTCCTTAGAGGTCAAATAATGCATGTACCTTGAGTGTGTGAGTATTTCACATATATACCACTTCATCCACTCTCTGTATTCATCCTCACAGACTTACTTAATGTAGTAGTCAATGTTTTTCAAACTAGACTTTTCAAATATATTTTAGGGGATCCATGTCTTTTTTTATAAGTACTTACAATTTTTGTTTTATTTACAAAATTTTTTAATGTAACAACATTTTGGGAGATTTTGTAGTTAGCCCCTGTTGCACTATTTCAGAACCCATGTTACATTTGTATTTAGTTGGCACCAAGAACTCAACATTTATTGTGTTTATTTATTTGGGCTCGTGAGAAAAGATCAGAGACTTAAGATGTAAATAATATATCCACACCAAGTGAAGGGCAAATGGCCTAACTTAGCAAATATTTGGTATGGGTTGGTTTGGGAGAAAACAGAAGACACAGGAAGAATCTAGAGTATCAATCATGCTTTCAGGGAGACTGCACTCTGAGAAAATTAGCCTAATACAGATAACACGGGTTGGCATGTTTTTAGAGCTTAGGTGGGTGAGGTTTTGCTACAAGGGCTATTTGGCAAAAAGTGAAGAAAAAGAAGAAAATTTCTTTTCTGCTGTAGACCCAGGCCTAATGCAGAAAGCCCTGCATCAGCATGCTTGGCCTGGCATCACCGCACAGCAGCGTTCTGATTCCTTGTGCTGTCTGCGGGCCTAGGGAGTCAAGGCACTACCCTCTTTCCTTACCCTGTTTGCCCCTGTCCCCAGTATCCAGTGAGGTGGCAAAGCTGCCGCTTGAATCCCTTGGAAAAAGATGTGGTTACTAAATATCCATTAAATATCCATCTAGCTGCGCTAAATGAAAAAAAGAATTCATATGCTCTTGTTAAGTTGCCTGTGTGGACACCTTCCTTCCCCATGACTGTAACCAATACTCTAGAGTATATGAGGAACCCACAAAAGTGAACAGAATTATTTAAGAGTGGAGAGGCAGAAAGAAACACACTTCTCCCCAGAGGTTTTAGGAAGAAAGAATTTTCCTTACAAAAATATGACTTAGGCTTGAGGACAAATGATACATCCTATTCCATCCCAAAGTCCATACCTACCTTATCACCAAATTGGCTATTGAAACCGGTGTGGTCCGTTGAGCCTGTAGGAGTAGAGTGGAAGGTGACTGTGTCAGCTGTATTCCTGTCTCAGAGGACAGGCCCACAGCTGGGACCCCGCAATGTGGAGGAGAGTAAGAAGCACCAGTCAGGCCACTGAGGACAGCCATCCTGTCCTGTCAGTGGCCTGTCAAATGTCTCTGAGTCTGACTAGAGCAGCAAGGCCTCCTCTCTTGGAGGGAGCGGGGCTGGTGAATTGGGCAGAAGAGGGTCTGATGGGGAAAGAGGGGCTGCAGAGTCCCCATCTCCTACAAATTGGATGAGGCACCAACATGTCTGTTTTGTTAGAGGATCCAGGGTGTGCTGGAGGCACCAGTGTGCAAGTCTTCACATGCAGATTCTATCACTCAGCTTTTCAAGAACAGAACTCAATTCATTTTCCCAGAGGGGATTAGGCTGAGAAATCAATTCTTCCGCACAAATCCCACGGGAGACTGGTGCTTCCAGTGGAGTGGTGATGTATTTATTAATTGGCAGAGGGAGACTGTAACTGGTATCAGCTCTCCACACCAGGCACACCCTCCTTTATATTTGTATGCTCAGGAGATTGTATAAAGGCTGCAAGGTTGCTAGGTAAGTCCCAAGTTTGAGCAGAGGAACTGAGCAATAACTTCTCCAATCTAAGGATATGTCTGTCATGAGAGTCAAGATTGATTATCTCCACTTATAGCAAAAGTCTCATAGGCAATAATTTTACTGTAAAATAGAAGTTTTTGTTACTAGATTTCGTTTAATTGGGGTATAATTGAAACATATTAGTTTAAGGTGTACAACATAATGAGTCGATATTTGTGTATTGTGAAATGATCACCACAATAAGTCTAATTAACGTCCATCACCACAGTTACAAATTTTGTTTTCCTCATCATGAAAACTTTTAAGATCTACTCTCTTAGATTATATGAATTGTGACTTGTTTGTAGATGATCTAACAATAGTTATTATTTGGATTGATGCATTGCAGAGAACATTTTGGGGAACCACCTTAGTCATATGTTACAAATCATCTGTAACTGTGGGTAATATTCTAGGATGATTTCCACAAATGACCAAGGCAATAATTTTATATTGACATTTCATAATTTCAGTTCCTTATGGCAATATCTTCTCTCCTGGTCTCATAATTCTAGATGTACCATATCTGTTTGGAGCTGAGCAGCTGAATGTTCTGAACACAATGTTCTGAGCAGAATAGAAGGGCGGTGAGTTAACATTGCTGGGAACTGTGCTAGAAATTTTGGGCTGCCCAGTGAGGCAGAAAAACCCTCATTTTATGCCTTTGGTAGATGAACTTAGGAAAAGTCAAGAACTGCCCAAGAACACGATGCCAGAGTGGAGGACCTTGGAGTACAGCTTAGATTTGCATCCAAAAGAAGCACTTTGGGAATTTGAAATTTATCTTTTCTATTTGAAGTATTTCATATAGGAGTTAAACTGAGTCCTGAAGGGCTAGGAGGAGTAGAAGAGGAGAAAATTTTGATTTAAGGAACAAGTCAGCATTGCTCTGACTAAACCACGTCTTTCTTTTTGCATTCAGTTCTGGCTACTGCACTTTTCAAAGAATGTAGACAAACTAAGGTTTCTTTGTGTATTTATTTTTTATTGAAGTATAGTTGATATACAATATTATATTGGTTTCAAGTATACAACATAGTGATTCAACAGTTATGTACATTATTAAATCCTCACCCCAACTGTTAGTTACTATCAACATAGAAAGATGTTACAGAACCATTGACTATATTCTTTATGCTGTACTTTCATCCTCATGACTAATTTATATTATGACTGAGATTTTGTGCCTCTTTATCCCCCTCACACAACCCCTTACCCACCTAAGCCCTTCCCCCAAGGTAACCACCAGTCACAGTTACTTCTCAGTGTCTCTAAGTCTACTGCTGTTTTGTTCATTTTGTTTTTATATTCCACATGTAAGTGAAATCATATGATATTTGTATTTCTCTGCCTGCCTTATTTCACGTAGTATAATACCCTTTAGATTCATCCATGTTGTCACAAATGGCAGGATTTCTTTCTTTTTTATGGTTGAATAATATTCCATTGTGTATATGCACCACATATTTATCCATTCATCTATTGATTGACACTTTGGTTGCTTCCATATCTTGGTTACTGCAAAGAATGTGGCAGTAAACATAGGGGTGCATATAACTTTTCAAACTAGATTTTTTCTTTGGATAAATTCCTAGAAGTGGAGTTATTGGGTCATATAGTCTCTATATTCAGTTTTTTGAGGAACCACCTTACTGCTTTCCATAGTGGCTGCACTTACATTGCCACCAACAGTGCAGGAGGGCTCGCTTTCTCCATATCCTTGCCAACACTTGTTATTTCTTGTCTTCTGGATGTTGGCCATCGTGACCTGTGTGAGGTGATATCTCATTGTGGTTTTGATTTGCATTCCCCTGATGATTAGTGATGTGGAGCATCTTTTCATGTGCTTGTTGGCCATCTGCATTTCTCCTTTAGAGAAATGTCCGTTCAGGTCATCTGTCCATTTTTTAATCAGGTTATTTAATTTTTGGTGTTGAGCCATAGGAGTTTTTAAATATTTTTGGATGTTAACCCCTTATTGGATGAATTGTTTATGAATATATTCTCCCATACTGTAGGTTGCCTTTTTGTTTTGCTGCTGATATCACTTGCTGTACAGAAGCTTTTTAGTTTCACATAGTCGCACTTACTCATTTTTTATTTTGTTTCCTTGCCCGAGGAGATGTGTTCAGGAAAAAATTGCTCATGCTTATGTTCAAGGGATTTTTACCTATGTTTACTTCTTAGGGTTTTATGGTTTCTGTCTTACATTTAGGTTTTTAATCCATTTCCAGTTTATTTTTGTGTATGGAGTTAGACAGTAACCCAGTTTCATTCTCTTGAATGTAGCTGTCTAGTTTTCCTAACACCAGTTATTGAAGAGACTGTCTTTTCTACACTGTATATTCATGGCTCCTTTATTGTATATTAAGTGTCCATCTATGCATGGGTTTATATCTGAACTCTCTATTCTGTCCCATTGATCTATGGGTCTGTTCTTGTGCCAGTACCATACTGTTTTGATTACTGAAGCTTTGCAGCATAGCTTGAAATCAGGGAGTATGATATCCACTGCTTTGTTCTTTCTAAAGATTGATTTACCTATTTGGTGTCTTTTGTGGTTCCATATAAATTTTAGAATTCTTTGCTCTAGGCCATTAAAAAATGCCATTGGTATTTTGATAGGGATTGCATTGACTCTGTAAATTGCTTTGGTCAGGATGGCCATTTTGACAATATTAGTTCTTCCTATCCATGAACATAGGATAGATTTCCATTTATTTGTATCTTCTTAAATTTCTCTCATCAATGTCTTATAATTTTCAGAGTATATAGGTCTTCCACCTCCTTGGTTAGGTTTATTCTTAGGTACTTTATTCTTTCTGATGTAATTGTAAATGGAATTGTTTTCCTGATTTCTCTTCCTGTTTGTTTGTTGTTAGTATGTAGGAATGCAACAGATCTCTGTATATTGATTTTGTGTCCTGCAGTTTTGCTGAGTTCAAACTGGGGTACAGTTAAAGCAGTGGTTCTCAGTCTTTAATCCACCATGGATGTGTGGTTGATCACATTCACAGAAGCAAAATATTCACCTGGATATTTTGTTTGTTTGTTTTACATACTGTGGCACAAAATAATATAGAAAGTGAGTTATCCTTAATTATGGGTGCAGTTGCTATAGTAATTTACCCTTTCTTTTCTTATTGATCACCAGAATGATTGTGCTACAAAATCATGGTTGAAATGTACTGATTCAGAGATCAGGAACCAGGATGGTAATGGAACCACAATTATATTGTATGAAGAATAATTCAAGGAACTGTGGATCATTAAAAGAGTATGTTCAAGACATGGTAGAGGATTTCAAATATTTGGAGGGCTGTCATATAGAGGGATTAGATTTGTCTGCTAAGACCCCAAGAGATATAGCTAGCGTCATGGATTAAAGCAAAAGGACAAAAAACTGACAGAATAAGGAAAACATTGCTCAGGTGATGCAAGAAGATGGAATGATCTCCTTCACTAGATAATGAGCTCCCCATTGCTAGGGCTGTTGTAGCAAGAGGGCTGGACAACCATTTGTTACAAGTGTTGCCAAGACACTCAGGCTCTGGATAGGGGCTGGACCAGATGTGCTTTAAATCTCATTTCAAATCTGAACTTCTAAAACTAATAATTTAAAAAACTATCTGACTTCCAATTATGTATCAAACACCAGACAGAGTATTAATAATATGATTAATGGCCAAAAAATGGCCATTTAAAAATCTTTGGCCTGTAGGACTACAGCCATGCATTTTATCTTCAAAACTCCAAAACTGAAAATATCCTGCCTTTAAAAGAGATTACAGAGTTGACTGTAGATTATTGATTGGGTTTGAAAAAGTATCCTTGACAAGGAAAGTTTTTCAGGAGCCATTGCATTAGAATAAAGGAGTCCTTGAGAATAAAGGGGATTTAAGAATAGAGGAGTCCTTGGTATTTGTCAAGAGTTTATTTTCTCCCTGTACCAAGCTTATGATAAATGACTACTAAAGAAAGTTAGTCATCTATTTGCTCTCTAAGGATTTAGTATATAAATGCAATGGGAATGTATAAAATTACTTCCAGAAAGAGTATAGGGAAGGAAAGAGGCAGATTGTTCAAGGTTGTCTTTCCCTGGCATTTCCTGTCTATATGCAACTTGGAGCACTTGTGTTTGTTTTATTTTGGCTTTCAAGTGTTTGCAGAACACAAAGTATTCTTAACCTCAGGTTTTATAATGGGCTCATAAGAATACATTTTTGTCATACGGATTTTTCTGTCAGTCCAGTAGAAAGCAGTAATCTCATTCCAGTCACTCTTTGAAGTCAATGAGATGGATATGTATTGAGGTATTGCCAAAGCAAAGTAAAATTTTGGTTAAATGTTAAGAGTTCCTTTACCTATAAGAAATATTTGGAAAAGCAGCAATGGGGAAGGTCACTGGGTGCTGATGACTAATGGCCACAGAAAATTGCTTATCAGGGTAGATAACATAGTATTAGAAGAGAAAGAACTTAAGGAATAATTTTCATTCCTAACGCTATTTCAGACTCCCATCTGTATTCCCAACATTAAAAAGACTACCTAGATAATAGCTGGTAGCTAGAATTATCATGTATATAAATGTTGAATCACTGTGTTGTACACCTGAAACTAATGTAATACTGTGCGTCAACTACCCTTCAATTAAAAAAAAAAAAAAACAGACTACCTAGAGCACAGTAGGCATTCAGCAAATGTTTGGGGATGAATGACTTTTAGGAAAATGAAAAGTACTCTAAATTTCAGTGGTTTCTTTTACTGAAGCTATGTCTGTGTGACTGATTGAAAACTGAAAACTCTAGTCATCATCCAGTTGTTAAATATTTAGGCTGCCAAATCATTTATTTGATTGATGTTTATACTTTTAGAATTGACTGACTGCTTTGGCTCAGGGTAGACATAGCATGACTCATATGCTGCAGTTCTTGTCAGTCAGTGATTCCATTTCCATGCATAACCAGTTGACTTATGTTGGTCACATCAGTCACAAACATAAATCATGACAGTCCAATAATTGGTACTGGGATCTTTTCTACATGGAATGATTTCTTGTCCATTCTGGTGTTAATGACACTGAATACTCAGTGATTGAACAGCATTGGTCAGCTGACTAAGTAAGTTTCCTACCCTGAAAAGATTTTAAAATATAATATGTAAAGTAGAATTGACCTGTGCATGTAGGTTCATTTAAGTGTGAATGCAATTCTAGGACATGGTGGAGAGTGACTCTCCACTGAGAGAATCTGGGCAAAGCTAGAATAAAGTAGGACACAAATAACATATCCTTTAGGTTTCAAGTTGTGGGAACAGACTTTAAGGTGGTTCGCATGATCTCTACCTCCTGGCATTTATGCCTTTATGTAATTACCACCTCTTGTGTGTGGAAGGATCTGTGATAGATTTCTAAGCAGTAGCATATGGAAAAGGTCACGGGCTATCACTTATGTAATGATGTTACATTATACAAGTCTCTGTCTTGTAAGCAGAACTGCTAGGAAAATTGGTACAGAATTTTCCTTTCCTTGTGGCCTTTGAAGAAGTAAGATGGCATGAGTCCTACAAATGCAAACACATGAATTCTGCCAACAACCTGAGTGGACCTAGAAGCATATCCTTTCCCAGCTGAGCTTCCTGATGAGAATCCAGACCTTGATTACAGCCTTGCAAGGGACCCAGATAAGCTGTGCCTGGACTTTTGACCCCCAGAAACTGTGAGATGGTAGACATGTATTAATTTAAGCTGTCATAAGTTGTTATACTACATAGACAATATATATAAGAATCATTGTTTTTACATAAAATATAGACCATGGTGGTGTTCCAGGTATACACCCTGGTGTCAACTGGAAGATGCCTTAATACGCTAACTCCCCTGGATTAGTATGGGGAAATGGAAGTTCCCACGGCCAGGACCCTCACCTGACTCTAATAATTAATCTACTTGCCCATTGTGCATGTGCAGTGATGTAATTGACCTACTGTGTCAGCGCATGCTTACACACCTGTTGACAATGAACCATTATTGTCTCTGGTGTTATATAAAGAGCTTGCCCAGTGCTGTCCCTTGGTTCCAGGAGACAGAGACGGAGACAGATTGCGGACGTGCCAGATGTGGATGTGATCCTAGAGCTCAGCCTGCCACCGTGAGAATAAAGCTGGGTGTAAACCCTTTTACCCCCAATGTTCCAGTGTCATTAGTCAATCTCAGCAAATCCAGAGTGAACTTGGCCAGAGCCGGAAACCTCTGGCGAGACATTTGGTGCAGCCAGCAGGATTCACTGCAGACTGAAAAATGGAGTAAGCCTACCCTCGTGGGAAGGGTACTTCAGTGGGCTGCCCCTATGGATGTAAAGATGCCTAGGTATCCCCCAGTGGGCATATGGTCTGAGGTGGCAATTCTCTTGGAGGAGTGGTCCCCTCCGCAGGACTGGGGGGAGGTGGAGGTGATGCCTGAGGCAGTAGAGGAGGCCCTCTGCAAAGGTCCTTGGAGAAATAGAGTGTCTGCGGGGTGGCAGGAACCATGAGTTGGCTGTTCCTCGTGGTGTTAAGAAGGGCCATGAAGGAGAATGTGCTTCTGCAAGAAGCACAAGAAAGGGGAAAGGTTATGAAGGATGAAAAAAATTGATTGATGACTGAGATGGCATCATTGCAGGGTGCTGTAGAGAAAGGAAAGGATGTTATGGTGGCACAAGAAGAGACAGCAAAGGACTGCAGGCTGCAAGGTGCTGTGGAGGAGTTAAAAGATTCTTTACAGAATGAGACAGTGTTGTTGCAAGACACTGAAAGAGGAAAAGGCCATGAAGGAGAAGGACCTACCTTGTGAGAAGCACTAGAAGAGGCAGCATGAGAATGCCAGTGGTGAGGTATTGAGGAGACGGTAAGAGAGCTGGTGGAGACTGACGCAGCATTGCTCCACCGCACTGTAGAGAAGGTAAAAGCTGTAGCAGAGGAGCCACTCTTTGGAGTGGCAAGAGTCCTGGCAATGGTAGGGGAGCTGGGGGGAGAATGAGGTAGAGGGAGAATGAAGTCTTGCCCAGTTGTAATCAAGAAAGTAAAGATGCAGCGACCGTGGGTCCCTCTGGGAGAAGTACTTCCCCCTCCCCAGGTCGTGGGGCACTCTATGCTCCACCCCCATACGCAGGTGGAGCTGGTGGATTTGGGCTCCCAGTTTCAGCAGAAAACCTTGGAGGCCCTATCAGCTTGGCTCCTGTGTCTTTGGGATGTAGGAGTGGATGGTATCATTCTGTCTGGATCAGAGATGGGGAAGCTGGCTTCCCTGACAACTCATCCTGCCTTGTGGCAGCAACTGCAGAATACACACTAGACCCCAGGGAATCATTCACTTCTTGAGAGGGTTATGGCCACACTTATTACTGTATTGCTCAGTCAGGGCAACTTACCATCTTTCCCTGCTAGATGGCATACGTATGCTGAGCTCCAACAGATGTTACAGGAGTTAGGCATGAAAACATTTATAACCCAGTAAATTATGGCCTGGATGAGGAGTTGTTTACTGTGGGGATGAGGGATATGGTGCTGCAAATGGCTCCCTCATCCCTCTTTGAGCTCTTAGTAGCCATTCTTGCCCCTCTCTTAAGGAAACCCGTAAGTGAGGTTACCTGTACTGTGGCAGATTTGGGGACGCTGAAGCGATGCAGGCATGGAAGGGAGTGCAGTCTGCTACTGAAAGGAATAGCTTAAAGGGCCCTGTGAGGGTCCTGAGGACCCAGATTTGAGTTGATTTGACAAAGGCAGGAGCAGACAGAGAGACACCGGATGGGAAGTCAAATAAAATCTTACTGGAACTGTGGCAACAACTGAAACCAGAGCAGCAGTTTTGGCCATTGGCTAAGATGAGGACCAAAAAATGGAACCCAGAGGCAAAGCCACAAGTCTTATCTGTGTGCCTGCAAGACTTTCTGCTGGACTGTGGGCTGATCTTGCCTGGACCCTCACAGGAAAACAATTGGGTGATATGGTTTGACTGAGGGGAGGGTAGAGGCACCCACCTTGGGGTAGCGGAGGCCACATGTTGAAATATTAATTCATTGGTCCCCAGTGAATGTACACATATCCTGGCTCTGGTAAACATAGGAGCTGAAAGCTCACTGATTTATGGTAACCCTGCATGGTTTCCTGGGATTCCCACTGTTACAGATGGATACAGGGCTAAGGCTATCAGAGTGAAACAGGCCTGGATCCCACTGGGAATAGGGTGTCTAACAATGTTATGATGTCATGTTTACTTCTGGTTCTTTTACAACTCTAACACTATAGCAAGAGGTTTTGGGTCTTTTAGGTCACTGGAGAGTGTTTATCCTCCACTTGGCACAAATTCTGAAGCCCTTATTCATTTGGTATCAAAGGGGGCACCATGCGGGACTAGGATGAAACATGAGCATTTGCCTTTGCTGTTGCAAAGCAGGCAGTCAAGGCCATGCAGGCCTGTTAAGGCCCTGTGAGTTGGATGTCCATGTGACTGAAGATGGTTATGGCTGGGGCCTCTGGAAGTGGCTTGAGTGAACTTGCCAACCTATTGGATTCTGGTCACGATTCTGGAAAGGAGCAGAGGTATGGTATGCCTTAATAGAGAAATAATTGGCTACTGTGTGCTGGCTTTGGAGCCCACTATTGAGACCTGACCCTGTGGCTACTGACATGGTACCATGCCAACTGATTGTTTGGTCACTGACCCCTTTGGGGGCAAGAGTTGTGGCAAGACTTATGGACCTTCAGTCAGACTAAAACAGTTATGGTATATCATGTGACAGGCCATTTGCTGCTGGCATCCCTAGGAAATGATGAAACAGATGAATTGGCCCAGGTACACTGGCTAGAAGGACAGCCTGCCTCTAATGCGGCCCATTGGTTACATCGACATTTGTTGCATGCAGGGCAGAAAACAATATGGGCTGTAGCCCATTGGTGGGCCTGCCTTTAACCGTAAAGAAGTCAGCAGAGCCCAGCAGAATGCATTGTATGCTCTAAAAGGGACTTATACCAAGTCCCACAGCAACCTGGGATGATAGCTAAGGGGCCAATACCCCACTGTCAGGTGACAGATGGACTATATTGGACCTCTGCTTATATCAGAAGCGTATCAGTATGCCATGATTTGTGTGGACACAGCTACTGGACTTCTGGTTGCTTTTCCGGCGTGTCATGCAGACCAACAAATGACCAAAAGAGGCCTAGAGCATTACTTTGCAGCCTGTGGTCAGCCACAGGTAATCAAAAGTAACGAAGGCACCCACTTTACTGGACATACACTGCAAGAATGTGTGCAACAATTAGGGATAAAGTAGAAGTTTCATGTACTAGATAACCTTACCGGGGCAGGCATGATAGAGAGGTACAGTGGTTTGTTAAAATCTGGCCTGAAGTAAGACACCAATAGTCTACAGGGCTTGTCAGTCCAGTTATGTATAGTGCTACAGTGTTTGAATGAGAAGCTCTGGAAGGGGGCATTGAGCCCTGTAGACATGCTAACACACATTGCTGCCTACCCTATACAACTGCAGACCAGGGAGAAGTAGTTGAAACCAGGGTTTGGCCACGAGAATAGTATCTTGCTGCCAGCACCAACTATAGTAACCTGGAGACTTCATCCAGTGGACATGACCTTGGACATTTTGACACATGGACCAGCGATGGCTGGCTCTCCTGGCCTTGAGGTCAAGGCCTGGAGACTGGCCTCCCATGCATTTCTGGAGTAATAGCAGAGTGGCCCCAGTGGATCATGGTAGTATACCCTAAGTGACCAGAAGCTAAAAGCATCTTACTGGGGAGTTTAGTTTAATCTTTCTGGCCAGTGCATGCACCTCCAGTAGCACTGTACATAGACCCCTTGGTAATCCCTACAGAAAGAGGAGTGAAGGTATAGTATACTAGACCCAGATGGGACCCCCTTCCTGTCACAGCCCTATCACACGGCCACTCTTTTGCATTCATTCTATCAGATAGACAAGATTTGCCCATGTCAGTGTCATTAAAACATGTGTCTTATTGCCCTGAAGATTAATCTCTAATATCTGTGTGTATTGGGCACACACCCTAGCAGATGTGCTGCTTGCTGGGTGTATATGGAGCTCCCTATCAGTTCTGCTACTGGCCTCCCTTGGAAAGTATGAGTCATGAATTCATCTGAGCTGAAGTGGTTTGAATATTATTATAATTTTTGTTATCCCCTGTTGTTATGGAATCTGGTTGCAATGCTCCACCTTTCTTGCACAGGGACCATCATGGAAGACTGAGGGCATATCCACTGTGAGGCAAGAATTCTGGAGGGGTGGAGTGTAGGAAAACTGGAAGTTCCCATGGCCAGGATCCTCAGCCCACCCTAATAATCTTCTTGCCCACTGTGCATATGCAATGATGTAATTGGCCTACTGCATAGTAGGAGTAGACAATTAGCACACATAAATACTGAATACTGACACATATTAGGAAGAAAAAGAATAAAGAATAGGTGAAGTCTGTAGTCCAATTGTCAAGGCTAATCATTTGTGTATTTGAATTATTAACCAGGACATTTTTTGTGTTTAAATAGAATGGAAGTATGATTGGATCGCCTGTCACACATGTGCTTAAATTTCGGATTGGAATTTAAGGTCAGTGTGGTAGATATCATTTGCTCACCATGGTTCCTCCTTCCTTGGCCCTTTCCTGGCTTCTCTGTGGGTGGTATATGTTTCCCTGCCTCAATGGATGTTGGGCTTAGCTGTATGACTTGCTCTGGCCAGTGGAACGTGGTAAAGTGATAATGAACTGAGGCTTAAAAGGTTCAGCATATGTCTGCCAGTAGTTTTGTTCTTCTGCCCTTCACTTTGAGAAAAGGACACACAAGAGAGCCACTGCTTTTTAGCCCAGATTCTTGAATGAGAAACACCTGGGACATGCAAGACTTTGACCTACTGCTTGAAAGTCCAAACCAGCCCAGAGATCTATCAATGAGAAGTAAACGTTTGCTGTTATAAATGTCTGAGGTTTGGGGGTGGTTTGCTAGCAGGCTTATTGCAACAATGCTGAATAATCCAAAGTCCAAAAACTTTTAAATGATGTTAGCACTGTTTTTATCCCTTACTGCAGAAGTACATAAGTAGATGGTAATTTAATTATTCTTCCCTCCTGCAGCGGTATTTGGTCTTCATTTGGACAAAGTCTTTTGAGTAGTGTTTCCAAATCATGTTCAACTGAATACTAGTGCTATTTTCGATGTTTCCAGGTGTTTTGTGAAACAAGGGTTCTATATTCTTGGAAGTTAAAAAAAAAGACTGATAATGTTTATTAGTTCTAAGAAATTCTGTGTTAAAAAAGTGACTCCTCCTAAATATAATTTAACACAGTACTTGCCAATCTTATTTGACTATGGAACCTCTTTTTCCCCCAGAATAATTCATATCTTGTTCCTCTGGAACCAGTGCATCCTGCTAATTCAAAGCAGTATGTGCTTCACCTACCTGGCCTTTTTGCCATATTATAAGCAGGCAGTATGCTGTGTAAATTTCAAATGGTGACCTCAGAACTTAAAGTTATTAGGCAGATACCACAGAAATCACTGATTAGTATACCTCTGCATTAGATAATCTGGGTAAGGAAGTCTCTCAGATTAAGGAAATCACTCAGATTAAGGCAGATAATAAAGGCCTTGTCTTTGAAAAATCCTGAATCTTCAGCGAGGTTTAAGACTAGTTTTCTGGGAAGTCAGGCAAGACGTCAAGACCAAGGGAAATCAGTCCCACTTGTTCAAATTGCAATGGGGATATTTGCATTCTATAAACTACTGGTTCAAATGTAACACAGAATGACTTGGTATTTGGTCCAGATTGATCTGAAATTGCTGATTGGGAGGTCTGACATGTTCATTAATCCAGACGATTGCTTGGTAGATGTCCATATAAAATGTTTGCTCAGACCAATGAGATTAGCAGAATTTCCTGCTATCACTGAATTTTTGGGTGATGAATGATTCTCTTACATTATGACTTGAAGTGCAGCTCTTGACTGCTTATAAATACATTAAAAATGAAAAAAAATGCTAAAAACTTGAAAAAACTTTAAAACATTCCTCAGATACATTTAAACTTTGATTTGGCAATGGGAAGTGATTTCTTGCCGTCTGTCAGGGCTGTCACTTCAAACTACAGTTGACAATTTCTGATAGTCTAATATCTGCCTTTTGAAAATACACAGCTGTTAAGGAGAAATTAAAATGGAGACCACAGTTTGAATACACCCTTAGATCGAATGTTCACAGTCATGTCACTAAAATGTAAAATTGCCCTGATTTCTCTGAAGTGCTGACTCTGATCTTAAAACTTAAGCTTTCTTCATTTCAACAGTACTGCGCAGTTTCCTATCTAACCAGCAACAAACAAGCAAGCTTATGGATGAAAAGGAATGTAAGTTTCTAACAACAAATCATGATAGAAAACTACTTATTCATGCTTTATAAACTGAGCTGTAACTACTGAGAGCAGAGAACTTCTTAACCACCTTCTGTTTGGAAGTCTATTTGTGAACAGTTTGTTTCTCTCTCAGTAAGATATTCACATCAAATAGGCTCTCAGGATTTTCCTTTGACAGTTTTGGGAGTCCTGGTTGTTCCATTTCCAGCATTTGGGAGCTGGGTCTGTTCCTCTGTTCCCCTTTCAGACGGGAATGGCAAGGTAGTTCTAGGGCTGGGGGCAGTGACTGGAGAAGCCGTGGAGATGAGCTCCTTAAAAAATGGTTTTGATGGAGGAATGAGATTAGCATATTAATTAAGGTCTTCATATCCAGTAATGATCTCATTTGCTTATATAAACATAACATTGCGGGAAATATCTTAACCCCCTTTTTCTGCTATATAGGTGAATTTTGGTTAAATATTAGAATGGCTGTTCCAGAGCTCTGGAAGCTAAAGCCAAATGTTCTGTATGCAGTCATGGTTCCTGTTTTCATGGGCTGGTCCCCTCTTGTTTGCTTGCTTTTTCTCATCTATGAAACAGGGAACTGTGACAGGGGGACTGGTTATAATGTTTCCTGAAAAACCTTCGTAAAGCAATGTGCTGTTGCGAGTAATGGGCTCCATTCATTATTAGCCCAGTTGATTTTCATTTACACTTGGCTCTAACAATTAGCTTGAGCAGGTGTGAAGGTGATGGAGGGGCCAGGACACCCAGAGGTCAGCCTTGGCTGGATGTGATAAATTAACCATTATTATCAGCAGTGAAAGTGGTTTTTTACGCTTGTCAGCAGCAAACAAAGGGACAACATATCTCACATAAACTTACTGTTCAGAGCTGAGTTTACTGAAGGATCAGTTTCCTTCCAGGCCCTAAGGTCAGATGGGAGGGAGGCAAAGAACCCACATAACCAGAGGTGAGGGTGCCACGAAGGGATGCCTTGGTTGATGGTGTGGTACATGGATGTCCCAACATGATTTGTTTTGCAATGCTCACCCATTCCAATAAAAAGCCATCAACAGCTTCTGTTGGTTAAGTCGGGGATGGGGGTCCACCTGTGCATAAGTATCGTTAGGGGTTAAGGAGTGTGTACATCAACAAAATAGTTTTTATATGGTATAGATGGATGCATAGTCCTACCTACCAATCAGTAGGTATTTTTGAACAGTGCCTTATAATTGAGCACATTTATATATCCAATGAAAAATATTAATCAGTATTGCTCAGTTCTCCATCTGTACCAGTTTTACAACAGACTTAAAACTGAGAAAGGAGATGTAGTAGTATCCACAGAAGTCAATGCCAGTTCCTGTCTACCCTAGACCCAATAGTCTAAATGTCCCGATTCTGAAATGGGAAGTGTTTTCCCACTTAGTTATACCCTCTTGTGGAAATTCACTGAGCACAGCCAGAGGTGAAAGAGTCGAAAAGGAAAGAGGTGATAACTGGTAGTCACCATGCATATACTGAAATCCCATAGATGTAATTTGTTTGGTTTGACAATGTGTGGGTGACTGTCATGGACTGATGTTTGTGTCCACCCGCCCTCTCATTGATATACTAAAGTAACAACCTCCAATGTGACCATATTTGGAGATAGGGCCTATAAGAAAGTAATTATGGTCAAATGAGGACATAAGTGTAGGGCCCTGACCCAAAGGATTAGTGCCCTTATGAGAAGAGACACCAGAGGGCTCACATGCGCTCTTACATGCATGTGTGGAAAGGCCATGTGAGCACACCGTGAGACGGTGGTTGTCTGAAGGACAGGAAGAGAGCCTTTACCAGAAGCCTTTACCTTTACCAAATTGGCTGGCATTTCCGTGGGCTTCTAGCCTCCAGAAGTGTGAGAAAACAGTCTTGCAAAAGTGTGTTATTTAAGCCAGTCTTTGGTATTTGTTACAGCAGCCCTATCAGACTAAGAGACTAATATTCTGATTGGAACTTTGGAGGACATGGGTGGACTTGTTGACTGTGAGCTTTGTTTTACAAGGATTAGACTGAGCCTTCACTGAGGAACCTGTGATGTCAGTATGTGTAAGTCTTTGCTTTGGGGCACATTTTCCAGGCTTTGCTGAGGGGTGCTTGCCTGGCTGCCAGGGTCCTCTAAGCTAAGTGAGGCAAGGCTAGGGGGAGGGTCTCAATTTCATATGTTCTCCTTATTTTGTGAATGGTACATCTACCATCAACTGTACCTAGAAGTTTTTAGTCCAAATACCCTTTGCTTTATCCTCATCCAACAAAAAAACTTTTAGTCCTCTATTAGGATGGGGACTGTTCCATGGCCTGGATCTGAATCTAGCTATTTCTTAAGAAGAAGTAAAGAGCAATATGGAAAATACTGCTAGAGGCATAAAAGGTAAGCGTAAGAAAAGTGAACACAATAAAAAAGAAATGAAAGAATTTTAAAAAGGTTACAAGAAAATGATAGACACAGAAGATAAATAAGGGGGATCAAAAAGCACATTAGTAGTGTACCCAAGAAGAAAACCATAAAATGGTACAGAACAAATACTTTAAAATATAATTCAAGAAAGAAAAATACTTGAATCTACATTTTGAAAAGTCATGCTGTGTGCCAGAGAAAGTTGACCTGGAATGATCAACACCCAAAACAGATCCTAGGAAATCCATTCAACTTTAAGGGTAAAGAAAGTATCATTGGCAAGACAACAACAGCAAAAAAGGATTTCCCTAAGATGAAAAAAGTCAGCTGGGATCAGACTTTTCACGGCATCTTTTAACAATAACAGGTTAGAGCCTTACCTACAAGTTCCTCAAAGAAAGAGTGAGGCTGCCAAGCTGTTGAACAAATATAGATACTGGATATGCAGGAACCTAAGGAGTATTAGGTGCCTTGGCACTAAATGTAAAGGATATCTAAAATCTCTGTTAGCAAGAATGATATTTAATGTAATATTAAAGTAAAAATTCATGGAAAAAATCTATGATAAATAAAATATCAACATTTTGAAGACAGGATCATTATTACTGTTTTTTTTCTTTTGCCCCTGGCTGCATTAAGGCTTAACCCAGCTCTGTCCTGAGCCCTTTCTGAGGAGACTACTAGAGGCAGTTTAGCTAACCACAGTATGACTAGGTTGGTGTTACCAGCAGGATTGGAGGTAAATACTGAATATATTTCAGCATAATTAAAACTAAGATAAATGTGGGGATTAGAATAATAGGTAAATAGATAAATATATGCCTTTTTATAATAAATTCTCTAATAAGCAGCATTTGAGTCAGAGGAAGTGTAAACTCAAATGTTGGGATAGCTAGTAAATAATGAGTATGTGTATATTACATATCAGAAACTATAGCATACAACTAAGGCAATTCTCAGGGGAGAATATATATACATGTGCATATGAAAGTCTATGTATAAGCTTCCAAGTTAAATGTTAGAAAAGGAAAAACAAAAAGAAAGAAGGAAAGAATGTAAGCAAAGTGAGTTTAGGAGAATTAATAAATTCAAAAATTTTGGAAAGAAAACATTCAGTTTAAAAAGGGGGAGAAAGTACAAATGCAAAAAATAAGAAATGGGGAAATTAGAGAAAAGGAGAAAACTAAATTATAGAACACTACGCTGTTCAGTCTAATGCAAATAAGTTTGTAAAAACAGATAATCACAGATAGAGGAAATCTTAAAAGGTAGATCATAGAAATAGAGGAAGTCGTCCAAGAAGCAGTGCCCAAAAGTACTAAGACCAGATAATTTCACAAGGAGATTCGGTGGTGCCATTAAAGAGCAGATCATTTTAATATTTCAGTTGTTTCAGAACATCCATAAAGGAAGAAAATCTCCAAATGCTCTTTAAGAAGAGCCGGTGCGCAGGGGAGACACCATGTCACGAAGGTGGTTTTCCCCGGGCGAGGCTCATCCCCTGCGCCCCGGGTGTGCCGCCCCCTGCCATCTCCCCAGTGCCGGAGACCGAACTGCATCGCTTGTGGTAGCGGGGGGTACGCTTGTCCTTTCCCCTGGTCAGTTGTATTTCAACAGGAGATACGTGGGGGTCAAAAAAAAAACACAAGAAAGCCACTGTAAAGCTGATATCAATACTTAACAGAAATTGCACACACAAAAAGAAATTGCAGACCAATCTCATGAATATAGACATAAAAATCTAAATAAAATATCCATGAACATAATCTGGAAACATTAAAAGAGCAAATCGCCTGGGGTTTTATTTCAAAAAAGGAGATTCAAATATTAGAAAATCTGAAATTCATAATATTAAGTCTAAGTTTAAGAAAGGAATCATACGATTATATCCACAAATGCTAAAAAGGCTTTTGCAAAAATTCAACACTTGTCCTTGATAGAACACACTCAGTAAAACAGGATATTTCTTTAACATAAAATATGTTTGTCTCAGTCCCAAAACAAGCACTATTGTTAATGGGGAAATCCTTGACTTACTCCCACTAAAGCCAGGAGTAAGAGATGTGGAGCAGTTGACATTGTGCTGGAAATGAGAGCTACATCTCAACGTCTTAAAACAGGAAAAATAAATTAAAATTACAAAGGAGCAAACATTATTTCTGTTGGGAGGCGATATTGTTGTATACCTAAAATGTATGTGAAAGAAAATCTAAAAGCAAGTAGAGAATTTAGTAAAGTAGTCACAAAATTAACACAGAAATGAATCATTTTCATATACACAAAGAACAATCAGAAGATAAAAATGAAGGAAAAAACCTATTTGCAATACCAACACAGAAGATAAAATATTTAGAAATAAATTTAGCAGTAAATGTAAAAGTTGTATATGAAGAAAACTTTACAACTTTCTTGAAGGACTTAAAATAATTGAAAAAAAGGGGAAAATATCTGCTTTTGGCTAAGAAGATGTAACATCACAGAGATTCCAGGCTTTTCTAAGTTAATTTATAACTTTAATGCAGTGCCTTAAAAATAACACAAAAATTTTCTTTTTCTTCAGAGCCAGGCAGTTATTGCTACATACAGGATTTTTTTTTCTAAAAAAAGCTAGAAAAATTTTGAAAAAGAACAGAAGTCAGGGGGACTAGATGTTTGATATTTAGGTATACTAGAAAGCCTTAATAATTAGTGTGTTCTTAGTGCATGTAGTCAGAATTATGAAATAGAATAGAAAGCCCAGAAATCTCAATTATACAACTTAATATATGAAAAGGTGCCAATGTGAATCAGTGGGATAAAATGAACTACTCAGAAAATGGTGATGAGACAATGGGGTAGCCTCTGGAAAATATAAAGTCATACTTCACAGTGTATATAAAAAATAATCCAAATGAATAGAAATTTTAATATGAACAAATGAACTCACTAAAGAAGAAAGCATGAAAGAATAACTTTATAAGAATGAGGAGAGCTTTGAAAACTGAAAAAAATCTAAAAGCTTTAAGAGAAAAGATCAGTACATTCAAGTATGTATGTATTAATATGCATGTCTGTATGTTTCTTATCCATGGCAAAATCATAACAAGCAAAATTAAAAGGATGACAAATTGGGAAAATATTTAAATCTCATTTTGCAGAGATTTAATTTCCTTAATAAGTAAAGAGTTCCTACAATTTCAACAAGAAACACTTATCAGAGAGTTCACCAAAAGGGAAAAAAAAATCATCCTTAAATATACATAAAGATGCTCAACCTCACACACAGTGAGAGAAAGATTTCTTCATACTACACTGAGATACAGTTTCTACCAGCTTGGCAAAAGCTAAAAGTTTGATAACACATGTTGGAAGGATTGGGGAAACAGTCACTTTTATACATTGCTGGTGGGAGTGTAAATTGGAACAATTAATTTGGAGAGCAATTTGGCAATGTTATGACAGTTATAAATGCATATACCCTTTGACCCAGCAATTCCATTTACCTTATAGACAGACATTTGTATAATAATTTATGTGCAAGATAATTTATTGTAGTGTTGCTTCTTTGTCAAAAGATTGGAAACAACTTAGAGGTCTATCAGTAGAGGACTGTTTAATAAATTATGGTACATTGATACAAAGAATACTATGCAACTGTAAAAAGGAGTGAGGATGCTCTTTATAATACTAATTTGGAAGGGTCTCTAATGTACATCATTAAGTAAAAAAATAAGGCATTAACAGTGTAATATTTGGATAAAATAAGAGGCAGAAAAATATATACTGTGCTTGTTTATGCATTTAAGAAAATCTCTGGAAGGATAAACCAGAAACTAATAGTGGTTGTCTGTTGGAGGGGGATGGGAACTCTGTAGAAGGGTATATGGCTGGAAGGGAGGCTTTTTAGAATATGCTCTTTTGTTCTTTTTGATGTTTGGCCCACTGAATATTTTACCTATTCCAAACAGTATATGAATAATTTTTCAAAGAAGTGGGTATAAGAACTTAAATAGAAATTGCATATTTGAAATGGCAATAACAACAACAAAAATCATTGTAATAGCATTGCAAATACCCAAACAGCTAAGCTATAACTTTTGAGACAAGTACCATATAAACAAAAAATGCAAACTAGGAATTTAGTCATATACATCATTCCAAACTGTGATTCCAGAACCAGTGGATATTAATCCCCCTGCACAAGCATTCATTGTTCTATGGTGATTAGGGATGGTTAGTTTCATAAGCTGTAGTTCCTATGAGATGCTTAAATAAGAAGGAAAGATGTACTGGTATTTACTTATTTCAAATGTGTCAAGTTCTTCATCAGTTTGCATTGTAATAACTGACAGTAAAAACTTAACTCTTAAATGCTTTGGCTACTATTACATATATCAAAAATATACTAAGGTTGTTTTGCTAGATTGATTGCTTGGCTAACTGATTTCACTGAATGTAGTAGACAAATGGGTTGTGTTGACCAGTAGGCAGGATATGGACTAAAATACCTAAATTATCCCAAAGTGCTTTGCTTACTCTTGAGTTAACTAAAATATAGCTAAACATTTTCTCACATCAAAATAATGTTTATTGTACAAAATTTAGAAAATTCAGATAAAGAAAAAGAAAATAAAAAACCATTATATGGAATGGATAAAGAAGATGTGGTACATATATACAATGGAATACTATTCAGCCATAAGAAGAAAACAAATCCTACCATTTGCAACAACATGGATGGAGCTGGAGGTTATGCTCAGTGAAATAAGCCAGGCCGAGAAAGACAAATGCCAAATGATTTCCCACATTTGTGGAGTTTAACAACGAAGCAAAACTGAAGGAACAAAACAGCAGCAGACCCACAGACTCCAAGAAGGGACTAGCAGTTACCAAAGGGGAGGTGGGGAGGGAGGGAGAAAGGAATTGAGGGGTATTATGATTGGCACACATGATGTGTGTGGGGGGTCACAGGGAAGACAGTGTAGCACAGAGAAGACAAGTAGTGACTCTGGCATCTTACTACACTGATGGGCAGTGAGTGCAATGGTGTATGGGGGACTCAATAATATGGGTGAATGTAGTAACCACAATGCTTTTCATGTGAAACCTTCATAAGAGTGTATATCAATGATACCTTAATAATATAAAAAAAACATGTAAAATAATCTTTACTAGCCTTTTCATGTCTTTTTCTAGTCTGTATATGTTTATTTCCAAAAAAACCCACATGAAACTCTACCCTACTTTTTTATGGCCTGCTTTTCATATAAAAGATTTCATATAATAGCATTTCCACTGCCAATTAACATTCCGGAACATGTTTTTTAATGACTCTGTATCGCATGGTGTGGATGCACCATAATTTATTTAATCAATTCTGTAGTCCTAGACATCTAAGGGTAATGCACTTCCTATATTTGCTTATAATGAATTTAGTTTGCCCCCCCACCTTTTTTAATGTTCTATAAAATTTTCACACTGGCTGCCTGAGAAGGATGTGATCTTTGGTCTTGTCCTATAGTGCACTAAAGGCCAGACTTCAAATATACCTGCCTCATCTTCTGCTAGACTGGCAAGGCTGGTCACCATTGGCTGGACTGTCTCCTATAGCTGCTTGAACGAATTGTTTGGCTGACTGATGCTTGGTTAGTTACATGCTGCTAAGATGTTACAGCAGCACATGTTAAAAGCTAACTGGGCGAGGGTGTTCTAAGCAAAGGAACTTTTCTTTCATTGTAGGTTAAGGCCATCACTTCTGGAAAGCTAGGCAGGAGTTTGGTAGGGTAACAACTATTAACCTGGCCGAAGCATTTTGAGTCAGGAGCTTTGTCTCAAGTTTTACAAAATTATATGATTTTTGAAAACCACCCCTTTCATAATATTTTCAGCATCCTTTATTAAACAATATATCTTATAAATTTTCACACTGACTTCAGTTTAGAAAATGTACATTCAATTTGTTATGTGGAGGTCTTTGTTAATTTTGCTATAGTAATTTATGTGATTGAAACTAGGCAAGTTATGGTCTATCTCTAGTTATTTTGAAGTGAACAAACTTTCCATCTCTGATAATGAATATAAAGATTACAAACAAATGTTGGCTCAATATAGACTCTATAAGTGAATGGAACAGTTTTTAATATTCCCAAACACATTAGATAACTTTTCACTTATAAAAGAATAATATACTACTTATTAAGCAATTCTTCTGTTACATCGTCTCATAAGGCTTATTATGGATGGTGTAATTAGCTTTCTGTGAGTTACTATATATATATTATGAGAAAAATAGTAGAGGTGGAAATTCTTGTAAATATTCTGTAGTGAAGTCTTTGCTAATCACAAATCAGTGAAGATTGTATTTTACATCCATCTCTCCTTATGTGTATTTCCAAGTTTTCTTATACTAAGATTTTTCTGGTGAGGAGGGAGGTATTCAAAGGTAAGTACTAGAAATCATATTTTGAAGTGTGGGCTGAGGGTAAGCCAGAACAAGCTAGAACATCAAACAGGGAAATAACAGAAGTCAAAGAACGGAGCCAGAGAGCTAGTTGTTGAGGTGCCCAGAATATTAAGAGCTAGAGCATTTGCACCCATATGTTACCTAAATGAGTGTAACACTGAAGCCAAAGGGACTCTTCCAACTTCTCCTTTCCCACCTAGCTGCCCTGAGGACTCTGGGATGAGGTCATCTCACAGGCTTTCTCACACCAAGGTAGGCTGCAGCCCATCAAATAAACTTGGGCATATAGCATGATAAAGAGAATGGCCAGGGGCTTGTCTGAGAGGGCAAAGTACCTTTGTTTCCAGGCTGCAGAGCTCACAGCCAGGCTAGGACCATCACAAAGTACTGACCAAGCCAAGAGAGTAGACCATAGATTCACTAGTTGCAAATTCTAGCACTGAGGCTGGCAGGACACCCAATAGCTGGGCATTGTCCTGGAGGCTCAGGAGTGCCAGCCCACACATGCCCAGGGGGTCCTTTTCTCTCAAGTTCACCAGGATATATGTGACACCACCCTCTCCAGATGCCCAGATAAATTTTTAGAGAAATGATAATAAGAAAAGACTGAATGAACTTTTTCTAAAAGTGCTAAATAAACAATCAGATCCAACTTAGTTTTGAACTCAGTTAAACAATTAGGTATTTTTTCCTCACTGAGTAGTAGATGAGAACTTTGAAGGAAAACCTGAGCTATAGATAAAGAGGCTACATTCTTCTCTTAAAAATCATTATGTGAAATTTGTGGTTCTAACATAAAACAAAAAAGAAAAAACCCTCCATTTATTTTTAATTGAAGTATCATTGATATAGTCTTATATTGGTTTCAAATAAACACCACAGTGGTTCAATAGTTTACCCGTATTATTAAAACCTTACCTTCACTAGTGCAGTGGACTTCATTCTTAGGTCATTTTGATCCTAGGATATTAATGCTGTTCACTAATCTGTTACACAATTTCTCTGTAAGGTATCAAAGTATTGTCCAAGTTGATACTCAGTAGTAGAGGCAAGGAAATTCACAAATGCCATGGTGGCCAACATTTAAATTCTGATACAGCACTTTGAAAACAAGAGAATTCATTGTGGAAAGAATGTATGGCATAATTATAAAGTCAGCTTAGAAGTAAGAATGGCAACAAATAGCTTTTGAAGAAATACTTAAAAAGTAAATACCAAACTATCAGGTACATGTTTCATTAAGTTGAAAACTTTAAAATGGAACAACTTTTAGAAGGGAATCGGGAAATATAAGAATTTAAAACACACCGTTTTTAAATGCATGCTGAGTATTTGCTCTAGGGTAAAAAGTGTTAAATATCTGTTCACAGTGACTAGTTCTTTAACCACTTCAAGGAACTTGAGAATTGTTCCTTTGCAAAGGACACCGAAAGTTGATTTGTTTGCTAAAAAGTCAGATTTGGGTAAAGTGAATAATGTGGTCAGACAGTGTGTGCCAATTAGAAGTTGAACATAGAAGGCAATGGAGATGAATTTTTATTAATTTTCATGGCAAATAGCTGTTATGTAGATAATTATTCAGGAACCAAAAGAAACATTTCACTAGAGCTGTTTCTGTTACAATTTTAGGTGTTTCCATCTCAGAGGCTCCTTCTATCAGCAGGTATAAGTTGTCTTCAAATTCAGACACCAAATCTGCCCTGGTGAAAGTTGCGGTAGATGAACTCTTAGCAGCTCATTTATTACTTGTTAGGGAGTTTACTACTTGCTCTGTGTGTGAACATGGTATTAAAGGAGCAGAGCTTTTAGACTGAGTCTCAGAAGAACTAGTCAACTTTGCAAGGGAACAAATTATCTCCTGGAGTCCATGTACCTACCATCTCTTCAAACCTCTTGAAATCAAATTCATTAACATTAGAGGAAGAAGAGAATGGGTGATTCAGAATTCTTAGAAAAGCAACTCAAATTACATTTACTGATTACTAAAATAATCAGCTTCAAATGAGAAAATATTTATGCTAGTTCATTTGTTAACTGTACCAGTGCATATGTTAAAGTTTTAATCCTGCCAAGAGTTCTTTACAAAATTCCTTAGCTTGGAACTTTTCCAGACAGTATTGAAATAACACAGCTCTTCGTGATTATGGCATTCTGAAAAATCCCAGAGTAACCGAAGGCAAGACTGCAGATGAAAAAATGTAAAGAAAAAAATCCAATTGTGATACTCTCCTTATAGCAGTACTTAAATTGCATTGACCTATCAAAACTTTCACCTTCATATCTCAGGGATAGACACTGGAGTTGAGTGAAATTCAAGAAATAATCCACTATGGCATTTTCACATCCAGAAATGATCTCGGAGAGCGTGTTCTAAATGATTTCTTTCTACGGCACTAATTTCTCTTGTTCCTAGGAAATCACTTGATGAGTTTTATCAAACAGCATGTTGGTGTCAGAAGCCTTCAGAGGACTACTTAACATCTGGTTCAAAATAACTGTTCTGGGTGTGGACACTTCAGTCAACTACTTGATTTCACTATCACTAGCATATTTTAATCCTGGTGGATTTTAAAGCTGTCTGTGGCTTGGCTTTTACAGAATTTAATTGTATTTATACCCTACAATTTACAGCTTAATCTGTTATCTGCTAATTGCTTCCGGTGTGCTCACCTGCCTACCTAAAGATTGTCTTCCAAGCACCACGAGGGCAGAGGCCAGATCTGACACTTTTGTGTACTTTGGACAGACCCACCCACCCACACTCACTCTCTCTCTCTCTCTCTCTCTCTGTCTCTCTCTCTCTCTCTCTCTCTCTCTCTCTCTCTCTCTCTCTCTCCTGGTTATCTGAAAGTAGAACTCTCCTATGAACCCTTTCAAAAGCTGAAATAGCATAAAGAAGAGAGTATCTCCTGCTTTCTGAAATATAGATACATAGCTGTAGTAATGATTGATTTTTCTAAATTCAAAGAGCATCTATATAATGCAGGTGATTTTCAAAAAGTATGATAGAAAGTATGATTTAAAGTTTTTTTTTTTTCCTTAACCAACTAATTATTTCATCCTCTCTTTCCATTGGGATGTTTTGTACCTTCCCTGGCACAGTTACTCAGCTCTTTCAGATTACCGCTATGGAAGGTAGATTTATCCACTAGGATTCATTCAGCTGCAGCTAGTCACATTGCAAGCTCTAGATGCCATTGACAAAGAAGGTGGGATCAGGAATATCTCTTGGGTTAGCTAATCAATAGTACTGTTGCACTTGATTTAGGAATTGGAGTTATTTTTATTGAATAGCTCTAATTGTCAATGTATGTACTTCATTCCATTTCTGACTTCATTGAATTACTGCCTATGCAATTTGATTCTGTTTGAGTGATACGGAATGATTTTATTCTCTTTTCCACCAGCGTATTTCTTAACAGCTTTATTGGGGTATAATTTATGAACATACAACTCACCTATTACAAGTGTACAATTCACTGACATTAGTGAGTTTAAAGAGTTGATGCAGTAAATCTACAATCAAGGTTTAGAACATTTCCATTACTGTGTGAAGGACCCTTGTGCCCAATTACAGTCAATCCCCAATTCTACCTCTCTCACCTTCAATTAATTTTTGGTCTTAGGGTTTTCTATCCAGTGTATCTAGTTAATTTTTAGTCTTAGGGTTTTCAATATATAGTATCATGTCATCTGCAAATAGTGACAATTTTACCTCTTCCTTTCCCATTTGGATGTCTTTTCTTTTTCTTGCCTAAGTGCTCTGGCTACACTTCCAGTTCTATGTTGAATAAAAGTGACCAGAGTGGGCATACATGTCTTGATCCAGATCTTAAAGGAAAAGCTTTTAGCTTTTTACTATTGAATATGGTGTTAGCTATGGAACTGTCATATGTGGCCCTTATTATGTGGAGGTATATTCCCTTAATACTTAGTTTGTTGAGAGTTTTTGTCATGAATGGATGTTGAATTTTGTTTTGCCTTTTCTGCCTCTATTGAGATGATCATATGACTTTGATCCTTTATTTCGTAACTGTGGCATAATGTTGAACTATCCTTGGGTCCCTGGAAGAAATCCGACTTCATCATGGTGCATGATCCTTTTAATATGTGTTGAATTTGGTTTGCTAATATTTTGTTAAGGATTTTTGTATCTATGGTCATTAGGGATAAATGTATTAATCATAATTATTTTGAATTCCCTACCTGATAATTGCAATATCAGTGTCAAAGGGAATATGATTCTGATATTTGCTTTGTCTCTTCAGAGTGTATGCTATTCTAGCCTTTTAACTTGCTTTATAATTTTTTGCATAATTTTGAAAGCTGGGAATGATGTATTAGTTAATAGGAACTGAAGTAAACAGTCTTTTAGGGTGAGGTTTTATAGGTTTCTACTTTGGAGTTAAGCTATATTTAATGTTTTTTTGTAGATGTAGGTGTTAGAGGCTTTGATTTCCTCTCATGTCATTTTTGTATCCCCTATTATCTTTGGGTTCCCCTGGAAACTTAAATAGCATTGGTGTCTTGCCACTCTTTCAGTTATAGTCCATTGTCATTATACTGGAGTCTTATTGATGTGGTGGTAAGAATTGGGGAGGGGAAGCATTTTATAATCTTGTGATTGAATTTCAGGTCTTTTTTTTTTCTTTTTTTTTTATGGGCCAGATTCCCTTCAGAATTATTTTTACTTAGCCCCTTTTTTTCCTTCCTCTAAAGTGAGACAGAAAGGCTACGGGGGCTCACGTTGTCTAACTGCCATTTGCCCAGGTCAGATAAGGGTCTGGTAAAGTTATTTCTCTTGAGGACAGGCCTGTGTTTTGGAGAACAGAATGTTTTCATCATATATCATAATAGCTTCTTTCCCTCTCCCTGATAAAGACTTTTTATTCTATTAGTCTCAGAAAGAGCAGAGGAATTGTCTCCCCAAAGAGCAGCCCTTGTTCATAGCTAAAAGTTTTCCATTTAGCTTTACCACTGGCCCTGAAATCCTGCCACACAGCCCCCTCTACTTGCAAACAACGGTGGCCCCACTGGTTTCACCCATCTCTTCTGGACCAGTCTGTGCTATGACCAAGTCTGAGGGTGAAAGGTGTTCTCTAGTTCCAGGGTGAAAACCATTCAAAGAACAGCATTTTAAAGGAAGGAAGTCAATGCACCATAGAGGAAATGGCTGGTATGAGAGAAGAGAAAAAATATATGTTTAATCTGTCAAATGAAAAGTCATGTTCTCAAGTGAATAGATGCAATACACAGGGGCTTAATTACTGAGCTTGGGGAGGGAAAATAAAACACACAAATAATATGTTCATTCGTGTGTGGGAGTATATAATATATGCAGGACATAATCATGGAAATTTGAAGTGGATAATGTGTAAGGTTATCCTGGCCATTCCCTGAAGCCAGAATGGGGTCAGTATCACTTTGCATTCCAGACTCTTCTGTCTCATCTAATTGGCAGCATGGGTAAGGGTTCCTTTGCCATGCTTTTTTTTCTTAGAGATTCTCCATGGAGATATAGGGTGCCATTTAAAGCCTGTTGGTGGTGTGTGCATTGTCTTCTGTCTTCTCTGTATATAAGGGTCCCTCTAGTCCCTGGAGGCCCTTTCAGGGATGAAGTGAAGAAAAATACAAAACTTCTTCTCTTTCCTCTGAAAAACCCATTTGTACAAATTCTCAGAGCAGCTGAGCTGATGGCAGAGATGGTGGAAGGGCTGATTACTCCAACCCCAAGCATCTCACGCTGGTGCAGAATGGCTGTAGCTATGATAACTATCTCTTCCGGTGGTACAGGGATCCTAAAAATTACTCAGCATTTTATCATCCACTCTCATGTATGCAATTCATAATGTGCTCTAAGAAGATGTTAAGCCATGTGTGATCCCCTTCTACAGACAAGAGAACAGAATCAGAGAGGGTAAGTGACTGGTCCAAGGCCACACAGCTGGTAGGTGGTGAGGGTGGAACCCAGAACTGGGCATCCAATTCCACATCCCAGAGATTACTTCCATATAACTGGGAATAAGTTTTGGTCCCAATCCAAAACTGTCAGTGGGATTCTTGAGTAGTGTGTGTGCCTTCTACGGAAGCATGAGAGAAAGCTGGATGGGCCTTCCAGGAAAATGAGCTGCAGCTGGGGAGGGTCACTAAATAACAGGGTTTGGTCCTCAGTTGTTTCCATGTAGAATCTTCTTTTTTCTTTTCTTTCTTTTTTTTTTTTGAGGGCATCTCTCATATTTATTGATCCAATGGTTGTTTACAACAATAAAATTCTGTATAGGGGGGTCAATGCTCAATGCACAGTCATTAATCCATCTCAAGCCTAGTTCTCTTCAGTCTCCAATCTTCTGAAGCATAACGAACAAGTTCTTACATGGTGAACGAATTCTTACATAGTGAATAAGTTCTTACATGGTGAACAGTACAAGGGCAGTCATCACAGAAACTTTCGGTTTTGATCACACATTATGAACTATAAACAATCAGGTCAAATATGAATATTCGTTTGATTTTTATACTTGATTTGTATGTGGATCCCACATTTCTCCCTTTATTATTATTATTATTTTTATTTTTAATAAACTGCTGAAGTGGTAGGTAGATGCAAGATAAAGGTAGAAAACATAGTTTAGTGTTGTAAGAGAGCAATTGTAGATGATCAGGTGTGTGCCTGTGGACTATGTGCTATTCCGAGCTAGACAAGGGCAATAAAACATCCACGGATGCAGAAGCTTTCTCTCAACACAGAGGGGGGGTGAGGTTCTAAGCCTCACCTCTGTTGATCCCCAATTTCTCACCTGATGGCCCCCCTGTGACTGTGCCTGTCTTAGGTTGTTCCTCCCTTGAGGAATCTTACCAGTCTCTGGCTAACCAGTCATCTTCCGGGGCCATACAGGGAGATGTAAAGTTGGTAAGTGAGAGAGAAGCCATATTGTTTGAAAAGGTTAGCTTTTTACTTCTTTGCAGATTTATGCCCTGTGGCTTCTATGCCCAGCACTTGTCTCGAGGTATCTTTACCACCTGGAGGAATTATGATACTCGGTAAATTCGATATGAGGCGCGAATTCTATTTAAGGGTTGTAATTAGGAAGGAAGAAGAAAAGCTATAGAGGTAGCATGTGGAAGAAAACACGGAAGGATTGATTATTTCTTTGACATATCTTCTTGTAGAGTACCTTAAGTATGTATAGGTTTTAAACTACTAACTAATTTGCGCACACATATTAACATAATAGGAATACGGTGACATAAACAAAGCAAATCTATAATTACCAGCCATCTCCAGTGAAGCCAAGAAAACCATTTAGGCACCCTAGGCATTTGTGAAAATTAGTCTATGATATGATGGATATTGTCCAACTGTACTTGAACAGTCTGAGAGAAGTCAGACAGATTAAAGCAACCCATTTCTGGGATCTGTTCACATCCCATATGTTCTTTTAACCGTAGATAGTCTATAGTTGTAAGATTTTGGAGCACTTCCATGTAGAATCTTCTTGACTTTCAAGGCTAGCAGTGAAAAGCCCTGGATATGGAATAAAGTAAGCTGGCTTCAAGCCTGCTCGGTGCTGCCTGGGCAATTCTAAGGAAGTTATTTACTGTAGGTAAAGTCCATAAATCCTTGCTCTCAAAAGGATTCAATAATTTTCAAGAATGGTTGTTATAATGTAAGATGAAACACTGAATATAAGTTTGCAAAGGAAACATTAGGTAGGACATTTTGCAGCAGCCTTAAGAGTGAGTCATGTGGAAAGGGTAAGTAAGGCCCGAGGATGACCTGGGGTAAGGGACGTAGTAAGGGTGCCTGTTACAACTATTACTTCATAAAAAAAGAAAAGCAACTGAAAAGTTTAATGGTTTGTATTTTAGAGTCATCAGTAATGGTCCTAATTTCTTCGGCATCAGAAAAGTCATATCAAATTTCCTTCTCAGAAAGAAAAATGGAGCTCAGTGAGATTCCCAAGATACATTTAACGAAATCCTATTCAGTTGCTGGAGAAGGGTCCAGATTGGGCTTTGAACTTCTAGGCTGCCAAAGCAAGCTGATTCAGGGACAAGCAAAACTTTTATTTAATGGGTCAGATAGTATTTTCTGCTTTGGGGGCCACATATACCTCTGTTGCATTTCCTTTTTTTTGTTTTGTTTTTTTTTACACAGCTCTTTAAAATCCTTTGCTTGCAGACCATATACCAAAACAAGCTGCTGGGCAGGAATGACCATAATTTGCTGACCTCCGGTAGATGGATGCTCTCTGTCAATAATGTAAACACAAGTTGCTATGAGAGACACAATAGTTGTAGATGATAAGATCATAGAGAACTGTGTTTAGGGACTTTTTATTGAGTGGACACTGCACACCAGCAGTCATATATTTTAAAGGTTATCCAGGGGAAGGATTAATATCCTCTGTTGAAAACTGATGAGCCAGATAAGGGTGCTCTTGATTCCAACAATGTATCAGCCCCACTTAAGGGGAGAAGCAAGTCGTCCTAGCTTTCCAAGCCTCTGTTTTCACAATGTATCAGCCCCACTTAAGGGGAGAAGCAAGTCGTCCTAGCTTTCCAAGCCTCTGTTTTCTCCTCTTCTCTAAGATGGGGTAAATGTCCTGCCTGCCTTTCAGGGTAATTGCAAAGATCAAATGAATTTCTATATGTGAAATTGCCTTGTAAAGGATTCTCACAACCTTAAAGTGTTAGTTACTATTTTTCAGCTCAGGCACAGTCAGCTGCTGGGAGCTGGTGTGTACCAACATTACCCACAAGAACCTGGGAGAATTCTGGAGACAATTCTGATCTAGTGAGGTAAGAGAGGCAGAGAGGGGAGGGCTTCGACCCACATGCAAAAACATATGCACAGATCAGCCCTTCTCTCTGGGAGCTCATGGTGGGTGAGAGCAAAATGATAGCAAAGTAGCAGAACTAAATATAATATATGTGCTGAAGTGATCCGCAGAGAGGCACCCAGCCACTTGGCTGCAGGGATTTATTTGTCATTGTGACGGTATACTGACATCTATCTTTAACTGGGCACTTACCATTTTTATTTGTTATTATTTGTCAGATGTTGTGGTAGGCCCTTTACACATATTATCTCACTGAATCTTACAACTATCCTAAGAAGAAGGTTTTGGTATCTCCATCTTTCAGATGAACAGATTGATTCTTGAGCCATCGGGCAAATACCACATGACTAATCAATGGAAGTGTTGGGATGCCATCAATGGTTAGAAGTAGGCGAGACTTCTTGGATGAGGCAAGTTGGAAGCCTAGTTTTAGAGAAAGAGAAGGTTGAGGACTGCTGTGAAGGTTTAGCAAGTGAAGTGAGCTCAGTTTCCTCTTGCTTTTCATACTTCCAGATTCCCCGGGTCCTTCCTGCTGCCTGACTTGGCTTGTCTAATACCTTCAGAAGGATGAGC
Organism: Manis javanica; assembly: GCF_040802235.1. Taxonomy (NCBI): domain Eukaryota; kingdom Metazoa; phylum Chordata; class Mammalia; order Pholidota; family Manidae; genus Manis; species Manis javanica. Next base: position 109,585,625 of record NC_133163.1, on the reverse strand, counting down.
TATGCAGGCAGGCAGCATGCGAGGGCCATATTTGTGGCTCTCCTTTGTGCATGGTTCTTAATATCATAGAAACTGCTGGAGGCTTGGATCCAGGGGTCCCTGGTTCTGTCCACCTCTGCCCCCAAAGATTGTAGGACCTTCAGAGGTCCCTGTCCTCCCCTGTGCTCAGTTATTTCCACCGCAAATTGAGAACATTTATCTCTCAGTGTTCTTCCACTCCTGAAATATCCCACACTGGGGTATCAAAGGCACGAGCTGCACTAATGGGACAGGAGTAATATTTTCTCAGGAATGTCAGCACACCAAGCATTGGATCCTGGGTCCCAGGAAAATGAGGTGTCTTGTAAGTGAATTTTCCAGAAAGCTGAGGCTGTCATTTTTAAACCTTCATACTCCGTTTTACATATGTGAACTGAGAGCAGAAATCTTTTCTAAGATGTGTTGTGCTTTTTATTTCTCAATCAACAGAGTGTACCAAATATCATTGATCTCTTCATTTATAATTCAGCCCATTTTTATATGGTAAAATTGTCAGGTATATTTATTGAGTTATTAAGGGTGCTTTCTTTTGTCCTAAAAAGTTCTTGGGTATTATTTTCAAGAATCTTAGGTCCAATAATTGGTGTTCTTCAGTCTCTATCATATTGTACAGTACCTTCTGCCATCATCTTTGTTCTGTCACTATTAACTTCTCATGCAGATGAGTTTCTGGCTTCAAATATGCTCTGAGCTCAGAGACCGGATTACCTTCTTTTTTGGATGTAAAAGTAAATGGGATTAGAATGTGACTTATAGTGGTTTTCCTATGAATAAAGTGAGCTTTGGAGATGAACTTTCATACATCCAGTTCAGTTCTTCTTAGCTTGTTTTTGGGTCCTCAGGTGTTTTTTGCAGGTAATCAAGAATGACAAAAAAAAAAAAAAAGCAAACTTTAGGAATATTTCTTTAATTTGGTACATAAATGCCAAATAGCCCTGTAGTTGATTCCTTTTCCCACAGCCTCATGCCCCATTGAGCTAAGGAAGTGTAATTCTTTTAATCTTTTTTACATTCTCTGTTCTCTTACTCAGACTTCTCATGATTTTAAAGTTGTTGCCCAAATTTCTACTCTCAGAATCTCTCAGATGCTGGGTTATGCAGAAATAAACATGTTACTCCATGGGCAAATGTTGGAGCAAAAAAGAGTGTCCTCCTTTGTGACCCTGCCCATGACAGTAAGCGCTGAATTTTGTGGGTTTGGCTTTTTCTTGCCTTGTTAACTGCTAAATGATTTAATGGTCCTCAGCTACCCTGGGTCCTCGCCAAGCCCAAGAACACAGCATACATCGTATTTCCAAACTCACTTCTTCCCTGAACAACAGGGTGTGTGTGGGGGAGACACATTCTGTAAACAGGTTGAGTAGTGAGTATCATTTATATTCATTAGCATTAATTATTATGTACATGCCGCCAGAGGCTGAAACATATCTTTTATAAATGGAAAGAGTGCATAAATAAATGGCTACTTCTGTGTGTTATGTTGACTATGGTTTCTCTTTTTCTTTGTTTCCCAGTCTGCTGAGATTCTGTGTACCACCCTGCCCCCATTAAGGAATTTGTTTAGTATCTTCTGTCTGATTTCTTTTTGGTAGGAGGGGAAGAAATGATAGGCTATGGCCACTGATTTCTTTGGTGTCTGGTCTAGTAGCCTCCCCCCACCCTTCTTTGGGTCTCATTATTTTATGCTACCAATATTTTCCATGTCATCAGAATTATGTTGGAAGATAACCTGATAAATTCTACTCCCTTTATCACAGGTGTCAGTGCTGGTGAGAGTGAGCCTGCCCGGTCACTCACCAGGGTGGCACATGAGCCAGAGTTCTTCACCATGCACATGGGTGGCTAGCTCACCAGTAGTAATGAGAGTCAGCAGCCCTTCCCACCTGACCATTGGCTGATGGCAAATCACCGTTTCCTACTTTGCAAAGATGTGGTCAGCAAGAGAACAGCATGCTGGGAGGAAAGGGGTCAGCTTTTCACCGCACCCTTTTTAAAAGGTTGCCAACCTCTAATATGTTCCAATGGTTTATTTCTGCTTCTGTCACCTTTCCAAAAGTGCTGTGCATCTCAGAGAGCTGGTCTTCACCTTGCAGTTAGTCTCTTATTTCTACTTGCATTTCTGCTCAACTTGAATCTTTGAGAACAAAAATCTGATATGTTACTTTCAATATGCAGATATCATGGTAGTTAAATATGAAATGTGAAAAACTGTTACAGCATATGTAGCCCCTCCTCATTCCTTGAAGGTAAAAGTCATTGACTAGTAATAACATCCAACATTTGTGGATTTGCTTTCAATTTCTTGGGCCAATTGTAGTATTGAAACGAAAAGTTTCATTTCCCCCTACAGTGGAGCCAGTTGTTAGAAGTTTACATTTAAAACCATGGAAGTGCTAAATCTTGGCTGTATCTACACTAGCAGCAGTTCCGGCATGCACACTGAAACCCTACAGAAAATAGGAAACTCTCAGCTAATTCCTTAAATTAAAAGATGCATCTGCATTTAAAACAGTAGAATCAATAAAACAAAAATATATGTAAGGGTTATGTAAAGCAATGAGTTTAAAATAAAGTTTAAAAAAAGCTGTTAAAAAGTACTTAATCGTGTCTTTTAGGTTTATCTGTATTTATAAAGAGCGATTTTTCAATTAACATACATTGGTGTAATTCACTGAACTTGTCAGCAGAGGTTAGGGATGATTTATCCTCCTACTTTCTTCCAATGCATATCTTTGCACATGCAAGCATTAGTTTAAGAAGTTTATGATTTGGAGAAGATAGATAAGTCAATCTGGGCAGGGTGCCAAGCACAGGCTCTATGGAATGTGCTGGAAGCCAAGAATGAAGCAGAGCCTGGATAAGACATAGTAACAGCGCAGGGGTGACCCAAACTCTGTGCTGGCAGTTCAGGGATATGCAGGCAGCTTGGGGTTTTGGAGCAGGCCGTGACCACGCAGGGATTTAAAAACCCAGAGCAGCTTCTGTCTTTGTCATTGGCCATCTGTGAGATCTTGGGCTTGGACACCAACTTCTCCAGGCCTGGGGTTTTAATTTATTCCATGGGAATAACAAAATCAGCTGCATGGTGATTGTGAAAAGGCAGTTTGACCCAGAAATGGGATTCCTTTTAGAATCAACAGTGCCTCCCAATCAGGTAGTGCACCACATTGGCTCGGACTTCTTGCCAAACCAGCTTCCCTATTTGTATTTTATATATGAAAATGTGAAATAAGAAACTAAAATGTTATGGGTTCTGCTACATTATACTAATATGTATTCAAATAAGTCTTATAATGATGAGGATAAATCTTATGGCAATAGCAGAGATGGGGTTTGTTGGTGGGGGTGGGTGGGTCTCAGGAATAAAAGTCATCATAAAGTATCTACCCTATCATGGAAACAAAAAACTAATTTCCAAAAAACTTTTATTTTCACTGCTTGCCAGTTTCCTCCATTTTTCCCCACTCTCAAAAGCAGAGTCCTAGAGATCAACAACTCCAGCTAACCCCACGTCAAGTTTACATTTGTTCAGATGCCACAGGCTGCGTCTTGATTTTTAAACTATCAGAGAATGAGTTTGCAAAGTGCCCTGACGAGGTAAAAAAGTTGCATTCTACCCTTTGTTTTTGTGGTTTCCAAGTTCTCTCTCTCTCTGGTGCTGCTAAGGGTTCTGAATTTTGAGACTTTCATGGTTCTTTTTCCCAGCAACCATTCTTATGTTCCTCCCTCTGCCAAGTTCCATTGAAAGTCTAGCAAATGTTCCAAACAAATACTTTGCTGGGAGTAGAGCCATTTAGGCGGCTGCATTAAAGTGACTGTTTCAAGTTGGCTAGCACGAGTACTGAATAAACACATATTGATATTATAGAACAAAATAATATATTAGTGCATTGCTCATTTGTGCTCTGATAGTCACCCTGATACTATTCGTCATGTGGGAAGTGACAAACACAATTACACCCGAGTGCTAATAGAGTGGAAGGGCACAACTGCCTGACCTCGGCATCCTGGGTCGATTTAAATGTTTGATGTCTCATTGAATTAGTATCACAGTGTGAAAGACAAAGCTCAAACTAATGAAAATGAGCCTGGACATGCAATACTGCTGATTGGGCTGACATAATTAGAATAATATTCCACGCAGAGCTAATAACAAGCTGAAGAAATAAATAACCAGGAGATAACCTAATTGCTGCATGCTAAAACGTTCTTTTGAATATGCTAAGGCTAGCATTTTCTATTTACTTATAAAGCACAATGGTAGGCTTAAAAGAAAAGTGCAATGAGCATGGCAGGAGGATTGCCACCAAAATACACTGCCCTCTGGAGGGCCCAGCCCCTGCGTTGCTCTTGGTGTCCATCCACCAATAAACCTTTCTGTGGGCCTACTCTGTGTCAAGGCACATGTCTGGGAGAGGGAGATGGTGACACTGTGAACCAGATACACACCTAGCCCTCCAGGAACTCACGGCCTCATGGGAGTGATGAGATGTGCATGCAAACAATGCAGAGAGCGAGGACTTTCTCACTCAGGCCTGTGGGAACGAAAGCTCACATGTATTTTGGTTCACTGCTGTATCTCTGGTGCCAAGAATACTGCCTTGTACATATTAGGTGCTGAATATTTGTTGAATGAATGCTTACATACTTTTACCTTGGCTGTCTCATTTATTCTTCCCAGAGATCGAGAGAGAGGAACTACTAATAGCTCCATTTTATACCTGAGGAAATCAGGGCCTGGAGAGGTTAAGTGACTTACCCTGCGGCACACAGCTAAGAACTGAGTCTCTTCCTACTAAGAGCATGTGGTAGCTGTGAATGTAGATTCTTCTGAGGAATTTGGTTGTGAAAAGAAAAGAAAAGGAAAACCAGGTTGCAGGTTGAGCTGGAGATGGGGCCTTCAGGTAGGGACACTATGAACAGATTTCTAAGCAGAGAGGAAGCAACCGTAGAGATGAACTTGATCCTCATGGACAGTGAGAAGCAGGACTAGTGAATTTATTGCCTTTAAAGAACAGAAGAGCTGAGATTTAAAAAAATTAACTGACCATTTAACTAACAAGTAACAAAATAGTAAACATTAGCATTTCTGAGGCTTACCATCTCAACATTATTTGTACATCCTTGGCTTCTTATATTTTAGTTTCAAGTTATATTTTATTAATATTTTTACAGAAATGAGCAGACAGCATGGAACAGCAAAGAGAATGCATGTCTAGGAATTAACAATCACATGTCCTGGTCTCAGCTTTGCCTCTGGCTGTGTGACTTTAGGTAAATCTCTTCACCCCTCTGGGCCAATCTCTTTCAGCTCTAAAATCCTGGTGACCTATGGAATATTTTTGAGTTATACACTGTTTCAAATGACTCACAATCCAGCATCTAGTGATGATGAAGGCAATCAGCAGTGGTTTCTGTGAAATCTCCTAGGTCCTCTAGAAGTGATTCTCAAACATTTTTGGTCAGTGGACCACTATCCACTGAATCACCTAAACCACTGTTTTTACAGTCAAGGCATCCCAAAGAAAAGGGGTAAAATGACATAGACTTTTATGAAAACATAATGGGTAAACACAAACATAATATGCAGGTTTGTGAAATATTAAATGAAAATCATTCATGCCCAATTGTTCAAACCAATTATAGGTTTAACTCACTGATTAATTTTTTTCAATATCAATTAATTGAACATGTAGTGTGAACCAGGTGTTGTAAGAGGTCAACCAGCATGTGGCTTCTTGGTGCATTATTTTAAGCACCATGGCCCAACCTTGAGGTATTCTCTCCTTCTCTTTTTATTTTAAGCAAAGAGTAGTTTATAAAGTGAAGTACACACTTAAGAAGGGAGTGCGGTGTCCTCCAGAGGTGAGCAGCACCCTGGGAGATATTCTTAACATTTTTATGGTAAAAGTGGCTTCATGTAAAAGTAGAGGAGTATGATGATTATGGGAAAGATTTTTTTTTATTAGACATGGCTGTTAAATTTTGGTTAATTTAATTTTTATTACACAATAAAAACAGCCAAGCAGTAGAGTTCTTGTACAATGAAACTTGAAGTGGTAAGCCCATTTGTGATTGATTTCAAGATATGACACTATACGTATGAGGTGTGTGAAGAAAAGGTTGACTAAGTCAAGTCATCTAAGGGAAAAGAACTTTGGGAATCCCATGTCTAGGTGGGTATTTTTAATTAAAATGATATCAAAATGCTCAAGACAGGGTATTTTCTCCTATGCTTACAATTATTCACATTGTGTTAGTTCAGATTATCATCATTTCTCAGCTAGATCATGCTCATAGCTTCCTACCTAGTTTCTCTTTCTTGTCTGGTGCGATTGCCTTGGGCTACCAAGGGATATTTTTGAAAAGGAAACTCACGTATGTTGCACAGTCCCTTGGCTTCGTGTCTTTTAGAGGCTGCCGTTGTTCCCAGGGTCAGCCTGACTTTACATGAGCAGCAGGCCCTCCTGCACTGGGTCCAGCCCCCTTCGCCCTTCGCCCTTAATCCTTCTCTTCTGCACCTTTTGCTCTGACTTTACAGAACTGCCTGGAGTCCCCCAGTGAACCCCTCGCCACCACCTGCCCCAGGTTTGTGTGGCCCTATGCCCCCCTCCCCCATCAGGAAAGCTTTTCCTGTGTTTTCCTTCTTGACTTTTGGTTCTTCAAAACTCAACCCAATAGTTATTTTGCCCAAGAAGGTGGACCAGGTCTCAGAAACCCCTCCCCAAACCCACTTTAAGGGAATATGGAATTCTGACTGGTTGTTATAGGGCTGCCTTTCCCATGGGACCAGAGGGTGTGTGTAGACATCAGACTCTAGGGCCAGGCAGCCTGTGTCAGAAGTTCAGCTCTTCACTTACCGGGTGTGTCCTCAGGTAAGTTACTTAACTACTCTGTGCTGCAGTTTCTTCCTCTTTGGAACAGGCATAATAATGCTACCTGTCTCCTAGGAGTATTGTAAGGATTTCAGTACATGTGTCAAATTCTTGAAACGGTGCTTAACAAATAACACATGACTTGTAAGTATTAGCTATTATGAATAGTGGTAGTAATAGATGCAAAATAATTTAGAACAGTGCCTGGCATGTAGTAACTGTTAAAGAGTTGTTAGTGAAGATAGTGATGATGGTGGTGATAATGACGAGACCTCCCCAGGGCAAGGCTGGCTCAGGAGACTTACTGGGAAGGATGAGCACAGAGAATGCAGAGGTCTGAGGTGTCACTGAGACATGTCACTAGGAGGAGACACCTGAACTGAAGGAAGGCAATTATTCCCTGCACTCCTGGCTCAGACACCGTGAGTCTCAGCTCAGAATAGTTTCTGTGGCTTTGCTATTGCCCTGGAGATTGCTTCTTGGCAAGCAGCATATGTCGACATCTATATAAGATGGCAACAACAAATGTGGTTCATGGCCAGCTGGTTGGCCTTGGCAGTGACCGAAAAAGTCAATATTTAAAAAGCAATTTTTTTCCCTCTGGCGAGAAGTGATGTCAGAGGTGGAAGTGGTGGTGAGGCACAATAGCCTGGATGATACCTGTTCTTTGTGTTAAGGAAGATGTTCTCAAGGTAAAATTGCTTAATGAATTAACCCGTGACTGCCTATTTCCCATGTTGTTCTGGAACTTACTAGACCATTCTGGAATCTGGATGTCCAAACACATGGCCTTCAAAATGGGGAAGATTTGCTAAGGAATTTCTGTGCCTCTTTACAGGGGAGATTCTTTTTGTTGGCTTAGCTTTCAGTATTTCTCTTTAAAAAGATGATGATAAATCACTTTGCTGTTTGCGGGTACGTATGCCTTCCCTGGAAGGAAAGGCATGGGCCTACCCAGGAAAACACATTATTTCACTTCATTAAGAGTTCAAGTTCATTTTGTCGCTAGTTGGTCTTGAGAAAGCAGTGCTCTTTGTAGCAAGAGTATATTTTTGCATTGGGTTTGCTGATGAGTTACTTACAGAGATATATTCATAAGAGGAATCAGAAAGCTAAGTGGGAAATGCAAAAGCCAAGCGTCAGTTATAGTAGATTCCAACCAGTGATGGAGAAAAAAGCAGTTCCAACTGTACTTAGCCCTTTAACGAAGTCAGTCATGTACTTAAAGTACTTATGAGGTAGACCATTGCCCTGGTAGCCGAAGCTAGAGGACACGCACTCATTTGCAAGTAAGCCTCTGAGTAGCTTCAAGGATTCTTCCCGGGAGTTATCACAGGGATTTTTAAAACTCAAAACATTCCCATACATTTTGAAATAAACCAAATACTAATATAGCTCTCTAATTGCTTCTGGCTAAGATCATCAGACTAAACACAACAGTGAATTTATTAGACTCCTTGGATGACACGTCAGTTGAAAAACCTTATTATGGAGCCTGGAAATATATCTGGGAAGAGACCATTTGACCTTTGAGCCAGTGAGGTATTGAAAAGATGCTAAACCAATAGCAGGTAGCAAAAAAATATGAGAAAATAATTCTAATATTCTGACCTAGTGTTCTTCCATACAGCACTTCCAACAGCCACAAAGGAAGCCCTGCCTCTGTTTATTCAATGTGAAAATTATCATTTTAGTGCTGGATGCTTTTGCTATAGAATCTATATTTATCATTTGACTGTTTTTATGGAGAGCATCTTGTACGGAGAGTGTGTAAAAGAAGATAGCATGCATGGCGTATGCAAAGTGTGTAGGTGACCCCTTGATGGTGCAGTCCAACAATTTTTTCAGGCTATTTCTTAATTGGGACACACTTGGGAGAGGCAGTAGACCCCTTACTTGTCACATTTTAGTGTGTTTGTAAAATGTTAGAAAATACATCAAAAAAGCTTACATGGAAACATGAAAAATTTGAAATCTCTTGTTAAAACCCATTTCCACTGACTGCTATTAAGGAATGGGTGGACCACGAACTTCTAATCTGAGGCCTAAGGGTATAGCTTGGGAACCGACCACCTGAAACAGCATTATCAACACCAAATTAAGCAAATCTGTTATATTTTGTATATTCAAGCTTGATTTCCCATCTTCTTCAGAATTTTCTAGCTGACCGAAATCAGGACTGATGAACAACTGAGTCATGTTAAAATAGTATCAACTGATGCTAAAAATCTGGGCCATCTGTGACTGTGTCTTCTCCATGTGATGGTGACCTCGGTTATCTTGAATGATCAGGGAGCAGGGTTCTTAATATTTGGATAACAAAATGTGTTGCCAATTCATAAAGAATAAAGAGATTGCAACAAGAGACATTAGGGAATTATGTTCAGGATCAGGCCTATCAGAATTTTCTGGGACATGAAGCTATCATTATGGACATTGATTCTGGTAAAATTGGAAGTATTGTAGGTTAGGGATTGTTACTGTTAGACTGTAAGATAAACCAGCTTTTACTATTAAGGAATGGAAATACTCCTATTGGCCATATGTATAGATGGCATGAATAATATGAGTGACAACCCCAATGTTGTTGCCATTTAAGTTTTATGTGAAACTAAATTGCATCCCCACCGTGTGCTGGTTCCTCTGCCTCAGATTGTCACTCAGCTCTTAAAAACGGTGCTTTACATTGTTGGGCACTTACGTGTCGGGCACTGTTACAAATTTTACAAACATTATCTCACTGAATCTTCTTAATAGTCTTAAGAGGCAGAGGCTACTACCATCTCTGTTTTACTGAGGAAAACTCTGAGACCCACAAGGTCGAGTCAGTGGCAGAGCTCTTTTAAACCCAGTCCATCTGAGTCCCAAGTGACTGTATTTCGTTGGAACACAGAGCGCATATAGCAGGAGCCCTCTGCAAGTCCCAAGATGCACTACCACTCCCAGGGAATTCCATGGTCTGCCTGAGTATGTATATGTTATTGATCAATGGCTCTTCTCACAGAGTAGCTGTTTATCCTCAAAGCCTGGAAATGTATGTGTCAGGCTCTGCTTTCTACCCTGATCCCATATCTCTTCTCTTCCCAACTTGGAGTCCTTTGTTGAAGCCTCTGGAAACAGTCCTGAACAGAGGAGGTGAACATGGACTCCTAGTCCAACTCGGTGTCAGCCAGCACTCGGTTAGTCTGCCCTGACCCAGTGCCTGGAGTAATCTCATTGCCAGGCCTCACCTTGTCCCATGGTTTGGGTAAATGGTTGCCTACTCTCTGAAGGGGCCCTGGGACCTGCTCAGGGACTTCTGTATGCCATCACTGGTACACATTGATGTACTCTGCCTGCCTGTCAAGGTAAGTGCCTTCCTCCTTTCTGTTGCTTACCTGGACTGCTGTCTGTTTCCTATGATCATTCTTCTGTTCTGGTTTCTGCCTTTCTAATTAGAAAGGTGTGTTTTACTCTTGAGCACCTGCCCATGAGCATAGCTGGTTTGAAGCTTCAGCTCTTAGTGACTGTTCTTTCTCTCTAGATTGCCCTCCTGTGCCCAGCCACACTATTAAGCCATAAGATTTATGGATACCACATAAATGATAGAAATGAGTGACCACCACATTGTGTCCCTGACCAAGCAGAGTATCTGGCACTTAGTGGATGCTTACTGAGTAATAACTAAATGGCTAAAATATGGCATCCATTGTTTGCTTGGCACTTGCTAGTTTTATATAAGTTATCTCATTTTATTTTGTCTTTCTTAATTGCAATGTAGCTTATATACATTAAAATGCATGTATCTTAAATGTACAATTTGATGAATGTTGACATCTGCATAACCAACAGTCTAATTAAGATATAAAAAATTTTCTGACCCCTTAAAAAGTTCTCTTTCATCCCAGTTAATCCCTGAATTCTGTCCAGAAGCAACCACAGTCCTGATTTCTTTAGGCATGGTTTGGTTTTGCTGATTATTGAACCTCATGTGGATGGAGCTGTACAGAATACTCTCTCTCGTGGGTAATTGCTTTCATTAAACAAAATGTTTCAAATCTTTTCATTTAATGTTAATCCTTACGACAATCTTACAGGGTATATTTTGCAGTACCCATTTTATGGATGAGAAACTGTGTCTCAGGATATTAAGTAACTTGGCCAAGGCCACAACTAGTAGGTGACCTAACCAACGTTTGAATCCAGGTCTCTTTGGTTCCAAAGCCGAGGCGCTGCCACTTGAAACATGGGGATTTTCAACAGAACTGTGCACCATTCTGAGGAAGCCTTCACCCAGGTCCTCATTTCAGTATCCGCCTACAGCTCTGTGTTAAAAAACGGCCTGAAAGTCTTCCCCCCCCCCGCCACCCCTCTTTACACAAGCACGCCAAAACACCAGGATTGTCCTGACGGGTGATTCTGCTGTAAGGTTGTACTTCCTGGAGAGGTGGCCATTGTCAGCCATGTGAGGATGGTCTGGAGTTTGTGTGGACATGATGGGACTTAGCAGCTGGGGGTTCTGTCTGTCTCTAAAATGAGGAAGACAGTTGGCATATAGGAATTGTCCCTCTTGTGATGGCGCCCACATTTGTGCCCCCATTTGCTGCATGGACAACCTGTACTAAATGCTTTCTGAGCAGGTATGAGCTCCAGTAAGAAGTAAGAGAAGTAAAAGCCATGATCACTGTTCTTTAGGAATTTGCATTGGGACGGGGAGTGTGGATGACAAATGAGAAGGATGTAGAGAAATGAAAGTAATAGAAACATGGACACATGTATAAGTGCCTAGAATAGTTGTGTCCTTGTAGGGATTCCTGGTGTGATTGAGTGTATGTGTGTGTAGGTGTGTTTTCCAGGTGGGGCATGGAGTGAAACTGTTAGTCAATGAAGTCTTCAAAAAGGGGAGGAAAAGGAAATTTTAATTATCTAGAAAGATTTTGAGTGCAGTTTCTGGAGAGAGGCTGCTTAGGTTAAAGCCCCAGCCCAGCTACTTACCAGCTGTGTAATTTGGGGAGGCTACGTGGTCTCTCTAAGCTTCAATTTTCTTATTTAAAAAACAGAGATTCTGGGAGTGGGCTTGTAGGGTTGTCGTGGGGAGTTAGACCAGAAACTGTGAAGTACTTAGCACATCCTGGCACGTACTGCAGCGAATGTTATAGCAGCCCCTCCTTTTCCTGGTTAAATAAGATGATTTGTATGTCAGGTGTAGTACTGGGAGCTCCTCTATCACATGTAGAACGTTTACCAACACTGAGCGGTCAGTCAGCATTATCATACCATTTTACTGTGGATGAAGCTGAGGGTTAGAGAGGTAAGTGATTTGTCCAGCCTCACAAGGTAGTAAATGGCAAACTCAAGAACCCAATTCAGGTCTGTGGAACTCTAAGCCCCATCTTTCCCTACTTTGACACTTCACCTCCCAGGAGGCCTTTTAAACTGTGCTTCCAAGGAGTTGTAAGGCATGATATGAGAGAAAGGACTAACAGTAGCAACAGCTATCAGTGGATCTTGCTGGGTAGTGGTAGGGTGCCAGGCTCTTACTATGTAGCCTGTCTGATCCTGACCAGGGACCTTTAAGGCGGATCAACCCCCCTTTGTAGAATAAGAATTGGAACTCAGGCTGGGTAACTCTCCCAGTGTTACCCAGCTGGTAGAGGGCAGAGGGAGGTATATCGTGTGTGAGGGAATGGGGATTGCTCTTATGATATGATTTGGACAGGCACTAGAGATGAAAAACTTGACTAAGAGGCCATTCACAGTATTCAGGAGAGGTTACTGGGGCCCACAATTGTGAAGGTGCACACCATGACATGAGACAACTTGGCCACTAATTTCAAAGAACCCCTTTCTCCCCTTTTGAACAGATTTGTCCTAATAGTCAGCAGGAAAATCCCAGTTCTGCCACTTACTGGCTGGGCAGTCTTGCCCAAATTACATTACTTTTCAAAGTTCCCTCTTTGGTTAAAACATGAGGCCAAAACGTGCCTATTCCCTAGAATTGTTATGGTAGCTAAGTTAACTGCCATATGCAACATATATGTCATCATGCATAACACCTGGCAGGCCCTCCATGGATGGTGGCTCTGACCATTACATACATGGTCCTCATCTTGGAAAGCACAGTAGAGAGAGAGGGGTTGAGATGGACTATAGCTTATCAACAAGGGAGCTGTAACTAACCTTGGTAATGGGGAAATGTTAGAGTAAGAGGAATGTTTTAAGAGGGGCCAGACTGGCAAGGATGGGGAAAAGATCATGAGTTCATTTTGGATAAAAAAGGAAGAGGTTAGAACTAGTAGTTGGAAGTAGAGATTGGGGAAACTTATTTGCATACATATAGCAGTCAAGACCATGTAAATAGGTGGGTTATTTGCAGGAATAAATGAAAGAAAGTGAGATAGAGTACACAGGGCTGAGTAGCATCTGGCCAGTAGGAAGTAGTGGAAAATGGGTATTTGTGTGTGTGCGTGCACCTGTACATGCAAGGTGGGGGTTTATGTTTCTTGTAGTAAGTGCTGTGGGACAGCACTGGCACTTCAGATCAAGGACATTTCAGCCTTTCTAATAACTTTAAATAATTGCTACAGAGCAGGTGAATAAAGTAAGATAAATTTTGCATTTAGTGTATGTGGAAATACCATGAATAGTTGCAGACTTAATTTGCTTTGATGCCCTTTGACAATCTGATAATTTTTACAAAGATGTACTTAAAATGCTGTTTCATGCGAAGTTCAGATTTTTCCCTTGTTTAAAAAATACACGACATCATTAATTTCCAGGCCTGTATATTAATTTTGCTGAGAGCACCGTTTATTTCTCTTCCCTTCCACTTTGTTTAAAGTCAGTTGTTGACAACTCTCACGCGTGTCAAACTCTCATCGCCAATAATTGCTTAAGGACCCCTAACTTCTACAAATGTTGGTTCCAGCTGCAAACCCCATGCTAGCCCTGGAAGAAGAAAAAAAAAGAGGGGGGAAGAAAGAACTTCTTCTGATGAATTTTTGATTTTCCTTCGTAACAAAGAACTGTCTGAGATTCAAAGCAATAGCTTAAAGTGATATTATAAAATAGAATATGGAGTGCACCGTTCTGAATGACTCTTTGCTTTTAATGTGGGGCTGAAAAATTGTCAGAGCCTTTTTTGATTAGATGGGATTTTTTTTTCTTCTTGATCTGAGAATTGAGGAGAAAAACACGCTACTTGCATTTGAATACGGCATGAGCGGAGCTGTAATGTATTGGAGATAAAGTAATAGCAGCAATGCCTCAAGGCAGCACCTCGGTCTCTGGGTCAGCGCCATCCCTCTTTAGATTGCCGCTGCGCCACTCTTTCTGCGGCTGCTTTATTAGGCCTAATTAGGCGGCCTGTCACTTTTATTGGTGATGGGAAAGGAAGATAAGTAGATCACTTGTGTCATCTATCTCTATCCGGACGTATCTAAAAAGTCTAAAGTGATTGCTGTAGGCCACAAATATATACCACAAGAGGGAGTGGGAGCAGGAAAAAAGAAAAATAACACACAGAACTATAATAAAAAAAAAAAGAAAGGGAGAAAAACCTCTAGAAATGCCTTACCTTTGCCTCTGCTGTGTATAATTTCAAACCCACAGAGAAGAGCCTGTGAAACATCCTGGGAGCCCTTTTGTTCTGAGGGAGAAGCTTGTCTAATGCATTTTTTGATAGCTGAGTGGAGAGGGGCAGGGGAAAATGCTTCCGACTTAGGAGTCTAGCAATAGGTTCTCAAGAAAAAGTTGGTCCGAGTTGTAGCAAGAGCCCCCCATATGGTATTGCTGAGCAGAAAAGAGTCACATTAATTAAGGAGAATCCTAGAGCTGTAATATTTTGTGTGTGCAGTGGCTGCCGTAGTGGCAGGGATTTTCTGGAAGTTTTAATAATTGGAGTCTATATGGAATAAATATTTCCTCAAATACTTCTCATGTGCCTGTAAAAATGGTGCCAATAAAGATAAATAGCTCAGAGGACACTGGTAATATTCTCTTCAGCCCTGGTCAGTTGCCTGAGGCTGTCAGAAAACGGTTTCTTTTTCTTTTCCAAAGGACTCCTTACCTAACTGGGCATTTCTGCTAACTACTGGCAAACTGCATTCTTTCCAAATATTAGCTGAATGCTCTCTCATCCATCTGGTCATGGGGTGAGCTCTGGCTGCTGGGTCTCGACTGCACTCTGCTGAGCATGGTTTTTGAATGAAATCCCTTTGCCCAATCACGTCTCCTCAGTGAGGTTACAGATTATACATAGGAGCCATATTCTACACTTTTCTTCTATCCATGTCATGTCTAGAACTGTGCTAAGTATGTATTTAGGGCTTGAAAAATGGTGGTTTCATTAGTTTCTTAACCCCTGTGACTGAGTGGGTTTTTCAGTCTCCAATACGTTTAATTTGCTCTGTCATATAGAAAATTATGACTTCCATAAAATGATTAAAAAAATTATGAAGCCCCTCTCAATAAGCATTATTGGTCCAAGATGTTTGGGCCAACTCAGTCTGAATTTCTGCTTATCACTTTGATGTTTAATATATACATTGTCAAATATATATAGATAGACAAGATGGCTTTATTCCTATGAAGTCTGTAGTTCACATTTTCTATTCTGGGAGGACAGAGAATGTTATAATCCAGAAACTGTCAGAGAGGCCAAGGTCATATCAACTGATGACAGTCAATGTGCTGGTAAACGTCATCATTTTTTCATATTGCTGAATCTATCTACATAATAATGACTACAATTTGGAGCACCTATTACGTGCCTAGGCACTTTGCTGAATGCTTTACATACATCATTTCAGTTTGAGCAAACCCTCTGAAGTAGATATTGCCATTTTACAGATGAGAAAACTGAGGCTGTGAGCAATTTAGTAACTTTCCTAAGTCTACATAGTGACAAATGAAAGAACTGGAATTCAAACTCATATCTACTAGATGGCAAAGCTTGCATTTTTCACTTCTGTCAGACTCAGTGTCCTGCTTCGGAATGTTTTACTTCTTTGAGAAAAAAAAATTCATCAACTAATAGATTTGTGGAATTTTAGGTTAGAAGGAATTTTTATCACTGATTTTGTTGAGTTGATTGAGTTGCCTTAGGGTATGACAGTTGGCCTTGGGAACAATTTTTATTTTGATCTTTGACTTTGAACATTAAGCACCAGTGAAAATAATTTGGATTCATGGTGTCTGAAATAAATGGTGCAGACAGCAGATTATGGAGCATTTGTCACATGAGGCAGGAAAACTATCCCATAGCAGAGAAAGGACTTTACAGGGACTAAAGTCCTGTCTGATCAAAATATTGCTTCCCTTGATCCCCATCAGTTTGGTGTCTAAATAAGAATTTTAAAGCATTCATAGGATGACTGTTCCACCCATATGTGTCCATATATTATTTAATCCTTTCAACAGCTCTGAGATCGGGTGTTATCTCTTTTTTTACAGGTAGAGAACAGAAGTTCTCAAATCCAGCCTCTGTTCTTTCCACTTTTCTTTACTGCTGTCTAGCAAAAGAGCTTCTGATGGGGCGTAAATAAAATATTGTATTACTTGCAAATTACTCACAAGGGGAGGTATGCTGGTGGGGGTATAATTTGGCAATTGAAAAATTGGAGCAGGATTCAGGCCATCTGGAAAGTGGAGCCTTCCACTTGAAAGTGATGAAATGAAGAGTAAGAGGGATTTAGGCATGTTTTGGTCACCTCACAGTCTTGCTGGTATCAGTTATGTCAATTAGTACAAAGTTTTATCTGTGCCCAGTGCTGTTGTTTTTAGAGGCCATTTGCTGGATCCAACCAAATTGTCTTTTCGTTTTATCCATTTCTAATGAGGCACCATATTCCGGTGCAGGGCGGGCAAAAATCTGACATACTGCCACTCTCCTTTCCTGGTGTGGTGGCAGATATTGCCAATTTGTCACAGTATCTAGCTTTCCAAGGTCAGGTTCTATATCAGAATCTCTAGCTAGTGCTTCCGGTCATTATTATGAACTCAGAGTTGGCATACAACTTGACGCCTGCTTGTCAACCCCAGGTTAGTGGTGCTAACACTGACTTTTCTCTGGTCTAGCTGTTTGCATGACCTGAGTGAGCATTTGTCTCTGAGCCTCAACCATCATCCATAAAGAAGAGGTATTATCCTAATCCATGACCTACATCAAATTCATAGGAGTGTCAAAGGAGATTTATAATAAGTAAAAATAAATCTCATTTTCAATGTAAGAAGGTATTTACTGAAATTGACTATTATTTTGGCAAAACTGTAGTCCATTAATCCAGTCACCCAAAGTAGAATCATTGTTGACTTTGCTCTTTGCTTCCCTCCCCAACATCTAACCAGTCTCCAAATCTTGTTGATTTTCCCTTTTAAATTGCTCATGAGTCCTCCCCCTTTCTTCTCAGGCACACTGGAATGGAGCCCATTCTCTCCTTATGGGCCTCTTAGGTAACTGCCCTGCCCTGGCTTCTGGTCTGTTCTCTACCACTCTCTGGCAAGCCACCTCTTCAGACAGATCGTATCCCTCCCCTGCTGTGCATCTCCCACACTGTTCATAAAAGCCTAAACTCTCTTGTCTGGCACATCTGCCACACCCCCTCCATCTCTGTACACCCTTACTCTGCACATCATTCTCTCAATCCCCAGATTCTTCCGTGACACTGTCTTCCTACAGGCTGTGCCCTCTGCAAATGCCTTTCACTGTCCTTGTCTGCCTCACAAACTCAGACTCCCCCTCACTGGCCCAGTTCAGTGTTGCTTGGTGGGGCCTGTGGAGGGGTTGTAGTGAAGAGAAGCATTTCTGCAGCTGATGTGGGATAGCTGCCATCCTGCCCACCAGTGTCCCCAGGTCTGACGGTGGCATTCTCTGCATCCAGGGAGTGAGCCGCAGAGTACAGAAGAGCTCCAAGGTGGAGGCAGGTGGCTGCCTCTAGTTGTAAATACTCAACAGGTAGACAGCGTGGTTTCCCCAAGTAAAGATACCCAAATCTCAGAACAGTCCTTGGGACCTGAGAATAAGGAAACTGACCCCGTGGGAGGGAACTAATTGTGTAGATTAAAAATGCTGGCATTCCTGTTCAACTAGATGTCTACCCTATTCAACTAGATACATCATCCCGGCGCTAAGCCTGCAGGAGCTTGGCAGGCCTTGCCCTCACGTGGCTGCCCCCATACCCAGCAAATGCTTGAGCGTTCCTCCCTCGCCTTCTCCCCTCCTTTTCCTCTACTTCTTTATCCTCCCCCAGCCCCTGTAATTAGTAATAATTATAATGACATTTTAAAATTTACAAAGCACGTTTATATATATCATTTCATCTGCAATAACAACCGTGTGAGGCATCATACTCTTCCTTCTCAGTTTTAGAGATGAGCGAATTGAAGTCAAAGAGAAGTAAAATTATTTGATTAAAGTCATGTAGTTGATAGGTTATAGAATTGGGATTTAAGCTAAGTGTCTCTAAATCCCAGGGTTTTGTTGTTTGTTTTTAATAAAGTATTGTGACATTGATGTTTATTTTGGAATTACATTTCAAATTGTAGTATCTTCCTATGAAAAGATCTTATTTTATAAACTCTCTCTGAGCCACTTGCTTTGGCTGCTCTAGAAAAAAAGCCACTTTATGTGCCTGCATGATATCCTGTATTATAACTTGCCAGTATCACCATACTTCTCCCTTGTCTTATAAATGTCTTTGTGTTGTCTCCCAAGGACTATGAGTAACCTCAGGGCAGGGTTTATCATACACCACCAGGCCCAAGCACCTAGGCCTGGTGCAGAATAACTAACTCTCTGATCAAAGTTTGTAACATCAGTAAATGATTAATGATGAAAACTAACATTTGTTGACTGCTTACTCTTACTAGCCACCTTGCTTTATTCTTCCTGCACATTAACTCACTCGGCTTCAGTTAATTACCCCAAAAACCCTATGAGGCATGTAGTATGAGTTCCATTTTACAGCTTAGAAAACAGAGGCCTAGAGAGGTTAAGTAACTTGCCAAGGGTCATCCAGCAACCAGTAAAGGACAGAGCCAAGATTTAAGCCCAGGTCATAGTCTCTGCACTTACCCTGAGGCTCTTGTGACCCTCCAGTGAGTGAGTAACATCTGCACCAAGGGGTGTGATAAGGAGGTGCTTTGACATCAGAAGACGTGAGTCTCAACTCTGCCCTTAATCAGCTGAGAAGCTTCTAGTAAGGCACTTAGCTTCTATGCATCTCAATTCCCTCATCCATAAAAAAGGTGATAATGTGTGCTTCCTAGGGTGGTCGTGAGGCTAGCAGCCATCTATGATGGTGAGGAGGTTTTGTCGTTCTAAAGAGCTCGCTAGATACACTGTCAGCAGTGTTATTTTATTGCTGTGGTTGTCGCAAGGCTGACAACAGCCCCCACCAGTGAGCCACAGGTCTCCTGTGTGTCCTGATCAGGGCTGGCCCTCTGGGAGGTTCCCCAGCATTGCACTGAGTCCAGTATGCGGCCAGCACCTGTGGTAATCATCAATTACCTGCGGAGCCGTGTTTCTAATTATTTTTCAGCCTCGGGGTGAGCCAACACATTTCGTCTTTATCTTCTCAAAAGAAAAAATTTCTCTTTTGACCTTTGGGTGAACTAATCTGAATTCTTGACATTTTTTGCCTTTTGCAGAAAAAGTAGCTTAGCCACATCCATTGCTCCAATTCTTCAACTTCTCTCTTTCTTTCGTTTTGTTTTCTTTTGTTGCTCACTGACAACATACAACAGGGATGAGAAGCTCTTAGAACAATTTCAGTATCAGGTCTTTTGTGAACTACCTCTTTGGTTTCCCTCTGGCCAGCAGAATTTTTCTGGCTTCTTGTGTTGTGTAAAGGTTAAGCTTGTGAACCCGGAGGTCAGATTTGCCTGGATTCAGATCCCTACAATTTAGCTGTTGTGTAGAGCTTGGTAGGCTACTTAATTCCTCAGTTTCCACATCTGTAGAAAGGGGGTTACAATAACAGCCATATCGCGTGGTTCTTGCAAAGCCTAAATGAGTTAACGCATTTAAGACACTCAGAACTGTGCCTGGTGTCATAAACACTCAAGAAGGTTATTGTTTAAAATTTCACTTGCATAGATAGATCTAACATGCTGATCATGATACTGAGTACTTTGGAAGAACTTCAAAGGAGCAGAGCAGTAAAATTTCATTAGGCTAATTTTTATAGGATGCCTGAATCTCTAGTTGAACAAAGAGAAATTGGCCACTGCTTTTTAGGCATACAATGCTAAACATTTGGATATTTCAAAATGGTTGTACAATTTTAATAAAAATGTTCCCCTTATTTCACTGTTGGCTAGCATGTAGAATCAGCTCCGGTGCTTGGTTTTGGGTGTGGATATCACGTCATCCCGTCAACCGAGTTCTCGAGCCCAGAGGTACAGTACTGTGGTGTGCTGCGATCGGTTGTGAGGTGTGACCAAAAGCACAGATCATTATTGATAAAGTATTCAAAGTTGTGAGTATATTTTTAAAACGTTATTACTTTTACAAGATCTTACAAGAGTAGATCCAAGGCTGCCTTGGTAATAATATGTTTCCAACACTCTTGTGTTTTGGGGGGTTTCTTGAGTCGGTGAGGCGGGCTGAGTTAGGTAGCTGCCTGAGACCTGTAAGTACTTATATAACAGTTGTGGAGCCTGGACATTTTTGTGGTGTTTTACCTCCCCACGAAAATTGAATCTGGGTGTGCACATGGATTCAAGTTGCCATGTGTCTCCCAGAATAGAAAACTTGAGAACTGCTGGGTTAGTACTATCTCCTACATAATTTAGGAATATTTTTCACAGCAGTGTTTTTTTTAGCTGTGCTCCTTATAGCGCTGTTGGTTGCCTGAGGAGCCTTGGGGTTAAAATAAGGTGAATGAATGGAGTTCTGGGTTCTCCATCTTTTCCTTCAACCAGAGCAGTGCTGTTTTCATTTGTGTTATATTTGGGGACTTCGTATGAAATTTTGAGAAAAACCACTAAAATATCTTTGGAAAACGCTGTTACTTACATTCGCAAGAGATCGTCTTTGAGCGTCTGAGTGCCTTTCCCTTGTAAGTTACCTTACACATTCCATGACTGGACAGTTCTGCTGGGAAGTTCTCATGAGGGCCCTGTATCTGCTTCATTGGATTTTTTTACCCCCTGATCCTGGTTTTGTCTCCTGACAGAACACAGAGCAGGTCTCTTCCTTTTACTGTTTGGCAGCATATGATAGTAAACAGTTTTAGAATGAATGCTCCAGGTAAGTGGTCCAAAGGACCCTGAAGTTGTCATTTTTGGTTTTCCTGGGACGTGGCTGGGGCCACACACTATGGGAGGATGGTGATGAGAGCCAGGCATCTGCTAGGCAGTCAGCCACTCCTCACCCATGTCTTTATCATATCTCCTTCATCATTATGCATGCAGCAATTCTCCTGAAACGATTAAGAAAAATCCGTTTTCCTTACAAAAAGCGGTCCTGAGAAACGTAACAATTCCTATTGCTGTTGAACAAAGAGGAAAAAGGAAATCATATTTATGCAGTGATGGTAGCAAGAGTTGTGGGCGACCCACTCAAGAATTTTAACACTCTATATATACTTAATGTGATCACAGGAATATTTGTGTTAACCTGGAATTACAGTTACAGCTAAACGTCTTATCTTAATGGTCAATAAGAGCAAGGAGAGCTCATTATGTTAGCTTTTCAGTTGTTCAGAAAATGATCTAATTGTATTAATGTTTTTCTGGATTTCCATATAATCAAATTAACATTAGTTTTTGTACTCCTTGCATTAAAAAAGTCACTGCTAAAATGCTCAAATATTATTATTCTAAATTAATGGTTTTTTGGTCCAATTAGTGAGCATTATTGTTGCAACATATTTATACTCACACAGCACACCAGATATAACACAAAACACTCCTAAGTACAAGCAAGCATGAAAGGAATGAAAAAAGAGTCCCAGAACAGTTCCATTCTTCTACATGAAAGACATCTAGCTCATTTCCTACTGTCCATTTACTTGGAGGTTCTTGGTGCTAACAAAACGGCAAAGAGAAGGGCTGTTGATGGGCTTTCCCCCCTTTTTAAAAAACCCTATCAGGAAAAACAGGATTGCGTTGTAGCCCCTGTTTGAATATTGAGCAGGCTTAACTTCGCTTCTGCCAGATCTCTTCAGGCGGAAGAACAGGCCACCTCTCGGCAGAGGACGGCACTCCCTGCACACTGCAGGTGATGCAACCTATTTGTGAAGCACATTTTAAAGAGAGATTCTGTATTTTAATGGTCAGTTAGTAGCTAGCTACCAACTGTCTGTGCTCTCCGCCTGGGGACAGGAATGTCAGGTTTATTAAATATTGAGAAGTTGTTCATTACTATGGGGATCTGTGACAACAGCCGATCTGCATATTGAGAAAGCAGCAAATTTACATTCTTCAGCTGCTCTAGTTCTGGGGAAGGACTAATGTTTGTCTGGTTAAAGATGCATAAAAATGCAGCCTCTGTCTTAGAAATCTGCTTTGTTGCTTTTTTTTTTCTTTGAAAGTAAAAATTTCAAAGACCAAACTTGCTTATGGAGACAGAATTAAAAACAAACAAACCTTTTGAAAAATCTTTTTATCTAATACTGGATGTTTTGGAGGAAATGCCAAATGTTTGAAATACTAACTTACATGTTAATGTAGCTGAAAATGCATTTAATTAAATTACTGTAGATTTTAAACAACTGAGAAATTTGGTATGATGTAGGTAAGTTGTGGGGGTTAAGGTGATGAGATATTAGCTCTTTTCCTGAAGTCTTCTCAATAATTGGAAAACTATAATCCCCAAGGGTTCAGTCAAAGCCAATTAGGAACACAGGAACATACAACCCTTCTTGTCTTCACAGAGAGACTTCGTATACATGAATGCAGTTGCTAATTACCAATTAAACGCCAAGATCTCATGAAGAATATTTCATAGGACTTTACCAGTGGTCCAATCAGCCCATCCAACTTCTGACCATAATATGACTCATGATTGTGCAAAAAGATGTCCCTGAAAATGTCTGGGATATAACCCAGGTATACCCAACTTTCCCTCATGATTAGGTATAGCTACCTCACTAACGAGTTCCCATAAACCCTTGCTGACTCTACTTACATTGTAAAACAGTGACTCAATGGTTCGGTATGAGGGAGGGCCCGTGCCATCTCTCTGTTGACCCTCACCAGCACATCTACTGCAGACACATCTACTTCCCCATTTAGCATGGTTTTCAGCTGCATGTGTTTACTTATGAGAACGGCGAGGCTGTTGTTCACAGGGGTAATCCCTGGTGCATTGTGAACCATTCTCCGTTCCCTCCTTCCCCTCCACTCCTGGCTTCTCTCTTCCCTTGGCTATTGCATATTTGAGAATCTTTCTCTTTGAGACACATTGCAGCAGGCCAGTGTTCCTTCTGAGTTGAACAGTGGAAATGTGGCCTCTACAACATCATCCTTAGAGATGGGAGGTGTCCTCTAATCATCCCTAACCTCGGCTTGTGAGAACAGTCACTGAGATCAAAACTGTTTCTGGAATTTGTAGTTCGTGTTTCTGGTGGATGTCTGGGGTATTTCACATGCTTTTCCACCTGTAACGTTTGGCTTGTTCCCTAGCTGGTAACTGTTTGTTATCCCATTTTGCTGCTTTTGAAGAACGTAGTGATTAAGAGCTTGGGCTCTGAGGTTTGGCCATCTCAATGTGGATCTTTTCTCCCAAACGTACTAGTTCTAGAACCCTGGGTAAGTCACTTTCCTTTATCTCCATTTTTCAGCTGTGCATTGAGGACAAGAATAGTATCAGTCTTATGGGGTTGTTATGATGATTGATTGAATGAATAACTTCAAGTGCTTAATACCAATTCTTGCCACATAGTAAGGCTTAATGTATGTTAGCCACTGTTACTATCATATGGATTCAACACCGTCATCCAATGCTAATTGAACACCTTTTCTGGACAGGCACTGAGAATAAAGAGATAATAAAACACAGACATTATCTTGGAATAAGCAGAGTCTAGTGGCAAAAATAAACAAGGAATCAACTGCAGTACAATGTGATAAAGTACTTTTGTAGTGGCATGTTCATTGACTCTTCATTCTGAAAACAATTCTGTGAGATAATTACCCCATTTTCAGATGAGGAATCTGGAGCCCAGAGAAGTGAAACAATGAGCCTACAGTCCTGAGGCAGAGAAAATTTCTCCCTTAAGCCTCCTGCCTCCAACCTCACCTCCTGTTTTGTGTACAGGCCAACCTGCCTGATGACACATGTTCCTGTACTGTGGCAGGTAATTTTGCATGAACATTCCCACCTCTGTTTGACTCTGGGCCACCTCTCCATGCGTTCGAGTGTCCCTGGATTCCATTAGGGATCATGGTGCTGTGGAAAGAGCTCTGAGCAAGGGGTCAAGGTTACTGGAGGCATATTCCAGGCCTGCTGAATAAGTATTAACCTTGTGTCCTCATCTCTCTAAACCCCAGTTCTTCCAGCTGTTCAGTGAAGGTTTTGATGAGGGCAGTGGTTTTTATTAGGTGGGCTCTAGGGTGGGGCCTCGGCTGCATCTTGGAGGAGAGTGAGATCCACCCCCTCGGTCAGAGGGCTCTGCTCTGCTCTGTGTTTCATGAAGATTATGTTTGAAATAAGAATTCTGTTGCTATAAACAGTTTAAAACCTTATAGACAAAATGACTTCTAAGATCTTCGTCTAAAATTCCATTATTTTAGTTGAAAACAATGAGAAACCCTAGGCGGAAAGGTCTTCTAATGTATCCTCACCCTCCCAACCCCTTCCAAAAAATTCTCAAAAGTAAACTACAAATGTTTTTTCATAGCTAAATGGGTAATAATTGGGCTTTTTAAGTTGATATCTCTGTTATGTAAACAGAAAATTAAAAGCTGTTGAAAGTCAGTGTGGTATGCAGTGGCATGATTCTGGAGTTGAAAGACATGGGTTCAAGTTCCAGCCCCAGAAGGTGCTCTGTGACCTCCCCCAGGTCACCTTGCTGCTCCGAGATTTGGTTTCACCTTGCTCAGCCTGCCTCACAGGACTGTAAAGACAAAGGTAACTGAAGTGAAAGTGCTTTTAAACCCGAGCAGCTTATGAAAATGTTAGTTCTCCTTTTATGATTATTTCTAACATATTGCTCGCATGCCAATTAATATTTGGAAGGTTTTCAAATCTTCAACTTCTTGGTTTCAACTTTATTTTCCTCCTGCTCCCACGGCAGTGATGTATCTGGAGTTTGTTCTGACAGACGGGTCTTTAGTTAACAAAGAGGAGAGGGGTGTGTGTGTGTGTGCGCACGTGTGCGTGCGTGCATGTGTGTGGTGGTGGTGGTGGTGGTTGTCATTGCTGTCCAGCTGACAAATGGGTGTAGATCTAGACTTCCCCCTACATTATTAATGAAAAATTTCAGATCACCTGAGGCTAAGCTAGCTCCTTTCACAAGTCTTTGGCGATTAACAATCTTGCTGCCATCTCAGGAGAAGTCGGCCAAGCAAAGAATCTCCTCCCTGCTCCTTCCCTTAAGAAACACTTTAGCATGTCTAGCACACGACTGCTTTAAATTAGGTTTGAATAAAGCACTGTGATAAATAAGTAAGTGTCTCCCCTACACAGATTGCCACTTGTTTAGGGATTAAAGTATCGATTTTTGAATGTTGCTGAGATTCAGACATGGGTTAATTAAACATTTACATATATGTGCTGAACAATATATTGCATGGTACAATAATGTGCACTTTAATCAGAGACCGTGGGTGTTTGTGTTTGCTTTTTCCATGTTAATTGGCACCATGCTGGCTCAAGCTAAGGTATTTGGCTAGATGGGAGAAAATAGACATGGTGTTTTAAATATTTTAATTAGGACCAGCGGTTCCCAGCTCCCTCATTTCTCATTGGATTGTTTTTCATGCATGAATAAATTAGCTAGCATGGAAGGACTCTGTAGAAAGTGGTTGCCCTCTGGCCATAAAAAGAGTCCTGTTCATTAATACTTTAATGAAATTAGCTGTGAGCAAAATATTATTCCTTTTAACTGTGTTCTAATTTCTTAATTTTAATTAGGCACATAATTGTAGGGTGCTGATATTATCCTCATGTTCAGCAACTAAAGTTCCATCATCAGAAGCCTGTGGCTGAAACACCACACACTTCCAACACTTTCCAGCAGGAAATTTTTTGTCCAACTTTTTTTCTCCCATTTGCTTCACCAAAGATCTTCCTCCCCCCTCTGTTTGCAGTCACAATGTGATATTTCAAAGCTCCGGCTCCTGACTGGAGCCTTTGGTAATGAAGCTGGTGGACAGTAGATCAGTTTAGGGGTGAGGCAGTATTGAGGCCTGCAAAAGAATCTGGTCCGGGGATTTATTTTTCCTTCCAGTTTTTGTTTCCTCAGGCCCCCACCTAAATACCTCCTAAATACCTGCTCCGTCTGGTTTGAGTTGAGAGTGTGCTCTGTGTCTCCCTTTACTACTTCCTGTTTTATTGGCTGGTTCAGATCGGATCTGTGAGTCCAGGGAGAGCAGAGAATTTTTTTCTCTTTCAAACCCCAGTTCGCGGCACACAATTCCTACTTCATTCAAATGTAGTTGTTGAATGCATGATGCTTATTGGAACTGTGGATACCATAATGCTGACATTTTCTGATGTAAGTTGTGGCATTTTATAATGCTTTAGGTAAGTTAGAGAGTCCACAGATAAATACCAAAATGAAACTTCTGAATTTGATAGAAGAATATTCTGAATTCACTGAATTCTGAATTTGGAAGAAATAGTGTGGAATCGGGATGAAAATTTCAGTGAGAAACTAAATTTTCTATATACATATAGAAACTAAATTATGTATATTACTTCATATCATTCCCTAAAATTCAAACTGAGACTTATGACACATATTGAGTATATATGACACAATAAATACTAAAAAGATGAAAATTCATTCAACAATTGCTTGCAGCATCCTTGCCCACCACCCTCTACCACGCTTAGCATGATGTCATACACCTGGACTGGTGGTTTTTGAGTGAAAGGAGTGAGGCCACAAACTTATTTAAATATAGTTATTAAATAAATATAGGTAAATATTTTATAGGCCCATCAAAATGTTACATATTTCATCTGATATATAAAATGGGAATAATAATAATACCTCCCTCATAGGTTTATTGTTAGTATTACATGAGATAAATACGTATCGGGCACATAGAAGAGCACCTGACATATAGTGAGCGTTCAATAAACGTCCAATATTATTGACATTATTTATAGATGCATGGAGATTGCCATTTTGTGAACTATATAATATTTTACTCTTCCATAATGTGCAAAGCCCTCTTTCCTATGATCTCAATTTAACTACCTGTTTAATAAAAATAGAGATAAGATATCCAGTATTACAACATGAGGCAATCTTATCCTGCCTATTTTCTTAAAAGATAATTCTGTTAATAAGACCACGTCTCAGATTTAGCTTGATGCTCACTCACACCAGAGTTGAAGGATTCCAGTTACCGAGTATGTAAAATGCTATGAACACAGAGAGGCAATACCGTGTTTATCACCAGACCCCTTTTTCCCATTCCTAAGGTAAACAAGTCCCCAAAATTGCTTCATATTCTTCCCCTGAGTGCTTTTGATTTTTGCTATATCTAAATCATAAATAACATATGGTGATCCAGGAACTCATCCCAATTTTGCATGCCAGAAACTTATAAAGCTTCAGTACCCTTTTAAAATGAATATTTATTTATAATAAGAGAAGAAATATAACAAATTACAAATTTAAAAAACTCATGAACACAAGAATCTAGAAAAGTAATATCTGTTAATTATTTTACAGACCTCGGTTATATTGTGTCTCTAGCTTTTTTGCTTTTTGTATACTTCCTATTTCATGTGCAATGATTTAGTAATTTTGTGTATATATTTTCCAAATTAGCTTTTCCTAAATAGATACTTCTTCTTGAGCTTTGAGAGAAATATTGTTACCTAAATAATTGAGCACAAAGTCAATTTTTTTCTTTAGTCTGGTTGAAAAAAATTTTAAATTCTTGATAGTTGGAAGTCACACAATTTGCAGATATACTCATTTTTGTACTGTTATTTTCACATTAGAAGCACAAAAATGATGATAAAATCTATTCTGTAAGCTTTTCCCTCAAAGGAAACAAAAAAGTGTGTTGGTCATTGTCTATGTTACAGTATGAGTCTATTCTTGACAACTTTGACCAGGCATCAATGAAAACCAAATCTCTCATTTACAGGTTTACATGTCTGACTGGAAGAATTCTCCACAGGCTACTTCTGCTTCCATACATTTCAAAGCTTGTTTTGTTCTGTTTTTTAATATCACCGTAGTTCCAGTGCCTGGTGCTATAGAACACATTTGTGTCTTGATCTGACCTTGGCAATGTACCTTTGAGTCATGACGCCACACCTGAGGGTCCATGATGGGCAGGGGTGTTCCTGGGAGCCATTCCTGCATTGGACGGGTGGTAAAGCCTGTGAGCGTGTGTCATAAAGCCTAACCTAAATATATCCCCAAATTAACTCCTCCTAAATTAAATCCCCAAATGCCCATGGTCACTTCAATACTACCAGAGATAAAGGGAAGGAAGACAGATGGTGAAGTTGGTATGGGAAGAGACGACTGCCTAATCAAGGGTGGTTAAAATACTCTATTTGCACAAATTTTGCAAAACATATAATCATAGAACACAATGCCAGAGCCCCACTTAGGGCTTTGAAGGGGCCCTCAAGCAAGGCCCTGAAGCTTCTGTTTGATCAGCATGGGAGTAGTTTTGCCTCTAATAGGATAGTTACATATAATGACTAAGTCTAGATCAATGTTATTTATCCTTTAGTAACTTTTTTCATCACTCAACAATAAAGTTTTCAGATTTATCCTTATTTATACATATAAGTCTAGTTTATTCCTTTTAATTTCTTTGCGGTATTCTATTTTAAAACCACATTTTATTTTCATTTTCTTCTTGATTGCCATTTAGGTTGTTTTCAATTTTTTACCACTCAATCTTTTTTATAAATCTTTTTCAACTTTTTTCTATAATTTTGTCCATAAAATTCTTGTACATAGTATTAAAAAATTTTTTCTACCTTAATTTTTTTAGTGAATACTTTAGTCTGGGTTTGTGTGTATGTGTGTGCATGTGTGTGAACAATTTCCTGGTTACCAATTCGTCCCTTTAGCTATGTCTAATCTGCTGTTAAATCAAGTCATTGAATTTTCAATATCAGTTATTATGTTTTTTTGTTTTTAAATTTCTCTTTGATTCTTTGTAAACAATACTTTGTGGTTCTCTGCTGAAAGTCTCTGTCATACTGTCTACTTCCTTAAACATGTTAGTCCTTTTAAAGTTCTTCTCTGATAATACCAATATGTGAATGTCTAGTGAGTCTGAAACTAATGTTTCTTTTCCTCTTATTTGTTGGGTTATTTTAATGTTTATGCATGTTTGATTATGTCTGTATTAAATGTCAGATACTATGTATAAAAATTTTAGAGCTAATTTATAATTGGTAATTGGGTAATTTTATAGTCCTTGAGAGATGATTTATATATTTTTCTAGAAGGCATTAAGGTAGAGACTGTATTAGTTGTCTATTGCTAATATTGCTAAGCAACAAATTACCCCAAACTCAATGGCTTCAGATAGCAAACATTTAATTTCTTAGTGTTTCTATGTATCAGGAATTCAGGTGTAGCTTAGTTGAGTGCCTCTGTTTCTAAATCTTTCAGAAGTTTGAAGTTCAGAAATTGACAGGGGCTGTGGTCTCACCTGAAGGCTAACCTGACAGAGTACATGCTTCCCTGCTGACTCACATGGCTGTTGACAAACCTCAGATCTTTACTAGCTGTTTGCTGGAGATACTGATTCCTTGCCATACATCCCTTCTTTATAAATCAGCTCAGAACATGGTATCTGTGTGAGAGCAAGTGTGAGAAGCAGGGAGGGCAAGACAGAAGGACAGTGTCTTTGTAACCCAGTCTTGGAAGTGATAACCCATCACATCTGCCAGTTATATTTGTTAGAATGTAATCATTAGGTCTAGCCCACACTCAAGGGATTACCCAAGTACCAGGAGGTGGGTATCACTGGGAGCCATCGTAGAGGCTGCCTGCTAACAGGGACAGGTCACCTTGATCCAGTCTGGGATTATGTTGGTTGAAAACTGAACTTCAGTCATTGTGAGGGCTGATGTATTTCCAGTTCACTATTACCACTAGGGTATATGCACTCTTGAGGAGTCCCAACTGAAAATCTGAGGTATTTAGCATGGCCACTGTTCCTAGTGGTCCCTAAATTCCAGATTTTCTCCCTGCAGTTCTGTGAAGCTACTGATGGTTCTGCTCATTTTCTAAGCCTCTCAGCTATCACTTCAGAATCAGCAGATGCCTAAAAGGAAAAAGTATGGTTCAACTCTCTGAGACCCCTCTCTCTGGGATCCTATTTCCTCAAGTCTTGATGCATTTTTGTATTGTTCTGCCTTCAGATAGATTTTTTGTTTATTATCCATCTTTTCCAGGTGTTTACAGTGGAAGGGTTTTTCTGATCCAAGCTTTTCCACTATAGTCAGAGGAGGAGGAACCAAATCTGACTAGAACCAGCTAGAATCAGTGTTTACTTGTGGTTCATTTACTTAGGATTAAAAAGGTTGCGTTTTATAGAATAAGCTTAACTTTGGGCCTATGTTTTCTCTCTCTCTCTCTGTACAAAAGTAGAGTGTGAGCTAAGGAGATACTCCTGAAAATATCCATTACACAGCTTATAATCTGCTATTATCAGTTGTTATCAGAGAAAACAGATATTAGGTTAATGAGAAAGATCATAAAATTGAAAAAACCTTGTATTTGTATATTAAAATTCAAAGAAGCATTCACATTTTTTAATAATCAAAGTATGTATCTTTTAAATTGGGAAATTCCACTCAGTGTTTATGGACTATCTACTAGACTGGGAGATTTATAAGTATGGGTTGTATCTCCTTATTTTGATATTCCCAGTACCTAGAATAGTGTGTGGAATAAGTTAGATGCTCAAGAGAAGTTTTCAAATTGAGCTGAATTAATATTACAATAAAGCATTCTTTCTTGAACACATCCTAATTATGGGTAGAGAATTAGAAGATGATTTGGTGGTAAGTCTAGAATGTAAAAGTTTCTCCATATAGCCAAAGTTCTTCTGAATTATTTAATTTAAAAAAATATGCCATCTCAACACTAAACCCTCAAGGTGTTGAGCCTCTATACATGGAGGAAGGGAGAAGGCAGGGAGAATTCAGGTGGTGAAGTCCTGGAACTGAGCACTTTGTCTCTTCCAGTTAGTATAGTTCAGACATGATGGGAACTCTTCAATGTGCTCTCCTGATCTGGGGTTGAGGTATGGAATGGTGGCCATAAATTTCTATGGGATTTGGTACAAAATGGCCACCTAAGTGTGGCCAAAATGAAACCATATGGACTAAATATGCTGTTAGGTATTTGCATTTTTAAGTGTTCAGATGGTTATCGGAGGAGGAGTTGGACAAAGTTGAGTATCTGTTAAAGGGCAATTTGTGGGTTTTTACAGCATGAGCTCAAGTGGCCTCTGTCCTAGGCATCATGGTTACAGCCTGCCGAAGGTAGTGCAGATGACCAGCTCTTGATTGTGCCTTCCTTCTGGGAACTGAATTCAGGTTGGTTTGCAATTAAAAAACAAAGCAAAACACAGCTAGTCTTGATAAAACGAGAGAGCAATTTTCTGCTTTGTCACAGATTGCTACTAGAAACAAGGAAGCTAAGAGATTTTTCATTTCCACTGGCAATCTAGTTTTGCTATATAAACAATTTAAAATATAATGTACTGTACAGTCTGGCAGCATGTGACATGACCATGGGGAGTGTTTACTTTTTACCTGTGGTCAGTCTTCCATCAGCCTCAATGCTCTTAGGACTCAAGATGGAAAGACTGGAATCACATAGCCTCTAAGTCATCATTCATCACTTGGCCGAGCAATTGCTTCTGATTGAGCTAGCAGGAGTATTATTTATTGATTGATAGACATAGTTGGAAAGAAACAGTTTTGACATTGTCA
This sequence comes from Manis javanica, assembly GCF_040802235.1. Lineage (NCBI taxonomy): Eukaryota > Metazoa > Chordata > Mammalia > Pholidota > Manidae > Manis > Manis javanica. Next base: position 109,553,621 of record NC_133163.1, on the reverse strand, counting down.
AAATAGCCCCCTAAGGTTTAAGTCACCTAACACTCAAAATGCAGAGGGAAATGGCTATCTGTCTGTCTGTCTCTCTATGATCCATCCCTCTCTCTCTTTCTTTCCATTTCCCTTACTATTCCAAAATGGACTTAAGAGACTTTCACAAATACTAACACAAACATACATACATTCACACACACACACACACACACACACACACACACACACACACACACACACACACACACAGTCTTTTCTATGGAAAAGATTGGAAGATGATGGGTATATAGATAGGCATAGAAATAAGATTGTAAGAATATACCCCAAAGTATTAACTAATATTATCTCTACATGGTGGGATTATAGATTATTTTTATTTTCTTCTTGAGCTTTTTCACATTTCTGCAATGAATATATATCATATATGATATAATTAATAGTATTTGGTCTTCATCCCTGGTTCCTGACACAGAGCTACTAAAATCCTTAGAATTTCCTGAGTAATGGAGTGATAGGAACATCTTTATAATGTTTGTTCTTAGTCCCTGGTTCCTGATACAACACCTTCTAAGACCCCTGGAATCTCTTGAGTGATAAAAGTATCTTTTTGTACCCTAATGAGATGACTGTTGGCTGGGGCCTCCTGGTAGCTTATGGGGACTGTCCCCAGGAAGACCTAACATGACAGGAAATTTGCAACTTTCAGACGTATTTCCCATTCTACAGACCCACCTCTCATCCTCTCAGGGGTGAAGAGGGACCAGAAATTGAATTAATAATCATACCTAGATGATGAAGTCTCCCTTAAAATCCCTAAATTACAGAGTTTTGGGAGCTTCTGTACTAGTGAGCACATGAATGAGCTGGGAGAGTGGTAAACCTCAAATCCGTGGACATAGAAGTGTCGGGTCCCTTCTGGACCTCATCCTATGTACCTCTTCGTCTGGTTATTCATTTTTGTCCTTTATAATAAATCAGTAAATGTAAGTAAAGTTTTTCACTAGGTTGCGTGAGCCATTATAGCAAATTATCAAACTAGAGGGGATTATAGAGACCTCTGATTTGTAGCAAAGTTGGACAGAAGTGTGGATACCCTGGCACCTAATGCTTGCAATTGGAGTCTGAAGTGGGGTGGTCTTGTGAGGTTGATCCCTTAACCTGTGGGGTCTGTACTAACTCTAGGTATTTAGCGTCAAAATTGAATTAAATTGTGGAACACCCAGTTGATATCCACAAAGCATTGGAGAATTGCTTAGTGTGGAAAACTCACGCTTTTGGTGACAGTGTTGTGAGTAGGGAAACTCTTTTTCCTTTTATGTTAAGAAAATGTTAAGTAATAAATAACTGGCTTAAAAAAATAATTTCCTACAGAATCTTGCCAAATGAGAAAGAGAGATATGTTAAAAAATTACATATATCCACTCAATAAAACAAAAAGAAAAATGAAAGAATAAAATAAGAATAGAAGTAAGCTGAAAGAAGAGTCATGCTGGAGAATGTGGGGGTGCTTAGGGATAGTGGGCCTCAAATCTATTGTTGAGTTTTTCCTCCAGCAACATGAGGGCTCTGTAACTGGTGATTGTCTCACATGTCTGGGGCCAACCTAAGTCAGTTGCTCAGGAGAAGCAAGGAGATTTTTGGCACTGTTATCAGAGCCTACTGTCTCTTAGGAGTTTTCCTAAAGAGGAGCTTCTCTATGTACGTGGGACATTTTGGAGGGCCATCCTCTCAGGACCCAAGCAGTACCTAGGCAAGAGGCTAGTGGGAGTGAGCCACCTGACATACCACCATGGCAGTTCCTCAGGCATGCTGCCTGCCTCCTGGTCCAGACCATCATAATCTCTCACCTGGGTGGCTGCACCTGCCAATGAACGTATCGCCCCCCCATGCACTCTGGCTTCCCTCCAACTCATTCTTCACATGGTAGCCAATGTTAAAAACTACACATCAAATCGTGTTGTCATTGGTCCTCCTACTTCTGTTCTTTGACCCCCTTCAACGCATTTGGACATAACAGAGTGAACTGTAATTAAATCATGAATGTCACTAATCAGAACCTTTCAATGGTTTCAAATTCCTCTTTAGACGAAGACCAAAATCTTTAGAGGCTTTCAAGGCCCTTGGTGATTGAGCCCTGGCCTACCATTCTGATTCCTTTCTCTCTCTCCCCTTGAGCCTCCTTGACAGAGTAGCTGTGCTGCCCTGCACACCTTCCTACTTCAGGCCCTTTGTGTTGCCATTCCCTGTGCCAAGGAGGTACCCTCATCCCTTTATACCTATTCTTCTTTTATTTATAATTCAGCTTAAAAATGCAGAGAATACTCTGTTCTCCCTTTTATAAGTCCTATAGGCTCTTATACTTTTCCTTCTAAGCATTTATCACAGTTTGTAGATTAATATTTGTTTGTATAATTGTTTCATTTCTGTTGGTCTTCCATCCCTGGACAGGTTTCATGAAGGTAGGGAATCTTGCTCACTATCATATCCCATGTGGCCACAGTGATTTGGGACATGATAGCAGCTCAGTAAGTGCTTGTTGAATGAATAAATGAATGAATGAGTGTCTTAAAAGTTTCACTGGAGGGTCCTTCATTCACTCCTCCTACCCTGCTACCTTTTAATCACTAGTTTGGAAGCAAGATCAAGAAGGAAATTGGAAGCTTGGTCATTCCTTGGTCTGCAGCATCTCTCTGAACAGAATGGGGATTGTGGATTTCTGGGCAACAAAGGAAAGTTCCAGAATAACACAACTAGCAATATTCTCCAGTCAAAATTTTGGATTTTGGATTCAACAGTATGTTTTCTGTTTGTAGCTTTAGCTGCTTTGAGGGAGGAACGATTTGCCTCTGTTCTGATTCCTTCTCAGTGCAGTTATTCCAGTCTTGAGAACATCTCAATTTTGGAGGAAGAGAGGCCTGAGCTCTAAAACTGCATCAAAGTCACAAACAGAGTTCTTGCAGGAAAAGGAAATATAGAGAAGTTGGGTGGACTTGTGTGAGGGTGAACAACAAAGGTTAAACAATAAAGGTAAAAACATTTATCAGTTTTTGAAAAAATGACGTTTTTCAAAGTATTGACTTATTTAATTTTAAGCATGGGATTTTAACTTGGTATTGCCCCACCTTTTCCTGCTGCTTTTTCTTTTTCTTTTAAACTGTGGCTAGATAGCTAGGATCAAAATCCAATTTTAAACCTCCAAATGTATCTCTGAATATTACATGACAAGATGGTATATCATATTTGTGAGAACTTCCTATGGGAACGTGACTGTTCAGTTGTAGTTAATGATCCTTGCAATTCTGTTCAAAACCACTTTTTTTTTTTTTTTGGCCTGATGGTCGCTTCAGGGACTGGCATTGTTTTCAAGCTTATGGTTGAGAATTCTTGGTTAATTCCATGTTTGCAAAATAGCTGTTTGTTTTAGTCTGACCTTTTTTTGCTTATATGCATGGAGGTATTTTTTATGGTATCTTTAAAAGAGAACTTTCTAAAATTTGAGATCTTTCATTGTATATATGCCATGTAATAGTGACAGCTTTTTTGCAACACTTAGTAGAAACAGACTAGAATATAGATCATCAACATAAGGTATACTTTTTTTTTATTACCAATGCTTAGTTCATTTCTCTAAATGGGAGAAAAGGTGCAAATGTGTCGGGGAAAGAAATAGAGGGGGAAGTGGAGAGGAGACACATGTAAGTTAGGAGAGAATAAGAATGAGGGTAATTATGCAATTTTGGGAAAGGAAGCCTTATATCCTGAGATCTGGAACAGGAAATCACTGATTTATTAAATAAATAGTTATTGATAATATAAGAGGCACTATGCTGGTAAGTTCAGAAGTAAAAAAAATAATGATCAAGGTTCCTCTCTTCATGAAGCTTATAGTCTAATAAGAAAAGCAGGCTAAACAAATACTCATACAAAGAAATATACATTTGCAAAGTATGAGTTAAAAAACCCGAGATATTTAATAAGATTACATTAAGAAGACCTATTTAGATATAAAGGAGAGGCCAGGGAAAATGTTTCTGCTGAAGGACTTCTAAGCTGCGACCTAAGCAGTGACTTATAGCTGGCTAACTACAGAGGAGAAAGAGCTTTTCAGGTGAAACAAACAGAACAGGGTATGGGGTCTTTAAGAAATTGAAAGAGGGTCAGTGTGACTAGAGCAGAGGATGAGGGGAGAGGTGAGGGTCTTTGGCCATATGGGGTAAAAACTTGGAGTTTCTCTTTAGAAGGCACCTGAGAGTTTAGAGTTGAAAATATCATGATCAGATTTGATCTTTAATATTCACTCTAGCTAAGGTATGGGAAACGGATAAGGAGGACAAGAGAGATGATAGGAACATTAAAAAAAAAACCACTATGTGAGATACTGAATGGCCGCTTGCCTAAATCTTCCAGACCTGCCTATCACTAATGCCTAAAACTCGCTTCCTTTGGGTTGTGATATTAAAGCCCCCCTAATGTGTTATGGAGCAGGGTGATACTATAATGCACCCTAATATGAAGAAGTAATTCCTCTTCCAAGCTGCTGGTGGCAGAGCATATGGGTATAATCACTTTAAAAAGGATCTGTTTTGACTTCAGCTCTATTAGCTCAATTAGTAATGATTACCTTAAAAAACAAAACAAACCTGAAGCAAATATGGCAAAATAATGACATCGGTTAAATGTGTATTGTGGTGCATTGGGAATTATTATATTTTGTTTAAGTTGCAAGTATAGAAGTAAGAACAGAAATATTTTGTAATTAAAAAGTAAAATCCTTTTTTCTAACAGAAAGGGAATAGAGCCAGAGGAGAGGGGAAAAGCAAAGGCGCGGACCACGTGGTGGGCAGTTTAGAGCCTCCCCGCCTTCAGAAGCTAACTTCTGGTTCTATCAAGCATTGGCCGTCTGTGTTCAGACTGTAACTTCATTTTAGGGAAGTTTAGATATTCTAAATATTCATTTTTTTCACATATCCTAGTCTAATGGGGGTGATACTGTGATAGAAAGAAAATGAAGAAAACTATGAAATACAATCCCAGCATCGAAGATGTTGCCAAGAACAATTCTACGGGCCGGTGTGAATTATGCAACACAACTGCCCTGTCTGAAGTTAGTTATCAGTTTTTTGTGGGGTTGGGGAGCAAAGAATTAGATTGGGATACTTAAGGGGCCTCAACTGTATCTGTAATGTTTCATTTCCCTAAGAAAAAAAGATCTGAAACAAATACGGCCAAACGTTAAGCTATGACAAAGTGAATGGTAAGTTACATTTGTGATTGTTGAATGGTTTTCTATCCTTGTTTCCATTAAATATTTCATAATAAATATAATCTTTGAGACTTCCTAGGAGGGAACTTAGTAAAGGTCTTTCATTTTCTATGACTGTAGCTGTAACAGAGGAGCAAATATGAATATGCCTGCAAATGCCATTTAAGGCCCCCAGTTAAAAAATGTTGGTTTTAATATTAAGTTTTTTAGTCTGTTTTCATTTAATACATGTGTTATGTGAAATATATTATTGTTGGTAGACAACATGGGTGAGCAGGAAAGTACATGTTTACCTAGTTGCCTGTAATAAGATAGCAAGATCCTTGCATTCTCATTGCTTACATCGGAGAAAGAGCATCGAAGTCCTTTTGTCTTTCGATGTCAACGTCTTTTCGTTGCTTTAATCTTCAGGAATTATTCTCATTTATTTGTTAATCACAGAACAGGTTGCAAATATAATTAAAATAAAGCACACTTAAAAATAAGCATTGTTAAAAAAAAATAAGCATTGTTTCAGGATAGTGTATTTTCGTAGTCCAATACCAAGAAGACTAAGTCCTTGATAGGACAACTTCACATTTACTCCATTTGATCTTGAAGATTAGCAGGCAATATAAAAAATTTGTTCACATTGCTCGAACTTAATATTAGTAGCCCTAGAAGTAGAAATGCCAAACACAGAAGCTTCCAGAAGAGATTCCTAAGAGTTTCTCACTTCTACAGCAGCCAGTCACCTCTGTCTTCTCACTTTTGATTCTACTCTTAAAGTCCAAGTGTTCCCTTTACAAATAATGAAACCAAGCTGCCTGAAGCTAACATCCCTGTGATCCAGAGGAGAGTTGGGCATTAAAGCAAACATCAGTTTTTTAAGAAATGGAAAAGCATTTGTTACAGATGCAAACTGTAAGGGATCATGGGTGCTTGGCTTCAATCTGTCTGGAACTGGGGACATTTTAAATGAAAATCAGCTCAAAAATAAAGTTCTCTTGAGGAAAGAAAGGCTTGACTATTTGGAAACATGCTCCCCCTTCGTAACCTGTACCTCCCATGCCCTATTGAAATAAAGACAGGATCAATTTCCCCAAGGACATGGGGAGCAGTGACTTGTTAAATCCAAAGTTCTCAAGAATTCCATTTATCTGTTTAAACTGAAACCCTTATTTCCTTTTGTTGGTAATCAGGACATGCTACTTCAAAACGTGGCACCTTTACATACTGAATATTGTTAGCTGAAGGAGGCTGAGAAAACAGAAGTAGGAAGGTCCCTTGGACCTTTTCCTTGCCCTTTCCTTCTGAACCAGGTCATAAACCTTCATGTGAGAGGTGCCCTTCCTGGACCCAGAGGAAATGAGCATCCTTCTCTACAGAAACAGGGACCCTGAAAGTACCAGCACAAACAGGCCTTGCTGAGTTCCTCCCAGTTTGCTACGATTAGTTTATGCTCTCTCATCTGTCGTAATTCTACACGACTGCCCTGTCTTTATCAAACCTAGCGTAACACTGCTCAGATCTGTTTCCGTGGGTCTTCATTTCCTTATGAAGGCTTCAGTGTCCTGTAAAAGTTATGTTCAATAAACTTGTATGCATTTCTCCTGTTACTCCACCTTTGTCAGTTTAATTTTCAGACCCAGCCAAGGACCTGAGGGTTACGGAAAACATTTTCCTCCCCTACACTTCTTTTACTACGAGAAACTTTAGCATTTTAAAAAATGTGATTCATGGTAAATTGAACACTGCATGAAGTTTCTCCCTCCCTTTTTCTTTTATTCAGCAATATTTAAATGAGAGTCCTGAAAGAAAAAATAAATAACCATAGTTTTTCTTAAATTTCCATTTGACAGTAGACAGAATCCCTATTTCACAATTTTACTTTTTTTTTAAAAAAAGAACCATACTGCCTGTATTACATATTGTATATATAGCAGCAGAGATCAACTTGGGCATTTCTTTTGTTACTAGAATTATTATTAGTGGATTAAGAACTTAATTGGCATATTGAATCACTTTCCCAAAGTTATTTCAAACATATCAGTATATTAAGCTGAATTGGTTCCTACCTAAATAGAATTTTGTGGTAGATTATTTTCTAACAGGAATAAAGTACTCATTTAAAAAGAAAGATCTAGATATGTGTAACAAGTCCTTAGAAGTAGGCAAGATGGTGTTTTGATGCCATTAATTACTTTTGATTATCAAACTGCTGTATTCATGCTAATTGCTAAGTCCTGTGGGATCTCACTAAGATGAGATACAGTCAAGTATAGACAATAAAGCCCCAAATCAGCAGAGGTGGTGATTTTAACATCTTGAATACCATATTTAAAGGTAGGTTATAGTCACAATGTTAAGTTAGTAGAGGCAGAAACCACTCATTAAAGAATAACTGGTCTGGGGGGAGAGGAGCAGACAGAAGGAAGTTAACTTGTTGGTTTCCCCTTTAGGTCCCTTCCAGTCCCAGAACATCACCGATTCCACTTCTAGATCTCTGTGGGGACAATTAAGCTGGAAATCATGTAATGAAGATTTTAAGTTTACTTTCTTTCAGTTCACCTGAATAATGGACACAAAGCCATTTGTCTTTCTTCGACCCCAAGGCTTGTCAGCCTGGACTGATGAAAAAGGACATTGTGAGAGAAGATTGAGAGAAAGCAGCAAAGAGAAGGTAGAGGGACAGAGAGTCCGTCAGAAGGCAAAGGGAGAGAGGTGGTGAGAAAGAGAAAATAAGAGACAGCTTGCAGGGGAGAGTGAGCAAGAGAGAGAAATTTGAGAATGGCAATGATCATTTTCCAAGTAGAAACCTACCATGTTTGAGAACCACCCAAAGCTCAACGTATGCTATTAAATAGGTGCCAAATTAGGCAAAGGTGAGGCTTAAAAGCCCATGCTTTTCCTGAATGATGACAACAGGAAGTGAAGTGGAGGCTTGGTGTAACAGACCAAATCTGGACCGGAGAGAAACTTAGCTGAATTTTGTGATCAGTAGATGCTAAAAATGAATTCCTTGAGATCACCTACAAAGGTACCACGTGGAAATCGTGATGATGCTTTCTCCAGGACATAGCCATCCTAAGAACCTTTGCAGAGCAGCAGCATTTTAGAAAACACATAAATGAAATTGGGCATGATTAAATGGAAGTGTGTCTCCTGTTTGGTTTTATTTAAATGAGTCTATATCTTGAAATGCATCCATTCCCAATTCTCACCATCTTATCAGCAGATGCCATTGCAGTGGGGACCAAGTGCTCCCTTTCCAATTTAATGGGAAATCAAAAGTGCAGAGCCGCCTGCACAGATGAAAACTAACAACTCTGAAGAATGACCCTTCAATGGAAATGCATTATGGGACAGGCCATGTGTTTTCCGAGAATTCACATTTTAACCCCAGAGTGGTTTCCTGTACTTTATCTTAGTAAAGTCTCCGCTTATGTTATACCTTACATGGTGTCAGCAGTGGGCAAACAATTGTCAGAGCCCAGGTTTCTCTAAGACCTCATATTCTCAAAGTGAATATTATAGGTGTAAAGACTAGAGAAGTTGATAATGAAATAGCAAGTATTCCTTTAGGATTTTGATGTCAGAGAAAGGAACTCATCGTCTCTATTGCCAAGAAGCTGTCAAATATGCCTTAATTATGATTAATAACATACACATACCTGAGAAGATTTTTTTCTGTCTCATGCTGACTTTCTTAAAATGCCTCTTTGCTAAATATTATCTCAGCGGCCAATGCAGCTATAGCTTTAGGGACAGACTTGAATGGTGTCTCTGTATGCTGTGGTGTTTATAAAACATTTGTATTTGGCTAAACAAGTCAGGTTCCAACATTTCTTCATGTATGTATTTTTTCTTTGCAGTTGCTAATTTTACAGTGAAAAAAGAGTGTATGGGTGGATAATTTTAATCTTTGTTTAAGTGAACTGTCTGATTTTAAAGCAAACCAGTAAATATTTTCTATTGTTTACTCTTGAAGAAGACAGTAATCATTATGCTTCTGAAGTGAGCAGTTTGATCTTAGAGGAGGAAAAGTGGGGAGTAATGATGGTATTGATGTAGGAGTTGAGAAAGAAGCACATATTGTGAATTGTATCAGAACAGGTATAATGGAGCTGCCTTGGTAGTTGTAGTATAGGAAACAACACTGGTCGATGATAACTGCAAAAACCAGAAATAAAAACAGAAACCATTTATGGTAGAGTCCTATGTAATGATGCATATTTAGGTGTGCATTATTTAGACAGACAGTGAATTCAAAAGTATGTATGTTGAAAGTGGAAATTAGAGTTGTACATGAATTTTGTACAGGTTCTGACTTTTTTTAGTTTAGACGTATCTTTTGCTTATCCTTGTTAACATTCCCAGAGAGTTCTATATTTGCAAAGGTGCTTTATTCTGGTTTTACTAGTTATTCCCAATGCTAATACACACCTGATTTCATTCTATTGTTTAGGTAAAGTTAACAGGCTTCAGAATTCAGCGAGTTGATGGCTGTATCTCTGGCTTAATTAGACAGTTTAAGCTCTAATTGGCTGGTGTTAAGTCAATCAATCAGTGAAACAGTTGCATATTCACTCACTGGGAATTGTGGGAGCAATTGATCTAGTTGGTGCCAGACACAGGAGAAATAGCTTATTCAGAGCAGAACTGCACATTGTAAAGTGTCCTAGTAGTGGGTGTCCGTGAACATCTGGTCAAGTATGGTGTGCATCTCAGCCTTTCCCTGGGCAGAGTTTGAGGAAAAGCAGATCGTGCTGTCCCTTGTCCTAGAGATGAAAACGTGGTAGAATTACATGTATTTGTTCATTAAGATGGAGATAAAGGTGACTGTTAATTATATAACAAAAGCTGCCTTGGCAAGGGCAGTGAAGGCAAATCAGATGACCAGGCTGCTGTGTGGTCAAGCGTGCTGGAATGTGGGTGCCTGAGTCAGCATAACCTCTCAAATTCTCACCTACTGGGTTGTGAGTTTCTTGAGGACAGGACTGTGGCTCATGCATTTTTCTCTCTCTCACAGTGTCTATTCCAGAGCCACACATGCCATGTTTACTGAATAAATACATGAAAACACTTAATTCCAATAGTGAAAAACCACTGCTCAAAACGTGTATTTATTTTCAAAGTCAGTTTTATCCAGTCATTAAACAAAAAGCCATTTCCTTGTTTTCAATATGGAAACTCAGTATGTACTACCTCAGGCTTAACATTTATCATCTGAACGATCATCTTCCTTATTCTACTTTACTCTCTAAGTATGAGTTCTAAGCCATGTCCCCAGGTTAATTCTCCCCTGCCTAGAATAGGTGCAAGAATGATCTTGATATGGGGATGGACTCTCAGGGCAATTGAAAGGACTGTGGCTATTTGGCTGCATAAAATTCTGATGTGTGTAAAAAAAGCCAGCCAAGACACAATGCTCATAAATTTGGGAGATCAATAATGGCTTCATGCAGCTTCATTATGAATTCTTCCCACTTCTGTGACTGTTTTAAAATTTTCCTATTTGAAACTTAAATAAAAGGACCAGCTATATAGCTGCTATTCTCACTTTGTATAATTTGATGCACAGACTTATAGGGCTGCCAGATACTCTAAAGGCCATTTAGTCTCTACTCTTTTATTTTGCTGAAAAGGAAACTGAGCGTATGATGGTAAAGGGCTTACATAGGTCAGTTGTTAATAGAGCTGATGCAAGATGCCAGTTACCATCAGAGACTTATTTTCCATTTCTTTGGCTATTTTGAAGATGGTACTTTGGGTATTACCTTCAAGGAGTGAGTAAATAGGTTGTTGAAAAAACAAACATTCTAACCAACACTGTAGCCCTGGGGTTGTGCCGTGTAAACTGAATCAGGTGTCCTGATAAATAAATCTAGAAGTCAACATTAGCCTAAATATCCAGACAATCGAAGAAAATAGTTTTTTAATGTAGTCTTGAATTTTCTTCTAGTTGATTTTGGGATGTTAGATCAATTTAGTTTGTAACACCAGAAAGTCCCTGTACGATCTGGCCCCTGCCAACCCTGCTGAGCGTTTCTGACATTTTCCCCCTACTTCACTTCAGTGTTATCCTTGCTTTTCTGACACTTCAAAATGCCACACAATTGTTTCCACCTCCAAGCCTTTGAACTTGCTGTTTCCTCCATCTGGAACTCACTGTCTTCCATATCTTCATAAGCTTTTATTTGTTATCATTACTTTCTCATTATTATCATTTTTTATTAGTTTTATTTTTTTGCTTGAAGTAATTTTAGGTTCACGCAAAACTGAGCTGAAGGTACAGAGATTTCCCTTGTCACACTGACGCATCACTATCACTCAGTCCATAATCTGTGTTAGGGTCACTCTTGGTGTGGCACATTCTGTGGGTCTGGGTAAGTGTATAGTGACATGTGCCCTACAGTATCACACAGAGTAGCTTCACTGACCTAGAAACCCTCTGTGCTTTGCCTTTTCACCAGTCCTTCCCCCTCTCCAACCCCTGCTAATTATTTTTTAAACCTTTGTTCACATATTACCTTTCCAGAGTAGCCTTTTCTCAGCAGCCTAGCCAAAACAGCAACCTCGTCTTACCCCATTTTCTACCCCTTACTCTCTTATTTTCTTTATAGTATTTACTAATAAAGGAAATTATCAATTTGGCTATGTTTTTTCCTACCTCTCTCCATTATAAGATCCCTGAGTAGAATATATTGCCCGATGCCCTATCCTTCAGCTCCTAGAATAGTTCTGACAAATGGTAGGTCCTCAATAAATATTTATGGACTATATGGATCTACTGAGTTTCTTTAATGTGTCAGGGACTGTGGTGGTTATACAAAGACAAGCCAGGCACAGCCTCTTCCCTAAAGGAGCTTATAGCTTGGGTGGAGGGAGAGACAGTCGCATTTACAGTGACTTTAGAAGTACCGCGATTAAGCATCATGACACAAGAACCAAGTGAAGGGCCATCTAACTCAGATGGGGGAATCAAAGAAGCTTTCCTAGAGGAAATAATACATGGACTAAGCCTTGAAGAACAAGGAAGACTTAGCCTGGGGAGTAGATGCTGTTAGTGTCCCACCCGCAACCCCTTGGCATTCACTTCTAGGATGTTCCCTGACCCACTACTTCTAACTTGTCTTGAGAGCTTGCCCTTGATGGTAGAGCAAGCTCAGTCAGTGCAGAGGGCAGGCTGGGAGTGCTGGGGAGTTCAGTACCTGTCAGGAGCAGTCCCCAGTCAATGACTAATGGGAGCAGGTAATAAACACCCCAGCTTCCTTGCCCTTTGGGGAGCTGAGCAATCTGAGATGCATTCTGTACTGCGTCTCAGAGATCCCCAGGAGAACTGAGCCTCCGTAGCTCACAGTTTGCACTCATTGGGTTCCATCTCTTCTGTGTCTCTTATGCCACACCCCCCATCTGTGCTTCCTGGGGTCACCTCCAAAGTAAATTACTTTTCCTCAAGTGCTTGTTTTAGGTTCTGATTCTGGGAAAATACAACTTAAGTCATCTGGCAAAGGATAAAGAGCCAGGGCATTCTAGACAAAAACAATGGCTTTTGTAAAAGCCCAGATTTGGAAAAAGGCCTGACGTATTTAAAGAATAATGGAAATTAATTGTGGATTAATTGTGAGGTGAGAGGCAGAGAATAGCAGATGAGGCTGGAAAAATATTGGACTGGCTCATTTGCCTCTTGTACGGATTTTTCTAAGAATAGTTGTGGTAGGTTTACACTAATATAGTTCTCCCTGTGTGAACAGGAAGAAAGAATACACACACACACACACATATATATACACAAAATATATTTAACTGAGGTTTTTCTAAGTGATGAAATCTGCAGTTTTGGGATGGAGCAAAAGTACCTGGCTTTTGCTAGGAGTTGCACCTATAATCTTGTTCTCCTTTAGACTTGTCTCGTCAAGTGCATTAATTAGACACAGGGCAGTAACACAGGCAAATCATGATTTTGTACATGAAGTCAGAATGAGAGCAAAAATCAGTCAATATAAAATCTTTTGTACCTTGATCTGGAGTTTTCAAATAAAGACCTGTACAGCCTGTCAGGAATAAAATGGCTTCTGCCGGGGCCTTCCCCTGCTGCCCAGCAGATCTGATGGGAAGCAACTATCTGTGGCTTCCAAAGTGTTTTTGGTCCCCACATCCCTGACCTCATGCATTTTTCGAAGGGGAATCTTCAGAGAAACCCATGCTACATTTAACTTTGGGATCTCTCTTGTGGGCTTGTGTCTAACCAGACACAGCCGATCTGAATATTTCCTGCATGCTAAGCAGACCATTGTCAGCCGCTTCCTCTAGGCTAGATTGTTATAAATGCTGTTTATGATCCTGCTATGACAACTGTGAAGGACATGGCAAAGAATTTATCACAGGATTATTCATCCACCAGCAGAATACCTAATAAGATTCTAAATGACCCAAGATGATAATAAGATCTAGCTTGTAGCAATAAGGTATTAATAAACTGCTTTTTTCAATAAGGAAGAGTCCTGGCATCATTACCCTGACATATTTGTTTTGCTTATATTTTCCGAACAAAGTAGGGCTGCTGGATTGAATAGTAAATTTATAAAAACCCCTGATGTATGAAAAATACAACCCACATGAAGTGGAACCCATAGGTTAAAGTCAAGAGCACACTGTTTTCCTATGACATCGGTGAGCCAGACTCCCCAGTCATCGATTCTAATTGTTCCGTGCCATTTGCCTTTGTATTTAAAAATTATATAAGAATAATATATCGCCTGCTGTTGGCCACAAGGCCATAATTCAAATGAAGAAATTTAGTAAAATCATAAACCAAGGAAGTGCAGTGTAGATGAATAATGAATGAAACAGGAACACTGAATTCAAAATGAAATCTGGGATTGTGCGGCATGTTCCTGTTTTTAAAATAAAATTATTTAGTGTTAAGTTAATAAAAAATGGATACTGTTCATTATGACTCAACTATTCCTAGGGAAGAAAGTGGCAGAGAGTCAAGAACCCCTCATTAGTGCATTTTTGAATAGCAGAAGCTGGAAAAAGTGACATAAAACTCCATAGTGCCCTGGTTTTGATTTTCTGCCTTACAGTTTCTCTGTGTTACAATACTATGCAAGGGGAAGGCCCGAAAAGCTTGAAATACTTTTACTTCTTTTCCAGGAAGGTAACCCTGTGCTTTGGAAGGTGTCCTCCAGTGGATTAAATTCATTAGAGCAAATGTCAGCATTGAAATCAGCAATATTCTTTTTTCATTGAATTATAATGTATATATAATAAAATGCAAAATTCCTAAGTGTATACAGTTTGAAGAGTTTTAAAAAATGAGTTCCTGTGTAACTGTCACTCAAAGTAACTATGGAACATTTTCATTCCCCAGGAAGTTCCCCTGTGCTCCATTCTAGTCAACATTCTCCCATTCTTCAGCCCCAGTGGCCATTGTTCTGATTTCCAGCCCATGGATTACATTTACTGGTTATTTAACTTCATATAAATAGAAACATACAATATACCTGTTTGTCTGTTTTTTTTTTTCACTCAACGTAATGTTACTTTGAGATTAACTGATATTGTGTCAATTGTTTATTCCTGTTGCTGTATGGATATACCACATTGTACTTAACCATTCTTTTGTTGATGGACTCGTGGGAGGTCCCAATTTGGGGTCATAATGGATAAAACTGCTGTAAACATTTATGAACCAGTCTTATTATTAACTTGAAATGGATCATGACCTAAATATGAAAGCTAAAACTATAAAACTTCTGGAAAAAATAAAATCTCCACAACCCTAGGGATAGGCAAACATTCCCTAGATAAGATACCAAGAGCTGAAAATAATCAACCAGCAAATTAGACTTCATCAAAATTTAAAACTTCTTTTCATGTACAAATCTTTTTGTGGACCTACATTTTTTCATTTATCTTAAGTACCTAGGAGTGGGCTTATGAGGTCATAGGGTAGATGTAGATTTTATTGTGTAAGATTCCACCAAGTAGTTCTCCAGCTTGTTCCATTTTTACACTCTAACAGTGTGGAACAGAATTCTAGAAGCTTCATGGCTTTTCCAACACTTGGTATTGTATATTTCTTTTTATTTTAACCATTCTGGTGGGTTTGAAATGGCAGCTAAGTGTGGTTTTCACTATCAACAATATTTTTAAACTTAAAAATGACCGCATTGGTAGATTCTAACATATATACTTTAAGCATATAAAGTAGGACATTTTACTCACAGAATTTTGGATTGCCGTGTCATCTTCACATTGCCTTTGATCACACTTCCATGTTTGTCTCCAAATCCAGCTCCTTTGCCCGCTGATTAGTCAAACTCATGAAAAAGATTTAGTATTGTTGGCTAAGTATTCCACCTGACGGGCCTAAAAGATACACAACCAAAATGACCTGAAGCCTTGGGGAGATTATTCAAGTTACAATGAGTATTATTTCATGTGTAGGACGAGATATGCTGGAATTTTAAAGCTTCTTTTCTGTTATAGAAGTAGATTCTGCATCTGCACTGGGGCCTTGAGTTTAGATGAAAGCCGAATGGAAACCACATGCTAGACTTTTCAATAAATTTGATTCTGGACTCTCATTAAAGTAAGAAATGGTAACATTACTCCCTGCTGTCTCCAGGTAAGAGCATTCATGGTAAGAGGATCTCTCGGCAAATAAAATAGGGACTTTAACTCCTTTCAACTTGAATTTATACACTTTAAATCCACCATGTGAGGCATGCTTACACATGGGATGGGGTCTATTGACTTGTAACTGAAATGTCTGTTTTCATTTATCTGAGGGCATATGAAAATTGTATCTTTTCCTGCGATGGATACCATTTCAGGGTATACTTAGCTGTCTTTCCATGTTGTACCATAAAGGCCAGGAAGCCTCCAAGTGTCTGGGGGTTATAGTTCCTCTTTCTGAGAAAAGTGGCCAAAGATTGTTCCATAAATATAAATTGCCCTATGTAGTATGACTTTGCAGCCCTGACAGCTGATGGCCTGAAAATTGCTACCTGTCACAAAAGTGCTTAACTATAGACTGAGCATAAGGAAAATGATGATGATAATTATGACAATAACAGACATTAATCGAACACTTCATCGCCCTCAATTCTATGGTCTGTAGCTTAACATTTTTGTTCAGAAGTGACCCTTAAGATAAAAAAAACTTTTTGGATCGCTGTGCTCTGCCACTAGGGGGCAGCATCACTGCTATGACTTCGGTCCATTGAAAGTGCAATCTGTGCACAGTTCATCTTCCCAGGTGTATTTTTTTTTTCCATTTAGAATGAATATTAGTGATCCTCTGGTTAGTACAGCAATTTTATAATTTAAGTAACTAGCTTAGTGTCTCATAAATGCGGCCAAATAAGTGATGATAATATAATGTTTTCTCTTTTCAGTCCATTGTTACGTCCTCATTAATTATTCTACTTGTAATAGTTTTACTTCTTGAAGTGTCTACTATCGATAATAAGTTATTAGCACACACTTTCTCTGATTTATAATTTTATCGCTTAGTCTTCCATCCATTGTATCAAAAGGGGGAGGGGAAGTGCATCTCATATGCTGGGGCACATGGCAAGCAGACACACTGTGACTGCATGGATCTTACAGTTTAGTTGTGGAGATGAAATGTATGCACATCAACTAGACTTATCAGATCTACAACAGGAGTGTTTAGAAAAATCTCCCAGCATGATGGAGAATTTATCAATTTCTTCTTGCAATTTGTTTAAATTTTTTCTTCATATACTTTGATGCAATGTTGTTGGATTCATTCAATCTCATGATTGTTCTATCTTCTTGGAGAAATAATTAGTCCTTTTATATCCTGTAAACTAAAGACTCTTCTTAACTCCTAGTAAGGTTTTTTCTCCTTAAATTCTCTTTTCTGATATTAGTATTTTCAAACTTTCATTGGGTTAGTATTTGGGCTAGTATCTCTTCTACTTCTTGCCTTTCCACTTTACATGTCATTATATTTCATGTATGTCTCTTTTAAAGCACATGTAACTGAATTATTAAAAATTTAAGAAAGTCGGTTTTTAATGGCCAATTTAATCCATTTAAGTCACTTAAATGATTTAAATTATATAAATGATTTCTTTGGACTTTTTCCCACAATCTTGTTTGTTGTTTTACCCTGCCTTTTCTTAGCTTGGTTTTTTTCTCCTTTACTGGTATCCCTTAGATAGACTGTATTTTCTATTCCTTCTCCCCTCTTGATTGGTTTAAAATTTAAATATATGCTACTTCTTATCATTTGGTGGTCATTAAATTTTTAACATGCATACTTAAAGCCAAAATTTAATATTTCTTCCCTTTTCCAAAATTATACAAGAACCTTTGTACACAAAGATCCCGCTCATTGTCCATGATATTTTTTCCCTGAGGATTTTAATTCTTTGTTGGTTAAACACTAGTCATCTTTACTGTTGGTTTTTTATTAAGTGTTTATTTGCATTTACTTCACATGTCTACCAATTTCTTGCCGCACTGTCGTTCCTTGAAATGCTATTCCTTCATCATAGCTTCAACTTTCTTCCTACTACAATACATCCTTTAGTGGTTCTTTCAGCATGGTCAGTGAATAGGAAAGTCTCACAATCTTCATTTGACTGAAAAATGTCTTTAATTTATCATGCTACTTGAGTGATCATTTTGCTGACCTTTTCTCCTCAGTACTTTGAAGATATTATTCCTTTGTCTTCTCTCTTTCAAAAAATTTGTATTGAAGTATAATATTTATGTAAAAAAGCACACATATTATGAGTACACAGCTCAATGAGTCCATGTAATCAAAATCCAGATCAAGAAACAGAACATGGCCAGCACCCAAGAAGTCCCACTCATGTCCCCTGCCAACTAATCCCAAACAGTTAAACACTATCCAGGCTTAAACCAGCAATGTTAGTTTTGTTTTGCTTTCTGTTTTTGCTGATAAGAAATCTACCATAGGTCTAATCCCTCTTTATTTATAGTTAATCTTTTTTCCTTGTTTGTTTCAATATTTAATTTCTATGATCTATAGTTTTATTATGTGATATATGTGTGTGTGTGGACTTATTTCCATTTGCCCTGCTTTGCTTTTGGCATGATTCCTGAATCTAAGGATATGTTTTTCATAAATTCTGGAAAAATCTCATCTGTTTTCTCTTTGAGTATTACGTCTCCTTCATCCTTTTTACTCCATCTTTCTGAAATTCCTGAGAGTTTTATTTTGGATCTTATTTTGTCCTGTATAACTTTGAACTTCTCCTTTATATTTTCTATCTCATAATTTTCTATGTTGAATTCTGGATAATTTCCAGATTTTATTTTTCCTTTCATTAGTTCTCTTTTATTGTATCTGATCTGATGTTAAATCTAGTTGTAATAGGCCAAATTGTATCCTCCAAAAAAGATACAACAAAGTCTTAACCCCCAGCCACTTCAGGATATGACCTTATTTGGAAACAGAGTTTTTACAGAAGTAATCAAGTTAAAATGAAGTCATTAGAGGGCCCTAGCCCAGCATGACTGATGTCCATTAAAAGGCGGTGGGTGGGATTTGGATGCAGAGTCATGCACAGAGGGAGGGCTGTGTGAAGACACAGGAGACAAACAACCCTGTGAAGATCGGAGCTATGGGGCCACAAGCCAAAGAACTTTGGGGATACCAGAAGATGAAGCTGGCAACCAAGGATCTTTCCTCTACAGGTTTCGAAGGGAAAAGGGTCTCACTAATACCTTGATTTCAGACTTGTAGCCCATAAGACTATGAAGCATCCATTTCTGTTGCTCTGAGCCACTTGGTTTTGTGGTACTTTGTTAAGGCAGCCCTAGGAAAGTAATATACCATTTATTAAACTTTAAATTTCAGTGATTCTGGGTCTTTTCTTTTCTCCCAGAGGTACAACATAATTTTTTCAAGTCTGCATATATATTTTTATAATATGGTGTCTTGTTCTTTCATTATGGCTTCTAATCTTTCTTCTATGACATTAGTCATTCTGAATGTACTTATTTTTATTGATTGGTCAGATCGTTCTGTTAAATTCTCAAGTGTATTAATCTTCCCATTTACTCTGTCTGCTTACTCTCTCTTTTAGAGGATCATTTCCTTGGAGATTTGCAATTCTTTTCTTTTTAATTGTGGGCTTGATTTTAGCAAGGGGTTTTCCCCATCTTGGGGGTACCCCATGCCCCTTGGTTTGTAAAAATGTTTCTAGAGAGTACTTTTCTATTTTCTTGTGATGGGCATTTCAGTGGCTTTATTGTTCTGCAGCCAATTTTTATTTTAATTTCTTCACTGAGATTTCATTATGAGTGGATAATGTGAGTTCAGGCCCTGTACCCTGCGTGCCCAGACTTGGGGGTTTGATTTCTCATAACTGACTTTCTTTACCACCTGAAGCTGGGAAAAGGCCAAGTCCCTTGCCTACTCGCTGTGCCTTCTAGGATCTTGCCTTTCTACATGCGTGTCAGTTCTAGTTCCTCACCGTCCATGGGCCTGTTCCACTACTCCTGTTTCTAAGAGGGCATTGAACTACAGCCTCTCACCATTTGATTCTCTATCTAGATCCACATCATGCTGGTCCACCAGAGCATCAGTTGACAAACGACTAGATGGCAGCTCTGCCTATGTGTTCCTCTTCATTTCTAGTACTTGAGGATTTCTTCTCTGCCTTTCTCCTTTCCTCTTACTCATTCTTTCAAGTATGGTTCTGTTTCAAAAAGGTTTTTGGTACATTTCCCCCAGCAATTCTATGCATTTTTAGAGGAAGGAGATGGGCTCTGCTAGAGCAGTCATTTCACTGGAATGAGAAGCTGGGACTGACAGCAGATGTTGGATGCTTGTGAGGGACAGGCAGCAGGTACATGCTATAGGGGTTCTAAGGAGGGAGAGATTCACTAAAGAGTGAGGACAGCTGAGGCTGCAGAATGCTGGGTAATGTTCAGATAAGAGAGGGTTAAATACTTTTAAAAATGTCTTTCCATGTCAATTAGATTTAGAGCTGTATGTAAGAACAAAGATGTGCATCTAATATTCAGCACGATCATGTGTGTATTGTGGTGGTATTGTCTGCAGATGGACAATTTTCCTCTTCTTCCAACTCTTCCCTCTGCCTTTTCCTTTGTAGAAACAAAACTGTGCTCTGTGAACTAACTGCAGGAAGCCAGGTTTTGGCAGGAACACCTCATGGCTTCAAAAACCTCACTGTGCTGGCTTAGTCCTCAAGGCAGTGAACAGTTGCGAAGACAGAAATGAGAAATGTTCCTGGGGCATCAACCTGTAGTCAATGGAGGAAGGAGGGTCAATTCAGGATTTTGGTTTTTAATGTTTCATTTCATCAACTGTGGCTACAGTGTCTGAAAAAGGGAATAGAAAGCAAATCTCGTGGTCCTCTTTGGAAATGCCTCAACATCCACTCAAGTGCAATGGCTACCTAATCTAACTTCTGGACGGGTTGCAAAAATTAGATGAGAAAGCAGAATTGAACTGTTCTTTTGTTTTTGTTGAAGTATCATTGATATACAATCTTACATTGGTTTCAATTATAAAGCCAAGTGATTCAACAGTTACCCATGTTATTAAATCATCACCCCATCTAGTACGGTCACTATTTATCAATGTAGTAAAATGTTACAGAATCATCAACTGTATTCTGTGTGCTGTACTATTTTCCCCGTGACCAACTTATATAGCGATTGGGAATTATTGGGCCCCTTTAGCCCCTCCTCCCTCTCTCCCCCCTCTCCAACCCCTCCCCTTTGTAACCACTAGCTCTTTCTCGCTGTCTATGAGTCTGCTGCTGTTTTGTTCCTTCTGTTTTGCGTTGTTTTTATATTCCAAAAAGGTAAGTGAAATCACTTGGTATTTGTCTTTTCCATCTGGCTTATTAGAAGTGAACTGGTTTTAAAATAAAAATGTGTTATGTAGGAGAGACAGCATAACCCAGTGCGCTTCAGCACACAGACTTCAGAGCTTCCCTGGGTTTGAAGTCCTAACCCTGATGCCAACCAGCTGCTTGGGAAGGTTGTTTAAATTATATGTGCCTCAGTTTCTTCATCTATAAAATGAGGGTAATAACAGATACCCATCTTATGGTTGCTGTAGGGGTTAAATGAGATGTAATAGTTACCCAGGTAACCCTCTCTGCACCCAGGGAAGACCCAAATGAGAATCCAGAAAATCACTTGGATGATTTCTGCTGAACGCCATCAATGTCATGACTTCCACACGGGCAATTTCAGTGCCAGGAAGTCAAGCTTATTGCTACCACGGACTGTGGAAGGACTGAAGATGCACCTACAGCTTTGTTCTGAGAGCAACGTGGGATTTGATTCCTCCCCCTGAAGCGCCTTAGAGCCTCCTGGCCCTTTCCAGTGAAAACCGAAGGTCATGAGATTAGGAGACCCTGGTGAAGTATCCTAAGATACATGATGGAGGACCCCCTAGACTTAAGGAATTCTAAGAATTACTCGACTATTTTCTTCTATCCTTTGAACTTGCTCTTTCTTTGACTCAGCCCAGGCATTTCAACATATTTGGCAAGACTTGCAAAGATGTAAATGTCAAACTTTATTTCTTTTTAATGATGTGTGTCATCTAAATAGTATGCCATCAATAGGGGATGCTGTATTTCTGTTATTTTCTCCCGTCTGCTCTCAGATGCCTTTTAACATATGTAAAAATATTTATATAGTGTTTCAAGTCTGTAGCACTCAGCACAGACCTGCTCTTTTGAGCCCTCCCTTTTGGTAATATCATATTTAACTCAAAAGAAGTCATGGGCATATTGAGGGCAGATAGTAGGTACAAATCTGACAAAAAGCTAATGAGCTCTCCTGTGATTATTAGGGAGGATGGTGACTCATTAAATCTCATTTCCTGGGCAAGTCCACATAGGGAGAAGAAATGATCTGAAATAAAGGCCTGGGAACCTAATGCAGTCAGATTTATGGGCATCCGTATAAGCAGCTACATGATAATCAGTACAAATAGTGAAATGTTTTAATGAGGCTCTCTGAAATATTTAATTGGTTACTTTATTTAAAATTTTAAATAGTTTTGCTGTTTTCTGTTAGACATTAGCCCCACAGCAGGAAGGATCCTGAAACCGAGGGGGGTTGTCTTTTGGTTGGGTTCAAGCTCTTGTTCCTGTACATATTCTCTCTTTATGTGTATTACCATTGTCACTGGTACTCAAGGCTATGCTGAAAAGAGGGTCAGGATGGTTAGAATCCATAAAGATTCTTCCTTTTCGTTCCAAAGTATAGGAGT
Organism: Manis javanica; assembly: GCF_040802235.1. Classification (NCBI taxonomy): domain Eukaryota; kingdom Metazoa; phylum Chordata; class Mammalia; order Pholidota; family Manidae; genus Manis; species Manis javanica. Next base: position 109,531,119 of record NC_133163.1, on the reverse strand, counting down.
ATTTCCTGAGAATTAATCTTCTTCCAGGTTCCTTAGAGTGAATCACATTTTCTTTTTTATTGCTTCAAGTGTACAACACCGTAGTTCAGCAGTTACCCACATTATTAAATCCTCACCCCCACTAGTACAGATATTATCTGTCAGCATAGGAAGATGTTACAACCATTGACTCTCTTCTCCATGCTGTACTACTGTCCCTGGGACCAACCTACATTGTGATTGAGAATTTTTGTGCCCCTTTATCTCCTTCATCCTCCCCGCCCCAACCCCTTCTCCAGTGGCAATCACCAGTCACTTCTCAGTGTCTGTGAGTCTACTGCTGTTTTGTTCATTCTGTCTTGCTTTATATTTACATTCCACAAATAGTGACAGCATATGGTATTTGTCTTTCTCTGCCTGGCTTACTAGAGTGAATCACTTTTTATTCTAAGAGTGTTCCACTGTTAAGAAGAAATTTTTCCCCCAAAGGGGAAGCCATAAGCAAGATGAAGAAGTGACACGATGTGTTTTTGACACTTTAACTTCCTTTAAATGTCCATCTTCACCTTCCTGGTGTTTCCTTTATATCTTGTCCCTCATCCTTAGGTCCCGGTAGTTTTCTAATCATGAATTAAATGTCAGTAACTTAAGATTTTGCTCTTCTCAGAGACTTGTAAGTGCAGATAAATGAATTTCCAGTGGTAGAGTTTTAGATGTCACACATTTGGGTGGGGCCATGGTATTCTGTATGTCCCAGATCTCAGGCATTCATCAGGCCAGCCTTATTGGAACAGCCCATGTATACTGGCACTTAAAACTATCTGTTAAAGGAAAACAAATACACAAAGCAGAAACAGACTCATAAATACAGAGAACAAACTAGTGGTTGCCAGAGGGGAGGGGTGGGGGTGGGGCGATATAAGTGAGGGGGATAAAGAGGTATTAACTTCCAATTATAAAATAAGTAACTCACGGGGATAAAATGTGCAGCATAGGAAATACAGTCAATAATATTGTAATAATGTTGTCTGGCAACATTGGTCACTACATGTATCATGGTGAACATTTCCTAATGTATAAAACTGTCAAATCACTATGTTGCTCACCTGAAACTAATACGAGTATGTCAATTATACTTCAATTAACAAAGAAACTGTTTATTAGAGGAATTGCCAGTTGCCTAGTGAGGGGAGATGAGGCTAGTGAGGGGAGTGGTGGGGAGTGCCTGTTGCTATGTGAACGGTCACCGTCTCCTCACATAGCTTCATTTGGGAACCTCATCCTGAAACACTAGTAATTCCATATTCTTCCATATCCTTTGCATTTCTAGATTCTATGCATGCTATCAACTTCTAGATGTGTGACTTAAGACTCACTTTCTGCCACAACCATGAAAAGGAAGATTAGTTACAGGCATGATTTATTTTTAAAGGGCCGTGGGCAGGATTCCTTATGGAGAAATCATTCTAGACAGTTTTTCATAGCGAAGATGGGCTTGCCAGTGTGAAATGTCAAGATGACTTAGATTAATTCAGGTCCCAACTCATTTTCACGTTAAACATCCAGTATTTGAGACTATTCATTGTTTAAGGTCTTAGATATCTAGGGGAGACCATGCCAAAAGAAGGGGGGTATGTGAGATAGATCTTATATCATGAAGGGTGAGTGAGTGAAAGTACCATATTTTCTTGATTCAGAAATGCACACTAGGAAGCACATTTCAATATTTTATAGTTTATAAGATATCTTAGAGTTCATAAATATGCTCAATATAGTATTTTGTTATTTTCTCCAAAAATATGTTATTAAAAGTCTTGTATGTCAACGTTTTCTTAGAACTTTGGAAATATTGTTCATTCCCTCTAGACTAGAAAGTTTTCTTCACTGCTTGTTGGCATTGTGCCTTATAAAAACACCATGGCCAGCTCTCTTCTGCTGGCGAGAGGAAAGCCAGGTAATTTTTTAAAAACAAATAAAAAGGTTTCAAGTCGCAGATGACACTGCTTAAAGATGATAAATGGCTGAACTGACTCAGAGTGAGGGCAAGCTGTCAAGCCAGGCAGTTGTGGGTGAGAACCTAACCTCTAATCCTATCTGATGTTGGAGACCAGGACTGTCAAAGGGCAGATTCAGAGCAACACAGGTTTGAGAGGCAGAATCTATAGAGAATGCTGGGAGCATAAACCCACAGCAGCACATGCTGGTAGCTGTGCTTAGAAAAAGTTTCGAAAGGATTTGCCCCAAAGTATTAACAGTATTGAAAAGTAAGACGGTAGTGGGGAAGAGACTTAAGCTTTCTGACTTTTCATTCGTATAGGTCTGTTGCTAAAATATCTTACAATGAGCATCTAATTTTTTAAATGTTAAGAAATTATAAAAATTACTAAAGAGAAAAACTATACCCCCCAAATAAAAATTTGCAGCTGCTGAGGTTTAGGCCTGGAAAATCCAAAATAATTTAGTTATAAAACTGTTGGCACCTGTTCTGCTGCCATATACCCAGCGCACACCCCCTTATCTTGGGCCTGCTCCCATCAGTATGGAGGCCCAGACCATCTCCCATCTAGCACTGGATCCAGGACTCCTCCAGTAGTGATTTCCTAGGCAACTTCTGATGAAGGAAGCCAATTGGGTTTTACGCTGTAGAGGCTACCCACTTAGGAACTACCGAGGAGAGGCCAGGGGCTGAGGTTCCCCTTCTTTGAGCCTGGAAGGTTGTGGAGCTTATTCCACGCTGATGGCAGAGGGTAGGATTAAATGCCGTATTTCATGAAAGTGAACATTAGGTTCGTTTCCCCATGGTTTGGTCGGTATCCATCCAAAAAGGAGCCTTGTTTTCCCCCAGAGGCCAAGAGCTGGGAAAACTGGAATCACCATTGCTCTTGTTTTTTGGGTGCCATGTCAAGGCAAGCCAAAGTGGGGGGGGGGAGGAATCTTTACTTTCCCTTCTCTTTTATATGCATGGAACAACAAAATGAAGGTATGTGGTGGCTCATCTGCGACTGCAAGTGGAAAATGCGGCCTATAAACCTTCATTCACAATTTAAGCAAAAGGAAAGAGGGGATGCCATTGGAGTTACCAATGGGAAGATGTTCCCCCACAGGCTGTACCTTCTGTCTCTTTGAATTCTTGGTTTTCCAGAGCCATTTCCATCCACGTTCATTTTCTTTCTTCTGTTATTGGCTATTGCCTATTCCTATGTGTCCTTCTTACTGGAGATACTTCTGCAACTTTGAAAACGAAGTCTTGAAAACCACTGCAGTTCTCTGGGTGCATGTATGCTTTTTGAAGTAGCCGCTGTGTCTGATTTGAAACTTGAATCAGCCACAATGCCTTAACTTGAACAAGGATTAGTAATTTTGCCTGGACCGCTGTGGTAAAAATTCTTGAAGAACATTATCATTGTAAAAACAGCCATAAATGGCTTGGTGGGGGTGTTTTTCAGAGGGCCCATCTCCCTGCATTACAGGGCAGTTGGAGCCAAATGGCCATGGGGTGTAGGGTGAACCCTAGTGAGGCGCTGCAAGCCCCGGGCAGCAGCGAGCAGAATCACTGAGCCGCTTTGCTACCTGCTGCTGCTGTCCACCTTATATGCCTGCTTTTTTTCCTCTCAAACTTCAGTGGTTTTTTTCCTAGTGTCCCCCTTTGAAAGAGATTGATGTGACTGGCAATGGAGAGGGGATTAACATGAATAACAAATTATTCTTACACGTTTGAAGTTACAGGCCTATTATACTTGCCCTTTAGGGAAACACTGGGCTTTACTGACCTATTACTTTTCTCAGCAAATTTCAGTAATTTTAGTGCCAGGAGTTGGGTTGCCTGGTTTCAGCCCAGCTTATACAAATTGTCTGTGCCGTTTGGGGGGCCCCTCTGACTGCCCGGCTCACAGTGACCGGGGCTGCGCAGGGTAGGGCAATGTTTCCCAACACCGAAATTTGCGACTAAGCTTTAAAAATATTTTTCATTTTTTTGCCTCAGGCAAGGCAAAGATGAGCAGAATACCTCTATTTGTTCAGGAAGGGATGGAGAAAAGGTGTGGACTCCAGACAGGATTAGTTCGCTTCAAAACCCACAGAATGGTGTTTGAGACAGAGAAGAATTAGAAATAACAGGATCAAAATCTATCAGTTGTGTGAACTATGGCAAGTATACAACCTCTTGACACCATCCTTTGCTCATCTGTAACATGAGTATGATAAATACAAATTTTACCAATTTCAGGCAATTTAGAGAGAGCAATAATGACAGTTCCTTACTGTGTGCATGCTTTTTACATCTAACAGGTCATTTCCATTTTACAGACAAGGAAACAGGATTCACTATACATAGTTTGCTTGCCCATATCATGTCTCCTGAGAAATATAAAATATGATTATGTTTAACAAAAATCCTAATTTCTCCCTACATTCTCAGGAATATATTTATGATATAAAACAAAATATAGAAAGGAATGAAAAAATCATGGTGTATATTACGTTTGCATCTAATAAATGGTTTTTGATGCAAAGTTGTGTGATCAACACAGTTGTATGATATATAAGACAAATAAAGGATTAAATTAAAAATATTAATTCACAGAGCGCCATAGTTGAGTATGGGCCAGTAAATGGAGCCCAGTTTATAGTCTGCCATTGAACATCTTCTTTTGATCCTGTGTGTGTGCCTCACCTCCTGAAGGTAAATCAAAAGTCTAAAATATGAGGCTTCAATGGATGGGAGTCTCAGGCAACATGGCCCCCAGCTCTGCCTGTGATAGGTCGGAGTTGGGCCCAGAGCATGCCCTCGAGGGTGTTAGAAAGGCATGCACCCCACTTCACTCTGAGCTCCCAGCCTTCTTCCCTACCAAGCCTTCTCCCCAGCATTCTTGGGGAGGGGCATCTTCCTTTGTGTGTCTCCCTTCCACCCCACTGCTGTGAAAGAGCAACATGTAGCTCGCCTGGCTGGCAGTGTCGCCTGCACAATGCTCCTAATGTGTGTGCAGGGAGCAGTGCTGGCCCCAGAATGACTCGTTGTAACCATGTGAGGTGGGGGAAGCCTAAGATGTTGAGGGTGAGCCCCGAGAAACTTTTTTTTTTAAATTTTATTTTGGTGTCATTAATCTACAATTACATGAAGGACATTATGTTCACTAGGCTCCCCCCCTCACCAAGTCCCCCCCACATACCCATTCACAGTCACTGTCGATCTGTGTAGTAAGATGCTGTAGAATCACTACTTGTCTTCTCTGCATTGCACAGCCCTCCCCATGCCCCCCCCCACACTATACATGTTAATCGTAATGCCCCCTTTCTTTTTTCCCACCCTTATCCCTCCCTTCCCACCCGTCCTCCCCAGTCCCTTTCCCTTTGGTAACTGTTAGTCCATTCTTGAGCCCCGAGAAACTTTTATATAAATTTGACGTGGGTGCAACATCCAAGTGCAGCTATTGAGAAATTATTTTGTGTCTGATGAATTTTATTTTTTTTAAATTGGCCTTGCCTTTTGTATGTTTCTGTTGTGTATTTCATTTTTCTAGCAATTCATTTTTGTTGCTTTTTACAAAGGTGTTTGTGACTGGAAAGAAAGAAAACAGGCTCTTCATCACAGATAATTCCTGTAAATAATTTGGGAAGCATCAGCACACAGCTTAAGGGTGCGGACTCCCTGAAGTCACAGTGACTAAACAGGCGACCTAGTTATCTGGATGACTGTATGAGTGTATTAGCTGTATGACTTACCCTCTTCTGCCTGGATTTTCTGATCTGTAAATGGGGGTTGTGGTAATTGGATCGTGAGGAGTAAAGAGGTTAATACTTGAAAGGCTCATCAAGTGCCTCATACACTGAGGGCTCAGTGTGTTTCAGGCATTGTCACATGTTCTCCCACACCTTATTACTCACCTGTATCTTTACATAAGCCAGGGTTTATACGTTGTGCATTGTGGCTTTTCAGGGCCCAATACGCTTTTATCTTTATGGGCCTCTGCTTCCATTAAAAAAATTAAATTTTATGACCTTGTTGACATAAAGATGAGTATAACGCAGGACAGACTCGTTATTCTGTATCCATTTTTTTTCCTTCTGATTTTAAAATAAATTAGAACTAAAACACTTATGCAGTCCTCTAAAAATACCTTGGGTCCTGGGCACTGGGCCTGTTATGAGAAGCTCAGATGAGTTGGAGCTTGCTGACTGAGGTGAGCCTGGTGTAAGCCCTTCCTTCCCTTGCTAAACTGCTATTCTTTTGAACATTTTCTCTTGAGCATCACTTCATCTCCTATTGAGCATCTCCTCTTCATCTCTGAGACTTGACCCAAGTTTCCCTCTCAGTTCATCCTATGGGGAACACGATATTATAATTGTCTGTTTACTAGTCTGTTTCCCAGACTAGACTGTAAGTTCTTCAAGCTCAAGAAACACCTCTGTCTCCCCAGTGTTAAGCACATTATAGTTAATCGCTTAATGCAGTTTGATAAAATATATCATGACAGAGGAAACAACATGGATTGGGGGCTCAGCATGGAAAGAAAACTTATTCAGAAAAGAGGAGAAGTTTAAGGAAAATCTTTATATTCCTATTTCCTGCTAGGACCTGTATAGTGGGGACCTCAAAACACAGAAAGAAGATAATTTGGGTTTCAAGAGAGTTTACCAAATAGTGGGAATTTCCCACTGATGAACATTAATGGGATCTCCATTCATACGTCACACTGAGAACAGACCCCTGAAAGCTGATCTGCAGCCTCAGTAGAAGCCAGTCAAATGCTTTCAGTGTTGAGTGGTAGCTTCGGCTGGGCTGGCTCCAGGGCCAGAGCAGCAACAAGTGCCTCTGCCAGTTTCAGGTGTGGCAGGGCTGGGGCAGAGAGAAGCTCTGGCAAGAAGATGCTGTGGCTGAACAATCTGCAGGTGATCTACGAGAGGATGGTCCAATCTCACGAGACTTCCTGCTCAGCATCTCCCCCACAAGGCAGAAACATGCTTCATTTCATGGCAGTGTGCAGCTCACCAGCTCCTGACTGTTACCCAGGTGCTCCAACTTCAGGTACATATGAAGCACCCAGAGATCTTGTTGTGCATGCAGACCCTGGGCCCATTCCCAGAGCTTCTGAGTCAGTGGGACGGGGAGGGAGCCCTGAACTGTAGGTTGAACAGCCTTCCAGGTAAATAATGTAGCAGATGGATTAGATTAGACTTTAAGAATGTGGATGCTACTAGATAGATAAGCTTTGAACAGGTGAGAATTTTTTCTTCTGTGCTCTGGCTCCAGTGGTCTGTGTTCATAGCTCTTGACTCTCTTGGATACTTGGAACATAGAATAATCCTTGATCATGGAACATAGCCAGAAATATTCCCCATATTCTCCAAGCCACCTCCCTTGCAAATCCAAAAGCCCCCTTTTTTCTTGCTCTTCCAGTTTTAGGGGTTAGCATGTAGGCATCCTCAAGATAGAGGTAGTCTCTTTTTTTCCAACTGAGAGCTGAATCTTGTGCTGCAAAACCAGCTTTCTGGAACTCTGCACTGGGGTTCCATTTACTATTAAGGGCTCTAATGAGGAGGGACAGGCAATTATTATTATTTATTTCACTAATTAGCCAGATAATCATTCATTTTTAAACTGTTCAGGGTTGGAAATCTGTTCATTTTGTGCCCTTTGTGTAATGTGGATTCATTGTATCTTTTTTTCCTCTTTCTTTTACAAAAAACAGCTGTCTTGTTAAGTGATGGACAAAGGTAGGGAGTAAGAAGGGGGGGTTAAAAAGAGAGATAATTTTTGAGCTGTGAAGATCATGCAACAAGGAGCCAGAGTCCATAAAAACATCACCTTTCAGTCTCTGAAGACATAATGCTTGATGATAACCATAAAACATGTTAGTGCAAAATAAATTGCTGTTCTATTCAAATCCTTAAATGTACTACTATGGATGTCACTGGAGATATGCAACTCTTTTTTCTGATCCCGAGGTGTATTTCATCATAATTTGTGAGGTGGGTGACAGCCTTGTACACATGATTGCCTTTTCCTGCTCAGTTAGCTTGTCAAGGTCAGAGTCCTTTGGCCTTTCGTGAATGTAGGACTATTAAGAAATGAGCAGGATAACTGAACAGCATGGAGAGGAAAGTTTTTCTTTAGTAATTAATACAGTATGTTTTCGTGGTGTTTACTTATAATAAGCTCCCATTCTACTCTCTGGGTTATTTCTGGCTTCAGAAGGGGATATTATTGTTGTTTTGATGCTCTGCATCTTATTTTTATTGGGAGATGGAAAGAACTTCTGGGAGACTGGGATTCATCTTCATCGTCCAAAGTAAAGTGTTCAGGAGCACCTCCAATTCCAGGTAGAAGCGTTTCTAAAGTAGATAGCTACCGTGGCAAGGTGGTGCTTCTATAGATTGATGCTTCTAGATGGATGTGCGGTATGACACAATTTTTATAAACTGTGCCTCCTCGATGCAGCCAGCTTGGTAGATTAACTAAGAGTGTGGGGTTTTTTTTCTTTTCTTTTTTATAGTTTCCATTTGAGAGTTAAAACTAGATTTGACAATGATAGAATCTATAGCCAAGGAACTCGATCCAAGAACATGTGAGATGGTGGCCATTTCTCATAGAAATGGAAACCTTTGCTATGCTTTGGGGTGGAGGAAAGGATCCCAGCCAAAGGTGGAGGAGGCTTTGCCTCCCTAAAGTATGACTTACCTAGCTCCTAAAACTTAACAATATACTGTTTGCGTTTAAGTACTTCTCAGTAGGTTAAAGGATTTAGTGTTTGGCAACTTCTAGCCTGAGTAACTCTTTCCTCTTAGCAGAGTCATGTGTTGTCATGACATCAGTAATTGCTCAGAAGTCTTAATAAAAGCAGTTAAAATGGCACAGGCAAGTCCTTGTGCAGGAAGTTCAAGGAACCATTGTTTCCAGGTCTTCAACAGCTCTTACTGATTAAACTGTTAGGAGCTTTATCAGAGGTAACTTTTTATGCCTCAGTATTATGGAGGCATCAGGGTTAATTCTGGTAGAAGGAGGAACAGGAAAAAATGGCTCGGTATCTATACTTCCCTCCATCACAGTGGTAAAATGTTTACTGAAAAGAATAGCGGGAAGCTTCAAAAGCCCTTTACAGCATTGAATGTAAAGATCCCAACATGTTAATTTACTGGAGTTGATCTTTGCGCTGTATGTAGAAGACAAATAGAAGGAAGTAATGTAAATGAAAGGAATGTTTACACTAAAGTGTGAGATACAGTTACTGAATCCAAGAACCACTTTAATATAGTGCTGGCATATTAAAAATGAATTTGATTATTTTGAATAATTCTGTTCTATTCTTGGGAGCACTTTCAAGAGCTCTAGGGGAAGAAAAATGTGAAAATATTGAAAAACTAGTCAGCTGCATATTTTAAAGATTTTCAATAACCTCGTCTTTACCTGAAGGTCATCTCACCAAGTTACATGCACTGCATGATGACTGAGAAACAGAGATAATGGACAAATGCCAGAGGTCAGGTTGTATACTAGCCACTTGAAGGGACAGATTTTTGTAATAATCATTTACTATGACAAGGATAGAAATTAACAGCTAAAACAGAATAATGGATGAAATAGAAAGTAAAGATGGAGTTGGGCGAGGTTAGCTGGGAGCTCTCTTCCCACTGGACAGCCCCCTGTCTACTACACTATTCAGGTGGCTATGGGAGGGTCACCTCATAGTGTTGATGGGGCTGGATAAACACAGTGGCAGCATCTGGGGAAGTGTTCGCTCTCCTTAAGGACAGGCTTCAAAAGAGGCACTCAGACCGTAGGACACATACAAGAGGTTGTCAAAGTGAACTTTGTAAGCAGTGGCTGCACTTGGGCTGAAAAATGAGAGCCTGAGGTCTGCACAAGGCCAGCATTTCCAGGTAAACTGGCTTGTGAAAATTAGCATGTTTTCCTCTAACATGTCAAGCATTCACCTGCCTCAGGATATTTGCACTTGCTACTCCCTCCTTCTAGAATGTTCTTCCCCCAGATATCCATGTGGCTTGCTCCTTAATTCCATTGAGGGTTCTGCACAAATGTCACTTATCAGCATTGCCTTCCTTCCCCAGCCACCCTATTGAGAATTACACCTCCCTATCGCTCGCTAATCCCACCCTCCTTTTTTTCTTCCATAGAACTTCTCATCCTCTGACGTAAGATACTTTTCTTTGTTTGTTTCACCCAGTAGAAAGTTAGTTCTGTGAGAGCAGGATCCCAACCATATGGAAACTCACAATAGTTTGGGAGTTGCTCCCTGCTGTATTCTCAGTGCCTCACACACTGCCCGCCATATCATGGAAATTCGATGGATGATTGTTGAATGAATGAGTGAATAACAATAGCTTCTTTTTCTGTGTGCATTCTCCGTGCACCAAGCTCCGTACGCTTTAGTGCATGCCACTGAAGGTCCTATAAGCTGGGTCACCTTTAGTCCCACCGCTTTTCACAGATGAGCATGCACTCCTAGAGGCCCTACATACACAGATCCAGAGCCACTCCGAAGATATTACTGGAGTTGATCTTTGTGCTGTATGTAGAAGACAAATAGAAGAAGTAAATGAGCACTGCACGTTTTTCCTAATGAAGAATTGGCTGTGACACAGATTAATTTAAAAGGAAAACAAAATTAAGAAAACACCAACATTACAGAAAAATGAGTAGGAATGAGGAACTTGACTAAGAAAGATTTTAATTTCAATAGGCTTCCTGAAAAGGACCTTTTGCTTAGCGTAGCCATGCTTGGTGACGGTGGGGGTGTGTGTGCAGGATGCCCAGCTAAATTTGAACATCAGATAAACAATGAATGGTTTTTTTTGAAAAGCATGAGCGTGTTATATATATATATATATATTTATATTGTGTGGTACATACATGTGCTAAAAAATTGTATGTTGTTTTTCTGAAATTCAACTTTTACTGGGCATCTTGTACTTTATCTGGCAACTCTACCTTTGCTTTCCCATTTCGAACAAGACAGGGCAAAAAAAATCAATGAATAACCAAAGTAATAGTGTTAAAAGCCATTACAGTTACTGCTTCTGTTCCCCAGGAACTGTGTGCATGTTGTGTACATCATCTCTAGTCCTCACAAGAACACTGCATGGTAGATATTATCTCTCATTCTTCAGATAATGAAATTGAATCTCAGAGAGAATAAGTAATTTGTCAAAAGTCATAGACCCATAAAACCCATTTTCCTTCCATAACACTTATGTCATCTGATGTAAAATATTTTAATTTTTTGTTTGTCTCCTCCACTATAAAGGAAGCTCTATGAGATCAGGATCTATGCCCCAAAGAATGTCCTGATGACCAGGTCTCCCTATTTCACATGACCTCACCTCTCTTCTTGGAGGTCCTGGGACACAGCCAGTCCTCAAGAAGGGCCATTCCTAGCTGAGCCACAGAAGGAGCTGCCAGAGCTCTGAATGCCTGTCTCTGCCCCCTGTGTCCTCACATCCCAAATTATTTTGTGCCAAGACTGGTTGGTCCTCTGTGGGATCACTGAGATTTGGGACTTCCTTCTTACTACTTTTTGTTTTTGAAGGAGGGGGTTCACTTGAAGATAACTAAGGATAAACAGAAAACAGCAATAGCAAATGCTATTTCCATTCCAGAGTCACGTGGATTCTGTTCTAAATGACAATATTTAACAACAAAATTGCTTCATTTCAACCTCATTGCATGCCTTCAAGTGAGAGTACTATAATTTAAAAATAATAAATGCAACAGAGTGAATATATTGCTTTCATTAATCCCCAATACTGCTTATTTTCAGCACTTTAAAATTATTTGGGTGTGCTCAATAGATTTAGTTGAAGTGGAAAAAGAATCACTCAAATTTCAGACCATTTGCAATTACCAATTTATCTGCTGTGTTCCAGCCAAGTAACCGAACTTCCAAGAAGCATTTAGTTTGCATGATTTCTTCCCCACCCACTGCCTGGTATGAAACAGTGAATTAGTCAAGTAAAAATGTCTGTGGAATTGAAGGTGCTATAAACAAGGGCATCATATGCTCTGAATGATCAGCGAACACAGGTGATGTTGATTACATGTCGTGGTGTCCCAAGGACATCCAGCATAGCAGTGGGAACTTTCTGTCTCCATACCCAAAGTCAAGTGAAGAATTAGGGCAGTACTCTAAACATTTTACTTCTAACCTGCCCTTTGCTTGATTCCCAGGTATTTAAAGGAAAATATGAAATGGTGAGGTCTGTGTGTACCAGAATTTAAGCACTAAATTGCCAGATAAAATACCGGATGCCCCATTAAATTTGAATGTCAAGTAAACAATGAGTAATTTTCTAGTATAACTATGCCCCAAATATTGCATCCTGCACTTTTATTTGCTCTATCTGGCAATCCTTTTGCAGACCAAGACCCTGAACCCTATTAATTTGCTTGGTAGTGGTTGTCAGACATGGCTTGATAGTGACCAATTATAGTGGCTAGAATTTATTGAGTGATTACTATTTGCTGAGCATTATCCTACATACTTTATGTTGACGAACATCCAGTCCTTGCAACAATCTTTTCAATTAGGTTATCATTATCCCATTTTATAAATACAAGAAAAAAAGGCTTGGAGAGATTAAGATCTCAGCAAATATGTGGTGGAGGATAGACCGTTCTGATTTCACTATGCCATTATGCTTTCTTGAATTCAATAAAAACAAGTGACCAGTTGCAGATAAGATCATGTGTCTAACTTTTCTTTAAGGATACAAATACTGTCTTATATTCATGTGCACATACTCGAAGTTGAGTTTTGTAATGTCTATGTTAGGGCATACACACAGCATTCATCTTACTGGCAAATGGACTGGCCCATCCCTTTTCATTAAGAGGAACCTGCTAACTACAGCAAAAATACAAATTCAAGGTATGAAATGTCCTGGCAATAATTGGACAAAACTTCAAATGAGTGAAAGCAGCTCCCAAACAATTAGTTGTTTTGAACTCAGTAAAATTACTGTTAATTTCACTTAATTTTAGACTTATTACGGGTTTCCCTGAGATGTTTAAATTTAATTTTGGGGTTTTTGAATTGTGAATTTGCTTAAATGTAGGTGGCATCTCCTAACTGAATAATGAGCAAGGTTTTTGCAATGGGCCAGGCTCCACACTGCGGGTTTCATCATAACATTTCTTCTTAAATATCTATTGCATGTAATTATTGAAAAGATGGTGAAATAACATTTTGAAAAGATTCAAAAGAAGAATACAGTGCCCACAACACAGCACAACTGTTTTCATTTTTACACATTCCTTTCCTGTTACTGATTTCTGGAGTGGCCAGAACTGATAGAGATTCCACAGTGCCTGTTAGAAATGAATTCACAGTTTCTGTCAAGAAGAAACTGCCTACGTAGAAGAAAAGGCAGATGAGGAAAAAAAACCCATCTTGCAATTTGAAGCAATTCTATTTTTTATTCTTTTATTTTTAAGCCACAAGCAGGGCATGCAAAGTGTTATGCAGTCTTTTTTTCATTTTCACCATAATTATTCCCTCTATTTTGGAGGCACTGAGGACCTGAGAACTGATTTCTGGATCCTGAGATCAGGAGGTTTAAGCACCTGCCATAGACTTAACTGAAGGAGACGGACATTCAGGTGGGACCCCTCAGTCCTTCCACTACTCATTGGTTGAATCAGCACTGGATTAAGTACTGGATATGAACAAGCACATGCTGAACTTGAACCTGCCATGCTGTGACTGAAGTCTGGATTATTGTGGACAGGTAGCAGCATTGTGCTGATGGTCGAACATAACTGACACAATTAAAAGGCCACGAGGCTTCCAAGAGAGACTGCTTCAACCCAGGACAGTGTTCGCACAAGCCAGGCAGGACTGCAGATCATTCGGTCACAGTTTTGGCCCTCGATCAGCAGTCTCCCCGAGATGAGAGGACTGGCACAACATTTAAAAAAAACAATGATTTATCAGAAAATTAAGGGAATTCAACCGCAGCCCCAGTAGAGCTGCCTTGTTACGTAATACAAATCGTTCAACCATAAGATGAGTGCAGTGGCCATGGAAGAGCTAGCTACACTAGCAAAAAGTGAAATGATTTACATTTGGAAGCCACAGCTGGTATGAAAATAAACATTGAATCAGTTCCTTCCTCTAAGTCCATGTTCCATTAGAATAACTACAGTAGGTGACATTTTTCACATTTTAATTGGTGTTTTGCTGATTTTATCAGAATTTCTGCTGATCAAAGCAAATTGGCTATTTATTTATTTTGCAATGAAACTAACTGTTTGCTGCAAGTTTAATGTACTGTAATGAATTTTAAATATCCTCCTAGTCAGATTACAAAGTGTTTGAATCAAGATGTCCTTGTTACATTTAAATTATTGATTACTCAAATGGACAAAGACAACTTTCAGATAAAATGTCACATTTTAAATGGATCTGAACTCGATGAAAATGTTGGGGCTGTATTAAAAGATGTCAGAAAAATAAAAATGTTTCCCCCTGCAGTCTGCTTAACCCACTGGTACCTGCTTGGTTTTTAGACATATGATAAATACTTTCATTATTAGTTTATTTTCAGTAGCTTACAGAACAATAAGTTTTTATGTTATTTACACTTCAGTGACTTTGGTTTAATTGGCTTCTTTTATGTTATTTATATAAATATAAATCATACTGGGTTTTAAAGTATTAATGATGCATTTTATGTTATAATGCTGTTTTCATCCAGGCTAGCACTCCATAAATTCATACCATCCATGAGTGATAGTCAAGGATCTTTGCAAAATCTACTTCAAAAGTTGAAACAAATGCATTCGAACCTCTACAGAACTCAGGCTTGGGGGTGTAAAGATCCCCTGAATTATATTTCATTTGCATACGAATTAGGAAATTGATTTATTCAAATATTTTAGAAGGCAATTCTCAGGTCTGTATGCTTGGGAAACTACATAGATTTTTTTTCAAGGCACTATAGCAAAGCAAAGCAAAAAACCCATTTAAATAAAACTGAGCTTTAAGTACTGCTTCTACCAGCTGCAGGAACATGGTTGAGTCTACTCCAGAAGCCCTCAGAGATGATGTCTGTCAAGTAAAGCGGTTGGTTGAAAGGTCTTTGGCTCTATTTAAATGTTTACACTTATAGGATTTTATAAACACCCATTTGGTGATCTTTGGGCATTTTTCTCTCAGATCTAAGGTGATCTTATAAGTAAATAGAATTCTTTTATACAGATCATATTTCTAAATAAACTTAAAGATTTTGTAGATATTTAAGCTTTTCCAGGTAACTCTGGGCATACTGGCTTCTTACAATGATGAGAAGTATATATAACAAAAAGTTAATAAAAGATGCTTTTGAATGGACAAGTGAGGTCATTTCAATTGTTGGTTACATACAGTATGCCCAAGGGTGGGGTGGGTAATGTGCTGAATATTAACAACAACAGCAGCAAAAAAACAGTAATTGCATAATGTGATGGGAGTGGTCATTGGATTTTGATTTACTCTGGGAAAGTTAGGTGCCCAGCTGATGTGGCAACAGAGGTGGTGGAGAAGGATGGAGTGCCCCTGGAGCATTCGTTTTTAGAATGTCACTTGAACCACACCCAAACACAGGTTCTCTTCTTGAGAGGCATGTGATGCAAGCTGGTTTATTTGTCTGTCTTTTCTTTTCACGTGTTCAGTTTTCAAAGTGCTGAAAGAGTTCCAGGACAAGATGATTTTATTCCACAGGATGAGTCTGTTGAAAGAGCTCTTGGAATAAAAGAGGGATTCTAGCTGGAAAGCTTTGGTTGGGTTTCTTAGCCTCTCTCAGCCTTGATTTTCTGATTTATAAAACAGGGAAAGTCTTTGAACTCACTTCCTGGGGTTGTTTTGAGGAATTAATGAAATGAAGTATATGGAGCCTAAGCACAGTAGTTCCTAATAGTTGCTCAATAGATGGCTATTATCGTAACATGTCTTCAGTACAGTTACTCTAAATAGGTTTGTAAGGATACCAGCAACGAACTCATGCCACTAACTATGGCATATTTTCAACTCACATGGAAACCACTGGGGGAAATCACAAATATTTATGTAGTGAGAGTGAAGTCACAGAAGAAGAGAATGTCACTAGACAAGACACTAGAAACATAGCTCATAGACTGTGGCAGCTGTTCCTAGTATGATTGAGTGCTCTCTGAAAAGGCGTGGGATGATTAGCTGGTAGAAAGAAACTAAAAGAGTTCGTTGGATTTGCACAGCACCTGATGAAGGGAAAATCAAGTTGGTGACTTGACATTCATTTGATACCTTGCCTTACTTAAATAACTTTCAGGGTGCAAAGAATTTACACGTTTTCTCACATTGTCCCTACAGCAGCTCAGTGGTGCAAGTGATTCAGACATAATTGTCCCATTCACAGATGAAGTCACTGTGGCATCTCAGGAAAGAAAAGTTTTCCCAAGGCAGTACTTGACCAGATCTCCTTTCCTTAGAAGGAGATGCCTTGATAAGTAGTTTAACTTTATGAAAATAGCTAAGAATTATTGAACCTCCTTAATTCTTACAACCATCCTATAGATACTTATTATTATTATTATTATTATTATTAACCTCATTTTAAAGATAAGAAAACTGAGGTACAGGAATGTGAAACAATTTGTGCAATAGCATAGAGTGACTGGGAGACTTGGGATTTGAAGTCAGAAATTCTGGCTCCAGAATCCACACCCTTCACACTGTATGCTACCACCTCTAATGGACCAAAACTGAGAATAATTTATGGTTCTCAAACTTTAGCAAGCATCAGAATCACTCATAGCATTTGTTAAAACACAGATTGCTGGTACTCAGGTCTGATTCATCAGGTCTGGAGTGAAACTCCACAATTTGCATTTCTAACAAGTTCCCAGATGATGCTGATGGTCTGGAGGCGACACCTTGAGAACCACTGGTCTAGAGACACAGTCTTGATGGTCCAGGCACATTGTATACCTCAGGATTCTTCAGCCTATGAAAGAGTATTGGTAAATACCTGACTTCTAGTGGGGAGGGGATTGCACCTCGGGCTCCCACATAGGCTCATCTCATGGCTTCTCTTGCATACACAGAACACCAAGATGTAGTTACTTCTTAGCGTGTTTCTAAAGGACTCCCCTAGAAAAGTTATTTTGTATAGTTATGGTCATTCCTAGGGATAGTGGGTGGGGGTGGGGAGCAAGGAAAAATCACATGGACTCCCTCCTAATTACTATGTATGTATGAAATCAGTTACAGGAAGTCGGGAAATGGACAAGAAAAGAGCAGGGGGAAGGGAAAATAAGAACATCATCCCTTTGCCTTCATTAGAGGAGTTAGGGAGACTTATAGGAGAATTGTAAGCAATCAGACCCCCAGAACTATGGCTGCTTTTCTGGAATTTTTAGCAATATTATTATTTTAATGACCAAGGTGGCAGTTGGGTTACACTTGCTTACAAATGCCCAAATAGTGGTGAACTTGTTTATTCATTTGCTGATGTGTAGCAATGACAGTAACACAGGAATAATGAAAATAGTAGACTGTTCTATTAGTCTCTGCTGTTTAATGTTATTGTACCCAAACCTCTCCCTTGTTTTTTGCATTTATTCAATTTCATACAAAAAATATGTTAATCTGAATTCAAGATGGTAGCATGAGAGGTGAGATGGAGAATTCCTCCCAGAACCACACATAGTCTGAAAATGTAGTTAATTGATACAACTAACCCTAAAACAACAACAAGAAAGAAGG
Organism: Manis javanica; assembly: GCF_040802235.1. Lineage (NCBI taxonomy): Eukaryota > Metazoa > Chordata > Mammalia > Pholidota > Manidae > Manis > Manis javanica. Next base: position 109,513,405 of record NC_133163.1, on the reverse strand, counting down.
CTGAACCAGACTGCACACAGACCTCACAAACAGAGCAGACCTCACAAAACAGGGTAACGTACTAAAGCCTTAATCAGGCTGGACCCAAGCCCTTCCCCCACCCCGGCTCACTGGCGGAAGAGAAACAGAGTGGGCGACGGGATGGAAGCCTGGGACTGCTGAACACCCGGCCCTGGAGCTGGGCTATGGGAGCAGAAACCTACACTGTGTGGTGCTCTGGATGTTGGGGAGCTCAGACAGACGGAGTGCTTGAGAGACAGACTGCGGCCATTTGTGGAGGAGGGGATGCACACCCGGCGGCTCTGGAAGAAGGGAAAGGTGGGTGGTCTGAGAGGCTTCTTGGCAGCAAGAGGGCTGCTGAAGGAGCAGGGTATGCATGGAGCTTGCTGTGCGGGGGGAGGGGAGAGCTAGACAAGGTTGTCTGGGCGTGCTCTGCCCAGCTGGTTGGGAGCTTTGAGAAGCTTCAGGTGCCCCATCCCTGTGGCAGCCTACTCAGCTCTGAGGACCCCCACTGTAACACACAGGCTGCTGTGCCTTCCTCCTAGCCTGCCAACACCGGTTCACAAACATGCAGTCACTGTGCTGGCATCAGGCCAGCCAGAGGGAGGCCCCGCCTACAACAGCTAGAGATGCCAAGCACAGAGGCTTACACCTGTGTGCTCGGCCCACTGGCTCTGACACCAGAGACAGGCTCCGCAGATGGGAATCAGGAAACACATCTTTCTTCACCCCAGGCACCAGCTCCGCTTCCCTATGACCCCCAGCCTCACTCTAGGGGCTGAGCAGCTCCAGAGACTGGAGCATCTGGGCACTAGTGGGCACCACACAGAAATATGAAACATCAAAATAACATGGTTCAGACCAAAATCTCACAAACCCCAGAAAAAGGGTCAAATGAAACTGAACTCACCAATCTGCCTGAAAGAGAGTTCAAAATAAAAATCATAAACATGCTTATGGAGGTACAGAAAAATACTCAAGAACTCAGGAATGAATTTAAGTCAGACATTCAATCATTAAGAAATTCCATATTTGAAATGAAACATACAATGGAGGGATTTAAAAGCAGATTAGATGTAGTAGAAGAGAAGGTAAATGGAATAGAAATTAGAGAAGAGGAATACAAAGAAGCTGAGGCACAAAGAGAAAAAAGAATCTCTAACATTGAGAGAATTGTGGGATGAATCCAAATGGAACAATAGTCGTTTTATAGCAGTACCAGAAGAAGAGAGACAAAAAGGTATAGAAAGTGTCATTGAGGAGGTAATTGCTGAAAACTTCCTCAATCTGGGGAAGGAGATAGTCTCTCAAGCCATGGAGGGGCACAGATATCCCAATACAAGAGACCCAAGGAAGACAACATCAAGACATATAATAAATAAAATGGCAAAGATCAAGTATAAAGACAGACTTTTAAAAGGAGCTAGAGAGAGAAAAAAGATCACATAAAAAGGAAAACCCATCAGGCTATCATCAGACTTCTCAACAGAAACCTTACAGGCCAGAAGGGAGTGGCAAGATATATTTAATGCAATGAAGCAGAAGGGCCTTGAACCGAGAATACTATACCCAGCAAGGTTATCATTTAAATTTGAAGGAGGGATTAAACAATTTTGATAAGAAAAAGTTGAGAGAATTTAGCTCCCACAAACTACCTCTACTGTGCATTTTGGAGGGAATCCTATAAATGGAAGTGTTGCTAAGGCTAAATAGATGTCACCCAAGGGATAGACAAAGAGTACAGAATATGATTCAGAACATACAAAGAATGGAGGAGGAAGAAAACAAAGGAAAAAAAAAGAGAGAACCTTTAGGTTGTGTTTGTAATAGCACATGAAGTGAGTTAAATTAGACTGTTAGATAGTAAGGAAGTTAACCTTGAACCTTTGGTAACCATGAATCTAAAACCTGCAATGACAATAAGTACATTCCTTTCAATAATCACCCTAAATGTAAATGGTCTGAATGCACCAATCAAAAGACATAGAGTCACTGAATGGATTAAAAAACAAGACTCATCTATATGCTGCCTACAAGAATGTCACTTCAAACCCAAAGACATACACAGACTGAAAGTAAAGGGATGGTAAAAGATATTTCATGCAATTAACAGGGGAAAAAAAGCAGGAGTTGCAGTACTTGTATCAGGTAAAATAGACTTCAAAACAAAGAAAGTAACAGGAGACAAAGAAGGGCATTACATAGTGATAAAGGGGTCAATCCAACAAGAGGATATAACTGTTATAAATAACTATGCATCCAACACAGGATCACTTAGATTCGTGAAACAAATACTAACAGAATTAAAGGGGGAAATAGAATACAATGCATTCATTTGAGGAGACTTCAACATACCACTCATTCCAAAGGACAGATCAACCAGACAGAAAATAAGTAAAGAGGCAGAGGCACTGAACAATGTATTAGAAGAGATAGACATAACAGACATCTACAAAACACTCCATCCAAAAGCAACAGGATACACATTTTTCTCAAGTGCACATGGAACATTTTTAAGAATAGATCATACACTAGGCCACAGAAAGAACCTCAGTAAATTAAAAAAGATTGAAATTGTACCAACCAGCTTCTCATAACACAAAGGTATGAAAGCAGAAATAAATTACACAAAGATAATGAAAAAGCCCACAAACACATGGAGGCTTAATAACATGCTTCTAAATAATCAAGGGATTAATGATCAAATAAAAACAGAGATGAAGCAATATATGGAGACAAATGACAATAATGATTCAACAACACAAAATCTGTGGGACACAGCAAAGGCCGTGCTAAGAGGGATATATATTGCAATACAGGCCTACATCAGGAAAGAAGAACAATGCCAAATGAACAGTCTAAACTCACAATTAATGAAACTACAAAATGAGGAACAAATGAGGCCCAAAGTCAGTAAAAGGAGGGGCATAATTAAGATTAAAACAAATAAATTAAATCGAGAAGAATAAAAGAATGGAAAGAATTAATAAAAGCAGAAACTGGTTCTTTGAGAAAATAAACAAAACAGATAACCCCCTAGCCAGACTTATCAAGAAAAAAAGACTCTACACACATAAACAGAATCAGAAATGAGAAAGGAAAAATCACTACAGACACCACAGAAATACAAAGAATTATGAGACAATACTATGAAAAATTATATGGTAACAAACTCGATAACCTAGAAGAAATGGACAACTTTCTAGAAAAATACAACCTTCCAAGGCTGACCCAGAAAGAAACAGAAAATGTGAATAGACCAATTACCAGCAAAGAAATTGAATTGGTAATCAAAACAGTACCTAAGAACAAAACACCTGGACCAGATGGTTTCACTGCTGAATTTTATCAAACATTTAGTAAAGACCTAATACCATCCTCCTTAAAGTTTTCCAAAAAGTAGAAGAGGAGGGAATACTCCCAAACTCATTCTATGAGGCCAACATCACTCTAATACCAAAACCAGGCAAAGACACTACAAAAGAAGAAAATTACAGACCAATATCCCTGATGAACATAGATACAAAAATACTCAACAAAATATTAGCAAACCGAATTCAAAAATACGTCAAAAAGATCATCCATCATGATCAAGTGGGATTCATCCCAGGGATGCAAGGATGGTACAACATTTGAAAATCCATCAATATCATCCACTACATCAATAAAAAGAAGGACAAAACCACATGATCATCTTCATGGATGCTGAAAAAGCATTCGACAAAATTTAATATGCATTCATGATAAAAACTCTCAACAAAATGGGTATAGAAGGCAAGTACCTCAACATAAAAAGGCCATATATGACAAACCCACAGCCAACATTCTACTTAACATGAGAAGCTGAAAGCCTTTCCTTTAAGATCGGGAACAAGACAAGGATGCCCACTCTCCCCACTTTTATTCAACATAGTACTGGAGGTCCTAGCCACGGCAATCAGACAACACAAAGAAATAAAAGGCATCCAGATAGGCAAGGAAGAAGTCAAACTGTCCCTGTTTGCAGATGACATGATATTGTACATTAAAAACCCTAAAGAATCCACTCCAAGACTACTAGACCTAATATCTGAATTCAGCAAAGTTGCGGGATACAAAATTAATACACAGAAATCTGTGGCATTCCTATACACTAACTATGAACTCGCAGAAAGAGAAATCAGGAAAACAATTCCACTCACAATTGCATCAAAAAGAATAAAATACCTAGGAATAAATCTAACCAAGGAAGTGAAAGACCTATATCCTGAAAACTACAGAACACTCTTAAGAGAAATTAAAGAGGACACTAATAAGTGGAAATTCATCCCCTGCTCTTGGCTAAGAAAATTAATAATGTCAAAATGGCCATCCTGCCTAAAACAGTCTACAGATTCAATGCAATCCTTATGAAAATACCAACAGCATTCCTCAATGAACTAGAGCAAATAGTTCTAAAATTCATATGGAATGACAAAGACTCTGAATACCCAAAGCAATCTAGAGAAGGGAGAATAAAGCAGGCAGAATTATGCTCCCTGACTTCAAACTCTACTACAAAGCCATGGTAATCAAGATAATTTGGTACTGGAACAAGAACAGACCCACAGTCCCGTGGAACAGAATAGAGAGTCCAGATATAAACTCAAACATATATGGTCAATTAATATACTATAAAAGAGCCATGGATATACAATGGGGAAATGACAGCCTCTTCAACAGCTGGTGTTGGCAAAACTGGACAGCTACATGCAAGAGAATGAAACTGGATTATTGTCTAACCCCTTACACAAAAGTAAATTCAAAATGGATCAAAGACCTGAATGTAAGTCATGAAACCATAAAACTCTTAGAAAAAAATGTAGGCAAAAATCTCTTGGACATAAACATGAGCAACTTCTTCATGAGCATATCCCACTGGGCAAGGGAAACCAAAGCAAAAATGTACAAGTGGGACTATATCAAACTAAAAAGCTTCTGTACAGCAAAGGATACCATCAGTAGAACAAAAAGACATCCTACAGTATGGGAGAATATATTCTTAAATGACATATCTGATAAGGGTTGACATCCAAATTATATAAGGAGCCCATGCACCTCAACAAACTAAAAGCAAATAAGCCAATTAAAAAATGGGCAGAGATTCTGAGCAGATACTTCTCCAAAGGAGAAATTCAAATGGCCAATGGGCACATGAAAAGATGCTCCACATTGCTGATCATCAGAGAAATGCAAATTAAAACCACAGTGAGATATCACCTCACACCAGTTAGGATGGCCAACATCCGTAAGACAAACAACAACAAATGTTGGTGAGGATGTGGAGAAACGGAACCCTCCTACACTGCTGTTGGGAATGTAAATTAGTTCAACCATTGTGGAAAGCAGTATGGAGGTTCCCAAAAAATTCAGAATAGAAATACCTTTTGACCCAGGAATTCCACTCCAAAGAGTTTACCCTTAGGATGTAGTAGCCCATTTTAAAAAAGACATATGTCCCCCTATGTTTATCACAGCACTATTTACAATAGGCAATAAATGGAAGCAACCTAAGTGTCCATCAGTAGATGAGTGGATAAAGAGCAGGTGGTACATATACACAATGGAATATTATTCAACCATAAGAAGAAAACAAATCCTACCATTTGCAACAACGTGGATGGAGCTAGAGGATATTACACTCAGTGAAATAAGCCATGCAGAGAAAGATGGTATCAAATGATTTCACTTGTCTGTGGAGTATAAGAACAAAGAAAAAACTGAAGGAACGAAACAGCCGCAGACCTAGAGAACCCAAGAATGGACTAACAGTTACCAGAGGGAGAGAGACTGGGGAGGATGGGTGGGAAGGAAGTGATAAGGGGAAAAAGGGGCATTACAATTAGCACACATAATGTAGGTGAGGGGCACAGGGAAGGCAGTATAACACAGAGAAGACAAGTGGTTATTCTATAGCATCTTACTATGCTAATGGACAGTGACTGTAATGGGGTATGTGGTGGGGACTTGATAATGGGGGGAATCTAGTAACCACAGTGTTGCTCATTTAATTGTATATTAATGATATCAAAAAAAAGCAATATTCCTGCCTTTATCCACCAAGAAAAGCAAGAAGCTGGTTACATTTGAATAAGAGTAGAGTAAGAAAGCATTTCCTCACTCCCCCAGTCAGATTTAGTATTCTTTGGTCTCTTTTCCCTGGATAATATATACTTATCTCCATTATGTATTTATTATCATATTTAATTATAGTTGGTGGTTCCCATATCCTAATTAGGGATTCTTGATGACAAAAAGAATGTTGTATTTAACTTTATATTCTTAATACCTAACACAGAGAGAAGCCCATTAAAATGTTTATTGAATGAATAAACACGAGTGAAAGAAGAAACCCTAAGACAAATTTAATAATATTTTTAACTAAATGAATATGAAAGCACAACTTATCAAAATTTTTGGGACCAAGTGAAAGCAATGATTAGAGGAAAATTTGTGGTATTAAATGCATGTATTAGAAAGAAGAAAGATCTGTAATTTAAGAAAGATCATTTGAGCTTCTTAAGGAAGATCATTTGAGCTTTCACCTTTGAAAACTAGAAAAAGAGCAAATTAACTCCAAAGGAAGCAGAAGACAAGAAATAAAGCAGAACTCAATGAAATGGAAAACAGGAAATCAATAGAAGTAATAAACCCAAAAGCGGCTTCTTTGAAAAGATAGATTTAAAAAGATCAATAAGCCTCTCTCCAGGCTAACTAAGAAGAAAAAGGAGATGACTCAAATTACTAATGGAAAATGGGACATCACTACAGACCCTATGGACTTACTAGCTTAAGGATAAGAAAGGAATACTACAGACAACTCTATGTCCAAAAATGTGATAACCTCAATGATACGAGCCAATTTCTTGAAAGAAACTATTTGCCAAAACTCACACAGAAAAGAAATAAACCATCTGAAAAGGCCCATATCTGTGAAAGAAACTGAATCAGTAATTAATAAATATTCCCAAACAGAAGGCACCAGGCCCAAATGGGTTCACTGGTGAGTGCCACCAAAGGTGAAACAAAGAAATTATAACAATTTTCTACAGTCTCTTTCAGAAGATGGAAGCAGAGGCAATACATCCGAACTCATCCTGTGAGGCCAACATTACCCTAATACGAACACTGGAAAAAGACATTACAATAAAATAAAACTTCAAACAAATATTGCTCATCAACATAGATGCAAAAGTTCTCAACCAAATATTAGGACATCAAATAAAAAGTGTAAGAAAGAATTTTACACCACGATCAATTTGCATCTATCCAGTAGGCAAAGCTTGTTCAATACTTGAAAATAATTAATGTAATCCATCACATCAAGAGGCTAAAAAAGAGAAATCACATCATATTAATAGATGAAGAAAAAGCACTTAACAAAATCCAACACTCAGTCATGGTAAAAACTCTTAGTAAACTAGGAATTGAAGGGAGTCTCCTCCACTTGATAAATACTGTCTACAGAAACCTACAGTTAACCACATCCCCAATGGTGAGAAACTCAGTGCTTTTCCTCTGAGATCAGGTACAAGAAAAAATGTCCCCTTTCGCCCCTTTCCGACATAATAATGAAAGTTCTAGCTCATGTTTTAAGTCAATAAAAGGAAAAAAAAGGTATACAGATTTGGAAGGAAAAATAAAAGTGTCTTTGTTCTTAGATGGCATGATTGTCTATGTAGAAAATCCAAAAGAATAGACAAAAAACCTGGATCTAACGAGCAATTATAGCAAGTTTAAGATATAAGGTTAATACACAAAAAGGAGTCACTTTGCAATATACCAGCAATTAAGTTTTAATGGTTACAAACACAATGCCATTTACATTACCACCCCAAAAAATGAAATACTTAAGTACAAATCTAACAAAATATGTTTAAGATCTATATGAGGAAACCTAAAACACTGATGAATGAAGTCAAAGACAAACTAAATAAATGGAGAGATATTCCATGTTCATGGATAGAAAGATTCAAATTTTCAAGCTGTTAAAAATTAACAAATTTTTTGTTTTCTATAATGCTGTTATCCATAGTGACTGCACCAATTTACTTTCTCACCAACAGTGCATAATGGTTTCCTTTTCTCCACATCCTTACTAAAACTTACTATTTTTTATCTTTTTAATGATTGCACATAAAAAATTTTGCCATTACAGTTGTACAAACTCATTATTTTCTTTTTAAAAAAAATGTACACTTTTCTAGTTTTGTTCACTGGAAAAGTATGAAAAAGCTACAAAGCCCAAGGACAATAAACATCTTGCTCTCAAATTGTAGTTTCCAAATACTAAAAGGAATCAGGACTCCTTGGGGGAATGATTGATTCCAGGTCTGGGACAAAAAATTGATAAGATGTCTCTGGAATGTCTTGTGCCTGAAAGCAAGGGAGCTATCAAAGACTAATGGGTCTTGTCAAAGGGATACAGAAGCCAACATGAAGAAGATCCTGTGGATAAAGGCAAAGTTTTAGCATCAAAAATATTAGTGCATTGTGTTGAGCGAAAAACATTGGTCACGTGGATTCTACAATGATACTTAACAAAGAAAAAGAAAAAAAGCCAACAAACAAAAACATCTTAGTAGGTGTCATTGCAAGTAAATAGGACAACAGCTTTTTACTCTAAAAGGTGTCAATTATAAGGGAAGATTAAGCATTTCTCTTGTCTTTTATGTACAAATAGTACATTGGTGTAATCAAATAGCCCCAGGGGATGAGTGAACGTTTTTCTTTACAGAAAAATTCTACAAAAAAACGCACAGGGAATAATAGAATTAGAAAATCAGCATTTTTGACCTGTAATAAACAATAGATTTGGACAATAATCATTAATTGATAAAACTATTTGATGAAATTTTGTTGGAAAATGTAAAATGGAGGAGGTAGACAATCATGCCCCAAACCCATTGATCAATCTTAGCATCAATCAGTGCATGTCTCATATGATGCAGTTATGACCAGTGAAGGATTGTTGCCAGAGTTGAATCCAATCAAACCTTTAAAGCTAGCCTCCATTTGGAAGAACTAGAAAGGATGAATGAACAATCAACTGATACTACAAGGAAGTAAACAAATTCCAAATGTATCTTCTACAGGACTTGGTTTATCTACAAGTCAATTACCTGTAAAAAAGGAAAAAATGAAGGGAAGGGAGGAGAAAGAATTTTAGATTTGAGAGACTTTAGATAACTAAATATAATGGGTGGACCTTATTTGGATCCCTAAAACCACATGTAAAAATATTTTAAACAACTAGAGCAATATGAATATATCTAAATCTTAGATAATATCACCAAAATTTACATTTTGCTTATGTGTGTAAAAACGGTATTACGGTTACATAAGAGAATGACATATTTTCAGGAGCTGTGTACTCAAGTATGTAGAGCTGAAATGACATGATGTCTGTGATTTGCTTCAAAATAATTTGCTGAAAAATAAGGAAGGGGTAGGGAGAAGAAGGAGAAAGGAGGACAACAACAGAGATGATGAAGACCAGGAGAGTGAGAAAGAAAAAAAGAGGAAATTAATCGTAAGTATAATAAAATAAAATTTCCCTAAACTGAAGAAAGACTCAAGTGCTCACATTCCTCAGGAGTCAACGTATGCAGACCCAAGAATGTGTACTTGTTCGGGTGGAATTAAAAAGCTTGACTATGAATATGTAATGTGTGTTATTTTTAGGCAACAAAAAATAACCAAGAACCTATGTTCCTTTCAAATGACTCCTAAACTGTTACTATATTTGATAATTGGTCATAAAGAATACATTGACTTCTTTCCTGGTTGATATTTTTAGTGGTAGTGTGCTGGAAATTAGATTTGCAAATTAATCTTAAATTGTATTTGGATAGTTTCTCCACCCTCCCCCTTCTCTTACATGTGCCCTTGTGGCCTCCAGTCCAAAAACATGTGTGTTCTACTGGCACTGGGCTCCTATGGTGTGATGACGTTAGAGATAAAGCAAATTCACTCATGAAAATTGAGAGTATCTTAGCTGTGTCTTCTTTCTCCTCCCCAATTTACTTGGCTATTTTTCACACTTACTCTTTTAGATAACTTCACACCCACTTTGTCAAATTATATAAACTATCCCACTGCCATTTTGGGGGGACTGCATTGACTTTTGTAAAGATAATTGAACAATTGATATGTTTACAATATTGTGTCTTCTTATCTAGGAACAAGGTATATGTCTCTACTATTCTGGTCTTATTTTATATCTGTCAATATATTTTATTGATTTTTTTCATATTTTTCTTGTACTTTTCTACTTTTCTATTGCTGTGAATGAGCTTTTTAAATAACTACATTTCCTTATTAGTTATTGGTGATGTATAGGAAGCTCTTGATTTTCATGTATTTTTCTTATATCTGGCCATCTAGGAAAATTGTTATAATTGTTTAAAAATTGATTGGAAATAATCTGAATTTTCATCAATAGGGGAATGATTAAATTAATCAGGGTAAATCTAGTCTATGGAATATTATGCAGCTCTCTAGAAATTGTGTGTGTGTGTGTGTGTGTGTGTGTGTATAAAACATAGTATGTGAGAGCCATTTTCAAGATAAAGTGGAAAAAAGGAAGTAAACAAACAAACAATAAAAGGTTGCAGTACAATAATATAGTATGGTCCAAATATGTAAAGCTACTACATGTGGATAGATACATATGCAATGTAAATGCATATGATAAGGTCTGGAAAAGTGAAGGAGAATTTAAAAACATTTTTACAATAACATTTTTGTGTTATTTGAATATTTTCTAAAACATGAACTTATGTAATGATTTTATAATTTAAAATTGAAAGAAAAATATAAAAACAAGATGCTGGTAACTAGACAAGTTGATAAAGATTGACATGGAAGGAGCTTCAGGGACAGTAGATACAAAGTCCATAGAAAACTCTCATGGCCCTTAAGTAGAATTCGTGCCTCATATCGAAATTACCGAGTATCATAATTCTTCCAAGTGGTAAAGATACCTCAAGACAAATGCTGGGCATAGAAGCCACAGGGTATAAATCTGCAAAGAAGTAAAAAGCTAACCTTTTCAAAGAATATTGCTTCTCTCTCACTTACCAACTTTACATTTCCCTGTATGGCCCCGGAAGATGACTGGTTAGCCAGAGACGGGTAAGATTCCTCAAGGGAGGAACAACCTAAGACAGGCACAGTCGCAGGGGGGCCATCAGGTGAGAAATTGGAGATCAACAGAGGTGAGACTCAGAACCTCATGCCCCCTGCTTTGAGAGAAATCTTCTGCATCCGTGGATGTTTCGCTGCCCTTGTCTAGCTTGGATTAATACTTAGTCCATAGGCACACACCTGATTATCTACATTTGCCCTCTTACAGCACTAAACTATGTTTTCTACCTTTATCTTGCATCTACCTACCACTTCAGCATTTTATGAAAAAAATAATAATAATAATAAGGGAGAAATGTGGGATTCACATATAAATCAAGTATAAAAATCAAACGAATAATCATATTTGACCTGATTGTTTATAGTTCATGATGCGTGATCAAAACCAAAAGTTTCTGTGATGAATGCCCTTGTACTGTTCACCATGTAAGAACTTATTCACTATGTAAGACCTTGTTCACCATGTAAGAACTTGTTCGTTATGCTTCAGAAGATTGGAGACTGTTGAGAATTAGGCTTGGGGTGGATTAATGATTGTGCATTGAGTCCCCTGTACAGAATTTTATTGTTGTTAACAACCATTTGATCAATAAATATGAGAGATGCCCTCTCCAAAAAAAAAAAAAAACTCTCATGGGTCATTAATTTCTACAATATCTTTAAAGCCAGTTACATTTGGCTTAGGAAAATCTGTGGCTCTACACAACCTGTGAAGAAGTATCACCAGCATCTATTAGAGCAGAAAATGAAGATTAAGTGTAACACAACCGTCCAGTGAAATCAGTGGAGACATCTCTCCCTGATGTCTATCTACCTCATGCAATTTCCTCTATGCAAGGGCCCGGGACTAGTGGAAGACCTAAATAAATTAGTTGGCTAAATGAAGTGGATAATATTCCTTCTAGCCCTATCTCATTGCCAGCTGAGAATCAGATGAAACCCGCTGTTTTTTCCTAGGTCTTACTAGTGTCTGGGGTTTCTTCATGGGAAACTCTTCCAACCTAAATTTAGAAATGGGAGCCCTGTTGGTTTACCTGCATCAGGGGGTCGAGGTACCCTTGTTTTCTTTGAAGTAAGACCTTTCCTTGGCTTGGCCCATGAGGTCTTTTGAAAGGGCCCAGACTACTTCATATCACTGTAAATGCCTAGTTGTATCCCTTGCAATGACTTAGAGTTATATCTTAAGCTGTGACATAAGTTTTGGCAGCAAAAGACCTAGACTTTTCTAACACGTTAAGTGAAGGTTGATGGTGAAGACTGGACATAGTCCAGCAGTGCTTCTCAAACTTTAATACAGGAGTCACCTCAGGACACTGCATTGGGAGGTCTGAGGAAGACGCTTGAAAAAATTTTAAGAAGTTCCTAGATTTGTGTGGATGTGGCTGGTGTGGGAACCACACTTAGAGTAACAAGAGTATATAACATATGCTTGGTACTCAATAAATATTTGTTGAATGAGTCTTCTGTCTTAACCCACAGAAGTGTGAAACTTCCTGCAAAGACCTATCCTTCCTCTTTGTTCTCTGTTTAGATGGTGAGGAATTTTTACTTTCTGGAAAGCTAACTCTATCCAGCTGTGTTTTACCTACTTTCACCCCCATCCTGATATTCTACCCACACAGGGCAGGATCCAGGGCTGTTTTTCCATATAGTCCATATTGCTGAGGACACCCTGATAGAGCTATTTTTTCCTAGCCCAATCTGGTATAATTAGGAGCCTCTGTCCAGTAGAGATACTCCACTGGAGCTGCAGGTCAACAGGTACAAAGCCAGGAGAGAAACTGGAGACCCCTCCTGCAGAACCAGGTGTCCCCCAGAGCCACCACCCCTTCCCTCATCTGGAGCAGTGACTCGCCCGAGCACTCACTTGGTTCCCATAGCTCAACAAACCGAAAAATAAAAACCAGGCAGCACATGGACTTCAACACAGAGGTGCCCGAAACTCAGCAAGAATTCAAAATTAATCGGAGTGCTACTTGAGAAGTGTATTGCCTACTTGGTTTTCTCTTTTACAAAAGAAAAAACAGTATCTGCCTATTGAGGTACAGTGAAAATGCCTCATAAATTAAAATCTTAAGCCTTGTCCTTTTGGGGTGGATATTTTCCTTAGAGTAGGGTCAAAAACCAAGCCAGAAAGTGATCAAAATATGTATGTTGAAATATTCCTGTGGAATAAACTAGGCATATTTTAGGTAGATGACGATGTTAGTTTTATTGTATGAAACCATGTTTAATATTTTAAGAATTGTCTTGTTCAAGATCACTGGACTGTGTAGACAGAAATATTCTGTTGTCTTATGATCAGTTTAACAGCTATTCTGGCTTATTGGCTACTCAGCTGGGAACTCTGGGGGTAGAGTGTTAGCAGAAATCACTTGGGGATTCTAGCATGTGCACATTAGCAGAATACATTGAGCTGTGATTTGTAGTGCAAGCCTAGTTTTACAGGGAGCGTTTTCCACCCTCCCACAGCTTTGTGGTGATGTTGGAATCTGTCTCGTTGTTGGAGAATCAGTAGCTCAAGGAACTAATGAATATTCATTTCTTTTCCCTGGGTACAAAGTAAAATAACCAGTAATTAGTATAATATTTAATACTTCTATTCAAAATAAATAAATCTTTTGTAAAAAAAAAGCTAATTATTATAATGTAGCAAATTCTGCATATGTAACTGGAATTGGATGTGGTGTTTTGAAAATGCTTCTAAGCCCTCATTTACATGTTTTGAGATTAGTTAATTATTCCCCTGAATGCATAAAACAGAACTCTTAATTTTTACCTGCATTTATTATTCATTTTCCCATCTCCCAAATTTAGGTGATTCTCATATTTAAATTTTACATTTTTTTCAATATTGAATATAGCTGTATTTTGAAGCAATGTTTTGTATTTGAATTTGCTCGTCTTCCCTTCTCTTGTTCCACAGACAGAGGATGCAGGTGGCTTACAGAAATCCCCAGGTGGGGGTTCTTATCTGAGTCTAGGTTTGTGTGGCGAGGGCTGGCTGCTCCAATTTTTAAAAATAGACATTTTTGAACATGTAGGACAAGGTAGGCACTAAGCTGGGTGCTTTCACATACGTCATCACATTTTCATTCTCCAGCAAGCCTGTGGGATTTGTTTTTCCACCACCATTCTCTATAGAAAAGGAAAGCAGCTCAAAGAGGCTAACTCCCTTCATGCGCAGTGTAGGATTCTAAATTATCTGCCTATCTGAGTCCAAATCCAGTTTACACCACTACTACAAGATTCTGAGGCTTGTTCTTCCTGGTTGCTGAGGGGAGAAAGGTCTGGATGATATGTGTGTGTGTGCAAGTAAGAATTTGCCGGGGTGTCGTGGGCTTGGGGGCTTGTGGGGACCAGCTTCTGCTGGGCGCAGGGACAGCCCAGGGCCTGTGGCCTGGTAGGCAAATACTTTCTGGGCCTGGGATAAACAAGGAAATCCGATCCACAGCTGGGAGGTTTCTCAGTGATGCTGGCTAGTGCCTGCCAGAGAGAATTCACATTCTTGCCCAAACAGAAACAAGTCTGTGTCAGATACAGTCACCGTCCATGAAGACCTAGGTAATTCACAGTGCCGCTGTTCCTTCATTCCAAGGAATAATGCAAATGCTGACTTCTAGAGAGTTTATGACTCATCAGGGGTGTGGAGCAGAGCCAAGGCCTCTATTTGGTTCTTTTGAGAGATTCCCAGGACAGCTGGAGTAAAATCCAGAGTTCTGACCATGGCCTACAAGTCCCATGTGGCTGGGCTACCGCCTGCCTCTCCTGGCTCCTGGTGTGTTCCCCGTCTCCCCATACCTAGCACCTTCCGGGGGTACTAGTCTTCCCTTTTGTTCATCCAACTCAAGAGTTTGTTCCTGACTCAAAACCTTTGCATTTGTTGTTTTTTCTGCTGGGAGTGCTCGTCCCTGCCATTTCCACATAGTTGATTCTTCAGGCCTTAGTTCAGATTCCTGCCCCACACAAAGCCTTCCCTGCCATCTCTCTAAAGGAGTCTCTCCCCATGGCCCCTAGCAGCTCCCCAGGAACTCATTATCACGTGATCCTCTTCATTTGACTTCAGAGAACTTTTCCTTTCTGAAATGATCTTTATCTTTTTTATTGACTGTCATGTTTATCACTCTGGCATAATGAGCACACGACAAATATATGTTTAGCAAATAGATGAATAAACCAATGAAGGAATGCAAGTTAGGCTCATAGACATGGAGTAGTGACTGGTAGTTACCATATGGGAGGGTTTGGAATGGGTGGGTGAAATAGGTGAAAGGAATAAAGAGGCACAAAATCTCAATCATAATGTACATTCGTCATGGGCTTGAAAGTACAGCAGAGAGTATATGTCAGTAGTTCTGTAACATCTTTCTATGTTGATAGATAGTAACTACAGTAGTTGGGGTGAGCATTTAATAACGTAAATAAAGGTTAAATCACTACGTTGCAGACTTGAAGCCAATATAATATTGTATATCAATTGTGCTTCAGTTTTTAAAAAAGAAAAAGACTTACAGAATTATAAGTTCTAGACTTTGAAGGCATTTGCTAGTTAATCTCTCCCAACTTTATAGCCAGTGGTCTCTATTTGATCATTTCCAGGGAAAGAAAGCTCATTTCTTTACTGCTTAGTCTCTCTAGTTGTTTATATTGAGAGGCACTGTGGGACTATGATCAAGTCAAACTCACCTGAATTCAAATCCAGACCTGTTACAAACTAGCTGTGCATCTTGGTTAAGTCAGTTAATTGCTGTATTCTGAATTCTCATCTGAAAGGGGAATGATAATACCTACCTGGACAAACCCTTGTGAGAAAGAAATGAAGCATGTGTACAAAGTGACACGCATGTTTATATACATATGGTATACAAGAGGTTAGCCTGTCAAGGGGGTCAAATAAATATTAATTTTCTTCTTTTTCTGTTTCTTTGCCAGTGTGTCCTGTATTGTGTATCTCACACATACTGATTCATATTTCATCCTACCCATGAGGTAGGTACTCTGTGTGAGGCCTCCACTTTCACAGATGAGGAAACTGAAGCTAGAAGCTGGTGCTGTGAAGTGACTTTCCCCGAGTTCCCCTTCTAAGAAATGGTCCGGGCGTGATTCAGTCAAGTTCTCCTTCCACCCCACCCAAGCGCCCTCTCTCTACTGCCCCCAGTACCAAGCAGCAGACGGGTTGATGAAATGGAAGGAAACAAATCTGTTGACCAACCTAACTCTCAGAATGGCAGAGGGCATCTGCTTCGCCCCAGGGCAGCACAGCCTGCTAGAGCATGAGTGCATGTGCCGAGGAGATGAGCAAACGTATGCATAGGAGGGTGTATTACCCCTCCTGCTAGGCCTCCAGCATCCCCACCTTAAGAGCACCACAGCCCCACCATCTGTGGCTTTGGCTTTGGCTCTGAAAGAATGGTTATTATCATCACTTGTCACTATTACTGCATGGTCAGGAACTCGACAGACCGCTAGATAGAGCACGGCGGTGCCCCGGCTGTAGTTGCTGGGTATTGTGAATGAATCGGAATGGCCATTTGGGAGGCAACGGGACAATGAAGAGCATGGATTTAGAGTTGGACTTGAGTTCCAACTCATATTGCATCATGTGTCAATTATGTGACTTTGGGCAAGTTATTTTCTGGATTTTTTATTTGCTCCTTTTGTATAGTAGGAATAATTCCATCTACCTCACAAGGCTTATTGGGAGAATGAAATATACCCAGCATATGTCAACTTGTGATACATGATAGTAACTAGAGCCAGCCCCTTTTCCTGCAGATAACATTATCCTCTAGGTAGAAAGCTGACAGAAGTGGTTGAAACGATCAAAGGGATCCTACCAGAACCCACTGTAACAGGGCCAAAGTGTGGAGGTTCTCCTTGCTTCCAACTTGTATTTTGTTTTCTGAGTGTGACATGTGGATTCTGGGGGAATTAGTTTACTTCTGAACACTTTGATAGGGTGAAAATAATATGAGTAATAAATTATTCTCTCTTCCCCAAGATCTTCCTGGTCATTATTCTCTAATCTAATTAGAGTACCAGATGCAATCTTCCGTCTTCATCGAGATACCACTAGTAAACTGGAGAAAATGCTTACTGCAAAGGAAGGGAGAATGTTCCCTGGAAAGACAGAGATTCAAACATACAAATTTGAGTGGACATTCAAAATCAGATGTGAGAGCTTTTTTCTTCTCAAATATGCAGGTCTAGGTACTTACTTTCCTCTTAATAGCCAATCAAATGTCTGCTAGAATTTTTTCTTTCCTCTTAATAGCCAATCAAATGTCTGCTAGAATTTTTTCTAAGGTTTTTAGAGCATATTCTTGCTTATGTGGTGTTCTTCCTTGTATAGGGCCAGAAAACACCCAAACCTCTTAGGTTCCCTCTCGCCACATCCCTCAAAAATTCCAGGGCCTAGAATCTAGGCTATAAGGGTTATTTGTTGTGATTCATGTAATCTTTGGCTTTTTGGGACATTTGTGTGGCTAATACATCCAGATGATGTGGCAGTCAAAATATCTACCAAATGGACTCAGTTATTGCTAGGAGAAAATACACAGAAAAAGTTTATGACTATTGAACCTTCCAAAGGAAAGCAGTAAAACCCAATGGTCTGTATGCTTTTCTCCATGGGAGTTACAATCAGGTGGTGTGATTTGAGGACAACCCCCCCCACCACCACCACCATAGAGACTACCTAGCTCAAAATCTTTCTCATCTAGCCCTAATATATTCATTCACATTCCTTTATTTGAATCTTCCTTCCTCTCTTGCTTCAGTGAATGGCTGTAGTTTGGTGAGTGTAAGGGTCCTCACTATCTTGCCCACCATTGTTTCTCTAGCACTTAGGGAATATAGAAGGAGCTCAACAACGTTTTGCTAATAAATGAATGGATGGACATTTACTGAGTACCTTTTATATCCCCAGTTTTAAACTTGAAACTCTGTTTCTTAGAGAGTTAAAACTGTTTCCCAAACTCAGCTACTAACATACTTCCCCCCTAATTTTGGCAGGCCTATGAACCACTTTTACTTCTGTTTATTTGGCATTTTCCTTTAAATTGGCTTTTCTTCAGAGTGAGGGCCGGTGCTCAAAGGAGCAGGTGGTCTGCACATCCCAGAGAATATGTCTCCATTCCTAATTATAAAGAATTAACTGTTAAAAATTTAGTGTTTCCAGTTCTTGTGGGAATTCCCTTTGCTAAAGAAAAGAACAAATGTGGTAGGCATAGATGCAGAGGTTACAGAAAAGGGCTAGTAACGTATTTCATTTATTCATTCACTGATTCACTTATGCATTCATTCATTCAATAAATACTTAACTCTGTTCTAACCCCAGATGAGAGTATTTCCAGAAAAAGACATAGTTCTTCCTCTCATAATTGCGTAGGACAGATGATTATGCAAACAATTACACATATAATTATTTGATTAGGGCAGGGTTAGATGCTGCAATGAAAAACACAAAGCAATGGTTAGTGCACAACAGGGGACCAACTAATCTGAGGAATCAGCAGGGCATTCCTGCCAAAGTGACATTTAAGCTAAGGCCTAAAAACATCGGTAGAAGTTAAGCAAATACATAAAGGGGCACTGAAAATCTACCTTCCAAATTTTTGTGAGTCTAGGTACTGCCCTCTTTTTATTGCTTCCTCTGCTTCTCGCCAACCAACTAGATCTTGACCTTCTGATGGGTTTATCTTCTCACTCCCTCGCCAGGTGGTGGAGCACATTGGCTGTCACTGCCTGAGAAAAGAATCTGGAAGTGCAGCTTGAGAAAAGATCACAGAACCCAGAGAATTCCACACAGCAAAGCACAAATGAGAATATGTCTCCATTCCTAGTGATTAAGAATTAACTCAAAAATCTAGTGTTTCCAGTTCTTGTGGGAATTTCCTTTGCTAAAGAAAAGAATGAATGTGGTAGGCATAGATTCAGAGTTTATAAATGTAGGAAGGTTAGAGTGTGAGATCTATAATATGGCAGACATTTAGTGTGACATATAAATACCACTACCGAGCATGTTAGGCCCCTGAGTCCTAATGGGGTTTTCCTTGACAGGCCAGCTAAGAAAAGGTGCCATTAGCGGGCATCAGTGAAAACGAGAGCTATTCTGCTTATGGTGGGTCAGCCTCTCTCCTGCTTATGATCCCCAGAATCACTTCATTTTTCTTCAGTTGACTCTATTTCTTTTTCAAAATAAGGAATACATATATATGTATTCTATACCCAAATAGCAAATACAGATTGGTGAAAGAAAGTGACACAAAAATTAGCAGTTATTTCACTACCCAGGAAATATTAATAGCTGGGAGCAATTTGTGGCATATCCGTATATAATTAACTTGAGACCATATTTGGATCACACTGTTGGTTATCAGTCTTTTACAGCTGTTTCTTTTTTCTAACTTTCCACAATGAGTTACTTTTAGAATAAATCTTAGGCCTTCTATGGAGCCAAGTCTCCTAAAAAATCACTTGAGAAGATTACCCATCCTAATAATCCACAATTCACAATCCCTCTCAGGAGAGTTTGTTAACCTTAGGGATTAATGACAGGCCCCTATCGCAGTGCCATGCAAGTAGCTGCTTATGTGGTGGCGTGGGGATGGCTGGGGCTGGGAAGCATGTTTGCTGCACAGAGAAGGCTTTTCCCCTTGGTTTCACTTCACTTTTCAAAAGCAGAGATATACCCTCAAGCAGAAAAGTGACTTAAAGCGTAGTTGATAGGGGCTCAGTATGTGGGAGGGCAGCAAGACAAAAAAGCTCCTTCTCTGCAAATTTGTAGATTAGTAAAGATGAATTTGAACTTTTCTTAGTGACACTGTGACTATATGCCAGAGTCAAGCGTGGAGCTATACGCTGTGAGCTGCAGTGGGATCATTTCTCCTGTTTCATACTCATCTTCACACCACCACCACACTGTAAATGTGTTCAGATTAGATGGCTGTGCTTTCCTGTTCCCCCCACCCCAAATGCCTCCAAACTCCTCAACATCCCCACCTACTCTCCAACCTTCTGGGACCATGATGCTCTAACCTTCCAGACACGGACCATCAGAGGGCAAAGTTGGCTGTGGACAGGAGTGGGCAGCTAGCTTCTAAGGACTCATTGCTGGTGAAGGACGAGTTCGTTATGGAAATGATGCAGGTCGTACTAGTATACCTGTCGGGGAAGAGGTGATTGCTACATTGTTCTCACAGTGCTCACATCCGCTGATTAAAGCAGAAAAGGAATGCAACGTAGATCGGCACATCCAGTGTGTCATACTAGGTAGGGGGAGAACAGAGTAATGACCCTGCCAGTGCCTACCTAGGGTTGAACTTGACTTGAGGTCCTTAATGGGATTAAAACAAAAAAGATTTATGTTGGGATTTATGTGCTGCATCCACTATAATCCTTGTCTAAAACTTCTGTTGAAACTTCACCTTCTAAGCAACTTCTGAAAGGGAGTCATGATTGTCTGGTCTCTCCAAGACAAAAACAATTAAAAGCAGTCCATGCACATAATACATTTGTTTGCCTAGCTATAACTATGGAACCTAATGTCACTTGGGCACTTACTATGCTGGGCATTATCTTATTTAATAATAAGATAATTATTATCTTATGAAATAGTTGGTGTAGTTTGCTCAGCATTTCAGAAGAGGAAACTGAGCCAAGGAAAATGTTCCCCCAGGTCTGATTTGACTCTGAAGCTCATACTCTTAACACTGAGTTCTCCTTACCATCCCAAGTTCCTTTGTTTCCCACTTATCGACATTCCTGCAGGAGCTGACTCTCTCTTATGACATGAGAGAGATGAACTTGGGACTCTGAAGTGCTTCTTAGCAAACTGGAGAAGCTTTGTGGAGCACCCTGCTAATGGCCCTGCCCTCGGGGACACATTTTTCTGGGCTCCTAATGCCGGGACAGAATGAGAGATTTCACTTAGACAATCAACTTGGAGTGGAAACAATGCGTGAAAAGTTGTGGTGCTCAGAGATGATAAAAAACATGATTTAATAGAAGTTGCAGTTTCGCTTTCACTTGAGGTTGAGGCATCTTCAAGAAGAGGAAAAAACATTAGGTTCACTCTGTTCCGGCTCTGTCGTCTGGCTTAGGTTGAGCTCTTGACTTCTTGAAGACTTGATTTCCTCATATACTGAATAGGACTGAGCTAGCTGATCCCCACTGGGTCTCGGCTCTGAGTGTGAAACAGGTCTGTCTCTGCTGTGGCTGGGAAGTTCTAGAAAGAGGGCAGCTTTGCTTGTCTTCCATCTCTCCCTTTGCCCCTAACTCCTTGTATTAGGAAACGACTTCTCTTTTGAGAGTAGGGTACAGACAAACAAACTTGACTTGTCCTTTAGTCTAAAATGAAGCCTCACATGCTCAATAGCTATAGAAGTTAGGGAATATTAAAAAAGACCCTAAAACTCAAAAACCAAAACAGAGGGCATGCCCAGTGTATGCTTAGTACCACTTTCCTGAAAACATCTATTGCTTTTAATCCTCTGATTTTCCCACTTTTGATAAAGACAGTGCTATAGAAAAAGCTTTCTCTGTTATAAGAAAAAGAACTGAGCAGGTGCACTATGAAAATTACATCAAACACATTGGTGAGCTGGACTGGCCACAGGCCAGCCATTTGCTTTCTGGGCTCTGGAGGTTGTGCATCCTAGATCAGCAATTCATTGCAATGTCAGCATTATTTACAATCACTAAGATGTGGAAGCAACCTAAATGTCATCCCTTGGTAGATGAACACTTAAAGAAGAGGTGGTGTATATATTCAATGGAATACTACTCAGCCATAAGGAAGAATGAAATTGTGCCATTTTTGGCAACATGGATGGACCTAGAGGGTATTATGCAAAGTGAAATAAGTCAGAGAAAGACAAATGCCATATGATTTCACTTATATGTGGAATCTAAAAAAAAAAATGAATCAGAAATAGACTCAAACACATTAAACAGACTGGTGGTTGCCATGGGGAGAGTGATAGGGGATGAATAAAATAGGTAAAGGGAATAAAGAGATACAAAAACTTCCAACTACAAAATAAATTAGTCATGGGATGAAAGAGCATAGAGAATATAGTCAATAATGTAGTATCTTTCTATGTTGACAGACAGTAACTGCACTTACTGTGGTGAGCATTTAGTAATGTGTGTCATTGTTGAATAACTATGATCACTGTGTTGTATGCCTGAAACCAGTACAATATTATATATCCACTATACTTCAATTTTTAAAAAGATAGAAAAAAATAACATCTTGAGAGAACTATTGTATTGTTTTTATGCTAATCATTTCTAGTAACCCAGAAGTTTCCTTGCGGCTTAACTGAGGTCTTCTCAAAAGTACCTACATTTATTCTCAAATACTTGTTCAAAAAGAGAGGAAGTGGGGAAGTGGAGACTGGAAAAGATCATTCATGAGGAATTTACAGGATTTTGGAAGTCTATCAGTTTCTGAAGCAGACATACCTTCTTAGTATACTACCTTGCATATATTGGGTGCTCAAAAAATACTTGCAGAGTGAGACGATAGGTAGATATTGAATAGATGAGATAAGGCTGAGTCCTCTGTTGAAGACAAGTAAACAGTTGGAGGCAAAACCGAGACTAAACCTCAGGTCTGCCAGTTCCAGACACAGTGCTCATTCCAGTCTTCCTCCTGTTTCGTTTTCCTTATGTGTAATTTAGTTCCTTAAACTTACGCAGTATAAATCAGTAGTCTCCTAGATGCTTTCCTATGCCCAAATGTGTGATCTCTTCTCATAGTTTGGGTGTTGGGGGGCAGCTCCGGCACTAAGCTGAAGGATGTGATTGCTGCAGCCACACAGGCAGATGCTTCCCCTTCTGAGGTAACCTTGGAGATGTACACACAGGGTCGACGAGGTAGGAAGGAAAGAAGAGCTCCTTCTCTCTAGTGCATAACCCACCAAGTTGTCAAAGAGCTAAAGTGTTAAGCAGAAGCCCAGTTGCTAGCCCTCCCTTGTGGTACCCTCTAAGAACTACTATGCAAATGTTTTGTAAAATACCTCAGCTGAGGGCCACATGCTCCTCAGATTTACCATCAGCAGAAAACTAAACGCTGCTCTGAAACTTGTCCTCGGCATCCTCCTCTCTCGATGTTTCATGATGGAATATCATGAGAAGTAATGTTGCCTGCACACTGTTTGAGAAATGCATTCTGGGTATTTTTGGACCACCCCCCCCCCCTGAATGGTTTCTAAGCTATTTGTTCAATACAATGTATTGTACAAATGCATGTGACTTGAATGTTAAAGAATATGGTTACTTTTACTAAGAATTAAGTCAACCTTAGTGGTCAGGTTTTTAAAAAATAGCTGTTGGAGAAAGTTTTCTTTTATATAACTCATATCCTAATTAAGTGAAATTGCTCAGTTCAGTAGGAACACTAAGAAATTAAAGAATTCCAGGCTTTAGCTACCTGAGTCTCTATCTACTTCTCTGTCTAATCTGTCTGTCCATCTGTGTGTCTTCCTTCCTGATTATCATGAACATTTTTAAACAAAAGAAACAATAGCCTAGTAAAACCCATGCACCCATTTCCTAGATTTAATAGTTATCAACAGGCTTCACCAAGTTCCTTATGCTGGAGTATTTTAAAGAAAATTACTTATCATGACTTTTACCCTCAAAAATTTTAGTATGTGTTTCTAAAAAATAGGAACAGACCACTTCCTTTGTAACCACACCACCATTATCCCCTTACAGAATCGTCTGAGAAGCCTCAATGTCATCTAGAAGCCAGTCTCTGCTGAGTGTCTCAGTTGTCCTCAAAATGTGTTTTAGAGCTGGCTTAGGAATCACACACTATATTGGGTTGTTACTTTTCTTACAACTTTTTAAACCTAGGGCTAAATTATACAGGAAAAAGCCAAAATAGAGAATTATGAACCAAGTACCAAGTTAGGAATTGATCAAATTTTAGTCCTAGCTCTGCCCCCGACCAGCTGCTTTCCATTGGGCATAGCACTTAGCCCTCTGGGTCTCCTCGATCTCATCTATAGAATCCATTCACTTACTATTCATGCTTTCACTTAACAAATATGTATTGACTATGGCTGGGTTCTTGCATTGGGCGCTGTTCTAGAAAGCAAGTCAGCTTCCAGAAAGTGGTAGAATTCCATAACTCTAATTCTTGTGGATTCTCTATGCTAGGATCCATCTCTTTGTTTCCTCTCCATTTTCATGACATTGATTTATTGAGGATACATGACCATTTATCCTGTAGAATATATTATCACAATTCTTGAACTGTTTGATTTTTTTTCCTCTTGTAGTATCATTTATCTTGTTTTTCTACCTCCTGTATTTTCTGTAACTTGAAAGTAGTATCTAAAGGCTTGACTAGATTTGGGAGCAATATATTTGATGAGAATATTTTGTAGGTAGTGCTGTATACTTCATATTGTATGTCATCATGAGGTATGTAATGTCTGGCTGTCCTACTTTGTATCACTAACACTAGTCTTAGGTTCGTGTCACACACCACGGTGCTCCACATGGTTTCCCCTGGGAGTCAGTGAAGAATCCTGGTGGGAGCTGGGGAGGGAGTACTTTGATGCCAGGTGAGTATAATTCCCTATTAACCTTTCTCCTCTTGTTCAAAGCTGATTCTTGCTTGAATCTGTTGTTCCTTTACAGGTGACAAAATGGTGATTTTTCCAATTTTATCATTTCTTCTACATTTATTATGTAGTATTCATCCCTAAAGTAGACTTTACCTTATCAAGTGAGTCTTAATGGATATTTATCAATTCTCAGAGTAAGGAGTTGATGTAATGGTCAAGTGCAATGACAACAAATGAGTTGTTTGCTTGCCTTTTCTTTTTTGAGTATGATTATAGATTCATGAATTTTTAGACCCTCAGTATGCTTCAGTCCATTATAGTCAGTTATTCATTTCTGTGCTTAAGTTGGCCCAATATTGTGGATGTCCCTTCAAGTGGGGTCAATATTTGAGGGTAAAAAATGATGGAGAGGTATCTTCAGCAGAAAACACATCAAAGTACTCGCCTGTGTCTGGTATTGGGCTAGATGCTGGGCAAAGAGGACCACATTAATGGACTCAGGTTCTTCCATGATAATAATAGACAAGTCCTGAGTGAATGATCAAGAGCAGACTGCTGAGTGAGTAGGTTTACCTCTGAATGTGCCCTCCTTCAGGAGGCAGATAGGTCAAACTGAGTCAGCCGTGGGCCCCTGAGAATGCAGTCAGGTCGCTAGGTCAGCAGATCGTAGGCAGTGACTCAAATCTACAAAAAAGTAAATCAGAACTGAGATGAGGGGTGGGTTTCAGTTTTTCTGTGTTTGGTCTGTCTCAGCTGTTCTCCTAGCTGCAGTTACAAAGGCCAAATCAAAATGATCTTGGCATATGAGCCATAGTAGCTGGGGTGGGTGGAGTGGAGGTGAAGGGGAATTGAGAAAAACAGATGCTGCAGAGAGGATGCTGTGTTCTTCCCTCTGTACTTACCAGCTGCGCGGCTCAAGCAAGGTAGTTAGCCATCTTTGGTGTGCAGAGCACCAGTTCCCCATCCAGAAGACGGGCCCGAGGCCTGCTCTGCTGAGTCTTGTGGTGATGACCAGTGGCCATACAGCGGACACGGGCGCGTAACACTAACTGGAAGACTCATTGTTGTTGGGTGCGGACCACTATGAGGATCCTGGCCAGTTGTCCTGCAGGACGTATCACAATTCTAGGACTGTCAGATGTTTTTCCCTTGTAGTATCATTTATCTTGTTTTTTTACCCCTTGTATGTTCTAAAACCTGCAAGTAGGAGCAAAAGCTTGGTTGAGTTTTGGTGAAATGTTTTTGACAAGAACACTCTGGAGGCCTGATTGCCTCTCAACTTAAAACCGTAACAGCAGGTGCCATTTATTCAGTGCTTCATTTATGCAACTCTTTCAACTGCCTCTTTGATGTAGGTGCTGTCATTATTCCCATTTCACAGATGAGGAAACTGAGGCACAGAAAAGTTAAGTCACTCCAAATCGCACAGGCAATAAATGACAGGCAGAGTATTTGAACCTGAGCTCTCAAAGTCGGGGCTCCTAATGACTCTGCTGTGCATGAACACTCTTTGGAGAAATCTGGAATGTCTGCATCACTTGATTTCCATAACACAAAGAGTGGATTTTTAATTTGGGCTTCCATAGAGAAGAACATTGGAGGTGGTGCTTCAGCCAAAAAAATGATATGGGGAAGTTGGGGTTCCTATGGCCAGGATCCTCACTGAACTTCAACCACCTGATAGTGTAACTGGCCTGTTGCTAGGCTGCCGCTTCCACACCTGTAGGCAATGAGCTATTAACGGTGCTATATAGAGAGCACGGCCCAGTGCTCTGGGCGGAGGCAGAGACGTTAGTGCTTGATCTGCCGCCGGAGAACAAGCCGGGTAATAAACCCTTTTCACCCCAAAGAACATTTTGCTGTCAATTTCTTTGGTCACAACGAATCCATAGCGAACTTACCTGGGGCTGAAACTCACTGGCAAGACAGATGACTAAAATAAATTTTTCCACCGGAGAGAGGGGCTGTTTGTATCTTTTTATTTTTTTTGGTCTAGTTACTTTTTGAGTGGGTACCTGGAGGGGCTTGATTACGTACCTGCCTAGAAAAGCAAAGCTGATACTTTCTGTCACTTGCTGTAATTTCGCAAACCCAAATATATACACGGCAGGCAGCTTGGTCTGCCCATTGCAGAGAAGAGCATCTCATTTGGGGCAGGATGTCCAGTGGTTACATGCACAGACGCTCCACACAAGGTCTGGGGTTGAATGGGGCTCTGTAGCTTTTCTTGTATTTTACACTAGGAGAACTTGTCTAGGATAGTGTTAAGTGTGTAAACTTGAGAGCGAGGCTGCCTGTATTTGGAAACAACACACACAAAGCTTGGTGCATGGTAATCAGTCAGTAAAGGCCAGCTACTGTTACTGGGATGAATGGCTTTCTTAGTTCAAAAGTGGGCTATGAAGGGAATTTTTGGGCTCTTCTCTGGAGATTAAGACCAAGAAACACTAGGCCAGAGATTCTAAATGAGGGTTCTAATACCGCCTGCTGGGTGCAACCTAGTTCAGGGGGACACTGGGGATTCATAACAATGAGGAATTCCCCTCCCTCAGCCCCACACACGTGTTACACCTGTGCCCTGGGACAAACTGGTGTTAATCCCCACTGCCCCTGCCAAACAGCCAGTGTCTTTGAAGCACCACTTCTTACAGATCCTTCCTGCTGTGCGGCTCAGTGACTTGAAAAGGGCTTTGAGTCCCACTGACCTGGTTTAAATCCTGGATTCCCTACAGAGCTGCTGTGTGACTTTGGGCAGCTCACCCAGCTTTCCTGAGCTTCATCTCTCCACCTGTAGAAGAGAGACAACACGTGCCTTATGGATCATTATGAGCGTTTAGGATTCATGATATATAAAACATGTGTCTGGACCTCCGGAGGCTCCCTATTCTGACTGTAACCACCTTCCCACACCATTGGGAACATCGGAAGGGTGCCTGGGAACAAGAGACCCGCTATTTTTAACAGGCTGAGTTTAGATCTTAAAATAGTGAATTTTTCAATCAGCTAAATAGTCCCCTAACTCAACACCCTAAACAGGAATGTTAGATGGGAGAACAGCTAGTTACTGAAGCAGATGATTCCAGTAAACACATAATTTATTCTTAAAGAGTATGTTTATCCTTCTAATCTTAAAATATGTAAGGTTGGGTTTTTTGTTAGGAAAATGCTCAATCTGGAGTAGTCAAATTCATGGAGGCACAAAGTACAAAGTGGTTGTCAGGGGCTGGGGGGAAAGGGGGCATGGGGAGTTATTGTTTACTGGGGAGAGAGTTTCAGTTTTGCAAGATGAGATGTGGATGGATGGTGATGATGGTTGCAAGACAATGTGAATGTACTTAATGTCACCGAACTGGACACTACAGAGAGTGAAAATGTTAACTTTTATGTTATATGTATTTTGCCACAATTTTTTTCCCACAATTTTTAAAAATAACAAAATAAATTAAATACTCAGAACATGAGTGAGCGCAATCTTCCCTTTAGCGTCTGAGTTGACAAGGAGACTAGGTGGAAGCACATCTGGCACCATGTTCTAGATTCTAAAACCAAGAGTCACAGTTGCTTTTCAAAAGCAGGCATCCCTGTGTGTGGTCCTCAGCCTCCGGCTCTGGCCAGTCTCAGGGCATTCCTGGGATCTGGACACTTTTGTTTCATTTCTAACCCTGAGCCCCTTGAAAGGGTAGAACCTATTTGTTGAAGACTGTGCTAAAATCATGTTGGGAGAATTTTCAGGGAAATAGCTCCATAAATTGTGTCTAGGTGCAAAACTAACAGGCTCATGAAAGATTTGTATTTTGAAAACAAAACCCCAGTGGGATTCTCTCAGCAGAAAATGAAAAGGTCTTCTTAACATTCAGTTGAACTATTAGAGCCATTTTTGCTGTTGCCAGCACTAATGCAGGTAGGGACACTGCCACAGCCCCAGATTGCAGTGCAGCAAATTAACAAGGTTTTAACTTGGCTGCAAATATCAAGCAGGCTGCTTGTCATTATGCAAAAAGGACGCGGGTGGGAGAGGGACCGGCACCTAGCGCAAAGCACATTATAATTGTTTAAGCAGGCCCCACAAGTCATGCATTTCAATTATTTGTTCAAAGCAGCCTGCAATTAGGAGTTGCAAACAAGGCTTTTGAATGCAAAGTCAGACAATTAAAATGTTTCATGAGTGCATTAGAGAAAGAAGTTCTGAATTAGCACTTTGAATACACAAGACCTCTTTTTCTAATCTCTAGTTCCTTTCACTCTTTGGGGAAAAAAGAGAGAGAGAGTGAAAGGGAAAAGAGGCTTGGGCTGTGGTGGAGGTGATTTTGGTGTTTACTTATTTATACCAGATGCCTGACTAATCCAGGGAAGATTGAACCATCCTAATCGGCCCCTCGTACATTTCAATGTCTCTTGTTACTTGCCAGATCCTTGTCGGGAGCATAATGGCCCAGGTGCCAAAACCCCTCTCCTAGGGGGGTCGTAAATCACTTTAAGGATCTCTCCTCCCTCTTCCCTCACCACTCCTTACTCTGTCCTTTGAAGACGCGGGTGTATTTGAACCAGTGATTTGTGACTTTCCAGTGTTTAGGGCACACCCCCAAGCTGGTTGCATTGATGCACAGAATGGGAGTGCACCGGACAGGGTTGGATCAGGGAGGAGATAATCTGTGTGTTCTGGGGCTGCTAGTGAACAGAAGTTGGCGGCTCTGCAGATGCATGAAAAATATACTAACCTGCCTTACTTCTTCGAAGGAAGACCAGCTGGTGAATGCCTCCCCCTCCCCCACTCGTATCCCCACCCACACAATCCCTTCCCCAACTCACTGATGTAAATTTCAAAATTTATGATTTATTGTACTTCAGAACACCTTAATTTTTTTTTTCTTATTAGAAAGCACACTTTTAGGGGAGAGGGTATATCCGACATGGGGAAAAAACTCAAAGTTCCTTTTTCAACCTTTTTTTCCCTTTAAAATATCTGTGCAAAGAATCAACCATTAGTACAAAATAAAAAATTAGAACCCAAAGCACTTTATATTATTCAGTGTGTGAGATTAACCAGGAGAATCCAGATTATCTAAAATGAAAATTGCCAGTGTATCGTTAAATGTGTGCCCGTGTACGTGTGCATGCCTAATTTGGAATCTAGGGGGCAGTAGCTTTAGTTGACCAGTTCCTGACTGGAGCTGATTTAAGAAACATCATTTAAATAATCCTCTTTATCCTCCTTTATCGAGAAAAGACCTTTTAAAAAAGTTATATAGTTTGGGTAAGGGGAAGTTCATTAAAAAAACCACTTTCTACATGGACATTTTGAATATTATGAATGCAATTTGTTTTAGGTTATTTTGCCTCCAATCACTGAGGATTCAGAACACTGTTAAAATGCCAGGGATCTGACAGGCTGGATGAGGCTTTATCTGATCAATACATCCTTTTCGTTGGAAAATTGTATGCTTTTCTGTGGGAAATATTTCTTTTATGTAGGTATGTAAAAGCAAGTTGTTTTTAAAAATTGGGCCATGCCTAATTTTAGATGCTGATGTGATAAGAGTCAAAATCATGTCATTTTAATGCTTGAGTTCTGTAGATACAACCAAATAATCACCGCCTTTTTTTAGTTGGCACAGTTTTTTTTATCTCTTTCTCACTTCCTTTTTTTTTTTTGTTGTTCCAGCTCTGACATTTTAAATAAGTTTTTGAAATGCCCGAAGTGATAAACTGAATCATCTTAGATTGGATTTTTGCCAAATTGTTTTTGAAAGTAGTAAGTGCCATTCAAAAAAAAACCCAGACTTTTATTTTAAAATCAGAATAGGTACAGATTCCTTACAGTAGGCTTGTCTCAGGTGATTTACAATAGAAAGAGGTAGGGGAGCCAGCTTTGGGGAAGCCCTGCATAAAGTGACACTTGGGCGCAAGTGACACTTGGGCGCAACACGATTCTCATCCCAAAAAGTCCTTAACAACATCTGCCCGCATGAGTCTGAAGGTGAAACCCCCTGAAATAAATGAGAACCAGGTAATGCGTTAAACTACTAGAAAATGACAATCAATTATACCAGATTTGATCGTTTCTATACTGTGTCACCACATTTGGGCCTGTTCATTTAATTACGCATTTGATTTATGAGTGTTAGCTCTACAGCTGTAGTTCTGTTTTTTCTCTAAAGAGGTGATTCGACCTATAAATTGTACCAACACAGCCAGACTTAAACTCAGAAGAACCTGAAAACCGGCTTTCAGACCTTGTATATTTGTCTCAGGGAGAGAAAACAAAAAAGAAATACCCTGCCTCCCCTAAAATGTTTCCCTCTCAGGCTACTGTCACAATAGTATTTCTCCTGAGGATAAGTAAAAGAGGAAGAGCGGCTACTGCAATAAATAAGAAAGAGAGAAAAGACCCTCCAAGCCCTATTCTTCTAGCACTTGGTTGAACCTTGGTTCTGATGGCTGAGCTGAAGAAGGCTAAGGGGAAGCAACTCTGCTATCTCTATATTACTTCAATTTACACTGAGCATTTCATTCCAGTCCATTTCACGATCGAGAAGTAGTGGGAATCTTGCCACTAAAATGCCACCATCTCTGGAACCCAGGGCTGGAAGCCAACCAGCCCTTTGGATCTCTCAGTAGGAGGCAGAGAGAAGTTTCTGCTGAAGGACACCAGTACAAATGCCTTTTATGCAAGGGGACATGGGAATACTTCAAATTATCTACCTTCAAAAGCCAAGTGTTTGAGTTGCTACCCAAGATTGGATTCCTGAGTCTGTGAAAACAAAGGTGTTCAGGGCTGGATAACAGGACGAAGGCTTTTCCCAGCTGTAGAATTCAAGTATGATGAAAGGGAGATGCGACAGAATATAAAACAAATTGTGCCACTGGAGAGTGGAAAATACAGATTTGAAAGTTAAGTGTCTGGAACAAGAGAGATATGAGTCACTGGAATTTACAAGTTACTATAGGAAACAAAGATAAAGAGATCACGAGAGGAGTAGTAACACGTAGCAAAATGGCATTTTGTTAACTGCAAAACTAGATGATGGCAGAAACTGTTCATCAGCTCAGGAAAGGGGTAGTAATTATGGAAGACAACAGCAGATAATAACATTTACGGAGAGACCTACAGGGACAAAATTGGGTGTTTGGCAATTATGTCAAATGGTAGCACAGATTTTTCTTCCCCTTCAAAATGGTAAATCAGAGGAAATCAGGTCTGGAGGGTGTTGAGCTTCTCTCATAGGTGAGACAATGAAGCCTGGTTTGCTAGAGGGCAATGGTGTTCCAGCCAGGAAAACTGCTTTTCTCTGTACCAAACAGCATGTTTCTCATATGTTAAGGTGGAAAACACATCTGGGTTTTTTAACTTTTGTGTGTGGATGTAAAATGTAATACATGTGAGGAAAAGTACATAAATGTCTAAATAACCACTACTCACGGCGAGAAAGATAACGTTGCCAGCCAGCCCTTTAATGTATCCCTTCCCAAACACACATCCCTCCTTCCCACAGAGGTACTTTATTATTTTAATGTAAAAATCCTCTTGCTTTACCTTGTAATTTTATTACCTATGTATACTACCTAAACAGTATAGTTCAGGTTTATTTAATTTGGAACTGTATATATTTATGTGGCTATAAATAGAAATGAAACCACTTCCTAAGTCTTTCTTGGGTCTGCGTTCTTTTGTACAACATTATTTTTTGTTAGATACACTTACATTTTTGTGTGTAGGTGTAGTTTTTTCACTCCATTGCCACATCACACCCCATCATATGAATGGGTCACAATTTATCCATTCTATTGTTTAAAGACAGTTTGGTTTGTGGCAGAGATTAATAGCAAATAGCAAGAAAACCCCTGATTTCTCTTGGTACCGCTTCTTTCTGGAAACATCTAGACTACATTTCCCAGGTTCCCTTTCAGTAAGGTATGGACCTGGGTTCTGGCCTGGCCCATAAGAACTTCCCATGTATGATCTTCCATGATGTTTGCTCTCCATCTAGACTGGAGTTGACCTCGGAGTGGCTGTGGAAGCGCAAGGTAGAGAAACGCTCGGTTCCTGAGTCATCATTAAGATGAGAGCTATCCAGGAAAGACCCTGATTCAGAGCATCACACTGGGCTATTATGGGAGTCAAAAGTAAACTTTCATTGTATCAAGCCCCTGAGATTTCATAGGTTACTGTAACAGCAGCCAGCTTCACCTTAACTTATACAGAGTTGTTTCCACTTTGGTCAATCATGAGCAATGCTGCTATGAGCAGTCTGGAACACATATCTTACTATATACATAGTGTGCATTTCTGCAGGGTATATACTTGGGAGTGGAGCTGCTGAATCAAAGCCTCTGCATGTCTATGAGGGAGTATCAATCTACTTCCATGGTTGACCAATTTACTCGCTGTCTGCAGTGTCTGAGAGTTCCTGTACTCCACATTCTTGCCAATACTTGATATGACCAGAATTTTTACCTCCTGCCAAACTCAAGGGAATGTAGTAGTTTCTCACCATAGTATAAAATGTGCTTTTCTTTAATCACTGAGATTACCCATATTTTCATGTGTCTATTGGCCATTTGGATTTCCTCTTTTATGAGGTCCCTAAGTTTTTGCCAAATTTTTTCTTGGGTTGTCTTTCCCCTGTGGTATGTAGGATTTCCTTATTTACTATAGTCACTAGGTCTTCATTAATTTTATTCATTGCAGTTATCTTTATCTATTTATGGAAAAGATGGTCTTTTCAGTATTTTTATGCCATCTTTGGTAAATGTAGTTGTAATGTAGTGGAATTTATGATCTTTTCCTTTATGGTTAAATGTATTTTTTTAAGTGTCTTGATTAAGAAATCCTTCTTTACCCTGATATCATAAATATATTCTCTTCTCTTATAAAATCCTTATAGCTTATCTTCAGCAACTGGTGTTGCAAAACTGGACAGCTACATGTAAGAGAATGAAACTGGATTATTGTCTAACACCATACACAAAAGTAAACTCAAAATAGATCAAAGACCTGAATGTAAGTCATGAAACCATAAAACTCTTAGAAAAAAACATAGGCAAAAATCTCTTGAATATAAACATGAGCAACTTTTTCCTGAGCACATCTCCTCAGGCAAGGAAAGCAAAATAAAAAATGAACAAGTGGGACTACATCAAATTAAAAATAAAAAGCTTTTGTACAGCAAAGGACACCATCAGCAGAACAAAAATGCATCCTACAGTATGGGAAAATATATTTGTAAACAACTTATCTAGTAAGGGGTTAACATTCAAAATATATAAAGAGCTCACATGCCTCAACACGCAAAAAACAAATAACCTGATTAAAAAATGGGTGTAGGATCTGAACAGACAGTTCAACAAAGAAGAAATTCAGATGGCCAACAGGCACATGAAAAGATGCTCCACATCACTAGTCATCAGAGAAATGCAAATTAAAACCATAATGAGCTATCACCTCATACCAGTTAGGATGGCCAATATCCAAAAGACAAGAAACAACAAATGCTGGTGAGGATGCAGAGAAAGGGGAACCCTCCTACACTGCTGGTGGGAATGTAAACTAGATCAACCATTGTGGAAAGCAATATGGAGGTTCCTCAAAAAACTCAAAATAGAAATACAATTTGACCCAGGAATTCCACTCCTAGGAATTTACCCAAAGAAAACAAGGTCCCTGATTCAAAAAGACATATGCACCCCTGTGTTTATCACAACAATATGTACAATAGCCAAGATATGGAAGCAACCGAAGTGTCCACCAATAGATGAATGGATAAAGAAGAGGTGGTACATATACACAATAGAATATTATTCAGCCATAAAAAGAAAACAAATCCTCCCATTTGCAACAACATGGGTAGGGCTAGAGGGTATTATGCTCAGTGAAATAAGCCAGGCAGAGAAAGACAAGTACCAAATAACTTCACTAATTTGTGCAGTATAAAAACAAAGCAAAACTGAAGGAGCAAAATAGCAGCAGACTCACAGACTTGGAGAAAGGACTAGTGGTTACCAAAAGGGAGAGGTTGGGGAGAGTGAGTGGGGAGTGAGGGAGAAGGGGATTAAGAGTGACTATATTT
The DNA here is from genome assembly GCF_040802235.1 of Manis javanica. Classification (NCBI taxonomy): domain Eukaryota; kingdom Metazoa; phylum Chordata; class Mammalia; order Pholidota; family Manidae; genus Manis; species Manis javanica. Next base: position 109,478,586 of record NC_133163.1, on the reverse strand, counting down.
TGCAGTTATAATGTAGGTAGGTCACGAGGAAGACAGTATAGCACAGAGAAGACAAGTAATGACTCTATAGCATCTTACTACACTGATGGACAGTGACTGTAATGCTGGAGTAGGGTGGGTGGGGAGACTTGATAATATGGGTGAGTGTTGAAACCACAACATTGTTCATGTGAAACCTTCATAAGATTGTGTATCAATAATACTATAAAAATCCTTATAGCTTTGCCTTTTACATTTAATTTTTTTTGATATCATTAAGGTACAATTACTTGAACATTATAGTTACTAGACTGCCCCCATTATCAAGTCCCCCCCATATACCCCATTATAGTCACTGTCCATCAGTCTAGAAAGATGCTATAGAATCATTACGTGTCTTCTCTGTATATACTGCCTTTCCTGTGCCCCCCCTACATTGTGTGTGCTAATCATAATGCCCCATTTCCCCGTTATCTCTCCCTTCCCACTCACCATCCCCAGTCCCTTTCACCTTGGTAACTGTTAGTCCATTCTTGGGTTCTGTGAGTCTGCTGCTGTTTTGTTCCTTCAGTTTTTTCTTTGTTCTTATACTCCACAGATAACTGAAATCATTTGATACTTGTCCTCCTCCGTCTGGCTTATTTCACTGAGCATAATACCCTCTACCTCTATCCATGTTGTTGCAAATGGTAGGTTTGTTTTCTTCTCATGGCTGAATAATATTCCATTGTGTATATGTACCACCTCTTCTTTATCCATTCATCTACTGATGGACACTAAGGTTGCTTCCATTTCTTGGCTATTGTAAATAGTGCTGTGATAAACATAGGAGTTCATATGTCTTTTTCAAACTGGGCTCCTGCATTCTTAGGGTAAATTCCTAGGAGTGAAACTCCTGGGTCAAATTGTATTTCTATTGTGAGCTTTTTGAGGAATCTCCATACTGCTTTCCACAATGGTTGAACTAGTTTACATTCCCATCAGCAGTGCAGGAGGGTCCCCCTTTCTCCACATCCTCACCAACATATGTTGTTGTTTGTCTTTTGGGTGTTGACCATTCTAACTGGTGTGAGGTGATATCTCATTTGTGGTTTTAATTTCTCTGATGATGAGTGATGTGGAGCATCTCTTCATGTGCCTTTGGCCATATGAATTTCTCCTTCAGAGAACTGTCTGTTCAGCTCCTCAGACCATTTTTTACTTGGCTTATTTGCTTTTTGTTTGTTGAGGTGTGTGGGCTCTTTATAAAATTTGGATGTCAACCCCTTATCAGATATGTCATTTATTAATATATTCTCCCATACAGTAGGATGTCATTTTGTTCTATTGATGGTGTCCTTTGCTGTACAGAAGCTTTTTAGTTTGATATAGTTCCACTTATTCATTTTTGCTTTTGTTTCCCTTGCCCGGGGAGATGTGTTCATGAAGAAGTTGCTCATGTTTATGTCCAAGAGTTTTTTGCCTATATTTTTTTCTAAGAGTTTTATGGTTTCATGACTTACATTCAGGTCTGTGATCCATTTTGAGTTTACTTTTGGGTATGGGGATAGACAATAATCCAGTTTCATTCTCTTGCATGTAGCTGTCCAGTTTTGCCAACACCAGCTGTTGAAGAGGCTGTCATTTCCCCGTTGTATATCCATGGCTCCATTATCATATATTCATTGACCTTATATGCTTGAGTTTATATCTGGACTCTCTATTCTGTTCTACTGGTTTATGGGTCTGTTCTTGTGCCAGTACCAAACTGTCTTGATTACTGTGGCTTTGTAGTAGAGCTTGAAGTCAGGGAGCATAATTCCACCTGCTTTGGCTATTTGGGGTCTTTTGTCATTCCATATGAATTTTAGAACTATTTGCTCTAGTTCATTGAAGAATGCTGTTGGTATTTTCATAGGGATAGCATTGAATCTGTAGATTGCTTTAGGCAGGATGGCCATTTTGACAATATTAATTCTTCCTAGCCAAGAACATGGGATGAATTTCCATTTATTAGTGTCCTCTTTAATTTCTGTTAAGAGTGTCCCATAGTTTTTGGGGTATAGGTCTTTCACTTCCTTGGTTAGGTTTATTCCTAGACATTTTATTCTTTTTGAGCAATTGTGAATGGAATTGTTTTCCTGATTTCTCTTTCTGCTAGTTCATCATTAGTGTATAGGAATGCCACAGATTTCTGTGTATTAATTTTGATTCCCGCAGCTTTCCTGAATTCAGATATTAGATCTAGTAGTTTTGGAGTAGATTCTTAAGGGTTTTTTATGTACAATATCATGTAGTCTACAAACAGGGACAGTTTGACTTCTTCCTTGCCTATCTGGATGCCTTTTATTTCTTTGTGTTGTCTGATTGCCATGGCTAGGACCTCCAGTACTATGTTGAATAAAAGTGGGGAGAGTGGGCATCCTTGTCTTGTTCCCAATCTTAAAGGAATAGCTTTCAGCTTTTCGCTTTTAAGTATAATGTTGGCTGTGGGTTTGTCATATATGGCCTTTATTATGTTGAGATACTTGCCCTCTATTCCCATTTTGTTGAGAGTTTTTATCATGACTGGATGTTGAATTTTGTCAAATGCTTTTTCAGCATCTATGGAGATGATCATGTGGTTTTTGTCCTTCTTTTTGTTGATGTAGTGGATGATGTTGATGGATTTTCGAATGTTGTACCATCCTTGCATCCCTGGGATGAATCCCACTTGATGATGATGGATGATCTTTTTGATGTATTTTTGAATTCGTTTTGCTAATGTTTTGTTGAGTATTTTTGCATCTATGTTCATTGGAGATATTGGTCTGTAATTTTCTTTCTTTGTGGTGCCTTGCCTAGTTTTGGTATTAGAGTGATGTTGGCCTTGTAGTATGAGTTTGGGAGTGTTCCCTCCTCTTCTACTTCTTGAAAAACTTTAAGGAGGATGGGTATTAGATCTTCACTAAATGTTTCATAAAATTCAGCAGTGAAACCACCTGGTCCAAGGGTTTTGTTCTTAGGTAGTTTTTTGATTACCAGTTCAATTTCTTTGCTGGTAATTGGTCTATTCACATTTTCTGTTACTTTCTGGGTCAGCCTTGGAAAGTTGTATTTTTCTAGAAAGTTGTCCATTTCTTCTAGGTTATCCAATTTGTTACCATATAATTTTTCATGTTATTCTCTCATAATTCTATGTATTTCTGTGGTCTCTGTAGTGATTTTTCCTTTCTCATTTCTGATTCTGTTTATGTGTGTAGACTCTCTTTTTTTTCTTGATAAGTCTGGCTAGGGGTTCATCTATTTTGTTTATTTTCTTGAAAAACCAGCTTCTCTTTTCATTAATTCTTTCTATTGTTTTATTCTTTTCAATTTTATTTATTTATGCTTTAATCTTTATTATGTCCCTCCTTCTACTGATGTTGGGCCTCATTTGTTCTTCATTTTGTAGTTTCATTAATTGTGAGTTTAGACTGTTCATTTGGGATTGTTCTTCTTTCCTGATGTAGGCCTGTATTGCAGTATATTTCCCTCTTACTACATCCTTTGCTGCGTCCCACAGATTTTGTGTTGTTGAATCATTGTTCTCATTTGTCTCCATATATTGCTTCATCTCTGTTTTTATTTGGTTATTGATCCATTAATTATTTAGGAGCATGTTATTAAGCCTTCATGTGTTTGCGTGCTTTTTTGTTTTCTTTGTGTAATTTATTTCTAGATTTATACCTTCGTGATCTGAGAAGCTGGTTGGTACAATTTCAATCTTTTTGAATTTACTGAGGTTCTTTCTGTGGCCTAGTATATGATCTATTCTTTAAAATGTTCCATGTGCACTTGAGAAGAATGTGTATCCTGTTGCTTTTGGATGGAGTGTTTTGTAGATGTCTGTTAGGTCCATTTCTTCTAATACGTTGTTCAGTGCCTCTGTCTCTTCACTTATTTTCTGTCTGGTTAATCTGTCCTTTGGAGTGAGTGGTGTGTTGAAGTCTCCTAAAATGAATGCATTGCATTCTATTTCCTCCTTTAATTCTGTTAGTATTTGTTTCACATATCTAGGTGATCCTGTGTTGGGTACATAGATACTTATAACAGTTATATACTCTTGTTGGACTGACCCGTTTATCATTATGTAATGTCCTTCTTTGTCTCTTGTTCCTTTCTTTGTTTTGACGTCAATTTTGTCTAATACAAGTACTGCAACTCCTGCTTTTTTCTCCCTGTTAGTTGCATGAAATATCTTTTTCCATCCCTTTACTTTCAGTCTGTGTATGTCTTTGGGTTTGAAGTGACATTCTTGTAGGCAGCATATAGACAGGTCTTGTTTTTCAGTCCATTCAGTGACTCTATGTCTTTTGATTGGTGCATTCAGACCATTTACATTTAGGGTGATTATTGAAAGGAATGTACTTATTGTCATTGCAGGCTTTAGATTCGTGGTTACCAAAGGTTCAAGGTTAACTTCCTTACTATCTAACAGTCTAATTTAACTCACTTCATGTGCTATTACAAACACAACCTAAAGGTTCTCTCTTTTTTTTTTCCTTTGTTTTCTTCCTCCTCCATTCTTTGTATGTTCTGAATCATATTCTGTACTCTTTGTCTATCCCTTGGGTGACATCTATTTAGCCTTAGCAACACTTCCATCTATAGGATTCCCTCCAAAATGCACAGTAGAGGTGGTTTGTGGGAGCTAAATTCTCTCAACTTTTCCTTATCTTATAATTGTTTAATCCCTCCTTCAAATTTAAATGATAACCTTGCTGGGTATAGTATTCTTGGTTCAAGGCCCTTCTGCTTCATTGCATTAAATATATCTTGTCACTCCCTTCTGGCCTGTAAGGTTTCTGTTGAGAAGTCTGATGATAGCCTGATGGGTTTTCCTTTATATATGATCTTTTTTCTCTCTCTAGCTGAATTTAAAAGTCTGTCTTTATCCTTGATCTTTGCCATTTTATTTATTATATGTCTTGATATTGTCTTCCTTGGGTCTCTTGTATTGGGATATCTGTGCCCCACCATGGCTTGAGAGACTATCTCTTTCCCCAGATTGGGGAAGTTTTCAGCAATTACCTCCTCAATGACATTTTCTATACCTTTTTGTCTCTCTTCTTCTGGTACCACTATAAAACGAATATTGTTCATTTGGATTCATCCCACAATTCTCTCAATATACTTTCATTCTTAGAGATTCTTTTTTCTCTTTGTGCCTCAGCTTCTTTGTATTCCTTTTCTCTAATTTCTATTCCATTTACCTTCTCTTCTACTACATCTAATCTGCTTTTAAATCCCTCCATTGTATGTTTCATTTCAAATATGGAATTTCTTAATGATTGAATGTCTGACTTAAATTCATTCCTGAGTTCTTGAGTACTTTTCTGTACCTCCATAAGCATGTTTATGATTTTTATTTTGAACTCTCTTTCAGGCAGATTGGTGAGTTCAGTTTCATTTGACCCTTTTTCTGGGGTTTGTGAGATTTTGGTCTGAACCATTTCTTTTGACATTTCATATTTCTGTGTGGTGCCCACTAGTGCCCAGAAGCTCCAGTGTCTGGAGCTGCTGAGCCCCTAGAGTGAGGTTGGGGGTCATAGGGGAGCAGAGCTGGTGCCTGGGGTGAGGAGAGGTGTGTTTCCTGGTTCCCATCTGCGTTGACTATCTCTGGTGTCAGCGCCAGTGGGCCGAGCACCCAGGTGTAAGCCTCTGTGCTTTGCTTCTCTAGCTGTTGTAGGTGGGGCCTCCCTCTGGCTGGCCTGATGCCAGCACAGTGACTGCAGGTTTGTGAACCAGTGTTGGCAGGCCTGGAGGAAGGCACAGCAGCCTGTGTGTTACAGTGGGGGTCCTCAGAGCTGAGTAGGCTGCCACGGGGATGGGGCCCCTGAAGCTTCTCAAAGCTCCCAACCAGCTGGGCAGAGCACGCCCAGACAACCTTGTCCAGCTCTCCCCTTCCCTGCACAGCAAGCTTTCTCCAAACCCTGCTCCTTCAGCAGCCCTCTCGCTGCCAGGAATCCTCTCCATCTCACCTCTCACACCGCCATCTTGAATTCTCAAAATCGATTCCCTGGCTTCAGCCACACAGTTCTCCCTCTTAGAGGCAATGATTGTTAGTTGTGTTGAAAGGAGACCTATCTCCCTAACCCACTCAGGCTTCTCCAATTCAGGGTAGTCATGAGTCTGCTGATACGTAAGCTATTCCGGAAAGCTGGATAGAGCCCTAGACTGATACTTGCTAAGGCTGCGCTCTAGTCCTGACCTTGAGAGAACAGCTTTTTTTTTTTTTACATTTAATTGTTAAATACATCCATATTTACTATTTGCATGTTGTATGAGATAGGGATCCAATTTCTGTTCTTCCCATATGGGTACCAGATTGTTCCACTATTATTTGTTGAAAAATCTGTCCTTTTTCCACTGTTTTGCTTTGCTGCTCCTTTTGTTTTTTGTGTGCATATATGTCAGGATCTATTGGGGGGCTTTCTTATTTGTTCCAATGGTCTTTTTGTTTCCCTGTACATTAATTCAACAAATACCTTGATCAGCATAGCTTTCATAGTGTCCATAAAGCAGAACTTCCCAAGAATTCTTTTTCCAAAGTGTCTTGGATTTTTGAAATCCTTCACATTTCCATGTGAATTTTATGATCATCTTGAATTATTGCAAAATAACCTGTTGAGATTTGAACTGGGATACCATTAAATCTGTAAATACATTTAGAGAGTATTGACAACATTATTGAGTTCTCCAATTTGTGAATATGGTATAGTCCTCCAAATATTTAAATCTTCATGAAAGTTTCTCAGTTGATTTTTGTATATTGATTTTGTATCTAGAAACTTCCCAAATGCATGTTAATTCTAATAACTTATCTGTAGATTAAGAAAAATTTCTACTTACACATCATATTATCCATGGATAACTAAATTTGTTTCTTCCTTTCCAGTCCTTATAATTTTTCTTTTTCTTGCTATATTGTCTAAGACCTCCAGTACAAGGTTTAATGGAAGTGGTCATAGCAAGCATCCTCATCTAGTTCGCAGTCTCAAAGGGAAAACTCTTAATATATTGCTATTAAATATAATATTTGCTCTAGGATTTTTACAGATATCCCTTATCAGATTAAGGAATTTTCCTCCTAATTCTAGTTTGCTAAGAATTACTTTGATTATCAAATGTTAAGCTTACATACTGATAAAAATCCCACTTGATTATAATGCATTATTATCCTCTTCAAATATTACTGAATTTTGCTTACAAATAATTACTTCAGGATTTTTGCATTGATGTTTATGAGTGAGATTGGTCTAATATTTACCTTTCTCATCTATGGTCCTTGTGAAGTGTTAGAATACAAGTCATGCAAATTTCATATGAACTGGGGATATGTCCTCTTTTTCCACTCTCTGAAGTTTGTGTAAAAGCATAACTATATCTTAATTTTGTTTAGTTAAAACTTGCTACAGAAGACAGCACAGCCTAGTGTTTTCTTTATCAGAAGATTTATTAAAGTATTGATTCAGTTTTGCAATTATTCAGGTTTTCTATTTCTTCTTGGGGCATTCAGACTTTTCCAGGGATGTGTTTATGTAATACAAATCACCAAATATATAGACAGGAAATGGTTCATAATATCCTCCTTCTCTGTTAATTAATTGAAGAATATATAGTGATGTTCCGCTCTTCATTCTTCATATTCCTTATTTGTGCCCTTTCTTTTTCTTGATCGGTCGTCTCAGCTATAACTTGTCAATTTTATTAACCTTTCAAACAACCAACTTTGGTTTGTTGATCTTTTATATTGCATATTACTTTTCTATTTCATAAATTGTCCCTTATCTTTCTTAATTCCTTTCTTTGAATTTATTTTGCTATTCCCTTCTATTTGTTTTTATAGCTGTTTTTTTATCTAATTTAATGCCCACTTGGTAAAAGAAAATAATAGTTATATCATCTGCTTTCTCAAGGAATTGAGGACAGGTGAAATCTTACCAGGCATGAACTTGCATTGAAAGTTATACAAAGAACTGTGAGCTCCAACACTGGAGCTGTTCATTCAAATATCACTTATTGTACAAATAGATAAGAATAGATTCAGCTGTAATTTATTTTATAACTTAGAAAGGAATACAAAAGTTCCCCTACAGCGTAGGGGTTTGGTTTCTGATAATTGGTTTTGAAAGAAATTTTGAAAATAAGAAATTTGGGACTCAAGGGGAAAAATTTGGGAAACCAAGAGAAGAAGCAAATCTATAAAAGCTTATTAAATAGTAATATATTTACTAAGCTAAAACAGAGACAAAATTCTCAATGAAGGCAATCTCAATGACATTTTATATACTTCAACTAGTAAAAATGAAACTGTATCATTGGTTTCCAGTGACTAATTTTTTCTATAGAAACTTTTTTTCAGTTTCAGTAGAAGACTTGTAAATTCATTGTGTGTGTGTATGTGTTTGTGTGTTTACAGATATGCATACTAAGCAGTCTTATTGATTGGGTCTTTTATCTCTCAATGTCAGATACTTTGCTGTATTTATTGCTCAAGAATTATTGGGTTCACCTCCAACAATTATCTTCATTTACTACTCCACAGATATGATTGAAATTCATTTATAAGCTCTTCGTTCGTTCGTTCGTTCCTTCCTTCCTTCCATGAACACTCTATTGAGTGCCTACTCTTTACCGTCCAGGTATTGTTCAGGGACTGAGGACAAAACAGAGAAAAATTCCAGCTCTTACAATGAAGCTTACACATCTAGTGGGAGTAGGTAGAGAAGACTAGGATAAATAAATAAAATACAAAGGTCATATGGTGGCGAGTGCTATGGAGAAACATAAATCAGGTAAAGGGGACAGGGAGTTCTAGGGGGTGAAAAAAATAGGATTGAGATAAGTTTGCGATTTGGTGGGAAAGACCTCACTAGGAAGGTGATATTCAAGTAAATGCTTAAGCAAAATGAGGGAAGATCGTGTGGATATGGGGAATCTGGTGTAGAGAACATTCCAGGTGGAGGGAAAGAGTGTAAATGCCAGGTCATGTGTCCTTGTAGACCATGGTAAGACTTTCAGTCTGAGGAAAATGGGAAAACATGGATAGGTCATAAGCAGACAAGTGACATGATATGACTTATGCTCTAAAAGTAATAATATTTTAGTAATTAATAGTGTAGCTATAGTTGAGAACAGACCAAAGGAGGGCGAAGATGGAAGCAGGAAGACCAGTGAGGAAGCTTGGAATAGAATTAGATTCTAGATGTGTGTTTTGAAGAGAGTGAGGACAGGCTTTGTTGAAGGATCAGTTGAGGAGTGTGGAATAAAGCCCGAGGTCAAGGGTCACTCCCCAATTGTTTGGCTTGAACAGTTAGAGGAGTAAAGTTGATATTAACAGAGATCGGAGCAATTGTAGAAAGAGTAGGTTTGGAAGAGCAGATGAGGAGCTGAGTCTTGGATATGCTAAATAAGGGTGTAAGTCATCCAGGTGAGGCCACTAGGTATTCGAGTCCATATTGAGGTGCAAGGTAGGCTGTCACTATGGATTTGGGAATTATAAGCATGTATATTTTCTGCAGCCTTATCATAAAAATATCTCTTCCTTCTCCATCAATGCTTTTATCTCACAATTCTCCCCAGAATCCCACTTTTTCCTTTTTTCTAGTTGTTCTAAACAAGAATGATTTTGCTCTCCTGGAAATAAAATTTTCTGATATGGTTAATTGATAAGAAATAGCAGCAATGTTCACACTAAGATATGAATTTCCTAAAAACCTATATGAACCCTCCATCAAAATAGAAATGTAAATTTAAAAAGTAAGACAGAGCAAGACAAATACGTGATTATTAAGTATCTACAAATCCATTACAAGCTTAAGTCCATAACATAAAGAGTAAGAATTTAAAACCTTAAATACCGAGGCTCATTTGGTGCCATCTCTCTAATTTCAGTTTAATATCAGTCCCTGCTAACCTAAATGTTGGTTTTCCATTTTGCTTCAAGAAGACTTTTTACATCCTCTCATGGTTGCTCATGGCTTTTGTACCAGTTTTCTTTCCCAGGGCCTCCAGCGGCCAAGGGTACTGAGTACAGCTGGGCAGCCAAAAAAAGCTTTTGGTTTCTCCTTTTTTGTTCAAGGCCAGTCTTGTTCAGAGACTGAGACTGTCTTTGCTAAGAATTTATTGAACACACGTTCGTTGCAGGAATTATAATTTTTAATAATAATATTTCATAAGCCAGTAATATACAGGAGAATGTCCCTTAATAAGCCATTAAAGAAATAACATACTGGAAAACAATAATAGATTAATTACACCATTGTTCCCAGAAAATATAGGAGGTGAAGGAAATTAAGTCCGAATTCAAGTGAAGTGTTTCTTTCTGAGTTGGTTCTTGGTAGAATCAACCCTTCCAGCTAACAGCTGGGTTACTACCGGCATAGGTCCCCTACTGCCAGGGCATGTAGCTAGGGGCGGATGGCACTGGTGTTGGCAGCAAGGAGGGCTGCTTTGAAGGATTAGCATTGCCAAGGCAGGAACGGATGTCCCTTCTCCTTCTGAAACCTCTGCAGTTTAACACCACTGCCAACCAAGAGTGGCCCGGCCATGGCAGCGAGTGTCTTGAGATCTTTGAAAGCCATTTAGATCAGCAAAGAGTAGACTTGCCCAGACCAAATGCTCTTGGCAAGTCCTCACAAATTCTTGGTATTTAAAGGTAAAATATCCCTGTTGTATGGCCACCCTTCCTTCTGTTCTTACTGATAAGTGCCCTGTGGTGCCCATCAGCAATTGAGCTTCTTAGTGCATATTAACAACAGATGATGACAACATCCTGATACAGCTTCCACAATGTAAACAAATTCACCCTTAGATCAAATAACTTCACTTTAGTCATAAACAAGTGGATGATCTGAAATCAGAACAGATCTTTCACAACATCTCCCCACAGCTTACAGTGTAAAAAATGTTTATCACATGTAACTCTTACTCTTACTTCTCACTAAATAAACACACCTGGGTAAAACTTCTCCTTGCCATTCCTGGTATTGGCCAAGTCAGAGAAGTCAGAAGAAAGGTCAAAATACTTTCCTTTCTCCTCATTGCTTAATAATGCAGCACTGATAGTCTTCCAATTAGGAGACATATTTGAAATATTTCAATATATCTTTCTATTCTTTTCTCTCTAGATATTCTATTTGCCTTTCCATCTATCTCTCTCTCTCTCTCTCCGTGTATCCAGCCACCCATCCATCCATCTACTTAACAATAAACCAAGGTTCTTCATAGTTTCCAAACTGCTTTTATTGTGGTATTCTCACAGCAATGTACTGTAGAAGGAAAAAAATTTCTGGATTTATACAGTCTAGGCCAAGTGATTTTAAGAAAAAAATGGTTATGTATTTTACTTATCCTCTTCCTAATTTACTCTTTCCCTCTCCTTTCAGATGCCCCCAGTCCCTAGTGTCTCCAATCCTGTGCTTTTTTCCCATGTTATAATAATATGTTGTAGCCTTTTAGCCATGGCCACAGGCAGCTCCTGGGAATTTACTTTATCTCTTTGTTCCAAGTTATACCCAAACATGCCCCAAAATCCACTTCTAGGAACTTGAAAAACTGCAGTTACTAAAAGTCTCTCATGCAATCTTCAGTAAAGAAATTGAGGAAAACTGGGATCTTCTTTCAATATTGGGAATTCCCGTTCCCTCTGACCTCAAAGTCTTTCATGGTAATTCTCTCCTTTCTTCCTTTTATCTTATCTGTTGGTGGCAGGTGTCATTCCCCCTGCCGATCTAGTCCCTCTCCTGTGCCTTGGAGCCCACAGCCTCTTCTCAATTGCATGTCGAATCTCTCTTCTGCTAGCTCCTGTCCTCTGCTCTATAACATGTTTAGATGTCTCCAGCTCCATCAAATACCTTCTCTGTTAGCTCCTGCTAATAGCACCATCGCTGCCACACACATTTCCTGTGACTTCTGCTTGCTCACTATCTTCTCACTCCTTAGCCCTTAGCAGTCTGGTTTACACCCTCACTGCCCCTTTCAAGATTATCAGGACCCAAAGCAGCAGACTTCTCTTAGAATTTACTATTCTCCATTCTTCGTAGCATATAACACCAGATGAAGTTTGACAGGAGCTGTTGACAGTTAAGGCAGGTTTTGTTAGGGAAAACCTGCTGGTTGGTAAGGAACTTGGTTTACTTACGGCACTCTGGTCCTCGGTCTTATACCAGAATCAGACTTTTTCTCTGTACCCAGAGATGAAAATACCATACCGGGAATAAGTTGACACTCGCTACACTCCCAATTAGTTATGGAGAGCCAAATTATTAATACAATGGTAAGTAGAACTTCATTCTTTCCAGAAAAGCATTATAGTCACAATGTGCCTTTTAAGCATTAGCTACTATGTCCTGGAGTGGAACAGAAAGGCTGTGAAATTAAATAGATATGGTCTTGAATCTGACTCCATCTCATTAATGAGTTTAATTTTGGAGATTTGATTAACTTCTCTGGCCCTCAGTTTCTGTTTCTATAAAAATAAGTATATTACCTGTTTTGGAGGATTATTGTAAAATTTATCAACGTGTCACAGTAATATCACATACAAGGGGCTTAATGCCATCATTGTCATCATCACCATGAAACATTTGAACACTCAGACATGCCAAGCATGGTAGCTGACTTTGTGCTCAAGAAGTCTTCAGTGAAGTGCAGATGACAGAGATAATCAGCCCAGTGCAATGTGCGAACTTGCATGGAAATTGGTCAGACCCATTATGCATGTATGCAAGAAACACTGCTTATCTGCTTAGGGTTTCCCTCTCATCTTTGCTAGAATGATTCAGGCCATCCTCTATGTCTCAGGCTAAACATCGCACTTTTCTGGAAGCAATTTGCTGCCAGGTGCTCCTGTACTTACTGTTTCCTAATATAGTTTGCCTTGTGGAATATAAGAAAGAGCATAGACTTTGGGGTCAGACCTGTTAGAGGGGGAATGTCTAATTCTGATGGAGATTCTTCCCTGAAGAGTAGAACTGATGGTTGTCATCCCTGAGGATGTACAAGGATGAGATACCTCGCAGTAGGATACTATGCCAACCAGTATGCTTGCACCACACAGTCTCTCAACAAATGTTGGCTTCTTTCCTTCATGGTTCTAAATCACAGGTATGTAAAAAAAAAAAAAGAATTTTAAGAACCTCTTAAACTCCCAAAGGCTGACCTGCAGTTGGCATGCACTCTTTCAGCCAAATTTCCACTTCCTACAACTATATTACTCAGCAAAGATCACTTATAATAATGTTTTGACCAAAGACAATATAAGAGATGGCATCAAAGACTGACTCACTAACATTTCAAACAAGTTAGAATACTAAAATAAAAATGCATATTAGAGTTCAAATTCAATATGAAGAATTAGAATGGAAAGTGTAATTCAGTTATCTCTCAGTTACCCAGAAAACAGTTTGTCACAGTGCCTCATGATTCCCAAACACACTGCATAGTTGAGATTAGAGGGCAAATCTGTCTTCATTTGCTTTGCTGTTGGCTTTGTTTGGTGACATCATTTTTAATGTCCTTATCACAAGAGCGCATAACTTTGCAGAAGGTAGACTTTTCCACCAGGAAGAGAAGAATAAATGTCTTTTTTAAACCTCCTATCTTTAATTGATAAAGTTATGAACTGTTACTGATTGTACTATTCAGCCACCTTCCTTTTTTAATTCACAGCAGCAAAAGGGTTGACTGTATACAAACCTTGTACAAGCTTAAATTCCTGTCATAAAGGTCAAATTTAACAATAGATGCTGCTCAGCCATATCATTTGTGGGTTTTTTTTTTTAAGAAACAGAAATACAGGCTATTTCATAGTGAGATTGCTAGCATTTTCACTGGAATTTCATAATAAGCATGGATTTTAAAGCATATAACTAATCATTTAGGACGTGGTGAGAATTATAATTCTGTCCCTTAGAGGAGGCATTTCAGGCAGAATTAGGCATTCCGTCTGTCAAGTTAGTCTGATTCCAGTGCCTGTGCTCTTTCTAATATATCACAGGTTAAATCTGTTTAAACATATTCTCTTCAAAAGTCTGCATGTGTCTGTGTGTGTGCACACGTGTGTGCGCCTGTGTGTGTGTATGTGTGTGGCACACCAAGGTATCAAACAGTGGTTTTTATGAACAGATTAAATTCAGTAAATTTGAGGAACATGGACAGTGTTTCCCAAATATTAAATTGTTTTAAAATAAATCTAAGACTATAATTTCTGTGAAAAGACATTCTTGGTTTGAAGTGGGATAAAAGCCTCATTTCTCACTCATGTTAGTACAAAACATTGCAGTTGCCATTTTATGAACTTGACATGATCCTGACATAGGACAGTAGATGTGGTTTGGTGAAAGATTCTCTAAAACTAAAGCTGGCAATTTTATTACCACAGTTTAAGTATCAGAAATGGTGATAAAATTTGACTTTGTTGGTGATATTAAGTAGTTGGATAACTTTGAGAGTAAACAGAAAAGTCAATATATAGTATTACACCAGTACGATCTCACTTCTTATATATCACTCTTGATTACTTTCTTTCTTTATTAGGATGACTTACTGCCCTGGTTGGCCTGAGACTTAACTGGTTTTAGCTCTGTGAGTTTCCCTCAGTCCCAGGCAAATAGGGGTCATTGGTCACCCTATTTGTAACCCTAGACATAAAGTAGTCAGTACCTCTGAAAAGCATTCAGAATATTATCCAAAATGTCTTTTTTGAAAAGGATAGGATGACATACAATGTTTTTTTTTCTTTTTTGGGGTGGGGAAGGGTAATTAAAGAATTTGTCAGTTGAACTGGGTAGTTTATATCAAAATAAATAATGTCACATTTTCCTTTCAAATCTAAATATTTGTGATTTTGAATCGGGGGCACCCCGGTATTCTCTGCCTCTACAACTCTCCCTTCCTCCTCTACCCCTATTGTTTTTATGAGCTCATTTTCCCGTGAAGTGTACTCTGGGATATAAACTTAACAAAGCAATTGAGATGGGCAGATTCCTGAACCGCTTTGTTTGTGGAAAGAGAAAACCAACATTGCAGGCAGTGAGTCTTTATTTCCCTACAAAACTTGTTGTGCCTCATCAAAGCTGAAACCCCCAAAAGCAACAAGCTTAAACTGGGCAATAAAGAGAACTCCTCAGTTTGTCGACAAAGTGGAAAAATCGCCTTTACTGGTGAATTCCAACTCCTCAAATTAAGACTCTTATCCCTATCCATGTTTGCTGTGTGTCCTAGCCACAACTGCCTTCTGGATTGCGGGTTACTTTGCTGTAGAGCAAGTCCCTAGTAGGCTCTCTGTTCAAAGCTGCCGCTGGCTGAGAGTCTCGGAGGTTTATGGTCTGACATTGCTGGCTTGCCCTGTGCTGCCCAGCTGCTGAAGCAATGCTAGGGGCAAAAGGTGACTAGGTCACTTCTACTCCACCTGCTTCTGTTGTTGTTTCTTTTAAATCCTCTTAAACACACTTGTAAGTGTGAATTTTGCGACCACGGCCTGGCCAAAGAACACCCTCAGAGGCAGCTGCAGCCTGTTCAAAGAGATGGGCTGAGGGTGAACATCAGACTCTCCTCATAGCTGTTCACAGGCTCTCACTAATCAGGCAACCAGGTGGTTAGTGCCGCTGTTAACTGTGTGGACTTGTGAGCGTGTTCCTTTGCCCACTGACTGCAGGAAGTGGGCAGCCAGAACCACGGAAATCTAAATTTCTTCCATCCAGGGATAAGTTGGGAAGTTAGAAATTTCCCTTTGCCTCCTACTTAAAATGCTAGGCTGGGATGGACTGTTAAAGTCAGCTAGCAGATATCCAGAGTTACCTGCAAGACCAGACAGCTTAGCTTGCAGCAGTGAACTCTTGCTGCATGGCAGAATACCCCTTTGGTAGTGAAAACTGAGATGGTGTAATGGCTACAAGGAAGGACAGTGGAGCTAGTCCACCTGGGTTAAATGGCCAATCCCCCACTTTTATCTGTGTGATCTTGAACTTGGCTTCTCTCTGCCTCTCAGTTTTTCCATTTGTAAAGTAGGGATATAATAGTAACTTCCTCAGAGAGTAAAAGCACTTAAGAGTAGTGCTTGACATAAAGTAAGAGCTGTATAATCCTTAGCTGATAGAAATATTATTAATCACAAACCTAGCAGCTCATCAGATGACCTGATAGGGGCCTCAATTCTTAGGATAACATTCATAAATTTGCCATTGATCACTGTTGCTGTAATGGAGTGAATGTCCGTGACCCTCCAAAATTCATAACCCCTCACTGTGTTTGTATTAGGAGGTGGGGCCTTTAGGAGGTGATTAAGTGATGAGGGTGGAGCCCTCATGAATGAATTGGTGAATTCATTGTGGATTCATTGGTGAATGGGATTGGGGCCCTTATAAAGGGAACTCCAGAGAGCTCTTTTGCTTTCTTTCTGCCATGGGAGGGAACAGTGAGAAGCCAGTGTCCCAGAAGAGGGCCCTCACCCGAACCCTCCTGAGCTGGCACCCTGATTTCGGGTTTCCAGTCTCCAGAACTGTAAGTAATAATTTCTGTTGTTTATAAGCCACTGAGTCTTTGGTAATTTATTGTAGCAGCCTGAACAGGCTAAGTTAGTAGACAATATTCTGCTTACTATGGTCCTCGTTCTAAATAAGCATTTTACACATTCTATCTCGTTTAAACTTTATTAAACCCAATGAAACTGCTGTTACCATTGTCTCCATTCTATCTGGGAGGAAACTGAGGCTCAGCCAGGCTAAACATGATGCCCAAGTTCACTAACTAGCAAATGAGAGCTGGGATTCACACCCAGGTGTGGTTTTAGATATGAGTTGATGCCATAAGGGGTTGAGACTTTAGTGGATATTAAGATAGGGTGTATTTATTTTTGCACATAGGACAATGGTGAATCTTTGAGGGCTGACTGTTGTAGATTGAATAATTGTTCTCCAAGAGCCTGTGAATCCCTAGAACCTGTAAATGTTACTTAATGTGATAAAAAAAAAAAAGGACACTGCAGATATGATTATGTTAAGAATCCTGAGATCAGGAGATTTCCTGAACTATCCAGGTCTGTCCTCTCTGCAATCATATGTACCCTTAAAGAGGAAGGCAGAGGGAGATTTGCACACAAAAAGAGAAGGTGGTGTGATCGCAGTGGCAGAGATTGGAGAACGTGATGGCACGGAAGCCAAGAAGGCTGGCAGCCACCAGGAGCAGAAGGTGCAGGCGGCGCAGGCGCAGCTTCTCTCTAGAGTCTCCTGACTGCACTACACACCCGTGTCTCGAACACAGGACATTTATTATTATGGGAACTGGTATATAGGGAGCTGCTTGGAATGGTAAACCTGATAGCTTACTATGGCTGACCAAATAACAGCAGCGAAGCTATAGGCCAAACATAAAAAGAGCTGTAAGAAGTCTGACATGGAAGGCAGGCCACATCATCAAAGACAGAAACTACTCCTCACTACAAAACCGGGATATAGTCCTTCCTTTTCATCCATGAATAACCCAAAATTCAGGGAGGTTAAGACACTTATAAAAGGTCACACAGCTAGTAAATGTTGCCTGTTAGATCTGAATCTTGATCTTGCTCATCCCAAGGACCCCAGGCTTAAACTCCCAGTTCAGTCTTAATATTTGTATGTTACCCAGTGTTTCTTGACATTTGGTGTGTGTAATAATCCACCTGGACTGTTTGTTAAAGATTACAATTCCTATGTCCAGCTGCTGGGATTGATACAGCAGGTTCAGAGTGGGACCCAGGTGCCTGTGTGTGCTTTTTTTTAAAGTATCCCAAGTGATTCTCACATTAAGCAGGATAGAGACCATACCCCGAAACATCTGGCCTACGTTTTATGCAGGATTTGTGAATGGGGAAGATGTCCTTTGCTTCAAGAGCCTGTTGAAACAGTGGGAGACAATGAGAAGCTTAACAGCTTTCCAGAGACAGACTTTTGGGGCTCAGGCTGGCGGTCAGCTGGAGGACTTGTGACTTCTGTTGGCATTCCAGCAAGATCCTGCTAGGATCAGGAGCAGCTGACTGTCTCAGAGGAGCACCTGGTTCCTCTCTAACCCCTCCCAAATCCCATAGATCCCACTCGGATTCTACAGACAATCAGAGAAATGGATTCAATGTTATAAGGAGGACCCAATTCTAGGGTCAAATTTTGCAAGAACAGCCAAATACTGCTGCAGTGGCCGTCAGCTTTGCCCCCTTTGCAGCCTTCCTGAAAGAGATCGTTAAAAACTTACTTATCTGTTGATCTGGCTCTCAGCTGCAGGATGCCTTATGCTACCCCGGCTCATAATGGCAGCTTTGAAGTCTAGCGCAAGTGTGAATTTATTGTTTTGTAAAGACCAGATTCCTGAACAGGTCATAAATTACCTTGTTAGACAAAGGCTTCTGGGGAAATGTAATGTGTTGAAATCCTTCAGTGGGTGATTATCCTAACACGTTTCTGGCAGAGCAAATAACTAGCACACAGACACCAAAACCCAACAGCTGCCGAACTCAAGAGAAGCTGTAGCTAGGCTGTGCTTTGAAATCCTAGTTGACCTTTTTCCTAGGTGAGAAGGAGAGAGAACAGCAATTTTCGAAAATTGGCTTCCCACTCCTGATCTTGTATAGCAGGAGTCTGCGTTGGGAATCCAGTGAAATGTAGCTAATTGCCATTTAATGGATTTTGGTGGCACTGTTGTCCTGGATGGTAAGAGGATTCCTTTGCATTGTTGGATCATGGTCTTTTCTGGGCTCCCACCTTTCCTGTCTGTCTCGGTGACCTTCCCAGAGTTATAACTGGCACAATTAGCTCTTTGACACCGGTCACTGATTGGTCATTATCTGATGGTACTTAGGGCCTGTCCAGACCTGGTATGAAATACTAGCCTCTGTTAGGAACCTCATCGTCCTTTCTTCTCTCCTGCAGTAGAGTTTTGCTATTTTTAGTTAGATGGAGGACCTTGAATTAACTCAAAAGGCAAACTGAAGATCAGGTCACAATCTGGGCTGTAATCTTCCTTTTAAAGTAATATTTTAAAATGTGATTAGAAAAGTAATACAGGCTCATTGTAGGAAATTTAGGTAACACAGAAAATACACAAAAGGAAAATAAAAGGTACCCAGAAGCCCATCAACCAGAAAGAGCCACTATTTACATTTGGCTTAAAAATGGTCTTGCAGCTGGCTTGTTGCTTTGTAACCTGCTTTTCCGTGCAGCCAGATATCACAGACATTTGCTCATATCATTGACAATTCATTTACAGTCATTTCCAATGACCACCAAGTAGAAATATTCCTCAGTTTGTTAGTCAGAAGAAAGTGCTAGTATTTCTCAAGTACTTACCTGGTTAAGAGATATGGAAGATAATTTGCCTTCCTCACTGTAGGTCAAAGGCATCATTCCTTTGTTCAACAAATATTTATTGAGCAACTATTATGTGTCAGATATTGTTAGGGATACAGCCTGAATATGAATATAAGAACCAAAAATCCCCGCCTTCATAGAATTCCATGGGAGTATAAGAGTACACTTTTTTCATTGGTTGTATATACCAAACTTCCATCAAATAAAGGCCACCGATGTTATATAAAATCCTCAGGGATTAGTGTTAATTGCCATAGAACACTGTTTTCTGTTTACACTCCATGTAGCACACAATCTGGTACACAGTAAGTGCTCAATAAATATAGGTTGAATGAATAATTTATGAGTAGGTGTGTCAAACATGAATGAAGTTAGTTTGCTTGTCAAAAGGTAGGACTTCCTGGAATTCAGGAAGGGAAATAAAAGCTAAATGACCTGGTAGCTCTTCTTTCCTTAGACATTTATCCACCTAGGAGAGGACAAATTGAATCAGAGGGACTGTCAGGAGTCCTTTCCAAGCCTGAGCTTCATACTTGTGAGTAGAATGCTATGCTCAGGTTCAAAAGACATTCATATCATGGCACTTGCAACAGGCGTGCCCTCTGGAAGGGAAGGGTCTGGGTCAGCCCTGTGCTGTTTAGACATTCTCATCAAGGGCAGAGAACTGGCCTGTTAATCTCAGCAGCAGAGGAAACAGTTCTTCGCAGTGAACTGTGGGTTTTGGGGAATGCATTCAAGTATGTGCTGTCCTAGAATAAGACATAGGCTTGATGTATGTGGTATTCAGAGACCCAGAAACTGGAAAAAAACATAGATTAGATCAAGTTCTTTTTGCGTGTTTGATTTGTGTCTGATGCCTACATTTTGACAGATAATTAGCAGGTCATATAGAGTACCTGGAAGGCACTGAAATATTACAATTTATACGTACTGTCTCCGGATGGTAGACTGTATATTAAGAGTCATCTGAAGTTGGATTGCCACATCTCTGACACTTGCAAAAAAATGATCATAGAAAATGTTTGAATTTGCTTTAAGGCAGGACCTAATACGTATGCATTGTGGGAACTGAAGCAGTAAATCTGTTATTTTTGCTAAGGACTAGCCAACTCTTTGCGAGCAGAAAGCAATGAGAGGAAGGGTTTGCTGAATTAGGGTGGAATAAAGTATGTAAATGTCACTGAAAGAAATGTTAATGAAGCGGGGCTGGTTTCTGTAGGTGAGGGACTTTGGCCTCTAGAAGGCATGCAGAAGAGCTGGCTAGTTGTTTGATGGTCACGGTTTCCTTTATAGAAGAGGGGGCATTCAGTGAGGGTTCATTTCAGGTCAGTTCTATATCAGATCTCCCCTGACTATAGTACAATGTTGGGCAGTAATAATCAATTTCTATATAGAAATGACAGCTTCCCATAGGAAGCTCATATTCTGCTGTCCTATCTGAGGACAAAATGTTGGAACCAGGTTGAATTCTATCCCTCAAGGAGGGGCCTATGTTGAGGTAACTTGGGGGTGGTAGTAGTGTGATTAAGACAGTGGCTGGGAGAGATTGTCCAGGAAACTGGAAGAAAACAACAGGAAGAGCGGGTGCTGATAAGAGGCCTATCCTAAGCTCCGCTCAAACCTGAGTCTTCTGGCCTGTGACCCACCACAGGACGTGAGCTCACAGCCGTGGCCATTCTTCAGGGGCACCCAGGGCTGCAGAATCTGTTTCTCGTGGCCCTGTGACACCTGTCTTCCAATTTCCAGTCAGCCCTCTTCCCCCACAGAAGATAAAAACCAAAACAACACTTCCCCACCCCATCCCAACCTACTTTCTTTCCTTCTCCTCCCAACACCCCTCAAGAACTCCTTTCTCGAAACAAATCCTACCATTTGCAACAACATGGATGGAGCTAGCTGGTATTATGCTCAGTGAAATAATCCAGGCGGAGAAAGACAAATACCAGATGATTTCCCTCATTTGTGGAGTATAACAATGAAGCAAAACTGAAGGAACAAAATAGCAGCAGACTCACAGACTCCAAGAAGGGACTAGTAGTTACCAAAGGGGAGGGATGTGGGACGGCGGGTGGGGAGGGAGGGAGAAGGGGATTCAGGGGTATTATGATTGGTGCACATGGTGTGTGTGGGGTCACAGGGAAGACAGTGTAGCCTAGAGAAGCAAATAGTGACTCTGTGGCATCTTACTACACTGATGGGCAGTGACTGCAGTGGGGTATTGGGGGGGGGCTCGATAATAAGGGTGAACATAATAACCACATTGTTTTTCTTGTGAAACCTTCATGAGAGTGTATATCAATGATACCTTAATAAAAATAAAAATAAAATGAATAAATAAATAAAACAACTCCTTTCTAGTTTGCCACACCCTTAGCTGGCGCAGACAGAGCTGCCTCCCTTTTTCTCATGCAAAGATATGTCTTTGGCTGCTGTGTAAGTACCCATTTCATGCCAACACTGGGAGAACTTCATTTTGTCTCTGTCTCAGTTTACAGATCTTGCTCCTAAATTCTAGCAAGAGGAGTTTTGAGGGTCTATAGGAAAAATATGGCTTCCCAAAGAGGTGAGGTTATTAACCAGTAGGGTCAGTGGCCCAATTCGTTAGTAATTTTGGACTCCAGCATCATAAACAGCCTATTTTTCTCAGGTTCTGAGTGAATTGCTCCTGTCTGTATGTTCTTACACTTGAAAGTTAATTTTGCGTTTTTCCAGTTTCTTGGTATGGTGCATACTCCCTCATCTGACGGGCCCTTCATCTCTCTTGCTCTCCCCGGGGCCGCTGGGTGTCAGTGAGGAAAGTGTAATGAAGCCGCCTCTCTTGACAACGCAAGTCCCTGTGGGTGTCTCGCAGGTAAAGAGGAGGTCATGGAAGCGGCAGCAGCATCGTTCCGTCAGTGTTTCCTTGGGAAGGTGTGGAAGGCCTAGCTCCCCAGCCTGCCTTTGCTTGACAAATGACGGAGATAATGAAAGTGAAGGTGCAGAGCGTAACGGCCAGGAGTCTGGGCACGTCCCTCATCACCACCTGTTTGGTGAGCTTGTGTTTACTGCCCGCCTTTGAAGGGCTGGCAGGCTGTGTGGCCTGGGCCTGTGAATACCCAAATCCTGGAGCAAAGTGAGGTTGGAAGATAGATGAAGGGAATGCTTTCAAACAATATTGCTTTCTCTAATTAGCACAGACAGAAAGCCCCCTGAGGAGCTTCAGGTGACCTCAGCCTTGTGAGGCTCAGGTATTTCTCAGAACCGGCAGGGGCTGGAAACCTTCTCACTTCGCACAGACCAGTCTGGGAATCTTGAAAGAATCCGTTTTCTTTCGACCCATGATGCTTCTGGGTGTGCATGTGGCGGGTTGGGGGCGGGGTGGGAGATTCTCTGATGTTCCTTCTCGTTGTTCTTTTGGTTCTGATACATTCCATGCCCAGAAAAGTCTGCATGGTTTGAGGCTCTAGCGGGAGACCGCAGGCTGCCCTGTGCTCTGCCTCTTCTCACCATGCCCTGCACGTTTTTGCCCCTCCATCCGCACCTTTGCATACCATGGAGGAGAAGCCATAGTGATGCTTACCATGGGCCAGCGGCTGTATTATGCCCAGGGCTTTGGAAGACAGAAATTAGCACAGTACTACAGCAGAGGGAACTCACGTTCCCAGAGACTAGCAGCGTCCCAAGGCTCCACAGCATGTACTTCACAGAGCCAGGATTTGCACCCAGGCCTGTCCGGCTCTTCGCTGTCGCACTGCCCTGCCTCCCTTGAGGAGGGGGCGATCCGTATGGAATGTGGAGGTACAAAGCAATCTCCTGGTGAAGTCAGCTTTCCATACAAGATAGAAGCACAGGGGCCAAACAACACAGATGTCACAGTGGCACTTTGAAAATCAGCCCTGGCGGGTGGGCAGGGCCGTACGAAGTTGAGCCAGGTGTGTCCGATCCTACTGGGACCAAACTCCTGCCTGACCACACTGGCTCAGGAAAATCACCTGACCTTTTTGAGCCGATTTCCTCATCTGGGAAATGGAACAAATAATACCTGCCCTCCTCACTTACGAAATGGTTTTAAAGGTGCTTTGTGGACTGAAGAATAAGTTATGAACCTCAGGGCCTCCTGGATGAGACGTTTTCAGAAAAGAGCTATGACAACGGCAGTATTTTAGGCATATTTATTTTCACATGATAGGTCCCTGATGTGTTTTTTGATATGTTAAATCTTCAGAGTCTCGCCTTCAAAATCAGTCTAGTGAGATCCTTGGCTTCTTTAGGTCTGAGTTATAACAAACAGATGAACGCCAATCCTCTGCACTTGTTAGGAAACGTAACTTTCTTGGAAGTCTTAGCTTGGTGGGTATTCTGGCTCAAATGCTTCCCAGTCTGTTTAGATAAAAAAAATTTAGCATGACCTTCTTTTGTGTTGTTTATTGGCCAATATATTTCATGCCTCATTTGCCCTCACATTCACATTTTTATTCATCACATTATTTGCTCTGTGGGTGTGTGTGTATGTGCTTGTGCACTCACTACACAGTCACAGAAAACCTTGCACTTAAGTGCTAGCAAGATGATAGGATATTTATTTTTTATTTTGCCAAGCTACGTGATTTTAAAACCAAAAGCACCAAGGAAAAATAATTCCGAATTTTGCCTCCATTGAGTGGCCTCTGACAAGTCTAAGATGGCGAGGGTCAGTTTCTACTCCATGCAAACCTTTTAATTACATGCAGCCTGAATTGGAGCGTCTGTCTCTGACCTGAAGCCTCCGGTCCATTATCATGCACTCTGATGGGTGCCGTCCACCAGTGCCCATCCTTCACGTGAGTCCATAATTCTGTCACGCCCTCCCAGCAGGCAAGGGGGCTGGAGCCAGGCTGGTTTCCTTGCAATTAATGAACAGCAAGAGTTCATAATGAAATTCCTAAGGAGGACTTCTTCCATTTTAGCAAGTGGAAAGTTTACTTCTCTCCCTGCTGTTTCCAATTCCCATACCTACAGTCACATCTCACCGGGTTTGGGAATTTTATCATTTTTATTGGGACTCGTTTTCATGGATTTTATTTTTAAAGTGCCATAAACTTTTACAAATGTTAACGTCAACAGTAGATTGCTGGGTTAATCACACTCCTCTTGTTTTATTATTCCTTTATTCCCCACTCTGATTCCCTTGCGAGCCTTAACAGGTAGCCATGTCGGTGTGTTTGTACTGCGTATGCTGTGTGCATGTGCACGTAATTGGCCATGAGCTTTCTTATGTGATTTTCCTCTACACCAACTCTCAAGGAGCTTTCTGTTCACCTTGGACAGGTTTTTTGCTCTGTGACAAGTGAATCACATGTGTATATATACATGTGCATTTTCACCTGGAAATGTGGCCAGAGTTTTTAGAAATTCTGCCTCAGTGTGTCTTTCTTTTGCTTACATCTCCTGGAATCACCTGCCTGATAGACTCTTAAGCTTTGGAAGGTACTTCCGAGGACCATCCATTCATTGTGGTAGAGGGGATCAATACTGAGATGTGATGGAACTGAGATGCTGGGGAGACCTGAGTGATGGTAGATGAGACACCTTGGTCTGACACTAGGTCAGTCGCTAGCATGAGCCATTTATGTAAACCACTCAATGCCTCAGTTTTTGAAATTCGTAAAATGGACTTAGCACCTGCATTACAAGGTTGAGTTGCAGTTAGATGAAACACTGTTTTGATAAGCACCAAGTTCCATGCCTGGCATATACAAGGTGTCCAATAGGTGTCCGCTGAATGGGAACATCTTTCTTTGGAGTGATTTGAGGTTTCCTGCTGAATTCAGGCACTAAGGAAGAACTCCTTACCTGGGAGGAGTAAGGATGTCTGCTGCAAGTACAGGATAAGTATGAATTTCTGCAGGGGGTTCATTATATTTGTCTTGAACAAAAGGGAGCTCTGGGCCTTTTCAGAGCTAAGTAACAGTGATGAGTTATGCAGGAAAGCAGACGCAGCATTAAGATATCTATGTATTCTTAAATATATTGCTTTTCAGTTGCTCAACTGTGGACCCAGTGACTATCTCTGAGCTGGGATTTGGGAGCTTGAATCTAAGACCCAGCGTTGGATTGTGTTTTCTCACCGGTCAGGAAGTGGAGGAGCGGTGTCAGCAGTTCTCAGTGGGGCAGCGTCATTATGCTCAACGAGCATGCCCGCTCACTGTTACACCAGCCGCTCTCCCCGGTCCACGTGCCTGTTGGGGTAGGCGCCCACATCTCTGAGGTCCCTTCTGGTGCTCATCCAGAATGGGTAAGAAAGCATTGTCACATTGGTAGGAATAAATGGTCATTTCATTTATTTGCTTCCAAACTACCTTCATGAGAGAGGGCAGATTGAAAGAGTAAATAGGCCAGTGCAATAGAGACCAGCGCAGATTGCGTTCTCCAAGCCCAACTCCATCCTGTGCGTCTGAGACAGAATCGCCCACCACACACCATTCTCGTAGGACTGAGCTGTGGTGACATTCGCTAAGGAAAAGACATGGTGCCCGACTTCTACTATGTGTTCAGTGTATATTTTAAAGGATGATTGTTTCAGCCACGATAAGGTGCCCAATCTGACAACCTTTTTGGATAATAACATATACATCTAGATGCATCAGAGAGAATGTTGGCTTCTCTAATTGGCATTGAAATCAGTCTTCCTCCCTCTCACTGTGGCCTCATACACCCTGGTGCAGAAGGCCTTTCAGGCTGGGTGATATCCCCAGACTTCTCAGGGTGGGTGAGAAGGTGCTTATATATATATACTTAGCAACCAGAAAAGGGAATGGAATCAGGTTGGGAGAGCCCATCAGAGCGGCTTTTTAGAGCTTTGGTTTACCACCTCCCAGGAACCTTTCTGTATTTCTTTTGCTAGATCAAATGCAAAATAAAGTCGTTAAATAGAACAGGAAAAGGTCCTCATTGTTTTTGCACTGAAGTCCATGATATTTACCTTCAGATTGGGATAAACCGAAGGCCATCTCCTAAGCTGCTAATTGGGGTAGTTCTGGAGGGACAGCGAGCAGCAGCCTTTGACATTTAGAGAACTTAACCAGATGCCCTGAGCACTTTAAAATTGGGGTTTTGATTTACATTTATCTATGTAAATATCCTCTTTTCCCTTCTAATGTTGTTCTCTGTATTTGTATAGCTGCATTGTGTTCTAAACACAATCACTGTGATTAGCGGTATTTATTTAATGTTAGGAAATATTTATGTTGCTGTGATTCCGTTTCCCTCCTATTTTCAGATGCAGTAAAGGCAAACACCCTAGGGATGAAGAAGGTCGGGGAGGGTGATTTAACCCAGTAGCTCTTACTCACTGCACTTTCTATTGCTACCTCGAGAAGGACGCCCCTTTTGCTAGGGTTTGTGTCTCCAGGTCTAGAGTTACCCTCTTTCCCTGCCCCTCCTTCACGTGGGGCAAGGAGGACAGCTTTCACTAAAACCTTGAAATTTTCTGAAAGCCCCACTTGGGAGGGGTGAGTGTCCTTCTAGTGCACCCATTCTGATTAAGAATCTCAAGAAAGGTCTTTTCCCTCCAGCGGGACGGTCTTGGCTTCCTGCTGCCTTCCCAGGATCAGGTGATGCTTGAGCAGCACGTTAGGTCTTCTCACCTCCAAGGGTGACTGACCGGTTGGGATGAAATATTCACTGGGCAGCTTTTGCATAGCTTTGTCATCACTTTTGGCTCTACACTTTGGAAAATTAAAAAACAGAAGGCGTGTCTTCCTGGGTTGAACATTTATATCCTTGCCATGTTATCACACTTGGGTTTCTGGCTTCCCGTAACAGCAAGCCTTGGTGGAAAATGTCCACAGAGCTCCTGGGGCCTGCCTCCTGCCACTGGGGCTTCCCCAAGGCCTACAGTGGACTCGCCGAGACCTGGGCATGGGGCTCCCTGCGCTCATCTTTCCTTTGAAGGAATGATTAGGTATGTCATTTAATCAGTTTGGACGGCTAGCCTAAGGTGGTTAAAAAGCAGGTGTTGATCATGGGAGTAATTATTAAGGCTGCATACCCCAAGTGATTTACAATCTGAGATCTAAAGCAAAATATTCATTCTCATATGTCAGATCTTCCCTCCCCTGCCCCAAATGCGCTGCTGGTAATGAATGCACCTCCGAGCCCCTCACCTGCCAAGAGGTGTCCGGCTGCTGCTGTCGTGAGATCTCTAGAGAGCTGCACGCACAGTGGGTCCCACGCACTAAATCCACACAAAGGGCCATCCCCGCCCTTCTCCGGCCTACATTTTATAATGCTCCGTCTGAAATGACCTTTAAAAAGCCAGATAATATTTTATTTACCTTTTTTCTCCCATTTACTGTTAAATGTTAATGAAGGTAAGAGATTCAAATTCCTGCTCATAAAACACTTTAATTGACTCCGGTGTAACCATAACTGTAAATTGGCTACTTTGTACGATCGACCTTAGAGCTTCCCTGCCCCCAACCCTGCCTCTTGTGCAATTTTGGAAGTTGGCAGGAAAGATTTTCTTTGTTCTTACTGGGCTTCACGTGCAAGAACCAAGAGCAACTTGGGATCTCTTCTCCCGACAGAATTAACTGCCCTTCACCCCTCCCTACCTCTCTTGAAAGCCTTCAGATTCAGGGCCCATTTTAAGCACTACCTCCTCCAGGAACCCTGTAAGATCCCTATTTCCCTCTCCTCTGCTTCCGGTGGCCACAGCATTTTGAGACGTTCCTTGGGTTGCCTTTCATTAGAGTAACTTCTGCCGCTGTGCTATCTCCTTACTTTGACTAGAAACCCTATGCATGGTTCGTGCTCAATAAGTATTAAATTGAATTAACTGCTTTGAGTGAGAAGAAGAAAAAAATAGATTTCATTGGCCTGTGCCACACCCATTCTCGACAGCATTCTTAAAAACATTTTTTAAATGTTCTTCATCAGGATTTCTTAGGCAAGGCCACTCACTATTCAAAACTTGTAATAACTTGCTGCTTTAGAGAAAGAGTTTCAAAAAGGAAAACGGCACAGTCTATACCTCTATAATTAAAAATAATGAAAAAAGAGAGGGGATTCTGTATGATCTTAGGGTGAGTTGTGCTGGGTGGGGGTGGTCAGAGAAAATGACAGGCCAGGGTTCTCCTTTTCTGGCTGCGGCTCTCAGGGCAGAGGTTGCAGGCTTAGCTATTCCTGTGCTCAGAGGAGCTCTCATGGACCCTGTGCCTCCCAGCATATCGGCTTAACTGTGGTTCAGCAGGTCTGCCATGCTTTTCCAACTCCAGAGAACTGCTGGTTTTAGATGGTAGACGGACCAGCTCTCAGACAGCAGTATCTATCACCAGGTAGCTCTTGGTGGCTGGTGGAAGAGGCGGCTTCAGCCAATGACAGTATCTGAAAGAAGACAAGAGTGAAGAGATTAAGACAATGACTTTTTAGGGGCTGTGTGATCTTGAGTGAGTTATTTCACCTCTCTGTGCCTCAATTTCCCCCTCTCTGAAATGGTGGTAATTGCGATAACCTACTTCACAGGGATATTTGGACAATTGATGTACATGAAAAGCTCTTGGAATAATGTCTGGCACACAATAAATAGTAAAGGTTAGCTTCTATGATTTTTCCTACTCTGGCAGTGGAAGAGAAGAATGATAAAAAGAAAAAAGGGGAAATACTCTTTCTTCTTTTCAGGAAAAAAAGCTCTGAACTTTGGAAAAGGGAGTCCCTGATTGTATCTCACTAGCTCCCTTCAACCCATGCACAGTCGCTTCCCAGGAATCCTACTCCAGGCCCATTTCAAGAACCCCCTCTTCCAGGAAGTCTTCCGCAAAAGGCCCCGCCTCCTCTCATCCTGTACATTTCCATACTGTTTTGACAGCCATCAGGGAGTGGCATTTCTCCTAAATATGGTCTATATTTGCCTTCCAGAGAAAGCAGATCAAAGAAGAACAAATCTATATTGTTTATTAGTAGGAAATTTTGGGAATAGACAAGCTGACTCAGTTTCATAGTTTAATAAATTCATATGTGTTCATGGCTCTGCATTTACATAGAAAACTTCTAACAGTCCTATTTTCGGCTCATTGTTTTGTGGCTGTTTTCTTTTTGGGCTCTGCTGTTTCATGGCACGCTCAACTGTTTTACCTGGTAAAATTGCTGGGCTCGAGGCAAATGTGTCTCTGCTGGTCAGCACCAGGCCAGGAAAGCCTTTGAAGGCCTGAGACTCTTGTTAGTGTGGCTCACTTCTATTCTGTTTTAGCTGCAGATGACTTTGCTGTCACAGCCTGTTTATCAGCGGAGCCAGTTGGCCACAAGAGGGACCAGGAGGAAGAACGTGGGTGGTTTAGTACCCACAATCCCCCACTCCTGGGTAATGTGTCCTCCAAGGGGGGAGAGCACCAGACTTCTTTATACAGGATAGAGAGAATACAGTAACTAAGATTTTTGTTGTAAAAAAATGGATTTTTTTTTTACCTACAAATAAATTTGGAAGTCTCAGATATGCCCCAAGGTAGAGCACCATTTAAACTGTAGGATTCCTGCGGAAATAGCCTGCAATGTTCTGCAATAGCAC
The DNA here is from genome assembly GCF_040802235.1 of Manis javanica. Taxonomy (NCBI): domain Eukaryota; kingdom Metazoa; phylum Chordata; class Mammalia; order Pholidota; family Manidae; genus Manis; species Manis javanica. Next base: position 109,448,745 of record NC_133163.1, on the reverse strand, counting down.
TGGGGCCATCAATTCCTGTGTGATGGTTTGGGTAAGTTAGAAGAGAAGTGAAAAGCAGTTTTCTTACTGGAATAAATATAAAGAGTTAAGCTCTAACCCATTTTATTAGGAACTTCAGGAAAACCTTATAGCCCATTCATACTTTTCCATGTGAGTACAGAAATTGACAGTTTTCAGTTAACAACTTCAATTAATACTGAAACATTTTGCAACCTTTCAGTAAATATTTGTGGTCCCATAGCTAATTCTTGTAAGTGAAATTCCTTTTGCCTAACACTCACCTGTTCCTGCTCTAACTATAAGAAAGAGACTCAGTCAGAAGTTAGGCCTGATCATTAATCCAAAAATTTTTATAGCCTCTACTAAGCCCTCTTGTAACTTGTCCATTCCCCTTACTTGAGCCATTAACCCAGGGCTCAAGATCCTACCTGCCCCTCTTTGAAAACTACAGACAATTTTGCATATGGCTTTTGTTGCATAATCCTGGTAGGGAAAGACACCTACAGGAGGAGATGGTAGCAGGTGGTCTCAACACAGTTACTGTCATAACTTGTTCACTTGGTTCCACGTGCTGCTGCTTTTCCTTGAAATGCTGTAATGTGGGAGAAAACCACCCTCCATGAGCGAGGAAACAAGGCCTGGGAATGCTATTGTGTGGTTTTTATCTGCCTTCAATCTCCCCCCTTACTACCTGTAGCTTAAACATGACAGGAACAACCCCATAAAATTAACTTCATGGGATGAGACAGGAAGAAAAATGTCAAAAAGCCGGCCCCTCCCCCACCTTTACTCAGTCGGTGTTAATACACTCCCTTGGCAGTTTTTTTAGCTCACCAGTTAAATGCTCTGGGGCTCTCATTGGTTTAGTAAACAGACCAAACTCTTGGGGACAAAAAAGGGCAAACCTGCCCACTGAAAATTATGTGACTTGGGCTCTTAAAAAGCTTGCGTTCGCCTAGGCAAATAGAACGTCCTGAATTGAATAAATTGATTGTGTCCCTCATCACTGTCTCGTCGACACAACTCTTCAGGGATGTGTGACCAAGTGTTTATTGTTGGCGGCAACTCAGGGCATGCGGGATCAACCAGTCTTGTTAGGAAAACATTTTCCAGGTTCGGTGGCTTTGAGGAGCTATAGTTATCTGGGGTTAACACGTCTTGGACTTTAGGAACATGTGTTTTCAAAAGGGTTTTTGCCTTCAAATATGGAAAATAAGCCCTTTGTGGTGAGTGTGCTTTTCTTGGTACAAAGACTGAATCTATAAACATCTGTTTATGAGAAAGTTGCATTTCTCAATATCATGGCATGATCTTCTAAGCCAATACATAAATGGATCTTTAGTGCCCATGGAAATCTTTTGCATTTGAATATAAAAATCCATTGAGGGAGGGAAAAGGGAGAGAAAAAAATGGGTAAATAAATACAAAAACTCTTAAGAGCTTCTGGGCTGGTTTCAAGAATGCCCCACAAAACAGGTTTTCATGGTTGTATGGGGTGATGTGATCCTATTCAAGTTTCTTTCCTTTCTTTAGAATTTCTGAAGAAGCTGTTGCAAACAGCTTTGGGGGCAGTTCCTAAAATAGATTTTAGAGATGAAAAAATGAGAGAATGCATAGACAAACTGAGACAAATGAGCAGCTCTGATACTGATGCTGAGATTGTGAAATGACTGCTGTGCCTGCAAGAAATGAATATTCAGGACGCCCCTGCTGGGTGCCTTTTCCTATTTGAACCAACAACTGTTTAGGCCGTGATTCACTTGTTACCAAATTAAACACTCTTTGCACACAGCAGAGAAACTTTACGAAGTCAGATTTTGAAGTGCAAACATCTTTTCTGCTCTGGCCACAGAACCTGTCACAATCTTCATCGGGAACTGAATTAAGTTTAAAATATCATCAGAGGGTGTTGATCTCTCTTGGGCCGGGAGCTGTCCTCTGTACATCCGGCATTTTTCTATTGACACTACGTATCACTTAGCAACGGGCCTGAAAGGCCCTATATGCATTGATTGCACATCATTGTCTTTAAGGGGTGGAAGTGTTAACTGAATAAACCCCCTGGGTGACCAGACGGTCATTCCTCTCATGCTGGTAATCTGTTTACATCAAAATATTGTTCATCCCATTCTGTGATCACCTTGATTTTTTTTCATCTCTGGCTGGAGGAACACCGTTAATTCCCTACATGGTGGAGAACCCAAATCTACTTTCCTGATGAGTGATGAGAGCAGTTTTGTCCTTCGTTCTCCTGATAAAGGATTCAATGCATCTGACAGCTAACCTCCGACAATAATGCCAACTTTCCTCTGTGGTTTCCAGAGGATGGAGAAGTTACAAGCCTGCAAGTGCCCAATAAAGAGAAAATATTCCCTCTGTGCTGTGAATAGTTTTGAAATAAGCGGCAGGATATGTTATATGGCTGTGGAGATGTGAAGGCTTTAAATGGATGGCAGACTCTGACATCATCTGAATGCAAAGGAAATATGGCCTAGCCAAGGGGTGTTTTCAGAATGAATGAAATTTCAAAGTAGAAATTCTTGCTTGAGAGGCAAGGGTAGTGCACATTTCTGCATCAGTAGCCATGGCTGAAGCAATAGGCCAGACTGGTGGGTCACGTGGGCGTTTTACCTCAGACCTCTCCCTTTTACAATGATGTACTTCAGAGACCTTCCACGAAGGCAGCTTTGTCACAAATGTCTCAGACAATGAAGGCATTTCAGCCAAGGCATTTTTTTTCATGGAGGCAAAGACCAGATGGGTGAGTTTGGGGCTCACCTTTGTCAAACCATGGAGCTGACCAAGTACAAATTTTGTGGCTACCTGCCCTGCAGTTTTTAGTTTTGAGAAATCTCTTTTGCTTCTTTGTGCATTTACGTCATACTACATCCCACTAAAAAAGGAGAATGATCAATCAGTGGGTCTTGAGAAATGTGCCAACACAGCAAGGGAATTTCAAAATGAACCTGCTAATTATTGCTTTGGCATTACTTTCTGTCTGGTGTAAGGCAGCTGTAACGTAAAAGGATAGTGCCAAAGGTTCTTCTCTTGAAAGTTTTTTCACTCTCCACAGCTTTCTTCATCAGATAGGAAATCTATTTAAAAGAATCAACTCTGACTAATAGTTCCCTTTTAACAAAGGCCTCAGGCCTTGATGCTATACTTTGGTAGAAAGGTACATGCCACCCTGGAGTTTGGGCCATGGATATCTATGAGTGGGGAGGTGAGAACTGTAACAAGGAAAGATGAGGACCATCATGGGTATTCATGTTTTGCCATGAGGAGATGCAAGAATACCTTTATTATTAGAAATAAAAATATTTTAAGCTAATGTATGAGTTTTTAAGTGATGCCCATCTCCTCCCTTATCCCTTTCCCCCCAAAATCTGTCGGTATTCTCTCTGTATATGAATCTTGTGGCTAGTCATCTCGGCTTGGTTCAACTGCTAAGTGAATCTGCTTCTATAAACATTTCACTGCTACAAGTTGGATTTTTCACAGCATTAACTTTAACTACATGGGTGTTTGTAATGGAATAAAACTTCAAATTGATGTTTTGCCATATTGCAAAGAAGTGGGCCTCAAATGGACATAAATGTGCGCCTCATTTCATGGGAAAGTTGGTATCAAGTTTAAGTTGTAGGTGGCTGTGGCTTCAGATAGAAAAATATACACCAACGATCCCCTACTTTTCATATGAAATTCCTCAGCATATTTCCAACTGCATATTCATTTAAAATTTACTTTAAGTATGCCCAAAGCTTGAATCAATTGAGTAGAAAATCACAGATTTTAACTTAAACAGCTGCACACAGACCTCACTATAGCGAAATTACTTTGTGTGGAGCCCAGGAAATAAGTTGGAAGAATCTGCTCACTGTCCCTTTCAAGGTACTGGCCACTTCTTTACACTGAAATGCATCTAAGGACAAAGTTCCTAGCTTCTGCCCAGGAAATCAAAGGCTTCCTTTATACGGTGTGGATTATTTAATTGTGGTTTAGATTGCTTCACAAATGGCACAGTCACTTTGAACTCAGCTGGGTGGGTGGTGGTGGTTTGTAAAAATCATCATTGCTTCACCTGACTCATAAATTTCAATATTTAGGATTAGGAGCAAACATCACTTGAATGGCAATGAGTCCTTTCCTAAAGGACCCATGCCTCCACACAAAACATCTTCCTTTTCCTCAAGATTGTATCCTATCTAGGTCTAACAGTGTTGATATTAAAATGATAATAGAGAGAAAGCTGTAAGACTGGGCCCCTCTTTATAGTTAAATGTTATCTGCTTAGACTAATATTGCAGTTGCCACCCACTGACATAATTTGTTTCACAGTCACAGCTTGGCAGCATGAATCAAATGTTGACATTCTAATTTCATGCACACATGGGCGTTTGGCTGAGCAGCCCCGCAGCCTCCGGACCATTCTCTCTGTACCTGTGTAAATCAGGCAGACAAGGCGCGCTCTCAACAGCCTGCCCGCCAAGTTGCTCTCTTCTGTTGAGAGAACTTCTGAGCCTTGCACCTCTCCTCGGTGTGTGCGTGCGCTTGTTTATGCCTCCCACCTTGCGGAGCGTCATGCACATACGCTTTCACCTCTGTCCACAATGTGATTTTCTTTTCATTTCTTCCTCCTTTTAATTGCGTTCTCAGAACTTTCCTTAGGACCTCCATTAGCAGGTCATTTTCCTCCTTGCTTTCTAAATCAATCACAAATGTCTCTTAAGAGAAAACCCTAAGGAGAGGAAGTTGTATTCAGAGGGGGCACCCTGATGACTGGAAAGAAGAGAGGCTGGTTTCCCTCTGGCATGGGCTGGATTCTGTGCCCTCCACATCCCCCACGCCTCCCCAGTACGTGTGTTGAAGCTCTAACCTCCAGTGGGACTGAATTGGAGGTGGGACCTTTAAAGAGGTATTAAGGTTAAATGAGCTCAGTGCGGGTGGTGGTAATCCAGTGGGAACTGTAAGAAGAGGGAGAGGCACCAAGGGACACACACAGAAAAGGCCATTCGAGGACACACAGGGAAGCTGACCATCTACCAGCCAAGGAGCAAGGCCTCAGGGGAAACCAAAACTATTTTGCCGACTCCGTGATCTTGGACTTCCAGCCCCCATAACTGTAAGAAAATAAAGTCCTGTTTAAGCCTTCCAGTCTGTGCTGTTTTGTTATGGCAGCCTTAGCCAAGGTAGCCAACTGTTCAGACACCCTCTCAGTGAAGGGCCAGGCTTCCAGAGGGTGCTCTGCCACTGACCAGGCGGCTTCTAGAACCACCTGAGCCCGTGTCTCCCCCTCTGACATTGTCAGTGTGAGAAGAGTTGTAGGGCACAGCCATCAAGAACTTGAATGAAACCAGCGGAGCGTTGCAGGGCAGCCCCTGTTTGACCTTCCACTCGTGAAGGATTAATGGCCGGTCCTTTGTGTTAGGAGAGGATGCCCGGACCACATTCAGCCTCACACGAGGGAGTGTTGTTTCCCAGCCCCAGGGACAGGTTAGCCTAGGCCAGTCGCATGTTCACAGTTGGTTCTTTTAGGTCATAAATTAGCAGGGGAATGGGCAGGGGGCTGGGGGTGTGACTGTTGGCTGACGTAGCGAAGAGAGCCATCGATCTGTACAGGAATGGACCCACGTCTATGTCTGCGGCCCAGTTGTCTGGCCTTTTTCCAGCTTCAGTCCCATTGCCTCTCTCAGAATCGGTAGTTCCTACTAGTGGGATATTCACAAAATGAACTCAAATCCATGCTCTGTGGGAAATTCTTCCAGAAATTGTCATTTGGACATCAAAGACTTTTATTATCTTACTTCTAGGTACTGAGTTTTGTATGGAAGCAAAAAAATACCCTGAAGACTTTTCTCACCCTCAAAGAGTTGATACTCTGGAACCTGTCCCACACATAAATGTTGAAAACTTTATTTTTCACCTAAAAGAAAATCATATACTCTGTAAAGGAGGTTTGAGATCCCATTTGAGTGCTGTCTTTGGGATTCATCATCTCCCTTCCTGAACTTTAATGTCTTCACTTGTAGGACAAGGGTTAATCTCTATGGCTAGTTCCAGTTTATTGATCTGATGATACTTTTATTTAGAAAATGTCACCAAAGTCCCGGAGAGAGGGAATGGAAATCAGTGATTCAGCTCACCTCATACTGAGTGCCTGCTGTGTACCAAGTGCTGATATACAGAAATGACTAAAGTATAATCCGCAACCCCTAAATGAAAAGGGAAAATTGAGATCAAACTTCAGGGGAGGAAGAAAGGCTGTGACAACATAATTATTGTGCAGTGGCTTGTATTGTCTGTTTAAGGGCAAATGTTATTTACTAAACCGAGCTGGCTTATAGAAGCATATGGAGCATTGTTACCTTGGCCCAGGGGAATAAAACTTAATGGCTACTAATTAGCTGTGTGACCTTACAGGAGGACAAAACCTTTCTGGGTCAAGGTCATCTTCTCTTTTAAACAGGGGAATTGGACTATGCTCTCTAAGGTCACTGACAGTGCTAACGTTGTATAATTAGGGGGCTGCAAACTAGCTAAACAAATAATACTCCCAAGAACCCCCAAAAGTAGAAGAAATGGACTGCATTACTTCAAAAGCATGCTTTCTCTTATATTTCTGACATAACAAGGTATGATACTGTCTTCATGTTAATAGGACATTTGTGAGTCAGTTAAATATACGCAAAGACTAACTTGTGTGAGTGGCAATAACTAAGTTCCCTGAAGGAATTTGCCTCTGATAGTTTCCCCCTTTGCCACCACCCAAACCATGGATCCTTTGTCTCTTAGTCATTTAAAGCTGTATTCCAAATGTCCTGTTGACAAGCCATAGGCAACTTTGAAAAGCGTGCCTGTGCCCTCCCTTGAGAGCCTACAAGGGCTCATCAGGTTGAAACCAAGCACTTGAGCTGTGATTCAAGGCAACCAGCCTGTGTTTTCCCTTTGTGATTTAGAATTATTACCCCACCACCACCCCAGAAGGATCTGACCTCATCAGCCCGGACCTTCTTATTCCTCTTACACCCCACCGCTGGACCTTTTTCCAACTTCAATACCCTCTCTCTTCCCTACACATTTTTTTAGGACTTGACCTCCTTGAACGTTTGGCCCATACGAAACTCCACCAAAGTTTCTTCCTCTCTTTCGCTCAATCCAACATTCCTTTATGTAGTTTAGCTGCCTCAAACATGCTTATGCATTTCCTTCACCTGCTTCCCTAACTTATCTATGAATCATCTGGGTTTTTTTCTGTCAGCTACAATGGGAAGTCTTCCAACATAACACCCTGACTTCCACATTTTCTGTATCTCCCATGATGTGTGGCTAAGTGTACAGCGATACTCAGTAAGGGTGTACAGAATTCAGTTGAGGAAATCGGAGAATAGTTTTGATTTATTTGTGGTCCAGCTCAATTTCAGCAGTGTTTTCTCCGCAACTCTGGAAGATTCATGATAACCAGCATGACTGGGATTTTGAGTCAGATAGATTCGTATGCAAACCTCAGCTGTGCCAATTTGCTCTGTCGATCATGAAACATTTATTTAGCAACTACTGTGTGGGAGACATGGGGCTAGATGATGGAAAAATAGGTAAATATGATATAGTCTTTGGATTTAAGAAGTTAGGGCTCTAGGAACTATATTAGTTTCTGTGAACTTTAATTTCTTCAACTGAAAATGAGAATGGTAACTTTCATTGGATTGTAGGTACTTCAATAATTAGTTTCTTCTTCTTCCTTTCTCCTTATTTCTTTAGGACCTTAAATTAAGAAATCAATTGCTGAATGGTTCTGTTTTTTTCTTCTTTAAGTAACTCTGTTGTGTGTTCCTTTTGTTCCAAAATTCGCCATGTATTTGAACCCACTTATGTTATTTTTTGATTTTCGAACATTCATGACCACATAAAAAAATGAACCCAGGCATTGATTCTGAGATTGATATTAACAGTCTCACACGCCAATAATTAGACTATCTTTGCTCTTTTTTTTTTTTTTACATGACTATTTTGGATGCCCAGCCTTAAAAAGATAACCTTAAAAATTCAGGGAAATAAAAAGTATGCCTCAAATAAGAACGATTCTTCCTTGACGTGGTGTGGTTTAAGCTCAGACTCAGATCAGTGAGCTGTAGCGATTGCAGGTGCGTTCCAGAAGGTGAATTTCTAGACCTGAATTCTTACAAAATGATTTCAGGCCTTTACTAGTCTAATTGTCCTTACATGGTGGAACAATATCAAGACAGAGATTATCTAAAGGAAGCTCACCCAGGGGGTCTTTCCGTCGGCACCTGGCATAATGACGTGAAACAGTTGGGTACTGATTTGGGCTTCATGTTTTCTGGGCAGCTCAGGCATGGGGGAAACATATACTTTCACACAGCTTTATTTTTCTGGCCAAAGAAACCATTCAGATGTATTAGCAGACATGTGTTTTTCCCGCACCGAACTCAAGCAGACATTGCAGAGAGGGTAGTTCACAGTTTCTTCTGTCTAAGAAAGGTCTGCCGGCCAGTGTTATTCAGCCAGTACATTCAGGCAAGGCTCTTCCATATTTTGAATTTTGTTTACAGGCGGTCACTTCTCTAGAGAACACCAAGCCAACGGCATCTGCAGAGGGTGGAATTCTTTTGCTTTGGTTTATGGCCTTGAGTTTCCTCCACTTCTCCCAGGCTCTCAAAGCCCTCAGACGGCCTCATCTTCCGTGCAGTGAAGACCCCAGAGTAAGAGAGGAAATGCCGCCCTCCAGGCCTTCTTTCCACCATGCTGTGAGTACTCGTGTGCTGTTGACATTTGAATATTTTCTGTTAGAACAGCATACACTGTCAGTGTTGCACGAAGCAAAAGCGAGTATGTTTTTCCTCTTCGCTGTGTTATGTATTCATCCACCATCTGGCTTGAGCAGAAGATAAAGTCTGGAAGGAAGTTTTCCCTATTTTCCCTTCTTTTGGCTAATGAGAGTCTGGCAGAGGGGTGAAATCAGCCAGAGGCTGGATGAAAATCTCTAGATTAGGGGAAGGAAATCAGCCCCTTCCTGATGTGGCCTGTGAGCCCCCTGAAGGCATCTTCTGTAGTTTGCAGGTCCATTTGGAATGACGTGGAGCCCGGGGCGCTCAGGCTCTCTGCTGCTCTGCTGACTGGTTTGTGGGGAGGTGGTCTCTTGCATGCTCTGCCACAGAGGCCCAAAGGGGGCTGCTCAGGCATCCAGGCTGTCAGTGGGAGCCCCTGGGTATCAGGAGTGAAGAATAGGCAAGAACAAGCCATGACGCTAGACAGGGGACGGGAGGATTCCAAATTCAACCCAGTTAAATTCACTTTCCTATTTTAAAATAACTTTTATCTCAGTTGGGTCAAATATACAGTAAGTAGATTGTGAAATGTTATAAATTAAGCCCAACTACTAGGTGGGCTTTAAATGGCTTAATGCTATATTGAAATGACTTAGTGCCAATATTTTTTCTAACTTGTGAAGAATATTTTCTTCACTCCATTTTGCAAGGAGAGACATACAAGAATTTTGGTCTCTTTTCAGTTGTTTTGGAGGAAAACTGATCTTTCATCCTGCTAACATTTTTTCTTTATTAAGGTGTCATTGATATACAATCATATGAAGGCTTCACATGAGCAACACTGTGGTTACTACATTCACCCATATTATCAAGCCTCCCCCTGCAACCCCATTGCGGTCACTGTGCATCAGTGTAGTGAGATGCTATACAGTCACTACGTGTCTTCTCTGCACTACACTGCTTTCCCCATGAGTCCCCTACATTATGTGTGTTAATGATAATGCCCCTTAATCCCCTTCTCCCTACTTCTTCACCAACCCTCCCCAACCCCTTCCCTTTGGTACCTGCTGGTCCCTTCTTAGAGTCTGGGAGTCTGCTTTGTTCCTTCAGTTTTGCTTCTTTGTTATACTCCGCAAATGAGTGAAATCATTTGATACTTGTCTTTCTCCGCCTGGCTTCTTTCACTGAGCATAACACCCTCTAGCTCCATCCATGTTGTTGCAGATGGTAGGATTTGTTTTCTTCTTATGGCTGAATAATATTCCATTGTGTATATGTACCACATCTTCTTTATCCATTCATCTACTGATGGACACTTAGGTTGCTTCCATATCTTGGCTATTATAAATAGTGCTACAATAAACATAGGAGTGCATATGTCTTTTTGAATCTGGGATCTTGTTTTCTTCAGGTAAATTTCTAGGAGTGGAATTCTTGGGTCAAATGGTATTTCTATTTTTAGTTTTTTGAGGAACCACCATATTGCTTTCCACAATGGTTGAAAAAATTTACATTCCCACCAACAGTGTAGGAGGGTTCCCTTTTCTCCACATCCTCACCAGCATTTGTTTTTCCTTGTCTTTCTGATGTTGGCCATCCTAACTGGTGTGAGGTAATATCTCATTGCGGTTTTAATTTTCATTTCCATGATAATTACATTCTGCTAACATTCTTTTAACTTCTCTTGCCCAAGGTCTTGTTCAGGAGCCACCCTGGATGATTCTGACTATGTAAATGCCATTTCTGGCACACTTGGAAAAGCAGGCATTCTTTCTACTTGAGGTTATTTTGTCCTCCTTAAGTTATTGAAATGTACCTTTTTGAAATGAAGCCTCAGATTATGAGAAAAATGACCAAATGCTTATAGCCACTTGCCATGTGGCTAATTGAAAGGAACCTATCCAAATGAACCCACCTTGCCTGAGCAGAATCCTGCCAGCTGGCCATGTAGAAACTACCTCTGGAACTCAGCAGCAGAAAAACTGAAAAACACGCATCCTGGGAAAATCCCAGCAAGGTGTTCCAGACTCCTCAAGTGAGTCCTTGGCATCTTTTCCAGTGGGGATGTGGCCCCTGCCTTGATATCATTTGAAAGACAAGGTACATTTCACTCTCAGTGACTTCACCATGTAACTTTAAGAGAGATTATCTTTCTATCAAAGTGGAGCTTCTCAACTAGAGGCAATTTTGCCATCCCCAGGGAATATTTGGCAATATCTGAAGACATTTTGGGTTGTCACAACTGGGACGAGAGTGCCAGGAATGCCACTAAACAACCTACAGTGTACAGGAAAGTCCCCACAACAGAGAGCTGTCCAGCTCCAAGGGACTCTTCTTCCCAGGTGGGAACACATGACCCTTCTGTACCCATAGAGAGGCCATTCTCACCCTAAAAATGATTTCAGTGCTATCTTTAGTACCAGTTCTCACTCCTCCCTGAAGGTTCTAATGTTCTATGGGGACTTCAACTAGTAAATGCAGATTTCAAATGATTGATTAAAAAGAGAGAGAGAGTTTTCCAAACCATTCATCTTGTCTCTATCCTTAATCTTGATTTGCCCTGTAGGTTATTCTTATCATAAAGACAGTATGAATGACTGTCTCAGCGCCTTTCCTCATTAACGCTGCTAGAAATTGATGAGTAGCTCTCTGGAACTGTGGGTTTTTTGGCAAGAATTATAGTCCCTATTTATTTGGAGGACCCATGCAGCTTTCTAAGTAAATATATGTAGAAAATTCCCCCCCAAAATAAACATTTCAAGTAATTGCCTGATGTATGAAGTTGACATTTTGGCTTTGTGATTTGCTCTGATATGTAAAAATCTAATTTTCTCCATGGAATGATGCCACTGCAAAATGGTGAGTAAATTAGAATCAGTGGTTTGCTTAGAATGTGAGTAATAGCTTCTGATATGATGCATCAATATTTATTTACAGTTCCTTAAATTGACCCAAATCCACTTGGCAAGTGTTAAATACAAGAGTAAATATGGCAGCAGAGTGATAGAGCCTGGAGTTCTTCTCTTCTGAATTCATGTGACAAAAGACTCTTTGAGAATGTATTTGATGATTGAAATTTTGAGATCTTTGTACCCTTTTTTTTGAATTGACAGAAAATAAGCTCTTGTATCTAGAACAGATAGTTTATCTAAATCAAAAGTTCTTACTTTTTTCTATCTGATCAATGAGACAAGAAGCTGATAATAGCCCTAAGGAGTGTTTCCCTTGAATACTGATTTTCTGTATCCAGATATTCTCCATCAGTATGTAAGGAATTGAATATCATAGCATATAGTCATTAGAATAATATACCTCTTAGATGTACATTTGTAATTTTAAAAAAGTTTCATATTAGATATAACAACATCTCCAAATAATAAAAAGCTTCTCATTAATTGTCACCCCAAAACAGAAAACAAGGGTCTTTGCATGTACAGGTTAGTCTGCCTTAAGCTCTTGTTAACATTCAAAGATTAATTTGAAACCTCTAACAGAGGCTGATGTGGTTTTTTTTAAAATCCACTTTAAGCTTTTAAAAAATGGTAATTACAAATGCCAAGTGTCTGGGAATTATATGCAATCATTTTTATGGACTGATTTACAAGTAGAATAAATTATCTTGGATATCAGTGTTTCCTTCCTTTAAATGTATTTTGAAGGTAGTGTTATGCAAAAAAGTGTACAGGGATTCTCAGCACAATAGTGGTTATGTGAGAAACAAGTGATTATAAATGATTAAATGTTCAAAATTATGGAATCAAGTTAATTTAGTATATCCATAGGATAAAATATTATGCAGCCACTAAAAATGATGATGTAAAACAAGATTGATGTAGAACAATGATGATCAAGTAATAAGTGGAAAAAAGAAACCTGGTTACCAATAGCATGTGTAATATTATATAATTTTTAACATACATATTTGTTTTAAGTAGCATCTCATATGGCCCCCAGGGATCCTTATCTCCTGATATTTGTGCCCTTGTGTAATCTCCCACCCCCTGACACTGACTAGGCTCACCAGTGCAACCAATAGGACATGCAGAATTGATGGACTATGACTTCTAAGTAGAACTATGCACATTTCAGCTTCGAAATTGCTTCTACACTTTGGGGGAAGTCAACTGCTATGTCACTGAAGACGTTCAAGCAGCCGTGTGAGAGGTCCACGTAGCAAAGAACAGAGGCGTCCTACCAATAATCAGGACGAGCCAGGACTGAGAGTGCGCCGTCTTGGAAGCACATCATTCAGCCCCAGTCAAACCTTCAGATGACTGTATCTTACTGAAACTTCATGGGAAACCCTCAGAGAACCTCATAAAAACCCAAGAAATCACCTTAGTTTCTCAGACTCTGCCTTCATTAGGGGCAGGATTCATGCCTATGCTTCTTTGTTGAATGGAAGAGGCCAAGGGCCACCTGGTATTGTTTGGGTTGAGAAGATGGCATGAGGGTGAGAGGGTCACAAAAAGGCTTGCCTGATAAAAATTCTCCCAGCCTGCCACCATTTGAGGTGTCAAATCCCTAGCAAGCCCCCAGCAAAAGGCATACTGTTCATCCTCTAGAAAGGGGAATAGTATACTTTTCAACATCTATTGCTACATTGGTGTAGAATCCTTATCAAAAGATTCAGTTTCCTGGAAGCCGTGGTTTGTGAGTGCATTTTGAGGGAACAGAGGCAGTGGTATAGTGTTGCAACCAAACTTCCCACAGAGCTGGGACTAACAGTGTAAGATGTAACAGAGGGCTCCCACTGCAGTGGTGCCGAGATGAAGGACGCGTTGAAAATGCTTCACCTTTGCTATGAGACACAGGCCACTTCTTTTTTAGACTTGACTGAGAGTGGGAGGTAGTTTGAGTTATTAAAAGCACTTGTTTTGGGGGAAGATAATCATGGGGAAACTGTTGATGTGCATTGGCCTAATTTACTTTTTAAGCTGCAAACAAATTTTACTTTTGAAGGAGGGTTTCTACAATATAAGCTAAATCCTCAGTTTCTGTGGCATTTTTATGACAGCTTTGACTTTTAAAGTGGAACCAAATTTCATTTGGAGAACAAGCCAACCAAGCATGTCTCTCTTAACAAATGGAGCTTTGGTGCTCTTGGTCTGTCACTTTTCCCTCTCAGGTTCCAGGAATTTGAGATTGAGAGACAGCTGGGTATCCAAGGCTAACATGGAGTTGGAATGGGCGAGTATGAAGTTGGGGTACCTAAGGGAAGAAAAGGAGATTGTCACACAGATCACCTCCTATAAGTGAACCAGGAAACCATGATGTGTAAATATAGGCTGCCAAATTTGTGGGGCAGAGGAGATGGGGAGGAACGTGTTGATTACTCTAAGTAGAAAGGGCCCTGAACATTGTTAGCTTTGTTACTTAGCTGCAGAAAGGAGTCTTATCTCACAGGAATTGGGGTTAGAAGTCCAGTATAAGCCCCCCCATGACTTTACCCCTAACCTGCCATTGTGTTTGCCAGCCTCTGGCTCCAGTGTAAGTGGCCTGAAGTCCAACATTGGATTCTGGTAAGGAATTGAGATCTTGCCATTTGCTTGGGAAGAGAGCTAGTCTGCTTTTTGTAAAAACAGTTGATGATGCACATGTTTCTTTTCAATTGTAAATAGTTCTTCTGTGTTTTTGTTTTAAGGTTGGAGTATATGGGAGGTGGGAAATACAAATTTGTTGCATGAGGAAATGATTTAACTACAGGCATATATCCCTCTAATCAATAGGACATTTTGTTGAAGATGAGCATTTTGATAACTATTTAAATAGCTATATAAGTATAGTTATATTGACTGATATAATTACATTTTTATATATACTTTATATATACTTTAAAGGCTTGGGTATATTTCTGTAGAGCTAACTGATAAAAATTAGAGTATAGAAATTAGATTGCCCTTTAGAGTAATGTAAATTATAAATAAACATGCAAATGCTTAACAATAAGAACAACAATAAAGGACTGAGAAAGCAAGTAGAAAAATGTTGCATTAAAGAAAATGAATTCAACACATGTATTCAACTGTGGTCCCTCCAAAAACCCCCTTAAAGTGTTACTAAAATGTGTATTTTAAAGAATAAACTACAAGGACAATAAGTATGCAAGAGGAAATGATTGCAACAAAATTTGAAGGCTGGAAAGCAGAATGACAGTGATAAATGTATCACATAACTTTTGTGCACCACTTCAAATCTTCACAGCCTTGGACAGGGCAAGAGAGCTGAAAAATATCTACCCAAGATACTTTGGGTCTCCCTGAGTGCACTGCAGACATTCTCCAATGCCTGGGGATGTAACAGAAAGAGGAGAATCTCCTGAGGAGCAAAAAAACTGTCTTGCAACTCAAAAGGTTGACAGTATGGCTTCTAACAGAAATAGATTTCCTATAGTTAAGACATGGGTGGTGGGTCAGTAAAGTGCAAAGAGATTTTCAGAGTCTCTCCAATGCTCAGATCCTAAGCCCTGCTGAAGAGCAAGTCCTAATCCCTCCTTCAAAGCATTTGGGGCCAAGGTAAGTGAATCTAACTAACGCTGCAACAATGTCCAACTACCAATTAAGTTGGTTCAGCCCCCCATACCTGTGCACTGATACAAGAAGAGGTGTAATAGAGGTAAATATTAGAGTGTTACTATCTACTATTCTTTAACAAACAATTATACTGGCATACAATAAAACTTGAAGAGATGTGTGAAGAAGCAAGAAAATATGAACCATGGTTAAGAAAGGTCAATACAAACAGACTCAGAGATGTTACAGATGTTGGAATCATCAGACAGTGACTTTAGAACAAACAGGAAAAAATATGTTAAAGATCTAGTGGAACCCAAAGAAAACAAGATCCATGATTCAAAAAGACATATACACTCCTATGTTTATCGCAGCACTATCTACAATAGCCAAGATATGGAAGCAACCTAAGTGTCCATCAGTAGATGAATGGATAAAGAAGATGTGGTACATATACACAATGGAATATTATTCAGCCATAAGAGAAAAACAAATCCTACCATTTGCAACAACATGGATGGAGCTAGTGGGTATTATGCTCAGTGAAATAAGCCAGGTGGAGAAAGATAAGTACCAAATGACTTCACTCATTTGCGGAGTATAACAATGAAGCAAAACTGAAGGAACAAAACAGCAGCACACTCACAGACTCCAAGAAGGGACTAGTAGTTGCCAAAGGGAACGGGTTTGGGAGGGAGAAGGGGATTACGGGGCATTATGATTAGCACACATAATGTAGGGGAGTCACGGGGAAGGCAGTACAGCACAGAGAAGACAAGTAGTGACACTGTATAGCATCTTACTACACTGATGGACAGTGACTGCAATGTGTGTGTGTAGGTACTTGATAGTATGGGTGAATGTAGTAACCACAATGTTGCTCATGTGAAGCCTTCATAAGACTGTATATCAATGATACCTTAATAAAAGAAAAACCAAAAAAAAAAAAAGAGAAAAAGGTAGACAACATCTCCATGAATAGATGGAGAATATCAGCAGAAAGCTAGAAACTATTAAAAAGAAACAAATGACAATCTTACAAATAAAAAAAGAGATGATATCAGAAATGAAGAGTTTATTCAATGTGTTTAGGAGCAAACTGGACACAGTAGAGTAAAAGCAATCAATAGAAAGTATCCAAATTCAAATATGAAGAGAAAAAAAGAGTGAAAAAAGTGAGACAGAAGGTCCAAGATCCATAGGACAATATCAAGTCCCAGAAAGAGAAAGAGAATGAGGTAGAAGGAACATAGAGGCAAATGCAGTGATTGTTCCAAAACTTACGGAAGACATCAACCCACAGATTTAAGATGATCAGAGGAGATCACACAGGAAAAATACAACAAAATCTAAACCTGGAGATACTAAAGTCAAATTCTGATGAAAACCAAAGGTAAAAAAATCTTAAAAGCAGCTAGATAAAAAAGACACATTATATACAAAGAACCAATAATCCAAATTACAGGAGACCATTGAAACAGTGGGGCCAGAAGACCATAGAAAGCCATTTTCAAAGGTTGGAGGAAAAAAAAAATCTAGAATTATATACCAGTGAAAATATACTTCAGAAATGAAAGCAAAATAAGGACATTTCAGAGAGACAAAGGTGAGAGAATTCATGTCCAACAGACCTTCAGTAAGAGAAATGCTGAAAGAGGGAATTTATGTTGAAGAGAAATAATACTGGATGGGAGCCCAGTTTTGCAGGAAAAAATGAAGAACATTGAAAGGAATAAATATGAGGGTAAAGGTAAAATACTTTTATTATTGTATATGTATATATTTGGTTTTTAATAACAATAATGAGGGTTTATAATATATGTAGATGTGAAAAACATAATGAGCACAAAGGGCAGTAAAGAGGAAAAAAGAAATTTTATAAGGTAAAATTTCTTGTGAAATAGTGTATTTAAAGGTAAACTCTAATAAGTTGTAATTTAAGTTAAATTGCAAATTGCAATTTCTAGAGCAGTCACTAAAAGGAATCCAAAATAACCCAGAAAGAGGTGTATCATAAAGTCAGGAGATAAAATTAAATACTAAAATATTCACAATTCATCCAATAGAAAGATGGAAGAGAGGAAAAAGAACAAAAATGGACACAAATGTAAAATAAACACCGATATGGTTGACTTAACCCAATCATATCAACAATTACATTGCATCTAAACGCAATAAACACTCTAAAAAGCCAAGATAATCAGACTGGATTAAACAAACAAACAAAAACAAAGACCTAACTACATTCAGTTTGTAAGAAAAGCTCAATTTAAATATGTAGACACAAACAGGTAAAAGCAAAAGTGCTGAAAAAAGTATTCAACTCAAATACTGAGCGTAAGAGGACATCAGCACAGATCCCACAGACATTAAAATGATAAAGGTTTATTTTATGTATTTTATGCCAATAAATTTGACAACTTGGATAAAATGGAAAAATTCCTTGAAAATACAATTCCTTGAAATATCAATTTTACTAAAATTGATAAAAGAAGAAACAAAAATCTAAAAAAAAACTATGTAAATTAAAACAGTTGAATTCATAATCAAAATCTTTCTCACAGAGAAAATCCAGGCTCAGTTAACTTCACTGGGAAATTCTATCAAATTTTTAAAGAAATAATACCATTCTTGCACAAACTCCTTCAGAAAATAGACTTCTCAACTAATTTTATAAAGCCAGTATAACCCTAACAAAAATGCCAATTACATTATAAAAAGAGAAAATTTTAAACAAATATCTTTCATGAACTTAGATATAAATAGTCATCACAAAATAGTCACAAATTAGATCCATCAATGTATTAAAAAGCATATATCATGACCAAGTGGGATTTAGAAAGGGAAGGTGGGTTAAGATTCAAAATCTGTCATAGGCAAAAAAAAAAAAAAATCTGATAAAATTCAACACCTATTTATGATTTTTAAAAAAGTTCATAAAACTAGAAATAGAAGGCAACTTGCTTAATCTGGTAAAGGGCTCAGAAACTGATGACATTTGGTATTTCTGAAAGTGGACTGAAATAGAAGTAAGAACATGAAGACTTATTGAAAGATGGCTGAAAAAGCACACTTTAACATTTCCTCACCAACTCTGGGCATTAGGATGACAGTCCTACTGCTAGCCCAGAAGACGTGCTGAAGTTTGCGCTTTATAGTAAGAGGACTGTGGACTATGGGAGATTGGGCACAACTAAGGGTAGTGATTTAGTGAAAACTTACATGATGAATTTTAAAACCTCTCCTCTCCCTCTTCAACTCATTTCACTAGTCCTGTTCCTAGAATGCTAGAAACCAGCCTTAGATTCCCTAGACAAGAGAGTAGAGAAATTCTAATCTAACAGATCCAACTAGCCTAAGAGAAAAGTTCAAAAGATACTGGCATCAAGGTTTCCCCAAAGAAATGGCCCAAAAAGAATATCTGGTTTATGGTATTTTAATAAAAACCAGTCTGCAATCCCTACCCATTGGCACAGATGTTCCAGTTGATTTTTTAATATCCCATTATTAAACATAAAGAAACAGTTAAGGACTAGTAAACATCTGAGAAAACCTAAACATGAGTGACAGAAACCAAAATAACAAACAGAAAAAACAACTGGAAAGAAATAGAGATTAAGCAGGAAGATGAAAACTTAAAAAAAAACCCACTAATATTCTCTGAGGTATAAGAGCACTTATGAAACAAGGAGGTGTTATTTTAAAAAAATGATTAGAGAACAAGAAACATATCTTGGAAATTCAAAGCATAGTATATATGAATGAAAACTCAATAGAAAGTTGGAAGATAAAGTTGAGAATATCTCTTTAAAAGTAAAGCAAGAAAAAAAATGGAGATAAAATAAGTGAGAGAAAATGGAAGATACTTATGAGATACCCCTCATTAGATCCTCTATTTGAATAATAGGAATCCCAGAAAAGAATGGCTTATCATTGTGAAATTGCAGATTATTAAGGATAAAGAAAAATTCTGTAAGCTTTCAGAGAGAAAGGAAAAGAAGTCATAAATGTAGAGTCAGACTTCAGTCACCACACCAAATTGGAAGACAATGAAACGAAATCTTCAAGATTCTGAGTGTTTTCCACCTAGATTTGTATACCTCACTAAACTAACAGTAAGAGAGTACACCAAAGATATTTTCAGACCTTCAAGGGCTCCGAAAAATTATGTTCTCTTTCCCAGGAAGCTACTGGATAATGTGCTCCACGGAAATAAAGGCATAAAGACGTAGGATCTAGGAAGGGCGATGTCAAAGGAATTTTCAATAGTTTGATGAAACGAGATCCTAGAAATAGAGTTTGGAGCAGGACTGGAGTGGCACAGGTCAGAAAATGCCAGGAAAGCTCAACCCAAGTAAGGAAAAAGATAAAACACCCTCATGTGTATGGATATATAGGGAAAAATTAAGACTTAATAGGGGAGAAATTGGGCTGAAATAGTATAAGAAGGAAGAAAGCTAAGCAAAAAAATAAAATCATTCATTACTTTAGAGAAAACAAAATACTGTGTAAGAAAGGAAAAGTAAGATGCACACGGCTCGGCTTTGAAGGGCTGTTATCATCATGCAAACACTGAGTACTGATCTAAACACAAGTATGTTATATTGAGAGGCTCGTGGGACAGAGCCTGTGAATGCATGTGGTGGTGGTGGTGTATGTACAGTGATATAGCGAAGGAATGGGAGATGGTGAATAAGAGCTAAGTCCTCATCTTTCATAGGTAATGCCTAAAATTGAAAAATCAAGTAGGAAATATGAGCATGTTATTTAGATATATGGAGGAGAACGATAAAAGAAACAGCTGAAATAATTAAAAGTGGTTGCTTTTGAGATGGAAATGAGGTGGGGGAGCATAGGAGAATACTATTTTTGGTAATTAGTCTCAGAATTGTGTCATTCTCTAAGGTATGTATAAATCTGATTTTGATGAAAATAACAAAATTTGAAAACACAAAAATAAAGAATTATGATATGCCCACTTTAAAAAAGCAGATGGGGTTCAACTGGGGAGACAGGGCCTGCCCATCTTATACGGGGATTGCAGGCTCAGTGCACCAAAGAAATCTGGGAGCCTTTGCACTGGGGGAAAGTTGCACTGGAGGTGGCATCGTGGTTGCCCCTACAGATTACCACTTCCAATTTAAATCTAATTCAAGCTACATATGTAATTTAAATTTTTTGGGAGCCACATTAAAATAAATTAAAAGAAAATGATAAAATTAATTTAAATAATGTGTTTTGTTTAGTCCAGTATATCCAAACTATGATCATTTCAACATATGAAAAATTAAAAAATTTTTGGAATGTTTTTTTTCATAGTAAGCCTTTGAAATCCCACTATTTTACACTTATACACATATCAATTCAAATTCTAAATTTTCATCAGAAAAACTTGATTTGTGTTTAGAGTTCATTAAAATTTACAGCTGGAAAAATAGTTTCACATACTTAAGTTGTCCCAAACATAAAATTTTCCAATAACAGAGTAGCAAGAAATTATTTTCCTTTAATGTTCACATTCACATTTATAAAACTGGTTCATCTCTTTGCTTCAAAGAGTTGATCTGACTTTGAAGCAAAATCTAATCAATTTTAATACTTTATCTATCCAAGTTAAGTAAATTCACTAGCTTTTATATCACATTAGCATTACTAACTAAATTCAAAGGAGTATTCCATAAATTGAAAAGCATTTCTAAATATATCAATATTAACAAAGTGAATTTGGTGCTTTTCTTATAGTTTTTGCAGCCGATTTACCTAATGCTGTTGATTATAATAGACATCTTGACTAATGTTCTTAAAAATGTATGAAAACATTATTAATTTGCTTTTTGAAAAATATTTATTTTAACACAATTCTTTTGCTTTCCATAAAACTTAATTTTAGATCCTTCACATGCAATATGATACAGTTGAGAAAACATAAATCACACTGTCATTTTTTTTCTTTAATTATTTAATGTGGCAAGCATTCCTTGTTTCAAACAAAAAAAAAAATCTTGAGTTACCAGTATTATAAATCCTTATAAAACTCATCCAAAACTCAAGCCATGAGTTTTGGTAGAGAACACACTATCATTTAAGTCACTGTCTTCTGTTTCTTTCTCCAATTGCATAAACTGGTAATTTATAGCACACATACACTCTATGATATTAACAACCATATTCATGACACATTTCATAAATAGACTTAACATAAATATTTTCAATATTTATCACACAATGGAATGAAGCAGAAGAGTATATCAGTCCCTTATTTTAAAATTCTGATAAATCCATATTTTGACCTAACATAGCCGGCTCATCATCTGTGTTGATAGAAATTAATTTTTTTTATATTCTACCTGAAACTCTTCTTTGACATTGTAAAATATCCAAAACTACTACATATTTAGTTGACTTTTTTTTAGGTCATGAATAGAAAATATTTTAAATAAATTTGAAAGTTCTTGAGACAAAAGTGTTCCCAAAGTATTAAGTGGGTATAGTGTCTCTTACATCATGTAACTTATCTAAACCCCCCCCAAAAATGTTCATGCACTTTTTCAAATTTTGGATCAATTAATCTTGACCTTGTTAGAAAGGTCTTACATTCAATAGCCACCTGTTTGGTGGCTTACTTGAAAATTTTCACTTTCGGTAAAATATCTTTCAGCCTTTTCCTCATAATTTTGTAACAAAATTTCCATGACTGAAATAATTTCTCTTTCCATCATCTAAAACTGATTTTCCTTTATTGTGAAAGAATTCAAACCGTTTTATAGTCGGCCAAAGTTACAAGCTCAGATCTTGTTAAAAATTGTTTGAGAAATTAAATTCTAATTTCATATAAGTAATTTCTTCAATTCTTTTTTTACTGTGGAAAGGAAACATCAAATTCACTGTGTCTGCTTTAAGTGGTTCTTAGTATTATCTATTATTATTTTATGTAACATATTTTTTGTCTTGCTCTGTAGCAGCCAACTGCAGTTGTTATATGTTGTGAAATTTGGAACATACTAGTCTCTTGTATTATTAAATACTGTAGTCATAGTAATAGCTTGTGCATCTCCACTAAATTCCACATCAGGAGAATGCTTTCATTTAAAATTTTGAAATTTGTCTCTACTTATTTTTCAATTAGAAACATACTATAATTAAAATAAGGATTTCAACTTAATTACCATTATGATTTACATAGGAATCCTAATAACTTGAGATAGATTTTATATTCAAATAAATACATTATAATGTTACATTAGTGCATAAAAATAATCACTTGAACTGAATCAATCTGTCCACTGGCTGTGCTTATGCACAATACTAGAAATGATGTGATATCCAATACACACACTGCAACATAATAATATCTTATGCGATACAATCATTAAAGTGTGGTCCTACCAATAATAATAAAACTGTGTTTAACAGAACTTTACACTGCTTCAGTTTTGACAGTTCAATCTAAATCAATTAAAATTAAATACAATTAAAATTTTGAGTCCTCCATTGCAGTAGCTGCACTTCAAGTGCTCAGTAGCCACTGTGTCTAATGGCTACCTATTGGACAGCACAGTGATGGACAGAATGAGAACCTATCAGAGAGCGAGGCATTTTGTCAGGTACTTTCAAAGACATGAGCTCAATTATTCCTCAGAACAGTCCCATGTGGTGTCATCTACATTTTACATGCTTATTGAGATTCAGTGACTTATTAGAAGCAGACAGTTAATCAGTGAAGTTGCTGGAAGGACAAGTGTTCGTCCAAACCCGAAGCCTGTGCGCGTGCCCCCTGGTGACATGGCCATTGCTTGTTGGTGATGATAGAAATCGCCTAGCAGGAAAGACAGGGTGCTTTTTCCTGATCTCACTACCCTCTTTTAAAGTTTACAAGTCTCTAATTGTTTTAACGATTTTGTATGAGTTTATTTACTCAAGAAATATTCATTGTCTCTTATGACCCAGGCACTATTCTCATGAACAAAAGAGTCTCTGCCTTCATGGAGTTGACAATCTTAGGTGAAAGGAACAAAAAAAATCGCAGAACAAACACAGAAAACACTTTCAGGGAGATTGTTTTCTCAAAACTAAACTTCATGAACTTGCTTAAAGTGAAACTTTCAAGGTGATGGTGCTCTTTGTGATTTCAGAATGAGGATAAAGAATCTGCCTGCGGTAATTCTGCCAAGGGTGGTCATGCAAAGAGTTGCTTAGTGGTAGCTTTTGCTATCGGATGTGAAGGAATTACTTCCAATTCTGCGGGAAATATTTCATTGCTGTTTGTCCATTGTTATCCTTAGGGCTGATGGGATCCAGTCTGTCAGCAGAAGTGGGCAACAAAGCAAAGAGATACGTGGTAGAAATAGAAGGGCAGTATCCTCCCAAATCAAAAACATCAGACTCAAGTGGGCACTTTTTTGTTCCTTTTGGGGAAGCACTGGTTGATCACTCTGTATGAAAGTATTAACTTCATAAGTAAAACCCTATCTTACAGTGTATCATGTCTATGGCTTAATTCAGACTATTACAAAAGCTGCAGAAAGAAGAGTTTCCTTTGTCCAAGTGCACGAAATCAACTCTATAAAACTACCACCTGTGGTTTAGGACGCCGCTGGGGCACACTGGGAGCTGGGTCTTCTTCACGGGTAGAGATTTATGCAAATGAAAGGATTTTTCTAAACACAGTCAGGGGACATAGTTCTTAAAAGTATTTTAGAGTTCAACCAGACCACGGTACGAATAAGGAAACCTGAAACTCAGAGAGGTTAGGCGATTAAGCCAAGGTTACACGGGTATTCATTTAGTGAGACTAGGACCATACATTTTGTTGCCAGCTAATGAGTTGTGGGTGAGGAGACAGAGGGTGCAGGGAGGAGGGTGGGGGGGCGGTGGGAGAGGAAGCTAAAGCTGTGCGTGAAGCTTAGTAAGGTTAGGGTTTTAAATCTGCTCTGTCCTTTCTACTCTGACATGAGGCAGGTTTCTTAACTCTGTTGAGCTTCAGAACCACAGCTGTGAAATGGGGATGGCACAGACTTCCGAGGATTGCGGTGAAGATTTCATGAGTATGATGCATGTGCAAATGCCCTGACTTCTTGATGATAAGACTTTTTCCTTTACTCACTTTCTCGAAGTACCACTTCCTTTTACTGGTCTCCAGACTAGCCATTTCAAACTCCCCAGGCCCCAGTTGCAAGCGTTCTGGATTGGTGGATCACACTCTGTTGCCCTGCACCTGCTGGTCCCAACCTCCCCTGGGGGCTCTTTGTCTCCTAAGAGCTCCCCAGTTCTCCCCCAGAGCTCCGTTCCTGTGATCACACCCTCTGCCACTCTCCTCCTTATCACCTCTCAGTATCTGGTCCATCCTAGTTGGAGTTCCACCTAACAATAGGGAGCCTTTACAAGTATTTGGATAGTGTGACAGGCTTCAAAGTGCTTTCACAGACCCTGTCTCCTTTGATCCTCACAACAGCCCTGCAGGGGACATAGGGCAGCTGTTACCATTCAAGTTTTACCACCAAGGAACCTAAAGTGCATAGATGTGCTGATTTGCCCAAGGCTACAAACTGGAGGATCACTAGATGTGCAAGAAGGAACACAGGCTTTGGGGTCAGGGAGTCATAGGTTCAAGTCTCAGCTTTGCCACTCGCTACCAGTGTGGCTTTGGTAAGTTATAGGGCTTTCCTGGGCCTCATTTTCCCCCTCTATGAAATGGGCGTATTTGCTTTGCATATTTGCTGCAAGATAGTGTATTTTATACATGCAGTACTTAGGCCAAAAGTATCGGGCAAGCCAGACCAGAATCCAGTGTACCTCACCATCTCTCAATACTGTTCCTCACCACTGCTCCCACTGGGAACAACCTTTTCTGTCTCTGAACTGCAGGAGACTTCGTTGTCTTTGGTTTCATGCATCAGAAACTAACTCTGGCTGACAAAGAGCAAATAGAATTTCGCCAGGATAGTTAAGGTCACAACATGGAGGAGCTAAAACATCCCTTTCTGGGAAGAAACCACGGCAGCCCCCGGGATCTCAGCAGCCCTCTGGGGCCAGTCATTGTAGGGCTCAGGGCCAACTCTCTTTTTGTCTTGTGTGTCCCTCTCCACTCAAAATCTGAATTAACAAAGAAGATCTGGTTGGTTGACCTAGTTTAGCTCAAGTGCCCATCATGTCTGCAGGTGGACAGGGGTGGTTGGCAGCCCACTGGAAAAACGTGGACTAGAGGAAAGGCAGTTCCCCAAGGGAGAAAAGCTCCTAAATAAAGGAAGTCCATGACTGACTCCTCATGTAACTCTAAAATCAACTTGTGTGTGTGGCTGGTTGTGGCTAGTTGTATTCACGTATGCTTCTGGCTTAACATCCAACTAGACCATTAGTCCTAGAGAGTTGAGGTGGAAATGAGGAAGGGGGTTCCTCTGTGTTATGCTCAGATTCCATATGGAAGCCCAGACACCGACTCGGTCAGTGCCTAGCACATAACTGATGCTCAATAAATATCAAGTGACTAACAGATTTTGTTCATTTTCCTACAGACCTTGGTCTTTCCAGTCCAAAAAAAAACAAATTAATTTTGGTCTTTCCCAACTTATTCCAGCCCCCAAACCTCAGAACTCCTACTTAAATGCAGCCACCAATAAAGCAATCAATCAATAACAATTCACCTAATTAGCTGCTCACATAAACCAACAGCTTCCTCACGCCGAGCCACTTCCCATCACAGTTACGGGGTGACATGCCAGGTGTCTTGCCAAACAACTTGATTAATAAGTCACTGTAACTGAAGCTGAATACAATTAATTGCATGATTTTGAACTCTTCAAGTTTAATTTCACAAAAATTACATCACAGAGTTGGAGCATGATGAACTATTTCTAACAAAAGGAAGAAACAAAACTTGCCTAAGCGCTGGTTCATATTTGTGACATGTCATGCACATGCCCAGCATGGCATCTCGCCATTCCTGTCAATAAAAATTCTCAAAGCTCAAATACATATATGAATTTCTACACACACGGCCCATTATTGGAAAAAACAGAACACCCTTGTCCCAGTCAGGCTCAACATTTTGATAATGCCAGTAAAACCCTCTTCAAATCTGTCCTAGTTTTATTCTTTCTGTAAGCACAGACCTAGTTTGGCTCATTCCTTTTATTTTGGTCTTCTTTTCTCTTTGCCATTCCCTTCAATTTGTTCTTTCAAATGGTTATTAACTTCCTAGAGGACATGTCCAAAAATAGCTGATGAATAAAAATAGAGCTGTCTGTCTTTCACAAAACTTTCACCCAGTTGAGCAGGCAGGATTTTCATGAAGAAAATCTGAGAAATTAATTAATTAACTGTAGCTGGATTTCACCTCTTTAACCTTAACTCGTGAGCAAACCTGAGCTAAATAAACATCTGACCATTCAATCTCTTCCACTTAAGGTTAACTTGAGTTTATTATTCAAGCTACTGCCCTTGTGTATTAGGCAATGCATAAATTACACATACTAATTACCCTGCATGGGGCACCACTTTAATGAATTCTTTTAATTAAACTGCAACACAGTGGTTTTGCATAGGATGGTCTATATTTCATCCTTAAACTACCTTAACCTTCATCTTTGTCTGGGAAGCTCACACGTCTAACCGGAGAAGGTCTGAGTTTAATTCATCTAAGTATATACATTCAGCAACACCCCCCCTTGACTATCATAGCAACATTTGAAAAATGTTTCTCTTCTGCTTCGAGGTTAAGAAATTAGATGCCTCTGTGAAAAGTTATGATTCTGCTGGGGATACTAAAGTGGAAAAAAAGAGGCAAAACAAAGCAAAAACTGAAGTGGCAGAATCAACCAGTATAGCACTACAGTCGTTAAAGTGAAAATAATAGAAGTCATATTAACAGTGTCCAGACTAATGTATTTACTAGTAAGCAAGGGGCACTCTTTACTTTGTGATCTTTATAATATAGGGTTTACAGTAAGTAATCTATATCATGAGTGTAGTTTTCAAAAACACAATTAGTTCTCTATTATCTGGAACCATTAGTGGATGAAGCAGTAGAGAAAATTGAAACCCATGTACATGTTAGCCATGAATATTAGCCTTGTCTTGTTACTGAGCTTCTGCTTCTAGGTAGTAAAATTCACCGCTTTGGGTTTGACGTCCCTGATATCGAGTTGGGGGGAGTGGCAGCAGGAGCAAGGGAGAGACTCAAACAGCCAAAGGACTATCTAGATACCGGAAGCCTTGATAATCAACTCAGCCAGGGCATATTGAGCATCTCTGAATTCCTAGCACTATGCCTGGTGATTGAGAAATGCCCAATTCCTGCGTTTTAAAAAAAAAAGGGCCACTTGCTTATGCATATTTCTATTTACACGGACAGATTCAGGAAGATGCACAGGAAACCACTGGAGAGTTTGCTTGTGACAAGTACTGGGGATCTGAGCTGGGGGGGGGAAAGGCAGGTAACATTCTGTGTCTTTTCTCCTCTTCCTCTTAATGCTGCTGCCCTTCCTCTTCATTGTCATCATCGTTCACGAGAATGTGATTTGTTTATTCAAAAAATAAAAAACAGTAAAAATGTCTAGACAGTTCATAGTCCGCTAGGAGAGACAAACATATCAAAATGTAATGCTCTGACTAAACTATGTTTTCTACCTTTATCTTGCATCTACCTACCACTTCAGCATTTTATTAAAAATAATAATAATAAAGAGAGAAATGTGGTATCCACATATAAATCAAGTATAAAAATCAAACAAATATTCATATTTGAACTGACTGTTTATAGTTCATAATGCGTGATCAAAACCGAAAGTTTCTGTGATGACTGCCCTTGTACTGTTCACCATGTAAGAATTTATTCACTCTGTAAGAATTCGTTCACCATGTAAGAACTTGTTCGTTATGCTTCAGAAGATTGGAGACTGACGAGAATTAGGCTTGAGATGGATTAATGATTGTACATTGAGCATTGACCCCCCTATACTGAATTTTATTGTTGTTAACAACCATTTGATCAATAAATATGAGAGATGCCCTCTCAAAAAAAAAAAAAAAATGTAATGCTCTGATAGGTGGACATGCAGACTATTCTGGAAGCACAAAGGTGGGCTCATCCAACTTAGGCAGAGTCAGGGAAGGCTTTTCAGGGGAGGTAGCGTTTAAGTCAGGTCTTGAAACATGAGTGTGAACGTTTTTCAGGCTAAGCATCAGCTCTTGAGTACTGGGAAGGCGGTGATAGCCTAAGAGGATTCCATGCACCCTTTGTCCCTTAGACATTCTGGTAATAGTTCTGCTCCGGCAGGACTTCCCTGACGACATGTAAACAGTGTTTAACTCATTCTAGTATCTGAAAAGGTGATTGAGAGTGACTCTTTGTAAGTGATCCCAAAGTAAAGTTACTCATTCTGGAAAACAATCAGATATGCCTGAAATTCTAACTTCAGAAATACTCCAACAGTCCCTGCAAATTTTTCACCAAGCCCTAATTTAAACTGAAATTTGTACGAAAGCAGTTAACCCTCATTTGGATACATTGACCTTCCTTTTGCTGGGAAAGATTAAGGATATAGGCATTTTTATCAGCAAAGCCTAGCTCTTAATATCACATCATTACATTTAGAAAAGGAATTCTTACTCTTCCCTGGCCTCCACCTTGTAGCTACAATAATAGGAGAAGGAAAGTGAAAACCCCATAATGGTCTCAAATTCCAAATTTTACTTGGTGTGCTCTTGGGGATACCAGATTCCCTTGTTCTAAGCTCATTCAGGGGGCCCTGGTATGGACTGGCCTATTCCAAGTTCTGCAAAGGAATCCTGTCTCCCAACCAAAGCAACAAATCCTAGAAAGAGGGATTTGGTAGAATTTGGCTGGGTTCTCTGGGCCTCTCTGGCACTCATTTGCATGCACAACGACAAGGGAAGAGGCTACCAGATTTATCTCATCACTTCCCTGACGCTGCTATGATCAGGTCCTTTCAATTATTTACTGAGCCACAGTTATGTGCCAGATGTAGGGGATACAAAAATGAATGTCACCTAGTTTTTCCTGTCCAGTTGCTCATAGGAAAAAGAGAGTTGCAGATGAATGGCTGTACTGTGCCATGTGCTCCTCTAGCCAAGTGAGCCAAGCACAGAGCAGGAAACCAGGAGCTAGGGAGGGGGCCTCCCAGAGAGCCTGAGGCCCCTGACAAAAGTGCAGACATACTTCTGAAATGGGACATAGATATTCTGAAATGCTTAAGTCCTGCTTTCCATTTAGACCAAAGAAACAGAAGAAAGAGAGGGTGGCTGATAGGCATGGGTACAATTCACAGGCAGAGAGTTTTATAATTGGCAGATGGCTAAACCCAAAGGGAGATTTTTCTCCCCCGTGACTCTCAGCAAATTTATTTATTTATTTGCTAAATAATCCATGACAAAAACTAGGTTCCAGCGTGATTTTTTTTAGTGATGATGGTGGCTCTGGAGTCGGACAACCCAGGTCCCCTTAGGATGTGCTGTGTGACCTTGGACAAGTCACTTAGCCTCTCTAACTCTCCACTTCCTCAGCCTATAAAACTCTGAAAATAATAGGACTGACATCACAAGGCTGTTGATGGTGATTAAATGAAATAATGCATGTAAAGTAGTTAGCAAAGTGATGGGCCCCTAGTAAGTAATCAGTAAGTGTTAGCTATTATAATTAGTATGAGTAAAGTAAGTGCATCTTGGACCTCTAAGCAAGAGGATTTTATTGCCAAATTTTCAGAATGCATCTAGGAGTCTGCCAAAGCTGGTAGAATATAAGAATGTAAGTTGTTGTTACACTATAATCAGATTGGCGTGGGGGGCGCTGCAAGATACACAAACACATCTATGTATTCATTTCACTTACACAACAAATTACTGTTATAGATGGCCCACTCAGAAGGCCTGGGATGAATTCTTAGTCACGCAGTGCTACTTTTTTTGACTTACTTAAAAGCTGAAAGTGTTGGTCCTTTCTGACCCTGTGGGTTCCTCAGAAATGACTTGTCCAACAGAGGGAAGCGCCTACTTGCTTTCCAGCACGCCTGTGAGAAGTGCTGTATGGCAAGGGCACCGGCCCTGGGGGAAAGGCCCTGTCCAGGAGGGTGCACACAGGCCACAGAGGCGCCCAGGAGGCAGCCACGGGGGGCCACCTACTCCCCTGAAGTATCTCCAGGACTCACGCTCTGATCTCATTGTATTTCTCATGGCTTCTCGGGTGGCATTTTCTGCCCCAGGCTTTCCATGTGCAGTGTCTTCATGCTGTCCCGGGAACATATGTTGCAACATACCATCTGGTCTTTACACGTCTCCCCAGCAGCCGTGATAGAAAAACCTGCCTGTTTGGCAGCTACAAGTGCCCACAGTCCCTTTGGCCTCCTTCTTAGACTGAGTGTTTTCCAACATCAATGGCTGTAATCAGGAAGGCCTAAACCAAGCATATGGATTCAGGACTGCAGTGAGACTACAAAGGGCGCTTTACCTTGGACCAGGAGCTGGTCTCGGGGCGGGCCGGGCCTCAGGCTCTGGGGCGAACGGAGCCCAGGAGCCAGGGGACCTGGCTCACCAGCTTACAGCTGAGCACAGTGCCGCACAGGCTTAAAGCACGAGCTCTGTGAGTGAAGTGTGGTGCGTTGGTCATGCTCGCTGAGATCCAGAGCTTGGCTGAGAGGACGAGGCAGCTTGCTGACGAGAGCACATGTGTCTTTTGGCCCCTCTGCAGTGGAGAAAATACCAGAGCTGCTCAAATCCTGGGGTAGGCATCATTTGCATTGTTTCTCTTTGAACAGAGCAAGGATTGCCAGTTGCTGAATGGCAGTTATTTCCAGAAGGTCTGCAGGGAGAAGCCAAAACCAAGCTCCAAAGAGTTTAAAATAGAAGATAAAATTCGAAAGTATAAATTCCTATAATGGAATACTAAGCATCCAAAGGAAAGGATGGGGAAACTTTTTATGTACTGGTGTAGAAAGAACTCCAGGACGTATTAAATGAAAAAAAGGAAGATGGAAAATAACAGTGTGTACACTTCTCTTCCGCCATTTGTGTAAAAAGTTAGGGGTGAGGTGGGTATGTTTGCATTTGCTTACATATGCATAAGAGTGTCTGGAAGGATCTGTAAGAAACTAGTAACAATGGTTATCTGTTTTGGGGTAGCAAAATGAACCTGAGCTGATCAGGGATATCACAGGAAGAAATTTTACCATATACTTTCATTTATTTGAACCTAATTTTAAATGTATTACCATTCAAAGAATTAAATTTTAATATGTTTACAAGTTTTGAAAGTGACGTTATAAAACATGTTGGCAGGCCAGTAGAGACTTCATACTAGTAAATTTATAAAAACGTTTTATTTACCTACATACCCATTTTTCCATATGAATTAGGCTATTTGATTTCCAACAATATCTTTCAAAACTGACTACCATATGATGGAATAACTTATGCCTTACATATTTGACACTGAATATTGCTCTATCAAGAAGAAAACAAAATAAATATAGGTTGTATTAATTAACAAGTTCAGGGGTTGAATATGGTTCTGTGTAATAACTAGAAGGAAGCCTTAATCCTTTTTTCATTCTTTCTTTCTCTTTCTTTCTTTCTCTTTCTTTTTTTCTTTCTTTCATTCTCTTTCTTTCTCTCTTTCTTTCATTCATTCTTTCTTTCTTTCTTTCATTTTGGTATCATTAATCTACAGTTACAGAAAGAACATTATGTTTACTAGGTTCCCCCCTTCACCAAGTCCCCCCCACATACCCCTTCACAGTCACTGTCCATCAGCGTAGTAAGATGCTGTAAAATCACTACTTGTCTTCTCTGTGTTGCGCAGCCCTCCCCGTGTCCCCCACGCACTATACATACTAATCTTCTTTTTCCCGGCCCTTATCCCTCCCTTCCCACCCATCCTCCCCAGTCCCTTTCCCTTTGGTAACTGTTAGTCCATTCTTGGTTTCTGTGATTCTGCTGCTGCTTTGTTCCTTCAGTTTTCCTTTGTTCTTATACTCCACATATGAGTGAAATCATTTGATACTTGTCCTCCGCTTGGCTTATTTCACTGAGTATAATACCCTCTAGCTCCATCCATGTTGTTGTGAATGGTAGGATCTGTTTTTTTCTTATGGCTGCGTAATATTCCATTGTGTATACATACCACATCTTCTTTATCCATTCATCTACTGATGGACATTTAGGTTGCTTCCATATCTTGGCTATTGAAAACAGTGCAGCAATAAACATAGGGGTGCATCTGTCTTTTTCAAACTGGAGTGCTGCATTCTTAGGGTAAATTCCTAGAAGTGGAATTTCTGGGTCAAATGGTATTTCTATTTTGAGCATTCTGAGGAACCTCCATACTGCTTTCCACAATGGTTGAACTAGTTTACATTCCCACCAGCAGTGTAGGAGGGTTCCCCTTTCTCCACAACCTCGCCAACATTTGTTGTTGTTTGTCTTTTCGATGATGGCGATCCTTACTGGTGTGAGATGATATCTCATTGTGGTTTTAATTTCCATTTCTCTGATGATTAGCGACATGGAGCATCTTTTCATGTGCCTGTTGGCCATCTGGATTTCTTCTTTAGAGAACTGTCTATTCAGCTCCTCTGCCCATTTTTTAATTGGATTATTTGCTTTTGATTTGTTGAGGCATGTTAGCTCTTTATATATTTTGGATGTCAATCCTTTATCAGATCTGTCATTTATGAATATATTCTCCCATACTGTAGGATACCTTTTTGTTCTATTGATGGTGTCCTTTGCTGTACAGAAGATTTTTAGCTTGATATAGTCCCACTTGTTCATTTTTGCCTTTGTTTTCCTTGTCTGGGGAGATATGTTCATGAAGAAGTCACTCATGTTTATGTCCATGAGATTTTTGCCTATGTTTTTTTCTAAGAGTTTTATGGTCTTATGGCTTACATTCAGGTCTTTGATCCATTTAGAGTTTACTTTGGTGTATGGGGTTAGACAGTGATCCAGTTTCATTCTCTTACATGTAGCTGTCCAGTTTTGCCAGCACCATCTGTTGAAGAGACTGTCATTTCCCCATTGTATGTCCATGGCTCCTTTATCATGTATTAATTGGCCATATATGTTTGGGTTAATGTTTGGAGTCTCTATTCTGTTTCATTGGTCTGTGGCTCTTTTCTTGTGCCAGTACCAAATTGTCTTGATTACTGTGGCTTTGTAGTAGATCTTGAAGTTGGGGAGCGAGATCCCCCCCACTTTATTCTTCCTTCTCAGGATTGCATTGGCTATTCGGGGTCTTTGACGGTTCCATATGAATTTTTGAACTATTTGTTCCAGTTCATTGAAGAATGCTGTTGGTAATTTGATAGGGATGGCATCAAATCTGTAGATCGCTTTGGGCAGGATGGCCATTTTGACGATATTAATTCTTCCTAGCCAGGAGCATGGGATGAGTTTCCACTTGTTAGTGACCTCTTTAATTTCTCTTAAGAGTGTCTTATAGTTTTCAGGGTATATGTCTTTCACTTCCTTGGTTAGGTTTATTCCTAGGTATTTTATTCTTTTTGATGCTATTGTGAATGGAATTGTTTTCCTGATTTCTCTTTCTATTAGTTCATTGTTAGTGTATAGGAAAGCTACAGATTTCTATGTGTTAATTTTGTATCCTACAACTTTGCTGAATTCCGATATTAGTTCTAGTAGTTTTGCAGTGGAGTCTTAAGGGTTTTTAATGTACAATATCATGTCACCTGCAAATAGTGACAGTTTGAGTTCCTCTTCACCAATCTGGATTCCTTGTATTTCTTTGTTTTGTCTGATTGCCGTGGCTAGGACCTCCAGTACCACATTGAATAACAGTGGGGAGAGTGGGCATCCCTGTCTTGTTCCTGATCTCAGAGGAAAAGCTTTCAGCCTCTCACTGTTCAGTATGATGTTAGCTGTGGGTTTGTCATATATGGCCTTTATTATGTTGAGGTACTTGCCCTCTATGCCCATTTTGTTGAGAGTTTTTATCATGAATGGATGTTGAATTTTGTCGAATGTTTTTTCAGCATCTATGGGGATGATCATGTGGTTTTTGTCCTTCTTTTTGTTGATGTGGTGGATGATGTTGATGGATTTTTGAATGTTGTACCATCCTTGCATTCCTGGGATGAATCCCACTTGGTCATGGTGTATGATCCTCTTGATGTATTTTTGAATTCGGTTTGCTAATATTTTGTTGAGTATTTTTGCATCTATGTTCATCAGGGGTATTGGTCTGTAGTTTTCTTTTTTGGTGGGGTCTTTGCCTGGTTTTGGTATTGGGGTGATGTTGGCTTCATAGAATGAGTTTGGGAGTACTCCCTCCTCTTCTATTTTTTGGAAAACTTTAAGGAGAATGGGTGTTATGTCTTCTCTGTATGTTTGATAAAATTCTGAGGTAAATCCATCTGGTCCGGGGATTTTGTTCTTGGGTAGTTTTTTGATTACCAATTCAATTTCATTGCTGGTAATTGGTCTGTTTAGATTTTCTGTTTCTTTCTGGGTCAGTCTTGGAAGGTTGTATTTTTCTAAGAAGTTGTCCATTTCTTCTAGGTTTTCCAGCTTGTTAGCATATAGGTTTTCATAGTACTCTCTAATAATTATTTGTATTTCTGTGTGGTCCGTTGTGATTTTTCCTTTCTTATTTCTAATTCTGTTGATGTGTGTTGACTCTCTTTTTCTCTTAATAAGTCTGGCTAGAGGCTTATCTATTTTGTTTATTTTCTCAAAGAACTAGCTCTTGGTTTCATTGATTTTTTTCTATTGTTTTATTCTTCTCAATTTTATTTATTTCTTCTTTGATCTTTTTTATGTCCCTCCATCTGCTGACCATGGGCCTCATGTGTTCTTCTTTTTCCAATTTTGATAATTGTGATGTTAGACTATTCATTTGGGATTGTTCTTCCTTCTTTATATATGCCTGGATTGCTATATACTTTCCACTTAAGACTGCTTTTGCTGCGTCCCACTGAAGTTGGGGCTTTGTGTTATTGTTGTCATTTGTTTCTATATATTGCTGGATCTCCATTTTAATTTGGTCATTGATCCATGATTATTTAGGAGCATGTTGTTAAGCCTCCATGTGTTTGTGAGCCTTTTTGCTTTCTTTGTACAATTTAGTTCTAGTTTTATACCTTTGTGGTCTGAAAAGTTGGTTGGTAGGATTTCAATCTTTTGGAATTTACTGAGGTTCTTTTTGTGGCATAGTATGTGGTCTATTCTGGAGAATGTTCCGTGTGCACTTGAGAAGAATGTGTATCCTGTTACTTTTGGATGTAGAGTTCTATAGATGTCTATTAGGTCCATCTGTTCTAGCGTGTTGTTCAGTGACTCTGTGTCCTTACTTATTTTCTGTCTGCTGGATCTGTCCTTTGGGGTGAGTGATATGTTAAAGTCTCCCAAAATGAATGCATTGCATTCTATTTCCTTCTTTAATTCTGTTAATATTTGTTTCACATATATTGGTGCTCCTATATTGGGTGCATATATGTTTATAATGGTTATATCCTCTTGTTGGACTGAGCCCTTTATCATTATGTAATGTCTTGTTACTTTCTTTATTTTGGGGTCTATTTTGTCTGATACTAGTATTGCAACACCTGCTTTTTTCTCTCTGTTGTTTGCCTGAAATATCTTTCTCCAACGCTTGACTTTTAATCTGTGCATGTCTTTGGGTTT
This sequence comes from Manis javanica, assembly GCF_040802235.1. NCBI lineage: Eukaryota > Metazoa > Chordata > Mammalia > Pholidota > Manidae > Manis > Manis javanica. Next base: position 109,412,795 of record NC_133163.1, on the reverse strand, counting down.
GAGGTGAGTTTCTTGTAAGCAGCATATAGATGGGTCTTTCTTTTTTATCCATTCTATTACTCTGTGTCTTTTGATTGGTGCATTCAGTCCATTTACATTTAGGGTGATTATTGAAAGATATGTACTTATTGCCATTGCAAGCTTTAGATTTGTGGTTACCAAAGGTTCAAGGTTAGCCTGTGTACTACCTTACTGTCAGACCTCACTCGCTTATTGAGCTGTTATAAACACAGTCTGATGATTATTTCTTTCCCTTCTTTTTCCTCCTCCTCCATTCTTCATATGCTGGGTGTTTTGTTCTGTGCTCTTTTTAGGAGTGCCCCCATCTAGAGAAGCCCCTCTAAAATACCCTGTAGAGGTGTTTTGTGGGAGGCAAATTCCCTCAACTTTTGCTTGTCTGGGAATTGCTTAATTCCTCCTTCATATTTAAATGATAATCGTGCTGGATTCAGTATCCTTGGTTCAAGGCCCTTCTGTTTCATTGCATTAAATATATCATGCCATTTTCTTCTGGCCTGTAAGGTTTCTGTTGAGAACTCTGATGATAGCCTGATGGGTTTTCCTTTGTAGGTGACCTTTTTACTCTCTCTGGCTGCCTTTAATACTCTGTCCTTGTCCTTGACCTTTGCCATTTTAATTATTATGTGTCTTGGTGTTGACCTCTTTGGATCCCATCTCTCGGGAGTTCTGTGTGCCTCTGTAGTCTGAGCAACTATTTCCTCCCCCAGTTTGGGGAAGTTCTCAGCAATTATTTCTTCAAAGACACTTTCTATCCCTTTTTCTCTCTCTTCTTCCTCTGGTACCCCTATAATGTGGATATTGTTCCTTTTGGATAGGCCACACAGTTCTCTTAATATTGTTTCATTCCTGGAGATCCTTTTATCTCTCTCTGCATCAGCTTCTATGTGTTCCTGTTCTCTGGTTTCTATTCCATCAATAGTCTCTTGCATCTTATCCATTCTGCTTATAAATCCTTCCAGAGTTTGTTTCACTTCTGTAGTCTCCCTCCGGACATCTGTGATCTCCCTTTGGACATCTGTAATCTCCCTCCAGACTTCATCCCTTAGCTCTTGCATATTTCTCTGCAGGTCTGTCAGCATGTTTATGATTTTTATTTTGAATTCTTTTTCAGGGAGACTGGTTAGGTCTGCCGCTGCAGATCCTTTCTCAGGTGTAAGTATCTTGGTCTGGACCAGATTTTTTTGCCTTTTCATGGTGATAGCAGTGGCTGTAGGCAGGTTGCAGGTGTGTCAGCTGGGAGAAGAAAGTCCTTTCCTGCTTGCTGGATGCCTTGCCGTTCTCCGCTGCCTGTGATGGCTACCTGCACTCCTGGAGCAGCCACCAGGTTAGTCCCCTAAGCTGCTGTGGGCAAGGTGTCCATCAGAGCAGCGCGGAGCCTGGCGGGGAGTGGCAGGCACGCCAGGTGCGCTCTTCCATGCTAACAGTGACCTTGCCGGGCAGCTGTGTGGCAGCAGCGGCCTTTGGGTCTGGCCTGGGTGGCTGTGTGTTGGGCTGGGTTTCCGGTCGGTTCCTGGGAGCACGCTTGCTCCCTCTGGCTCCGCTGCCGATGCGCACAGGGCTTTTCCATGCAGGCTTCTACTGGGCTCTGGCTTCACTGCTGCTGGTGCGAGCAAGCCGCGCCCGGGCTGTTTGGTTGCGCCACTGTGGGCTAGCCCTGCGGTGCACGGATCTTCTCTCGGTTCCTTCTAGCACTTCCGCCCCCAGTGCGCATGCCCACTCTCCTGCTACTGGGCCTGTATGTCAGGGTCCACGCCAGTTGGAGGAACGACTGGCAGGCTGACTAGTCCTGTGAGGGGCTTCAGAGCTGCACTGCCTCCATTTAGGGTGCCTAAGTTTCCCCAGTATTTCCAGCTGCCGGGACAACTTTGTCCAGCTATGGGGTCCCTGTCTCTTTAAGACTTGCAGAAAACAGTCACTTTTCTTTTGTCTCAGGGACGCCGGTTGTGGAGACCTGCCCACAGGTTTTGCTTTTCCATTTCTCTAATATCCAGCACCCCATGCACCTTGTGTCTGCATTCCAGGTGTAGATTTCTAGAGCTGGTTGTTTAGCAGTCCTGGGCTTTCACTCCTTCCCCGTTCTGACTCCTTTCTTCCCACCCTGTTTTGGGGTGGGGGAGCGTTCGGATTCCGCCTGGCCACGGCTTGTATCTTACCTCCTTCGTGTGATGCTGAGTTCTTGCAGATGTAGATGTATCCTGGCTGTTGTACTGCCTCCACTGGTGTCTCTTTTAGGAATAGTTGTATTTATTGTATTTTCATAAATATATATGTTTTGGGGAGGAGATTTCCTCTGAACCACTCACGCCGCCATCTTCCCGTGATCCCCTCTCCTTTGTTCTTTTTCCTGTGATTCAGTTAACGTTTGTTGAACAAGTATAATGGGTGATTGACAAGTTGCTATATAATGCAGTTGTCACTGCATGACACTGAGCTTGTATAATATAATTCCAGACAGGAAGAGTTTTAGCTTAGGAACTTTTTAGAGAGATTCTTTAGTTAGCTGGTTTGTCCAGGAAGAATATCAATGGGTTCCTGCAGGTTCCCAGGTCAGTTTGGGAATGAGAGATTTCTGAAAAGCCTAGGCTAATTCATATCTTGGGACAGAGGAAGTTCTGAATCAATACAGAAGAGACTTTAAGATTAGGCCTATTTGTAACCAAGTGCACTACACTACTGAGAGAATTGTCTTAGTTTGCTCCGGAATTGTGACAAATACCACAAGCAGGGTGCCTTAAACACAGATATTTATTTTCTCACAGTGCTGGAAGCTAGCGTTCCATGGTCCAGCTGCCAATTTGGCTTCTGGTGAGGCCCCTCTTTCTGGCCTGCAGACAGCACCTCCTTGCTGTATGCTCTCGTGGCCTTTCTTCAGGGCATGTTGCCTGAAGCCGGAGAAAGAACAAGCTCTCTTCTTATAAGGATACTAATCTTATCAGATCAGATCCTCACTTTTATGGCCTCATTTAACCTTAATTACTTCCTCAGAAACTCCATCTCCAAATACAGACACACTGGAGGTTCAGACTTCAACATATGAATTTGGGGTGGTTGTGTGAAACATTCAGTCCATAGCATAAATAATAGCAAAAGAGCGATCCATGCCATGGCCTAACACGCTGTCTGTATTTCCTTTGTCAAGCTTGTCTAGGGAATATATTGTACCTTGATTAAAAGCCACAAGTAAACAGGAGTAAATGAAAAGACCTTGAAGATCAGCTTTATGTGTGAACTTCATCCATTTTGTCTTTCACATCAGCATCTCAGATTTCCCTGACATGTTCAGGTTGTAACCCCTCTGGTTAAAGAAATAGGGCTTGCCTTACCTTAACAGGCAATTAGTTCTTACAATTAAATAGAGTCATGATTAATGACCTTGCTAATTGTTCTTCCCGGATGTGCACATTAATACAAGTAGAGCGTGCAGTCTTTCAGCCCACTGTGCGCCATCCTTGTGAATCCAAAGCTGAGGGAGCCTCACATCCTGCCCTCCAGGAGATCAGAATTTAGTACAAAAGATAAGTGAATGGATACATCACAGCTGCAAGGGAGAGATATCTTGTCGGTTTTCCTGTAGTCGGCATAGCATTGATGTAATGTACACCTTAATTGTCAATAATCCCAGCAGGCCAGTGAGTAAGAAAATGGCCCCATGGGCATGTAGGAAAATTCTGAATCATTTGTGAAAGACAGTTTTCTAGAATATTTTCAAAATAGTTTTCTAGACTATTTTCAAAATGTGTTCAAACTGTATAAACTAAGTAGAAGCCAGAATTTTGCTCTAAATCTAGACTAGAACATAATTCCAATTGTCTAGTTAATTGTTTTCATGTTAAAAAAAATATCCTACCCATTCTCTAGGGCAACTATTTTCCCCTCTTAAGCCTCTTTCAATTCAGACAACTGAAAGCGAGGGTATTCTCTCAGAACACCCCAGAACTCTATTCCACTCACCTGCCATTTCTCACTTAATGCCTTCCTATATAATTCTATTGTCATCTATGGGGAGTTTTACATCCTAGAAGCCAAATGTCAGAATGGTAGAATGGTAGACCAGAAAGCTCTCAGAGAGATTCTTTGACTCAGATTCTCCCTTTACAGATGAGAAAACAGGCTCATTCAAAGAAAATTCCTTGAGAGTAAGCTTCTCTGGGATAATGACATGTAACCACAGAAGGTAGAAGTTTGTGCAAGGCCTCAAGAGTGCATGTGGCTGGAATGTCCGCAGAAGGCCTCCTAACCAAGAGGCTATTGTAGGTGGAGCAGAGAGCAAGAGGGAGAATGAAAGGGACAAGGTCCAAGGTGGAAGTGGGATCACATCACAGAGAGCCTGTTGGCTTACAGTCATTTACTCTGAGGGCAGTGGGAGTTATTAGATGGACTTTTATTTATATTTTTTGTCAGCTTTAGTGAGGTGTAATTTACACAGAGTAAGATTCCACAATTTAAAGTGTATAATTTGATGACTTGACAAACATATACAGTTGAGTAAACACCACCATGATCAAAATATAGAATATCTCTTTGGAGTCAATCCCAGTCCCTACGCCTAGCCCTTGGACACCGCTGGTGTAATTTCTGTTCCTATATTTTTCCTTTCTCCAGAAATTCATATAAATGGAATCATACCGCATGTAATCTTTGTGTCTAGCTTCTTTTACTTAGAACTCATCCAATGTTTTGCATATCAGTAGTGCATTCTTTTTGTTGCTAAGGATATTCCACTGGGTGGATGTACCTGTTTGTTTATCACATACCAGCTGAAGAATGTTTGCTAAATGTTCATCTCATTCTTAAAACAACTGGTAACCTTGGTAAATCATTTAACCAGTTTGGGGCCATTATAAATAAAGCTGCTGTAAACACTCATGTATAGGACTTTTTGCAGAGTTTTAATTTCTCTTGGATAAATCCCTAGGGGTGGAATTGCTGGGTCATATGTTAAGTGTATGTTTAATTTCATAAGAAATTACCAAACTATTTTCCAAAGAGAATGTCCGTTTTGTATTCCTACCAACAGTGTATGAGAGTTCAGTAATCCTGTGTCCTAATCAACACTTGGTGTTGGTTTTAAGTCTTAGTCATTCTAATAGGTGGCTTTTAACTTGCATTTGCCTAATGAGTAATGTTTTTGAGCACCTATCTTTTCAAGTGCTTATTTGCTATCTATACCTCTTCTTTGGCGAAGTGTCAGTTCAAATCGTTGCCCATTATTTACAGTCTTCTTAATACAGAGTTATACAAGTTCTTTATGTATGTTTGATACAACTCCTTCATCAGATATATGTTTTATGTCTTGTCTTTTTATTTTTCTTAATTCCTTTGTATCAGATTTTTCTTTTATGGTTTGAGCTCTTGTATCCCCTTTAATAAATCCTTGTCTAAACTCAAGGTCACAAAGATTTTCTCCTACTTTTTCTTCTAAAAGTTTTATACTTTTAGGTTTTACATTTAGGTCTATAATCCAATCTGAGTCAAGTTTTATGAGTGGTGTAGGATAAATATTGAGTTTTTTTTCATGTAAGTGTTCATTTGTTCTAGTATCATTATAGAAAAAACATTCTTTATCCATTGAATTATATGGGTACCTATGTTGAAAATCAATTGACTATATGTATGTGGGTCTATTTATAGTTTATGTATATCCTTATGCCAATACCACAAAGTCTTAATGTTGCTTAATGGCAGGTCTTAAAATCAGAGAGTGTAGGTCTTCCAACTTATTTGAAAATTGTTTTGTCCATTCTAGGTCTTTTACATTTCCATATAAATTTTGAAGACAAATTCTGAATACTAACAAAAACGCTTTAGGGGCTTTTGAGTAAAAGAATGCCATGATCTAACATTTTTAAAAGATCACTATGGTGGCAGTGACTTGCCCAAGCCTCGACTATCCATTTTACAAGGACATCTCAAATCCATTAGACAAAATGCAGAATAAACAAGCATCATCCTATCAATAAACATTCTCACATCTCAATGCATTCTGTCACCCAGAGACACTTTTTACTAGAAAATTTAAGAGTATTAGAATGGGAAATGCATTTAGAACATGTCTGGCAGATAAAACTTACACATGATTACCTTTGGCAAAACTATTTGATGCTGAAGGGAGTCTAACTGAGCCCAGAAGGAGAGGCTTCCAAAAGTATGTTGAGACCGTGATATGTTCCCAGATCCTCTTTCCTTGCCTGTCAGCTGTGCAATCACAAAAATAAAAGTATTTTTGAAAGCTGACTGCTTGGATTACTATTGCTCTTTTTATAGAATCTTGGTTTTTTAACTGGGAGGAAAATGAATACTATTCTAATTCCTAAATCAGCAGGGGAAGAATTTTGTAGCTTCCCAAATAATCTCACTTCCCTTTATGACTTGTTTCTGCCAAATGGGCAGTTTCCTACCTGTTGGAAATCAGGGTGTTCCATATGAAAGTAAACAATATTCTTTCCCCCTTTTTTTCTCCAGATAATATTTCTCAGTGCTACTGGTTCTCCCTTTTTGGCACTTTCCAAGAAATGTGGCACTTTACATTTTTTTTGGTAGAGTTGTTCCAACTGCAAGTCATTTGAATGTGCTATACGATGTCACAGCAGACTGGAAGTTGTCATTTGATTACTAAATGGGTAACCTTGTAAATCATTTAACCTGAACTTCATCATTTCAGTAAAATGCAACTATCCTCTTTACCAAAAGACATGTGAGAATCAAATATAACAATGTACATAATGATATTCTAAGAAACCTGGAGGCACAGTATACAAATATTGGTCGTGAGAATTATAAACAACAGATAGTGTTGATTCTATGGACCTCTTACATATGTTTAAAAATGTATTAGACTAAGCTGGTGTTTTTTTGGGGTAGCTACAACATGATTGGCATGGTAGAAATTATTATGGGGTAGAGAAGAAGTATATATATAGTTGCAATGAATATCCTGTCAAGGAGATTATAATTTAGCAGGAAGAAAAGTCTTGCACATATGAAGTATTATGAGACCAGTAATAATAGCTCAAATTTGGAAATGCTTTTCAAGTCCTTGATTTCTTTCACATGCTTTATCTCACCTCATTCTTACAACAACTCTGTGAAGCATGTAGGGCAGATATTTTACATCCTCATTTTACAATGAGGAAACCTAGGCTCAGAAAGTTACAAATGGTATTTTTATATCATTTATTTTCTCCAAAGTTATAAATCTCAGAAACAGTGGAATTGGGACCTAAATTCAGATTATTTTCTGACTCCTAGCCCAGAAAATCTGTTCTGGTGGTTCTCAAAATCTACTGTGACTAAGAAGCATTTAGAGAACTGGTTAAAAATGCAAAACGCTTAGTCAGTTAGTCTGGGTCTAAGAATCTTATCTTTAAACAAATAGTTCATATGATCTCCTGCAGGTGGTCTGTAGTTTGTTCCCCACCAACTGACTCTTCGTGCTGCAGATAGTGAAAGGCAGAAGCAGAGAACTACTGCACTTCTCTACAACTGGCATGCAGACAATAGTGGTTATGAGCACAAATTCTGAACCAGGCTGCCTGCATTTAAATCCTGCTTTCACTGCTTATTAGCTGGGCAAATTACATAACTACCCTGTTCCTCAGCTCCCCATCTATCAAATGGGGGTGATACCATTACATACCTCACATGCTGATGATGAAGATTATGTAAGCCATTGGTTGTAAAGTAATTACAACAGTGCTGGCATACAGCAAGCTTTGTGTTTATGAGAGGATGACTGGTCCATAGAAACAGTGCCGTATAAAGGATGATGGGGAGCAGCCTTTCTGAGATGCAGTGACCTCATCCTCACCCAAAATGACTCCCATTCTTTTCCTTACTCTTCTGATCTTACAGACTGCTATTGGCAGCCCTCAGTATCAATTCCTAGGGAGGCAGATTATAATCAGTTCTCTCTGCTTGCAAAGTAACTGGAAGGTTCCAAGGGGCCCTCCAGCCTTAAGTCAACTTTGTTGCTTTATCCCATTTAAATCCACAATCTCTGTTGAAGGAAATAAACCAACACAGTAAAGCTTGCTGATAGCCACTCCATCTGTATTATGGCATACAATGATGGCTGGAAGCTAAAGGTTTGATATATAGGTCTATTTTTTTATTGCCAGTCCCTGCCCCTGAAGAAAGTATTAAAATTTCCAGATGAGTAACCAAACAATAAATAGATGAGACAGTTGCTGTGAATATCTGATTTTTTGCATAGTAATGAGATATTGCTGGATAATGCACTCTGCCATCCCCAGTTTGTCTAAATTATCATTTTGATTGGTCAAATGCATAAGAAAGATATACCAATAAAGTCATGTCAAGTGCTCCATTGCAAATTGATGCAGGATGGAGTTTCTATAGGTTTGAGGTAAGGTGGGGGGCAGGGAGAACCAGTTCTTCAGTAAGTAACTTTGGGTAGATGTTTTCTTCAGCCAATTCATAATCAAAGGCATCAGAAATCCTTGCTTCTCCAGGGTCACATGCATAAACATGAGGCAGTGTGTACCTTCTAAGGCCTTGTGTGTTGTTTTTGGAATTGAAAATAAGAACCGAATTTGGAAAAGAAGGGTTGTTCTAGGACATCTGAGGTTTGTTTTGTGTGGAGCATTTTCCCCTTGATTTGCTGTCCCTGAGACATAACAGCAGTGTTGATTGAACTTTTGAATCAGAAAGACCAGTCATTAGGTAACACGATGTCAGTAAATCCAAATAGCTCTTTTTCTACCTTAAAAAAAAAATGGAAGCATTCTGTAAGTTCCAAATTGGGATGAAAACTAAAATTGCCTGAAGTATTTTGACTTGCAACTCCTCTTTCTTCTTGGTTATGTAACACTTGGTTTAATATGTTTGGTAATTCATCCTGGATTTTATTTTTAAACTTTCCCTATTTCTGTGTTGAACCATCATTTTCATGTTCTGTTCTGATATAAGTTTTCCACGGCCCAGCCTAAGAATTCTTTGAGGTGAGGAGCTACATTGTGACATGACTCATGCGCCCGGAGCAGCTTGCACATAGTAGGTGCTCAAACAGAGCACAGGCCTCACACTCAGACAGTCCAGGACTGCTAAACATGTATTGTATTTTAAGTTTTCAAAATAATGACCAAAAATAGGATAGTGTAGCATTTATTATAAATAAATATGGCAGTCATTTACCAAGCACCAACCATGGGCCAGCCACCATACGGATACTAGCTCATTTACTGTGTCCGTCTCAGCAAAGAGGAAATTCGTACCCCTACATTGCAGGGAAGGAAACTGAGGTTGCAAAATGCTTGGTAGTTGAGCCGAGGTGATACAATCAGAAAGTGAACTTGGATCCAAGCCTCCTTTCACTAAGCCACATGTTCTTTGCCATTATTGTTATTAAAATTATACTACTCCATCCTCTTCTGTCTCCTGGATTTCCCAGCCAGCAACTGAGCTGATACACACCCTGACATCTGGGTAGTTCCCTGGGCCGTAAGAGCTAGGAATTGGCATCTTCAGAAATCCCACCTTCTAAGGGGTTACTGGTTAAGTTGAGAACCTTCTTGCAGTGATAGAGCTGAAGGTTTCCTGGAAGTCAGCAGGCTGCATACTCTAGTACAAGGAAAAGTGCATGCAGGAAAAATGGGGAAAAATTTTGAAGATAATAATATACCTGTAAAGATTTCTCTAGATGCACTGGGGAAATATAATTTGGGCTTGTCTCAAAAATCTGTAACATGTACAATGTGATGAGTTGGATATTAACAGGAAACCACTACAGCCTCAAGGGAAGAAATCTTTTTTTGGGTTGATTTGTTGCAATTAAGTTATTACTAATGAATGACATTTTGAGACTCTTCCAAGGAAAAGGATCCAAAATGTGAGCTTGACCAAGGTGAATGACTTTCTGTATGTGACTAAAAATACCTAGGATACCCCATTGTTCTGCAGATACTATTTACAGCTCATTGCTTTAAGCTGTCTGTGCTGTATCTGTGGACTGTCCCCCCACCCCCACCTCCTCGCCCTATGAGTTCCTTGCAGGCATAAATTGACCATCTTACACGGCTGAGCATAATATCTGACCAGAGTAAGTATATATAATTGTGGTATCATGAAAAATAAACATCTGGTTTTTCTCCCAGGTTCCTGGCACAGAACTCTTAAAATCCTTGGAATTTATTATTTTATATGCTAATAGATAACTTACAGAGGAGGCTGTAGATAGCTTCCAGATATGGACTGATAACCAGAAAAACCTACCAAGTGGTTATAGGGTTAGAACTTTGAGCTCCACCTGCAAAGAGGTGGGAAGGTCTAGAGATTGAATTCAATCACCAATTGCCAATGATTTAATCAATCATTCCTACATAATAAGACCTCCTTTAAAACCTCTAAATGATGGGGTTCAGGGAGCTTCCAGGTTGATGAATACATTGACTTACTGAGAAGGTGGTCTATCCAGAAAATAGCTGTTCCTGCATTGTATCCTTTATAATAAACTGGTGAGTTCTAGCAAATTGTCGAACATGCAGGAGGTTGCTGTGGGAACCTCTGATTTCGTACTTACCTGAGCAAAAATGCAGGTAAGCCTAGTGTCTGAAGTAGGAGCACCCTTGTGGGACTGACCCTTGATCTATGGAATCTGTGCTAATCTGGGGTAGCTGGTGCCAGAATTAAATGGAACTGTAGGACACCCAGTTGGTGTTGCAGTTGTGGATGTTTGGAAAAGACAAGTGTTTGATGTCAGAAAAAAAAAACCACATAATGGTTTTTGAATGAATTAGTAAATGAAGGAATGAAAGAACCTTTTTTGCTTGGTGCATTTTAGTCATAAGTAAATGAAAACCTGATTCAAACTGACTTCACTAGTCAAGGTTGCTTACTCGTTCATGACACTAAAAGTCCAGGGCAGGACCAACATGAAGCAGTACTTTATAAACTGACTCAGTAATGTCCAAAAATAAGATTGTTTCTCTTTGTCTCCCCATTCTTTCTTCTGCAGTCCTATCTGCATTTTAAGGTGGTTTCCTCAGGGTTCCAAGGTGGCAGTTAGAAACTTGTAGCCACTTCTCATTCAACCCCAGCAGGAAAAGAGTAACAGTTTAGTAGAAGCATTCCTGTCAAAATGCTGAAAATCACTCTGATTGGACCAACTAAAGTTACGTGCCTATCTGTGACCAATTGCTGTGCCTGGGAATACCCTGTTTGGTTTAGTATAGATTATTTTTTAGAAGGAAGCAGCTTCCTTATTACCTCAGCATTCCCAAACTGAAACTGAAGGTTTTGGAAGGGGGAGAATAGATGCTAGGAAGGGAAGAAGCTAATCTCCATTCCACTTGGAATGTCCTTATGTGACAAAACAAGTAATGTGGTTCCTAAATGTATTTTATTATAAGATATTTTAACCAGCTGATCCCTAGCAAATGTTTTATCCAAAAGAAGTCAGGCCTTACTGTAAGCTAACTATGAAGTATAGTACACATTGGATAAAACCAATGGTGTGTTAGGTAGTACTTTATAAACTACAAGCCTATAAAAATAGATGATCCAGTGAGTTAACTCGAGAAATATAAGCATGTACTAAGAGTTGTGACAGACTTTTTATATTTGATCCAAGTTCTTTCAATAAGTTCACTAGTAGCCCCCAAATTCATAAATGGATTATTACTTGATGAGAATCTAGATTTCATCTTGTCCTTTTGCCAGATTTGGATAGCTCATTTGCCACCCAATAAAAGTAGGTATACTAGAAAACATCTCACAGACCAATTGGCATAGCAAGTTTTTAGCTCTGGGGTTGGCAAACTTTTTCATTAAAGAGCCAGATAATAAATATTTTAGGGGCTGGTGTTGGCAAAACTGGACAGCTACATGTAAGAGAATGAAACTGGATCATTGTCTAACCCCATACACAAAAGTAAATTTGAAATGGATCAAAGACCTGAATGTAAGCCATGAAACCATAAAACTCTTAGAAAAAACATAGGCAAAAATCTCTTGGACATAAACATGAACAACTTATTCATGAACATATCTCCCCGGGCAAAGGAAACAAAAGCAAAAATGAACAAGTGGGACTATATCAAACTGAAAAGCTTTTGTGCGGCAAAGGACACCACCAATAGAACAAAAAGGCATCCTACAGTATGGGAGAATATATTCATAAATGACAGATCTGATAAAGGGTTGACATCCAAAATATGTAAAGAGCTCATGCACCTCAACAAACAAAAAGCAAATAATCCAAGTGAAAAATGGTCAGAGGAACTGAACAGACAGTTCTCCAAAGAAGAAATTCAGATGGCCAACAGGCACATGAAAAGATGCTCCACATTACTAGTCATCAGAGAAATGCAAATTAAAACCACAATGAGATATCACCTCACACCAGTAAGGATCGCCATCATCAAAAAGACAAACAACAACAAATGCTGGCAAGGATGTGGAGAAAGGGGAACCCTCCTACACTGCTCATGGGAAGGTAAATTAATTCAACCATTGTGGAAAACAGTACAGAGATTCCTCAAAAAAACTCAAAATAGAAATACCATTTGACCCAGGAATTCCACTCCTAGGAATTTACCCTAAGAATGCAGCAGCCCAGTTTGAAAAAGACATATGCACCCCTATGTTTATCGCAGCACTATTCACAATAGCCAAGAAATGGAAGCAACCTAAGTGTCCATCAGTAGACGAATGGATAAAGAAGATGTGGTACATATACACATGGAATATTATTCAGCCATAAGAAGAAAACAAATCCTACCATTTGCAACAACATGGATAGAGCTAGAGGGTATTATGCTCAGTGAAATAAGCCAGGCAGAGAAAGACAAGTATCAAATGATTTCACTCATCTGTGGAGTATAAGAACAAAGGAAAACTGAAGGAACAAAACAGCAGCAGACTCACAGAACCCAAGAATGGACTAACAGTTACCAAAGAGAAAGGGACTGGGGAGGATGGGTGGGAAGGGAGGGATACGGTTGCGGGGGGAAGAAAGGGGGCATTACAATTAGCATGTATAATCTTGAGGGGGCACACAGGGAGGGCTGTACAACACAGAGAAGACAAGTAGTGATTCTATAGCATCTTACTACGTTGATGGACAGTGACTGCAATGGGGTATGTGGGGGGAACTTGGTGATGGGGGGAGTTTAGTAAACATAATGTTCCTCATATAATTGTAGATTAATGATACCAAAATAAAAATAAATAAATAAATATTATAGGCTTTGTGAGCCATGTGGTCTCTGTTACAACTTACCTCTGCTATAACAAGACAACAGCAGCCACAGACAATATGTAAATGAATGAATATGGCTGCATTTTGATAAAACTTTATGAGCACCAAAGTTTGAATTTTGTAAAATTGCCTTGTGTCATTAATCTTTTGATTTTTTTTCAAGTATTTAAAGTGTAAAAACCAAAATGAATAAATAAAATGTTAAAAAAAAAAACATTTTTAGCTCATGGGTGGTACAGAAATGGGTGGCAGGCTGCTTTGAACTCATGGATTATTATTTGACAAGCCCCAATTTAGGTCAATGCTGTAAAACCATGAGATCTATAAAGAGGAGATGAAAATGGCATTACCTAAACCAGTAATCTGTACATTCACGAAGAACCTCACCTTCCTTTGTATATAGGTGCTGTAAGTTCAGTCATGACATTTTTTTTGTCACTTTCACTAAACTTTGATACCAACATATGATCCAAAATTCCCAGAATTCACACTTTTACCTTTAAAGTTAAAAAGGTGTAAGATTTTTTGAGGAAACACAGGAGCGACCCCAGGTTCTGAGCAGACATCGACCAGGCCGGGCTGCAGCCTTGCTGGAGCTGTGCCAGCTTAGCAGGTTCTCCCCCAGGGTCAATGCTTCCATCTTCTGTCCCCACCCGGTCTGACCTCCCTCTGCTCTCCACCATGAGACCTCTTGTTCTACCAAGTGATCTCTTTACTGTCTGCCAGATATGCCACCTGATGACCTCATGCTAGTCAACTTGAGTTTGAGCTACATGCCTTCACCCAGTCCTAAACCCCAAATCCTCCCAAGGCTGTCTGCTCCTCCTTTTTCTTCTCCTCCTTCTCAGGAGTTTTATGGGAACTATTCCCTCATCTAGGCTCACTCTCCTCTTCTTTCTGGGGATGAGGGCTTATTAGATATATATTTGTAACTATTTCCCTGTTGCCCAACTCCTAGTGCAGTGGAATGCCCTTGCCCAGCGTCCAGGAAGCATGGGTTGAATGAAGGAATTTAGATTTTCATGGAGCTGATGGATTAAGTAACCTAGGATTGTAAATATACCATTACTCAGGATTCAGTCTAGAAAACAGAAATCACATTAGATATTTCAAACAGAGGAAATTTAATACAGAGAGTCAGTTACATGGGTGTTGGTAGGCTTAGAGCACAAAAAAGGAACACTGAGAAAACATCGAGGTAGTAGCTGCGGGAAGCAGGGGACCACAGAACAGACCAGAAGAGGCTGAACATGTCAGAACCTAGGAGTGTGGAGAAAGGCCCCCATGGAGCTCAGACCCAGACCGGAGCCGGAGGTGCTGCCCAGCTGATGCTGGCAGTCATGGACATTCATGGACTGTCATGGATGGATATTTTGAGATGCAGATGGAAATAAGACAGAGTAAGGGTGAAAGGTGCCAAAGGGACCCTGAGCTTTTCAGTCGGATCCACCTTTAAAGATGAGGTGGGCTGAAATGACTCCAGGACTAAGTGTGGTCATTTAAGTAGCTCTTGTAGTGGGGGCTCATGTGCGGGGCAGAGGGGCCAGAAATACAATATAAATTCGTATTTGGCTAGCTGAATCTCCAGGGCGAGATGATCAAGAAGCTTGGGCAGCACAGCTCTGTTAGACCAAGGCTGAGAGGCTCCAAACCCGGGCGAACTGGGAGCGCACCAACCAAGCACAGCAACACACTGTCTCCTCGGGAGACGCTTACAACCGAGGCCAATGGTCAGAAGGGACACCAGAGCTGGACTGTAAACACAAAGACACGGGACCTTCTCAAAATACGTATTTATAAAAATATACAAATGCCAGCCGCCTGGTGGAACTGAAAGAGATGAGTACCCAAGCACACGTTTAGAAAGTACCACTGAAGAAATTTGAGCATTAAGAGAAAACCCCAATACTGACCCCTTCAATATTTGGGTCTGTCAAAAACAAACAAAATTATATTTACTGAGATAAGAAATTACATCAACCCTCTCCTCCCTGTTTCCTGCCTCCCTTCTATCTCCCACCTCACCTCTTTACAGAATCACAAGTACAAAAGGGGTCCTTTTTCTGCCTTCTGATTAATTTCACAAGCTGACACAGATTGTGATTCCTTCCTGTGAAGGAAGAAAAAGACACACAAGGTAGTAATTTTCTTCTACCTACAGGAGCTCATCCCTTCTCAGCTTTCACACTGACTGCCTTCATTCCCAATAAATTTGAGTTGGTTGTGCATGAATCCAGGCTGGTTGGATAGACCTTGAGGTCCATTTGGGGTGGAGGGTTCTGTTGTGATTGTGTTTGTTTTGCAATGTGACTGAGATCAAAGATCAAAAAATTGCTGTGAATAAGCCTGTGGTAATTTTGGTTTCATTGAAGGTGTCCCTCCTCCCCTACAACCCCCAACCATTTATATTAAATAGGAGATAGTTTATGAAGAAGATACAATTTACTGAATCATAAGTCATAGCAAAGCTGGGAAGGGTAACAGAAAGAACAAAAGATAGATTAGCAGCAGCTGCAAAAAACATCTTGTGTCTGAGACAAGTCAGTGTAAAGCCTATGGAGGACACCCCTGCCTCTGCCCATCTTCATGGGTTTGTTGAGCCTGGGAAATCATGTGAGCTGCTGCCTTCAGTAACAAGCACATCTTTGTTTTAAATTAGCTTTTACTGAGAGTCTGTTGGGCATTGATGCCATTTACTACCTTGGTAATCTTGGACAAATTAAATGCCTTGTGCCTCAAGATTCTCATCTATAAAATGGGCATAATAAAAAGCACCTGTCTCATAAGGTTGTTATTAGGATTAAATGAGTTAGTATTTGTAAAGTGCTTAGAACAATACCTGGCACATGGTACATGCTACATAGGCATTCATTATAATTTTCAGGTGACAGAGACATAGGTCGTGCCATTGGTTGGTAGGGAAAAGAAGAATAAAAGTGCCCCAATTTTAATGTTAACTATCTCTGTGTGCCTGCCTGTCATACTGTCCTTTTATGTCTTTTAAGCAATCTTAATAACAGTTTGTCAACATCATCTTAAAATCATAGAAATGCCCACTTCAGGAGAATATGCATGTCTTGCCAATGGGTTTAAGCCCCAGGCAAGTTCACTATGGATTCAGTGTGACCAAAGAAATGACAGTATATCATTCTTGGGGTGAAAGGGTTATACCCAACTTCATTTCCACAGTGGCAGGTCAATCACTAAAATCCCATTCACTCAGAGCAAGTCTGCGTGCAGCAAGCAGGTTTCTGCCTCTGGGCTCCTCTGCCTGCACAGCCATCCCAGTCTCTGTCCTCAGCACTGCCACCACTCCAGCCTCTGCTCTCCTGCAGCCTTGCAGCCGTGCCACCGTGTCACCCAGAGCACTGGGTAGGGCTCTTTATAGAGAGTTAATAACGACGCATTGCCCACAGGTATGTAGTGAGTGAGCCAACCAGGTCCAGGGGAGAATCCTGGCCACAGGAACCTTCGCTTCATCCACGGAACAAAAAGGTAACAACAATCCCTTTGCCCTACCACCACCCCCTTTTCACTGCCAGGTTACTTCACAGGGGTGGGGACAGGAGGTAGACAGTGAAAATTTGGGGGTTAAAAAATAGCCTGAAAAATAGACCTTCCCTCTGAGAAGAATTTAAGACTAAATTCCTCTTGGCAGGACAATTTCTGATAGCTCTTTCTACTTCACTGCTTCTCTGGTTTAGACAGTAACAGTAACTTAAGTTTGCATGACACTTCAAAGCACTTTCATTTACTTTGCTCCACTTCATCACTGAGACAAATCTTTGCGGGGACTCTTAAGTCTCCTATGAGAGACAGATAACTGAGAGCTAAGGAGAATTGCTCACAACTCTTTAGGTAAAAGGTGATAAAACTAAGACTCAAATTTAGGTCTTCTGCCCGAAATATTCTGTTGCAAGATCTTGTTTGTGCCGGTGATGCTTAGTAATAGTGGTGGAATTAGATTGACTCAGACTCAGTTGAATTGGCTTGAACTGAATTAAAAGGACATGGATGGCAATGTCCTGGGGGATCTTTTAAAAGACCATGTTACCAGGGACATCAGTTTCATCCAACCTCTTTCCTTTTTCTCAACCTTCCTCTTTCTTCTTCTCTCTCCTCTTTGTGTTAAAATGACCCCAGCGGAGGGTAGGAGTGACCAGCTCTCCTTATGGTGGCTGGGGTGGGTTGGGGACAATGGAAAAGTAATGTGAACAAATTCCTTTGGTTCCATGATTTTTTTTTTTTTCATCAAAAAACATTGATTCCAATTCAGGAGAATGATTTTAACCTTAGCCACTAGCTATGGTACTTTTCCTGCTTGTTCTTCTCCCTGGGTCTGCTCCAGGCTGCCCAGATATTCTCCACCCAATAAGCCCCTGACTGGCACCTGTGGCGTGCCTCACACAGTTGAAAGCAAATTGATTAAAAGCAAATTTATTAAAATCAAGTAAGATCTCAAGAACTTGGAATGGAGAAATCAGACATGAACGTGTCATAAAGGAAAGATCCGAACAAAATGCTCCAACAAGACGACATCTGAAGCCCTTGTCTTTTCACCCTTCTTTGCCATTCCCACCTCAGACATCCCACCCCCACCCCCCACCCCGTCTCCCACCTTGAGAATTAGCCAGCTCAGAGCAGCTGAGGAAATGAGGTAGTCAACACCTGCAGTAGGCCTGGGCTCTCCAGACTCCTGGCAGACTATTTGTTTGCAGTTTAGGAGAGGGTATCAGGGAGTTAAGAAATGAAGCAGATTGAGGGGACTTCAGATCTTGGACCATTTCCCAAACTATCCAGGACTCCCACTTAAAGAGGTTGCAGCTTGCCATGCTGTGTGAACTGCTTTAAAATGATGTGTGCCTACACTCAGATGGAAAGTCTTCATCTGAGCAGTTTCAGTACGTTTATTCCTGAGTTTTGGTTGCATTTGTTTGGCATTGATGGCAAGACTGAACTTTTGTTTTACTTTCAGAACCTGAATTTAGTGTTGTTAAATTATTTGGATGTAGATAAAAGAATATATCAGTTACCAAATGAATAAAATAGGGGAATTGGTTTACTTGGAATCTCTCAGGACCTTTCCAACTCCTAATATTCAGTGTCTTTATGATTCTCAGTTGAGGCAGTATTGCCCTAGGTCCCCTGGGTAGAAGGCGGATAACAATGGGAATGTAGGATCCGAAGCGGAAATTCTGTATTAAATGATGTTAAATGAATTTGCAGGGAGTTGTTTGGGAATTCCTTGTGTCAGCGCTCAAGTATTTTACATCACTGGAAACGGTGCTTAGGTATAAAAGATGTTCACTGCAACAATCTTTTTATTAGCAAAAACAAACAAAACCTAAACACATTCAGAATAACTCAACCAGGTTTTTTTGTCTTCACTCAGTTGGTTTACTATACAACCATTAAAGTCAATGGTTATGGAAACTATGTATGCCCATGTTATAAAAACATGGGAAAATGTGGGAAATGCTTATGATATAATGCTGGAGAAAAGCAAGATACACGAATGTTTGTATACTAATTATAATTACGAAAAATATCAAAAGGAGAAATGAATTATTTTTAAATATGCATAGGAAGAATATAGAAAAAACATTTCTGTAATACAGCTGCAGTATTTTAAAAAGACTAAATTCCTAAGTGAAATAGAAGAAAACAGAATCAGTTACATATTTAGAAATCAATATAAATCTCTCCATAAACACCATTTCTCACTGCAGTGAAATTCTGGCTAATTATTTTATATGATTTATTTCACATCAGTCATTTTAAGAGTTGGATAATGTTTGGCTACACAGCAAAGCATAATTAGCAATATAATTAATCAAATTGCTCCTTCTATTTCTATGTCAAAGTTAATCATTTTCGTTTTCTTGTTTTGTGGGCGGGAGTTCTCTTATTAAAGCCAATAGCATCCACAAGTAAATTTAAATGCATTTCACATATTTTAATTGTACAAACAGCATCACAGCTGAAACCTACAATCAATACTCTCACCTACTGACACCTGGAACAAAGGCATAGGGTTTTTACCTGAGCTAAATGAACAGGACTGTTTCAGAATTCCTGCAAGAATGAGAACTGTTAGCATCTTCCGGGCAGTCAGAGAAATATCTGATTCAACCTGACTAATCCATGAACATGGGAGGGTTGGTTGGGTATTCATTTGTCAGTGTTGTTCCAGTAAGAAACCAGTCCAGGACTCCTGAGGCAGACCATTATTTCAGTTTTGTTTTTTGTTGTTCCTCGTAGTTGATGTAAATATCATGGTACCCAGGGTGATGGAGAACTTCCCAATGATTGTTTTATTGTTATGTATAGATCTTCAGTCTATCACACATATGTATAATAAATAACATATGTGCTGGTATTTCCAAGTGAGCCAGACATTTGCAGCCCTGTTTCACTGTAGCAGGTCTAGCAGGGGAGTTCAGATACTTGGAGTTTTCCTATTCTGTGAAATGTCTTGGCTGTAATGTCTCTCCAAGGAGCTGCTCTAATTAATGCAAAACACTCTACATACTACTTAATAAATACTAAGCTTCCTCTAAGTGGCACAAAATCAAGATCCTTTATTGAACAGTTTCTCTATATGCTGCTATGTGCTGGCATCAGACCAATACATTATATTTCAGGAAGGAGGGGAGAGAAATCTATAGCAAAAGCAGAGTTTGGAAACATTTCTGCAAACGGGGGATCTTTCTGTACTGTATACCATAGTAAACCCAGTCAACAGGAAACACTCTGAGAAAGAAATTAACCAAGTCAATAACAATCTACAGGCTGTAAAGCATGAATCAGAATCACAATGTCTCTAAACAACAGATACTTAAAGAAGTGCTTTTTATCTGTGAGCTTAATCTGCTCTAATTAATGCTCCAAGTTTGTTCCTTCAAAAGCTTGCAACTGATTTGACATCCGTTATTAGCAGACACAGGCAAAAGGAAGCTGCCTCCAGAGAAGAACCCTTTGTCCATATATCCTTAAAAATGTCTGGAAGGAAAATCTTCCAAGAAAGGTTTTATTTAAACAACTATAATTTTTCATGGGTAATTTCTAATTAGTTTATTATCAGTTCTACTGAGCTTGATTAGCTTCTGGTTATAAAACAACCATTTCTTCCATATCTTTGTTTCCTTCAATATCTGTAGCACTGAGCCACCTCCCTCCCAGATGTCAATCCCACAAATTAAATGAAGAGTAGTGTCAAATATAACCTTACAAATGTGGAAGCCAAAATGTAGTGTTCAAGGTACTGATGATGTACCTGGGAAAAGAAGCAGGCAAAATTCTCAGATACAATAGAAAACCCTCCAACTACTTTCTCCTTCAGGTCAGATCTCATTTAGATTTCAAGTTTGAGAACAACCGGTTCATTTCTCAGCAATCACAGCTCAAAGGCTGAGAAGTCAGCTGCTTTATTTTCCCTGCTCTGTCTCTAGAAGCAGCTCTAACAGTCTTTACAAGCTTTCTAATATATCGACAAGTAAGATTCTATGAAGTTCACTAAAACAAAAATGCCAACCATCAAAGACAGGACAGAATTATTGCCACCAGATTATCTCAATTCCCACTGACACATGTGGCTTGTATTCCCCACCCTGAGAATGGCAAGTGAAAATGTAAGAAGATTCTGACTTGGAAATTCTAACCAGAGTAGTAGGATCTCCTCTCCTAGTTTTTATATAAGTGTACCATCACCGTGCTCAGATAGGGTAGTATCAGAAAGTGGTGTGTGTGTGTGTGTGTGTGTGTGTGTGTGTGTGTGAGGGGGAGAAACAGACAGAGACAGAGGTAGAGACAGGATGAAAGAGAGAGGGAGAGAGAGAGAGAGAGACAGTTTTGAGCAGGTGAGCTTGAAAGCTCAGCTTTCCTGCCTGTTGTGACGCTAATGGCCAGATTTTAGTCGCAGGAAGAAAACAGGATGACCCAAATGTGCTTCTGTTTTTTGAAAACGAGCTGTTTATGTAATCCATGTCAAGCAAGGGGATAAGAGACTTGGAGAGTGTGTAATATAGGGATGTTTATATTGATATAGATAAAAATGTATTTAAATCAAAGTTAACTATCTCAGGCCTGAGTGTTGACCAACAAGAATTCCTTGGGAATCCTAAGGCCCACATTGCCACCCCCACTCACTCTTGTCCCCTCCCCCATTTTTTCAGAAGCCAGAGGGTGCCTGCTGCATCTTGCACTGTAGTGCAAACAGATCCCCGCAAAGAGAGAGGAAGATAAAATGAATTTAAATTCCAAAGGGGTTCCAGTGCCGGTTTCCTAGTCCCCGAGTCAGCAATGTGTTTGTGAAAATTCAGCCTTTTTGTCTCCCAGTAGAAAGGAGCTAAATCTACATCGGTGGCCCAGTCTCGGGTTGCTATTCTTTGCATTTTCTATTCGAGTGAATGAGAGTGAATGAAGTGGCCGGGACCCTTCATTTGATCTACTCAATTGCATAAAGTGACAGAATTCTAATATATTTGTTTA
The DNA here is from genome assembly GCF_040802235.1 of Manis javanica. Classification (NCBI taxonomy): domain Eukaryota; kingdom Metazoa; phylum Chordata; class Mammalia; order Pholidota; family Manidae; genus Manis; species Manis javanica. The sequence goes on along the minus strand of NC_133163.1, from coordinate 109,391,068 downwards.
ATGCTCTTCAATGGGCTTTCACTTTTTTTGCTTGCAAATGAAGCATCCGTGGGCAAAGTTTCATCCCCCTTTAACACCGGGACATATTTCATAACTCAGGCTGTGGTTTGAAGTGATCTTGAGAGGAGTTTTAGACTCAAAAAGTGGAAAATAAAGAAACAGATGTGAAGTTATTGTAAATTCCTAGAGTGGGCCCTGGGGCTATTGTGCCCCCACTGCAGGCGGTCCAGGGGCTGTGCCTTTCATGCTGTAATTGAAACATATTAATTAGATAATTTGTTGTTAGTTTAAACGAAACAAATGCATCCCCTTTGAGGCTTCACAGCCGGTGGGTTGCGTTGTTTTTGTTTTGTTTTTGTTTGGGTGTCTCTGTCCCTATGTGGCTTTAAGAGGAAAAAAAAATTAATTGACATTTACATTGAGTTTAGGAACAGATCCTGATCCTTTCTGATTCCTAAATGGATACCTTTTCCAAAGGGAGTTTCCAGTTGTAAAAGTATAAGTCATCCCTCACCACCTCCCAAACCTTGCATCAACTAAGGTAAAACCTTCTGTTTGCAGCAGCAGCAGCTCTGGGTTCGTCCTCCCTCCCACCTCCCATCTTCACCCCACTTGAGCACCTGGCCAGATTTATGCTTTTAGGACACTCAATGTTCTCATCTATTTCAAAGGAATTAAATTCACTGCTATAATATTTAAGCCATTCTGAGGATCGTTTGTTAGCACCACACCACTCCTGCTGGTCTTCAGGCTTCTCATGACCTCCAAACCCAGGCAACCGGAGCAGTGAAAACTTCTGCCGCTTCTCTGAGAAAGCACACAAAACTTATCCATTGTGTAAGCATTTCCCAAATCACAGAGAAAACCATTTAAAAACTTAGTTAAGTGCAGAATCTTGTTAACCAAAAGGAACAGAATAGCCAAGTTTGCAAATCAAAAACCTAAGTTAAAAAAACCAATATTGCCCAAATTTACAAAATAGAAAATAATATAACTTAACTGGATTCCCAGGATAAGACCCTGACCATACACCTCACTGCATGACGTTGTCTCTTCCAGTCTTATTTTAAAGCTGTGTGTATTGACTTTGGACTTCAGCCAGGTGAAAAGATTTAACATGACAAAGAAAGCTATTGAAGGTATGGTAGTTATAAACTTCCTTATTTGTGGGGCACTTCAGCTAAACAGGGTGTAAGTCTCAAAGCTCATGATGGACTGGGGTGGAGGCATGTGTGCCTGGGCTGCTTTTGGATTTCTGATCAAGGTCAAAATATCACCAATAGATTTTTTTACTTTACTCATTCAACTTGGTCTGAGAAAAGATGCCTGCAGTTGTGAAAGGAGGGCTCACAATGACCAAGTTATTTCATTCTTTGCAAAACACCATGACGAACTTACCAGCTGAAAAGAACATTTTCAAATACTGAGTTGAAATCACTCCTTTGCTAAAAATCAGGAATAGGATCTGCATCTCCTTTACCTCCATTTATTACATGTATGTATGTACATGTCTCTTTTCTCTGAATTCTGCTGCTTCTATAGGAAGAATATTTTACCTACGTAAGATGATAATTTATAAAATGTTTTAGGCCCATGATAGCTCTTTATGCTTCATCCATCTCAGTTCAAATTCAGTGTTAGTAATTTGATGAGATTAGAGTGTTCCAGAGATGGCTTTAATTTTATTTTGCAGGAAATGATTAAACTGAATTAAATTTTTAAAAACGTAGATAATTTCTTGTTAAAAACAAAGTTTCAGGACTTTCCTAGCCTGGGGTGGATAAGTTTTCCAAGCTTTCTTTAGCTGATCTTGTTGATATAATTGTGAATTGGTCTTGATGAATGAGTTTAGTTGTCCCCTGTCTGACGAGCTTTAGTAGCTTCATGCATTTTAATCAGTCCAATGATTCATTTATTTTCCACCTTTTTTTTTTTTTTTGGCTGTGTGTGGGATCCTTGCTTTTAAAAAATGGTCACAACAGGATTAATTACCCTTTGCGACCATCCTAATTTTTTTTTGTATACCCCTCTAAATACGTAAGGGTCACAGGTGCTAAGCCTTCTCCTGTGGAGTATAGTGATCATGATTTCTATGTGGGTTTCTCTGTGTTGCACAAGGGGCTCTTGTTTAATCATTTTAAACAGTAAAGTGTTAATCACCATTTATATTTTTCTTTGTCTTCTTATAGCTTCATTAGTTGAATATATACCTCGCTCTGGAAATACTGTGACCTCTTCAATAAAGTTTCAATTGGCCTTGAGCCATAAATTCTTGGCAGATTTTAATTCTCTGCAAAAATCTGAAGAAAAGGAAATACCTAGAGTCAAGTATTTGAAGTGAACTTAATCCACTTCTTTAAAATAAATGCATCAAGCATTATTTTCCCACATGGAAGAGTAAAAAGAGATCTGTGAAAGTAAACAGGTCTCTTGAAAGTAAACAGGTCTCTTGACATGCAAGGCAAGCTTTTAGGTAACTTCTTAAAAAGATCTCAACAACTGCGGTAATTTAAAGGAACAAGGAACTGAATACTCCCTCCAAATAACATGCATCAGATTATAAGCACTGAGTAAACAAGTCTGTTTTTCCTTTTTGTATCTCCATGTATCTCTACCTGATTTCTACTAAGCCTTACATTACTCTAAGCACTGGATGGTTTCTAAGATATATTTTGAGATTGACAAAATTACATATAAAGTACTGTACTTTCTCAGTTTTTCTTTCAACACTACACCTGTATACCTGATCTATACTAGAAATAGTTTGTTTCCTCTTTTCCTCTGCTTCAAGAGACAAATAATTTCTTCCGCAATCTGAAAGTGAATACGAGGTTTGAACCTGTTTTACAAATAAGATATGAACCACAAACTACTCAATGTGTTGCAGAATGCATGCTTAAAGAAGCACTAGATCTGTTATTTGCAGCAACTCTTCAAAAACACGCGAAACTAAAATTTGAATTTACATATTTTAATGAGAAAATATTATTTGGACTAGGTTCATAATTTAATGTAGACACCTTTTTAAAATTCTTTGTTTTGAAACAGGCATGCTGGGAACAAGGACATCAATATTTAAAATGCCATGCTAAATCTGTACAGGGTGGGAGAAAAATGAAAGGTAAAAATTTTACAGCTCTGATGACACTACAACTTTTTTTTTAACTTAAGCAGGTCACACCAGAACAACTGTTCGTTTTCCAGCAAATTACCTAAGACTCTAAAGGAATATAGTAAACAAAAGTGCATTTTACACAGTGTATAATCATTCCTATTCACAAGCATTTACATCTCTTTGCAGCCCTTTAGCTTCTTGGAAAAGTTCTTGTAGCAAACAGAAAGACTTGCCCGTGGGACACCTATCCCGTGACATCTCCTTCGTGTTACCAGTCAGCTTATCTAAGTTCTTCTAGGGTTGCCCTTGATGCTTTCTTAGTTTGGGCTCATTTCATTTTCCTTTTTTTCCCCCTTCCAACAATAAAATAAATAGCTAAAAATGTCTCTAAGTAATCGGAAAGTCAACATCCCAATTAACTTTCCCCTCCCGTCCCTCCCCTCCCCTAAACCTGGCCAGAAATGGAGTAAACATTCACATTACAACAGGTACTTGTAAAGTGGGCTTTGCCCGCTCGCCCGCCAAGCAATACAGATTCAAGTTCACCGTTTACATTTTACAGGGCGCTTTGTAAACAATACAAGGTTACTTTTAGTTTTGTTTTGCCTGTGTTGAGCACAAGCGGCCCCTTCCCCATTTGGCAGCCTCTCTCCTAATTTCAGTGCCTGGAGACTCTGGCAGGAAACAAAACCCAAAACGAAACGAAACGAAACAAAACAAAACTCCGCAGAAGCCGGAGGCAGGGCCGCTGCTCAGCGAAGCTGTGGTCCGCCCAGCCCCTACCGGTCGGGAGGAGGAGAATGGGGTAGGAAGATTAGTGGTCCCTTCTCGCGGAAGATTTCTGAGACGTAAGCAGAGATGTGGCACTGAGATGTGCTGGGGCAGCCCTCCTTCCAGAGCTGTGCGAGGACACGTCTGGGGCGGTTTTTCTGTTCTTGGAACTAACTGCCCCGCCGATCTCCGCCGAGGAAAGACGCTCTCCTCTGCGTGAAAGCGGGAAACAGGATTTTCCCTGCCTCTTAAATGGAAGGGGGTTTCGGGGACCTCGGGAATGGGACGGTTTGGCTCAGGTGCCCTCTTGTCTTCTCCTCTTGTAGGGGCGAGGACAACTCCCACGCGCCCCCCCGGCCCATCTCTAAGTTTGCGTTTTATCCCCTGGGTCCAAACAAAGTTCCCACAGGGAAGAGAGGGTTGGCCGAAGGTGAAATGGACAAGTTAGGGTGGCGGTCCCAGGTCAGGGATGGCAGGACTGGGAGCCAGGGAGGGCGAGTGAGCTGGCGGGGAGGGGAGCCAGAGGCGGGTCAGTGCACCGCCACCGAGTGAAGGGCGGAGGCCGGGCTGGTGAGCGTTTCGCTGGGAGTGGCGGGGCTGCTTTGGCTGGTGGCTGTTTGCGAGGACGTGGGGCTGAGCGAGGGCGGCGAGTTCGAGAGCAAGGTGGGGATGGGTGCAGGCAACGCGGGCAGCGCGGGCACTGCGGCCGGCGTGGGCTTGATCGGCACCGGGATGGCGGGCAGCGTCTGGCCTGCTGCATGGCACAGTGGCTTCAACGGCACCCCGTAGGCGCTGTAATCGCCACTAGCCATTGAGATGGGGGCGGCCGAATCGATCATGCCTGCGGAACCGTACACATGGGGCCAGCCAGTGCCCAGCGAGCTGCCCATGGTAGTCAACTGGTTGGGGAGCGGGTAGGCGGCAGGCACGGGCTGCATGGCGGAGAAGGCCAGCCCCCCAGGCATCTTGTACTCGCGCGCGATGATATTCTCGATGGCGAAGGGGTGCTTGAAGCCCGAGGGCTGCGCCACGCCACCCAGGTTGTAGGCGGCAGCAGGCATCTGCGGCAGGTGCGTGCCGGAGGCCGCGAGCGCGCTGAGGCGCAGCTTGGCCTGCTGCTGCAGATACTGCGCAGCGTCGGCTGGCTTGCTGGGCGCCAGGTGGTCTGACTTGAGCACCTTGAAGCGTTTGCGACGCCGCAGGAAGCTGCCGTTCTCAAACATGTCCCCGCAGCTGGGGTGCAGCGCCCAGAAGCTGCCCTTGCCCGGCTGGTCTGGCCTCCTCGGGATCTTGATGAAGCAGTCGTTGAAGGAGAGATTGTGGCGCAGGCTGTTCTGCCAGCGCTGCGTGTTCTCCCGGTAGTAGGGAAAGCGGTCCATGATGAACTTGTATATTTCGCTCAACGGCAGCATCTTCTCAGGCGAGCTCTGGATGGCCATGGCGGTCAGCGAGATGTACGAGTAGGGCGGCTTCTGGTCGCTGTACGTGTTGCGGCCGGGCCGAGGCATCTTCCTGTTTGCCCCCTTCTTGTTTTGGGTCCGCGCGGGCCGGCGGCTGCTGGGATCTGGGAAGGGGGAAAACATAATGGAGAGGGCATGGATGCACAGACACACACCGCGAGGTCTGCGGGCCAAGTACTGAGTTTGGGGGTGGCGGGTAGGGGCTGCGGCGCTGGATCCGCGGATTTCCTCGCTCTTTGGCCAGCAACTTTGCGTGCAGAGGCTGCGGGTGGGGGAGCCTGCGAGCTCCGCGAGAGTAACGGGGAAGTCAGACCTGGAACGGGGACCGGGGCAGGAATGCAACAGAGAGCGGCTCACCTTAAAGTTGCTCCAAGTTGAGCGTCTGCATCCGGGATGGCGCTGCTGCTCGCCGCGTCCCTCCCGGCTCAGTGTCCCAGCTCGGCTGGGCTCTGCACTTTTCTGAGTTCCGCAGCTCAGCCCCGCAGCGCCCAGCGCCGCGCGGTCCGCTGGCTGGGGAGCTCGGCTGCGGAGCCCCGATGCGGACTGAGGCAGCGGCGGCCTCGGGTCTCCGGAGGGCGCAGCTGTGGGCTCCGTGGTTCCGTTGAGCTAGGTGGCTGCCTCCATGTCCTCCCTCGAACCATCTGATAGTTTTAAGCGGTGACAGGAGCAGAAAAGACCCCTGTAGCGGCGCTTCATTAATGTGCCACTTCTTAGCTATCATATGACAATCGCCTTGGGAGGAGGAGGAAGAGGAGGGGGAGCGGGGACTGCAGAGGGAGGGGACTGAGTGAGAGGGGAGAGCCTGGCCAGCTCTGGTTTCTTTCACACCTATTTACATGGACACCTTGGCCAATAGGAATCACTTCCAGCTCAAGACTGGGCGAGGGGGAAGAGCCACGGCTACCGGCGGGGAGCGGGACGCGCCGGCCAGGGTGTGCGGTGTGAAGGTATGAGGAGGCGGCGGCCGCGGAGCAGGGATTCAGGCGACCACTCACGTTCACACACCGAGCTGCCGCGCAGATGATATTTGACATGGAAATTGTTTGGCTGGGATATTCTGTTTCCTCTGCATTGTATCGGGTTTGTATTGTTTGCTAACTTCAGGCCCGGCTTTGCCGTGAAGCAGACCCTTTACTGCTCTGGGCATTACCCGGGGCTGGTTGCATGGGTTATTTTAATGAAAATACACCCTCCCCACCGTGTCCCCCGAGATTTAGGTCAAAGTTTGATTTGACCTTTTAGGCTGCTGTCCTAGCTCTGCACAGTGGGTGTGTAGCTTAAAGTGATGTGATTTTAAAAATACTTAACAAATATAACTGGAGAGCCCTGAGTGAGAGCCCACTTTGAATGTTAGGTGTATTGGCTCCATTAAAAAAATATAGTGTACCTGGGCGAGTAGGGAAGGTCTTCACTTTAAAAGTCCTCGAGGAATTTGATTAGACACAGTATAAAGGTTCTCCAGCTGTTGGTTCAGATGGTGTGCGAACCCAGGGAGGGCCCGTGTTTGTTTGACACACTTTGTCACCAGATGAACCGCACGGTCGCTCGCTTTCCCCAGGTGGTTTGAAACGTTAGGAGTTAGGCATTGCCTAGCAAGTTTGCATTTTACAGCCGGAACTCCACCCCCCCCTCTTCGCCCGCCCCCCCCCCAACTTTTTTTTTTTGGAGGGGCGTGCAGGCAACGTAGGATTTAGCCAGGAAAAGCTGCTTTCTGCCCCACTAAAATATCAGTACCCTTTGGGCTTGCAAAGAACCAGCGAGTTTTCCTTTTTTGGTGGAGAGGAGAGGATGGGGTGGGGTGGGGGATGGGTAAGTGCCTAGAGGTCACCCTGCCTGGTGTGGACGGCAGGTTCCGTTCGGTTGGGATTTGTCTGGGGAGGTTCTATGAATTATAATTATTGTTATTGTTATTATCGTTGTTGTCATAAAATTGCTACGAAATGGTGAGTCAACCCCGCCTGTATGAGCGCAGTCTAGGAATAGAGGCTAGGAGTTCCACTGGTTTTTGCAAATTCTCCGACCTTCATAGTTTTATAAAAAAACCCTTTACCGTGTTGTTAAAAACTCAGTACCTACAGCTACTGTGAGTCATCTGCAGTTCGGAAAAGTGAGGATTTCTTTTTTATTTTCAACAGGAGGAGGAGGTAGTGGTGGTGGTAAAGGTCTGGGTGTAAAGTTCAAACCCTTTTAGTGATACTAAAGCATTATTAGTGGAGCTGCTTGGAGTTAGCATAAAAATCTGTCAGTACTCGCGCGCACATACACACACCCCTCCCTCCATTAACCAGTTTCGGAGGTGGTCAATAACTCACCAAAACATAACTTAAACACGGTGAATTTAGGAGATTAAACAATTTCATTAATATTGAAATGGCTCTCGCGTCTGGGCTGCCTCGCTTGAGATGCAAGCGCACGTTTTTCAATATTAACAGAAGTGCTTGAAGAAAAGAATGTCACCTTCTTAATTCGGAAAAAATAACCAGCAGGAGGAGGTGGTGGGTGCGAGGGGGTGGAAGAGGGACGCTGACCTGCCTCTGGGGGCTCAAGAAGGGCAGACAAACCTCCGCATATAACCAGTCGGACCCAGGTGCGACCTCTGCCCAGCTTCTGTGGGAGGCAGCGGTACATGCCAGAGCTTCGCGCGCCTCAGCCCCTAGAGACGTGCAGGGTTTCGGGCAGGGGTGGGGAGCACCTGTTCTTCGTGTGCCCCGGTTAGGCTTAAGGGTTCCGGATGGGAGGAACTGGGGCGCCCTAGAGCCTGAGGGACTCCTGATGAAGAAGAGTAGAGAGGGCTTGTGTTTCCCAGACGGAAAGGCGTCGGTCCACAGCTTTCCTGCTACAGAAGACAGCTGGCCTCAAAAGTCCAAAACAGAGTGCGCCTGTGGGAGAGGCGAGAGCGCCCCTTGGAAGGAGAGGTACCAGCATTCAAGTCCCCAAGGATTTTTAGGATCTTCTTAGCAAATACATGCATACTGATATCTAGGAACATAGATAAAATATTAAGAGTGGTTGGATTTAGGGTGTGGAACGATAGGAGTGAGAAATCTCTGTCCTCCTAGTGATAGGAAGTCTTTCCTAGAGAGTGTGCGTATTGAGGGTGGGGGATGGGGAGAGAGAAATGTTTTCTTGTTTTAACAATTGGCATTTTGTTGCCTTGCAAAGGGCCTTTGTATGGCTGTCCAAACCATTGCTTGGAGTAAACAGAAGTTAACTAAATTCTAAGAGTGGAAACGTCTGAGTTAAAAAAAAAAAAGTCATAAATCTTTGCCTATTTCCTCGGGAAAGTTGTCACCATCAAGCCTGGGGCTAGTGAGGATAGGAGTAGGAATTCGTGTCTGAGAAATCTTCAAAGTTTGGCTAGGCTGAAGAGATAAGGCACATTGCCCATACCCGGAGTTAACTAAGGAAATCCAACGGAACCGCCCAACTTTGCCTTGGTTGCCAAAGAGTAGTGAGCTGCACATTTAAAATCGTACTTTGCTACAAAATTGCATCTTGGTTCTTACTGAAGATCTACAAAGCCCCAGGGAAGGGGAAGGAAGATTTGCATGCTATTTACAGCGTTTTAAGACTGGTATTACAAAGAAGAGGAGGGAAGGAGCACTTTCCAGAAATCTTGAAAAGTGCATCAGAGTCTATTGTACAGAACCCAAAGCAAACAGCAGCTTTGGGGAGGGAGCACATCCAACCCAGAGGCTTAGGGAGTTGTTGGGAAAACTGTATAAAATGCACATAAGTCAATTATACCCATGTGCAAACCAAATGGAAATCTCTTCGGTGCAATAGCCATTCATGGCTTCCGCGGAGCCCACCACCGACCACCTTTCTGCTTGGAGAGTTCGCAATAGCTCCTTTTCCCACAAGCTGGACCACACACGGCTACAGATTTCGTAATAATTTATGCTAATTTCCCTCCATAAATCCACAATTCGCTTCAGTGGCACCCGGGCTGCTCAGGGAGTAAAAAAGGAGACAGAGGGGTGACAAATACAATATTGATTTTGATTCCTTCTGTTGTCAAGCAGGTGTGTGTGTGTGTGTGTGTGTGTGTGTGTGTGTGTGTGTGTGTGTGTGTGTGTGTGTGTGTGTGTGTGTACAGTGGGGCTGGGGTTTGGGGGCGGGGGAACCTAGGAGAGGAAAACTTCTGGGCCAGCCCAGCCCCTCCATCCACACTCCAGAAAGTCACGCACTCGGGTTTGTTAATATTTACCAAACACCGACGGGAGGTGGAGGCAAAGTACCCGGCAGCTTCTGAAGGTTTCCTAGGCGCCAAAAGCAATGCCCGCCTTGCGACTTGGAAAGTGAACTGGGTACTTGCCTGGAGCGTTAAACTTTAGCCTGCTTTTGCCGCTTACCCCTTCTTTGTCCCTGTGAGGCGTCTCCCACGCCCCTCACTTCCATCGCCCCCCGCTGGTCTCCCCTCTTTTACCTCTCCTACGACCAGTCTCCGCTTCACTTAGCCCCTTTCTCCCCTCTCCTTCTCCCATCCTCTACCAAAAGGGCAGTAGGGTGTTGCTGGTGGGAGAAGGTCACGGGCTGGAACAGCGTCGACTGGAGGTTTCAGGGTGCTCTGGGCCCGCCCCCCACCTTCCCAGGCCACCGCCCGCATGTGCCCAAGTTCTCGGCTCTCTCTGGGAACTGAAGCTAACTCTGCGCCGCATTGTCCCATCAGTCATTCTTCACCAAATCTGCACTTTGGTGGCGTGAAACGACTTAGCTTTCCTTTCAAAAGGATTTTGTTCCCGGGGTATTGAGTACTAAAACAAACTCCGTCAGCCTGTCAGCAGTCAATTTAAAAAATTTGTTGTTCTGAGTGTCCTGGAGGCTGTTTGTCCTCGGAATCTGTGCGCCTCCACTGCCTGCACCCCTGCCTTGTTCCGACGTTCTGGATCTGGGGACGAGATCTGCCTGGGGCCATCGGACGTCACGGTCTTGCCGGTTTATCGGCCGCAGAGACCCACACCCAGTTGGAAGCCGTGTCAGGAAAGCTTTCGGCCGTGACTCTTCCCACGCTTGTCCCGGGAGTTTGAGCCCGCACTGTCTGGCCACTTCGACCGAGTGTGGCGGGAAATCAAACTGCCCAAGGAAGTAGAGGCGGGGGAGGGGACACACTTTGCGCTCTGGTGCCAAACGCCAACTGGCAGTGAACAGACTCCACGCCCTTTCCCCCACTCTATGCCAGCGTGCCCCCCTTTGCTTCCCGCTCGCCTGGCAACCGAAGTAGCACCCCTCTTTTCCCAACTAGTAGGAGCGAATGTCTGCCAGGGAACTTTGGAGCCCATGTATTTCATTGGTTGGCGACTGGGCTGCATGGGGTTTGTACCTTAACTCATAGCAGGGAGGTTGAAAAGAAACTTTTGATGAGGCATACATACATTGCCTAAAATCAGTTCTGCCCATCCCGTCGAAATTTGCTGGGTTGTAAAAGAGCAAAGGTCTCCACCTTCTACTCATTCTTTACTCCCGTTTCAACCGGGGACCTCAAATTCAGAGGCATCCCCTCTTTAGTCCCTGTCACCTGCCAGTGGGTAAGGCCTCTGGCTGTGGCTGGAACACGTGAAATTAAAATCTGTTATCCTTGAGTTTGGAGAAAGGGATTGGCAACACCACAAAGTTTAGAAGTATTTCCCAAGCAGGAGCTGCAGTTTGGAGAGCATGGAAGGTTGTTTCCCCTCCACCTCAAGCAAAAAAAACAAACAGTGGCCAGAGTTACGTGTTGGTCCTGCTTGACTTTCAGCCCCCAAAAGTGCCAGCTCACACCCATAGTGAGCAAGCAATTTCAATGCCTGTGAAAACAACTCTTGCCCTCCTAGCCGTAATGCCCTTTCTTTGGAATCAGTTTGCTAAACACCATTTGGTCTTTGCTTGGTCTGAGATTTCAAGACGTTTAAAGCCTTAGTTTCCAAATCCAGTCCCTCCTTAGCAGAAACCATTGCATAGCTTTAAATTGGACATTACCAAACCTGCACATGTATTTGTCTAAAAAATTACTTGCAAAAGGTTGGTGGAAGGATTTTTGTTGTCACTAAACCCTCCCTATAAGTTTTGCTCTGCACTGTGTGAAATAGAAGCAGCAATTCAAATCTATTATTATTATTGCAGGAAATATTACTAAAGCCACCTTGGTATTGAAGGGATTAACTTGCTTTTCTCCCAGCCCCTAACTCTGGGGTTAAGACAGCAGTAGATCAACTGTATAATGTGTGCACTGTTCGCTCATTTGTACAAGCAGAACAAAGGTTGGACTAAGCCAAATTGCATTGCACTTGTGAACCGAGTCCCGATGTGAAGTATCTTTTACAGCGGGGGGAATGAGAACAATTTCGTGTATGTCTAAAAGGGAATAACAAAGCCACTTTCCCGAGCATCTCAAAGTGAAGTAGCGAGGCGTGACATTCCCAGGGTGAGGAGGGACAAAAGCAGGGTCAGGGGGATGAAAAAGAGAATCAAACAGCCACTTTCACATGTCTGCCCTCAACTGCTGCACCTCTCCATAATAGGAAACAAATGTTGTAAAAGGGGGGATTGCTCCCATTCATTCAAAATAGCAAATGATAGCTAAACAACATTGTCAAAACTGAATCAACTTCTGTGCAGTACCACCCAGAAAAAGGTATTGTGTTTTGTTTAATAGCGGGGTGGAGCAAAGGGTCTTTTTTTAAAGGGAAAGGGGGAGAAAATCACCCAATACTTTTCATATTAATTTTCTTTGTCAAGAATTTCTAGTTTGCTCAGTTTGGGGGTAAAAATCAGTATCTCTAGCTCGGAGCCCACTCTTAAAAGGTTATTTCTTAGAGGAAGTTTTGGAAAGCAAAAATAGGAAGACAATTTTTTACCTTTCTAAAGTGTTTTGAAAATTTCAGTAGGTGGGAAAATGTTTTTATCTCCTTTGAATATGTTACCAACACCCCCCCCCAAAAAAATAAGATATTGATTGCAGTAGAATATTAAGTTAAATCCCGCAGAGTAGGCTAAAGGGGCTTTTCTCACAAATTTGAGTAAAATAGATTCTGGGGGGGGTACTGCATTATCTCTAAAATGAAGAATATTTTTCATTGACACTATTTGTTGATACATTTTCTCGTTTTAATTTGTTTTGAAACCGGATAACCTGTAGGTCTTCAGCCTTAAAACCCCGCGCTTCTGCTTTGTTTGCTCAGGCTGACGAGGAGGAGAGCTTAACCCAGTGGACGTGTGCACTATGTGTTTTCTTAATGGCAGAAGCAGATTTCGCTGAAGACCGCAACAGCCTTTAGATAAAATAACTCGCTGCGTTCCTGGGAAGGTTAAAACTATTTGGTTTCTCTCTCTCCGCTCCCCTCTCTTCTCTTTCGGACTCTCTCCCTCCCCCCCCGTCTCTTTCTCCTGCCCCTCCCCATCCCCTTTTGGGGCTTTTTGTTTTTTTGTGTTCATGCGTCCCCCGCTGAGCTACCACCCACAAAGCGGGTTTGAAAAAGAAAGAAAGAAAAGAAAGAAAGAAAGCGGCTGATCCTTACTGGCCTCCCCCAGCTAGGAGAGGCCAGGAGGCGGGGCTGGGCCGGGCCTGCCGCGCACCCCGGCGCTCGCAGCTCCCCGGCGGCTGGGTCTTTCCGCTCAGGCGGGTCTCACCTGGGACTCGGGCTTCGTTTCGCTGGTCCCGGCGCAGGGTGCCGGCCCCCCGTCTCGCGCCCTAGTCTTCAGCTACGCCAGTGTTTGGGGCGCTTAATTTAATCGCGCTTGGCGGGTCGCTGGGTACTGACAAGGTGTAGGGGAAGCCAGGTTGCCCCGAGGGCTTACCCACGCTCCAGGAAAGGATCCAACGCCCTCTGCCTTCCTGTTTCTATCTCTGCCTCCCTCTTTCCTCTCCTTCTCCACCCTGATCCCTTCTTTCTCAGACTCTGTTTCCAATTTCCCCGGCAGTTATGGACACGAGAGTTTCGGTCCGCAAACAAGCTAGCTGCCTTCCCAGCAATGCAGGATGTTCCGGCTCGGCAATGCAATTCTTTCTGTATCCAGCCGGCCCAGCGAAAAGAAGGGAAGGAAGGGAGGGAGGGAGGGAAGAAGGAAACGGAAAACTCAAACGTGCGCGCCCCCACGCCAGGACCTGCACAGCCCCCTGCGTAGTGGTAGGCCATGGTCAGTGGGTGACTAGGGAGAGTGACATAAATCATTCACTCGATCGTTCCTTGCATCAGAGACGTTTTTAGGGAACTTCGTCACTTAACAGTTGTGACTGACATTGTTCACCAATCCCCACGACCCCTCCCGAACAGCAGCGACCACAGTAAGCGATCCCTCACTTATTCAATATTGTAATTAGAAAATAAGTTTGGAATAGATATTTAAATATTTGTGTGTTTAAAATAAGTATTAAATCTGCACTGCCACTTTCCCCTTGAAGTGCTACCCACTCTCCATCTTTTGGGTAAATCCAGAAGCACGGACTATTTAACAGTTCCCAAAAGGCCGATCCAGCAGGTGATTTTCTTTGGCGCGATAACCATTTGCTTATAGTGGCCATAGCGATTTGATTGGTGGAGCTCATGGCTTCCCTTAACTAAAGGGCTTCCCTTAACTAGCAGCCCTTTCTTCTCGCGCGGGCAGTAAAGAAAACCTCTCACTTCACCCAGCTGCTCCCCAAAGCAGTTCTTAGTCTTTGACTGTCCCGGATACCCGAAGTTTGGCGAGGCTAGTAGTTATCTTTCCGTTCCGTCCGTCCGTCCTCTTTTCACCTATTTTTCTTTAATTGAAAAAAAAAACCTGCACCCAACAGAGTAAAATAAATGAACCGTACGGAGTGAGTCAGATTCCCCCTTTTCCATATCTTTTACCCTTCTCCAAGAGGACAGAGAGAACCGCCCGTCCCAGATCTTAGGTTTTTGAGTACGCATCCCCGCGACCTGTTGATGACTCGCAGTCGCGGAGCTAGTGGAAGTTGGTTATGTAAACTGCTTGTGTATTTCACATTATCATCGCGCTGTCTGGAGGCAATGTAGATTTTCTAAAGATCTAATGAATAAACAACCAGCAACTGCTGGCGGTGTAATTTACATTGTTAATGCCTACATGTGTATAATAAATATGCATTTGTATGTCTTCAAATAAACTCTTTTTAGTTTCTAACCTGTGGTGATTTTTTTTTTTTTTTCAAAAAGAAGAGGGTGGGGGATCTCGTCTTTCCGAGGAACGAAAGTTTATTTCACTTGGCGTAGCTCCGGTGAAAACCGCACTGCGGTGGAGCCCAGAGGTAGGGTCCGCAGCCCGGCTCAGCTGTCCTTCCTACCCGCCGAGGGAGGTTCGTTTGGAATAAGCCCCCCGCTCTGAACTCGCTAAGGAAGGGAGAGTGCGCCCAGGAACTTAGTGGGGGCAGTTTGGGGGACGGGCGGCTCTTCCCATGGAAGTGGGAGCCGGGAGCCAGAGGACAGTATCCACAGCGTGCGGGTATTCGTCCCCGAGCTATCGCCCTTCCCCAAGGAGAAGTACCAGCGACTTTTAGATCGCAGCTTGGGCTGGGAGAGCTGGGGTTGCTGCGGCTTGGACAACCTCTGGGAAAAGTTTCCCGGGGAAACTCCCGACAGACGACGTTTCCCACGCGCCTCTGTGAACAGCATTTCTGATCAGCCCGGGGGACCGCAGGAAGGAAAGGGGGACTACTCGGCCCGGCCAGCCACTTCCTCAGGGAGGGCAACTTCGCGGAGGGCAGAAGGAGCGCGAACGCTGTCGGGGGCCACCGCTTCCCGGGCCCCGGGCTTTGCACCCAGCGTTGCTGCTGTTTTCAGAAGCCGAACACGCTCCGTACGCGTCCCACGCCGCTTATTTCTGGCTGGGCGCCGACGTTTGATATCTCTCCCCTCCACCAACCAGGTGCCGCTTTCTTTGCGCGCTCGAAGGCAAATGTCTCATCTTTTCCCGTCCTGGATGTGGAATACATTATTTTAATTAAGTCTATGGCGATTTACTTTCCTCTGAGATCTATTCCACGGTGCAATTAGGAACGTATTGGTGCTAGCTCATATGAATATTCAGGAGCGTGTCAATTAATTAGCAGACAGAGGAATCTCATTATGGTGCTCAAAACCCTTTTAGTGTTAAGCAGAATTAAGGGGGTATTCGGCAATGCGCGGATTAGTGAATATTTTACTGTGCACTCATTTAACTTCATTATCATAGCACTTACACTACTCTCTGATTTTATTAATTAAGTTACTCATTAATTTGTTCAAAAAGGATAAAAGTTTTAATATGTCTCCCAATAACTTGGAAAGTAAACTTTCGCCCTTCTTGGTCTTCGCTCCCGGCCAGAAAAGGACAGATGGCGGCTTGCACTGCCGGAGATGGAGCCGCGGCTCCCCCCCTCCCTCCACCCTGCAGCTTGGGGAGGGGGGGGCGCAGGCGCTCTGGTTCCCCGCACTGGAGAGTAGGGGGATGTCTGGGGGGAAGAGCCACAACCTCAGAGCTGCCCTGTCGCTTTTTGCCTCCCAGGACTGGCCTGCAAGTCTGAGTCGGCCTTCAGGAGACAAAAAAAAAAAAAAAAGCCTCTCTCTCACTCGGGGGAGTGCAGATGGCTGGGCACCGAGAGATTTGTCTAGGGACGCGGTACTCTGGAAGCGCCCTGCAA
Organism: Manis javanica; assembly: GCF_040802235.1. Lineage (NCBI taxonomy): Eukaryota > Metazoa > Chordata > Mammalia > Pholidota > Manidae > Manis > Manis javanica. Next base: position 109,375,125 of record NC_133163.1, on the reverse strand, counting down.
GCTACGGTCTGCGCGTTGAGGTGCCTTTGCCTCCAGGCCCTAAAGCTTGCTGTTTCCCAAAAGCGTGCGCCAAATGCATTTGGCGTCAGCATCCGCAACGCCCCCTAAGGGCCCCTGAGCGCAGCACCCACACCCCTAGCCAAGTGAGGCCTCTGCCAGAGCACCCTTCCCTCGACCAGTACCACCCTTCAGGCATCATCCAGATTCGTGCTTCTGTGCAGTCACGCCTACCTACACCTCCTCCACCTCACCCCAAAAGGTTAGAAAGACAAATATTAAAATTATTTGCACAAAGGGAACTGCTAAAGAGATCCCAAATTAATATGCATGTAAAATTAATTAGTTGCATTTCGTGACATCAAAATAAGTACCTGGGAAACAGAACACCTTCTGGGCATTGGGAACATATGCTGGAATTAGAGTTAATTGACTAATTACATAAATTAGGCATTAATTTTGCAACACTTCAAGTATAAAAGATATCTCAATTAATTGTGCATAAATTACCAGGTGAAAATGGGCGGTGGTACGGCAAGCATCTCCGTTCTCTTACCTCGCTGCGACCTCTCTAGGGCCCAAAAGTTAGGTGGCATAGCAAGCGGCCGGGTCGCAACAGGCCGCCCTCTAGGAGAGAGCCGATATCTGCACCAGAGTCGCCGCGCTCACAGACTGAACACCAGGGGCAATCGTTAGTGCGAAGAAAACTCCCCCACTCATTAAAATCACTTATGCGCGGTTAGATTGATCAGTTTTTGTCCGAAAGGAGCAAAGCAGACCCTTCACTAATAACTCCTACCCCTAGCTCCCAGTCCCCATTCATCTTAGCTAGTTCTGTAGAGATCCAGCGACCCTCGCCAACCAGTTCCGTGGTCCTGATTCCTCAGTTTCCCTCGCTGAGGACGTTAATTTCTCTGAATTTGACGTCGGCTCTGGGCCACTTTCAGTCTATCTCAGCTCTGGCCTGACTGAACGCCTCGTTTCTCTTGGTGGTCTACATCCTCGAGGACTCGCCACTACTCTTCACCCAGGAATCCAACTTTGAGGGAATGATGCTAAATGATTTGACTCTCCTCGGTTTTGAAGTGGGCTTAAATTCATCTGGATGTGAAATCTAGGTGAATAACCCATACATTCTCCCTAGAAGACTGGTTTGTCAGAGTTCCCAGCTCTCCCCATCTCCCCACCACAGTGTGTAAGATTTTTCTCCTTATGGATGAAAGAACAAAATGGGTATAGGTAACATGGGTATTCAGTTTAATTTTCTGGGGCTCCCTTCTCCAAGGGGGCTCCAGGCATCACACTGGTAATTTTCCTTCAATGAACTACCAAGTATAACATTTGTATTGCCTTTGAAACAGTTTATTGGTGACAAAATATTAATGAACTTGGAAGCAACTCCTGTGTTCTCTACACATTTTAAGTGAAAGAAAAAAGGCATTCCAAAGGAAAGCGGTGTTTTGGACAGTGGATAAATTCTTGCCACTTGACAACTAGTGAAATCGCAACAAAAATCACTATGTATTCCTCACATAAATTACCACCAATTATAACACAGTTTGGTTCTGTTGATCTAGTGAAATTTATTAATTCAGGGATAGACTTCTCAGCAACTTCTGGAGCTGTCATCCTGTGTCTGGTGGTTTGCAAAAGTATCCAGAGCCACAGGATTTCCCCTTACCCTTGCCCTGCAAGATTTCCAAATTGTAATCATTTTCTTCTTTTTGCCAAAGCAAACACAGAGAATGAAAGGAAATCCGGAAAAACCAGAGAAACGCTTTATCATCTGATTATATACATCTTCATCAAGGTGCCTAGGTCACATTTGTTACAATATAATCCTGCCTGCCTGCCAATGGGCTAAAGAAACCAATGAATTCCTGAATTTACTGAGACAAGCATTCATTTGGATGTAGAGGATTCCTGCAGGAGCCAGATGCTGAAGGTACTTGAGGGAGATGTTGACAAGTGGATAATTGTCTGCAGAACTAAAACAGACACTTTGTTTACAGTTGAGCATGATTAATTGAGAGTAAATAAAGCAGCACTCTTTATAAAATCACTATCCAAGTTCAAAAAAAGCGGTATGTCTCTAGGAATAAAAGAAGTGGACTTATTGTATAAGGGCTAGTTTTGCCAGGCCCTTGAAGCAGCAGCTGGTAGTGGTGTGGGTCAGAAGTAGAGGTGCTGTATTGCTTTCAAGCTGGTTTGCTTTTATTTTCTTAATTTTTTGCCAAATTTTTAAGACCGGATTAGAAACATTTTTCTCCTAATTAGCTGAGTTTTAAATTTCACTTATTAAAAGATCATTCTTCCCCTCTCTCTTCATTCTCTCTTTAAAATGTGAAACTCATTTAATGTGAAATTTTCAAAATGAGCCAGACATGATAAACCCAAACTAATGTTGTTCAACAAGGCCTCTAAATACCATTGTGATACTTAAATTTGCAAGAGAGAGTTTCTACTCCCTGTGGTTCTAATAAATTACAGAGGCCAGACTCTAGTAAACATCTTATGATTGTACAATATAATGCATTTTAATGAAACAAGAAATATGTTTTTCTTTCAAAGCACAGTGTGACTTGTATACACAAAGGGTTTTTTTGTTTTTCTGTTTGTTTGTTTTTGGTTGGTTGGTCTTTTCTGTCTCCATCCTGCTTGACCAGAGGGTGACTGGGCCAAAACCTTTCTAACAAACTGCTAATCATGTTTGTGCAGATTAGTGCTGCAGACATACTGATCAATTGCCTTGGATAGATATCTCAAATGAATTGATTTACAGCAGTCTGTAAATGGACATTCTCCATATTGAATATAATGCCCAGTGATGTTCAAAACAATGAGCCTAAGGCAGTTGAAAATAATTTTGGATCCTGATTCAGAAAGACATATGCACCCCTGTGTTTATTGCTGCACTATTCACAATATCCAAGATATGGAAGCAACCTAAGTGTCCATCAATAGATGAATGGATAAAGAAGATGTGGTACATATATATATATATACAATGGAATATTATTCAGCCATAAGAAGAAAACAAATCCTCCCATTTGCAACAACATCGATGGAGCTAGAGGATATTATGCTCAGTGAAATAAGCCAGGCGGAGAAAGACAAATACCAAATGAGTTCACTCATTTGTGGGGTATAAAAACAAAACAAAACTGTAGGAACAAAATAGCAGACTCACAGACTCTGAGAAGGGAATCGTGGTTACCAAAGGGGAAGGGGAGGTTGGTGGGGAAGGAGGGAGAAAAGGATTAAGGGGCACTATAATTCAACATCATAATATTGGTAGGTCACGGGGAAGGCAGTACAGCTTGGAAAAGACAAGTAATGACTCCATAGCATCTTACTATGCTGATAGACAGTGACTGCAATGGAGGTGGTGCAGACTTGATAATATGGGTGAATGTTGAAAACACAACGTTGTTCATGTGAAACCTTCATAAGATTCTATATCAATGCTACTTAAATAATACTAAAAAATACTTCTAAATAACATTTTAAAATCATTAAAAAAATTCTGGATCACTAACAATTCAATCACATTCAGTACTGTTGTCCTACTTCAAGCATGAATAGAGATATACAAGCAAGGCAGATATGATGCAAACCAGGATTTTATTTGGGCTGCTGGGAAAGAGCTTTCTCTTGGGACTTCTTGCAGTTAAGAACCGTCTCTAGGAGCTTCGGAGACAAAAGTAAAAGCAGAGTCCATGGCGAGGAAGGAGAAAGAAAGAAAAGAAGGAGGAAGAGAAGAATAGAGAGAGATGGAACCTTTTCTCTTCATGTGAGCTCTGGACTTTTTGTGAACAAATACTTTTTCTCTTCCCTTGAGCCTATTTGAGCTAATTCTGAAGGGGTTATAACTAATATCCTTTTCTTATTGTCATAAGCCCAGAGCAGCTTTCTGCTTTTTAAATATCATTTTAAGCCATAAAAAGATGATGAATGCCGAAAATCTTACCTGTACTTTCTATTCCTCCTCATAGAGGAGCAATTCAATTTGATTCTGTACTCATGAAGGGCCAGTTGGGTAACTCTTGGGCTTTGAGTCCCAAGGAACTTCATTTCATTCCCTGATGCATACTGGATATGCTTTGGTGATTGCACATTTGTGGGAATACTTATCAAGTCATCTGTAACCTGCCAGTCTTAGGATGAGGAGGTAAAATAGTGTCCCCATCAGCATATCCCTAAGCTTTTAATAAATCTTAGAAGTTAGGCACCTTGCCTCTAGTCCCTCCTGACACTTTTCATTCCCCCTACCTTCCCTCTTTTCTTCTATACTCCCTCTTTCCTTTTCTTCCTTCCATAAACATTTATGAGGACTAATTCAGCCCTAGGCCATTAAATAGCAAATCAGGGCTTTAATAAATTTATTTCAGGCATTTAAATTTCAACTGGTAAAATGATTTCCCTTATTTGTGGAGTATAATAATGAAACAAAACTGAAGGAACAAAACAGCAGCAGACACACAGACTCCAGGAAGGGACTAGCCAGTTACCAAAGGGTTGGAGAGGGGTTGGGGAGTGTGGGTGGGGAGGGAAGGAGAAGGGGATTGAGGGGTATTATGATTAGTATACATGGTGTGTATGTGGGTTCATGGGGAAGACAGTGTAGCACGGAGAAGACAAGTAGTGACTCTGTGGCATCTTACTACACTGATGGACAGTGACTTCAATGGGGTATGTGGAGGACTTGATAATATGGGTGAATGTAGTAACCACATTGTCATTCATGTGAAACCTTTATAAGAGTATATATCAATGATACCTTAATAAAAATAGAAAATAAATAAAAATTTCAACTGGTAAAAAAAAGTGCATACTCAAGAATGGCACCAACTCATCAGATTAGAGTTTTTCGTGTGGGAAACTCTTCATGATTTCGAAGTTTTAAAAAAGTATTTTTCTCACATTTGACCTTCCTTTGAAGTTTTGAAGTCTAGTAGACACATTTTAAAAAGCAAAAAGAAACAGGCAAACTTAATTCAGTAATGTATTTTATCTTGACCCAATATACAAGAAATATTATCATTTCTACATGTAATCAATATTAAAATGATTAATGTCATATTTTAGATTATTTTCTTTCTTTTTTTAAATTTTTTATTAAGGTATGATTGATATACACTCTTATGAACATTTCACATGAAAAAAGAATGTGTTTACTACATTTACCCATATTATCAAGTCCTCACCCATACCCCAATGCAGTGATTGTCCATCAGTGTAGTAAGATGCCACAGATCCACTATGTCCCTTCTCTGTGCTACACTGTTCTCCCCATGATCCCCCACACTATGTGTATTAAACATAATACCCCACCCCTCAATCCCCTTCTCCCTCCCTCCCCACCCATGTTCTTATACCTCTCACACCCCTCCCCTTTGCTAATGACTAGTTCAATCCTGGAGTCTCTGAGTCTGCAGCCATTTTGTTCCTTTAGTTTTGCTTCATTGTTATACTCCACAAATGAGTGAAAGCATTTGGCATTTGTCTTTCTCCATCTGGCTTATTTCACTGAGCATAATGTCCTCCAGCTCCATCCATGTTGTTGCAAATGGGAGGATTTGTTTCTTTCTTATGGCTGAATAGTATTCCATTGTGTATATGTACCACCTCTTCTTTATCCCTTCATCTACTGATGGACACTTAGGTTGCTTCCATATATTAGCTATTGTAAACAGTGCTGCAATAAACATAGGGGTGCATATGTCTTTTTGAATCTGAGAAGTTGTAGTCTTTGGGTGAATTTCAAGGAGTGGGATTCTCGGGTCAAATGGTATTTCTATTTTTAGTTTTTTGAGGAACCTCCATATTACTTTCCACAATGGTTGAACTAGCTTACATTCCCAACAGCAGTGTAGGAGGGTTCCTGTTTCTCCGCATCCTCACCAGCATTTGTTGTTCTTAGTCTTTTCAATGCTGGCCATCCTTACTGGTGTGAGGTGATAGCTCATTGTGGTTTTAATTTGCATTTCCCTGATGATTAGTGATGTGGAACATCTTTTCATGTATCCGTTGGCCATATGAATTTCTTCTTTGGAGAACTGTCTCTTCATATCCTCTGCCCATTTGTTAATCAGGTTATTTGCTTTTTGGGTGTTGAGGTGTGTTAAGTTCCTTATATATTTTGGATGTTAACCCCTTGTCGGATATGTCATTTACAAATATATTCTCCCATACTGTAGGATGCCTTTTTGTTTTGTTGATGGCATCTGTTGCTGTACAAAAACTTTTTCGTTTGATGTAGTCCCATGAGTACATTTTTGCTTTTGTTTCCCTTTCTTCAGGAGATGCATTCAAGAAGAAGTTGCTCATGCTTATATTCAGGAGATGTTTGCCTATGTTTTCTTCTAAGAGTTTTATGGTTTCATGACTTACACTGAGTTCTTTGATCCATTTTGAGTTTACTTTTGTGTATGAGGTTAAACAATAATCCAGTTTCATTCCCTTACATGTAGCTGTCCAGTTTTGCCAACACCAGCTGTTGAAGAGGCTGTCATTTCCCCATTGTATGTCCACGGCTCCTTTATCATATATTAATTGACCATATATGGTTGGGTTAATGTCTGGACTCTCTATTCTGTTCCATTGGTCTGTGGGTCTGTTCTTGTGCCAGTACCAAATTGTCTTGATTACTGTGGCTTTGTAGTAGAGCTTGAAGTTGGGGAGTGTAATTTCCCCTGCTTTATTCTTCCTTCTCAGAAATGCTTTGGCTATTTGAGGTCTTTTGTGGTTCCATATGAATTTTAGGATGATTTTCTCCAGTTCATTGAAGAATGCTGTTGGTATTTTGATAGGAATTGCATTGAATCTATAGATTGCTTTAGGCAGGATGGCCATTTTGACACTATTAATTCTTCCTATCCATGGGCATGGGATGTGTTTCCATTTATTGGTATCTTCTTTAATTTCTCTCATGAGTGTCTTGTAGTTTTCAGAGTGCAGGTGTTTCACTTCCTTGGTTAGGTTTATTCCTAGATATTTTATTCTTTTTGATGCAATTGTGAATGAAATTGTTTTCCTGATTCCTCTCTCTGCTAGTTCATCATTAGTGTATAGGAATGCCACAGATTTCTGTGTATTAAGTTTGTATCCTGCAACTTTGCTGAATTCCGATATTAGATCTAGCAGTTTTGGAGTGGATTCTTTATGGTTTTTTATGTACAATATCATGTCATCTGCAAACAGGGACAGTTTGACTTCTTCCTTGCCAATCTGAATGCCTTTTGTTTCTTTGTGTTGTCTGATAGCCATGGCTAGGACCTCCATTACTATGTTGAATAGAAGTGGGGAGAGTGAGCATCCTTGTCTTGTTCCCGATCTTAAAGGAAAAGCTTTCAGCTTCTCGCTGTTAAGTATAATGTTGCCTGAGGGTTTGTCATATATGGCCTTTATTGTGTTGAGGTACTTGCCCTCTGTACCCATTTTATTGATAGTTTTTATCATGAATGTATGTTGAATTTTGTTGAATGCTTTTTCAGCATCTATGGAGATGATCATGTGGTTTTTGTCCTTCTTTTTGTTGATGTGGTGCATGATGTTGATGGATTTTCAAATGTTGTACCATCCTTACATCCCTGGACTAAATCCTACTTGATCATGATGGATGATCTTTTTGATGTACTTTTGAATTTGGTTTGCTAATATTTTGTTGAGTATTTTTCATCTATGTTCATCAGGGATATTGGTCTGTAATTTCCTTTTTGTGTGATGTCTTTGCCTGGTTTTGGTATTAGAGTGATGATGGACTCACAGAATAAGTTTGGAAGTATTACCGCCTCTTTTATTTTTTTGAAAACTTTAAGGAGAATGGGTATTATGTCTTCACTAAATGCTTAATAAAATTCAGCGGTGAAGCCATCTGGTCCAGGGGTTCTGTTCTGTGCTTAGGTAGGTTTTTGATTACCCATTCAATTTCATTGCTGGCAATTGGTCTGTTCATATTTTCTGTTTCTTCCTTGGTCAGCCTTGGAAGGTTGTATTTTTCTAGAAAGTTGTCCATTTCTTCTAGGTTATTCAGTTTGTTAGCATATAACTTTTCATAGTATTCTCTAATAATTCTTTGTATTTCTGTGGTGTCTGTAGTGATTTTTCCTTTCTCATTTCTGATTCTGTTTATGTGTGTAGACTTTCTTTTTTTCTTGACAAGTCTGGTTAGGGGTTTATCTATTTTGTTTATTTTCTTGAAGAACCAGCTCGTGCTTTCATTGATTCTTTCTATTGTTTTATTCTTCTCAATTTTATTTATTTCTGCTCTAACTTTTATTATGTCCCTCCTACTGATGTTGGGCCTCATTTGTTCTTTTTCTAGTTTCATTAATTGTGAGTTTATATGGGATAGTTCTTCTGTCCTGACGTAGGCCTGTATTGCAGTATACTTTTGTTTTTGCATGGCCTGGGCTGCATCCCACAGATTTTGAGGTGTTGAATTATTGTGCTTTTCTTTTTCTCCTCCTTTTTCTTCCTCTTCCATTCTTTATATATTAGATATCATATTCTGTATTCTTTGTCTATCCCTTGATTGACTTTGGGGATAGTTAATTTAATTTTGCATTTGCTTAGTAATTAGCTGTTCTACTTTCTTTACTGTGGTTTTATTACCTCTGGTGACAGCTATTAAACCTTAGGAACACTTCCATCTATAGAAGTTCCTCCAAGATAGACTGTAGAGATGGTTTGTGGGAGGTAAATTCTCTCAGCTTTTGCTTATCTTGAAATTGTTTGATCCCTCCTTCAAATTTAAATGATAATATTGCCAGATAAAGTAATCTTGGTGCCAGGCCCTTCTGCTTCATTGCATTAAATATATAATGCCACTCCCTTCTGGCTTGTAAAGTTTCTGCTGAGAAGTCTGATGTTAGCCTGATGGGCTTTCCTTTGTATATGATCTTATTTCTCTCTCTAGCTGCTTTTAATAGTCTGTCTTTATCTTTGTTCTTTGCCATTTTAATTACTATATGTCTTGGTGTTATCTTCCTTGGGTCCTTTGTGTTGGGAGATCTGTGGCCTGAGAGACTATCTCCTTCCCCATATTGGGGAAGTTTTCAGCAATTACCTCCTCAAAGACACTTTCTATCCCTTTTCCTCTCTTCTTCTTCTGGTACCCCTATAATGCAAATATTGTTCCATTTGGATTGGTCACACAGTTCTCTCAATATTCTTTCATTCTTAGAGATCCTTTTTTCTCTCTATGCCTCAGCTTCTTTGTATTCTTCTTCTCTAGTTTCTATTTCATTTATCGTCTCCTCCGCCATATCCAATCTGCTTTTAATTCCCTCCATTGTGCTTTTCAATGATTGGATCTCCAACCGGAATTATTTCCTGAGTTCTTGAATATCTTTCCATACTTTCATAAGCATGTTAATGATTTTTATTTTGAACTGCCTTTCAGGAAGAATCATGAGGTCCATGTCATCTTTCTCAGGAGTTATATTAATTTTACTCTGGACCAGGTTCCTTTGGTGTTTCATATAAGTGTCCAGAAGTTCTACTCTCTGGAGCTGCTCAGTTCTGAAGCAATGTTGGGGGTTGCAGGGGAGTGGTATTGGTGCCTGTGGGGAGGAAAGAGCTTTTTCCTGCTTCCTGGCTGCTGTGCCTGTCTCCACTGCCTGAACCAGTGGGCCAAGCACTCACTTAGAAGCCTTGATGCTTTGTGTTTGTAGTTGCTGTAGACAGATCTTCCCTCTGTCTGTCCTAACGCCAGGGTAGGGTTTGCCGGTTTGTGAGTCAGGTGGGGCTGACCGGGAGAAAGGCGCAGTAGACTGCCTATCATGGAGGGGGTCCTTGGAACTGTGTAGGCAGCCAGGGAGCTAGAGCACCTGAAGATCGTGAAAGCTCCCAACCTGCTGGGAAGAGTGCACCTGGAAAATTTTGTCTACCTTTCCTTGCTACTGAGCAGTAAGCTCTGTGCACTCCCTGCCCCTTTAGCAGCCATCTTGCTAAGGGCTTCCTTGTTAGGAAGTCTCTCAGACTGCCCACCTTTCTTTTGTCCCAGAGCAGCCAGATATGGATCCCAGCTTTCCTCAAGCAGCTAGAATCTCAGTCTCTCCAGGAATTCTGCCTGTCTTAGCTTTCTAATTCCCTAATCAAGAGAGTATTATGAAAGCACTATGAAATGTAGGTTTGTGCTCCCAGAGCAGATCTCCGGAGTTAGGTATTCAGCAGTCCCAGGCCTCCACTCCCTCCCTGCTCCATTTCTCTTCCTCTAGCCTGTGAGCTGGGATGGGAGAAGGGCTTGGGTCCCACCAGGCCACAGCTTTGGTACGTTACCCTGTTCCGTGAGGTCTGCTCTTTTCTCCAGGTGTATGCAGTCTGGCGCAGTTCTCTTTCCTGTTGCTCTCTCAGGATTAGTTGTATTATATTTTCATATTATATGTGGTTTTAGGAGGAAGCCTCTGTCTCACCTCTCATGCCACCATCTTTAATCCTCTGATGTACAGATAAATTTTAAGGAAATATATAATGTTGGGATGCTTGAGATTATCTTTACTAGTATCTTTACTTCCTGCTCACTTAAGCTCTTATTAAACTACTTTTTCTCTTTCTGGTTACCAGTTGGGTTTTAAGAATTGCATAAGTCATAATTTATATGACATTGTTGATATTTGATCACTGAAAAATTAAAAAATGATAAACCATCAGTGACTTTATGTAAAGTGTGGATGAGTCTTGTATCAGTATCAAAATTTAGTGCCCAGTGAGATAAATAAATAGCTCGATATGGCTAATATCAGAATGCCCACTTCCTACTTCAATAGAGAGCATCCAGTACTTAGGAAATAAAATTCAACTCTTTTAAACTCTCTAAACAAGTTGTAAACATTTTTTATTTTCTTTTTTTGGATTAACCTAATCCTTTGTAATAAATTGAGTTTCTGTGTTTTGTAGAGCTTTTGAAGACTAACTTAAGAGGCAGGAATTTGAAGAATTAGAAATATATTAAATTAACTGTGTTCAAATATTTCTTTCCTCTTATATGCTAAGTGCTTTGCAAAATAATTGCTTTCATTCTCATTTGTTGGAGAGGAAAACTATTTTGTATATATTTAATTATCCTTGAAGAGAAATAAGCTTTCCTAAAATACCTATCATATCTTATTGTCTTATTATCTTTACTTTTAAAGACAGCTACATTTGGAGACATCATAACTTGGTAATTCTTCTATTATGTTGTATTTTTTATATCCTGATAATTAAGCATGGTATCATTAGTAGAAATTATGACCATGATTATGAAATTGCAAAGCACCTATAAGAAGGGATGGTTAGACTCCTTATAATTCTGTATTGGCCCCTTTTTCTTACATCTGAAAAAGAAGTTTGAATCTTGCTGGTATCACCATGCTTTGGGCTATTGAAATACTCATGCCTTTCTGGCCCCACTTTGCCTTCTAAATAATCAAAATAATATAATTGAATATCTATACAAAACATTGAACTATAAAAACATTATAGATTTTCATTTTCATTTTCATTTTATTTATTGTATATTTAGGCTATGTGAAAATGCACTTCAAGCTTTCTATATTGCTTAGAGGAATACCTACAGTCTTCCCTTTTTATATAATTGTATACTTAACAATAAAAGGAAGATTATGATGTCATAATGCTTGTGGTTCCTCTGGTGTTCTTTGTTATCTATTCAAAAAATAAACTAGATTTTCTAATTCTCTACTTCCTTGGGTATTTATTTAAAAAGCAACCTGAATTTCTACCTTTATGAAATAACATTGCATTGCTTACAAGATGAATATTAAAAGAATATGATTAAAATGAAAAGTGTTTTCCTTTGGGGGTCTCTTGAGAAAGAAAATGAGACAGATACCTTGGGATATAGCAGGCAACATGTTATCTGCAAAGCTGATGTGATATTAATGCATTCAGCTAATCAAGTTTATTTTCTGTATTGACTGAAGTTAACATTGATCGTTTAATTTGCAAATATTACAGTTCTAAAAATTACATTTCCAAGTTGATTGCTGGTAGTTAGGCTACATGGTATCATTGTAAGCTCACTGCTGAACAGATTATTTACACTCACCCTAGAAGACGAGATTATCCCCAACATATCTTTCTTGCAAAATTAGTAGAAATGCTAGTTGCTATTAAACCTGATCAGCTGGTATCACAGCAGGGTACTTGTGAAAAAATTACTTAATATCTCTTTGTTTACAGTCTTCACTAAGGTGGATATATTTAATGTAATTATTCAACTGCTCATCAGCTCCTGATGGTAACTATTTCTGTTTAAAGAAGTAGCATTTTTTTTTTTTTTTTTTTTTTTTATCATAATTTTTAAAAACGGACTTTATTTTTTAGAGCAGTTTTAGGTTCACAGCAAAACTGAGTGGAAGGTAGAGATTTTCTGTGTACGCTCACCCTTACACATACATGGCTTCTGCCCATTATCAGCAGCACTAAAATGGTACCTTTGTGACAGCTGATGAAACTACACTGACACATCAGAATCACCCAAAGTTCATAGTTTACATTAAGGTTCATTCTTGGTGGTGTACATTCTAAGGGTTTGATCAAATGTATAATGTGTGTCCATCATTATAGAAGTATACACAGATGTTTCACTGTACTAAAAATCCACTCTCTTCCAGCATTCATCCCTCCCTTCATGTTACCCCTGACAACCACTAATCTTTTTACTGTCTCCATAATTTTGTCTTTTCCAGAATGTGGAATCATACAGTATGTAGCCTTTTCCCCTTAATTTTAGTTAGCCTGGTAGAAGTAGCATTTTTAATAAAATCTATGCCATGCCAAAGGTTTTATTTTCATTTTCCTGATAATTTTCTTTTGTGTATATATCTAGAAAAAGGATTTTAATGAAGAAGTCTTGGGCTGATTAAGCCCACAGGTGATATTACACGGTGGAAATGTGATCATTCTTGCATCTTCAGAAAGGGTAGCATTTGTGTACACTGTAAAAATCTGGATTCCTTAATCAGCCACTGATTATATACAATTTTGGGACAATTCACTTTATGAGTGCCTCAATTTCCCTTTTTAAGCAGCAATTAAACCTTAGTGGGACTGCTGTGGTTTAGTGAAATGGATTGGAACAAATTTAGATGAAAACAGTGATTCATCTATAAACTTCTATTATCGTTATAGAAAAAAGGACTCCAAATCAGGAATGGACAAAATATGTAGATGTGCATGTAGTGTCTGTTCATTTCCAGGGAGGCCATGCAAACGTATATGAGTAGAATTTGATTCTGAGTTTCGTCATTTGGCTCTACAATTTAGTTTTTTTAGTTATATTTATGCTTCACTGTATCCTTCAAATAGCTCCCAGAATGAGTGTATTTCATGTCTTGAATCATTAGGCCAGTCTTCAAATTGTTTTCTTTTTGTTACATAAATATTCCTGTGCAGCTGGTTAGCTACTAAGATCATTTGGTCATCCAGGAATCCTCAAATCCAAGGCCTATTTATTTTTCTTGGCTCTGACATATGACTTTTAACTGGAAGAGAATCTTTTTTAAAAGTACCTTGCTCCCCAGTCATCACTCTGAGGAGCAGAAGGTAGCCTGACTGGCTATTATTTGGGGGTTTGGAAAAGCAGCATAATGATATTCGTATTAGAAAGTGAACAGTTATAACTTCTTTTCTAATATATTATTAGGCTGAATCTAGACTTAACTCTTATTTTGATGGAAGAATTTGTGATGTTTTCTTGTGTTTATTCGAATCATCAGAATTCTTGAATTAAAAAAATATATAATTAGAGCAACTTGCTATTACATAATAAATTTATAATTATTTGTTGGAGGTTCGAAGTGGTATACGTTTTTGTTCAAGCCAAATTCCTCTACCCAGCACAATTTCCAACACGTAGCAGGTGCTCAACAAATATTTGTTGGGCAGGCAAATGTCAGCTGCCTCTGCACCCTTTTGTGGCCATGCCCTTGTTGCATATAACTCCGTAACCCTGAGTTTCAGGTGTCATACTGTTGTGCCCACTTTCTACCTGAAAAATACCATTTAAGGTCCAACCAGGAAAAAAAGGCCATTCTACTTAAATTAGAGGGAATTTAGTGCAGGAAATTGATTACACAGAAGCCAGGAGAACTGAGAAGAGAAAAAGAAGATGGGAAGGCACCCCAAAGTGAGCAGAAGCCACACTCCCAGACTGGCGGGGCACAGGGGGGAAGTGGTGATACCACAGCTCAGGGCCTGGGACTGCCTGATGGAAGCTGAAACCACTGAGCAGCTGTCTGATAGATGCTGACCCCAAGCAGGTGGTACAGCCATTGCCAGGGAGGCCCCAGAGGCAGAGAATCACTGCCCTCTAATCACTCACTGGCAAGCCCTGCAGCATGTCTGGTGACATGGCAGCACAGGCAAAGCAGCCTGCACTGCCGTCCCTACCCCCACCCACCAAGCAGGGCCACAAGGGATAAATCTGAGAACACACCACAGTCTGATCTGCTACCACAGGAAGATGCGTTAGGGATGGTGCCGGTGACACTTCACCAGCATCCTTGGATCTTAATGGACCCCTTAAAGGGGCCCCTGGCAGCTCCAGATTGAGCAGTGGACATGTATTTCACACTCTGCTTGCCCAGCCCAGCAGAGATGAATGCCGCCGATGGACCTTGGTCCAGAGCTCATCCTCCAGCCTCCTAGCTGACCTCCAGCCAAAAGCCAGTGGATGGTCCCCGTAAGTCTGGGGTGGGGAGGGCAGTGTGATCTTGGTGACCCGGGCAATGTGCGAGCTTTTGGTGATGTGGCTAAGCAGCCTCTGCATCACCACAATTCTAGGGCTCCATTTTTCCATGATGAGTTTTTCCCTTGGCACTCCTTGGTCCCTCACACTTGATGACTCAATATTGAGCATTTAAATTATATAGTGAAATAAGGACAAGCTACAAGTTAAGATTTTTATATTATTATTATTCATAAGGTATTTCACTAAGCATTTGCTTTGATCTCTTTGAAAACTCTATGATATTGAGGTAGAATTTCTCAGCCTCAGCACTACTGATACTTGGAGCTGGAGAATTCTTTGCTAGGGGCTATACTGTGCATTGTAGAACATTTAGTAGCATCCTTGAACTCTACCCACTAGATGCCATTAGCAGTCAGTTCCCTGAAGTTGTGACAACCAAGAATATTTCCAGATATTGCCACATGTCCCCTGGGAGGTGGAAATCACCCCCGGTTGAGAAGGGGTTGATTTAATTGTGTTAAGGGGAGTACAGTTACTGTGGTCCCATTTTACAGATGAAGGAAACGAAGGTCAGAGGTGTTAAGGGAGCATGCCAGGTCTTTTTATACACCATCTTATTTTTTTAAGTTTTTAACATAAGCAAATATCCATGGTAAGTGCTTAGGGTCAAAATTTGCTGGTCTGGGTCAAAGTTAAAATTGGGACTTAACGTGCAGGAAGAGAAGGCACTCTCCTATTTTGAAATTCATTTGTAGGCCCTAGAAACTGAAATCAGAATCTTGATTTTGATAACTGAATGGTTGTGGAATGTTATCCTAATAGCTGTATGTTGTGAAAAATTGAGTGTTAGGACTACCAGGGAAAGCCCTGGAATTTGCTTAGCAGAGAGAAAAGCCATCTGGCTTTGACTTAATGACTAAATTATTTTAATTTTTTCCTACATTTTAAATCTTTGATTTCTTCAAGGTAAGAACACCTTAATTCCCCTCATCACATCTGTCTGCTCACTAATGTGCATGTTTTCCTCTTTGTCAGCACTTGGCTACCACATGAAGTTTAGATAAATGGTTATCAGTTTACCTTACAGTTGTTTTATGATGGGGTTTGGATAGAGGAGGTACAGCAGATATCCCAATACAAAGAGGCTGTTCTCTGTGTGGTTCATTGAAGCCATATGGGCCAGAACAGCTAGAAGGATGGATTTGCTACCTGAGGCCAGCAATTGTGTCACCAACCGTGACTCCCACTTGCTGACCCTCGTAAAATGCATTGCAGTTGAGGGAATGTTGATCACTCCTTCCATCTTGTGATGGACGGTGTTGTTTAAAGCTGATGGTCTTATAAACCACTGGTGAGTTTCCACATCTCACAGATGTGAGGCAGATAGTTAATAAGTAATGCCATGTTCTAGAGGAACATGCCCTGCTCTCTGCCACGTGGGAGAAACTGTCCTGCCAACAAGCAGGTGTGAAGGTGGCTTAGACCTGGCATGGAAAGGCTTCCTAAGAAAAAGTATTTTTTGGTTGGTACTGTTGTAAGCAATTACGCTTCTTTCTGGGCCTGTGTTTTAAGATTGTTTCATAGGAGATGCTTGAATCCTAAGTCAACTCCTGATAGCCCCTCATTACCTAGAATGCTAATCTATGAGTAGCAGTTACAGCAAAACTTGAGTGGACAAAGCTTTACTGATTTAGATACTCCCACTCAGGCGGGAGTGATGGAGGCTAATTCACAAGAGGTGATTTTCTTTGATTGAATAATAACTCGTATCATTCTCTGTGGCTGCTCTAACATTATCACAAAACTGATATCTTCAAACAACAGAGATTTATTTTCTCAGTTCCCAAGGCAAGAAATCTGAAATTAGTATCCCTGGGCTGAAATCGGCTACCAGCAGAGCATTGCACCCTCCGGAGGCTCTTGGGGAGAATTTATTTACTGCCTCTTCCCTGGATGGTGGTTGCCGATTGTTTTGCTTGTGGCTTCATGGCTCCACTCTTTGCCACCTCAGCCATACTGCCTCCCCTTCTGTCTGTGAACTTTTCCTCTGCCTCCTTCTAGTAAGGATACTGTAATTGCATTAGGCCCACCTGTACAATCCAGCATGATCTTCCCATCTCAAGATCTTTAATTTAATCATATCAGCAAAGTCCTTTTTGCCAAATAAGGAAATATTCCTTAGTTGCAGGGATTCGGATATGGATCTTTTGTGGGGAGGGGCATTATTCGGTCTACTTGAATTATTTATTAATTTTTATAGCACCTTAGTTCAAAATTCTGTTCCCTCAGTACTTCCAAGAAATTTCCCCCCATTGTTTTCTAGCACTCTGTGTCACATATTAGAAGTCCAATCCAGTTTAGTTACCATTCTTTAGTAAATAGTCTTCTTGCAACCCCTCTGCCCCTGAACACACTGACACATATTAGAAGTTTAAAAGGTTTTCCTTTTATTTTCAAATGTCACAGATTTCTCCAATATTTGTCTATATATCTTGGGTCCCACCCCAGCCCAGTATTTCTGTAAAATATTTAGCTTGTCCATTCTATCTAATCACTTAAATCTTTCTTCACTTCAGGGAAATATTTTCTTTATTTCTTTATTTGTTCTCTCCATTTACTCTGTTATTTCTTTTTAGAACTCTTATTAGATAGATTTTGGATCTTGAACTATCATCCATGACTCTTAATTTTCCTCTAAATTTTTTATCCCTTTGTCATTTTTGCATTATATTTTGCAAAACCTCTTCAGCTTCATCTTCTAGCTTTGCAAACGAACTTGTCATGTCACTTCTGATATTCAGCTCTTCTATTTGAATTATCTTTATTTTATTTATTATTTTTTTTATTAAGGTATTATTGACATACATTCTTATGAAGGTTTCACAAGAAAAACAATGTGGTTACTACATTCACCCATTTTATCGAGTTTCCCCCCATGCCCCATTGCAGTCACCGTCCATCAGTGTAGTAAGATATCAGAGTCACTACTTGTCTTCTCTGTGCTACACTGTCTTCCCCGTGACCCCCCCACCCCGTACACCATATGAACTAATCATAATACCCATCAATCCCCTTCTCCCTCCCTTCCAACCCACCCTCTCCAACCCCTCTCCTTTGGTAACCACTAGTCCCTTCTTGGAGTCTGTGAGTCTGCTGCTATTTTGTTCCTTCAGTGTTACTTTGTTTGTTATACTCCACAAATGAGGGAAATCATTTGGTATTTGTCTTTCTCTGCCTGACTTATTTCACTGAGCATAATACCTCCTAGCTTCATCCATATTGTTGCAAATGGTTAAGATTTGTTTCTTTCTTATGGCTGAATACTATTCCATTGTGTATATGTACCACATCTTCTTTATTCATTCATCTATTAATGTAGACTTAGGTTGCTTCCATATCTTGGCTATTGCAAATAGTGCTGTGATAAACATAGGGGTGCATATGTCTTTTTGAATCTGAGATCTTGCTTTCTTTGAGTAAATTCCTAGATGTGGAATTCCCAGGTCAAATGGTATTTCTATTTTTAGTCTTTTGAGGAACCTTCATACTGCTTTCCACAATGGTTGAACTAGTTTACATTCCCACCAGCAGTGTAGGAGGGTCCCCTTTTCTCCACATCCTCTCCAGCATTTTGAATTTACTTTTTATTTTGGCTCTCCTATTTTTAATTTCTAGAAACTCTGGATACTTGTTTTTAATAGTGGCCTGTTATAACTTTATGGCTCTAATGACTTAAATCTCTCTGAAGATTTTAAGTATGCTTTTTAAAATTCTCTTCTTTTTCCTGCATTAATCTTTTTTCTCTCACTGAACTATTATACAAAGATAAGTTGGGTTCCTTCTGCACTATTATAAAGCTGTATGAAAAGAACTGCTCTGTGACTTCACACTTAACTACATTAAGCTCAGCTCCTGGAGCAGATACATTCAGCCTCAGGTGAATTCAGTTGTCCATCTTCTCCAAAATATAATGACTCTAAGATTAGTGACAGGAAGAGTGTAATGAGATTGGCAATTTTAAATTTACTGAGAGCTAAATAACACATAGGTTGAAGAAATTGCAAGAGAAATTTAAAAATATTTTGAACTAAATGAAAATGAAAATACAACTTCTCAAAATTTGTGGGATGCAGCGACTAGAGGAAATGAATTTGTGGAGAGCAATGACAAGAAGAAAATGTATAGCATTGAATGCATATATTAGAAAAGGAGAAAGATCTAAAAATCAGTCACATAAACTTCTACCTTAGATACTCAAGAAAGAACAAATTAAATCCAAAGTAAGGAAAAGAAAAGAAAAAAGTAAATATTAGAGCAGAAGTCAAAGAAATTGAAAATGGGAAATAAATAGAGAAAATCAATGAAGTCAAAAGCTGGAAAAGATCAATTAAGTTAATAAGCCTGTAGCCAGGTTAACTAAGAAGAGAGAGGACAAAAATTCCTGATAACAGAAATGCAAGAGGGGACATCATTACGGATCTCATTAAAATGATAGTAGAGGAATACTATGAATAAATATAAGCTCACAAATTTGATGACCTAGATGAAATAGACCAGTTCCTTGAAAGATACAAACTGCCAAAACTCATACAAGGAGGAACTGTCAATCTGAATATGCCTATGCCTAATAAAGAAATTGAATCTATAATCAATAGCATTTTAAACAGACAGCCCCAGGTCCATATGGTGAATTCTGTAAAACATTTAAGGAAGAAATTTTCCCAGTTCTCTACAATCTTTCAGAAGATAGAAGCACAGAGATTACTTCCCAACTCATGTGATAGGCTAGCATTACCCTAATACCAAAACTGGAAAAAGACACTGCACGAAAAGAAAACTACAGATCAGTATTTATCATGAACACAGATGTAAAAATTCTCAATAACATATTAGTAAAGCAAATCCAACAATGTATAAAAAGAACTGTACACCAGGGCCAAGTGGGATTTGTCCAAGGAAGACAAAGCTGGTTCAACATTTGAAAACCAATTAATGTATACCATCACATCAATAGGCTAAAGAAGAAAAATCACATGATTATATCAATAAATAAAGAAAAAGTATTTGAGAAAATGAAACACTCATTGATGATAAAAACTCAGTTAATTAGGAATAGAGGGGAACTTCTTCAATTTGATAGAGTATCTACAAAAAAACATCTACAACTAACATCATACTTAACAATGAGAAACTAGAAGTTTTACTATGAGGATCAGGAATAAGGCAAGAACATCGCCTCCCATGACTCCTTTTTAATAGCATACTGAAGTCCTGGCTAATGTAATAAGACAAGAAAATAAAATAAAGGGTATACTGATTAGGAAGGAAGAAATAAAACTCTTTGTTCATAGATGACATGATTGTTTATGTAGAAAATCTATAGGAATCAATAAAAAAGTCCTGGAAATAGTGATTATAACAAAGTTGTAAGATAAAAGGTTAATATACAAAAATTAATCTCTTTCCTACATACCTATAATGAATAAATGGAATTTGAAATTAAAAGCACAATACCATTTACATTGACAACCCCACACCCAAAAAAAATGCTTCGGTATAAATCTAACAAAATATGCACAAAATCTAGATGAGGAAAATACAAATTTAAACTTTGATTAACAAAATCACAGATGAACTATCTAAATGGAAAGCTATTCCCTGTTCATGGATAAGAAGACAATATTGTCAAGATATAAGTTCTTCCCAAGTTGCTCTACAAATTCAATGCAATCTCAGTCAAAATCCCAGCAAGTTACTTTGTGGATCTCAACAAAGTGATTCTAAAGTTTGTGTGAGAGGCAAAAGTCTCAGAACATGCAACACAATATTTAAGGACTAAGAGCAGTTGGAGAATTGACATGCCTGACTCCAACACTTACAGTGAAGCAACTGTAATTAAGGTAGTGTGGTATTGTGAAAGACTAGGCAAATAGACGAATAGAATAGAATAGAGAGCCCACAAATGTATCTCTATGAATATAGCCTGTTGATCTTTGACAAAGGAGCAAGGCAATACAATGGAGAAAAGGTAGTTTCTTCAACAAATGGTGCTGGAACAATTAGAATTCATAAGCAAAAAAAACCAAACAAACAAAAAGAATCTAGCCAGCCTTTACAACATTTTCACAAAAATTAAATAAAAATGGATCATGAACATAAATGTGAAATGCAAATTATAAAACTTCTATAAGATGAAATGGAAGAAAAACCTATATGACCTTGGGTTTGTTGAAAACTTTAAGGTACAACACCAAAGTCATGCCCCACCCCCCAAAAAAACCTAAATTGATAAGCCAGACTTAATTAAAACTAAAAATTTTTGTTTTTTGAAAGACACTTTCAAGAGAATGAAAATATAAGCCACAGACTGGGAGAAAATATTTGCAAAAGATATCTGATAAAGGTCTATTATTCAAAATACACACACAAAAAACTAAAAACTCAACAATAAGAAAGCAAGCAACCCAATTAAAAAATGAACCAAGACCTTAAAAGACATCTCACCAAGGAAAATACACATCTTTTAGAATGGTCAAAATCTAGGAAACAATGACACCACCAAACACTGGTGAGGATGTGGAGCTACAGGAACTCCCATTCACTGCTGGTGGGAATACAAAATGGTACAGCCACTTTGGAAGACAGCAGTTTTTAAAAACTAAACATACTTTAACCATACAATCCATCAATTGTACCACTTATTATTTGTCCAAAGGAACTGAAAACTTATGCACATAAAAATGTCTGTACACACAAGGATGTTTATAGCAACTTTATTCATAATTGCCAAAACTCAAAAGCAGCCAAGATGCCATTCAGTGGGTGAGTGGATAAATAAACTGTGGTATATCCAGACAATGGAAGGTTATTCAGTGCTAAAAAGAAATGAGCTACCAAGTCATGGGAAGTGGAGGAAGCTTAAATGCATATTACTAAATGAAAGAAGCCAATTAGAAAAGGTTTCATACTATATGATTCCAACTATATATCATTCTGCAAAAGGCAAAACTGTGGGACAGTAAAAATATCAGTGGTTTTCAGGGGTTGGGGAGGGGAAGGGATGAATAGGTAGAGAATAGAGGATTTTCAGGGTAATGAAAATACTCTGTATGATTCTGTAATGATGGATACATGTTATTATATGTTTGTCCAGACCTATAGAATGTATAACACCAATAGTGAATCCTAATGTAAACTACAGACTTTGGATTACCATGATGTATCAATGTAGGTTCACCAATTGTAACAAATTTACTATTCTGTTGGCCAATGTTGATAATGGAGGCAGGCTATATATAGGAAATCTCTGTACCTTCCCCTCAGTTTTGCTATTAACCATATTAATCTTTTCTTTTATGACTTTATTAAGAATATTTTTACCATTTCTGAGATACCTCTACTTTTTGTGTTTAAAAAGTTTATTCATTTAGAAATGTATTTTTATATACGTGTAACTTGGGATTTAATATTTTTCCCCAAGTGGATAACCAGTCCATGCTATTTATTGAATGTTCTTTTAGTGTTTGCTGAAATCACCATAGTCAAGAAAGTCTTTCAGGTCAAGGGAGAAATATGTCTGTCATCAAGATTATAAGTAATCTGTATGTCAATATGGAAGCATACTCCCAATAAGCTGTTTCATCTTTCTTGTCCTGACAACCTAGAAGGAAAGAAAACAGAGATAGAGGAGATTAAAGATGGCAGTGTGAGAGAGTGTATATCAATGATACCTTTAAAAAAAAAAAAGAAAAGAAGAAAACAGAGATGCTGGTATTATTCTTGTTCACATACCTGCCTATATCAAACAAAAGATGCTAAATCTGATTGGTGTCTTTAAAAAGCCACTTAGTAGTTAAATATAATCCAAGCAAATAAAGGCAAGGGAGAGATATTGATTTTGTGTCCACACAAATGTAGGTAGAACAGCTAAGCCTTAAATAATTCCCTCAGTGTACTTTTCAGTATGATCAGGCAAAGGTGGAGAACATGTTGTATTTAAGGATGTGAGAACTCGTTTCTCCCAGGTCAATGGTATGTGTTTAACCTCTAGGCTCTCGCATGGCCAGCTGCCCCACTGGTTCATGGAGTGGAGGCCAACATGGTTAGGGGTTTAGGGCAATGGCGATGCTCACTGCTCTTACGTGCAATGGCGAACAAATCCATCAGTGGCTGCAGCCGGCACTTTCCTGAGCTGCCCACCCCCACCTCTCATTTCTGACTTACCTCCCGAGGTGAAAGGAACACAGCTGTCTGTGGAAAATAGAACTTCTCAGTCACTGTGAAGGAAAAAGGGTTTATTTTAATTTAGCTTCTAATGCCTTAAACAGCCACCAAAAGGCAAACACCAAATCTAGAGGGGCCTAGATCACAACTGCTTTTGTTTTTACTTCTCATTTTGCATAAGTTTCCACTTCGTGCATTTAGGGTTTTCCAAAGTTGTTCTGAAAAATACTTGTTCTTTGAGACTCTGCTAGGAAGGATAGAGAGAAGGAAGGAATGAAGAAAGCAAGCAAGGAAAAGTAAGAGGGAGAGAAGTTAAGCTAGCTGAGGTTAATCATGTTTGGGGCATAGGATAACCCCTTTTGGAGACTTCCAGGGCCCATCAAAGATCGGCCCTATCCACTGAGAAATGTGTTCTATTTAAAATTCAGAATTTTTTAATTCATGTTTGACTCCACAATCCATTTTTAAAAACTGTATAACATCTACTACCCTATTTTGTAAATGCTACCTTTAGCTACACTGCCTTAAAATTGTATGTAAAACAACACTTTGCCTGTTAAATGATCTTTACCATTAATATCCAGTGTAAGCCAAGAGGGGACTTCTCACCGAAGGAAAAAATGGACCATAATTGAAATATCAGGGAAGAATTTCAACCATCCTATTAAAACTCAATATTCCACCTGTGTCAATGTGTAGTTAATGCTGTTCTGCAGATCATTATCTTTTGAAAAGTTGTTCAAGCAGATAAAGCATACATCTCTGGTGCAAACTGGAACCTAACCAAGTCATAGAAACAGCTCCCCCTTTCCCAGAGGGACAGGCCGAGGCCTGCAAAGGCTGAAGAAAGAGATGGGCAAAAGCCACAGGAGGATTTGTGTTGGCAGCTGGACTTGGGCTGTTCTCTGCATATCTCTGGTTTGGTCCTTTTTATGACAGCTCAGTCCTCAAACTGGAGTCTTCCACAATTACGAGCCACACCTACTTACAACAGTGTTTACAGGTAGTGTCACTGTGAGAAGCTTTCCCTAAAAGTGGGGTAAAACTAATCCCTCACCTCCTGAAGCTACAAGATCATAAAGGCTGTGGTGAGACCTTTGCACCTTCCCAGGTTGCTTACCTGACTGACAGAGTAGCTGATACCCAGGGGGGATGCATTCACGGCCTAAAGGACCCACATCAAAGGAGTGCAGCTATTTCAGCAAAATACAAAAGCATTTTTCACATCTAATGATACAGTCATATTATTTTTCTCTTTTAATTTGTTGATGTCATGAATTATGCTGAAAGACTTCCTAATCCTCAATTATTCTTGCATCTCTCTGAAGTAAACCTTACTGAGTCATAGAGCATTGTTATTTTGATACACTACTAGATGCTCTTTGCTAATACTTGATCTGATATTTTGCATTTAAATTCCTAAATGAGATTTGGCCATAGTTTTCTTTTTTTTTTTTTTTTTTTTTTTTTTGAGAGGGCATCTCTCATATTTATTGATCAAATGGTTGTTAACAACAATAAAATTCAGTATAGGGGGGTCAATGCTCAATGTACAATCATTAATCCATCTCAAGCCTAATTCTCGTCAGTCTCCAATCTTCTGAAGCATAACGAACAAGTTCTTACATGGTGAATGAATTCTTACAGAGTGAATAAATTCTTACATGGTGAACAGTACAAGGGCAGTCATCACAGAAACTTTCGGTTTTGATCATGCAATATGACCTATAAACCATCAGGTCAAATATGAATATTCATTTGATTTTTGTACTTGATTTATATGTTGATCCCACATTTCTCCTATTATTATTATTATTTTTATTTTTAATAAAATGCTGAAGTGGTAGGTAGATGCAAGATAAAGGTAGAAAACATAGTTTAGTGCTGTAAGAAGGCAAATGTAGATGATCAGATGATCAGGTGTGTGCCTATGGACTAAGTATTAATCCAGGCTAGACAAGGGCAGCAAGACATCCACGGATGCAGAAGATTTCTCTCAAAGCAGGGGGGGTGAGGTTCTGAGCCTCACCTCTGTTGATCCCCAAATTCTCACCTGATGGCCCCCCTGCGACTGTGCCTGTCTTAGGTTGTTCCTCCCTTGAGGAATCTTACCCGTCTCTGGCTAACCAGTCATCTTCCGGGGCCATACAGGGAAATGTAAAGTTGGTAAGTGAGAGAGAAGCCATATTGTTTGCAAAGGTTAGCTTTTTACTTCTTTGCAGATTTATGCCCTGTGGCTTCTATGCCCAGCACTTGTCTCGAGGTATCTTTACGACCTGGAGGAATTATGATACTCGGTAAATTCGATATGAGGCACGAATTCTATTTAAAGTTTGTAATTAGGAAGGAAGAAGAAAAGCTATAGATGTAGCATATGAAGGAAACTTGGGAGGATTGATTATTTCTTTGACATATCTTCTTGTATAGTACCTTAAGTATGTATAGGTTTTAAACTACTAACTAATTTGCACACACATATTGACATAATAGGAATACGGTGACATAAACAAAGCAAATCTATAATTACCAGCCATCTCCAGTGAAGCCAAGAAAACCATTTAGGCACCCTAGGCATTTGTGAAAATTTATCTATGATATGATGGATATTTTCCAACTGTACTTGAACCATCAGACAAATTAAAGCAGCCCATTTCTGGGATCTGTTCACATCCCATATGTTCTTTTAACCATAGATAGTCTATAGTCATGAGATTTTGGGGTGCTACAACTTGCACCCCTCCCAACTCCTGGTTGAGTTCCAACAGTACAGATCCAGTCAAATTCGTTGTCTCACTGTATGCACATGCCAGCCTAGACATCTCCCTCCTCCTTCTTATGGCAAGTCCAGGAGATGGTGGGCTGGATGCAGCCACAACCGCAGCATCGTCCGGATCCCTGTGGAGGCTTTTTGATGATCATCCCCCGGCACGAGTCCTCCAGAGAGTGCTGATGCCGGAAGCTCCTCCTCATATCGTATCTTAGTTCATTTTCTGGGTATCCAAGCTAGGCCTTGATCTTCTGCGTAGAAACAAACAGACCCTTTGCCCACACTTTGACATGCCCTCTATACCACTGTGCAGAACTCATTGGAGGTCAGCACACAGTAACTGCTTTTTTTTTTTTTTTTAATTAAGAGAAAGGAATATTATCAGAAAAGAGTACCTCCATAGCTGATCATCTGACACCCTTTAAGTGATCAACATTAAGGATATTTAAAGCATGCGTTGATCTTTGATTTACCAATAGTTTTATCCTGTTAAGGAGTAATCCCCCTTTTCTTTCTTTCTTTCTTTTTTTTTTTTTAAATTTTTAATCTACACTTACCTGAAGAATACTATGTTTACTATGCTCTCCCCTATATCAGGTCCCCCCTAACAACCACATTACGGTTACTGTCCATCAGCTTAGCAAAATGTTGTAGAGTCACTACTTGTCCTCTCTGTGTTGTGCAGCCCACCCTCCCCTTTCTCCCTCCCCCCCATGCATGCTAATCTTAATACCCCCCTTCTTCTTCCCCCCCCTTATCCCTCCCTGCCCACCCATCCTCCCCAGTTCCTTTCCCTTTGGTACCTGTTAGTCCATTTTTGGGTTCTGTAATTCTGCTGCTGTTTTGTTCCTTCAGTTTTTCCTTTGTTCCTATACTCCTCAGATGAGTGAAATCATTTGGTATTTCTCTTTCTCCGCTTGGCTTATTTCACTGAGCATAATACTCTCCAGCTCCATCCATGTTGCTGCAAATGGTTGGATTTTTCCACTTCTTATGGCTGAGTAGTATTCCATTGTGTATATGTACCACATCTTCTTTATCCATTCATCTACAGATGGACATTTAGGTTGCTTCCAATTCTTGGCTATTGTAAATAGTGCTGCGATAAACATAGGAGTGCATCTGTCTTTCTCAAACTTGATTGCTGCGTTCTTAGGGTAAATTCCTAGGAGTGGAATTCCTGGGTCAAATGGTAGGTCTGTTTTGAGCATTTTGATGCACCTCCATACTGCTTTCCACAATGGTTGAACTAATTTACATTCCCACCAGCAGTGTAGGAGGGTTCCCCTTTCTCCACAGCCTCGCCAACATTTGTTGTTGTTTGTCTTTTGGATGGCAGCTATCCTTACTGGTGTGAGGTGATACCTCATTGTAGTTTTAATTTGCATTTCTCTGATAATTAGCGATGTGGAGCATCTTTTCATGTGTCTCTTGGCCATCTGTATTTCTTTTTTGGAGAACTGTCTGTTCAGTTCCTCTGCCCATTTTTTAATTGGGTTATTTGTTTTTTGTTTGTTGAGGCGTGTGAGCTCTTTATATATTCTGGACGTCAAGCCTTTATCAGATCTGTCATTTTCAAATATATTCTCCCATACTGTAGGGTTCCTTTTTGTTCTATTGATGGTGTCTTTCGCTGTACAGAAGCTTTTCAGCTTAATGTAGTCCCACTTGCTCATTTTTGCTGTTGTTTTCCTTGCCCGGGGAGATATGTTCAAGAAGAGATCACTCATGTTTATGTCTAAGAGGTTTTTGCCTATGTTTTTTTCCAAGAGTTTAATGGTTTCGTGACTTACATTCAGGTCTTTGATCCATTTTGAGTTTACCTTTGTATATGGGGTTAGACAATGGTCCAGTTTCATTCTCCTACATGTAGCTGTCCAGTTTTGCCAGCACCATCTGTTGAAGAGACTGTCATTTTGCCATTGTATGTCCATGGCTCCTTTATCAAATATTAATTGACCATATATGTTTGGGTTAATTTCTGGGGTCTCTAATCTGTTCCACTGGTCTGTGGCTCTGTTCTTGTGCCAGTACCAAATTGTCTTGATTACTATGGCTTTGTAGTAGAGCTTGAAGTTGGGGAGTGAGATCCCCCCTACTTTATTCTTCTTTTTCAGGATTGCTTTGGCTATTCGGGGTCTTTGGTGTTTCCATATGAATTTTTGAATTATTTGTTCCAATTCATTGAAGAATGTTGCTGGTAATTTGAGAGGGATTGCATCAAATTTGTATATTGCTTTCGGCAGGATGGCCATTTTGACGATATTAATTCTTCCTAGCCATGAGCATGGGATGAGTTTCCATTTATTAGTGTCCCCTTTAATTTCTCTTAAGAGTGACTTGTAGTTTTCAGAGTATAAGTCTTTCACTTCCTTGGTTAGGTTTATTCCTAGGTATTTTATTCTTTTTGATGCAATGGTGAATGGAATTGTTTTCCTGATTTCTCTTTCTATTGATTCGTTGTTAGTGTATAGGAAAGCTACAGATTTCTGTGTGTTGATTTTGTATCCTGCAACTTTGCTGTATTCCGATATCAGTTCTAGTAGTTTTGGAGTGGAGTCTTTAGGGTTTTTTATGTACAGTATCATATCATCTGCAAATAGTGACAGTTTAACTTCTTCTTTACCAATCTGGATTCCTTGTATTTCTTTGTTTTGTCTGATTGCCGTGGCTAGGACCTCCAGTACTATGTTAAATAACAGTGGGGAGAGTGGGCATCCCTGTCTGGTTCCCGATCTCAGTGGAAATGCTTTCAGCTTCTCGCTGTTCAGTATAATGCTGGCTGTGGGTTTATCATATATGGCCTTTATTATGTTGAGGTACTTGCCCTCTATTCCCATTTTGCTGAGAGTTTTTATCATGAATGGATGTTGAATTTTGTCAAATGCTTTTTCAGCATCTATGGAGATGATCATGTGGTTTTTGTCTTTCTTTTTGTTGATGTGGTGGATGATGTTGATGGATTTTCGAATGTTGTACCATCCTTGCATCCCTGGGATGAACCCCACTTGGTCATGGTGTATGATCCTTTTGATATACTGTTGAATTCTGTTTGCTAATATTTTATTGAGTATTTTTGCATCTACGTTCATCAGGGATATTGGTCTGTAATTTTCTTTTTTGGTGGGGTCTTTGCCTGGTTTTGGTATTAGGGTGATGTTGGCTTCATAGAATGAGTTTGGGAGTATTCCCTCTTCTTCTATTTTGTGGAACACTTTAAGGAGAATGGGTATTATGTCTTCTCTGTGTGTCTGATAAAATTCCGAGGTAAATCCGTCCGGCCCCGGGGTTTTGTTCTTGGGTAGTTTTTTGATTACTGTTTCAATTTCTTTGCTTGTAATTGGTTTGTTTAACTTTTGTGTTTCTTCCTTGGTCAGTCTTGGGAGGTTGTATTTTTCTAGGAAGTTGTCCATTTCTTCTAGGTTTTCCAGCTTGTTGGCATATAGGTTTTCATAGTAGTCTTTAATAATTCTTTGTATTTCTGTGGAGTCTGTCGTGATTTTTCCATTCTCATTTCTGATTATGTTG
This sequence comes from Manis javanica, assembly GCF_040802235.1. NCBI lineage: Eukaryota > Metazoa > Chordata > Mammalia > Pholidota > Manidae > Manis > Manis javanica. The sequence goes on along the minus strand of NC_133163.1, from coordinate 109,345,909 downwards.
ATTTGTGTTGACTCTCTTTTTCTCTTAATAAGTTGGGCTAGAGGCTTATCTATTTTGTTTATTTTCTCAAAGAACCAGCTCTTGGTTTCGTTGATTTTTGCTATTGTTTTATTCTTCTCAATTTTGTTTATTTCTTCTCTGATCTTTATTATGTCCCTCCTTCTGCTGACTTTAGGCCTCATTTGTTCTTCTTTTTCCAGTTTTAATAATTGTGATGTTAGACTATTCATTTGGGATTGTTCTTCCTTCTTCAAGTGTGCCTGGATTGCTATATACTTTCCTCTTAAGACTGCTTTCGCTGCATCCCACAGAAGTTGGGGCTTAGTGTTGTTGTTGTCATTTGTTTCTATATATTCCTTGATCTCTATTTTGATTTGTTCATTGATCCATTGATTATTTAGTAGCATGTTGTTAAGCCTCCATGTGTTTGTGAGCCTTTTTGTTTTCTTTGTAGAATTTATTTCTACTTTCATACCTTTGTGGTCTGAAAAATTGGTTGGTACAATTTCAATATTGTGGAATTTACTGAGGCTCTTTTTGTGAGCTAGTATGTGGTCTATTCTGGAGAATGTTCCATGTGCACTTGAGAAGAATGTATATCCTGTTGCTTTTGGATGTAAAGTTCTATAGATGTCTATTAGGTCCATCTGTTCTAGTGTGTTGTTCAGTGCCTGTGTGTCTTTACTTATTTTCTGCCCGGTGGATCTATCCTTTGGGGTGAGTGGTGTGTTGAAGTCTCCTACAATGAATGCATTGCAGTCTATTTCCCTCTTTAGTTCTGTTAGTATTTGCTTCACATATGCTGGTGCTCCTGTATTGGGTGCATATATATTTAGAATGGTTATATCCTCTTGTTGGACTAAGCCCTTTATCATTATGTAGTGGCCTTCTTTATCTCTTGTTACTTTCTTTGTTTTGAAGTCTATTTTGTCTGATATTAGTACTGCAACCCCTGCTTTCTTCTCACTGTTGTTTGCCTGAAATATGTTTTTCCATCCCTTGACTTTTAGTCTATGCTTATCTTTGGGTTTAAGGTGAGTTTCTTGTAAGCAGCATATAGATGGGTCTTGCTTTTTTATCCATTCTATTACTCTATGTCTTTTGATTGGTGCATTAAGTCCATTTACATTTAGGGTGACTATTGAAAGATATGTACTTATTGCCATTGCAGGCTTTAGATTCGTGGTTACCAAAGGTTCAAGGTTAGCTTCTTTAGTATCTTACTGCCTAACTTAGCTCGCTTATTGAGCTGTTATATACACTGTCTGGAGAGTCTTTTCTTCTCTCCCTTCTTATTCCTCCTCCTCCCTTCTTCATATGTTGTGTGTTTTGTTCTGTGCTCTTTTTAGGGGTGCTCCCATCTAGAGCAGTCCCTGTAGGATGCCCTGTAGAGGTGGTTTGTGGGAAGCAAATTCCCTCAGCTTTTGCTTGTCTGGGAATTGTTTGATCCCACCATCATATTTAAATGATAGTCGTGCTGGATACAGTATCCTTGGTTCAAGGCCCTTCTGTTTCATTGCATTAAGTATATCATGCCATTCTCTTCTGGCCTGTAGGGTTTCTGTTGAGAAGTCTGATGTTAGCCTGATTGGTTTTCCTTTATAGGTGACCTTTTTCTCTCTAGCTGCCTTTAAAACTCTTTCCTTGTCCTTGATCCTTGCCATTTTAATTATTATGTGTCTTGGTGTTGTCCTCCTTGGATCCTTTCTGTTGGGGGTTCTGTATAATTCCATGGTCTGTTCGATTATTTCCTCCCCCAGTTTGGGGAAGTTTTCAGCAATTATTTCTTCAAAGACACTTTCTATCCCTTTTCCTCTTTCTTCCTCTTCTGGTATCCCTATAATACGAATGTTTTTCCTTTTGTATTGGTCACATATTTCTCTTAGTGTTGTTTCATTCCTGGAGATCCTTTTATCTCTCTCTATGTCAGCTTCTATACGTTCCTGTTCTCTGGCTTCTATTCCTTCAATGGCCTCTTGCATCTTATCCATTCTGCTTATAAATCCTTCCAGGGATTGTTTCACTTCTGTGATCTCTTTCCTGACATCTGTGATCTCCTTCCGGACTTCATCCCACTGCTCTTGCATTTTTCTCTGCATCTCATCCCACTGCTCTTGCATTTTTCTCTGCATCTCATCCCATTGCTCTTGCATTTTTTTCTGCATCTCTGTCAGCATGTTCATGATTTTTATTTTGAATTCTTTTTCAGGAGGACTAGTTAGGTCTGTCTCCTTCTCAGGTGTTGTCTCTGTGATCTTTGTCTGCCTGTAGTTTTGCCTTTTCATGGTGATAGAGATAGTCTGCAGAGCTGGTACAAGTGACCGCTGGAAGAGCTTCCCTTCTTGTTGGTTTGTAGCCTTTTCCTGGGAGAATAGCGACCTCTAGTGGCTTGTGCTGGGCAGCTGTGCGCAGACAGGGCTTCTGCTTCCTGCCCAGTTGCTTTGGGGTTTATCTCCACTGTTGCTGTGGGCTTGGCCTGGCTGGGGCTGTTCCTCCAAAATGGTGGAGCCCCGTTAGAGGGGGAGCAGCCAGGAGACTATTTATCTCCGTAAGGGGCCTCTGTGCTCCCTGCTGCCCAGGGGGTTAGAGTGCCCAGAGATCCCCAGATTCCCTGCTTCTGGTCTAAGTGACCTGTCCTGCCCCTTTAAGATTTCCAAAAAGCACTCTCCAAACCAAAACAACAACAGCAACAATGAGAGAGGGAACAGAAAGGAAAAAAAAAAGAAAAAACACGCGATTTTTTTTTTTTTCCTCAGGTGCCGGTCCCAGGCACCCGCGCACTGGTCCTGCTGCCCTGTCTCCCTAGCACCAGGGTCCCTGTCCTTTCAAGGCTTCCAAAAAGCACCCACCCACCGGTCCCGCAGGGAAGGAACGCTCAATATTCTTGGTCCTCAGGCACTGGTCCCACGCACCCGCTCACCAGTCCCGCCGCCCTGCCTCCCTAGCACCGGGGTCCCTGTCCCTTTAAGGCTTCCAAAAAGCACTTGGCAAAAAGAGAGAAAAAAAAGGGGAAAAACGCGCGATTTCTTCCGTCCTCAGTTGCTGGTCTCAGGCACCCACCCACCGGTCCCACAGGGAAAAATGCGGGATATTCTTTGTCCTCAGGTGCCGGTCCCAGGCACCCGCTCACCAGTCCCGCCGCCCTGCCTCCCTAGCACCGGGGTCCCTGTCCCTTTTAGGCTTCCAAAAAGCACTCGCAGAAAAGAAAAAAAAAAGGGGAAAAACGCGCGATTTCCTCTGTCCTCAAGTGCCGGTCTCAGGCACCCGCCCACCGGTCCCGCAGGGAAAAACGGGGGATATTCTTTGTCCTCAGGCGCCGGTCCCAGCCACCCACTCACCAGTCCCGCCACCGTGCCTCCCTAGCACTGGGGTCCCCGTCCCTTCAAGGCTTCCAAAAAGCGCTTGCCAAAAAGAGAAAAAAAAAAAAAAAAAAAAGGGGAAAAACGCGCGACCTCCTCCGTCCTCAGGCACCGGTCTCAGGCACCCGCCCCCAGGTCTCGCAGGGAGAAACGCGGGATATTCTTTGTCCTCCGGCGCCGTTCCCAGGCACCTCCTCACCGGTCCCGCCACCCTGCCTCCCCAGCAACGGGGGCCCGTCCCTCTAAGGCTTCCAAAAAGCGCTCGCCAAAAAAAAAAACTGCTCCGGTTTCTCTCCACCCGCCGGGAGCCGGGGGGAGGGACGCTCGGGTCCCGCCGGGCTGGGGCTTGTATCTTACCCCCTTCACAAGGCGCTGGGTTCTTGCAGGTGTGGATGTGGTCTGGATGTTGTCCTGTGTCCTGTGGTCTCTATTTTAGGAAGATTTTTCTTTGTTATATTTTCATAGCTCTATGTGTTTTTGGGAGGAGATTTCCACTGCTCTACTCACGCCGCCATCTTGGCTCCCAATCTCCATAGTTTTCTTTTTATGCCATTTTTACCAGGTTTTTATATTAAGATTGTGTTGGAATCATAAAATGAATTGGGGCACTTTACAACTTTTTATTATGGGCTGCGATACTTTGAATTATAAAGGAATTATCTGTTCCTTAAAGGTGAGACAGAACTCAACTGTGAAACTCTTTAGTTCTGGTTCTTTAAAAATGATAGATCTTCAATCATTTTTACCATGTCTTCTGTGATAACTAATCTATTCAAATTTTCTCCTGTTTTGTAAATCAGTTTCTTTTACAAACTTTTCTTAAACACCTTTATTGAGGTATAATTTACATGTCACAAAATTCAACTACTTTTTGTAATGTACAATTTTTAAAGTGTGTCATTCTGTGACATTTACTAATATGGGTCAATTTTAAGTCATTCGTATTTTTCTAGAAAATATCCGTCTCCTCCAGGTTTTTAACTGCTTCCAAAGAATTGTTCCTAATATTTTCTTATAATTATACACTTAGGGAAATGTTGGCTTTTCAAATGAACATGCCAATGTGAGAGAAAAGAGAAGGAATTGGAGATAATGCCAGAGGCAGTAAATGAACTGGTAGGAACACATTTATTGAAACACCTAGCCAGTACGTAAGTCAGAGTTACAAAGTGCAATTTTTTAATGTCCCTGATTTGAAGAACTTTCTGTTCATCTAGTTTAGGTGCTCAAATTCCACAATCAGAGCTGGGATGGAGAACTTCAAACCAGATAGGCAGAACGACAACACTGGGCACCTTCCGTTTCTCTGTGGCTTTTTACTTGGCCATTTACTTCAGTGAAGAACTCTCATAGTAACGCCAGTGGATTTTACTACTCTGTGTGGGGAAATTTCACTGTGAGTGTGGCCATGTGTCAAACAGCTTTTAACACTAAGAATCCACCAATCCAAGCCTTCCACATTAAAGTCAAAGTTATATACAAAATGCTTAATACCATCAAATTATAGAACAATCATTCACATGGATAGGTTAGATCAAATTTAAGACAAACCAAAGCAAGTATGAAATTATGCCCTATTTTAAAAATTGGTTTTGTTGTACAATTTTCAATTGGTAAAATTCACCCTTGAGTGACTTTTCATAAATGTATATAGTTCTGTTGTCCAGCATCAAAATCAAGATCGAGAATATTTCTATCATCTCCAGATACTCCCTGGTAGCCCTTTCTAGACAGCCCTCTCTCGCAACTCTCAATCCCTGGCAATCATGGACCTGATTTTTGTTTGTATAATTTTGCCTTTTCAAATGAAATGTAAACAGAATTATACAGTGTGAAGTCTTCTGTGTTTGGCATCTTTCAGTTAGCAGTATTTCTGAAATTCATTCATGTCGTTGCATGCATCAGCTTGTTCCTTTTCATTGCTAATTGCTATTCTATCATAATGCAAATGTATCACCATTTACTTATCCACTCACTTTTTAAAAGATATATGAGCATTTCCAGTTAGTGGCAATTATGAATAAAGCTACTCCAAACAGGTTTTTGTGTGGATATATGTTTGCATTTCTCTTGGGTGCATACCTAGGAGGAGGATTGCAGGGTTGTATGGTAACATGTGTTTAACCTTATAAGAAACTGCCAACTGGCGTTTCAAAACAACTGTACCATTTTGCTCCAACTAGTAATGTAAGAGAGTTGGAGATTCTCCACCTCCTCACCAACCCTTCATATATTCAGACTTGTTAATGCCTGGCCATTCTTGTGTTTTCTAATGGTTTATGTGTTCCTTTGCCTTCACATCTCTTCTTTGGTGAGGTAGCTGTTCAAACTTACACCCATTTAAAAAAGTGACTCATTTGTTTTCTTATTATTGAGTTACTAGAGTTCTTTATATATTCTGGATCCAAGTCCCTTATCAAATATTTGTTTTGTAAATTTTTTTCCCAGTCTGTAGCTTGTTATTTCATTTTCATAACTGACTCTTTAGAAGAGTAAAAGTTTTTAATTTTGATAAAGTCTAATTTGTTTATTCTTATTTCTTCTCTGGTTTTTCTTTTACTGCTCATTGTGTCCTAAGAAATCCTTACCTAGCCTGAGGTCGTATGTTCTTCCAGAAGTGTTATAGTTTTAAGTTTTACATATATGTCTATGATTCATCTCCAGTTAATTTTTATGTATAGTATGAAAAAAAGATTAAGGTTCATTTTTTGGCATTCAGTTGTATCTAGCTGTTCTAGCACCATATTGAAAAACCTTTCTCCATTGAATTACCTTGACACCTTTATTGATTATCAACTGGCCATATTTCTGTGGGTCTGTGTTTAGATTTTCCATTCTATTCCATTCATCGACATGTTTATCCTTATATCATTACTACACTGTCTTGATTTTTGTAGCTTTATAGTTAATCTTTAGGTCAATGAGTGAAGAACTTCCAATTTTGTTCTTCTTTTCAAAGTTGTTTTGGCTGTTGTAGATCCTCTGCTTTTCCATATAAATTTTAGAACAAACTGTCAGTTTCTACCAAAAGGCTGGCTGATGCTTTCACTGGAATTTTGTGGATTATAAAGATCAATTTGTAGAGAATTAAGATCTGAATAATACTGGGTCTTCCAATCTATGAAGACACTATAGCTGTCTAATTAGACCTTTTTTCATTTCTCTCATTGATGTTTGATAGTTTCGAGCATGCAGCTCTTGCACTTATTTTATTAGATTTATCTCTAAGTGTTTTATTTTCAATGCTACTATAAATAGTACTGTTTTTAAATCTTTGTTTCCAATTGTTCATTGTATATAGAAACATAGAAATAAACGAGTTTTGAATATTTTGTCTTATGTACTGTGACCATCTAAACTTACTTATTAGTTCTAATAGTTTTTTAGTCACATCCCGATGCTTTTTTGAATGAGTCATATCCTGTTATGCCAAAGTACTTCTATGATCCTAGGGGTGGGAGTTATTTATTTTTTGTCCAATACCTATGGGTGCCTGTTTGAAGAGTGATAGAGATTTCTGTAAGCCTTACAATGATCATGAACTATTTACTACTCTTTGAGGCCTATTGCTCTGAGTGTATCCATTGTGTATAAAATAAATTATAATGTCAATCTTCGGTTCTTTATTAGAAATAGTTATTACTCCCAAATTAACTAATGGGTATTTACAGGACCTTCTGGGTTAGGGGCTAAGACATTGGTGATGGAAGATTATGTGCACATATGCCAGTGTGTATGTACATGGATTTTGAAGCTGACTGTAAAGTTCCTGAGGTTAAGATAGAAGGTGGGCTTCTAGCAATAAGCAGCAGAGTTATGGTAAGGACAATTTGGAGGCCTTCCAGGAAAGATTTAGGATCCATTGGTAGGTCCTAATTGTCAGTGTGGGCCCATATGCTTTGTATTGGTGTTTCCTAAACTGAGTTCGGTGATACTCTAGAGGTTTTTTTTTCCCTCAGTAAAAGTTCCATGATCAAATAAATCTGGGAAACACTTCATACCATATCATCCTCTTGGAGTTTTCAATGTCCATTAGTGTACTAAAGGCTGTGAGAGAACCTAAAGTAAAAATCATGTTTACACAGCTTAGTTTAATCAGTCATTCCCCAAACTCTTTGACCATGGAACCCTTCCTTACTATAAATTCTCCTGTATCCAAAAGCTCTTTAGCTTATCCTCTGCAAAATACACTGAAGAAAATACTACCACGAATAATCCTATGATTTCTTTCTTACTTGATGGAGCAGATAAGCATGTGAGAACAATACTCATAAGGTTATTATGTAAGAACTAGCTCATTGCTACAAAAATGCTCTGAGCAACAGAATATGCTTAGAATTCTAGAATGGAGAGATGTTTATGTTTTAGATGTCTCTATTCTCTTCCGTTTTGACTTAGAAATGATATACAAATATTTTCCCAATGTATGCTATTGAACTAAGCCAATGGAATGATTTTCCCACACATTTATGTGATTCCTGGTCTTTCCTGATGTTCTCTTTTGCTTGTATTTCAAACTCTTTTTCTTGCTTTGCTCTGATTTGTTGCAAAACTGAGCCATCAAACTATGGAAGAGATTTTCTACATGAAGCATTATGTCACCTGTTTATATGCATTGTGTAGTGATCACGGGAATAGGAGAAAAATAGAGTAGATACTCTTCATTTTTCAGAAAGAATAATTTTCTAATGATTGACAGCATGCAATTAAACCAGCAATACAATAAACAACATCACAATTTTTAGCGTGAGGCAGCTTATATTGCAATTGATCGTATTTGACACAACAGCTGATGACAGGGTTTGTGTTGATCCTTGATGCAAAGTTGTAGCTTTTAAGGAAAGTGCATCTGGAAAACCTGCTCCAAATTGCCTGCCTCTGTAATTAAAAAGTACAAATGTTTCAAGTCGAATACATCCTATTAGTAAGATTTTAGGAAACAAAAAGTTAATTTATTCACATTCGATATGGTCTGTAAATGCCACCATTATATGCCTTCCACTGGCCTTTGATTAGCTATGGATTAATAAAACTTTTATACCTCCTTTGTCAGCCTCATTTTGAACTCTGTTTTTGCATACCGTTACTATTAAATAAATGAATTAGTGTCCAGAAATGTGTCATGCATATTACCTAGCAGCAGGAAGCATAATACAGTGGTCAGCTCCCCAGGAGTGTTATAAATCCTAATGCGCTCAGTAACCTGCTCACGTGGACCTATTAAAAGCATGATGATTTAGTGGAGCAGTATTTGTGCTTAACAATGGAATTTTAGTTAATTCAAAACAAGGTAAATCATCTCCAATTACAGTATTTGAATATTCACAGTTGCTTCACAAGTACAAGTGCTGTTGCTAAGCCAAAAAATGTTGCTTTTTTTTTTTTTAAGCATTGTACTGAATTCCTTGCCTGGAGTAACATTCAGGCAGGTTTTAGTAGCTTATGTGAAAAGTAACCAGTTCTGGAGAACAATGTTTATCTGGTGCAGCTCGCTAACTCTCAGCCAAGGCAATCTAGGGCATCCAAAAAAATGCAAAGCGGGAGGAGCAGGAGCTGGGCCCCAGTGCTGGTGCACGCGGAGCTCAGGTGAGCCTGTAATTGCGCTGATTTGTTGCAAAACTGAGCCGTCAAACTATGGAAAAGATTTGAGGTGAGGTGACTGCGTGCATTCCTAGAGGCAGCCGAGGATTTTTTTGTTGCTACTGTTATCAAAGTCATTTCAGATCGTGGCAGTAGCTTCTTGATACCACAACTGCTATTGGCCTTGGGGGTACAGCACAGACCAGAGAGGATCCTCTGGTTTGAATCAGGCTCTTTTATGCTCAAGTCTCAGAGGACCTTTCCAGGAAATAATGATAATTAGTTGTACAGCTGCAGCGGCTGCTTTCGCAGTGCAGGCCCTCGGTGCTCTGTCAGGATCAGCCTGAACCTCTGCACCTGAGGGCGACTGGCCTGCTCACCTGCCAGTCCCCAGCCTTTCTCCCCTGAGGGAAAATAGGAGGGGAATTAGTGAGGAACAGGGTGAACTTCAGTGAAGGAGTCTATTCTGTGTTTGGTGGATCTGGCATGTGGGGATACTGCACAGTTTTCTGGGATGAATCAAGCACTTTTATTTGGTGAAAAATGAAACCTGGAGGGAATGCTATGGGACACATTTTTCCACAATTTGCCAATGGGCAAAACCCATGTTATATAAAATTGTGATTATTTGCAACATCACCATCAATTTTAGTCAATAACAAATAGGGTTAGTGGTTTTTCCATCAGCCAGCCTGGATTCAAAACTTGATGCTGTCTCTTAAGCTGGGTGCCCTTGGATGAGTTACTTCCCCATTCTGAACCTCACTGATCCATCTGTGAGGGAGGTATATAGGTTTATGTGCAGTAGTGTGTTGCTTTGTGGTGATGAAGTGTAGGTTAAGTGAAGTGATACACATAGAACACAGAGTAGTTACTGCTGACTCATAAAGTGTATGGTGGTGTTGAGAAATATGGTCTTGGTTCAGAGTTGAATGTACAGTCTGAGCAAGTTGTTTCTTGCTCTGATTTCACATAACAACCGTTGTTCTCTATCGATGTTACCTTTCCCTCCATCCATTCATCTGTCCAACCATCCATCCAATTAGCAATACATATGCATGGCTAAAAAGCAGAATTAAAACACTACCAAATAGGAAACTGTCTCTCACCTCTGTGTTCCAGACCCTCAGCTCCTATCTCCAGAGGTGACTGGTTACTAGGTTCCTCTGCGTCCTTCTGGAAGTGTTCTATGCACGTACAAACACATACCGCAACCCACAAACAGCAGGATGCTCTCCACACCGTTCAGCATCTAAAATGTTCATGAGAGATGTGGAAGCTTTCCATATTGGTACACAGCATCTGTTTCATTGTTGCTGATAGCTGCAGAGTATTATTTACTGTGGGTGTAGTAATTTAACCAGTCCTCTATTGCCTTTAAATCTTTGCTGCAACGAATATCCTTCTATGCACTTGTCTGTGCACGTGGGCAAATATGGCTGCAGGATATTCTTAAGAGCTGTATGATAAATTCCTGGATAGGATAAGTTTTGGGGTCAGATTTTTCTTGAAATTGCCAGCCCCTCAAAAAGGACTGTATTAATCCACCCACCCTCCAATCATATCAGAATAGCAGCTCCCTTAACACTCTTGCCATTTTGTGTTGACTTTTCATTTAGAGCTTCCGTAGTGTTTTGAAGCTTCATATAATATCCTGACCAAGTAAATTTCCTTATTTCCAAATTACTGACTTTTTTCAGAACCCACCGATCTATACAATAAAGTGTAGCAGCTAAATGCTAAAGTTAAATAAATACAAACAAACAGACCCTTACCCTTTTGGAAATAAAGGGGCCTTTGAGATGGTTGAACCCAGCAGAAGAAAATGAAGGCTTTCAGTGCTCAAGTGATTTCTCTAAGGCCACGTGTGTAATGGCACTTAGTGGCAGGTGGAGGGTGGCTTTGTTCTCCTGATTCAGGCCCAGTCCTCTTTTTATCACATCACACTGTTGCCAGGTGTGAATACCCTTATGCCACAGGGAACAGACTGTTCCCCCTCATCTGTAGTACTAATCGCAGTCACATCCAGAAGGCAGCTGTGATGAAATGGGGTGGATGTTGAATTCAAAAGCCAGCTGACCTGGGTTCCAGTGCCAGCTCTGTCACTTACTGATGGTGCCTTTGGGCAAGTTACCTAACCATACAGAGCATCAGAATCCTCCTCCAGAAAACCGTGGCGGCTTCATCTATTCCATGATGCTTACAAGGAGAGCTGCAAAGTGTCTGGCAGGTATAAATGTTCAATGTTTTATTTTTTAATTATTCATTTGTATGAGTGATTAGTAGCATTTTCGTATTCCATTAGTATGATTTTCAAGCCATTGCTATGCCCTATTTGTTTTTTTAACTCTAAAATAGTGTCCTTCTTTCATCAAATATGGATTAAAAAGCAAGGACATCCATGACAAGCCCACCCTCTTTTATGGATGGCAGTGGGGAATGTGCAAGAAATTATACTGCATTTTCAATAATGGCAGCAACTTCTTTCTAGGATGCTCAGTTTTGCTGGAGAAGCCGCCAAAAGCCAGAACCCCTTATTAGCACTCAGGGAAGGAAAATCTAGTGAATTCCCGTTGTCCCTTCTCTGAGGGGTGGAGTGACAAGGGAGGAACCTCAAGTATTACCAGTTTTGACTGTGGGGCTGGAGATATTCGGATCATTTGGAAAGTTATTACAGCCCCACCAAATATTTGCTAAGAACTCACAAACATCTCAAAGTTAATATGTCCAGACTGCACCCTGGCTCTTTGCAACACCAGCTGACCCCCCAGGATCCCCCATTTCTATTACACCTCCACCCTCCCATTACTGGAACCAGAACCCTAGGAGTAATCCTTATAGCTTCCTTTCCACATCTAATCAGATTATCATCCCTGCACCCCAAATCCTTCCCAAACATGTCCACTTCCCTCTATCTCCCCAGTCCGCCTCTAGCCCTAGCCACAGTCATGTTTGAACCAGGGTGACAACTCACTCCCGGGCCTTTCTGCTTCCGCTCCCACCCGCCTTCGAGCCAGGCAGCCTACCAGAGGCACTTCACTTCCCAGCCCCAAGTTCTTCAGTGGCTTCCCACCACTTCAGGACAAAGTCCAGTCTTCCTCCAAGGCCACTCTCTCACGCTTCCGACCCCACCGCTCCTTTGGCTTGACCTCCCTCACCTGTCATTCACGTTGTTCCAGCCCCACCAGCCGCCCTTGGTTCGCTGAGCTGGGCAGCTCCTTCCCTCCTCAGCTCGCCTCTGCTGCTCCCTCGTACTCCGGCCCCCTCCCCATGGCTAACCCATTCCCATTCATGTTTCAGTCTCACTGCAAGACTCTCTTCTTCGGAGACATTCCCTGAGTCCCCATTAAAAAGTAAGTCTCCCTTATACTTTCTTAAAGAGCCCTATAATTCCGACCACAGCTTCCATGACTGTTTATTACACTATATTCATTTACATGAATATTTCATGTCTATCTCCCCACCATTCCTGAGGACAGGGATGGTGTCCCTTTTGCTTCTTATTGCACCCTCAGAAGCATAATACCCCACACATAGTAGGGCTCAAATATTCACTGATGGAATTACTGAATGATGGAATGAATGAATGGATATTTTCTTTCTTTACTGCTTCTGGGATTTATACAAACACAGGAAGCAGAGGAAAGAAGTTTCCAGCAATTTTTTCCAGCACATTCTCCTCAGTGGGCTCTAATTATCTTCTAGAGGAAATTGCCACTGTATGTGATCTCTGATAGATAAATGTGCTGTGAAAACTCCCACTTTCCCATCCACTCGTCTACACTATTACTTGAGTTTAAGGCCCATTCTGATGCCACTTTCCTGCTGCCTAGAAACTTACTATTCTCTTTTTTTGTATTTCTGTGGTACTTAGGATCTGTCTGACTCAAATGATATGCAGTGTTCATAAAGCTTAGACCTTAAGTTTCAGCCCCCGAGCAATGATGTGGCATAAAGGACCAGCTAACCCAAAGTCTTTTAGAAATAATACAGAGTCCCCAAGTACCTCCTCTTTTCAAATTCTTATTACTTTTAACTCCCTCAAAAAATATTTTTTCAACATGTGCTAGGAACAGTGTTCTGCAGGGAGCTATTCCAATGAGCCAGACTCGACAGAGTCCCTGCCCTCATGGAGCTGTGGTCAAGTGCTGTTTCAGCAACTGAGAAAATGCACCATTTACACATGCTCATGTGGATACGTCCCAAGGTTTACTGTGGGATCCGGACCAGACCAGCAGGACATAACATGTGGTCTTAATGAGGCCGTGAAATGTCCTAATATCTTTCTTCCAAGAATACCACCAAGAATGCTATGTACCTTTCTAGGTATCTGAACTCCTAGGAATGTTGACCGCCTGTCCCTGCTGCCTGTACGACAGCATTTCGCTTGGCTTGACTGGTTTCAGCAGAGCTGCGGTGGACTTCTCCGTAAGCCAGCCGGTGCACCGCAGAGTTTCTGCTCAGTGTTCTCTAACGTGCAGAAGGCCACTCAGCAGCACACGGGTGCAATCCAAAGTGTGTGTGCGCGCTGGGATGAGAGGTGAGTCCTCTGGGAGGTACCCCGTGATCGATCTGGGTCACGTGCTGGTGGATAAATCTTAGGTGGTGCATTTCTGAGGCTTGCTGTCCATGGTCCTCCAGAAACTCTGCAGTGGGAATGAGCTCAGGCGTCTCAGCAGACGACACTCGCGCATGGAATCCCCTTTGTCAGAGCTTCTCTCTTTCCAGTCTCTCCTGACGAACAGATTGCTGGCACCCAAGTCCTTGTTACTGGGTTTGCTTTCAGAGAAACCCAGGCTATGATACATCCCCAAACTGGACTACCTTCACATAGAGGGAACTCAGTAAGAATAACTACATATATTGTAGTTCATTGTTTCATCAGTATTCAGCCTGTCAGAAGTAAAACCAAATCAGCCAGATTTTGAGCATCTATTAGGTTCTGAAAAATGAAGATATGTAAGATAAATGTGCTTCTTGCTCTCAAGGAACACACCGTCTATCAGAAGAAGCACTTTTCCTAAGCCTGGATTGCAGAACTAGAATACTTGGTTACAGACCTATTCTTCCCCTTCTCTAACCTACACATTACCCAGTGGGCCATGTGACTATAGACACTGAGCCTGATGCAAAAGCTGCTGCGGACCCCATTCTCCCTTTGCTGCCAGCCTAGACTCTCAAGGTTCAGAGTGACAGACACTCCAACTAGCTGGAGCTGGAGCAGCTGGGAAGCCAAGGGGTGCACTGGCTTCAGGCATAAGCAGATGTCGAGTCTCAGTGACATTATCAGGATTTTGTCTGACTTCATTTCTCCCATCTGATTCTTTTCGGTTGGCTTCATTCTCACCCTGACTCCCAGCAGGTCTTGGCTTACCCTGTGCTTTTATCTCACATTACAGCAAGGAAGAGCCTGTCTCTTTCCCAGTATCCATATAAAGAAAGGTCTCATGGAGACCACTGGGTCCTGCTTAGAGTGTGTGCTTATCCCTGAAACAGTCATGGTGGCCAAGAAGATGCAGAACCCTGGCAGGGCTGAGTCACACGAGGGGGAGATGCCGTCCCCAGTGACACAGGGGCTCTGTTACTAGAAGCAAAATAACCACAGCAGACTGGGATGCCAAGCCAAGCACAGTCCGTTACAGGCTCCAGGGCTTCACCCCGAAGTATTTTCCTCTTTTATGTAAGAGTAGGGGAGTGGATATCCCTGAGCAAAATGAGTTTCTTGGTGGAGGGCAGATGTTTGTTTATTTGGATTTACCAAAAACAAGAAGATAGTTTCCGGAGCTCTGGGGGCTTCTACAGGTGCCCAGAGTAGCTGACTGGTAGGCATTGCAGGGGTGAACATGATGTTTAGTTTTTTTCTTAATAAGGCTGCCAGAGTCACTGGAAAAACTCCCCAGCAAGGAAGGAAGAAAAGGGAGCATGAGACCTGCATTCCTTGGTGCATTCCTGAGAGGGCATTTCCTGTCCTGTCTGCCACTGAGTCAGAGGCAAGGGCCGCTTCCCCGACCCTGTAAAATATTGGGACATAGAGGAAGGCTCTGGGAGTTGGTCCCCTGCCTCAGCTGCCACACTGGCCGCCGACAGAGCATGTGTCAAGGCTGTCTGTGCAGAGTCCTGCATCTCCACCTCATGCCGCCAGTTGGGAAACTGCAGAGCTTTAGCCCCTTGCTGTGTGTTGGCTGCTGCAGGACGCTGATTTCCCCAGCGGCCCAGCCCATAGCAGTGTGTGAGCCTGCTCAACCCCAGCGGAGGCAAAGCTGAGGCCTCTCTCTTTGATTCTTGCCAAATACCATTAACCTAAGCCAAAGTGCTTTTTAGGCCAGTGTCACACATGAAACCTTGTTCCTGTCCATGATCGGTGAGCAGCAGCATGCATTCTGCCAATATCCCATCGGCTTTTGTCGTTCTGTTCTGCACGCGGCCCTCCAGCTGCCGGGGATTGCATGTCTTCCTGGTAATTCCAGGTTTTAAGGAGTCACCAGTGGAATCCTACAGATTCAACTTCGTTTCTTTCCCCACCTTCTTTTCCCCCCTCAGCCTATAATTAGCCATTTTTCTTATTTGTTTTGAAGTCTGCTTATTTGAAATTCCTCAATGAGTTAGTCCCTTGGGAGTTCTTCTCTATTATAAATTGAAGACTAATTGTTCCAGGATCACTGGTGCTTTCGGACGCCTCCACTGTAATCGCTTCTGAAGTTAACTCTCACCTCTTATTTAACACTAAGTTAGAACTTTAAGATGAGCTGTGATTTGTTGTAAGAAACAGCAGTGTGTGAACTGTGGAGTCATAACTACATTTTTGAAAAATTCCTTTTCATTTGGATTCTAGATTATTTTTAAAATCCAAAAGTAAAATTTGCTCAATGGGAAGAGCATACTTAGCTTTTACTGTATATGGTTTATTACATACAATTAAAATTTTTCTGATTATCGCCAGTCTTGTTCTGAAAAACTTAATATTTCCCCTCTTCCCTGCTCACACACACACACACACACACACACACACACACACACACACACACACACACACACACACACAGCATTTGTTCTATTGCCTTGGT
Organism: Manis javanica; assembly: GCF_040802235.1. Taxonomy (NCBI): domain Eukaryota; kingdom Metazoa; phylum Chordata; class Mammalia; order Pholidota; family Manidae; genus Manis; species Manis javanica. The sequence continues at coordinate 109,329,906 of NC_133163.1, read as the reverse complement.
GTGTTTTCTTATTCAGTATGCCTCTGTTTATTGGGCGGGAGTTGCAGGTGGGAGGAGGGAGAGGTTCAATTACTGCAAAGAGTAGTTTGCATGATCTCCAGTATTTTGAGCTTCTAACTGACCATTGCCACGCCGACAGTCAGGTGACAAGTATCAACCTGGAGAGAGTTCATTGTAAATTAATCTGGGAGAGCGGAGACAGAAAGGTCGTGCCTGCGAGAGGAGGTGAGGCAGCAGACTGAATCGGGCGGTCGCGGTGGAACAAAGCGGAGCTGTTGCAGCAGATGACGCCTGAAATGGTCACCTAAGCATTGCACCTCTTGTAGGTACTACCTGCAGGACGCTTTCATCAGGGAGTTCCTTCTAGGTTGACCCAGGCTTCAGCTAAAGTTCAGACTTTGAGTTAACAATACATTTTTTTATAGTTCTTTTTTTTTATTATTAAGGTTTCATTGATATACAAACTATGAAGGTTTCACATGAGCAACATTGTGGTTACTACATTCAGCCATATTATCAAGTCCCCCCCCCCCATTGTAGTCACTGTCCATCAGCATAGTAAGATGCTATTGAGTCACTACTTGTCTTCTCCGTGCTACACTGCCTTCCCTGTGACCCCCCTACATTATAGTGTTAATCATAATGCCCCTTAATCCTCTTCTTCCTCCCTCCTCACCCCCTTTCCTTTGGTAACTGCTAGTCCCTTCTTGGAGTCTGTGAGTCTGCTGCTGTTGTGTTCCTTCAGTTCTGCTTTGTTGTTATACGTCACAGATGAGTGAAATCATTTGGTACTTGTCTTTCTCTGCCTGGCTTATTTTTATTTTCTAGCAAAATATGGCCATGTAACCACATGGTAAATATAAATTAAAAAATAACTTCAAAGGCTTCTTAACATGTTCTTTTGCTCTCAGCCACGTGATGATGATGTAAAAAGCCACCGATTGGTTTTCCATAAAAGAGCAGGTGGGGGTAAGCTCACAGGGCCTGCTCCTTGTGCCACTGGGCTCAGGTGCAGGGACGCCCCCAACAGCCCGGGACTGGCTGCAAAGATGGTGATCAGACGCCAAGGGGAGACCAAAAGGAAGTGGACAAAAGAGATGCAAGAACATAAAACCATCAAACTTCTCAGGAACAAGCTTCAGGTTTTACACAAACTGCTTCCTAGCTGAGCCACCACCCCAGGCTCTCTCAGTGGGACCCTGCTGGCCCCACCTGCCTCTGCTTCAGGGACACCATCGTGTTCTGCCACTGCTCAGTGACCCCTTAGGTATTCTAGCCTCTTCTCTGCTGAGCTCCAAAGACCTCACTCCATCATTTCAGCTCACTTATTCCCAGATCCCCCTCTGAGGGACTCTTCTTATCCACAAGCAAGTGGAGCTCTGTAAGGACCAGCAAAGACTGGTCTTACGTTCCCAGGTCAGATGATTACCCACAGACATGTCCCTGAGATTCTGACTCAGGTTAGATGCTTGCTACTCCCCCAACCCATACAGAAAACTGATTGAGAGAAATGGAAGGATGATTTCCTTGAGCTGCCAACACAACCAGATCCTACCCTAGCCTTGAAAGGGATCTGACCCATATGGAGTTGCCAAATAATAAACCAGAGGTTCTCCCATCTGTCCACTGACCACCTCTGGCAGCAGTGGCAAATGTCCTTGCACATTTATTTCCAGAATGAAACTTAATTTCTATATTATAATCACTGCTCATTGTCTACAGAGACAATCTGGAAACTAAACATATTTGTAAATTTTTTAATGAATGCATGATAATCCATTGACTATATAATAGTTTACTTAAGCCAAATGAATCAAAATAAAGGAATCCATTTCCAATTTTCTCTGTTATTATTAATGCTATAACTGACAACTTTGTGCATAATCACTCTTTAGATATTTGGGCAGGTTCCTTTACAATAGATTCCCCTAAGGGTGATAACTGGGTCAAAGATTATAAACCGATTGGTAAGGAAGAGGTCAAACTGTCACTGTTTGCAGATCACATGATATTTGTACATAAAAAACCCTAAAGAATCCACTCCAAAACTACTAGAACTAATATCTGAATTCAGCAAAGTTTCAGGATACAAAACTAATAGACAGAAATTTGTTGCATTCCTATACACTAATGATGAACTAGCAGAAAGAGAAATCAGGAAAACAATTCCATTCACAATTGAGTCAAAAAGAGTAAAATACCTAGGAATAAACCTAACCAAGGAAGTGAAAGACCTATACCCTGAAAACTTCAAGACACTCTTAAGAGAAATTAAAGGGGACACTAATAAATGGAAATTCATTCCACGCTATTGGGTAGGAAGAATTAATATTGTCAAAATGGCCATCCTGCCTAAAGCAATCTACAAATTCAATGCAATCTCTATCAAAATACTGACAGCATTCTTGAACAGACTGTAAAATTCATGTGGAACCACAAAAGACCCAGAATAACCAAAGCAATCCTGAGAAGGAAGAATAAAGCAGGGGGGATCTCACTTCCCAACTTCAAGCTCTACTACAAAGCCACAGTAATCAAGACAATTTGGTATTGGCACAAGATCAGACCCATAGACCAGTGTAACAGAATAGAGAGTCCAGACATTAACCTAAGCATATATGGTCAATTAATATACGATAAAGAAGACATGGATATACAATGGGGAAATGAAAGTCCCTTCAACAGCTGGTGTTGGCAAAACTGGACATCTACATGTAAGAGAATGAAACTGGATTATCTGTCTAACTCCATACACAAAAGTAAACTCGAAATGGATCAAAGACCTGAATGTAAGTCATGAAACCATAAAACTCTTAGAAGAAAACATAGGCAACACTCTCTTGAATATAAGCATGAGCAACTTCTTCATGAACATATCTCCTCGGACAAGGGAAACAAAAGCAAAAATGAACAAGTGGGACTATATCAAACTAAAAAGCTTCTGTACAGCAAAGGACACCATCAGTAGAACATAAAGGCATCCTACAGTATGGGAGAATAAATGACAAATCCAAGAAGGGGTTGACATCCAAAATATACAAAAAGCTCAAGCACCTCATAATCCAATTAAAAAATGGGCACAGGAGCTGAACAGACACTTCTCCAAAGAAGAAATTCAGATGGCCAACAGACACATGAAAAGATGCTCCACATCGCTAATCATCAAAGAAATGCAAATTAAAACCACAGTGAGATATCACCTCACACCAGTTAGGATGGCCACCATCCAAAAGACAAACAACAACAAATGTTAGCTAGGATGTGGAGAAAGGGGAACTCTCCTACACTGCTGGTGGGAATGTAAACTTGTTCAACCATTGTGGAAAGCAGTATGGACATTCCTCAAAAAAACTAAATAAAAATAGAAATACCATTTGACCCAAGAATTCCAGTCCTAGGAATTTACCCTAAGAATTCAGCAGCCCAGTTTGAAAAAGACATATGCACTCTATGTTTATAACAGTATTATTTACAATAGCCAAGAAATGGAAGCAACCTAAGTGTCCATCAGTAGATGAATGGATAAAGAAGATGTAGTACATATACACAATGGAATATTATTCAGCCATAGGAAGAAAACAAATCCTACCATTTGCAACAACATGGATGGAGCTAGAGGGTATTATGCTCAGTGAAATAAGCCAGGAGGAGAAAGACAAGTACCAAATGATTTCACACATCTGTGGAGTATAAGAACAAAGAAAAAACTGAAGGAACAAAACAGCAGCAGAATCACAGAACCCAAGAATGGACTAATAGTTACCAAAGGGAAAGGACTGGGGAGGATGGGTGGGAAGGGAGGGATGAGGGGAATAAGGGTGTGGATAAAATGAGAGTTCCTGTGGCCAGGATTCTCACCTGGCCCTGGTTGACTAGCTCACTGCATACCTGTGGGCAATACAAGGCTGTTGACTCTATATAAAGAACTCTGCCCAGTGCTCTGGGCACGACACGGTGGCAGGGCTGCAAGGCTGCAGGAGAGCAGAGCAGAGGCTGGAGTGGTGGTAGTGCCAAGGACAGAGGCACAGAGGATGGCTGTGCGGCATGGCCTTGCAGGCAGAGAGCCCTGGAGGATGTCTGTGTGGGCAGAGGGGCCCAGAGGCAGAGACCGGTTTGCTGCATGCAGACTCGCTCTGAGTGAACGGGATTTTAGTGACTGACCTGCCACCTGGAAATAAAGTTGGGTATAACCCTTTCACCCTGAGAACATTTTGCTGTCATTTTCTTTGGTCACACTGAATCCATAGCAAACTTGCTCGGGGCTGAAACCTATTGACAAGACAGAGGGGCATCACGATTAGCACACATAACGAAGGCAGCGGGGTCCACGGGGAAGGCAGCATAGCACAGAGAAGACAAGTAGTGACGCTGTAGCATCTTACTGTGCTGATGGACAGTGACTGTAATGGGGTGTGTGGTGGGGACTTGATAATGGGAGGAATCTAGTAACCACAATGTTGCTCATGTAATTGTATATTAATGATATAAAAATAAAAAATAAAATAAAACAAAGATTATAAACCTTTTTTTAAGACTTTCCTAACTCTCCTTGCCCAAGTTCCCCGACCATTTTAAAGGGACATTAGGAAAACTGCTTCGTGACAGTTGCAGAGGCTCTTACTGATTCAGGAGAAAGGATTTGCCCCACAGCTGATGGGAAACAAAAGAAAATTAAAACATACTGAAAGAAGGCTTACTGGTGAGCAACTTGCATGTAAGAGTGCAGCCTGCTTCGTTCCTTCCTGAAGGCAGATTAACATCCAGCTCGCCTACCAACTTGCTTGTATGATTTCAAGATTCCCCCAGAGCTATCTTCCAAATGTGAAAAGCAGTGATTTTTAAAATTTACGTCAGTACACATTAATGATACTTTTTTTGTTAACTCTCCTAGATAACTGAAAAACAGACCTTTTACAAGATATTCCTTTAAATATATATATATGTATATATATACATAAAACAATGTACTTGTTTTACAGTGTAAGTGTATATCATAATCTATATATACAGACTCAAACTCAGTGAAAATGCTTACCCTATGTCTTTGATGAAACAGATTTAATTTCTCCCTTTCTAACACACATACAATTTTCAGTTGCATTTCCTTGAGACAGGCTAGGTGATGTCGCCTGCTGTTTCTGAAGAAATAAAGGCTGTTCTCTCCTTTGTAATGTTATGCACTGATGAATGGAAGCATCGGAATTTGCTAACAAATTACTATACCTGCTGCTTGGCGCTGTTTCCCCCTCCTTCTGCCTCCCAGACAGAGGTTTCTTGCCTAATCTACAGCCATTTGAATTCCCAGTTCAAAGAATCTTTGTCAGACGGCCAATTGGTTCCCAAGAGCATTGGAAACAGCTATAAAAAGAGACCCGTTTCATGTGCTGTGGCATCATGCCAGTCTGATACTGCAAACACTGCTTTCAAGAATGCTTGCCAGCATGCCCACCCCGGCACAGCGGGCTGCAGAGTAGAGGACCATGGTTTAATGCGCATTCACAAGGTGTCCTGATCTCCTGAAGGTGTACCGAGTGCCCACTGGGTAGTTTGTATCCTCTAAGAGCAGACCGTGGAAATTCCAAGGGAACCAAACATACTGAAATATTGAAATCAGATTCCTAGGGCACCAGTCTTTTCCTAGCTCAGCAATTAGAGATTTCCCCCTGGAAAAGTTATTCATACGAAAGTCCTCAAATCAAAAATATTGTACTAGAAAAGGAAGGGGTTACACTTAGTCCAGAAATGTGTCTGTAGAAATGTGTGTGTCCGTACTGTTGTACACACACACGTATACCACAAATCACATATATACCCCCAACATATATATTAGAGCAAAAGACAGAGAGCAATGCCATTCCATCCACCTGTGCATGCAAGCAGAGGGAATGGTTCATTCCAAGGTTAGACATCTCTGAAGGCTCCTATAGCTTGGGTCCTGATCGTATGCATAAATAGGCTGTTCACCAAATGGATGACTAATTCATTCATCCTGATTGATAATTAGAACTGACAAAGAACAGATCAACACAAATCATGAGGGCAGAAACATCTGGGACTCAGTTTAATGAGAATACCCCAAAACCGCTTTAGTGGTAATTGCATTGCAAGCACCAAATAGCTTTCACAGTTGTTTTTACAAATGATACAAATTAGCACCCAAGATCTGAAAAGAATACTGACTGTAAAAACATGGGGGGATTTAGCAGGGCCCTGGGTAGCTTGGCCAAATATATATATATATATTAACCTAGATACACTCTGGCTTATAATTTTGGGACTTCTTGCAGCAAAAAAAAAGTTAAGACTCTGGAATCCTTCTGCTGTTTGCACTTGGAATCCCCAGGTGGACAAGTTCATCTATGAGGCAGTTTTCTTCTTTCCCCACAGAATCCTTTACCAATTTCACACAAATACCCTGAGATTTTTAAATATCCAAGATGCTTAAAATCTGCAGTTTGAATCCTTTTCCTTGTTAGGAAATGCAGACACATGCAGGCAATTTGAAGGTTTTATGAGTATTTAGTTATACCTAAAAAATTCAAGAAAGTTGCAGTACGATGTAACAGTTGCATATCTCATTAGATCTAAACCTAACTAGTGAAAATAAGAGATTTTTCAAAGCAGTTGGCTCTGGTGTTTGGTTTATCTCCTTCAAGCACCTTGGCTTGAGTCCAGTGAGAAGTCAGGAGTAGGGGTTATTGTACAAATCCTGTGGAGGGAAGTTTCAGACAAATTAAATATGCTGAGCTAGAACAGGAAGTCTTCATCAAGAAAAAAAAAGATGCTATCAAATGTGCAATGATGAAAGAGCAATGCCTTTCTTATTGCCTAACTGTTCTTTCCCTCCTTTTGCTTAGCTCCGTTTCCTTCTTCAAGACTCCCCTGGCAGCTAGCTGCACACCAGGAGGAGTGGGTGTCCCAATTCATATGGCACTTGCTCGCAGTACTTTTTAGCATTTAACCTACTCTACCCCGACTTCTATCTGCCTCCTAAGCTTAGATGTTCTTACCTGTATGTTAATGGAACCCCACATTTCTGAATTACTATCCCTTTTACAAAGCATTTCTACATGTAGTTTTCCCATGTGAGAATATCCCAAGCTCTTCAATGCAATGTCCTAAAGACATCAAGACACATTCTGTGAACCCATTTTACAGAAAAGATGTGGCAGCTCAGAGAGATTGAATGACCTCTTCAAAGTCACGCTCTACTAAGATGCCGTTCGAACTTCCAAGCAAACTCCTGTGGCTACTGAAATAATAACAGATTACATCAGACTCATTAAAAATAACAACAACTGCTCTTTCTGTCTTTTGGAATTCTCTGTCAATATTAATGGAACAATTTGAGACAAATACATTTTAAGCTCCTTATCTTTTACCTATGGGGAATTTGTAGAAAATTAAGCACTTATTGAAATATAGTTATTAACCCCCACTGGCAATAGTTCCATCTGTCTTGTCAGGGATAATGGGACATGAGTAATAATACCCACGTGTATATCAGCAAAACCTTCTAGAAGAGATTGGGGAGCTCAGAATCATTCTACACAGGAACAGGAATGGACAGATCATGTTGTGAATTTTCAACCAATTCCCTCCTTACAACCACACTATTTTGCTTTAAGTGAAATCAAGTTAAAGTAAAAATAATTTAGAATGATATTCGATGGAGAAAATGTTACCAGAAGGGTTTAAGTGGACATTAAAGGCAGCCTGCAGGGGAGGGGTGGTCCTGCCCTGAAGACTCATAGGGAGGCAGTTAAGACTTCATGTTTGCGCATAGGTCTCTGGTCTTTTTTTTTTTTCTTTTTCTTTAACACCAGCTGAGCTCCCATGTCTAATTCCTTGCTGCCTCTCTGCCTTTTGGATCTAGTATATGAAGTGACTCTGTAAGCAAGGAGCAATCATTTGAAATTGATATGGAATTGTAAATGACAGGTTATGAAATGGACTCTGAAGTGCCATAGTTGGAAATAATGTCTCTATTAACTCTCAGTAGCCGCCTCTCCCAGATTTACTAGGATAGTGGCAGGGAAAACAAGGCCAAACCCAGCGGCCGCCTGTCTTTGCACAGCCTGTGCATTAAGAACGGTTTTAGCCTCCTTAAGTGGTTAAAAAACATCAAAAGAATATTTCATGACATGTGAGAATTATACAAAATACCAATTTTTAGTAGCCATATAAAAGTTTCACTGGAATGCAACCATACCCACTCATCTCCAGACTGACAGGCTGCTTTCATGCTACAACAGCAGAGCTGAGTAGTTGTGATGGGGATCTTATAACCTGCAAAGCCTATAATATTTACTATCTGAGTCATGACAGAAAAAGTCTGAGCTAGACGGAAAGCACTGCTGAGGCAACGTGAGGGGTTGTAGACCTGATAAATGTATACTTTACAGATAAATTCAACATTGTATGTGGAACAAAAAGAGACCACATCCTTTTTCTAAATTAATAAACAGATTTTTAAGATGTTAATGGCAGTTAATAAGGTATATAGTCATAGGCTACTCCCACGCTCCCCCCTCCCATTCTTAGCCTCTGTTTCAGCATTGACTGCTGTGTAAAAATGATTAACTCATCGGCCCAGTTTGTTGTCTTCTGCATTCTTAACAATTTGATCAATTATTTATGGCACCACTCTGTCCTGTACAGTTTTTGATTCTGGCTAAACATTTCAGTTAGCAGCACAACAAACAGAATCCCAAAGTGTTCAGGTAATAATAGTCTTTAAAAATATCAAGCAAAGGTATGGAAAATTCCAAAGAGAGAGCATTTGCAGTGGCTCAATAATGAAAAGCAATCTGGGAAAATACAGTCTATAGCTATCTTCCTACCTAGTTTCTCCCTCATTTAAAATATGCCAGGCAGAGATTTGAAATGGAAAGGCTCTTATTCTACAGGGAATGTACTGAATTTAGCACTTAGAATGAATTCACATCAGGCATTTAAAAGGAATTTTCGTCTTGTCAAACTCATTGTACTAAAAAACTAGTAAAAAGTGAAGTATTTTGTATCACCTGGTGTGTGTGCTACATCTTCAGCATTCCATATTATTAATGTAAGTAGACATGTTTGCTTAAAAAAATTTCAATTATTGCATTAAAATCTGTTTAGGGGGTGTTGAAAATATCCTGTAGTGGCCAGGGCTTGAAATATTAAAAATAACATGAAATTCGAATCTGAACTCTCAACATTAGGATTATGTGAGTCAGCTCGTTTAGAAAGAGAAATGACAGAGAATTCCTTTTATAATCTTCAAAACATAATCACTGTATGGTGTTATAATTGGTTGAGAAGGAGGGTCTCTTAGCTTTATCAATACTGTAATTACAATATTACAATAGCACATTTCCAAAACATTCACCAGAAGCCCCACAGGCCTGTCTTGAAAACTTGCAACTGCTGTGTTCCATGACAAAATCCTGTATGTGTGGGTTTTGTTATTAACTCTAGGTTTGAATTAGAATTCCCTATCTTACAGCTTGGAGCTAAACTCTGTTTACAAAACAGTATTTACACTTGACTAATTTTGCAGATCAAACTAATTAAATCAATTAAACTGGTGATTAACCAAATGAAGGCTGATTGCAAAAATTAGTGGGTTTATTTTGGAGGACTGGAAGTAAGCTAATTACTGCAGTGATTACTTGAACCTGGAGTACTCTAAATGTGGTATAAATTGAAACCTCATAGTGAATTAGACTGGGAATTCATTACAGTTTAAAGCACTGTTAATACTATTCAGTCTGCTCCTCCTTGGGGAAAATTTCCTTTCTCTGTGTCTTGTATACTGATAAACAATCACTTGGGTTATGTGCCTTTTGCGGTGGAACCCAGTAAAACAGGGGACACGGAAGAAAAGTTATTTACTTTTAGAGTGATATACACTAGTGCCTGTCAAACTTGAACGTGCCTTTGAATCACTTGAGGATCTTCTAAGCAGAGGATTATGATTCAGTGTGCTGGGGGTGGAAGTGGTGATTGGGGTGGGGACATGGAGCCAGGGGTTGGGAGGCACGTGCTCATGTGCGAGTGTGTGCATGGGCGTGTGAGTACACATGTGAGCTAAGATTTTTGTCTATCAAGCTCCTGCCAAGGATGGGTTATGGAGACCAAGCTATCATGTATCCTTGATGATGACCACTGACCCACGATGGCGACAGCTGCCTGAGCATCAGCTGATTTCAGTAATGACTACTCTCCATGGGTGGTCAATGAGTGGTGTTCTCATGGTCTTCTCACGCAGGCATGTGAGTAACAGAGTATTTATGTCCCTACAGAATGCACTCTACTAATTGGTTTTTAAAGCATATCATTTTCACAAAATGTGAACACAGGTGAGCGTGTGGTCTACATTTCCTTTTTATTTAAATATCACTGAGCTTTTGGTTCTCTGTTTTGCCTTAGTTTCAGACTTATGAGATGGTATTCACAAGAATAAAAGAAAGACTTCAGGCCCTGGTCAAAGATGCCGCTAAATCTAGGAGAGAGATACTGGTTTTATGCAAAATTTTAAAGACAAGCAAGCAGCTTTGTTTTGCAGCCAAACTGGAGGACAGATGCATCTTTATCTTCTCTCTAGGTATTGGGGGAAAAAGTTCATTTTCCTAGTTAATCAGTGAACCTCTCTTGACATTTGGTCTCCTTCATGTTGCAGGCTCATAGCAAGAAATACCTTATCCCTACAGGGAACCCTGCAACCTCTAGCAACAACCATTTGTTGCCATTTGATAAGTAGTGCCCCCTGGGTGCCAGGGGCTAGAGAGCGCAAATTTGAATAAATTAAGATCGCAGACTGTGTTTTAATAAAGATAGGACTCTCGGAAAGGGTAGGCACATCTGAGGAGTCTGTCTAGTGGAAGAACACTTCCTGGCTCCAAGACACAGCTTTGTGTTACAGACTGCTCAGGGCTCGGAAGAGTTGCCTGGAACTTAAGCAGAAACATTTTTCTTTGCATTTCTTGTTGAAATGCATCTTAGATCATCTTTTCATGGTACAGCCCTGAGGAAGCAATTGAATTTTTCCTGGATCCTTTGAGGCATTTGGAAGACTCCAGCTCCCTGCTTTCCAGTATGAACTAGCGTATCTCCGCCTGGTGTGGATCTGGGAAAGGCACAGGAGTTTGAGCTGAATCTTTATATAAAGATTCCAGGCTTTAAAAACTTAACACTTGATAATAAGTGTATCTGGTTGGCCTTTTTCTTTTACAAGTTTAGTATAGTAAGCAAATGAGAATTATAGGCTGGAATTTTTAGTTGAGTAAGGTCTTTGGTGGTAAATTTTATAGATTGATCAAGTTGAATGAGTTAAAGACATTTGGCATAAAAATTGAAGGGTTCTTGTCTCACTAAACAAAGACTATCAGAATATGTCTGTTAATTATTGGTTGACAGTCTGGAGAATTCCTAATTACAGAAGATGACAAAAACAAACGACCCATCTATTGTGAGACTGTGCAGGTGACCCTTGTCTCGGTGAACTCACAACCATCCAGGCATGCATGTTTGGATTTTGTCCACTGACCTGGAGTGGATCTCTCTTGGGCAAAGGTGACAATAACTGAAAAAATTAGATACAAACTGGCATTGGGGTCTGTCTGTACATAACTTTCCTACATTCACACAGGAATCCTAATATCTGTTACAGTAGCAGGAAGCCATTCACTATTTTACAATGAGAAGTGTCTTAGTACATTCATATGATACAACAACAATGCCAGAGACTGAGTGGCTTATAAACAACAACAGTTATTTCTCATAGTTCTGAAGGCTGTGAATTCCCAGATCAAGGTTCCAGCAGATTCTGTCTGGTGAGAGCTGGCTTCCTTGTTGATGGCCATCTTTTGCTGCCCAAATGTAGCAGAAGGGGCAAGGGAGCTTCCTTGAGCCTGTTTTATAAGGTCATATGAGAGCAGAGCCCTCGTGAACTCATCACCTCCCAAAGCTCCGACCTCCATATACCATCGTATTGGGGGTTAGGATTTCAACATATGAATTTGGGGGAGGGGGTTGGGACACAAATTTACAGACCACAGAAAGAAGTATACCTGTCTAGAGTTCAGATTGCTCACACACACCTGCCTAGTACATTTATTCCCTGTAGAAAATGCGAAGTGATAAGAGACCCACTTATCAGAAGCTTGTTGATATGAGGGAGAGTCTCTCAGTTAAGGTGGTGCAAGGCATTCTTGCCAAGGAAGGCTCCCTAGGGCATTCCATGGAAGGGCCCTGACCATGGTTGCCTCCTGGATCCTGCTTTAAAAGATATCTTATGATTCTTTTAAACCCCTCTATTCATAGCTCTTTCTCTTAACAGGATGCAATGATGTTGATTAGGTTATGGCTTATTAACTACAGCCCCATCCCTGGTCCATCTTTAAGAAATGCATTGCTGTCAACCTTAACTGAATTTTGGATCTTCCTAAACTCAGTCCCCTTGTTTTGTCCCACAGCTATCTGGATTTTGTTTCTAAGCAGTTAACTCATTTCACTCATGAGTGAAAGCACTATATGAAGTCATGGGGTGGGGAACTTTTACTAGTACGATTTCTTTTCCCCCTTTCTATTTCTAATTAATAAGATACCTTCGGAGTGTTAGAATCACTGATCTCTTTGCATCTGCCTAACAGATGTTGTGGCAGAGGAAGACTTCAATCCTAGAGATAAGATTCCACCAGAGTTTATGTTCCACTGCGGGTTGCTTACCAATGTCTGTTTCTCCCTTCTTTCTTGCAGACATAAATTCAAGTTTATTTAGGTGTGTCTTCCTCAGGCAATGTGACTAGAGCTCGAGGATAGATCCTGATTAGGCTAATCCAAGCCTGGTCATCTCATTCCCATCACCAATTATTAGTTTAGAGGAAGGCATGTGGCTGCGTTTGAGTCGATGCAGCTGGAGTGGAAATCTGCTTTGGGCTTCCAGAAATGATGCCTTCTCTACAGAAACATGAGGAAGAAATGGTCCGCTTCTTCCTGTGAAAATGAGACTGTATCTGCTGGCCCACAAAGGAAGCCAGTCTGAGGGCAAAGCAGAGGGAAAACATGGAAAAGACCTGGGCTTCCCACGTCAGCCCCAAGCGGCTGCTGGCGCCGCCCAGCTCAGAACTTCCTCATCATGTAACACATTTCCTTTTTAAGTTATTTGAGTTAAGGTCAAAAGCAACAGAAACTTTTACCCTTGATAAAGAGAACTACATTTTTTTTTTCTTATGCAACCCAGAAATTTTGACTCTCTCTGTGTTTTTACTGGACAAACACTAGAAGTTTCATCTTGCCTATTGATTCTATTTCTTTAATTTTGCAGATAAATAACTGGCGTGAATAAATGATCTAGGACTTAGGAGACACACAAAAGTGGATTGGAATCCTCTCGATTATTCGAGAGGCACTTCCCCAAAGCTTTTCCTTACTGGATCACAGTACCTGGGAAAACTTTCCTCTTGAAAGCTGTGTAGACTGAGCTGCTGTTCCCATGTCCTCTGCTACAGAGTCCAGGTAAAGGATTCATTTATTTCGATGCAAACTCTCACCTGCACTGCCCCAGTTTGGAATTAATGATGCCTATTTAAGATTTCAGCTGGGTTACTGTCCCATACCTCTGCACTTTTGCTGGGTACAGCTTTCAAAATGTTAATCCAACTTGTACTTGACTATTTGATTATTTCAAAAAGTGCACAGTCAGGGATTGAATTACCAAGATGAGATGTTAACACAAACAAGGTAAATGGCACAAGGTAAATTACAGTGTGGTGATACATGGACATATCCACAGATTGGAATCGCAAACATGTTAATGAAATTTATAGTAACCTACAGTGGAAATGTTGAATATTAAAAGTGTAATCTCCTATAACTTGGCAGAGGACGAGATTCTTTTCTGAATTTTCTTTTGGGATCTGATTTAATGTGAGGTAGTGTGGATAAAGGGAAGGTTCCTGTGGCCAGGATTCTCACCTGGCCCTGGTCAGCTAGCTCACTACACACGTGTGGGCAATGCATTGTTATTGACTCTATATAAAGAGCTCCTCCCAGTGCTCTGGGCAACGTGGTGGCATGGGTACAAGGCTGCAGGAGAGCAGAGACTGGAGGGGTGGCAGCACTGCGGACAGAGACTGAGACAGCTGAGGGGGGCAGAGAGGCCCAGAGGCAGAGACCGGCTTGCTGCATGCAGACTTTCTCTGAGTGGATGGGATTCTAGTGATAGACCTGCCACTGTGGGAATGAAGCTGCATATAACCCTTTCTTCAGTCTCATTGAATCCATAGTATACTTGCCCAAGGCTAAACCCATTGGCAAGACAAGTAGTCTATCCATTAGTCCGATCTGTGGTGAAATGAATTAATTTGTCTTTTAATACTGCATGATTTCAGGTGTGAAAAGAAGCAGAGAGAAATCCTCTTTCCTCGGGACCTTGGGGAAGCCTGACATAAACCTTTGAAAGATATCACAGAAGAGCTTTCCCCGAGATACACCCAGGCAACAGTTTTGAACATCTGGTGCGTGAGAGGCACCGGGCATCCCGTGAGGTGTTGGGGAGTTTGTGAAGATGAGTCAGACTTAGATTCTACTTTCAGGAGGATCCCAGAAAAGACTGTGACAGAAAAAGAGAAAAGTGACTCCAAGATTTTGCACCTGGAGAAATGTGAGGAGATAATGCTGTGGGGTTTGGGGCTGGGAGGTGTTGTGGAGAAACTGGGAGGGGTTTCTGGTTTGAAGTGAGCTTAGATTTCAGGGTGTTTAACTTCAGGTGTTACAGGACAGGTCTGTAGAGATGTTTTATGCAGCTGGATATTATCAGACCGATTGAATCCCCACTTCTATCCAGTATCCGACTGCATTTATTTTAAGTTTTCTCTGCATTAATAACTTGACCATCCTTAACAGGCAAGCCTTTTGGTTTGGAAATTCATTGTGATCACATACTGATAAAGTACTAGAAGTGTGTGTGTGCAGGAGTGCTTTTCAATTCAAAACTGGAAAGGAAATACCCAGTGGATCATTTTGCTTGACCCTCATCAGGCCAGTCTTGAGCACAACATGGGGAAATAACAGCACCCAGTGGGAAGAACAGTGGCTGGGGACTTGGAGGTGTGAGTTCTGTTTCTGACTATGATCCCTGGATGGGTTACTTTCAGCACTTTGGGTCTCTCATTTGTAAAGGTAGATTGGGCTAATTAGCTCTGAAGATATTTCATGATTTCTGTAATATCTAAAGGTATTGTCCACATTCCAACTCTATTTTGCCCACAACACTCACCTCCATCAGAGTACAACTTTTTAGTTATTTTCACAATTGTTCCTTTCTGAGCCCCCAAGTGAATGCATTATTGATGACACACTCCAGTCAGATGAGGAAATTGGAGTACAGAGAGAAGTACTTTTATATTTACAGACAAGTTGCAAAGATAGTACAGAGAGTGTCCATATACCCCTCACCCGGCTTTTCCTAACATTTACATCTCATGAAAATGTGGTATATTTGTCAGAATGGAGAAATTAACATTGGTACAATAGTATGAACTACACTACAGACTTAATTTGGATTTCACCAGTTCAAATTTTTAACACACAAATTAAACTAAATTGGAGAGTGGAAAGAGGGTCAGGGACATAAATCCTTCTGGCTCCCATCACATAATATCACGTACTGCCTATGTGCTGCGAGGGCTAGCCTTACAGCAGGCAGGCTTCCAACGGCAGAGCATCTCCAGCCTTGACAAGCCAGACCACCGACATAGGGAGCAGTGATAACCCGAAGTGCCAAATGCTTCGGTTTGTGAACTGCACACCAGTTGTCAGACCAAAGGCACATTTCAGATCCTGTCTTTTATGGACAAGATGCTCCCAATCACCATCTATCATTTTCTAAGTACAATCCTTTCCTGGAAGATATTGCAGTATTATTCAAAATGTGCCAAAATGGGCAGGAGATCCCAAGAGTAATTGTGAGTTATGAGGTCATGGGGACCTCATTGCAAACTATTTGCAAAACTTAATTGGGGTAATAAATAAACTAAGCATGTAAATTAGATGGAAGACTACAGTGTGAATTAGAAGGAGGCCATTAGCCTGCATAGTCAAAATGCCTTCTTCCTGATCGTAATATTTGCTGAGTTGAACTCTTAATCGAGAAAGCATTAAATTCAAATATCCTAAATTTCACAACTAAAATAACCTGGAAATAAAACCATTTAATGAGAGCCTTTCTGGACAAGATGTGAACTTTATTTTTTATGATTAAGGTACTTAGGCACTATTCAAATAGAGGATGGTCTGACATTCACATCGGAATCCACCTGCCTCCCAGGGTGTAAATTCATCTTCACCAGGGTACTTAGCAGCAAATGCAGAAGAAAAAAAGAAAAAGAAAAAAAAAACGCAGCTCAAAAGCAATGAAATCAGGAAGCCATTTCCAATTGTTAAAAATAAACCGATCTGTGGGCTGAAATGGAGTCCAGCCCTCTCTCTCTTCTTTTCCTTTTTTAAGCTAAGTCGTCAAAAACAAACGTCGGTCCTGACGTTTCTTTTTCACATATCTGAAGAATGAGTAAAGGGGCTTCTTGCAAGTAAATATAAATTTGAAAAAAAGTAAGAGAAACCAAGTGCCCACACAGCGCCTCTAATCATCCAGCCCAAGGTAAGTCTTACAGAGGCTTTTTTTTTTTTTAAGCAGTTGATTGAATGAATACAAACGCGTCTCTGCTGTCACTTGGGATACCACTTGATATATCCCATTTTCTAGACTCTAATTATTCCATTTGTAGACATGAATGCCATTTAGATGGGAGCTAATTCAGCATGGTAACTCAATTAGATTTGTACCGACTCGGATTTATGAAACATCAATGGGTTCTCGGTGAGACCAGTGGGACTGCAGGCGATTCATCCCGAAGTCTCACCGACACAGCCTCTCAGGAGCTCAATTAAACATGCCAGCCATGAGGATGTTTTTTAGCTGGAATGTTTCACAATTAAAATAAAAAAGATTTCTGTGTTCCTCGGCACTCATGGCCCAGCTAAAAAGACCTCTAATCACGCAGGCTGAAGTTTTCCTTTAGGTTATATGTTATCTCCATCAAAGAAGGCTCTTGGGCGGGCTGGGCTTCAGAGCACCCGTGCGGCTGCCCTCCACGTGGCCGGCCTCAGCCGTCGACCCACGTGGTGAAGATCATGGTGATTCACAATACCTTGTGTTCAAGGGCACTCAATGAGCGTTGGCTGAACTAAATTGCTAAGTTCGTCCGAGAGCCTGTATCTGTATCTTGGTCCTGAGAGCTGAAAGACAGATGCCGAATGCCCAGTAGATTTATAAAAATATAAGAAATCTCAAAGTGATGAAAATTATGCTAACTATATGCTCAGCATAAAAACATGGCCTATCGTCAGAAAATGAAGATTTGAAATCAGGACAACCCCTTAATGGATACCTTGTACAAGGTACTCTTCTCAAGAAATGAAATTACTGTACAATTCTGTGCTGGGCTTAGGGAAGGCAGGCAAGCACCTGCTGGGCCAATTCCTGTGCCTGACAGAGGTTTGCTCCCACTCTGTCTTCTTCTCTGTGGGAGTGTTTGATGTTCTCAACCCAGGCCTTGGCACAGAGGGTGTACTTGGAAATAGTGTGTGATCAATGAAACAACATAGTAGGTGTGAACTTAATGATGAACAACTTTGGAAATGTCTGTTCTCATTTTTCTAAATCAAGTCACATAAGTCTTGGATAAGACTGTTATATTTGGTCTTCCAAGACCTGGATAAGGGACAATGTAAAGGACCAAGAGTTTCAGTGTTATTCTATCTCCTCCTCTCTGTTTAATACCCTAATATTTCTATTGTGGGGGTATTATTCATTGTAGAACAGTAGTATAATAGTAGTAGTAGTATAATAATAGTAGTAGTATAGCAATAACACTTGGTTAATATTATAAATAACATTTGCCTTGCATGTCATAATTTTCAAAATGCAGTTTCACATAACTTTTGTCATTTCATCCCCACAGTGCTCCTGCAGAATAAATATGATTTCCTCTATTTTATGGCTGAGGAAACTGGTTGAGAAAGGTTGTATGTCTTTCCTAAAGCCATGCAGCTTAATCTCAGTGGAGCTGGTATTTCAACCCGTTAACTTCTCAAGCGCTATAGCAGAAAACACTGTTTTACTTTCTAGCATTATCATTTTTGGGCTGGCATTGATAGAAAGACTTAGCCTCAGTGCATGATGAATCTGGGGGCATTCTTGAGTTTGATTTGAATAAAATTTCCAGAATTTAATCCTTAAAACGAACCCCTGGGACTGATTCTACTGGCATAGCATCCACAGGGATTAATGTTATCCGAGGGAGAGAACAAGCTTCCTCTGCGCTGCCCTTTTAATCTCCTGGGCACCTTGATTTAAGTTGATAACACAGGTTAGGACTTCCTGTTATTGTTCCTGTAACAGTTTCCTTGCTGGCTTCTGATTTCCTAATGTTCTCTGCAAAGATTTTCTGCAGAACCATCTGAAAGAGAAAGGCTAGGAGTTTATTTGCACTACATCTGCATTGACTGACATATGTACAATCTGCCTCAATCTTGCTGTATCCACACAGACCAACCAACTTTTCTTGGTTTGGTTTCATTCCAGGAAATGCCACCCCAGGGAGCACAAGCAGAACATCCAGGAAGGCCCCAGTGTGGATCGGGGGGCCACGTCTCCCCACCCAGCTCTTTGCTGACCCCTGTGGGACTAGGTCGGCCACAGGGACCTGGCAGCCTTCACGCAACTTCTCAAGCCTCATTTTCAACATCTGTACCAATAGTGTTCCCCTCAAACACTGTTGGAAGGATTAGATAAAATAATATGTGTAGGAACATTTTGGAGACCATTAACCTGTGCTTTTCCCAGGGGACACTGTACCACAACACGCTACATGATTTTTTTTTAAATTCATGTTCATAAAATACCACACTTTAGAAACTCACAGTGCCCTTGCTTTGGCATATTAAAGAATCTGAGAAGTCCTGAGCCATCGACCCTTGGAGATTTGTTTAATGCAATGTTTCACAAACTATTTGATTATAGAATCCACTTTTCATTTAATGCCTAATGTCAAGCTGTGCTGTAGTCAGCTTCCAAGCCCAGAATCAACTCAGCTCCTCTCACTGCTTTGTGACGGGCAGGGTGGTCCACCTCGATGCCCCCCAGCCCCCACCCCCACTGCCTCAGCTTTCCTCTGTGCTGGAAATAGTGTGTGAATCAATGAAACAACTTGAAACAAGCTTTCCCAAACATCAGTAAAGATGGCTACCCTCTGTCCAAGACTCACATTCTGCAGTTTAGGAACCCAGGAAAAAGAGCACCTCTTTCCCAGTAATTCTAGAGAGAGTGCTGAGCTCACTGACAAACTTTGAGTTAGCCTTGGAAGCAATCACAGTGGGCAGGCAGAAAGAATCTTCTCCTTGGTCAAGCCCAGGTTACATGCATACTTCTGGAAGGGCTATCATATCAAAGCCACATGGACTGAAAACAGGAGAGATTAGTTCTTTGAATCAGTGATGTTACAGCATGTCAGTTTTGGCTTTAGTGAATGGGTTCCAGACAGGTTAAAAAACAACAGGGTGCTTGTGTCATTCCATCTCAAGATTCTGATTTCATATTCTCAGGTGTTGCTCAGAAATCTGTCCTTTTTGCAAGCACCAGATATGGGTGGTTCAAGTACCATATTTTGAGAAACCTGGGAAATAGGATAAAGATGCTTCTAGCAGTTCTCCATCTTTGCCATATCTCAAATTTACTGACCAAATCAACATTTGCAGGGGTGAGGCTGACAAAGTATATGTTGACGTTAATCCCCAGGTGTTTCTGATGTGCCCTAAAGCAGTGACCCTCAACCTTTACTGTGCCCAGGAATCACTTAGGGATTTTCTTAAGATGCAGATTTGGATCTGATACGTTTCTTAGTAGAGGGCCTGCAATTCTGCATTTCTAACAAGGTCTCAGGTGCCACTCCTGCTTGGCTCACTCCACTGTGGTCCAGGACCACACTTAAAGCAGCAAGACACTAAAGGCTGAGAACCACCTGTATATTTGGTTTGCAGATTTGAAAGCTGGGTCCTTCAGGGTCTACCAGCCTGCACAGAAAGCAGGAAAGGGTCTGCTCCCACTGCCTGGGTGATCTAAGGGCCTCTTTCCCCCTCCTGGGGCTTCATTTTCATTATCTATAAAATGATGCCAGACAGTAACACCTGCCTAACCCAACTCACCAGGTTCTGCTGAGAATTAAATGAGATCACAAACCTAGAAAGCATAGAGCGGAGCAGGAAGGAAAACACACACGAGTCAGAACCCGCTAGCTGGACACCTCGGCTGCCAACACAGAGAAAGAAATGCTGCTGTTTCATCACTGATTCAGATAATTCACAGAGGCGAGCTGCTGAGCATAAAGGTTAAACCCCAAATGATGCATTGAGGGGAGACATTTATAATCAAACCCTGTATCTTTCCCCAGATGAGGAAACTGAGGTGCCAAGTACAGGGCCCAAGTTCTCAGCCATCTTCTATCAAGCAGCTCATTCAAAAGTCCTATCTTATAAGCAAACTGAGGCATGATTGCTATCGAAGGAAAAGGACGAGAAGCTTCTCAGTTGTGAGGCATACAGCATCTTTGCAGCTGTCTGGCACGTGGTCATGCTTGATCCTCCCAACTAGTCCATGAGGTTTTGAGCACCCCCACCTCATTACAGAAGAAGCGTGGAAAGATCGGCCAAGTTACACCAAATTAAACAGCTAGCAAGTGGCTGGGAAAGAAGTCCAGCCCCTCCTGTCTTCTGGCACCTAACCTGGGGCTCTTTCCTCTGCATTGAATGAAAACCTATGGAGAGAGCAGAAATTGGTTTAATTTGGGGAGGTATTATCTCTATTGTTCTAATTATTCTCCCCGAATCCTTCAGCAGAGGATTTTAAAAGAATGTTTTTACTTGTGAGTGTAGTCTGATGCTTATTAGAATTTCTGAGCTTTTACATTGGAAGTTTGAACAGGCTTATCATGATACTTTTGAAATGTTGGGTGTAAATTTAAGTCTAAAAAATGTTATCAAACCAAGTGTGCTGACATATTTTTAGATAATGGTTGGAAGAGTTATGTAAGTGGATGCTTTCCAGAGAGACACCACTGAGGTTCACACGCTGCAGTTTTCTGATCTAAAAGAGGAAAGAGAACAAGTGAGGTCAGGAAGGTGCTGAGATTGGTGCAGAGATCGCAGGCAGAACTGCTTTGAAAAGACTCATGCTTGCTGTTCATCTGGAATATGTGATATGCCCTTTGGTTTTTACTTTTAGTCATATTATTTTGAATCAAGAGCTAGAGGAAGGTTTTAAGAGGCAAAAACTTCTGCCAGAACATAAAACACAGGATCAGGAAACCAGAGTTTGAGATGTCAGTGTATTCTCTGGGACTGATCATGGCCAAGGTCAATGTAGACTTTGAGTTGCCAAATGAATATAGGTTCCCTCCATTCCCGATTTCCTTGGCAGCAGTCACGGAGGCCTGGGAGTTACTGGCCAAACCACACTAAGTCCCTAGGCAGGCTGTTGGAAGTCCTCAGGCTGTGAATCTGTGGGGTGAGCCCCCAGGGCGTGATGGCCCCAGAGCTGTCATCCTCTCCACCCCTTCTATGACCATTACCACTGATATTTCACCCTGTTTCTGATTTGAAACTTCGGCCCAGAAGGACTGGCCATCATGAACACAGCTGAAGCCTTCCAAAACTCGCCCCAAGACTGAACCATCTCACCTGCCCCAGCCGGTCGCTTGAGTCCACTTCTGGTCAGTCAAACCTCTCCAGGTGCCACCATACTGCCACCTTCTGGCGTCTCAGATATGTTCACCGTCAGCAGACTGGCACCCGTCCTCCCCACTCTCTGGCTAGACTCTGTGGAGGGGTATAATACCAGCTCAGCTGCTCTAGCCCCTTGGGCTGTAGGTGCTGGTTATAGCCTACTGGTGGGTTCGCCCTTTCACTCACCCATTCTTCCAATAGCCACCTGGATGTTCCACTAGTCTCATGGTTAAAGTAGTGTAAATTAAGGCAATCAACAAGATTGGTAGCAGTTATGATAGTTGCCATTCATTGAGTGAAAGCTTTATAGTTAGACCTGGATGCTAGTCCCTGTATGGATACTTAGTAGCTGCATGACCTTAGACAAGAGGACCTATCAGATCCTCTTTTCTCAACTATAAAATAGGAGTCACAATAGTACCTACTTTATTCTGAAATTATTAATTGAGTGTCTACATGTGTGAGTGATAGTTTTAGTTTTAAGTAAGATAATGCATGCACAAGTGCTTTCCAAAGAACTTGGCACATAAGCATTCCATTAATGCTGGCTGGGACCGCCTGTAGTGGTAGTACGTACAGTTATTGACTAACCAGTAGCAGTATGTGCCAAGTACTCTTCCAGGGGCTTTACATGCATTATGTTATTAATAATTCTGGAAACTCACAAGGAAAGCAACATTATACTCATTTTGCAGATGAAGCTGAAACTGAGAACTTCTCTAAGACTTAAAGCCACACAGTTGGTAAGTAGGTAAATAGCCGGAATTTGCACTCTGGGGTTTGACTCCAAGTTTGAGCTCTTTCATCTTGAAGTTGTGGATGACAATGAAAGTCTTGAATGACAGCTCCTTATAACAACAGAAGGGTTGGTGGTCATGTCCTCTGTGATTAATTGACTACTGATGGAACAAATAGTGAGTGTTGCCAATAGTAAATACTTCTGAAGTGCAAAGGAAGAGGAAATTATATAGGCAGGCTTATTGACAAAATGATGCAAGAATTTTTCACAATATATAAGAATTCAAAGATTTATTTTTACTCCTAGCTTTATTTCACTCTCCTGCTTTTTTCTTGATTTATTACTGACTTCCCAGTATACCATACATTGCCAGCACAATCTTGCACTGTTACAACTTTTTGGTAAAATAATCCGGTAATATCTATTAGTACTACAATTGCACATACCTCCAAGCCAGCCCTTCTGCTTTTGAGATGCTATTTCTTCCAAAATACACATGACTATGTAAAGATGTATGCCCACAAACAGTTCTGCAGCATTGCTCACAGTGGCCCAACAAATCAGGGGCAAGACAAATGTCTCAGTGTCTGTCAGTGAGGGGATACTTGATAAATTGTGACTCATTATTTCTACAGACTATGATATGGCTATTTCAAAGGTTGAGTTAGATTTCTCTACAATGACGTGAGGGAAACTGTCTTAGAATCTTAACAGCTTAGGCTCTGGGAACCAGATCTGCTCCAGATAAAGCAATATAGAGAAAATGAAAAATTTATGTTTGCATCTGATTCAAAAAAGACATTTGCACAAGGACAGCACTGGGGTTACGCAGCTCATTAGCATCCGTGTGACATGAGTATAGGGGTTTTTGTAGATTATAAACTCCATATGACCTACCAGTATGGGGGCAAGAATGCTAGTAGGTATCTTGGGTATAATGAAGCATGTGCCCAGTTTGCTTATTTTCATAGTAGTTTTTTTTCTATTTATTTACTTATAATAAATTGAACATTTTTACTTGCTAATTATGAAAATAGAATGCATTTGAAGAAGGAGGGCTGGGTCAAGGCAGGAAAACACAGGCTTAAGAATTCAAAGATCTTTAGGACTGGATGAGAACTTAGAGATGATTTTACCAAAGGGGAGGTTTTGGTAAAGCTTTAACCTAACCATAACTGTATTTGTTCTGACAATAGTGTCCTAAGGTTTGTGAGTTGCTATTTTTGTTTTAATTTCTAAGCAGATTCTGAGGAGAACAAAAGGTGAGGAGAAAGAAAAGTGAGAAAATTTTCTTTGAGAGGAAATCAACTTCTATTATTCACCCCTCACTAGAGAATTTAACATATTTATGAATATGTGTGGGAAATGCTTGATTTTTAAGAGAGCATAAAGCTTTTTCCAAGGAAATAAAACATCAAATTCTCCACTACTTGGACTCTATACTAAGGGGAAAAAATATTACACGTTAAAAAAAGGTTTCATGCTCCAAAATGTTTATTACAACACCATTCCTACCAGTGAAGAACAACCCAATGTTCAGCCAATGAGAGGATATATAAGTAAATTTAGTAAACAACCAATATAGATAGTATTACCAAAATCATGAAATAAAATAAGCAAATGCTTCTGTTGAAGTGAGGAAAGGAACGGGACAGCATTGGGTGGATAGTATTTATTAAAGGGAGGATTCAGAGCAGGAATCTTTGTACTAGAGGAGGGAAAGGGATGAGTAGGTTATATAAAATGAATTAAATTGGTAAATGATCTCAAATAAACTAAGTTGGTAAATTCATTAAAAGGTGTGAACTTCAAGGGCCTTTATGGAGAGACAGACAGATCAAGGAGAGGTGAACAAACCTGGAAGAGGTGAACTTCTTTGATTGCAGGGGTGAGGAGGCCAAGACCCAAGTGGGAGCTGGCCAATGTTTAGGGGAATAAAGGATGAAAAGGAGCATTCTAGCCCACAGGGATTTTCCCTTTTACTTCTAAACTCTAGTAGTATTTCTGACCTTCACACATTCTCTCTGGGAAGACCCATCCCATCCCTTCATGAAGAGGGTCGGTCAGTGGACAGCAGGCTCCACATCTCACATGCTGGCCATACCACAGGTGCTCAGGAGATGGTGGTGGTTGGTCAGCTGCTTTGGGGATAACCCACCTGTCCGTCCTGAGCAAGCAATGGTGCATTTTGGCTCATAAACATTGATCATTGTTTGCTTTCCCACCAAGAAGCCTTCTGGTTCTTGGATTAAAGAGGAAGGATGTCAACATTGCCTGGGTTCAGGCAATTCTCAACATCATGACAATTTTATAACTGCAAAAAAATTTGTACATCAGTGCCAACTTGTGTGGGACATTTAGTGGTTCTTTTAATTAAAATTCAGACAGGAATTTTAGATTTGTTACTGAATAGCTGTTGATAATGCCAATGCACAGTTCATTCTGAATTGATCCTAACCTGGAGGAAATAACCATTTATAATCCACAAGTCACTTTCTTTCCCACTCTTCCCATCTCCATTCCACTTTTATTTCTCTGCTCTTATCACATTACTGGGGCCTTCTTGCCTCTTTATTAGAAAAAGGAAAAGAAGAAGAAAAAAAGCTTTGTTCACTAAATATTACATTATTAAGTATACTAAAATTCTGACAGGTTTATAAATATAAATTGCTATTTATCACATGAATTCAATTTGATGCAGCAAATATCTGAGGAGGGACAATGTGTGTGCCCTGCAGTGTACTAGGAACTGGGGGTACAAAGATCGTGCACAGTCTTCCCCAATAGGAGAAGTGTAAATAATCTATAGCATGGTGTGCAAAGTATAATAGAAGTGTGGGCACATTGTAGAGGAAGCGCACAAAAGGAAGTAGCAAGAGAAAAGCAGATAGGAAGGTCTTTGCGGAAGATGTAGCTGTTGAGCTGGGTTTTGAAGTATCGGTAAGAGTTTGAAAAGGTGGTCAAGTAGAAAAAGAAAGACATTCGAGGGAAAGGAATCAGCATTTGCCAGGGCACAGAGGTAAGAAACTGCATATTGTATCTGCCATTTAGTGACAATGGAGCGTGCTGAGTAGATGAAGGAGGGGTAGAAAGAAGAATGGATAGGTTTTTAGGGGTTTGACTGCTAGAACATGGTTTAATGTTATCATTTATTTACACTTGCTATGTATCAGACACTGTTTTAGGGGAACATAACATTTAGAACGCTGGACTGCAGAATTGAAATTTGGACTGACCTAAAAAATCTGGGATGCTTGATCAAGGAAAAAGAAATGGTAAAATGTCTTATTATAGAATCAGACTCAAACACTTTGAAATCCATATGTAAATCTTCTCATGCCCCATAAGGAGATTTTGGCTTGATTCTGGCTAGCATAGGGGAAAGGGATTGCTGAGAATGATTACTGTGCACTGAGCCTCTTCATACGTCATTTAACCCTTAACATCATTTCACACATGAGGCTTAGAGAGGTAAGACAAGTTGTCCAGAGCAGACAGCTGGCACTTACCCATCTCAAAATCTGAGGTTTGCCCATTCCACACCTTCCTAGAGAAGGGCCAGAGAGAGCTAGAAACCAGAGATTTCCCTCAAGCTACACCAACCTAGTATGGAGACAGGTAAGGACTTGTGTGGTGTTTTCTTGGACAACTCACTATGGAGCGTGGAGAAGAGAGGTGGGGGAAAAGGCCCTGCCCTTTGGGTACTTGGTATTGAAGACAGGCATCTGATGATGCTCATTAAAGATTTACTGAAACAGCGTGCTCTTGTTTTCTGGAGTTCCACCATAAAACGGGCCTTTAGGAGGGGACAATCTAAGACATAGACTATCTCTTTCCTCTTCCTCCCATCAACCAAGTCCTAATACATATGAGATAGATGACTGGAATTTAGCTGTCCCAGACAAATAGGGATGCACGGTCATCATGCCCTTGATAGTTACCACTTTGCAGGACTACAGCTCAAGAATGTTGAAATCCACATCCACAGGGGAGGTGTTTGCTTTTTCGTTCTTGGAGTTCCTTATACTGTACTTTGGTGGCAAAACAGCCCAGACATATGTAACACTTTATCCTCCCGAAGTCCCACCCCCCTCTCCATACCCTCCTTTCCACTCCAGGGCTCCTCTGGCGGCAGCTCTCACTCACCTCTCTAGTATTGGCTTATCTGCCCCTGTTACAAAGAAGAGGGAGCTAGTACGTTAACTCACACAAAGGCACTGGTGATCGGTGAGGACTTTATCTGGCATCCTTTTTGAAGGGATTTGATTTGCATATTTAAATAAAAGCCTTGACACAGTGGTGTTAATCCAAAGGAGTGGCTCTCCCCTGGTAAAATTTCTGATAATCTTTCTCAGGAGAAACAAGAACTATGATAACCGGTTTTCTGGGCTGTTCTCTTATGAGCCTGCCACAGTGCTAAGTGCCTGCATGTGTGACTGATTGTCACCAGAACCTGCCAGGGGGGCATGGTCATCCCATTCAGTAAAGGAAGCTACAATTCAGAGATGATGTTATTAAAGATAACTAAGGTCAAGGGTGATTAGGCAGCGCATGTGTCTGGCTTCCAAGCCCTAATCTTTTTCAGGTGCTCAGCTGGCCTCCCTGAACGGAGGTGATGGGTCTTCTGGTCCGCTGGTCTCTGTGGTGTCGGATGGTTTCCTCCACCTGCCACACATGGGCAGGTACAGCACACACCTGTCAATGAAGAGAGAAGAGGCAGGTCAGCAGCCTCCTGCCGAACAAGGACCCCAGAGCTTTGCCAGCAAGCCTGGCTCCTTCTGCGGTCTTCACTTTTCCCAGTTTGGAGGACTTTTCTGCTACTCAAGCAGGGCTTCTCACATAGAAGGATTTCCTCAAATGAAGAAGTCAAAAAGCTGGACCAGGCACCCAGGACTTACTGTGACATCTTTACGCTGACCTGTGCCCATAAACAATTTCACGGTGAGTGATCTTTTCAAATTACTTCCAAGCGTTCGTTTAAGAGAGTAGATAAAAAGAAAAGTTAGAAAGAGGTTTATGATTAGTACAAGGGAGCAACTGATACATATCAGGCCCAGAACTACCACACCTGTCAGTCGGTAGTAAAGTGACAAGAGTAGCTGAGGGGAATCCTTGCCCGTGGTTTATGGTCATGGACTTGGTTTGCTCTGATCAGTCAACTAGCATGAATTATTAGAAAAATGAAATGAAATGTTGGCTCAGGCTCAGAATTTCCAAATGCCCCTCTAGGATAAAAATGCCCCTTTCTGTGGCTGTTTAATTTTATAATATGCATAATGGTCTCAGTAAAGCATCTTTTCCTGAATTTGTCAGTTATAAACAAATGTCATGATTTGTTTTAATTTAGTGGCTAATGTTATCCATTTAAATATTATAGGTCCTTTTTTGTCCTTGCTAAACTTGCCCACAGATGGGAACTTTCTGGTGATAAATGCAGATACCTAAATACCACTTAGAAAATTGGAGGGAAAAAAGCACATTTACAATAAATATTGCAGCCAATTAAGCTTCATCATAGTATTTTCTCTGGTTTTCTAATGTTTGTTTACTGGATTTTGTGGGGAAATCGTTGCCGTTTCTGATACCCAGAATCATTAAACCTCTGTCCTCATGTTTTCTAGCACTGGAAAGTTGTGACAATGGGAAATAAATATTTTTTCTTTACGAGACCCCATCTCAGTGATGAGTCAGATGTTCGACAATCCAGACCCAAGTATGTAAATCTGTTTGTGCACATTCAAAGAAAGCTCTCATACATTTCCTAAAAACCCACACATTAATATTGCTTACTTTTCAGTGGGGGTAAATAGGGGTCTTAGAGACCTCCTCAGAACAGGCTGGAGTTAAATAATATTGCATATTTTTCATTTTACTGTGATGAATGCAAAGCTATTAAATAACCTTTTAAAGAGTTGGTGTAATTATCTGTAAACAGTAATGTTACAAAAAAAAAGGTCAAGTTGTCCTGCCATTAGATGTTTATGGATATAAACTGGATTTATGTTTCCATAAAACAGGCACCGACTAACTAGATTAATTCTCCACAAACTAAACCAACTGTAGTAATATTTAGACACAATAAAATGATACCAATTAAAACAATTTTATTTTTTGTGTCATATTGATTAATGGCGCACTCAAATTAACCAGAGACCTTAAACTCAGAATCGTTGGCAAAAGGCAGCCACATCTCAATATTATTACCAACAAGAAGAGCAGTTAAGTGAGATGGCTGTGCAATAGTATGAATATTTAATTAATAATTAGTCATGTAATTTCTCCTCAGGAATTATTATCCCTCAAACTGGTTTGTGAATTTAATTATTAGCAGCCTTTTTGTTTCCATGTCCCCTCATTACTGTCAGGATTGATGTAACATAAACTTCATTAAAAATTAAAGCAAGAGTCTTAATTACAAGGCTACCCTGACTGAAGTTAGAATTAGCCAAGTCAGTGATGCACAAATGAGTGCATTATTTAAGAAACATGCTGGAAGTAGTTATGCTAATGTAGAAGGTTCGCAGTAGCAGACCTTTCCACTCGCAGTTGCATATTCATTAAATGCACTATGCAAATTTAATGTAGCAGTCTTAGTAATGCGTTGTTAATTTATTCAGATTTATTGAGTACGACTTGTAAAAAAAAGTACAAATTTAATTACTCTATCTAGTAGGGATGATGTTAGGAGATAGCAGAGGTTTAAAATGTGTTGATCTGGATTACTGCAGTTTGATGGAAGACGTGGTATCAAAGGACACAATTTTGATAACTGGGCTTGAAAGAATATTTGATTTACTTATGGAATGATCTAAGAAATCACTAAAATTGCACATGCTCCTTCCCAGTAGGAAAGTAAAAAAGTCTCGGTTGTATTAACTTAAGAGCTAAAGCAGTGCTGAGTCCACAGCCTAATGGTCGTAATGACTCTACAGAGACCAGTAAAGGTTATAGATGAGATGTGCGTGAAGCAAACTGTCTTTGTGGAAAGTTCACCGGTGGTGGCCCGCGCCTGGCGGTGCGCTGGCGAGCGGGTGGAGGGCCCGGAAGGCTGGCTTCCTCTCCCTCGGAAACGCCTGGGCGCCTGCCCTGCTGTCTTTGAAGGCGGGTGGATACTTGGGCTCCATCTTCCCCAGAGAACAGACCCAGAGCCCAGTGTTGCAGTTGTGCCCTCTGAAAGAGATACACACACCAGGCCCGCAGCAGACACCCTGGCACAGCCACCCACCAGTGCACACACTGGAACTGTGCACCTGCGCTCATCTAAATATCTGCAGGGTAGGTGTCTCACCCCCATTTTACAGCTAAGAAAACCGAGGCGGCGATGGGAGCAGCAGCTAGTGCAGGTATGGGCTCTGATTCCAGTCTGGACCAGTGTTCTCCCAGCCCCCTCTCCCTCCCCGGTCGCCTGTCTTTGGCACTCCCCCCACAGCCCTCTATCGCTCCCCCTTTCCACCGTTTCAGCACCTCCTTCTCCTCCCCTCCCCTCTGTTCTCTCCTTGATTTTCCTCCCACTCTTCAGCTGTCCCTTAATATCTTCCTTTCACACCCTGCTTCAGTCATATGTACATACACAGAGGTTTGTAGATATAATTTAAAAACCGGAAATGGCTGACCTCTTTCTCTTAAACAAGTGCTACTAACAAATATATAGGTTCTGTTGGAATAAAACTGATGAAGTTCAACAAAGCAATCCATGAAAATCCCGTTGAGACCGTGGTGGGAACGGAAACCAAGAACCCTCACCGTCCAAGGCTCAGAGTCACGGCTAGCTGCCTGCTTGGCGTAGAAGTCCCCACCCACCTTTAAAAAGTTTTAACAGTTTCTTGGCCTTTATAATCACAAAAATGAGTCCAATCCATTTTTAACACTATTAATATTTATCTTGGTTTTGGGGGCTACTGCTTCAAATTGGTAAATCTCTTGGAGAAAAATCAATACACCCTTGACTGAGCTCCAGTAATGAACAAGCCAAATTATTACTAACCACGTTGAGTGCCTGGTACTTAGCAGCCATCTTTGGAGGCATTCCAAGCTCTCTGATCTATCCAAAGGTCTGACCTGTACATACTGATCTCCTTCGGGGAGAGAGAGAAGCTAAGCACTTCACCGTAAAGTAAGCATATGAATTCATCAAAGGCTAAAACTTGGTGCCTATATAAAAATCTTTCTGAATAATTAATTAATAAGGATCCGGAAAATTAGGTGGCAAAGCAGATGTTCAAGATCTCCTGTGTGATTCTTTTCATCGTATGTCCCACATTTGAAGGTCAATCAATCAGATGCTAGCCACCTCCTTCCTGGCTGCTGTCCATTGCTCCAGCTGATGCATGCCCTTCTGCCTTGGGTCTCACTTAACAGCATGTGATGGGGGAGGGTGGGTTTTTGCCGCTGGATTGCAAACTTCTGGGAATCAGGGACTGACCTTGCTCTTCTGTGGTTGGTGGCAGCGGTGTGCTGGCACATGTGTAAAAACAAGCTCCCTAAAAAAATTACTAAGTCCTGGTTTGTAGCATTTGCCTATTTCCTTGGTAGTTGCTCCCATCATGTCACTTTCAAGCTACCAACATGACTTCACTAAATGCGGAGTTAGGAAGAGAGAAGCAGTGGAGGAAAAATATACAGTATGTCCACCCCCCACACACACACGCAGATATGACAGGTGTAAATAGCCTCAAGGGCATAGAGAGCAGCAGAATGTCACAAAATAAATAGAAAGTGAGTTTTGCTTATTTATTAACTTTGCTTTTAATATAATTTACTTAATTGTACATTTATATATCTTTTAATAATGTGTGAGTCTAACAATCAGCTCCCAAAACTCCCCCAAATTCAGCATTTGGCTCCAGGTCATAGTGGGTAATG
Organism: Manis javanica; assembly: GCF_040802235.1. Classification (NCBI taxonomy): domain Eukaryota; kingdom Metazoa; phylum Chordata; class Mammalia; order Pholidota; family Manidae; genus Manis; species Manis javanica. The sequence continues at coordinate 109,298,480 of NC_133163.1, read as the reverse complement.
GGAAGAAAAAGGTTTGCTGTTGAAAACCCCACCACAACCAATAATAAAAAAAACCTGACTGGGTCTGTTTCACCGACCAAACAGTGCTTTATTATTTCTATTGGGGGAGGTAGCCTGATCCAAAAGTGATGTAAAGGGAACACACCTGTAATTTCACAGCATCTGCTAGGATTTTTGCTGCAAAATGCTGGCATCTTAGAGCAGATAGAAAAGATTTTTTAGTGATGGCAGAGACTCTTCTCTTGCCTGGATATATGAGATGAGAGAGGAGAGAAGCAATGACAAGCTATTCAGTATTCAGCCCAAAAGATATGTGGTTCTGACTCCACGTACACCAGATGCAATTCTAGGTGCAAGGAATACAAAGATAAATGTGACTGGAAGTCTGTAGGTCCAGGGTTCTGGGGTGGACTCCCTGCAGAAGGACCAGTTAGGTCAAGACAAAGGGGGGAGCTGGTCTGGGGACAGAGCCTGATCCTGAGTCTAATAGAATTTGGTCTGTTCACTGAACTGCAGAGAAGTGGCTGCGTGCAGTTGGCAAGTGGGGGAGGGGCGTGAAATGAAGCTGGTGGGTATCAGCAGGAGCCAAGTGACCCAGTGTCTCGGGGGTCTGAGATGAGGGCTGAAATGGAATTGGAGGCACTCTGAGGTTACCCTCACTGTGTGACCCTGGCTTGTTTGTCTCCCTTGCCATTAGGTAGTAAAGTCCTGAAGGGCAAGACCAGGTATCCAGAGGGCTAGTACAGGGTCAAGTCCATTGTCGGGACTAACACAAAAAATTTATGGAACTGAATGAATGCATATGTCCCCGCCCTCACCCGCTTATGGGTTTAGACCCAAGTTTTAAGAATGAGCTGCCTTAGAGGTGGTGCTTCTGAATGAGCCAGATGTAAGACCTGCTAGGGAGGCTCAGAGCCCAGGAATTCCCTGCTCTTGAGGACAAGGGGCCAGCCCAGCCACAGGTAGACACTCTGTCCCAGCTTTCTGCTTTTTAGGACCTCTGGGAACTCTTTAAGGTCAATGGATTTGACCTGAGTTCTCATAGGAACTGTGGTCACTATGACAGGCTAAGACAGGACCTGGGGCTGCAGAAGTGAGCCCTTTGCCCCCGGGGGATGTTGGGGGTCCATGCAGCTCAGAGCACTGCCTCTCCTGTACCCTAAGGTATGTGTGGTCTGATGTGAACCTAAAGACTCCCATGCCCTTCTCTATCAATTGCCTCTTCTACCTACTGCTGAAGGCTGAAACTGCCCCTTTGAGAATTCAGGATACTGAATCCTCTGGGATGTAAATTCCCTAGACTAGGAGAAAATAATAGAATGCTTCAATGGCTTGATCCCTGCATCGATGACAGGCCCTGTGGTGGGTGCTAGAATTATCTGCTTTATCTCAGCTACTCCCTGGAACAATGCCGTGAGAGATAACCACTATTCTTCCCATTTTACAGAGAACACAGGTATCAAAAGGTTAGATAATTTATCTGAGAATATATAGTTGGTAAATAATAAAGCAGCAACCAAATCAAGTGTTTTTGATATGACGCCCATATATTTAAAGCCACACCTGTCTGACATTGTGCTGCCACTTAGTTTGGGGGCTGGAGGGGGTAGCAAAAGTTCCATTTTATCCAGTATTCCCCTAAGGAAAAAAATCACATGGGGGTATTTGTTAATCACGGCGTTTTCTAGGCCAGTTCCGTGGGATTGAGAAATGCTTGAGTCTGGATTGGGTGCTGCAGTTCGTATATAACAAAGTGGTTGTTTTCAAGGAAGTTTGGGGAATACTAGTGAGCAGGCATGGCCTGTGTCAACTTTCCTCAAGCATATAAAGACATTGTCCCAAACACCTGTTCTCTCCACAGAGGAAGAGCTGGTTTTAATCCACCCAGAAATATTAATTCAAACATTAATTCAGGAAATCAGTTGGCCAACGTCATGTGCAATCAGAGAGAGATTGGGAGGGGACAGATGACTGGCGAGCTGGGTAGCAGCAGTGTGTGGAAGCAGATGCCCACAGAACAGCTAATACATTCATCTCAGACTAGTTCTTCGGCTTCCCTGAGCCTTGGTTTTCTAATCTGCAGAGATGTGAGACTGCTGTCCCCGTGGTAAAAGTGTGAAGATTAGGTGAGAGCTGGTCTGGAACAGCACAGTGGTGAGTGTGGACTCTGGCCCCACCCCGCCCAGATGCTTGTCCCAGCCGTGCCACTTACTCTCTCTGTGCCTTTGGGTGAGTTACTTAACTTCCCTCTGCCTCCATTTCCTCTTGAGTAGATGGGGAATAGAAATAGGACCTACTCATAGGCTTGTCATAAAGACTTACTGGAAAGTACTTAGCTCAGTGGTAGGTGAATAGTAGGTGTTCCAATAATACCTGCTAGATTATTATCAGACCACTCGGCACACGGTAGTCCTAATACGCATGACTTGCCCTTCAGATGGTGGAACTGGACCTACAACTCAGGTGTAGCACACGATCCTTCTACCCACTGACTCTAGTCAAAAGTGAAAAGTGCACATTGGTTTTTCAGTACTGATTTTAGAGAACAAAGCAGAGGCCACCCAAAGAGAGCTGTTTCAACTCTTGATTCATTTTGCCCTTGAGGCTTGGAAGTGGAAGACAAGATGGTGCAACGGAACGCCTGGCTGTCATCCCTGTTGAGCAAGTCATTTCTTCTCTCTGAGCTTAGTACCTTCATTTATAAAAGGTTCTTTCCAGCTCTGAAATCCTGTGATTCAATGTGAAATACTCCTTGAACCTAACCTTCGAATGTCAGTTGCTTTGCTGAAATTTAGGGACTGGGGAGAAATTATCAGGGAGAATGGTGTTACGACTTTCTCCTCACAAGTAACCTTTTTATTTAAGAACCCTCAGTCATATAGATTCTGAAATGTGCGTGGCTTTGCTTGTCCTCCTGAAATGAAGGTCTTAATCATAAATTCTAATTGGAATGGGATCCACCTCAATTTATTCTTAATGCCTGGGAAAAGCAGAACTGTTTCTAGGAATAAATTGAGATGGATTCTATTCCAATTAACAGTTTGACTCAGTTAAAGTGTTGTTAACCCACTGTTGTCTTCTGATAACCGTCCAGTTCACGGATGACAAGTTGGTGGCCTCCCCAGAACTAGCGAGGAGACGGCAGCCACCTAAATATAATCGCTTTGAGCGGCCTGGACTCAACTCTCTCCTTTCCACCCCACTTCTTGAATCTTAGTGATTTAAAGGGCATTATCAATTAGCATGCTTTGAGCTGTAATTGAATGGGGTACTATCTCTAAACTGGAATTAGGATGTTCTCATCTTTTTTAGGTCAGATTCTGTATCAGTCAGGGTTCTCCAGAGAAACAGAATGGGTAAGATGTATGTGTACATAGAGATTTATTTTAAGGAATTGGCTCATGAGATTGTAGGGGCTGGCAAGTCTGAATTGTGTAGCATAGGCCAGCAGACTGGGAACTCAGACAGGACTTTTTTGCTGCAGGTGTGAGGCAGAGCTCCTTCTTCTCCAGGCAGCCTCGGGGTTTGCTCCGTAGGTCCCCACTTGATTGCATGGAGCCCACCCACTTTATGGATGGTGATCTCCTTAAAGTCAATTGATTGTAAATGTTAATGCCAACGACAGAGTACCTTCACGGCCATGCCTAGACTAGGGTTCGACTGAACAACTGGCACCGGGAGCCTCCCTCAGTGGACACATAAATATTAACCATCGTAGATTCCCTGAATTATATTCCCAGTCCCCAGGAGGAAAATCCCTAAACTGGAGACTAGGTATGAAGAAAGGCAGCAATCATGAGGCACGGTGACTCTGAGGGTCACCCATGCCCCCTGGCATAAAGGCTCAGAATTTATGTTAGATGCCCCTCCCACACCACATCCTTCACTTCATGTCTCCAAGTATATTTTTCCCAAGGCAGGAGTCAAGACGCTTTGTTGGTGTCGTGCCGGACGTTTCAGTCCTGGGCAGGTTCACTCTGGGTTCACCAAGTCCAAATCACAACAATGGAACATTGAGGGTAAAAGGGTTCGCACCAGACTTTAGTCTCGGGGTGGCAGGTGGAGCGCTAGAATCCCGTCCGCCTCCAGGGAAGTCTGCCTGCGGCAAGCCGGTCTCTGCCCCCAGGGCTCTCTGCCCCCGCAGCCGACTCAGTCTCTGTCCTTGGCGCTGCCACCACTCCAACCTCTGCTCTCCTGCAGCAGCGCAGCCCAGAGCCCTGGGTGGAGCTCTTTATATGGGGTCAGTAATAGCGTCCTGCCCACACATGTGCATTGAGCAAGGGGTCCAGAGTCAGGTGAGAATCTGGACCATAGGAACTTTTATTTTCTCTACCACTGGGCAAAGGCAGGGCTGTTTCTCTTTGGTGGTCCCTTTTTGTCAGGTTCATAGTAATTCCTAAGCCTGCAGGTGTCAAAGGAAGGGAGTATAGACACGAGCTACAGATTTCTGTAAGCCACTAGGTAAATATTCATGATTGAACACCCAACCTGGCGGGCATACTCAGGAGATATTGACCAAAATAGAGCCTCAGAATTTCTTTTTCCACTGGGCAAACAGGAAAATGAGAAGATGCAAAATTGATGTGTGTGGAAAGTAGAGTGATTGGGCATTTACATCTGTTTAATTAAGGAACTCGTTGTAACCTCTATTTACTTCTGTTTAATTAAGGGATTGCTCATTTCGGAGAAGGTATCATGCTGGGCCTTCTACTACTTTTGTGATTCAAAGCTCAATGAAGGAAGTATGGGAAATAGTTTGCTGATCTTAGCTCAGTCCCTAATGGAGAGAGCTTCATATTACAAAGCCAATAAACTATGCTGGCAGACTGGCAGAAAGAGTCAAGGGCCATATCAAGAAAATGATCTCTTCAAGACACAGGAGGTCATTTGTGAGGATATATGTTATTCTAGAATAATTCTAATCAAAAGTTAGAACCACAATAGATGCCTTGTGGAATAACCAGCCGCATTTGCGTAGGAAATGAAAGAGCCAAGGAAAATTATTAGAGATTTATAGGCTCCTAATTTATAGGAAATTTACGTAGCATGTTAACCAGACAATTGGCCCTGTCTGAGCAGAAACAGAAAGGGTAAAAGGCAAGACAGAAAGTCAGGGGATATGTTTTTCAATATACCTGATAGTTTCCATCTTACTGAGGTATTGATTACATTTTTTTTTCCTTGAAGGGAGCATTTCAGAACTAAGGTGACTCATTATTACATCTGACACTTTATTATCCTTTTTGACATTGCCCTAAGAAAGGGCCTGAATAACGCTATTCTTTTAATTCTGTGAGTCATGTTTAGGCAGAAAAGGAGAATGGAAGAAGAGCTATTTGAGAAAGGAGGAGGGGAAGAGATGGTGAGTAATTCTAGAGAGAGGGGAGAGGAAAGTTTGGGATCTCCATCCAGATGATTGGTGGCCCCTGGTTATCCAGCTGGAGCCCCTGTCTCTCCTGAAGATCAGCTTTAATGTCTACCAAGTATTAGCTGGCTAGTGAGATGAAGTAATCAGCTGGGTGCCAGTCTCCTCCGCCTTCTCCCTCCACTACCTTAATAGTGGTCTTCTGGAAGCAACAGTCTCTACCCTTGTTTAAGTCAAAGCAGAGATACCAGGAGGTGAAAAACTGCCTTGATTCCTGGTTCTTTTTGCACACGTGTAGATTGTAACTCCTCAGGAGCAGGGACCACACCTTATACCTACGTGAAAACCCCCCTAGCACCTCGCCATTGCTTCGCACATTGTGAGGGCTGAATTAATACAAAAAGGACAGTAAGGGTTTTGCTCCTGTAAGTTGACTTGTTTTTTTATTAAACTCACTGTACATTCTTCTTGCATTTTCTGGAATTCCCTCCTATCCCCTCTTTTCCATGTATCTAAGCCTCAGCCATTTGCCACAGCCCAGAACAAGTCCCTCCAATTCCACTAGTCTTTCAGATTTACCTGGCCTCCTGCCCTCTAAGATCTACATACCTTAATGACTGAGTCCTGATTGTTAAGGAACATTTCATGTTGATTAGTTGTCTTTTTTCCAGTTTTATTCAGAAATAATTGACATGTATCACTGTATAAGTTTAAGGGGTGCAGCATGCTGGTTTGATTTGTATGTATTGTGAAATGATTACAGTATATTAGGCTAATGTCCATCCTCTCATATAGACATAGCAAAAAGGAAAGAAAGAAGAAAAAAAGGAAAAGATTTTTTCCTTGTGACAAGAATACATAGGATTTACTTTCTTAACAACTTTCCTGTATACCATACATCAGGGTTAGCTATAGTCCTCATGTTGTGCATTCCATCCCTGGTATTTATTTATCTTACAACTGGAAGTTTGTACCTTTGGATCAGCTTTCTCCCATCTTCCCTCCCACGCTCCACCTCTAGTAACAAGTCTCATCTCTTTTTCTATGAATTTGGCTCTAGTTTTTGTTTTTGTTTTTAGATACCACATTTTAGTGAAATGATATAGTATTTGTCTTTCTCTGTCTGACTTATTTCATTCATTATAATGCCTTCAATGTCCCTCTGTATTGTTGCCAATGGTATGATTTCCTTGTTTTTTAATGGCTGAATAATATTCCAGTGGGGTCTGTGTGTGTCTATATATACATACACAATTTCTTTATTCATCTTCCAGTGGACACTTTGGTTGGTTGTTTCCATGCCTTGGCTTTTGTAAATAATGCTGCAGTGAACATGGGGGTGAAGATATCATTTCAAGTTGTGTTTTCATTTCCTTTGGCTCTATTTCCAGAAGTAGAATTGCTAGATAATATGGTAGTTCTATTTTCAATTTTTTGAAGATCCTCCATACTGTTTTCCATTGTGGCTGCACCAATTTACAATCCCACCAACAGTTCACAAGGGTTCACTTTTCTACAGATTCACACCATCATTTATTATGTCTTGTCTATTTGATGATGGCCATTCCAATGATATGATATCTCATTGTGGTTTTAATTTGCATTTCCAAATGACTTGTGATGTTGAGCATCTTTTCATGTACCTGTTTGCTTTCATATATCTTCTTTGGAGAAATGTCTATTCAGGTTCTTTGCCCATTTTTAAATTGGGTTATTTATTTTTTTGCTATTGGGTTGCATGTGTTCTTTATATATTTGGATATTAACCCCTTGTCAGATATATGGCTTGCAAATATTTTCCCCATTCTGTACATTGTCTTTTCACTTTGTTGATGATTTCTTTTGCTGTGCAGAGGCTTTTTAGTTTGATGTAGCTCTACTTGTTTGTTTTGGGCTTTAGGGGTCATATCTAAAAAATTACCAAGACCCATGTCAAGGAGCTTTATTCTTGTGTTTTCTTGTGGGGACTTCATGGTTTCAGCTTACATTAAGTCTTTAATACATTCTGAGTTATTTTTTGTGCTGTAAGATATGGGTCCAGTTTCATTCTTTTACATGTGAGTATCCAATTAGCCCAGCACCATTTATTGAAGAGACTGTCTTTTCCTCATTGAGTGTTCTTGGCTCCCTTGTCAAGTACTAATTGACCATATATGCTTCTATTGGTCTCAATTCTATTACATTGGTCTATTTGTCTGGTTTTATACCAATACTGTACTGTTTTGATGACAGTAGCTTTATAGTAACACTTGAAATCAGGAAGTTTTATACCCTCTGGTTTATTCTTCTTTCTCAGAATTTCTTTGGCTATTCAGGGTCTTTTGTGACTCCATATAAATTTCAGTAGCATTTTTTTCTACTTCTGTAAAAATGCTATGGGAATATTGATAGGGATTGCACTGAATCTAAAGATGGCTTTTAGCAGTAAGAATAATTTAACAATATTAATTCTTCCAATGTACAAACATGGGATCCTTTCCATTGATTTGTGTCTTCTTTGATTTCTTTCATCAGTGTCTTATAATTTTCAGAGTGGAGATCTTTCACCTCCTTAGTTAAATTTATTTCTAAGTATATTATTGTTTTTGATGCTATTGTAAATGGGATCAATTTATTTATTTTTAAGAAAATTCATTGTTAGCATACAGAAATGCTACTGATTTTTTGTATGTTAATTTCATATCCTACAACATTACTGAATCGATCAATAAGATCTAACACTTTTTGGGTGGAGTCTAAGATTTTCAATATATAAAATCATACCATCTGCCAACAGAGACATTTCACTACTTCATTTCCAATTCTGATCCTGTTTATTTCCTTTTCTTGCCTGAGTGATTTAGCTAGGACTCCCATTACTATGTTGAATAGAAGTGGCAAGAGTTGGCACCCTTATTTTGTTCCTGATCTTAGAGGAAAAGATTTTAACCTCTTACAGCTGAGTATGATATTAGCTGTCAGCTTGTCATATATAGCTTTTATTGTGTTGAGATATGTTCCTTCTATGACTAATTTGTTAAGACTTTTTATCATGAATGGATGTTGAATTTGTCAAATGCTTTTTTTTTTTACATCTATTGAGATAATTATATGATTCTTTTCTTTCATTCTGTAAATGCAATATATCACACTGGTTGATTTGTGTATGTTAAATAATCTTTCCATGCCCAGGGTAAATCCCACTTGATCTTGTGAATGATCCTTTTAATGTGATTTTGAATTCAGTTTGCTAGTATTTTATTGGGAATTTTTGCATCTATGTTCATAATACATATTGGCCTGTAGTTTACTAATAGTGTCCTTTTCTGGTTTTGGTATCAGTATAATGCTGGCCCAGTAAAAAGAGTTTGGGAGTAGTCCCTCCTCTTCTATTTTTTGGAAGTGTTTGGGAAGGATTAGTATTAATTCTTCCTTAAATGTTTGGTAAAGTTCACCAGTGAAACCATCTGGTCTTGGACTTTTCTTCATTGGGAGATTTTTTATTACTGATTCAATTCCCTTACTAGTAATAGGTCTAATCAGATTTTCTATTTCTTCCTGATTCAGTCTTGGTAAGTTGTATGTTTCTAAGAATTTTTCCTTTTCTTCTATGTTGTCCAGTTTGTTGGTGTATAGTTGTTCATAGCAGCTTCTTATGATTTTTGAATTTTGTAGTATCAGTTGTAATGTCTCCTTTTCCATTTACAATTTTGTCAATTTAGATACCTTCTCTTTTTTTCTTGGTTAGTCTGGCTAAGGGTTTGTCAAGTTTGTTTATCTTTTCAAAGTGCTGACTCTTAGTCTGGTTAATCTTTTCTATTGTTTTCCTGTTCTCTATTTCTGTTCAAATCATTACTTCCTTTCTTCTACTAACTTTGGACTTAGTTTGTGCTTCTTTTTCTAGTGCTTTGAGGTGCCTCAAATTTCAGTTATTTGAGATGTTTCTCAAGATATAAAGTTAGGTTATTTATTTGGGATCTTTCTCTTCTTAATGTAGGTATTTACTGCTATGAATATCCCTCTGAGGACTACTTTTCCTGCATCCCATAGTTCTAATATATTATATTTCCATTTTCATTTGTTTCAAGAAACATTAATTTCTCCTTTGAATTCTTTGATCTATTAGTTGTTTAGGAGAGTGTTAATTTCCATGTGTTTATGAGTTTTCTAGTTTTCTTCTTGTGTTGATTTCTAGTTTCATGCCATGTGGTAAGAGAAGATGTACTTGGTATGATTTCAGCTTCCTTAAATTTTTTGTCAAGGTTTGTTTTGTGCCCTAACATATGATCTGTCCTAGAAAATATTCCATGATACTTGAGAAGAATGAGCATTTTTCTGTTGCTGGATAGAGTATTCTGTATATGTCTGCTAGGCCCATTTGGTCTGTAGGGTTGTTCAAATCCACTGTTCTCTTACTAATTTTTCTGTCTGGATGGTCTATCCATTGTTGAGAGTGAGGTGTTAAAGTCTCCAACTATTATAGTATTATTGTTTATTTCTCCTTTTAGTTCTATAGTTTTTGCTTTATATATTTAGGTGTGCCAATGTTGGGCACATAAATATTTACTATTGTTGTATCTTCTTGATGTAGTGACCCTTTAATCATTATTTAATGACTTTCCTTGCCTCTTTTTGACATTTTAAACTATTTTGTCTGATATAAGTAACCCTGTTTTCCTATTTTGTTTTGTTGTTGTTATTGTTTTGTTTTGTTTTGCTTTGGTTATTTGTTTGCAATGTCTTTTTCCCTTCCTTTACTTGCAGTGTATGTGTGTCTTTAAGGCTAAAGTGAAACTTACAGGCAGCATATTGTTGGATTTTTTAAAAATCCATTCAGCCATTTTATGTCTTGTAATTGGAGAATTTAACCTATTTACATTTAATGGATTTGGATACTTTTTCTTTTTTTAATTGATAGGTAAAGACTCACTATTGCCATTTTGTCAATTGTTTTGTAGATCTGTTGTTCCTTGTTTCTTATCCTGCTGTCTTCTTTTAGGTGTGTTGATGTCTTTTTGGCATCCGTACGTTATCATGTTCTTTTGTGTAAGTACTATAGGATTTTTCCTTGTAGGTACCATGAAGCTTACATAAAATATCTTAAACTTATAACAACCTATTTTTAAACTGATAACTTTAATAGAAGTCATATATTTTACACTTTTGCTCCTACTCCCCTCACATTTCAGGCTATTATTAATACAATTTTCATGTCTTCTGTTTGGTATAGCTAATAAAAGATTAATGTAATGGTTATTATTTTTCTGTTATCATTAATGTACAATTACATGAGCAACATTATGGTTACTAGACTCCCCCCGTTATCAAGTCTCCACCACATACCCTGTTACCCTGTAATTATGGTTATTTTTACTAATTTTTTTTACTTTTAAACTAGAGCTGTAAGTGAATTGTGCACTGATATTACCATATTACAGAATATAACTATTCCTATATATTTACCATTACCAATGAGAGTAGTGCTACCTATTTATGTTTTTGTGATGTTCATTAACATTCTTTTACTTCTACTCAAAAGAACTCCTTTTAGCATTACTTCTTGTTAGACAAGTCTGTCTGATGGCAATGAACTCCTTCTGCTTCTGTTTGTTTGGGAAAGTCTTTATCCCTCATTCATTTCTGAAGGACAACTTTACCAGGTATAGATTTCTTAGTCGAGTTATTTTCTTTCAGTATTTGGAATACATCATCCCATTTCTCCTGGCATGCCAAAGTTTCTGTTGAGAAATCTGCTGACGGTCTTATGGGGGTTCCCTAATACGGGACTTCTCTCTTCTCTTGCTTCTCTTGAAATTCTTTCTTTGTCTTGGACTTTTGACAATTTAATTATAATGTGTCTCAGTGTAGTCCTCATCTAGTCCAACCTATTTGGGGTCCTTTGGGTCTTGTGATGTCCATTTCTCTCCTCAAGCTCAGGAAGTTTTAAGCCATTATGGCTTTAAATACACTGTCTGTCCCTTTCTCTTTCTCTTCTTCTGGAATTCCCATAATGTGAACATTTTTTCTTTTCATTGTGTCCCCCAATTCCTGTAGGCTTTCTTTACTTTTTTCATTCTTTCTTTTTGCTACTCTGAGTAATTTCTAATGTTCTCTACTCCAGGTCATTGATTCTTCTGCATGGTCAAATCTACTTTTGAAACTCTATTGAATTCTTCAGTTCTGTTATTATATTTTTAAATCTAGGATTTCTGTTTGTTTTTGATGGTTGCTATTTCCTTGTTTAACCTCTGTTGTCTTAAATTCATTTAGTTGTCTGTTTTCTTGTAATTCACTAAACTTCCTTGAGATAATTACTCTGAATTCTTTGACTGACAGTTCATAGGGCTCCATTTCTTTAAGGTTAGTTGTTGGACCTTTATTAGTTCTTTTAGTGGTGTCATATTTACTTCATTTTTTTCATGGTCTTTGATCTCTCATGTTGGCATTTATGCATTTGAGTAATCAGGCTCCTCTTCCAGATTTCACAAGTTTGCTTTGGTAGAGAATGTTCTTTACCCCTCAGCTAAGTTTGGGTTTCTGGGTGTGTCTGCTGGCAATACCCTTGAGCTGGTGGGACTTGATATTATGGTGGTATGTATTTTGGGCAAGGCAACTGGTTGAACTCTGAGGATAGGGATGGGGGGTAGTGTGCCTGGGGATAGGGATGGGGGGTAGTTGGCTAGAACTGCCGGCTTGGTTCCTTACCCAAGTGAGGCTGTAGGTTGGGCTCTGTGGTTGCCTGGATTCTCTGGTCAAACTTGGTCTGGTCAGGACTAGGTACTGTGTTCAGCAGTAGATGGGGCTATGAATCAACTTCCTTGCTCTGGCAGGGCAACGGTATGGGACCAAGGGCCTATACAGTTTATTGTTTGAGGACCTAAATCAGGCCAGAGTATGCAACGAATACCCTGATTAGGTGAGACTACTGGTTTTTCTCTGCAGGTGGGGGAAGCCATGGGCTGTTACGGCTTCTCATGTGCTCTGGTTAGATCCCCTGGTAGAACAGGCTGAAGCCCGTTTTCAGCAATGAGTGAGGCTACAAATTAGATTCCCTGCTTGGGTACAATGGTAAAAGCAGCCCTAAAGGAGTAAAGATCGTTGTTTCTTATCTTAAGTGGACCCTCACCCCAAGTTCCTTGGCCAAACAAGACCATTGGCTTTCCTTTGCCCATTATCAGCACTTCCTGCTCTGCTCTAGGCTTGAGCATTGTTAGGCCACATGGCTTCCAGGAGTTGTTGCCAGTCCTTCTGGTCAGATGGGCCCAGAAGACACTTTCCACAGCCCCACGCTTTGTCTCAGCTCCCTTGCCTGGTGGGGCTGGGTGGGTGGGTGGGAGTTGTGGGGGGGTGCTGCTCTAGGCAATTTCAATTACTTTCAATTTCTCAAACAGCCTTTCTGGTTAAGAGGGGCAGGGAGCTACCCTTGGCCTTGGCTATGAATTACTCTCCCTGCTTGTGAGTAGTATGGGTACTCTCTACACCTGGTACTGGCTTTGGTGTGGGGACAATCAGCTCTGTCTGCCCACCTTTTGGCTGGAGCACCACTGGGCCACCAACTTCTAGGAGTTTCACCAGCCCTTCTCATCAAATGGGTTCTGGAGGACATTCTCCATATCAGATGGGATCCTTGCCTGGGCATAGGAAAACCAGTCTAGAGCTGGCAAAACTTCTCATTTTAGGATCCAAATCAGGCAGATCTGTACCTACTCAGTTCTCTGATCAGAGTGGACCCCAACTTAGGTCTGAAGATGAGCACACCCACCTGTTGGGATTACCACGTGGGCATTGCAGGTATGAAATCAGACTGCCATGATTCATGTGCTGGTGTTTCAAGCCCCTTCCTTCTTTTCTGTTGCAGTCAAATTCCATGGCTGGGCCCTGCATATTCCCTTACAACCCCGTGGGGCAAGATCAGAGTAGGGGCTCCCTCAAAGTGACCTGTAATACCAGGGGTGCTAGCTGTCCCACCAGGTTCTCTTTTCCCACTGGAAGAACCAGAAGCTTGGAGGAGAACTTGCTGTTTGGTGCTGTACTGGCCTGGAGAAGGGACAACACAGTCAACGTGTGCCCACTCCTTTCATCCTTCCAATGCAGGCTGTCTTGGTCTCTCTGGTGCAAGGGGCCTGCTTCAGCCTCACCCCCATGTTCTAAGATTCTCTCTCAGAGATGCCTTATTCTTGAATAGATGTTGTTCTTGTAAGGGGGAGTAAAGTCAGGAACAACCTATTTTGCCATATTGGTGATATCACTCTCCTATTTTGTTTTTGTTTTTTAAATATATGTCCTGGCTCCTCAACTAGATACTGACTGTGTGACCAGTCTCTGGATGCTCCGCTCTCTGCAGTCCAGCAAATGTACAACCCCTATGACATGATGCCTTGTACATAGTGGGCTCTCAGCTGGTGTCTGTGGTTGGTAATGGTTTTGATGGCTGACAGGCTACACCATAAGCTCCTCAAGGAAAAGGGCCAAGGCTGTCTTGTTCAATATTAGTTTCCTAGTATCTATGAAGGGAGCGGTTCAAAGAATATTTGCTAAATGAATAGTTGAATACATTTATGACTGGGATGCAATGCCTCGCTGCTAAATCTAAAATCATACTATGAATGCCCATCTCAGTTACGGACCATCTAAGCACTTGAGGAAATGCTTTCTCTTCTCTTGAAAAGGGATTGCATTTAAACTAATATAAAATGTCTCAAGACTTCTGACTAAAGAAGGAATTCCAGAAACACTTTTTGAGTACCTACCTACACATTTTTAGGTAGATATGGCCGAAATGAAGAGGTGCTAAGACTCAGTCCCTACCCTAGAACTGAAAGTTTAGTTGCAGAGTTTTCATCAAGAAAGCAAGCAGATGTTACAAGGCAGAAGGGAATGTGTCATAAGGAACAAGCAAAGAACTGAAGGGGAATAAAGCACATGAGGTTGGAAGGATAAGGAAAGACTTGATGGACATGATAACTATTAAGAAGGAAAGAGTTGAAATACACAGAAATAATGGAGAAAGGCATTCCAGATGAAGGGGAAAAAATAGTATGTACACAGGTGTGAGGGTATGAAGTGTATGGTGTGTTTAGAAAATAGCAAGTGGCTCAGGGAGTATTTATTTCCAAGTGCAATCAAGGATCACATCATGAAATTAATGATTTGGTTCTACCATTTAATCAGGATCATACATATGTTTTGTTACTCTTCTTTGGTTGTAAAACTCATATAAAGTTCAATTTAAAGCCATTGGGCCAAACCTTGGTCTTACATAATTTCAGACCATCTCACATGGGAAAACAGGATCATAAAATCCCTCAAAATAAAATTAGCGTTACTACAAATTTTTAAGGGAAATAAATAAATGACACAATTTGGAGAATGTGAGTGGAAAAACTCTCATGAAATTCATCTAACAACAAAATTACAACAGCAAAATGTCTGAGAATGATTGATCTAATTTGGATTATTTGAAAATAACTGATTTTGTTTCTAAGCCGATATAAAAGGCTTTGGATGGCTTACAACTTGTGAAGTTGGGTAAAAAAGAGCTGTTTCTCCAAATAAGCAGGATGTTATGCATTATCTTTACTCAGGCTGCTCCCTCTGCCTGCAGTGTCCTTACAGTTCCCTGCTTTCTTCCATAATGAAAGTCTGCTCATCTTAATGTCCCGCTCAAGGGTGACCACCTATGAGAAGACTTCCCAGGTTGTCTCTTCTCTCCCATGCCCCTTGTCCCACAGCATTTGGTTTGAAGTGCTAGAACATAGTATATTTCTATTAGTTGTTGTTCCAAGCTAGACTGATCATGAATTATTTAAAGACAAGGACAAGATCTTACTCATGTCCTTTGTTGTGGCTCACACCTGACATGCAGCAAGTTGCCCATAAATAGTTGCTGAATTAAATGAGGGCCTGTTCCCAGGTCTGACACAGGCCCTGCACCCAAGGGAGTGGAGCCAGTCAGCTGAGGGGCGGGGTGACCCTGATGGCAGCCCCCTCCATGTAATTATCCCCTTACAGCGAACAATGGGGCTTCAGTTCTGCGTCTGATTCTTTGATGAAGATGAAATTCTTTCATCAGGTTTGGTTGCTCGTCTCATCATCTTCCCGCATCACACCCTTCCTGACGAGCTCATTAGCTGGAAGACAAATTGATGACCTCGTTAGTTCTGCACATTGGTTCACTTAGAACAAATTGGAGCTTTAGAATGTTGATCAACTCTGACCCATGGTGGGACCAGGGCTCACTCTCAGGACTGGTTGGCTACCCTGTGCCCTTGGTGCCTTTGTGTGACAGCTTGCCCAGGAAGTTTCTGCTTGAAATAGTACGTGTAAATATAAATAAATACAGAAATGTATATAAAAATAGTGCATTTTCCAACGTGAATATCCCTCTTAGGTTTCTCCTCACCCCCTCAGTGAGGAGCACGCCACTCCCTCATAGGGCCAAGGGGAGGCTCACCTTCTCTCCACCCCCTGCCTCAAATGTTTTCTCTCTGCCACCCACGGAAATCTTACCATCTTCCAAGGCCTAATTTACTTCCCAGACCCACTCCCATGCAGGAAACGTTCACAGGGTCATAACTCAGGTGGATTTGGAAGCAGAGCATGTTGGAATCTCAACCAAAGGACCAGGAGAGGAGGCATAGATGAGACACATGGGCAAGGCCTGGAGAAAGGCACATGGTAGCAGGGAGGCTTAGCCAAGGATCCAAGACACTGCGTCTGCAGAGGGGAAGCTGTGGCCGGTCCTCGCACTGTCCACAGGACCCTTTTCGACGAGCAGAGCATGGCGGCCCGAGTAGCCTGGGTGGTGGGTGACCCTGAGGGGCAGGGGCCAAGGTTGTGGTCCTGGGTGATGCTCTGTTCCCTCTTCTCAAATGTGCTTCTTTCTCCCCCTCTGACTTCATCCTATTTTCCTGACAAACTTCTATTCAGCTTTTTCTAGAAAGTCTTTCCTGTCATCCTCTCCAATATTGTTGGTCACTGCCACCCCTGTATTAGCTTCTGGAGATCTTGACCACATTTTTAGAGCTGCGTTTGTCACACAGCATTGTGATCATTCATTAGAAGATAGGTTTCCTCTGCTTTCCACAGAGCACTTGAGAGTGCAGATTTTTTTTTCTCCTCTGTATTCTCAGTGCCAAGCAGGGGCCTGCCATCTAGCAGCAATTCAATAATTAATTGTTAAATAAAAGAATGAATGAATGAATGATAGGACACCAGCTTTTGCATCTGGGCTGTATGGCCACAGAAGAGGGGATGAGCTTGTGTCCAAGGGAGCCTCAAGGCTCCTGCTGAAGTTCAATGCCCAGCTGTGGTAACACTGGCAGTATATGATGTAATGTAGGGAGACTGAGATAAAAGTTCAGTCTGGTGGCCTGGACCAGCACTCTCTTAGAAAAATGTTGACTTGGGTTAAACAGTTTTGACAGATGATAACATTACTGACACTGGTTTAGCCAATTCTCTACACTGGGTAACTGTGTTTACACTGGCTAAGCTCTTCAACAGTCCATTCTTTTTCATGCTTTCCAATTTAAAAAATGGAAATAAAAAGTCCTTCACCTGCTGCAGCACACAGACACACAGCTCATTGCTGGGCTAAACCCAGACATCTGGGACATTGCAGGCCAGTCGGGGCCAGAGCCCTAAGGCTATGCTTGTTGGGGAGAGGATGTCAGGCAGAGATCATTTGTTCATAGGAAACAAAAACCCATGCATATTAATGCAAATAAAACAGTGCGGGAAGGTCTACTGGACAGTCACTGGGACAGCTCTGGGGGACACACCCGTTGAAGTGGTGCATCTCCCTTCTGGAGCTCGCTATTCACATGCCACTCTTGCACATGGCTGCTGCTTTCTGACCCTCTTTCAGTGTCCCAGTTCTGAACTCCTGGACAGAGGCTGTGTCTGCATATTGGCTCATCTTGGTTTGAGAATCTATCCTGGACCCAGGAGCAGAGCCTCAAAGTAGAGAGTTGTCTCTTCCACCAGTCTTCTTCAGTAAAGACTAACCTGGCAGGGAAACTGGAAACTTCTCTGCTTGCAAGGGAAGCTCGTTTAGAAGCCGTAACTGAGAAGTGAGTTAGAAGAAAGGATCCGGACCAAGAGGAAGCAAACCAACACCACCTAGGAGGACAAGGGCTTGGCAAAATCTAGGATAAGTCAACAGGATGGTAACCAGTTACACAACAGGACGCAGGACTGGCTTCTGTCTGCAGAGCACATTCCTACACCTTGGCTGCCCAGTGAGTTCCCCAAGGTCAGAACCGAGTCATATTCAAATCTGTATTCCTTCATGTGTCCCTCACCGGGACACATGCTAGTACAAAGCGAGTATCTGGCAAATGCCTGGCGAACAAAAACACTCAGTCCTCTGGTAATCCTGTGAGGCAGACATGGCATGAAAGTCATTACCCTTGATGGTAAAGGAAACAGAGGCTCAGAGTAGACAACTGACATGCCCAAGGTCACTCAGATTGTAAATGATGAAAACAGAAGTCAAATCCAGGACTTGTCTCTTAAGAAAGTGGCCTTCCCACAATCCTATAAGGAAACACAAACTAAGCTTAAAGGCTAGGGAATATGAGAGAGAATGGGGTGGGAGGTGTGAAATAATATTGATGGGTATTATTGTTTTGACAAGATGCTCTTTAATTTCATTTCAACCCTTATGTGGTACCCTTAGGACTTAAACTGTAAAATTTTACAGTAAGTACAAGTAACTTCTTGTCTTTTTTCTGGGGAGGGGTACCTTAAAAGAAAGTGAGGTCTGTAAAGTGAGGGTTGGAGCTTATGTTCATTAAAACAAATCTGTCACACACACCCCCACCCCACACCTTCTCTTGGGCTTGTTACAAAGATGCCTCTTTAACACTTAGCATCAGAAAATGACATCTGGTTGCATCGCTTTCTTGGGAATTTTCAGGACTTTGTTCAGAGCCAATTAAGCCACCTGTTCTGGCTCCCCCAGAGGAGCCGGAACAGGCAAAAGGGTTAATGTGCTTCTCTAAGCAGGGCTCCCCCAGCACTTGCCAAACGCCACTCTCACCCCTTCTCTGCCTCACCTATAATTGTTAACTAGCAGGAAAGGTTTGACCTTGACAGAGAGGAATCAGGATTCCATTTTTGACAAGCTGACAAATGGAGGAAATTCATATATTATACAGCTGGGAGCAATGTCTTTCTAATTTATTACACTGGTTCTTATTGATAGCTTTCTCTTTTTTTCTTTTTCTTTCTCTGAAGCCTACCTATGTTCCAGGGCAAAGGTGCGCAGCCTGAAGCCCCTTGCCCACCCTGCTTTGGCTGCGATGTTTTTAATGAGCCACTACCTCGGAGTAAGAGCTGTGCCCTCCTGAATGTCCTGACCTTCTTCCCCTCCCACCCTCTTGGTTCTGGGCCTTTCTCCTGACTGGGAGAGCGTTGGCTCTGTGGACATTGCCTTTGAGAGAGCACAAAACTGCTGCTGTGTGCGCATCACGTTGTCTGCCATCAGTGTGTCCAAAAATAACACTGAGCGTTTAGCCGTTGTGGTTTCCCCCTCTGGGCTGCCCTGTGACGTAGCCTGTCACCAGAGAGGATTTGGGACAACCGAAGCTGCTGCCCCTAGGGTGTGGTGAACTGCTGCTCTGCATTAGAGGTTGCAATTGAAGTCAGAAAACTACCTAAGAACCTCGTAAGGAAAAAAGGGGAGGGGTGTTCATGTGAGGAGTCCTGTGGACTAGAACTAGTACCAGAAGTGGGCAGCCGCCAAGAACAGAGGCTGCCCCAGGAACTAGGCCACTGCCCTGGCTTCCCAGTCTGCTTGGTTTGGGTGATACTCGTGGCCACGTGCCTGCCCACAGATGGACCACCCTGTCATGCGCCCATCTCTTCCGTGAGTGGCTACCCCTGGGCAAGGAGGAGTCTAGTGCTGCCTTTCTGCTGAGAGGACTGAGACAGGCCATCCCAGCTAGAAGATGACAGTGGCGAGACGGACACCCTGATCGTCATGATCAGAGCAGACGGCCCGGGGTTTGTGCAGACAGCCAGTGGAGGCAAGGATGGGGTTGAACAAGAGGTGTCTCTGTTTGCCAGAGAAGCCAAGTCATGAGTGAGCACAGCTGGCCCATCATGTAACTCCTTCTGCTGCCACGAAGCAGCTGTGGACCTCCCCTCTGTCTTTCACTGTCCACTGTATTTTTATCAATTGCTGTCGCCTTCAAGCCCACCCTTTCTGATCATTTGAATTAGATGTTATATGCATAATAATTATAGTGCCTATCTGTTTTTGCTTGTCCAGCTTTTTTTCTCTCATATTTTGATAGCGCCTCCTGTAGAATCACCACCACCCCTCCTTTCAGTCCATGTGCTTCAAGTAGAGCTGGTCCCAATTCCAACTGGCTGATCCCGTTCCCTTGGACGTGGTGACTGGTTCAGGAATGGCCACATGGCCCAAGTCTGACCACAGAGAAGCTCCTTGTTACTTTGCCAACATCTGGGAAAGAGAGTCTCTGTTTCTGAGACCGCAGACTCTGGGGTCCCTATAAATATGGACCTGCTAAGGCCATTTTTGCCACCAAGAGTTAGAGACAGTATCCTGATGAAATCATTTGAGCATCTTTATTTAGTTAAACCTAAAGGTAAGTAAATCTCTGGACAGTTCGATGATATGCACAAATAATCTCCTCCCCACCCCCACCCACTGCCAGTTTTCGTGGCTAAAACCAGTTTCAATGAGTTTCTGCCATTTGCAACCACAGGAGTCCTGATTGATACAACCGTGTTCCATGGGGATGGAGATTGGGTGACAGAAGAAAAGCAGCTTTGTCCTCTGCCCAGCCGCAGGGCTACCCCCAGAGGGTCTGTATGACTCCACAGCCCGCCTGGAAATCTTGGTTCTGGAGATGAGCTTAAGGCTGTGGTTGGCATCTGGGACCCAAGGGCTCAGGAAACTCCTCACCGCCTCCACTGTCCCCAGGGTGTGGGCTTAAGTCAGAGGTACTGGGGTTGGCTCTGCAGTGTGGACTCCTAGAGTCTCCCTCTTAAAATTTGTCTCTGGATTCTGAGAGTGTGGGTCCTATTGTCTCCTACTACTGGAACGTTCCTCCCCATGCAGGTGGTGTGATGAGATGGTTCTGAGCAGCCTTCCGTGCAGGAGTGAGTCTGCCCCTCAAAGTGGACTGCGCAGGCCATTCGTTCCAGGCCCGGGACAGACACTGCCTCTTCTCTTCTTTCCCTCAGGGGTCTCGTTTTTCCTGGTCTTAGGAGTAGGAATAGGGAGATCTAGCTGGGGTATAGGTCAAGGTGAATGAGGCCAAAGAGATCTGTCTGCCAGCCTGGCATCCGGCTCAGGATTCCATCAGCTTCAGCAACCCCAAGGCCTCCTCTCCCATCCTACCCGGCTGCTCTGGCTCTTCCTTGTTAGTGTCCACAGGTGGGGCTACTTCTGGGTCGCTGCCTCGCTGCTGGTGCACGGTGAGAGCGCCAGCACCCGGGCCGGGGCACCACTGCCTGGTGCTCCCAGGCTGGGTAGAGTCCTGTTCTTAATCTCCCAGGCCCCCTCCACATCACTGCCTATGCTCAGAGCCTCACACCACCTTTCTTGGGAACAGCAACAGTTTCCTGGAAACTTCTACTTCTGTCCCCACCCCTCCCCTCTAGGGCCAAAAGCCAGTCCAGGCGAGTGGGGACCGGGGTCATGTCATCTCCTTAAAAGCTCTACCTTTCTCCTTCACACATAAAAAGCCTCATGCACAAACAACTCATATAAATAAGCAGCCAAAGTCCAGCTCTCAGGCTGGAATTAGGTGGAACAGCCTGCTTCATCATCCCAAGAAAACCCTGACCACAAGAAACCTAGGACTGGTTTTTAGTTGAGTATAGAAGCAGGTTTTCAAACGTCAAAATGCTTCCCTAGGAAAGTTGCTGATCGTTTGTTAGCAAAGGACCCTTTTCTACATGGAGGCAAGTTTTCTTTTTCAGCGGTGAGCTCATTTCTCTCTCCACTAAACCACGAATCCCTGCTCGCTCTCTCTCCTGCTTACAGATACTATTAGCCTCCCACAGGAAGTGGTGTTTGTACAGCGCTCCTTGGTTAACGAATCCCCAGGGAATGCACCTTCTTCATTGGATGTGGGGCTGCTCTCAAAGACACTTCGAAAAGCATGCACTCATGCTACCGTCCTGGCAGCCACGCGCTGCCCACCTTGGTGCTCAGCTCCTGTTTGGCACCGCTGTGCAGAGGATAAGGACACAAAAATGGTTCCCTGTTCCCAGGCTCTTCTTGCCTGTCTCCTTCCGTCTCCCCAAGATGGGAATACTCCTCACTCATTCCACCTTCGTGCTCCCTCAGACCCTTTTCTCCTCACACCTTACAAACAGTGAAAAATGAAACTAATTTACACTGAAGATTTCATTAAGTCAAACATTTGCATTTAAGTTGTATTGTAGAAAAATAGGACTCTTTGGCTCCTGTTAAAGGAATCTTGGCACCAGATAGATTTCAGCAAGCAGGTAGGAAGATGTGGGCTGCGATAGTCCCTTGAATAAACACAAAGTCTATTCAACTGGCTAAGAATGCAGTTAAGATGTAAAACCTTTGCCATTGGATGGTTACTGGATGGGAGCAGAAGATTTTAGTTCAAGGCCTATTGCCCTCTGACCTTTGTCATTTGCCCAGTGGCAGAAATCTAACCCTAGGTTTTGTGGGGCTTGATGCTTATATAGTCTGGTGGAATGGGTGGGGAGCTTACCAAAACTTACAAAATTACAGATGAATTGAGTATATTTGTTTAGAATGATAATAGAAGTCAAAATAAATGATATATGTTAAAACAACATAAGCATCACAAAATCCAGAAAAATAACATTAATCGGACCCATCATTAATTATCTGCTTGGCATATTTCTATAATACTTCCCCCAATATTTTCTAGCTGCCAACATTCTGATTGCTTTCTCAAATGGCAGTTTGACAATGCTTCTCTACAGAGAAACCTCAAAGATAATTTCCTTTTGTATGGCTGACAAAAAAATTTTCACTTAGAGAAACTTAGAAAATTTTCTTGTTCAGCTTCATACATTGTTATTGGTGAGGTCACATACATTTTTAGGATTGTCTTTAATTTGGGGGAAAAATCTCACTCAGTTTCTTTCACTTAAGATCTGGAAGACTTGAGAACATTTCCAGTTTTCTTGTGCACGGACTACTCTTAAACATTCTTTGAAATGATATCATGTATTAACCATTTTGTTGACAAGGTCCTCTATTTTGGGCACATAATATGTGAATTTTCTGTTATCTTCACTTATGTTATATTTGCAGAGATGCATAAAATATATGACTTCATTCAATATTTTTGTGAAAATGTGTAAAACATATAGCATGTCAAATAGAAGTACCAGTTATTTGTACTCCTAAACTACTGCTAAAGGTTTGTGATTATAAACACAAGGACTCTTATGTATTTTAAGTCATGCAATTCTCACCAAAACTTTAGAAAATATATAGCAATTGTGTACTTTACATTATTAAACTTATTATTGATAGGAGATGCTATTACTTTTCTGACTAGGCAGTGATGAGAACTGGATCCTCTCTTTATAATTTCCCACACTGATGATTGGAAGAATTTCCACACAAGTACTCTCTGGCTCTGTACATTTCAGAAGGCATCTCTTCTCCCTTACCTGCATATGTCTGGTGTCAGGCAGCAAAAGACACATTCACACAGCTCTAGGACCTCTTGCTCTACACCTTTATGAGCCAGCAAAGCAGGCGACAGGAGTATTCCTGAAAGATGTTCCTATATCAGGACGGTAAATGATACCAGCACAACTGTACGTGACAGAGAACCTGAACTATATAAATATAATCCACTAAACCCAGTTGAAATGGATCCCAACTTATCTTCCCCTGAACTGACTCCTAAGATGTTCATGACCACTTTAACATCACACAATGTGAGGGGTCAGTGTGAAAGAAAGGAAATCAGATAAGGAAGAGACAGAGACTTTAAACCACTTGTTAATCAACTATGGCTAAAATACCTTACTTCTGCAAATTTTACAAACATATATGACCATGTCAACAAATTTCAAGAGCCCGTCACCAGATCTTAGCAGGATTTTTTCAAGTGAGGGGCACCGAAGCCTAATATTTACTGCTTAGCTAATTTACTTCTGCTCGTGGATTGCAGGATCTAGATAAACCAGTGAGCTGCTCCCTCATCACCTGCTTCTTTCTTGACATGGGAGGCCCCTGCACTAACATGAGCCAGGTAGCCCCTTCCTCCACACTGCCTGGACTTGCACGCCCTCCACCGCCATCATCCTTCTCAGCCTGACCTCAGATCCGGCCTCCCTCCACCTCTCCTGACTTAAACTCCACACTCTGTTTCCTCTACTGTATGAATACCAGGTGCAATTTTTATTGTCCCATTTGCTTTTATTTTCACCAGTCATCAGTAGTTTTTTTTTTACACCCCAAATGCCATTTATTTCTACTTACATTCTCCCTGCTTCTAGGTTTGAGCTTTTGACCAAGAGCTTCCCCAGAATGCATCCTTCCTGTTTCATGGCTGCATTATTCTGCTGAGATTTGGTGGTGCCCTGGGCCTCTGATGCTAATGAACTCTTCTTTGCTGTTATCCCTTCAGGTTGTCATATGATTTTGTTTTAATCTATCTCTGACTGGATGACTGATGCAGTGAATTAGCCAGGACTCTGAGATGCAGGTGGTAGACATCCCAACTCAATGTAGCTTAAACACAATGATGGGAATATTTTTGGCTTGTGTAACTGGGACATCCAAGGTTAGTCTGACTCAAGCACAGTTAGACCCAAGGGTGTAGACAGTGTTGTCTTCTCTTTCTTTATCTCTTCATCTCATGCCTCTGCTGTGCTGTGGCAGCCTTGTTCTCTTCTACTGTAAATGAGCACTGAGGTACGTGGCTGCCAGCAGCTCCAGGCTTACATTATCATTGCTTATGGTGTAAAAGGAAAGAGCCAGTCTTTTTCAGTGTGTGACGTTAAATCTCATGGGATGATTCCGACTGGCTCTGCCTTGGTCAGAAGCCCTTCTCTCAGACTAATCCCTATAGACATGGGGGGCCCTTCTCTCAGACTAATCCCTATAGACATGGGGGAACTGGCCAGACCAGAGTGCATTGCTTACTCCCACCTCCTGGGATTTGGGTCCCACCGTGGACACCTGCTCCTCAAATCTCATGCTTGGGGTGGAGAGAAGTTCCCCAGATTAACCAAGAGGCATCCCAGATAAATTGAAATAACATATATCCCCTACACAGGGGTAAAGCTAAATATTGTTGACAAATGGAAATGTTTTCCATTAAAATTTACATAATATCTTCCTTGCTTCCCTAAATTTGCGATTTTATTCCATCGATGGGAAGTCATTTAAAATTAGCCTGGCATGAAGCATCTCTGATATCCTATTATTCTCTTACACATATTTCACCTAGGTCCTGTTGCGTGTCAGGTTCCCAGGAAACATTCTGGGATTTGTGTGCAGAAAGGAGAATGACTGGACAAGGAGGACTGGGCCAAGTAGGAACTGGGCTGCAGTAGTTGCAGCAGAGGCTTCTGGTGATCTTAAGGGAGATTTGGGTACAGGATACTCTTCAGGGTTGTCCCAATTGAAGCAAGGGAAGTCAGGACTTTCTATTCTCCTTTGGCCAGCCATGGAGTGGAGGCTGCCCCCAGGAGCGGCTCTGTGGCTGAAGGCAGGTCCTGGAGAGGACTCAGCTGGCAGCCAGCACTGCAGCAGCTGGGGAAGTGAATTGCTAGGTCCTGCAGGGGAACGCGAGTGGGGCACTACTGCATCCACTTCAGTGGATTTCCAAAGAGTGGAAACAAGACTCACAGAATTCTAATATTTAAATACTAAAAACCAGGTGTGGGCAGATATATACCCTTACACATGTTATCATTTTGATATTTTTCTTTATAATCACAAATATTGAGTAATTCACTTTAGAATCTATATTTTAACTGTTCTTTCCAATGTGATAAATGCCCTTTATTGTTTCAAGATGCATGATGTAAATCAAATTTCAGATGCATTCTATAGAATCATTATGCATATGGCTCAGAGATACAAAGCAGGGTAATTCTGAGGGCCTGTGGTTATGCTGTGAAACCAGAATCCCTGTCTGTCCAAGCAAGAGCAAATTGTCTGGTAATCCCACAGATTCTAGGCTCTTTCAGACCAGGGCTGGCCAGTGCTGCGCCCAAGAGACCACTGTCCCTGGCGTTCTCTCCTCTCAGCTTCCTGTCCTCCCAGCAGCCTATGGCCCTATCAGCTGGAGTTGGCAGGTGTGATAAATCCTGCCTAGCATCTGCTTTAATCAGTTGGGGCTGCAATAAAAAATACCAGAGACTGAACGTCTTCAACAATAAACACTGATTTCCCATAGTTCTGGAGGCTGTGGGAATCTGAGATCAGGGTGAAGCACGGCCGGGTCCTTGGTGAGGGGCTCCCTCTGCCTGGTTTACGGATGGCTGCCTTTTTGAATGTTCACAAGGCAGAGAGAGGGAGGGAGGAAGGAAAGAAGAGTGCGGGAAGGAGAAAGAGAAAGGGGAGGGAGGGAGGGAGGAAGGGGGGCAGAGAGACCCAATCCCAGGTACCCTGCCCCCCAGGACCTCACCCAAACCCAGTCCCCTCCTAAAGGGCCCACCTTCAGATATCATCACATGGGGGATTAAGGCTTCAGCGTGTGAACTGGGGGATACACACACACACACCCCTTCAGTCCATAGCAGCATCCCTGGTTTAGACCTTGGGCTTTCTGCACTCACAATTCACCTTTCTTAGCCTCTGTAGCTACGCCTCATAGTTTTATCCCTCTTTTTGGCACTAATTACCCCCATCTTTCCACTTGTAGAATAAGAGGTCTTTGAGCCCACTCCCATACGTAGAACCCTGGGATTTGCTCAGTCAGCAGGCCTCTGTGAACAGTTTGGATTTTACCCCAACTGGTCCAATTTCAGACAGATCTAATGCTGCCTGTCCATCATTGTCGATCTCCTCACCAACACTTCTAATTAGTCAGATGATTTTCCATCTGAGCTGCGCTGTAAAAGGATTTAAAGCAGAAATCACGAGTGGCATCCCAAGGACTAGATTTGGTAGGCAATTGAAGTTTGTTTAGCCGATACCATGTTTTTAAAAATTTGAGCCACTATTCAACAATCTGGAGATTTCACCCATAATAAAATCTGGATTTCTCTCTCTTAAGCAAACAAACAGAAGATCCAGCAGTGCAAGCATTTCTACAACGTATCAGTTGACTTAAGCTGAGTAAGTCACCACGGGACCTGCCACTCACTGCTGGATCATACCTGCTCCTGTCACTCATTGATGTACCTGCCAGACACTGTAGTTTGCAGCCCTGGTTAAGTCAGCATTCCTCCAGGTGGTACTTGGCTTCTAGGGCAAGTTATTGGGTAAAGCAGGGCCAAAAGCATGATAGAGTCAGGACGGAGGTGAAGAAGAAAATCAAACCCAGGGATTTGAATAGCGTCATGTTTCCTGATGTAGAGAAATTAGGCCTGCCTCCCTTGTCCAGGTCACAGAACAAATGAAACTTTATCTGTGGAACTCTCATGGTTTTGGACAGAGGTGGTCCAGGGTGCATTGATGGTAACCTCTGCCACCTGCTGCTCATCTGGGTGCTAAGGAGGAGACTCAGGGAAGGTTGGGAACCTACCTGGCATGTTCCCCCCACCTGGGTTATGGATGCTGCCAAGTGAAAGTGTGAGAAGTGCTGCCAGAGAGAAGAGTCTTGTTTGACACAAGGAACAGCATTCTGATTTCTGAAGAACTATTTCCTATATAGACTGGCAAGGCATGCCTAAGGCCACTCTTGGCAACCTGCCCTGGGTAGATGTCTGCTTATTTGAAGGCGAACAGAGAATGAAGAGAACATACAAGGAAAGGAATAAAAAAATTAATTACTCCAGAATGGCAGAGAAACTAATGGTGGCGAATGAATGGGTTTTCTTAGCAAAATATGAGAACTATATCTTGGTGTACACTCTGCCCCACCAGTTTAAAACAATAAAATGCCCTCATCCAGATCTTCTAGCTCGAGTATGTTTTCCAATCAGTTATAATGTTTTCCTGCTTGTCAAAAAAACAACAAAAAAAAGGTTTGAACATTTATATTTTGTACTGGGGGCGTGTCTTCTCTGCAGAGCTGGGGAGGAGGCGCTGATGCATTGGCCGACTTCATTACACTGAGGACTCTGTTCAGGGGTTGGTTCCGTCTCTGCTCCCCTGCCACCCCCCCCCCATGCCTTCCCTTGGCACATTACTTCCTGTAACATACACATTTCTTAATTTAATGGGTTCATTAGTCTATTACAGCTTTTCCATAGCTGGAATGGACCAGAGCAGTGATGAATGGTTTATCAGGAAAGCAGCTCAAGGGTAGGACCTCGTAGATATTGCGGCGGCACCTTCATCAGGAATCCAGGGGACTGTTGGTGGTGGGAGGGGAGAGGGAAGGACATTCGGATCACCAGAGAATTTCTTCCCCTGGGTCTCCTGCCTCAGAAACATTAAAAAATCTAATGCAGCTTTATTCTCCATCCTCCTTTAAGCCTTAAATGTCTGTCTTTTGGGCATGGACTGTAATAGACTAGGGCTTTAGGACCAGTTTCTCTGAGAAGCAGCCGGTGTTCAAGAAGGGCCCTTGACACCATTCTGACTTAATGCTAGACACATCTGCAGCTACTTGGACAAAATTGACATTGTCTGGAGTGCAAAGCAATCGCCTAGTGCAGCATTAGGGAGCATTTACTCTTGAGCCGTGCTACCAGACAGCAAATCTTGACCTTTAGGAGTTCAGAGATTAGATTTCGTTGCTGCAAGCGTTGAAGATATTGTTAGGAATTTGTTGCTATTCAAAGCAGATTTCAGGGGTTACCTATGGGTTTAATTCATCGCATCAATCATTTTTTGGAAGGTTCTTTTAAAGCCAAGATAGCTTCAAATAAAAACTAGGATTACTTTTACATTGATTGTCAGTAGTTGGTGAGAAGCAAAGGGGGAACACTCTTGAGATGCTGTTAAAGTTTTTATATTTGTTCCTTCACTGGCAGGAGTTCTGTGGTATTGGACAGAAAAGGCATGTTTCTTCACTAGGCATGGGAGGCAGTTGCTGTAGGAATAGACAGGAAATGAGAGGAAAGATTTTACTACCCTCTAGTATGGATTTCTCAAGCCCTTTAACACATTCGGTGCACAGATCTCCTGCAGGTTATCTCAAAGTGCATCATTTAAAACAAGACCTGTTTAAGCCAACAGGGGTTAAATGGGACTTATTTTGTTGAGCCGGCTTCTATAGGTACCCAGTCTCTGCCCACATTTGTGTACATGTGTGCATATAGGTGGCATCTCTATCTAGAGGTCAGATTCCCAGCTCTTTCAGCCCTCTTGATCCCAGGGGTGTATAGAAAAGATTTCTGAGGGGCTCTGGAAAGGAAGTGCTACACAGTAGCTGGACTCACACCACATGCTTTCCATCTTTCAACAGACTTTCATTTGATCCTTACTGATTTTTATTTACCATGCAATTTCCATTGAGCCCTTCTACTTAGCTCCCCAATTCATCGTCGATTAAACACCTTGAGGAGACCTCATCTCCACTGTTTCTCTTCACCTCTCCAAATGCGCTTGTTATTTTTCAAAGAGGGAGTTTGCACGGGATAATCCTATAGCACTGATTTCATTGCAACTGCAAAGTGACACGGATTTTGCTTTTCAAGGCACGTACAATACCAGTGAAAGAAACAAGAACTGGAGCCACGAGAGGGCAAGGATGCAAACAATGCGGGAGGGTGCTATCACCCACAGAGGGGAACCTGGGACATCCGTGGAAGGTTACAGTCAGGCCAATATGTTTACTTTAAGAAGGCAGGATAATGGGTAATTGTTGTGAAATACATTTTAGAGAAATTTTTATCTGAAATTGTCCACATTTCAAGTTCCACTGCTGGAACGAGGATATATTTTTGGAGCAGGTTGTCGCTTGGTGCTGCTGAGACCTAAGACCCTTTTACACAGGTGCATGTCAGGTGAGCAGTGTACCTTGTTGCTGAATGCTCAACACTGTTTCCACGTGGTGCCCTGCAGAACTTCCACAGGGAAATAAAAAGGAGCCTGATTCCCTTCCATTCAAGTGAAAGATGCAATTGCCAGGCCATTCTCTCTATTATTTGCAGAAAAGTTCTGTGTGTCAGCAGAACACCCCATGAGGTAGGCGTTACTACCCATTGGGCAGAGAGAAAATCTGAGGACCACAGAGTTAACTTGCCCGAGGTGACACAGCCAAAGCACATCACTGGGATTCAAACTCAGTTTTGTCCATTTAAAGGTTCTTGCTGGCATCACCAAACCAAGCTACGGCTACCATACAGATGGGTAAACTGAGGCATGTGAGGCTAAATGGTCTGAACAAGTTGCAAAAAATGACTGAAACACACACTTCTCAGGCCACTGGCCTACTAAACCATACTTTCATCTCTGAATATAAATTACATATACATTAATAGCTGTTGTGCTTCATAATTTCCAGGTATAAATACATATGCACATGCATGCACAATATGTACATGAAAAAGAATAATCGCCTTTGCTCTTATGGAAATACATCCAGGTGTACATACAATGTGGCTGAGCATTTCTACCAGGCTTCAAAGTCAGCCTGGTGCAGAGTCAGTGACTCACTTAGTTACAAATTGTCTGCTGGCAGTGGTTCCCAGGGTAGCCGGGGAGTGACTTGCTCCTCAGCCAATGCTGAAATGGGGGTGAGTCTCTTCAAATTCATGGGTAAGGATTTATTTACAAGAAATAAATGAAAATATGAAATGAATAGGATGAAATAATATAAATAAATAAATAAATAATGCAGTTAATTTACAAGAAACACAACCATGCCACTGCCAGAGAAGGAATTAGTTCACGACGCCCCGTCCTCTGGACATGAACAGTTAATAGGCCAATTTGGACTTGCTCGAGTTTGTTTCTTAAGGCATCTTTTATTGCAAAGGCAATATATCTTTATAGCAAAATTGGACAATTACCAAGAAGCAAAAAGAAACAATGGCATTTACCACAATTTTGCCAGCTAGAGACGACAAAAGCAAACATCTTGGGATACACCTTCGTCTGTGTAAGCCCATATGGGTTATGAAAGGATCATAATGTGTATTCTGTTTTGTAATCACCTTATTTCACTTAAAAATATTGAGACCATCTTTCCATGTCATTAGATATTCTACAATGCCATTTTCTTGGGCTGAATAACCTGTTGAACGGATGTATCATTGCTCGTGTTTATTTGATTTAATAACTTACCTGATGTGTTTCTGTTGAAGTTCCTAGAATCACTGTCAGATGAATGGAGGTTTTTACATATCACCATCCAAAACAATGCCCTCAGGCTCTCCTGTTACTACTAAATGGTAAATGAAAGCTACAGGCTTCATCCCTTCACGGTCTAACGTCACGTTAGGCAACACACTAGGTTGTGCGTGGAACCTCTGAAACGGCCCTTGGCTGGGTCAGCACTCTGACCAGAGCTCCCATTCCCCTCAAGCACATGGTAAGTGGCTGCGATATAATGAGTCATAAGAAATACATATTTGGTCATTCAGAGGAACAAATTTGTAGTGCCCAGGTGTAATTGGCCTTCATCTACAGTTCCTGAAAAGACTCCAGAGCCTTAAAGGTGAAATGGGTGTCTTGTCATGTTAATGAGACTGTTGGGCCCCACCCAAGGTGGGGCATGGAGGGTGAATCAGTCAACTGCCCGCCATTTAGTCAGTCGTGACTATGCAGGGAGCCCTCCCACAAACCCCTGAAAGAACCTATCTGGCTTCTGGATCCTGCTTCCTGCCTGCTTCCACACTTGGGGAATCAGAATGCTTCCATGGGCCACTGAGCCAGGCCCCAAGCTCCCCCAGGATAGAAGCTCCTTTATCTGGGACCTTGCCCTGTGTATCTCTTCATCTGGCTGTTAACTTGTATCCTATTTAAACTGGTAAACTCAGTGTTTTCCTGAGTTCTGTGAGCGGCTCTAGCAAATTAATCAAACCTAAGGGGGTGGTGGTGGGAGCCTGGGAACCTCCAATCTGTAGCCGTTAGGTCAGCAGCACAGGTAACAGCCTGGGGCTTGCTACCGGTGTCCGGAGCTGGGGGTGGAGGGCAGGCTTGTAGGATGGAGCCCGTAACCTGCGGAGCCTGCTGCTGTCCCCGGGCAGATAGCATCAGAATTGAGTTCTCGGACACCAGAGAATTGCTTGGTGGTGTGCGTGGGAAGACACCCCTGAGTCCCCGACCCACACTCGATGTGTTGGAATTGGGTCCAGGAACCTGAAAGGAGTTGTGCTGGTAGGGAAAAATTCACAAGCATAGCCATCCAGTCCGGGTGTCAGCAAAGACAGCAGAAACCCCCTTCACTTCCCGCTCTGCCAGGCACTCACTCCCTAACCTCATTCCCCCTTGCTTGCTCCCTTGCTGTGCATGTAGAAATGTTGCAGATACAGAAGCAGAAAGAAATATATTGCTCCCCTTGCCTTTGTTTGGAGCTCAGACCTTGGTAGATGACTCCCCTCTGAGCCCGCCGGTGTGAGAATAAACCTCAACACTCCGAGACCTCCGAGTGCCGCTTGGTTCTTCTGTCAGCGATCCAGTCCAGGTTTTCCAGGTTTTTCCCTAACAGTGCTACTGCTGTGTAAATAAAAACACAGTGGCCCGCACTGTGGGCAGCATTTATGGTTCCAGAGCGCTTCCTCTTCCCGTTTAATGGCCACCAGTAGGCAGGCGCCAGTCCTGCTCACAGAAGTGAGGCCCGCTGAGGCTCCAGTGGTGGCAGTGACTCCCCGGAGTGAGGCTCAAAACCAGGCTGAGCCCAGACATTTAGATTCGAAGTTCTTGGAATTTCTGAGGTAACATCATGCTGTGTGGAGAGGGGTAGGAAGATAGGAAGAGAGTGAGATAGAAAAGCTTTAAAACAGGAGGAGGGTCAGGAGATCAGCCCCTGTGAGACGAGCAGGAAGTGGCAGGGTGAGGCTGGGAGAGGCCTGAGCTGGCCTGACCAGCAGGATGCGGTAAGAACCGGCTGGAACTAGGTCAGGCCAAGTGGTGCCGGGTCTGACGGAGAGTAGACCCCCAACCTCACTGAAATCTTATTTGCGTAGTAAAAATCACCCTCCTCAGCTCCATGACAGTTGATGACTGTCATCACAACCCTCCTACCCCGAAGAGACCACCTAAAGGGAAGCCCACTTTTATGAGAATCTTCCCAGAAAAGGCTTGACTATTCTGCCCCTGCTCTACATACTCATTGTATTTTCCTTAAGTGAGCTAAAAACCCTCAGAGAGGGGCCGCCCTGCCTGTGGAGTGGTCCACTTTGCGCTGCTGTGCAATCTACACCTTAATAAACCTGCCTTCGCTGTAGCCGCTCCTGCTTGGTTTCCATCCTGTGCGCAGCCAAGGACCCTCCATGCCCCGCCCCCTGGCAGCACCCGTGGCCCCAGTGCTCTGTGGGCATGCAGGGGGCAGGAATCTCCTATTCACCCAGTTCACACTTGTCTGCCTACATTGCACCAAGATAACAGAAGAACAGAGACAGCAGCTTTCTCGGGCACAGACTTCAGTCTTGGAGAGAAGACAAAGCCATTTCTCCCCGTGCTTTTGCAGGTACCATGTAGTCAATCAAGCACACGTGTTCATGCCTCTCCTATTGCCTCCCCCTGCTGTGGGCGCCCTGTTCTATGAGAGACACCTGGAGCCAGATTAATAGCCGAAGGCTCTGGACGCGATTAGGGGAAGGGCCTGAGACCTCTCTTCACACGCGGAGGGGCTGAATAGGAGACACAGGCCTGAGCTCTGAGGCCACCTCAGGCCAGACACAGCCTGTGGGTGAAAGGTTTCAAGGACAGCAACTTCTGCTCATACTCAGGAGGGATTATTTCCCAGCTGGATAGAATCAGCTCCTTGGAGGCAGTGGGGCTGCAGACTTAGGCGAAAGAGTACTGACTGTGCGGTTTCTCTGGATTTGTACCTTGCGACTCTCACTGTGGGCCATACGAAAGTCACGCAATGTGTCTGAGTCCCAGTTTTCTCATTCATGGAAAGGAGGGGAGAGATCAAGGTAAGTCATTATAAAGATATGAAATATGTAAAGAAAATGTGTGTATATGCATAAAATGATGGGCAATATCAGGAAATGTTGGCTTTCCGTGTCCCCAGCACACGGAGGTTACGTCCAAGGGGGTATTGAAACCACATGGGTTGTCTGTCTTAAAGTCCTCATCTGAATCTGAGAGTGTGATTTTGTGAGTTGATGAAACTGTGTGTGTGTGTGGTGGGGGAGACCTGGTGATGAGGTAAATGAAACTTCAAAGAAAAAAGCTGAGTCTTTGAATAATGAATTTTGTAAATCTCTCTGGCATGTGAATGGAGTAGGCTGTGTTTTTCTAAAGCATTGATCACAAGTTAGCTGGGGAGGTGTCACCAGCTCATCCAGCGTCTCCTCTGTGTCTCCAGGATGATCCAGATAACACACAATCTAAGCACAAATTGTCTGCTTACTGTGGAAATTCAGCATCAACACCCCTGGGGCCTAGGCCCCCCTCTTGTGTAGGAAATTGGGGGCTGCCCTTGCCCTATAACTTGGTGAACATGGTCAGTGTGATGAAAACGCCCTGAAGATAAAATGCACACTCTGTTCTAGTCTTTCCTTGGATAATTGTCAGGTAGTCAGAAGCCACATTCATTTTTTAGCACACCAGTGTACTATTCTGTTTATCCCCAGGGTCAGATCACCCCCACATCTTTTGCTGGATATCCACAAGGAGAAGCAGGTGCTTAGAACACATACCATTTGGGGTGGATTGAGGAGTACCCAAGGAAAAGCATCCTTCTCATGAAATACTTCTTGATTCTAGAGCAAGGGTTGGTAGTCGTTGCAAAACAGTAAATTATGACTATTTTTCTTTGACATTTGATTTATTCTTTCATCTGTTCAACTGGTCAACATGTATTGTACAGTTTCCTAGGCTCTGGAAATATAACATTGATTCACAAGGTCCTTGCCCTTAAGAAATCTGGAGTCTAATAGAAAAGAGTTGCCCTGAAACTCAGGGACATGGGTTCTGGTCTGACCAGCCGTGGTGGGCTGTGATGTCACTGTCACCAGGCTAAGAGAAAAGTCTGGCTTTCTTGAGCTGTAGGCCCTGGACCTCTCCTGAGCCAGGGTTCCATTGTGGAGGCTCACACAATGCACGGAAGATAGAGAAGAGCAGGTGGTAAGTACTTTACTTTGCAGGGCTTCCTACATTTCTGGAATTAATTCTAAAATAAGCCCAGTGAATGATACAGAACTTACTAATGAATCAGACCTGAAATGTTTATTATTCTGCTTCCTGTGCTTGTGTGGCAGTTTTTCAGGGTACGCTTTCTACCCACTATCCCGAGTTAAAACAGTTTGGTCCTTCTGTCTCTCCCCACCACATCCTGAACAGTAGTTCCCATTTAAAATTTCCATTTTATCCTATTTTCTTTTAGTAGCTCACTCTCATCTCTGCTCAGGTATGGCAGAACAAAACAATTTCAATCTATTCCCAAGCTTGGTCCCCAACTTCAGGGTCTCCTGTGGATGAGACATGGGGAAAGAGAGAGGGGAAAGCGACAATCCCTGCAGCATCCACCATGGGAAAGGTGAGGCCGTGATGACTGTGTTAACAG
Organism: Manis javanica; assembly: GCF_040802235.1. Taxonomy (NCBI): domain Eukaryota; kingdom Metazoa; phylum Chordata; class Mammalia; order Pholidota; family Manidae; genus Manis; species Manis javanica. The sequence continues at coordinate 109,263,380 of NC_133163.1, read as the reverse complement.
TGGCCACGGTTTTAGATCCCTTCTCTGGAAATCAAGATGTCTGACAAACTGAGGTTTCTCTGAAGTTTGCAGCAAACTCTCTGGGTGGCAAAATGAGGCCTGAACTGACATGAGTCTATTTATAGTCTTGTATTTATCCTACTTACTATGAATATTCATACATTTCATTAAAGAAATATTAATGTGTTTAATTATGAGATGCTGCCACAGACCCTGCTGGGGGTGTTATGTAATTTATGGAAAATGCCCCACATTACCTTTCTAAAATTCAGAGAATTCTGAATGCTTAAGCACATTGGTCTCATGGATTTCTTTTAAGGGGTTGTGCAACTGTATATATTATTTCAGTCTATCTTGTGATCTGATCTTTATGTTTCATAGAGACAACTTTAATTTTCTTGAGAGTACAAAGCAGATGCTTTTCTAAAACTTTCTGCATTTTTAACCACATATACTCTCTCCCATAACACCCAAATGAGCTTTTATTTCATGTATACTATACTTAGCATCTTGGGCTTTTTTTGTTAATAAAAAAAAAAGTCCCTATATATTCATATATCTCCTTTTTTAATAGCTTTGTTGAGGCGTAATTTCTGGATCATATAGTTCACTTGTTTTGCGTCTACATTTCAATGATTTTCAGTAAAGTCACAAGAGTTGTGGGGCCATCACCACAATCTAATTGTGGGACATTTCCATCACCCCAAAAGGAAACCCTGTGCTCATTTGCAGTCACCCCTGTTGCCACCCCCAGGCAAACACTAACCTACTTCCCACCTGTGTTTTTGAGACCATACTGTGTGCCAACTACAGTGTGCACGGTCCTCCTGAGGGAACCGAGTCTGAGAAACGTAAAGGGTGAAGTTCAGATCTGATGCAGGTCCTCTTGCCTCCAGAGTTCATGACCTTTCCAAGGGCTGCCAGGGGAGGTCAAGAGTGGCCTCTTACTAGACAGGATCCGAAATGACGGTGGCCCAGCCGCAGATATTGATGAGGAGATTGACCAATAAACAGACTCATGAACTGGATGACCATTTGGCTCAACCCAGTTTGGAGCTTCTGTGATTCTGGAAATCCATAAAGTGCCTCCAACTAAGCTGGGGACTTACTTTAATGAATAGGTAAGAATGTTGTGTCATGAGCAGACTAATTGCATATAAAAGGAACGCTTCTGAAGCACGCAGTGCGGTCCCTGAAGCACTTGAAATGCGCCCCCAGAGATGCTGTTTGTAGTCACATTTTGCAAAGAGGAGCATGAGCCTCACCCTGATTCAAGTCTCCACGCATTCCAAAATACTGATGTCCAAATTAATAGGAACCTTTGATAGACTTATTTTCTCAGCTTTTAAAATTTAAAGTTAGTATTTCCGATGCGATTGGCCTGGAATGCTGGTGTTGCAGCCACATTAAGACTGGTTGATGAGATGAAATACCTTATACTATAATTGAGGGACTATCTATCGTGTTATTACTATTATTAAGAATAACAACTTCCTCTCTGTCCCTTAACAGAAGTTTTTTCTCAAGCCAGCCGGCCCGCAGCTCTCCCAGTCCTCCCGTCTCGTCACACCCCTCTCTGTGACGCAGATCATTACTCGTCCTTTCCATCCTCCCCAGATTTCAAGGACCATGTATTCTTTCTGTACCCTCTGCCCAAGCAAAACCCAGGCCTTGGAAAAGACTTACGATCCATCATTTATGCCTTGATATGATATTTAAACCACTGACATCTCCACATAGAGATTCCAGGTCTATGGGATTTAAACCCTGTGGCTATTTTGGAGTAAAAAGATAATTCAGTCCCTGATAAAGATATCGCAGTGCACAAATAAGAGTTTGCAATCCATTGGCTTTTCTGGATGCTTCTAACATTTTATTGCATAGTGGTAAAAGATAAACTAAGGTATATTAAAAATTTAAGAGTTTATTTGAGCAAAAATAAATTTGAATCAGGCAGCATCCAATCTAGAAGACAGAAAACAACTTGAAGGAGCTGTACAAAGTGAAACTTTTATAGGCAGAAGGGAGCACAAACAAGAAAGTTACGCTAGTCAAAATGGGTTGGTTATCGCAGAGTTGCTTCCTTTAGGAGATAGTTACTACCTTTAGCGGGTGGCAGAGGTCTATCAGGCAGGTTACCTAACGACTGCTGATCCGGTGATCCTAACTGACTGCTGGTTTAGGATTCCATTTCTCAGAGCTGGTCTTGATTTGGTGATTTGGGACTTAGCATTTGCAACTCCATTTTGGACCGGTTCAGGACTTTCATTCTTTAGAATCTTTAATTTCTAGTAGAAACTAAGAAGTAAGCATTGGTGGACTGTCTGTTATACTGCATTCTAAGTACCATTTCATAATTTCTAGAAGTATTTTCTTCCTCATTATAAATTTTCCAATGTGGTACAAAGCATGTTAATAGACCCAAATATCTTTAGTTCCTCTGTAAAAGGATTTTAAAAGTAGATAAACCTATGTTCAGTAGTTAATGTTACAGTGTTTATCTTATTTGGAAATAATCTAGATATCCAACTAATATCCATCTTTTAACTTATCTCAGTATAACTTTAAGGTTTCAAGTTAACAAAACAATTTTGGAAACTATTTTTAAGTAGATATACCATAAAACATCATGATTGTTGAAATATCCACTTATAAACTTTTATCTTACATCTACTTAATTCAGTTGTTCTTAACAATTATATTTAGATTAGTCATGAAAAATTCACAAGACACTGAACAGCTAACCATCATGTAAGTTATCTTTGTTGCTAACATGTTCTGTAACAGAGATAATGTGAACTAATTTGAATTTTAGTAAACCTAGAGTAAAAGTATTGTATTTAATGTTGATAACTCTAAATACATGGCTGGTTTAATTAACCAAATAAAATTTAAACTAGCTTTTATTTACCAAAGATAATCCTAAATCATATGAGATTGAAAAATATTTGGGTTAGTTTCTATATTTCTGAGAGTATACTTGATTTATATGAATGCTTATTTGTCTTTAAATCCAATTAAATCATGCTCTTTATAATTAATCTTGGCAATACCATCTGGAAGTAGAAAAAAATCACACATTTATAACATATACATAGACATACTTAAATGTACAGACAGATGCAAACAAAGATCTTGTAGCTTTTGTTTAAAAATCTTAGACATGAGACTATGTGATAATGCAAAACTCACTACTATATAAAGAACAGTTGGATCCAAATTGTATTTTTGGCAGATAACATAAGTTAAGGTTACCTGCTTAGATGGCTAATGCTTCTTACTAATATCGTGGAAGAGACTTCTAAGATTTTTCATGGGCCTAGTTTTCAAAATAGGTTCCCTCCCCCACCATCTGTTAAGATTTACCTTGTTTTCTGGAGAAGACTAGGCAGAATGTTAACATTGCAAAAGGCACAGAGAAAGAATGCAAGTTCCACCAAGAAGGGCTTTGTTCCCGAAGTCCAGATCTTTTATAATACCTACAAGCCTTGTGAGCTGACTAGGGAAGGTTTTAGGGTTGGTGAAAAGGATAGGTGGGCTCTGAACTGTGTCCAGAGCCACATTCCTGTTCTTGTAAAGACTGTGTTTGTAAGACAAGTACAGCCATTTTTAATTCCTCAAATAATTGAGTTGTAACCTGAATGATATCAGAACGGTGACACACCCTTCCAACTATTGCTTCTTTATATCAGAGAAAAGATCTCCAACTAAGATGGAACTCAAAAGATTCCTGTTTTCTAAATTTAGAGCTGTGTGTCTTTGGAATGTTGTAGTAAATCCTTCCACCAAAAAGCTTTACAATGCTTTTCTTTCCCTCTGGGTTATTTAACTTAGGGGAAAAGGCCTTTAAAAACATTCCTATCAAGTTCTGAATATCAGCTTCCATTTTGGCTAACTTCTGACCATAGAGCTACTAAAAAAGACAGAGAAAAAGCCTTTCAAATACCTTGTCAGATTTCAGCTGGTAGAAATAGTAAGTATTCCCAGTGGTATTGAATGGCCTCATAGATACAAGAGGGGTCCCCAAAGAGGATACAAAAGATTTTACCCTTCCAAGATACAGAGTCACTCGCAAAGATTACCAAAAGAAAGACAGATAATTCCCCAGAAACCTGGCTAAAGTCCGCTAAAATGGAGCTGTCCAGCCACGTCTAGTTGCAAATGGGGTATGACCCACATTTCCCCCTGGCCATATTTTTGGGTACTCCAACCTTTTGATTGCCTGTCCACGTACTCAAGCCCCAAAATGAGGCAAACAGGAAGACAACAGCTGTCCTTGAGAGATAAAGGGTCAACAACCAATGAGTATTTGAAAGCAAATTTCTGAATCACAATTTAAAGATCTAATTCTTAAAAATGTTTTTTGCCTGCCAATCTAAATTTGGAAAGAGAGGGACAGTGTGAAATTTTATATTCCTCACTTGACCAGGCACTACAGATAGAGATCAAGAAGGGTTGACTTGGGTAAAAATTCTCTCTCGTTACTGGTATCTTCCGCTTTTCCCAAGATCCCCTCTGCAGGCTCTGGAGAGGGTGAGGTGTCCAAGCAGTATCTTCCTGGTCACTGGAAACTGTAAAGAAGGAAAAATAATTACCCCTCTGTCTTGCTGATGGGTTTCAGCCTCAGAGAAGTTCACTATGGATTCAATGTGACCAAAGAAATGACAGGAGAACGTTCTTGGGGTGAAAGGGTTGTACCCAACTTTATTTCCACAATAGCAGGTCAATCACAAAATCCCATTCACTCAGAGCAAGTCTGCGTGCAGCAAGCCAGTCTCTGTCTCTGGGTCTCTCTGCCCACAAAGCCGTCCCACACAGCTGTCCTCTGGACCTCTGTCCTCCGCGCTGCCACCACTCGCTCCAGCTATTGCTCTGCTCTCCTGCAGCCTTGCAGCCATGCCACTATGTCACCCAGAGCACTGAGTGGAGCTCTTTATATAGAGTCAATAGCAACGTGTTGCCCACACGTGTGTAGTGAGCTAGCCAACCAGGGCCAGTTGAGAATCCTGGCCACAGGAACTTTCACTTTATCCACACTCTCTCCCCTTTATAGGGACTGCTTGGCTCTCTTTGGACTCCTTTTTCTCTAGGACATCTCATAAATAGATTAGCTTATCTAGGTTAAAAGTTCTCCACTATGGCCACTGTAATTCAAGATTATCTTTGGTAAGGTTAACTTGCTTGTTCAGCCTTAAAATAAAATTTTATTCACACTGGACCCAGTCCAGCTTAGGTCAGACCCCTTCTGACCCCAGACCTGATCTGGTTTTTTATAAGTTAAACCCAGTCTGACCTTGGACCCAGTCTAGCAGAAGAAATGCTCAAAGTCTGAAAGTTCAAAATGCAAAAGCTGCAGAGCTAGGATGTGAGGGGGGCTTACGCACAACCTCCAGAGGCAGTGGGAAAACAGCTCAGGGGCTCAGTGGGCACCCACGTCTGGTTGCTTACTGCCCCTGGGGGTCTTCAGGGTCTCCTTCAGTTCTCTCTTCTGATACCAGAACTGTTAAAAGATAAACTAAGGCATCTAAAAATGTTTTAAAGTTTATTTGAGCAAAAATCAATTTGAATAAGGCAACCTCCAATCCAGCAGAAAGGAGCTCTAAGGAGCTGTGCAAAATGACTCTTATAGGCAGAAAGGAGAGGGAACATGGAAGTTACAAAGGGCAAAAAAAAAGCAGGTTGGTTATTGTAAAGTTATTTTCCTTAAGGGGAGGGCAGGGATCTGTCAGGCAGATTACCTAACTAGTGCCAATCAGGTGGTTCCTGTTTGATTAATTTAAGACTCCATTTCTGGGAGAGCCAAAACTGTAATTGTCAGTTCGGTGACATGGGGGCTGGGCTTAGCATAAGTGACTCTATTTTGGGCCTGTTTTTAACAATATAATTAACACCTAAACATACCCTTTTGGTTAGCAAAGAGTTTTAATCTATTTTCTATCACTTAAGTATCTCGATGATCCTTTGGACTATTATTGTCAATCTTCTTGATTGATTAGATTAATCAGTTATTAATAATTGTCAACATTATTCATTAACTTTCTAAATTTTCAATGTTTGTCATTAATAGTTAATGATAATTAGTGAGATAAAGTATGCAGTGCACTTAGTACTGAGCTTTCTAACTTCGAGAATACATGCAGTAAGGTAACTGCTCTGTGATTTTTAAGAAATCTTCACCACGGAAAAGTCCAGGAAAATGAGGCCCGGAGATAAGGAACTTGCCCCAGTTTCACTCAGCTAGTAAGAGCTGTGTGTCGGTTGAAATTTCATCTTAATTTTCTCTGGGACACATGCTCCATAGCAGCTTAAACAACATGACTTTGGCCAAGGTCATAGAGTACCCGCTTAGCTGCTGACTGGCTGTGACCTTGGGCAAGGCCATCCTATCTTTTCTACCAAACTGTGTCAAAGCCAATGAAATTACAGATCACACAGTTAAGGGCCTCAGTTTAAGGCTTGGACTTCGTAACAGCTTTCCCAGTCTGTGGAATTCTTCACTTCTTTTTGGTGAACTAGAGAGAGGGCACCACTTCCCTTCCACAAATGGCAAAAAAGTGGTTTTATTTAGACTTAGAAATGGATACACTTGAGCTATTTCACTAGGAGTATTTTTCTGCTAGAAATGATTTTAGTTATGCCCAGTTGGAGAGATGCTTAAAAAAATAACAAACTAGTCACATAGGATTTTCCCAAATGATCTTTCACATCTATGCTCTCATTGCCATTTTTTTACTCCCCACTTCTCAACACAGCACCATGAGATGCCCCTGCATCTGTATTTTTATGTCGGCAGAAAAGTGCACTCTAATGCTGCCACCTAAGCATAGACTCGTATGAGAGTGCCCATCGTGCTGGAGAGCAGGGTTGTCTGACAGTGTACTTGGGGCGCCTGAGCCAACATGGCTAGGAGCACCAGACTGTGTTTCGCTTCTGATTTCCTCATATGCAAGGGGAGAATTTCAGTATCAAAGTGCAGCTGAAATTGGTCTATGGCTGAGTATCTTGAGAAACAAAGTGGTAATGAGGTGAAAGGAAGGAGGTTGGGGAAAGGATGGGTGGCGGGAAATGTGCTCCCTCTGAAAAAGGAAACAGCCTTCCAGGAAATCCTGGGATGGGTCTGTCTCACCTGAGGGGGATTTCAGCCCTGAGCAAATTCATCCTAGATTTGGTGAGACCGAAAAATGACAACGGGATGTTGTGGGTAAAAAGGGGCTTACACCAAGCTTTATTCTCAGGGCTGTAGGTTGAGTGTTAGAATCCCATCCACCTCCAGGGCAGTCTGCAAAGAAGCGAGTCAGTTTCTCTGCCTCTGCTCCAGCCTCTGCCTCAGGTGCCATCTCTGCTCCAGCTCTGCTCTTGCTACCAGCCTCTGCTCTCCTCTGCTCTTAACACCAGGGGGAGCTCTTTTTATAGCACCACAGGCAGTAATGGCATATTGCCAATGCGTTTGCAAGCATGCACCTGCACGGTACACTAAATATTACACCATTGCATGTACACAGTGGGTGAGTAGGTTAGGATCCTGACTGTAGAAATTCCATTTTCCCTATAGGGTCTCTTGTCGGTAGTTGAAATGAGACTCCTCTTAAACATTTGTTTAATATCTATCAGTGCCTTTTATTTTTTTGCTAGTTTTTCTATTTTGCTAAATTGTAAAAATCCCTCTCACCTTTTTCCCACTTCCTTAATCATTGGCTTTTAAAGTTTATACGTATTTTAACACACACACACACACACACACACACACACACACACACACACACATATAGTCATAATTGTTCCCTTTTTCCAAATAATCATGATAGAACCACAAACACTGCCTAAAATGGTCCAGGTGTTTCCTCACTGACTGTGTAGTGCTAGAGATTGCCAAGCCCGTAATTAATGTGAGGGCCGTCCTGAGGTCTATTGTGCTGTATCATCTCTAGCATAGGTGTATCACCCAGACCAGAAATTGCAAAGCAAAGGGCCAAAACCAAATCAGGCTCTTGGACATGTTCTATTTGACTCACACAATTGAAAAAGAAATTTTTAAATAATTGGTAACTTTAAAACAGAGCAAAAGGGTTAGCATAAAAATTCTTTTTTCTGGCATCTTTTGAAAAATCCAAAGCTTTGCACACTGGGCCCACAGTTGCCCATAGTGACAGGAGGTACTAGTCATGTAGCTCTGTCCTTTCAGGAGGGGCATATCCTCTCCTGGCTGTCATGGTCTCCACCTCTTGCATGTGTTGAAAAAGCCTGGTCCCTGTAGGCATTTGAGAAGAACTGGTCAGTGTCTACCCTGCCCCCCTTGCCAGAATAAGCAAACCATCGAACATGACCATTCCTCAATATTTATTACAAGAGCTCACAACAATCCCTTGACAATTGGGAGAAGGTTACATTGTCAGCCCACCCTGGGCATGTGCATATTAATTTGTGCTGTGCAGGGAGGGGTGTCCACTGTGTGCTGTGGGCCATGTACTCCCCTCCCCCTTCCCCAGCCAGTCCAATAAAGGGCAGAGCACAAGCTTTGATGTGAGGCCGACTTACCTTCAGATTCTCCTTGTGCCATTCACTGATTACATGATGTTGGGCAAGGGGTTGAACCTCTCCCAGTCCCAGTAGCATCCTCAGTAAAATGAACAAATGCCCATTTGCACAGACCTGACCCACTTTACATGAAACACATGTTCCCTGCTTCTCTTCTCCCCCTTCAAGCCAATAACTTGATTGAGTTGGCAAGCTCTCTCCTGAATTGACAGCCAGATGGGTCACAATGGTTGCTGGAAAACACACAGAACCCTTCCATGTGGATATGTGGTGCAATGTGGGACTCCACTTAACACAGAAAGGCCTTCTGGAGCGGCCTGGGCATTCCGAAGGTTCGGGTGCCCCTGGATTGGCAGGATCTCTCAAGGTTGTATTTTCCCTCAGGATGGACTAGTCATAGTTGTTGCTGAACTGCAAATACTTCACAAGAAAGTATGGAGACTGTGAATCCGATATCAGATTTCAGAGTGGAGCCCAAAGGCGTCCAGTTAAGTGTGAACGCTGACTGAGAAATAACAATAGGGAGTGAGATATGGGAAACGTGTTATTCATGAATTTACATTCAATAAAAAACCCTTCCAGCTATAATTATCACATTTTTGCTAATATTGAGATTCTAGATGTCAGACTTAATGTTTGAGTAAACTAATTAAGGAATGTTTTTTCCTAGCCTTGACAAATAATCCTTTTTATGGAGAATTTTCAAATGTGCTTTTTTTTTTGTCTTTCTGAAAATGACTGATCTCCAAGACCAGCACTTGGGGGTAGAACCCCAGGGGCATCTCACCTCTTTGCTTTTCCTCTTCTCCATTGTCTCCACCTCTCCCCATTCCCAGCTCTGTTTTGTGTTCTTTTGTTAAGGGTACTATTTCCAGACAGTGTTAATGTGTCTTTTTTATGCATTTGCCAAATAGTTCTATGTGGAATTGCCTCTCAAGGTTTTCTCTTTGACTGTGGCACATTCAGACTCAAATTGTTGTGCTCAGTAGGGCCATTGTCACATTATAACAGGGAAAATGCTTCATCATGTGTTATAGAACAAGATGGAATCTTTGCTAAGGAGCTCAGGGATCAAAGCAGAGGAAAAAGATTAATTTTTATGCATCAAGTCATTATAGAGGGAGAAGGAGCCATTAAGATTGCCAGAGAGGAGATTTTCTCATCTAATATCGACACAGAGAATGTATTGGGAGGACCGTTGGCTCTGTTCTCAGATTTGTTTTTACCTTTAAAGGGCTCAGATCTAGGTCATAAGCTTGTTTACACATATTTTTTGAGGTTTATAAAGGGCCTTCCTTTAAAAAAGATACCATTTTCCCAGGACTTAGGTATCTCTAAAAATATTCTGATTTTTTTCCTCCATAAAAATGCATAGCTACATTTCAGAAAATTTTGAAAATAAAAGACAGAAAAAGGAATAAGGCAAAGGAATCACTCTTGACCCTACTAGTCTCATCCAGCACCTCTAGTGGTGTTGCTTTTCCTCTTTTAAAGGATGCTACTATTTAACATGCTTGCAAACATGCCTACATGGTTTTATATCCTGTTTCTTTTGTTCACCTAATGTTATTCATGATTTTTCCACACCCTTACATAGATACTCTCAAGTGCATATGCCCCGTTATTAAGCACCTCTATTATTAGACATCCAGGTGGCTTCCTTTTTTGTTTCCACTCTAAAAGATGTATTTACACACCAGGGTTTCACCATATTTTCTGTTTCTAGAATGAAGTCCCCAAAGTGGGGTTTCTGGATCAAAGGTTTTAAATACAAATATTTTGATGCAAACTGCAAAACTGCTTTCTAAAAGAATTGTGCCAGTGGAATGCTCTTCCACCCCGTCAGATGCCATTTTAGTCAACTGGTACATTTGGAGCTTCTAGAAAAAGACTGTTTTCATATTTTGCTTAGATGGTTTGATAAATTACAAAGCATCAGGTATGGCAGCAATTGTCATTACTAATTATTACCCTCAATAAATAAACAGTGAACATCTGAGGACAAAGCATTACTATTTAAGAGCCGTATAGAGTGATATTACAGTATGGATTTGGGGTCAGGCTGCCTGGGTCAGAGCTGGGCTCTGCCACTTACCAGCTAACTCATCTTAGGTGAGGGTTTCTCAGCTTCAGTATTATTGACATTTAGGGCCGATAATATTTTGTTGTGAGGGCTGTCCTATGCAGCGTAGGATGTTTACCAATATCTCTGACCTCTACTCCCCCTTCTCACAGTGCAACAACCAAAAATGTCTCCCACATTGCCAGAGGTCCTTCAGGACCACTCCCAGTGCCTCCCCCTTCCCTTCCGAGTCATTACCTTGGTCAGTTTCCAAAGCTCTCAGGCTCTGTGTGTAAATGGGGATAAAGGGAACACCTCAAGAATTACTGAAAGGACTGTGCAGGCCTGCCGCTGTAGAGAGGAAGAGGGGTGTCAACATACCAGGTGTTCAGTCAATATCAGCCTTTATAAATATTGAATTCTTGATGACTTCTGTTAAGCAAAATGCTTGTTTGTTATTTTTACTATAAAAATTATTGTAAATATAATTTGAAAATCTAGAAAAGTATCAGAAGCTAATAAGGCTCTATAAATCTTACAGCCAGAGACATCTCTACTAATATTAAGGTGAAGTTTCTTTGTCTGCATCTAGCAGAGTACATTATAGTTGCTCAATAAATGTGTTGAATAACTATAAAAAGTGAGATCAAGCCATGTATACCATACAGAAAGTTTTGTATCCTGTTTTTCTCCCTTACCCACTACATTGTGACTATTTGCTTGTATGTTTGGAAATTCTTTGAAAAGATGTTTAAACAGTGCATAATATCAACTCTGTGAGTGTTCTCTAATTTCATTAACCATCATATACTTTTGAATTAATTTGTACATAATTTTACTTTTAAAAATATCTTTTTAATTGTTAGGAAAACTTTCAAACATATGAAAGTTGAAGGAGTAATACAATGCACACCATTATTTCAAATGTTTTTTTAAACATTGTGCTGTATTTTCTCTATTTGTGTGTGTGTGTGTGTGAGTGTGTGTGTTTCTGCATGGATATAAATATGTGTCCTGAGGTTTTTTTTTCATTGTTTTGTGGGACCAAGCAAATTGCAAACATCATAACATTTCACTTTTAAAGACTTCAACATGTCTTTAATAAAAATAAAGACATTTGCCTATATCACCACAATACATTTATTACATGTAGAAAAATAAGCAGTAATTCCCTAGTATCATCTAATACCTAGTCTACATTCAAATTTTCCTAATTGTCCCTGAAGTGTTTTCATAGCTACCTTTTTTCCTGCCAGAATTCCATGAAGAATTACACTTGCATTTGGTTATAAACCTTTAGTCTCTTTTAGTCTGGAAGAGGACACCCACCTTTTTTTGGTTTTATTAATGACTTTTAGAAGATAGCAGGCCAATTGTTTTATAGAGTGTTACATATTCTGAATTTGTCTGATTGTTCCCTTATGATGTCATTTAGCTTGTTTCTCCGGCCTCTGGAATTCCTGTAATTTCCTGGGAGTTAGGTCTGAAGTCTTAATTAGATTTAGGGAAACAGTTTTGGCAAGGACACCTCAAGGTAATTGTGTCATCAGGAGGGTGCCACCTCAGGTTGTCCCATGATCGGTGAAGTGAAGTCTGATTACTTGGGTAACGTGGTGACCACTAGATTTTTTACTTAGGGATGTGTTTTCCCTGGTAATACATATGTAGTCTACTGGGTGCTGCTTTGGTATCATACCACTATCCTATTCCCCAACAAATTTTCACCTGATGATTTTGAACATCCTTGGCCTAAACCAGTTATTTTATTAGGAGCTTCAAATGGTAATGTTTAAAATTCGTTATTACACCTATGTTCAATAGCTACTATTCTTTTGGAAAGAAGAGTTTACCCTCTCCAAACACAAGGTAAATGTTTGCTTCTTATGTTCTATATGTTAAAGAATGAAATAAATGGGTTTTGCTTTTCTCTCTCATTTGACTATTTTTTTTAGTATTACCAGAGACTCACAGGTTTTTTCTTAGTGTTTTGCAATCAAATATAACTTTCTGATGTTCAGATTGTCCCGGGGTGCCCCCCACCCAGGCTGACTTCCATGTCTCCTGGCCTCCCTCCATTAGTCTGGGTCTCCTTGCTTGGCAGCTCCACGTGTTCCAGCTTGCTTTCACTGTTCCAACCTGCGCTCCGGAATCAGCCATTTCTCCAAGGAGCCTTAGTTCCATTTAGTCATGAATGATAAAAATAATCTTTCGATGAATACTAGTCTTACCTACCTGTATGGATGATTTTTACCAAAATTACTAGATTTGAAACTATTTGAAAGGTTGTGAGTTTTTTAATGCTTTCCATATACTGGCCAAATTGCTGTACAGAAAGGTACACTCCTGCTAATGTTTGAGAATGCCTATCTCACTACATTCACACTGACATTAACTTTTTCATGATAGGTAACTATCTTTATTACAATTAGAATTGAACATTTTATGGACGTTTTTAAGTTTATTAGCTCTCATGTGTTTTGTCCTTTTTCTATTATATTTATTACTGTACTGTTACAAATAATTTTTGTACAGTGTTTTTGGTGGGTTTTTTTGACTGTCAGATATCTTTTTCTAATTCTAAAGTGGTCAATTTACCTTTTCTCTACTGATTCCATCCATTTCTCTAGTGTTTACTCATTTATTGAATGAGTTAAATATTTCTAAGAAAAGTTAAATGTTTCTCTATATTTTCTTCCCATAAAAAATTTTTAAATAAAACTAAGTTGTTAATATTTATAACTTAGTTTTCAAGCCACATGGAATATATTTATGATAATAGTTTGAGGTGAGGGTTTAACTCAATTTTTTTCCCGTAAGCCAAATTTCCTCATACCACAGAAGGGATAAGGGATAATTCATCACTTTCTCACCAGAGTATGACTGTTCCTTCATCATTATATGTGGTTCAATATAGAAATCAAATCATGATTATCTGTCAATTTTTGTACTAGGACCATATTGTTTCAATTGTTGAAGACTTTCAGTACATTTTAAAATACAGGGTCTTTTCCTCTTAATTCTTTTACATTTTTTTCTTCAAGAAGAAATTTAAGATAATTCTGTCATTTCCAGAAATGAGTTCACTGCACTTGAAATAATTTCTCATTTTCTAGATAGGACTTAGGGATTTTTCAATAACATTAAAAATTGCTTTGGGATGAGGTAATATACAATAACATGAGAGTATTTGATGTTGTGGTGGACCTCACATGGAGTGGCCAATATTAGTTGGGCTTTTAGGTTTTTAAGGGCTCTTGAGGTAAAAACAAATGTCCCTTTTCCATGGCTTAAAAAGATCATGATTATCACGACCATAGTTTCTAATCCAAAACTTGAGACATGTGGTCTGAGAGGGGAGTGATATTCATGGGAATAGAGGGAAATAATATTATAAATTTGAGCCATCCTGGAAATCTTGAGATCTGCGTGACTATTGGTCATGCAGGCATTAGATCCAGATATTCCATATAGAGTCACGTGTTCCAATCCAAGTTTGCTTTCAGTCTGACAGGTTAAACTGACCGTGATGTAACGTACACGTAGAAAGCCATCATGGGTTCTGTGGGGCTACCAGCCTAGGTAGTAACTCAGATTCTTACAGAGGTGAAAAGCATGCTCGTTGACATCAGACAGACATTGCTTTGGGTTTTCATATTGCTTCGCTCTTCACCTCTTCCCGACAGTGTGACCTTGGATAGAATGGTATGCCTGCCCCATGGTGAGAAGTTTGAATGAGATGCAGCACATGAAGCACTCAGCAGGGCTCGACACATACCACATGCTCGATCACACCAGCTATATTATCCCCGTCATCAACACAATTACTCCTGCTGCTATTACGATTGTGGTTGTTTTGATTATTGTTCAGGGTCAAGAAGACCTAGAGGTCCTCATGGACCCAGCTCTGTTGTATTTCCATATGGAATCTTGGATATAGTCAGCTCACAGATCCTGCTGCTATTTTATCACCCTGATAGGTGGTGGGCTTTTCTGTAATGAGGAGTCAGCATCCACGACGAGAGTCCTTTCAGGGTGGACGTGCAGAACCAGTACGGTGTCCATAAACAAGCCAATGGAGGGGAAAGGGACATCACTTCAGAGTTCTAAGACCAAACCAGTTAAAAACAAAAATGGAAACAAGAATCCTACACATTCTTAGACACTCCTGGGAAGGCACAATTCCAGTCTAGGACTGAGTGTAGCTGATTTCAATGCATTAACTTACATATTTGCCCCTTTTAGGTGGTGTATGTCTATCCTTTCTTTTGAAAGAAAATTAGGTCTGATTACCATCCTTATAGCACAGCCTTCACAACAGACGACAACCTTTTAAAGATTCAGTCTCTAATTTAAATCTGACATTTTAGAGCTGTCTGGGCATTTGGATAATTCCTTCAGATATCTCAAAGTGGCATGTATAGGGTCATTAATCAGCAGCTCACTATTTTATTCATATACTGGCCGGGAAAAAGCAGAAGAAAGACTGGGATCGAAGATGAGTGTATTTGGAAGAAGACATTAGTTACACAGTGCATCAAAATAATCAGGTTCTTAAATGAGCAAGACAAGTTGCAAAAAGAGGCACCATGGCCAAGACCTTGGGCTTCCTAAGAAAAAGCAATTACAGGCCTAATTAGCAGGAGACACTAAGCGATAATCCAAGTCACAGTTAGAGAGGTTTCTATTTCTAGATCAGGGTAAATCCATATGCCGATTACAAAAAGGTGGCTGACATCTCTACAAGCCACAGCTGATAGCCTGAGATGCCAAGGAGATTCTCTTCAATCTCTCTGTTCCTTCTTTGCCCTTCAATGGCCAATGCCTTTATTCAAGTTAGTTATTTCTCATCTCATTTCTGACAGATACCTCAACACTAGTCTCCCTTCATCTTGACTTCCACAGACCACTTCCTTTTCCTCTTTGCTGCAGATCTTTCTAAAACTTAAAGCAGGCCCTGTCACCGCTACCTAAAAGTTGGCTGTGCGTCCCAATACACGCACAGCCACGACTTTGCCCTGTGGCCATTCACGCTAACAAATTCTGCCCAGGAACATGTCTGTCTAAATCAGCATCTGCTCCAGCCTGTTTGGCATTTGGATTTGGGTTTGAATGGTGCCTGTGAGAACCACTGCATTAGGTACTTTGTGATGGAAGAGGCGAGCACCCAAAGGGGGGCAGTGTCAGTTGGCCAGGCCTGAAGAGCCGTCTCCATCCTTAGAACCATAGCTGAACTCTCACAGTCATCTGCCTGTGCTTTCATTTCCAACATCTTTCCTTCATCTGTGGGTTGGTAGCCCTGTTACACACACCTGCTGTAAGAAAAATGCCCTATGAAATATTGAATATCCATCTCACTGAAGATGTCCTGCTGAAATACCTTTGGGGGAGCCAGCAGATCGAGCTGGCTGACATACTCAGGTCCTTGTGAGGAGTGATGAGCCAATTGGATTATGCTTTCAGCTGAGATTTCTCTCACTAATCATTTGATATGAGTTAATTTTTAGTTCAGATTCCTGAGTACCTGGCCCTAATTTTGTAAAAGGTGACTGGTTGCATCTGGGTATAATTGCAAAATGAGTTTAACCAGGAAGATAAAATAATTTTATATGTAGATGTCAAAGTTCCTAAAAACAAGGAAAGAGGGAGATCAATTGGGACTCATGCATCTTGGAATGACAAAATGCAGCTGTTGTTGACATCTGCAGTGCCAGCTGCTGGTACCCGACTTGAAACACCCCTCGGTATTCGTGGAGAGCCCTGTCTTTTCACTTCTGATGAAATAAGGGCGCAGTCAGCATATGCTCTTGAGAAGTGCTGCAGCACTGATTGGAGAGGAAAGGGAAAGGGATTCACCCAAAATGCAAGCCTTCTTCTCTCAAAATAAGAGACAATCTATACAATGGCTGAAATACACACAAGTATATTTGGGAGTCCTGCCTCATTTGCTCTTGACATTCCCTCATGCATGAAACAACCTCTTCCTCCTTCCCACCTCCCACCACTGTGCTTTTGATAGACTCATGCCCGGAGGTGAAAACTCGGAGAACATTTAGTATTTCATCCTCCATGAACTTGACAATAACACCACCTATTGTGACTGGAGTGCCGTTTCCCTGGCGGTGCACTTTCCCATAGACCATCACCTTTCTGAGGCCGCTCATACTCTCCCCCGACAGCTGCAGACAGACTCAGGTGGGGCGACATGCCAGGTCCATGAGGAAGTAGGGGGCTGGGATGAGGACCCAGGGCTCCAACAACCCAGACCTTCCTTCCCCATCACACCTAGGTTATTGCATTTTGCTTTTACTGCCTAGCACCTCAATATATTGCTTTGTAACTCCCCCCACGGACCTGTATAAACACACAGGAGCAATGAAATAAAAGTAGCCTATTTTGATACTCTCTTTACCCAGCACCACCTTAGCTAATGGAGGATTGGTCTTTCAATTCTTCTGCCTGGAAACAACTACCTTTAACATGACAGAAGAGGTGATTCCTACATGAAGAGCTTTTACAGGCATCAGGAGGATCCCTGTGTTCAAAACTATCCCCCATCCACTACCCAATGCTTGAAAGTCCACCATTCTTTTGAGTATATCACTTTTTGGGACCTCTTTCAAAATGCAAATGCTCCCGAGCAAGGTGACACAGTGATTCAAGTCATGCTCAGGTGCTACTGATGCACTCAGTTCCTCCAGGGGGACCTAGGACAGCCTGGGAGAGTCCTGAGCACTGAAAAGTGGGGAGGGGGCAGCAAAGAAGAACAAACACTAGGGTTTCTAAAAATATTCCAGTTGGCAATTCTTGGGACTAGGAACTCAGGAGCCTGCACTCTAGCACATCTCCTTGCTAGGGGTTGTGAGGACCCAGCCCCACCTCTGAGGCTATAGGAATGGGGAGAGGGTGGGGCCCCTGGCAGGAGGAGGCCTGGGTTCCCTTGGAGTTGAGCTCAGTAGTCTCTTGCAGGCTGGCCTTGGGTTGCCAGCTCATCCCACCTGGGCTGTGTTCAGCGGGGCTGGGAGTCCCATGCAGAAGGCCAGAACAGGGCCTGTGTGTTAACCAGCACTTCCAGAAACTTCTGGCTGGAAGCCAGAGGTGACAAACTCCTTTTTTGTGTCTGACAAATCCCTGAGCTTCTCTTAGCCCAATGACTGATATGATCATTATGCTAACCAAGCGTAAAAATGGGAAATTTTAAGGCAGTTATTTTTCTTGTGCTGGGAGAGAAAAGATCTTGGCAATAAGGAAGCTTTGGAATTATGACTTAAATGGGGATCTGAGTTCCCACCCTGTTATTTGGTGGATTGCTGCTCTGAAGTGGAATCTGGAATTCCTTGCTAGTGATTAAAGCTATGATGCCCAGGGATGCGATGGTTTTACTGTTTATTCTATATATGAAGTTACTATTCCATATCTCCTAATTTTCCTTTGATTTTTTTTTCATTTGATTCACTGATCAATCCAGTAGAGTTGTCCTGTGACATGTCCAATTTTGAAAGCATCATTTTAGTCCAGGGCAGATTGAGTGAGGGGCAAGTGGTTCCAAAATAAAAGGTGAGAACCTCTGGGAACTTGCCTTCCACACTTCATATCCCAAACAGAGAGAGTGCCGGCCCCTCATCACTTGCAGGCCAGCTTGTCTGGGTGAGTTCAGTGGACCTAAATCGCCCGGACTTGACTAGTCCAGTGAGTGGCCCGTACGTTTCTGGCTTCCTTCACTCTCTGCTGTGAGTTTGCACAAGGCCTAGCTATGCCTTGTTGGTGTGGATTTAGAAATTCTCATCTTGAGTTAACATCCGTCAGAGGGGGAAGAAAGGAGGGAGAAGCTCCTTGCCTGAGCAACTGCTGAGACTCTAGAAACACACGTTGCAGAGACACCATACCTTCCCCCTCAAAATGTGGTGGCTCTCACTCTGGCCTGCTTATTTCTGTTTTCCAAGATAGAGAATGAGAAGGATTCCAAGGTAATGACCTCAACTCCCCAAATCTCCAGAACTACCATTATAAAGGAAGCTGATCATAGAGGCAGGATGATATTAGAACGTGTTTTTAATACCAGAGTTGCTCATTGTTGTGGGGTATTTGAAATTTTATGAAGTGCTGTGATAATCCAGGAAGCAGGGGCCGTAACTGTGGAATGTGATTCAGTATATGAAAAAAAAAAAGAGTTCAATGTGCTAATTAGCCTTTCAAATGCACCCTCCAGGTATAATTCCATGTGGGGTGACATGTAGTTCCAGGAGTAAGGGGGTTCCCCTCCCGGGACAAGTTCCCTATGAATCCAGTGAAACCAGTCAGACAAAGGGAAGGAAAGGTTGCGTTGAGGGGCTTCACCTCTCGCAGCTTACTCAGGTTCACTAGCCAGGCTCTACACCATCCATTCTCTCCGGTGGTTGGACGTGTTCTCCTCCCCCTGCCCACCCCTTCTGGCAAGGATTCCATGAGCAGGTCCCTGCTGACTGGCAAACACCAGATCATTTAGGTATCAGGAATGGAGGGGAGGAGAGAATGGCCATTTTCTTTCCACCCTTTGCCCCAGATTGACTGGAGGCTCTGCTGTGGTAAGCATCCATTGGTATGTAAATGGACTAAGGCCAGGTGGGAAATTCGGGAAATTCCTGGTGAAAACCTCCATTTACCCCACAACCCACCCCTCCAGAATTCTCACCTCTCAGTCTGTGTGCCCCCAGTCTTCCACAATGGTCCTGTGCACATAAACTACAGCACTGTAACCAGACTAATAACATACAATAACAACAGAAATTATGATACAGATTGCAATAAAATCGTGACAGTCCTCAAGCCTGAGGATCCAGTTGGGTTCAAAGTCCTACTCAGATGAACTCCAAAGCTCTCCCATTCCATAGGAGACCAGCAACTGAAACTAGCAGGGTGCTCTGGGTACCCTGGGCAAACAGCAGCTGTGGCTAGGGGGCGTGCCCAATCCACAAAGACTGTAGAAGAAAATAACCTTAATGGCAATAAGGTATATGTTTTACTGTCACCAACATAGGCAAATCCTGTCCATCAGGTAGGATACATGCAAGATAGTGGTCCTGTGATAGGACAGTGGCAGGAACGGGGTCCCATCCTGGTCTAGCAGACCTTCACTCCTCTCCCTGTGAGAGTCACGATGGGCCGATGTGCAGGGCTACAGGAGGCACATGCACTGGCTATAAAGACAAAGCCAAACTCCCCTCTAAGATATTCTTACCTTCCAGCTGTTTGGGGTACACCACTCTGATGTCACTCCAGAAACACACAGGAGGCCAGCTAGGAGGCCTTGTCCCCAAGGCACCAGAAGGGCCAGCCATCACTGGTCCATGAGGTGACATGTCCAGGGCCACATCCACTCAGCAGTCTCCAGGGTTGGGCATGGTTGGAGCTGGCAGTAGGATGTTGCTCTGTTGGCCAAACCCCAGCTTCAGTAATTCCTCCTTGGTGGTACGTGCAGGTATATAGGAGAGGCAGCAACATGTGTTAGCATATCCACAGGGCTCAATGCCCCCTTCCGGGGCTTCTCAACTTTAACACTGTCCACAAGCAGACTGACCAGCCCCGTAGACTATTGGTATGTGACTTCAAGCCAGATTTTAACAAACCGTTGTACCTCTCTATCATGCCTGCCCTGGTAGGGTTACATGGTGCACGAAACTTCCACCTTATCCCTAATTGCTGCACCCATTATTGTAACGCATGTCCAGTAAAGTGGGTGCCTTGATCGCTCTCAGTCACCTGCAGCCAGGCATAGGCTGAAAAGAGACACTCTGGGCCCCTCTTGGTGGTTTGCTGATTTGCACAATGTGCAGGAAAAGCAACCAACAGTCCAGTGGCCGTGTCCACGCAAGTCATGGCATACTGATATCCTTCTGATATGGGCAGAGGCCCAGTATAGTCTATCTGCCACCTGACAAGGGGTATCAGGTTCCTGTGGGACTTGGTTGAGTCCCTCTTAGAGCATAAAGGCACTCCCTCCAGGCTCTGCTGACTTCTTCAAAGGTCAAAGGCAAGCCCCACTGATCGGGTACAGCTACATTGTCTTTTGCCCCATGTGCAACAAACGCTGATGTAACTGTTGGGCCACATCAGAGGCAGGCTTTCCTTGTAGCCAACATACCTGGGTCAATGTGTCTGCTTCATCATTCCTGGGGATGCCAAAGGCAAATGGTTGGTCACATGATGTACAGTAACAGTCTTAGTCTGACCAAAGGCCCATAGGTCTTGCCACAACTCTTGCCCCCAAAGGGGCTGGTGAACAAACCCAACTATAGGGGAAGGCTCCTGAGTGATCACGAGCTATACTGCCCACAACTCTGCTCATTGACTGCTCTTCCCCTCCCCAACCTCCATCCATATTGTCTCAGTCTTAGGAAGGAAAGCCGCAGCCATCCACTCGGGGGCTGCCCATGACTGCAGCCGTCTGTATACAAGCATCTTCAGGTATAGGGGCTTTTCCCTCCTGATAAGGACTCTGTGCTACCAATGGCTCAAAAGCAAGTTCTTCCTGTTTGTCACTGGCCCGAGTAAGTGTTCTCCACTTAAGCTAGTGGAGAAAGCACTACGCTGCTGTAAATATGCACCCCATTTGGCCTGTGTAGGCGTTTGAGCCATGCCATTCTATAGCCTTTGGGTCCAGCCTCACACACACCCCTCAATGGGATAAGTGGTTGTTACTGTGGTTGGAGCTGTTCTGGTGATGGGCTCTGTAGCCAGTAAGGGGTGGTACACAGCAGCCAGTTGCTTCTTTGTCGAGGTGTACTGGACCTCTGCTCCTTTCCATAGTTGTGACCAGAGTCCAATAGGTTGGTGGGTCCTTTCAAGCCACTGCCAGAGTTCCCATCCATAACCATCTTCGGTTACATGAACATCGAGCTCACAGGGCCTCAATGGGTCCATTACATGCAAAGCCTGCACAGCCTTAACGGCTCGCTTAGCAGCAGTAAAGGTAAATGCACATGTTTCACCCTAGTCCCACCTGATGCCCTTTCACATCAACCAGTATAAGGGCCTCAGAATTTGTGCCAAGTGTGGGATAAACATTCTCCAGTGGCCCAAGAGACCCCAAAACTCTTGTAATACTGCCACAGTGGTAGGGGTAGGGAAAGCCTGGACTTTACTTATGACTGCTTCCAGGATAACTTTAGTCTAAGCTGATTTAGCTCGCATTTTTCTGCTGCTAAGCAGAAAATACTGCTTAGTATTTGTCACCCGCTGAGGTACAGACAACCCCAAAGAACTTTACTGACAAATCAGGTCCCTGAACCTTGGTGCTGTTCACAGCAGTATAGGTGCTGTACCTTTTAGATCTGCAAGAAATCAGATGTGAGAATAATATCATCAATATAATGATACAGCCGCACCACTGTCTGTGGTTTTTCCCATGCTGCCAAGTCCTGGGCTACAAGTCTGTGACAAATGGTGGGACTGCGGAGGTACCTCTGTGGAAGGACAGGGAACGTCCATTGCTGGCCTTACCATGGGAAGGCAGATTGTTCCTGACCTGTGCTATGTCAATAGAGAAGAAAGCATTAGCAAGGGCCACAACATAATGATATGCCCCTAGTTCATGACTGAGGATGTCCATAAGGGCTGCTCTAGAGTGGATAGCAGCATGCAGGGGGGCCGTGTGTGTGTGTAACTTTATTCAGTTCCCTGTAGTCCACAGTCATATGTCAGGAGCCATCTGGCTTTTTCACTGGCCACACTGGGGAATTAAGAAGACTCTGAGTGGGCTTTATGATGCCCACCCTCTCCATCTCCTGTAGAGTATCCAATTTCTTTGTGCCCCCCAAGGCAATTTATACTGCTTAGTATTTGTCACCTGCTGAGGTACAGGAAGAGCTATAGGCAGGTGCTTAGCTTGTCCCCTCAGAACTGCCTTTACCACTCTTATCCTCAGTCTGAACTCCCCGGCAGTGGTCTGTCACTACAGGCCTGCAGGATACTTACCCCCAAAATATATTCAGGGATGGAAGAAATATACATAGTATACTCCT
The DNA here is from genome assembly GCF_040802235.1 of Manis javanica. Classification (NCBI taxonomy): domain Eukaryota; kingdom Metazoa; phylum Chordata; class Mammalia; order Pholidota; family Manidae; genus Manis; species Manis javanica. The sequence continues at coordinate 109,240,787 of NC_133163.1, read as the reverse complement.
TTGAGGGTAAACATCCTATTCCCAGTGGGATTTGAACTTTGTTCACTCTAATTGCCTTACCCTAGTAACCATCTATCACAGCAGGGGGCCCAGGAAACTGCTCAGGGTTGCCATAAATCAGAGAACATTCAGCTTCTGTGTCCACCAGTGCCAGGACATGTTGTATATTCACTGGGGACCAATGAGTTGCTATTTCTACATGTGGCCTCTGGTCCCCACCACATCCCTCTAGGTGGAGGCCTTGACCATCCCACCCCCCAGTCAAACCGCCACACCCAGGAAGATCTGAGTGCTGTCCCCCAGGAAGTCCTGCAGACACATGGGTTGGACATAGGGCTCTGCCTCCGGCTTCTGTGTCCTAGACCTCAGTGGCTGGAATCGCTGTTCTGGCTTTAATTGTTGCCACAGCTCTAGCAAGATTCTATTGGACTGTCCATCAAGTTTTCCTTTCACTGCCCCTATCTATATCAAATCAACTATGTCTGGGTCCTTGAGACCTTCACGGGCCCTTTGAACCTCTTCTTCCAGTAGCAGACCATATTTCCTTCCATGCTCTTATTGTTTCAACTTCTCCCAGATCTGCAATAGTATGAGAGTAACCTCACTTATGGGTTGCCCTACATGGGTCGCAAGCATAGTCACTAAGGACCCAAAGAGGGGTAGGGGAGCTATATGGAGCACCAGATTTTTCATCCCTATGGTGAACAACTCCTCATCAGGCCCCTGAGGGTCCATATTGTAAATGATATTTTTCACGCCCAACTCCTGTAAAACCTGCTGGAGCTCTGCATGCGTTTGCCAGCTAGTGGGGAAGTGTGGTATATCACCTTGATTAGGCCAAATTGCATGGAGGGCTGCTGTCAGCCAATCCAAAAGTGTGTGATTCCCTAGGGTCTGATGAACCTTTTGTAACCTCTGGGGGAGAAAGGGATGAGTTGTCAGGGAAGCCAGTTTACCCATTTCTGACCCATCTACTCCTAAATCCCAAAGATAGAAAAGCCACTTGAGCAGAGATTCTGAGGGCTTCTGCTGAAAGTAGGTGCTCAAATCCACCAACCTGGCCTGGGTATAGGTGCGGAGCATGGAGTGCTCCACACCCTGGGGAGGGCCTGCTCCTCCCCCTGAGGAACCCACTGTTGCTTTGTCTTTATTTTCTTAACTACTTTCAATATGGGAGGGGCTGGTGCCTCGGGTGGCAGTCTCAGCAGCAGTTCCACCATCAGCTGGTGCCTCGAGTGGCAGCCTCAGCAGCAGGTCCATCGTCAGCCCACCCCTCCTCCTCCCGCCTCCTCCTCCCCTGACATCTCCTGTACCACTTCCAGAGCTGAAGACACCGCCCCTTCCTTCACCTCCCCCACAGCCTCTTGCAGCCCGCATTTTCTGCTTCCCTCTCCCACACCACTAGTATGTCTCTCAGCAACACGATCTCAGTTTTCAATAGCATTCATTCCTTTTTCAGAGCATCCCACAACCCGTCTTCCTGTTCTGACACTTGTTGCCAAAGTACATCCCTCTCTATGGTAACTTTTTCCAGTGCTGTGAGACACAGCCACTCCACATTTCCTGCCACCCCATAGTCACTCAGGTCCCCTAAGGAGTCCCTTATTTTGTGGAGGGCCAACTCCACTGCCTCTGGCATCCCCACCCCCAATTCTGGGGAGGGGCCTCCCTCCTCTAGGAGACATCTTACCCCAGGCCAAATCCCCACTGGTGAATCTCTGGGTGAATCCCCATCATCCGTAGGGGAATCCCAGGGTGAATCCTCACCACCCAGGGAGGGGTCTGTGAGTATCTCCCCACCATCCACAGCAGGGGTCCAAGGGTATTTTCCTATCATCTATAGGGGCAGCCCACTGAAGCATGCACCCATGAGGACACGTTTCAGGTTCACCAGACCCTGCTGATTCTATGCCAGAATGTAGCTCCAGGAGTAAGGGGTTTCCCCTCCCAGGGCAAGTTCCCTATGAATCCGCTGAAACCAAAGTAAGACGAGGGGAAGGACAGGTTGGATTAAGGGGTTTTATTTCTCACAGCTTGCTTGGCTTCACCAGCCAGTCTCCACACTGTCCCCTCCAGCCCACAGTGTTACAGCTAGTACATGGCCACACCAGGATTTACCTGGGTCTGTCTGGGTTGAGTCTAGGAACCTAACCACTAACCCCAGAATTCTCAAACAACTGCTCCTGGTACAGTAAATAGGGGAGAAGAAGAAAGGGATTTATTCCTCACACATGGAATAGGGACGAGGGGAGTGACAGTCTCCCATTAGAATTTGGCCAAGAATTTCGTGGCAAAAATTGAAAAATGAGTGTAAAATTTGTTCAGTATTCCAACAGTGGGTGTCCCAGTGAAGTCCCTATTCAGATATCTTTTTCCAAATTAATTGAAAACTCTGTGAAAGAAAGACTTTTTGCTTTCTCTCTTTCTCCTGGCAGCCCAAGTTGGCTAAGTGAATAGCCTGTCAAAGAAACCGGATGAGACTGAGAAGAATCAGAATGTTTCTGATGTTCGAGAATGCTGATTCCTCTCAAATTAGGCAAAAATGATTCATGGTTCATAGCTCAGCTTCAAAACTACCAAGTCCCAGGAAGGTGGCCCTGCCTGGACAGAGTGGAGCCCTAGGTAGGGATCCCTGGAGGCAACTGGCTCATTAATCTACCTCCCTTCTGGCCACATCCCACCCCTGTTATCCTGGAGGACATTGTGAGCAAAACAGTAAGTGAGTTAATTCATCAGGGCTGGTAATTATCCTGGCTAATTCTGCACTTGCACCATGGGGGGGCTGAGTGGAGTCTCCTTTGGGTGTATTCCTGGATTTCTGCCTCCCTTCATTCTAGCAGAATGACACAGAGGCCAGCTGTAACCATCCCTGCCCTCTTTCCAGTCTTCTCCCCACCACTTTGCCTACACAGTTCCACTGTTCACAGTTCTTACTGGATGAGAGAAAATTTAAACTGAAATTTGAAATCTGCCAAGAAAAGGATTTTACAGTTGACTGATAGAAAGCTCCTGGCTCCATGCCCAAAAGCAACCTGGCTGAGATCGATGCATGTTCCAGTCAGAGACACTTGACTCCTCCCCAGTGCCTTTACAGATCACTGGGGCACTTTTGGTGCTTTTTTCAGAGCTGTGCATGAGGTAACCAAAAAGAGAAAATCCCTCTGTAACTCATGGGCTCGTTGTGAAGATTAAATGAGCTAATGCAGTCGTGGATGAGAACAATGCCAGGCATGTAGACATGATCAGGGTTAGTTGTTATTAATGACAACCACCCTATCCTCTTGGGTTTACTGATAAGGAAACTGAGGCCCAGAAATATAAAGTGACCTTCTCAAGATCACACGGAAAGCCAATGCTAGGGCTGGAACTAGAACTCCAGACATGTTTCCTTTTACATGTTCTTCATAAATTCAACAACTTTATTAAGTTGTTTATTCTGTGCCAGACCTTGGCCGAGGATGCAAAAATGGAAAAGAAGTAAAAAAGTGGAAAAACCCAGCAGGAGCTTCTTGTTTATGCAAAGGAAAAATATGACCCATATATGTCATATGGTTGACAACCGGCTTGGATCTAAAGGTGGATTTCAAGTTATCTAGGTAGTTTTGAAATTTCCACTAGGTAGAGTCAATAGTACTAGCTTCTAATTCCAACTTTTTAAAATTTAGTTTTAACCATTAAATATCTTAAATTATTTAAACATTCATTGAGTATTTATACATTTCTCTTCATATTCAAGCACTGTTTTTTAAAGGAGATTGTACATGCTGGCAGCATTCTTCCAGCCCGTTCCTCCCAACCACGATCCTTGTGGTAACTTTCCATACATTTCCCACTGTTCCTCCCACATGATCCAATTCAGTTCCCAGGATACCTTCTGAAAGGTTCCTGGGGGCCAGCTTTGTGTTCTTGAGTAAGCCTCCTTTCCTCCCTCCCTCCCTCCGTGCCTGCCTTCTTTGCTCCCTTCTTCTCTTCCTCCTTCCTTCCTTTTCATTCTTCCTTCTTTCTTTCTATGATTAAGAACCCCCATTTAATGAACAAGGACCCTGAATAATCAGAATCACCTTTGAAGCAGAATTTTACATTCTCTCAACCTAGGCTAGCCAGATGTGGATCTGGAAATCTAACTTTCCCTAAGAGAGTAACAAGAACCCTTGGTGATGCACCGCGACGTCAGGGCACTTGCATTCCACTGTCCTTTCCTTGGCAAGTGGCAGAAGTTCCTGTGGCCTGGGGCTCCCACGGGGCCCCCTATAGGCAACTAGGAAAATGGCATATTCACATGTAGGATCTGAGATAAAGGACATAAAAGAAAGTGTTCCAGCTAGAGGTGAGGGTGGGAGGAGAATGCTACAGAGAGGGAAGCAGTGGGTAGGGCAGGCTGTACCTGGCTGAGCTGAACCTGTTTCTCTGGCTTCCTTCATTCTCTGCTGTGAGCTTTCACAGGGTCATATCTGCTTGGGTATGAGCTCCTTTTCCCCAGAGTTTCTATCCATTAGCTCTATATAACTAGTTTAATGAGAAGGTATTTAAAGGGAGACCAGTCTCATTCATTCACTCATTCATTCATTCTTTGGGTGCTTATTTGGCGACGAGTCAGCAGGTGCTTGGAACAGCCTGTGGCTCTGTGAAAGGGACCTCCTGAGAGGCAACCATGGGTAAAGGGGAGGCTGCGACCCCACTGTCTGATCAGACCAAAGCCTGCCTGTGCCCCATGAGGGCACATGATCACATTGCTTACCTGTGAGGTCACGCGCACGTCCACCCGCCTCCTCCCCTTGCTCCTAACAGCCTGACCCATCTCCCTGAGCTTGCTCACCCGTACAGTGTGTTAGTGACGATCAAATGAACTATCATGCGAAAAGTGTTTTGGAACTTGGGAAGAGGCCTGTGGGTACAGGAAAGCATGTTCCGTTGTGTGAGTGATGGTGTCTCCGGGTGGGAAATTGAGGGTATGGTAACGACAACGCAAGGCATATGAGCTCATTTCAGCTTTCCCGGAGTGAAAGTGCTAGATGGCCAACTATTTGCATGTCTGGGCAGAGTTGTGACAGTGTGAGGAAAGGGAGTTGTGAGCACAGCGGGGAGGGTGGCGCTCACTCACTCTCCCGGCCCCTCAACCGTGTCAGGCTCAACGGGGAAAAATCACCTGCAGTCCTGGGAAGGAGTGGCATTTGCTTCTTCCTATTCTCCTTGTGTTTTTTAAGTGGAAATAAGTGTTCTTAGGCATATATGTGTCTGTTTCTGCATATCTGCCTATCACTTATTTGGAAAAGCTTGGCAAGGAGAGGAAGTTGCTGGTGGTAACACCAGAACCCGAGACCCCCTCCTGGCCCCTCTGGCCCAGGGCTCCCCTGACTGAGATGCCTGAAGCCAAGGTGGGCCTGGCAGGAAACAACTAGCAAGTCAGGGCACGGAGATGTTTTAGTTCTTCTGACAGGTAATGAGTGCCCACTCCATACCAGCCATTGCGTTAAATGCCGAGGATGCCAAGGGGAAGCTCTGGGGACACAGCTGGGGAGATAAGACCCCTGAAATGATAATTTCAAAATAATGCAGAATGCACTGTGCAAAGATGCACACGCAGGATCCTTCGTGGGAGGCGGTTTCCCAGGAAGGTGACACCTGAGCCAGGCCTTAGAGGGCTGTGGGGGTAGCTGGTCGACAGGAGCAGAAGGTCAGTTTGGGTGGAGGCCTGGCGTGAACACAGACACTCAGGAGGGAAATGTGGGGGAGGGACAGGGCAGAGGAAGCTCCCTGTAGTAAGCTCTCTCTGTTTCTTCAATTAAAGCCTGAGGAGGCTGGTGAGAGATAAGGTTGGCTATTTAGGAAGGTAGGAGAGAAGATGCAAAATCCAAGGACCTTTATCTGAAGCAAGGGCAAAGAGGTTGTGAAGATCTAGAGAAGCAGGCTCCAGAGTCCCTGACAGCAGGACGTTTACAAGGGCATTAGCTAGTAGTGGTGCATGCTGGGTCTGGAGCAGGGGCTGCTGTTCTCTGCCTTTTATGTTACACGCATAGTGTGGGATGGTGACAAGAAGCCAAAGGGTGAATGCTGCTCCACACTATGGCAGGGCCCGAGATTCTGGATTCATCAAACTGACAACCACTTGGTGTGTCCCCAGATACACTGTCCCATGCATATCTCTAAGCCCCTTTCAACCTTATGTGTGTATTTGCTTGAAAATGAGTTTCATGCTTACTGAAGGAATTCAGTAAAACTATAATGAATAAGAATCTTTTAAGATCATCTTTACTCCAGATAGAAATAGACATATGATTACTTATTAAAAATTCATATATAGGTAGTCAGATCTGAGGAATAAATTTTAATTGTGTTATCAAATGGTAATTATTGGCAATATTTTATAGAGAGCATATAGTTTTATTTTCTATTTTTAAACTTATCACTGAGTGAATGTTGAGAGAAGGTAGGTGTGCCCGTTACCAATGTATTAACCTCTCAGCTTTGAATTCACCTTTCTTGGCCCTGCTTGGCGATAGTGGAGTTGGACCCTCTGGGCGTTTCTCCTGTGCCTGCTGGCTGGGTGTTAGGCTTTGTTCACAGAGGGTGCTGGAGTGCCACTCTAAGGTCAAACAGGAGGAAGGCATTTCCGTCCCTGGACCTGCGTGGGTTGGGAGGCGGGCAGGTGGGATTGGTGTTGGCAGCGCTCATTTCCGCCTCCTACATGGACCAGCTCCACCAGCCTGCACCCTCCAGCAAGCGGTCCCACTACCCCGGGGCCATTCCTATGGACTCCTCCCGTCTGCAGACTCTGGCAGGTTTCTCCATCCCCCTCCAAGCTGCCCCTCCAGACCGTTTCTGGCCCACACCCTCTGTCCAGCAAGGGTTATGCCATCAGAGGCTGATTCTTACTCTTACAGGGGGAATTTCTTCCTTCCGCCTCCTCCTTCTTTCCTGAATGTGCCTCTTCTGAACTCCTACAGTTTTCTTTTACCCCTTTTAGTAATTAACCACCTTTTACTAGTTAGCACATCTTAACATTAAATGTTTCCTCTCTAAATTATTGGTGGTGTTTCTGCTTCCTGACTGGATCCTGACTGATACCAAGGAGAAAGAAGAGAGAGATCATAAGTAATTTGGGAGAAAATAACTATTTTCTATGCAATTATAACACACATACACACACACACTGATACCAAGGAGAAAGAAGAGAGAGATCATAAGTAATTTGGGAGAAAATAACTATTTTCTTTGCAATTATAACACACACACACACACACACACACACACACACACACACACACACACCCGCCCCACCCCCCACCCCCTTACCCAAAGGCCACTGAGAATCACTAGTTCTATACATTCTCTTTGTTGTAGCCCAGGTTTTCCAGGAAGCCGAGCTGAGGCAAGGTGTATGTGCTCTACTTTATTAGTCAGTGGTAATCCTACGGAACAAGAGTAAAAGACAGAGTGATTAAATCAGGGAAGGAGCGAAACCCAATATGAAGATGCATTAGCAAGCTAGCTTCTTCTAAGGATGACTGATTGCTCAACGCTGCCAAACTTCTGAGAAGTGGCAGAAACCGCTTTATGCTCTCCACTGGCCCCAGCTGCATCCGAGGCGCTTAATATGCATTTGCGTCATTCGCTGTGCATAGATGTCTTCGCTGTGGTACATAACACTGCAATCTCTGTGCACCTTGGATTATTTCTTGGAACAAATTATTTAAAAATACACTTATTGTGTCCAAGTAGAGGAAAGAATCTTTAGCCAGAATTTAACTGGAAATTTCGGGTTACCAGAATCCCCTACTTCCTAAGCATTGTGTTTAATGGAAATTGTGAGTTTACAAGGTTTTCTCCAGTCAAATATTCCCAACTGTAAGATAGATGCCCCATTCATTTGATAGCATTTTGGTAGGTTTTGTGTGTGTGTGGCAGGGAGGGGTGAGGTGAGGGAGAACTACCAAAGGATATACAGTCAAGTGGAGTGTTTTTCACTGGATGGAGTAGAAGGAATGGAGTAGCTGGAAGGGAAAAGAGCAACATTGTTGTCCTTAAGAAGTTAAAAACTGGATTAGCCACATTTGTCATCCTCCCTGTGAGGCGAGAGCAGAACCAGGAATGGTAAATGAAGCTGAAAGGTCAGACCCAGGCAGACCCAGAAAGTACAGGGTGAGAGGGGTGAAGGAGAGAACCAACAGGGACTTTGCAGAGAATGGATCCAGAATGCTTTGATCACCTTCTTCCCAGTCCTGACCTGAGAAGTGGGCAAAAGACCCTGAATTAAGGGCCCAGGCCGGCCAGCCAACTGTCCTTGAACAACAGCCGTATCTCCTGCCTGCTGATTTTACCCCTACCTTAGGGGCCAGATTTCCCTTTGGAGGCCCTTAGAGGAGAGTGTACCACTGCTTGCATAGTTCTATTGACTCGGAAACCGACCGGCAGCACAGCGCAAGATGTGGGAAGCCCAAGTCCTGTGTGTGTGTGGGCTTGTGGGTCAGGTATGCACGACCACCCTGCGCAGGTCTTACTGGCCGTCATGTTCTTATCACAGACAGACCTCCACTTCACCTGCCCAATATTGGACCCAAATTGTTGAGTCCAATGTTTAGTGCAGCTTCAGCTTTCTCTTTGGCCCGCCCAGGCCTTTAATCCTTCATCCACATGGATCGTAGGAGCTGGCACGGAGTTCTGGGCATTCCAGTTTTATTCCCAACACAAAGGCCTCCTTTTTCTCAGTATTTGAATAAATGGGAGAAATTAGCATTTGCTTGCTTTCTTGGCTTTTTAGTTCACTTGGTGAATTTGGATCTTCATACAAGCAACTCGGCTGCTCTGTTGGAAGTGAACGGAGACTCATGAAACTAATGTCTCCAATAGAGATGCCTTCTGGGAATCAGAGCAACCCTTTTAGAGTGTGTAGCAGCAAGAGGGCCTGGAGAATGCTGGGTGCCCTGCACGAGGTCAGACCCTGGGAGAGAGGCAGGCAATAGGAATCCTGATCCTGGCCCGTAATGTGCTGGGATCACAGATTCCTTTGAACATCTGTTAAAATCTACGAATCCCTGATCAGAAAAATGCCTGTGCATATGAAATTTTGCACATAATTCTCAGCTTTTGGAATCTATCTCTGGACTGTGGTTTAAAAAATCTCCAGTTTAGAGAAGACAAATGAAAAACAGCATAAGACTATGTTATGATCAGGAGCTGCGTTGAATGGTGTACATGTGACTATGTACAAACCAGCAATGTGAAAGGGATTTCAGAGAAAGCCACAAACACTGCGACTGTCAGAAAATATGGCCAGGAGTTGTGTGACCAGATGAGCATTTCCTATGTCCTTGACTGTCAAGAGTCTTCAGGAAATGGCTCTCTTGGTACTTTCCTTCTCCCCAAACTAACATTACACATCAGGTGTCTCAGTGGGTATCCAATCAATACTTTTTCTGAGATGAATTGACTGAGATCCTCATAGGGGCACCACATCTTTGCTTCCTGTAAACCCTACCCACTGTGTGCTAATCATCTGGTTTGGTGAGAAACACACCAGGAAGCCAGTGTGTCAGCTTGGAGGTAGGCATGGAGTTTTATTTGTGAAAGGACTCAGAAACTTCTGGAGTTATGCTGAAAATCATTAGCGTCTTAGGTAGAAGAAAATCAGAAAAACTTAAAACCACTGGGAAGAGTTTTGTTCTTAACAGCAAATACAAGTTTAAAGTATAACTTAACAATGGCATCAATTTAATACCTAGAATTGCCACATTCTTAATTTTTTCCCTTAGCAAATAGTCACGGAGAGCCTGCTATATTCTAGATAATGCACCAGTTCCTGCAGATCTAGATCTTTTCAAACTGACCCTGACCAATCTGAACACTGCCCTCATAGAACTTAATCTGGGAAGGACTGCAAAGACCACCACCCTGGTCATTCTGTAGACAAACGAAGCAAGGCCCAGGGAGAGGGGAAATGATTTGCCCAGGATCACACAGCTAATTGTTATGGGTTGAGTTCATTCTCCTCAGTTAATTAGGGACTGAACTATGACCAGAGGCCAGCGCTTATGGCTTCCCAAGAATGTAATCATATTTGTAAGAATTTGGTGAAATTGAGAGAATTATAATATTTCACAATCAAATGTGTATTAAGCTTCTACTGTATTCTATACCAGTGCTTGGCTAAGGTCCAAAGATAATGAGCTGTATCATAAACAACTTGACCTTCTAGGGACTAAAGTAAATTTGGTTGTAGAAGCCAATGATTTTAGTAGGGTGGCTTTTTATATGGTGTGGGTAAAACTGCAATATTTCCAGAATCTCTCACCTGGCCTTGGTGCATCTCCATATCAATAGGTATTTCCAAGTGGTGGAGAGAAGTAGTCCATCAGTAAGTGATTACAAGGGGGAGCAAGGGCATATCTAGACTGGAGAGGTTGGGTGGGACCCCTTTTTGCAGCCGGGTCGTGAGAGACATGAACCAGCAGAAGTGGACCATTGCTTGTAAGCAATAAACAGGTTTCTCCCACTTTATTTCTCCCTTTGACTGATTTTGGTTTCAGAGGTAATTTGCCGCTGGCAGGGTAAATATTTCCGTGCAGAGTTACATATGGGCAAGCTCCGATCAACCAAACAAACAAAAAAAGAGCTTAGTTTAGGGGATCACAGCCAATTCTGGGGAGGAAAAATATGGACAAGGCAAAAAGAAGAGGGAGAGAACAAATGGCAACAATAAAAATGTCAAGCAGAAATTGAGCCATGTTCTGGTAGTGGAGGTATTTTACTCAGGGGAGGTTATGTCCCCCTTTGTAACTTTGTAACCATGTAAACCACCCTGGGGAGGAACACCACCACATTTGGGGACCTACACATTTGCAGAGCCAGTCAGCATTGGAAGGGGGCAAGAGGGTAGGCTCAGAGAGTTCAGCTCCCTAGGGCAAAAAACAACCCTGACCCCATAAATACTTGGGTGAGATAGAATTTCTAACACATGGTGCGCCCAGAGCTTGCAGGTGGGCCTTTGAAATCTTTCCTCAGGGTTTGGCAACAGTGTAGTGCCTCTACAGCGCCTTTATTGATGTACCCATTAAAAAGTGACATGATTTGTTTACTAAGTTTCTGTTTAATTTGCATCTTAATGTCCTATCATTAGGATATAAGTACAGGCAAAGGGAATTGAGTAATTTAGAAATTCCCTCTGGGGATTTGGTGATTCAGTGCTGTGAACTCAGGAGGCTGCAGCTGAGAAAAATGGGTATCTGAGCAGATCCATAACTGGACAAGTGTTTCGGCGTGAACCCACCAGGCCAGCATGGGATCTGAAAGGCAGAGGTGCACAAGTGCGTCCTTAAGCTGTGTGTGTTTTATGTCTGGGGTTGGTGCTCACCAAGGACAATTTTTAGTGTCTTCAAGAGCCCCTGATGGTTCTGGTTTTGTTTTTCTTCCTGTTTGTTTTGTGCCTACACAGGTTTTAGACAGTGCCACAGCCATTGCCTCCTGGCTTATGTAGTTTGTCTTCAGAACTGTGTTTGGTTTTGGGTACCTTAAGAGTGGAATCATGTAAGGAAAACCACGCAAGCCCCACAGCCCTGAGTTTAGATCCTTCGGTGAGTTACGTAACATCTCTGGATCGCAGGGAGCTCTCATCTGGAAAATGGCTGTGATAGTTCATTTAAAAAATTGTCATGAGCCCTCAATGAGATAATATATTTACAGTGCCTAACGCAGTAGCAGAGTCAGCAGGTACCTAAAAACATGGCTGTTTCTTACTTTACTGTGAGTGTCTCCTTTGGTTCTGAACTTCTCAAACTCTCAAACGGAGCTCTGTGGGGACCCAATAAGGGCTCCTCACCATCTCAAAGGCATTTTCTTGGGCCGACTTTCTAGAATAGAATTTGCTTGCCTAGAATGACTGCCTTTTTTTTTTTTTTTATCATTAATATACAATCACATGAGCAACATTGTGGTTACTAGATTTCCTCCATTATCAAGTCCCCACCACATACCCCATTACACTGTAGAATGACTGCTTCTTGTAAATGGGCGAAGAGCATTAAATGTTTTGTCTAAGTCTGCTCAGGAAAGAATCTGAGCCAGCTCTTTCCTCTTACCAGGGGTGAGAGCCCCAGCCCCTTTGTACGTAGCAGGAAGGCTGAAAGTGCACTAGAGAGCATCTAGTCCCACCCACTCAGTTTTGAGATGAAATTGAGGGTGAGAACAAGGATGAAGAGATATGTGCAAAGCCATGTAGCCCCTTAGTTGCAGAATTCAGAGAACTAATGTCTCCTGATTTTATGAAGACTGGTGGAAAGATGCTGTGTTCACCAGTTCCAGGACCATGCATTTGCTTCTCTAGTGTTCTTGGAGAAAGGACTTGGGTTCAAGGTACAAACTGCAGCAAGGTAGGTCTGAGTAATGGTATAAGAGCTCTAACAACCAGAAGGGTTCATCCACAGAATTAGCTTCCTGGCCATAGGAGGAGGAAAATCAAAAGTGGAATCATCCTCTTTGAGAGTCCTGTAGTCTAGATGCCTTCCTCAGGGGTAGCATATGGTCTGGAATTTGATTTCTGAAGTCCTTCAAACTCCCAAGTTCAATGCCATTCCATTATGATCAGTTGTTCCTTTTTTCTGCCCTGTTTTCATTCATTCCTCTTTTGAAGGAAGCCACCTCTCCCGCCATCAGCAGGGTGGTCTGCCATGGCGTGGGCTCCTGCCATCCACAGCTCCTCTCTGGCCCCAGGCTATGTGCTAGCCCCGGCCACTGCTGCAGTTCTAACATGGGGGCGTGACTCACGTCGGTCTGAGGTTGGGAGTCTTGGAACTTCAGTGATTCTTTTAGGAATAGAAGCGCTCCCTTTTGGTTGGAGTTGCTGAGCCAAAAAATGCAGGCCTGGAACTGCCAGTGGCCACATTGCCCTCTTGGAAGAGAAGCCACTGAAAGCAGAGCCAAGAGATGGAGAGATGCACATTTTGGAACCATCGTCCTTGATGGTTCAAGGACCAACTACAGGGTCCTCAAACTAGTGAGCACAGTTCACAGCACTTTTCCCACCCGTCTTCAAAGGCTTCTCCCCACCCTCATACACACACACAACCAGAGGTAGATTAACTGTGAAGCAATCAAAGCTCAGGCAGCAGGGCCTCTCGCTAGCGCAGGCCACTGAGCGCTGGTAGTTACAGAGGATCCTAGGAGAGGAGGGGAAGCCAGGTTTCCAACACGAAGCATTTATACTTGATACTCCTGGTAAACTGTCTATAGAGCTCTCAGAAAAAAGTGACCTGGAACTCTAAGACTCCAGTAATTTGTTGTGATCTACTTCTTCATTCAAAATGAATGATCAAATTCATACCTAATTCTGTTTTTGTGATTTCAAAATGTACTTCCGGTGGTATTTGGGAGCCACCCTGAACCATACTTGAGGTTAGACACCCTGGCGGGTGAGCCAGTGAATTCCATTTTCCTCAGTCTGGTTTGTCTTAAACGGGACTCAGTGACTCACTAAGACCTAAAACATGTTCCAGAGACCTAACCTCCACCCCTGACTTTTTTGGGTAAATACCCCCTAACTCTTTTTCTCAAGGGGATTATGGTGGGTCTCATGTACACTACTTTAGATATTTGAAGCATTGTCTTGTTTACTTGGTTTTGTTAGTATTTTGAGTTTTTAGCATCAGAATGCTATTATAAATTAAGGTTCTGGTGTGCAGTTTTCACTCCCATGACATCTATAATAGAGTTTCATATTTTGGGATGTAGGTAATCAAACTTTCCCACTTAGAAGATGAAGGTGATGTACGAGTTTACCTTTGGAAAGTATGTGGAGAATTTTGCTGCAGCAAGTACACCAAGTCTTCATCTTGATCGCTAATGTGAGATTTATGTTTCTACTCACAAAATGTGACAAGCTAATAAATTAGACCTGCTGACAGTCCTTCAATAAAGGAACTATTTTTCTACAGTTAACAGTCCTTTTTAGATATTAATAAGCTTCCTTAGTGTTAATCATCTTGTCACCGGCAAAACTGCGTCCAAAAGAATATAAACTCTAATGAAGACTGGACATATTCAAGATGCTTTTTTCTTTTGCATAACTATTTAAATAAAACACAGACATGAAATCAACATACTGTTCAGGCAGTCCTTGTTTTCATTGGTAGCGCAGAAGTGCAAAAGTGACCAAGCAAGCTAGAACCCTATAAGTCATTTTTAATAACCATGAGAAAAAATTACGATTATTTTGTGACCTTGAAATTTTTTGTTGAAACATTAAAATCTATCTATAGTGTTGGTTATAAATGTATAAAGAAATTTTAAAAGAGTAAAGCTAATATTTAGTATTTTGTGATTTAAAACAGCACAACACTGAGAATTAAACTGTTGTCAAAACAAAGCAAAACAAATAAAAAGTAGTTTAAGCAGTGCCTGCCTTCTCAACATATAACCTGTGATATGGAGCAGGCATCTTTTCTGTGCCTTGGTGAATCGTTACATTGCTTTCTGTGTTTGGGTCAGCTTTCAACATTTTATCGTTTGCATTTTTAATGCTGTGAAATATCTCCAAGAGTTACTTTAATGTGAAGTCTTTGCTAGCATCATTTCCTCTGGGACTTACTTCTTTCTTTCTGTCAGAAACAAAATGGGTGGGATGCCTGTGGGAATCCTGCCTATAAATCAAGTGCAGGTCTCTATCAGCATTGAATAGACCTACTTAGGCTCTATAGAGAGTCATTTTGAAACCCAGACCCCAGAGCCATGTCAACCTTAGAAATTGTAATGCTTTATGCATTTTCCATGTGCCCTTCACCATTTTTATTTTTCAAAGTCTACTCTTGGTTTATACTGGACCTTATAAAACAATTGAAATGAGAGAACTGATGCAACCAGGATATTAATTTCTCCCTGAAGACAGATTAGAAATTTAGAGATGCTACACGATTTAGCAAGACACAAATCGCATTGAGTAAATGATTGCTTCAGTGCTGTCAGAGGTATTTTTAGAAAAATATCTCGTATTTCCAAGGACTATAGCAGGTTGTGCAATGGGAAAGTTGGTCTTTGATAATATCATATTTATTGCCTGGCACTTGACTAGTTTATGATTGGCGTGATCAAGCATAAAGACAGGGCGCACAGGGTCTTAAAGGATTCATCTTCTCTCGGACTTCTCCTTAATTGTCTGATGGGTTGACAGGTCCATAAAAATTGTTTGAAGTTTAGAGATGTTTCCCCAAATGCCATTTGTTAAAATGTTGCAAAGTTCTTCCCTCTCCCCTGCTAGCTTTCCATTTCTATAATTTCTGCCCTTGAGGCAGAACTATGGTCATCAATATTAAGAATATTTTAAAGAATTGTCAAAAGCACTTTCAGAGGCATGTATAAGTTTGCTAAATAAACAATAAACTTTTAATCCACATCTCTTCAACCACTCTTTCCTCCACCCTGTTTAAAACAATTTATATTACATATTGAATACATACAAAAATATATTACATGTATAAGGTTTAAAAAACAACAGTGAAATGAGCACCCATTCATAGAACATGACCAGTATTTCTGAGAGCCCCATGTACCCATTCCTGCTGCCATCCACTTTTCTCCTCACAGAGGAAACCTTTATCCAAATTGTTCGTATTATTCCCTATGTACATCTAAATATTTTATGTATGTTTCCCTACATATAATTATATACTTCACTTTTGCACATTTTTGTATTTAGTATATATGTAATTATACTGTATGTATTCTTTTGCTTTTTCCATTGTGTTATTTTATATTCCTGAGATTCAACCTGTGGATGGACATAACTACTATATAGTTTTGCATTGTATGAATTTACCATAGTTTATTTATCCATTCTACTGTTGATGCCTATTTGGGTACTTTCTGTTCTTTCTTCAAGCATTACAGCTATAAACTCTTCTGTATGCATCTCATGCTGCAGACATACAAGAGATGTCCTAGAGTAGTGGGTCTCAAACTTTAGTGTGGATTTGAATTGCCTGGAACACCTACAAAAATCCCCAGACTCTATCCCCAAGGATTCTAATTAAGAACCCCTCTGAGGTGAAGTCCATGAACCTGCCTCTTTACAACCTCCCCATCCATTCTGGGATACATGGTCCACTGACTTTCCCTTTTAGAAGACTGAGGGTACATGCCTAGAAATAGAATGCTAAATCATTGGTATGCATACCTTTAACTTACATCAAATTCAAAATTGTCTTTTAAAGTGACTATGCCACTGATACTCTTACCAAAAGAATATGTATAAGAGTTCCCATTGTTTCACATTCTTGCCAGCATCTCAAAGTGTTTCATGTCCATGACTCCTGTGCACATAAAGTGATTTTATTGTGGTTTTCATTCAATTTCTAATAAATTATGAGATTGGGAATCTATTCATATTATTTCACTGGCCAGTCCTGTGTCCTCTTTTCTGAAGTACTGTTAAAAACCTTTTCCTAATTTTCTATTGAGTTATCCTCGTCTTATGATTTGCAGGAGAGATTTCTCCTGCTAGAGATGTGATGGAAGAGAAGGCAGAAGAGATGAGATCTGAGAAGGACTCAACCACCACTGCTGTCTTTGAAGATGAAGGGGCCCATAAGCCAAAGAGTGTGAGCTGGCCCTTAAAGCTGACTCCAACCCTTGGCCAATAGTCGGCAAAGAAATAGGGACCTCAGCCCTGTAAATGCATGGAACTAAATGTTGCCAACAGCCTGCATAAGCCAGGGATCATATTCTCCCCCAGAGCCTTCAGTAAGGACAATAGTCCTGGCACCTTGGTTTTAGCCTGGTAAGACCTACATGGACTTCTGATGTATAAGATTGTGTGATAGTTCATTTGTGTTTTTTAAGCTGCTAAGTTTGTGGTGATTTGTTATGGCAGCATTAGAAAACTAATATAGAAAGTATGTGTGCTTTCCAGTTGTGTGAAGTATTTTATATTTATCCATTGTATGAAGCTTATGAATTATATTTAGATCCATTGTACCCTTGCTGATTGTCTGTCTTCTGAATAATTAAGAAAGATAAAGGTAGATTTTTTTTCACTTTATAGCTCTGTTAATTTTTGCTTTACATGCTTTGAAGCTATGTTTTTAGTAAGTGTTTATTGAGAATTGTTATTTATAATAGTCAGATTTTTAATCCACTCCAATTTAACTTTGTCATTTAACTAGATAGTTAATCTTTTAAATTTATTGAGGTTGATGAGATATTTGGATTCATTAATGCTCCCTTAGTTTGTGTTTTTTGTTTGTCCTTTCTATTCTGTTTATCTTTGGTCTCCCTTCTTGCCCTTTTCTTCAGTTTCATCATTTTTCTCCTCCCCTCATTCTTTTTACTCTCTCCAAAGTTGGGAGTTTTATACTCTAGCTATAGTTTTATTAACTACTTTCAACATTTTAATATAAGTAATTAATGTTTTTAAATACAAAGTTAATATTTTACCCTTCTCAAAGCAATAAAAGGAACTTACAACATTTTAATTCTGATCAACTTATATATCCTAACTTATTTGCTATTTTATTTCTATGTTTTAGTTATATCTTATTTTTTATCCCACAAATTAGAAAAATATTGTTTTATAAGTACATTTTCATTAAGTTTTATCTATAATTTATCAATTTCTGTGCTTCTGTTTTGTCTTTGAATGTCAGACTTTTCATTTGTGATCATTTTTTCTTTGCCTGAAGAATATCACTTAGAATCTCCTTTCATGCTGGCATTTTGATGGAAAACTCTGCTTTTAACAATTTAAAATAACTTTAATAATTCTAATAATTATCTTTTTCCTCTCAGAACATTAAATCATTCCATTGTTTTTTGTATTGTATTGTGATTGTCAAAAAATCAATTATCAGTCTAAGTATATTTCTATGTAAACAAACTCTCTCTAATTCCATGGCTGGTCTTAATATCATCTCCTTTTCTTCAATGTTTTGAAATTTTATTTTGTTGTCCACAGGTGAATTTCTCCTTATTTATTCCATTTGAGGATCGCCTTATTTGTCCTGGTTGATATTTCTTGAATTCTTGGAATTGAAGGTTAGTACCTTTCGTCAGTTACAGAAATTTTTCTTCCATTAACTTTTGAATCTCTCTTACCTTTTCTGTAACTTTAATAAGACATATATAGGACATTTTCACTCTATTTTCAATATCACCTTCTCAATATTTTCATCTCTTTTTCAATTGTTTGTTCTGTGTGGCATTGTGAATAATTTATTTAGCTCTGTCATTTTACTAGTTCTCTCTTTCGCTGTATCTAATCCATCCATTGACTTTTTATTCCATTTATTTGGTATTTTATTTCTAGAAATTCCACTTGGTTCTTTTTCAAATCTACTTTATCATTTTTAAGATTCCATGTTTCTTATTCATATTAGGCATACTAAAACATAATTATTTTTATTTTGGGTCTAAAATTCCAGTATTCTTCTGATTAATATTTCTATTAGCTATCATCTATGGTATCTTGTTTCTTTATTATGATGATTATTAGTGCTCTCATTATTTCCCTATGTAAGAAATTCACAGTGTAAGAAATTTCATTAAATTTTGGAAGCCTTGGTTTAAAGTGTGTTTTTCTATAAAGGGTTTAATATTTGCTTCATCCAAATACCATATAACATTTTCAATTAAGTTTTTGGTTTGTCCTCTTTCAGAATATTCTGAAAGTGTGATTTGGGTTACAAATCTGTATGTGGGCTTATCTATGGTTATGAAAGATTTTGTTTCTCCCCTTCCTGTTGCCAAGGTCAGGAAAGACGATTTTCTTTTAGTCCCCCTCTGCAGGCATGTTTTTTCTAGTTCACTGTTTCTCTGATGATATAACTCTTTAGGATCCCAGATTTATGCAGGGAGCTCCTAGTAGACTCTCCAGCTTGAGTGGGTGGGCTGTAAGTTTTGGCTTCTGTCTCCCTTTTTCTATATACTAGTCAAAAGGGAAGCTCAGAGTCACTAGAATTCATCAGAAGCTCTCCAGAATGAAAGCTGACCTCATTGCTCTATGGATTCCCACTTCCACTGTATTTTGGCATCTGAGGATTCCTTACTGTATTTCCAGCTTAACAATGCATTTCTAAAGGAGAATTTTGGAATTTATCCAGGCAGATCTGTTAACAGTTCCTACTCTAAAATCATTAGAAAGGAAATTGCTTCAAAAACAAATTATATTCATTTACCTACTGAAAATCTATTGGCAAGCACCTGGCATATAAAGAATAATAAAACCCAGTCCCTGCTTTAAAAGAGTTGACAGGCTTGGTGGCTGAGGTTTCTGGGATTTCTTCTTGGAATTTGTAATATTTTCTACATTCAGTTTGTATGAGAACATATAATCTAACCAGTATTCCCTCAAAAGAGAGCCTAACAGCTACATACTATGACTGCATAAATGTTTGTTGAATGAATGCACAAATTAAATATTAATTGATGAATGAAACAAGTTAGTGTTGGTCATGTTACACTTGGGTCTTTTTTTTGCTGAGTCTAATGCAGTGTAAGAAATATAGAGGATAAGCCTTGCCCAAGAGACTAAAGGGTAGCCATGCTTACAGCCCCTGCAGCTCTTCTGCTTTCTTTTATTTTTCCCAGATAGGTGTTGTTAGTTGTCTGTGGCACAGTCCTAATGAGAACTGAGAGGCATCAGTACCTAACATATGTCAAACTCTTCCAGTTGGATGTAATACATTACATTCAGTAACAACTCTTTCAGTCTCCTCCTAATCACGTCCTGATTCTACTTTACACTTCTCTGCCATGTGAAGATAAAGTCTCAGTGACAAGGCTGATACACTGTAGTAGGGTGGCAGTTGAGGGGAAGAGAAACCCTCTCAATTTTAATCTATGCTTAGAAATACAAGTAATAGATAATTTCCATACAATTTCTCATCACATGGAAATATTTAGTCTTGATGGTTCTGATAGACAGGAGTTGTTGGGAAGGCCTGATGAATAATTAATCTAATACAATGGTAGCCAGCAATATTAATATTTTATATCACTATAAAGCCATGTAAAACCATCCTGTAGCTGATGGGTGACTTGGGTGGGGCACAACTTGAAACACTTCTTCACTGAAATGAGAGATTCTTCCTTTATCTCAAATACAATTATCCATTTAAATGTCATGGGTCAATTTATTAACACTTTATTCATCGGGGTGTAACCTTTATTAGGCTTTATTGCTACCAGAAATTATACTCTACACAAATACAATAGAGATTTAAATGTTCTGGAGAATGAGCTGATGGCTCCTGCCTTTATGATGTCGTTCAGTAATGGACCTTGACCAGCAGAAGATTTGATAAGTATAAAATATTACTGCTTGATGCTAATTTGGTTTCTTTTTAATGACTGATAATCCTTGTCGATTTAGTGTGATCGTCACAATCCAGTACTGTTTCCCCGCCTGGATGTGATTGTAACAGAAGCCATTAAGTGTGTCTGCGTAATAAAATTAGTCAGGGAAGCTATGTACATTGTTTCCAGGCCTTCGGATTTCCATTATAGTGGTGAGGCTTGTTGAAGTGAGAAGTCTGCTGTCAGCTCAACCAGGGGCCTGGCTCCTCGGGTGCTATGCAAAGAACTGATGACGACTGTGTTAAGAAGGCTGTTCTTAGAGTCCTAGAAAATTCATCATATATAAATAGGAGCTGTAGATTTTGGGCTAAGAGAGATGGTTTGGTCACTGATTTGCCTAACAAAGCTTTGCACAGCTCCAAAGCTTAAATACATAATCAGTCTTTCACAGCTAAAATTCGACAGGGGGAAGCCTCTCATCGGTTTGGAGATTTATCGCTCCTTTGGAAGGTTGCTGTATTAAGGAAGTTGGAATTGCTTGGCATCTTTGAAAATAATTTAAATGTATGATGTGATTCCACTGCCCCCTTGTAGGGATTTATGGGGCTTGAGCGAAAGGCAGGGATAAGGACTTCATCACTATGTAAAGGCAGAGAGATAAATAAGTGCATCTGCCTCGTTGCCCTTCCTGTTCCGCCAGCTTACGTGGGATCAGGTTCAGATTCCTTTCCCCTAATGCTGCTCTGACACGAGTCCCCTGAGAACCACGTCCCTGGAGCCTGCCAGAAAAAAAGTGGAGACTTTGTACCAAAGAAGGACCTGTTTTGCTTCTGAACTAAGTAGTCCTCCTTAAAAGGCCAGACATTTTATATTCTAAATGTTTAGAACGTCTGGGTTGAGAGCAAGAAGGTAATCGAATGTGAAGGCAACGTCGTGACCTTCCTTACAGAGGACTTGTCAGTGATATTACTATGTGGCATTAGCTAAAGGTTTTATTGTTTACTTAGCTCTTTGGAGTCATTCAAACTTTACTTACTAGAAATGAGAGTGCCTGTTCAGCATTAGAGTATAGACCAAGCAATCATAAATTTTTCAGCCCTTGAAGTACAGTAAACCAACAGTTCATGATTTAAAAAAGAAAAGAAATTTAAAAACAAATAGAAAACATAATGTCTATATAGTTGGTTAGTGTCTGTTATCATCTCTCCTCTGCAGGGGTGCTATTTGGTCAGAGAATATTAAACAAATCAGGAGCTGAGGTTTGTTTCATTAAAGACCTCAGCACATGGACTTGGCACCCTTTGCCTATGTGGCAGCTCCTTTTTTGCCCTCTGGATTTCAGCCTCTTTCTCCCCTCTTTGTCTGGCCAGTGTTATTGTGACCCTAGGCAGAGCCAAGAACACCTGCTCAAAGCCAGCTGCCTCTGGAAAACAGCAGTGTTGTGTGGTCTTCTGAAAAATACTGTAGGAGGCGACCCAAGAGACCTTCCGTCTCCCACTCGGAGACGGGCGGTGGCAGTTCCATGGGGATGATAGCCACTTCTGTGAGGCTTGAAGAGGACACATTTGCCCAAAGCCAGAGTGACCTGCAAGGGCTGCCTCAATTTCCAAACCGCAGATCTCTTAGTCAGACTTCTTGTGATGGTGACAGCGAAAGCTAGATTTTTCTGGAAACATAGCTTATCATTCTCCCACCTATGGCTATGCTCTATTAGTTTGTCTATTTGTCTGAAGATTATAAGCTCCTTCAAGGGAATGTCTTGTCCTTTTATGTCTCCAGCTCCTAGTACTGTGCCTGACCACAACTAATCATGCAAGAAATAACCAGTTGTTGAATAATCCATTGCTTTCTCTGGCCTCTCTAACCACTTGAAGCACAGTTCAGGATCTTTCCATCCTTAAAATTGCAGATCAAGTCCTCCACAATGACTCCTCAGATAGTTTCTTACCATAGTAGTCGCTCAGGTTGCACGGAATTTACTGCTACAACACTTTGGGAAGTTGGTCGGTTACTTATAGCATCTTTACTGTTGGTGTTTTGCAACCAAAACTTTTGTGGAGATGTCTTCTCTCTAACCACATTACAAAGCTCTTGAGAATGCCATTATTGCTTTCTGGTGTCCCACAATATAATTGTCTCTTAGATCAGTATTTGGAACATCGTAAGTATTTAATAAACATTAACTATTAGCTAACAATGTCTAGCTCAACATGTCTTATGTAGCAAATATGTACTGGTTGGTGAATGAATTGATGATGGAAAACTTTTAGAGATACTATTCAGTATATGCCAACTGTTGCCCACTACACACACATACACACACACTTCTAGGGTATCTGCCCAGCCTTCTGCCCTTAATGCCTCATTAGTCATTATGCTCAGAGTGACCCCGCCCTTTTGGTCACAGCTGACCAGACCAGAGCTGGTCATCTAACTCTAATTAGCCCATTATTGGGCAAGTTCATGATCAGAATGGTGAATCAGAATAATCATCTTCTTTCATTCAGTACAGGGAAACTAAGAATTCTAAGCGGGCTCGGTGGGTAGTGAAGCTGAAAAGATGTCCAAGAAGTCAAGGAAGCATGTAGAATGGACTAGAGCAGCTATGAGGGGCACCTACAAGCTGAAGTAACAAGGGGGCAGAAACCTTAAGTAAGTGGAAAAGGCCAGTCAGCACAGTGAGAAAGGCTAAGCAAGGCTGCAGAAAGGAGCAGAGATGCCAGGGCAGCCAGAACAGACCCCTTTGAACCATTTCAGTTCTCATTCTAGCTCCCATTCATTTCATGCATCTCTACCAGAACTACCTTTGACCACCTCATGCTCATTAAAACAACTACTATGCCCCCTCAAAACATCAGAAAAGGATGTGGATGTTAGTAAGAATGTGGAAAAATTGAGACCAATGTGGGAATGTAAAGTGGTGCAACCACTGTGGAGAAAAGTGTGGCAGTTCCTCAAAAAATTAAATGGAATTACCATATGATCCATCAATTCCCCTTCTGGGTATTTATGCAAAAACAATGAAATCAGGGAACAGATATTCATACACTGTATTTGTAGCAATATTATTCACAATAGCCAGAGGTGGACACAATCCCATTGTCCATTCCACAGATGAATGGATAAACAAATGTGGTATACACATACAATGGAGTATTACTCAGTCTTAAACAAGGAAGGAATTTCTGACATAGACTGCAACCTTGAAGACATTTTCCTAGGTGAAATTGACCAGTCACACAAGGACAAATACAGTATGATTCCACCTCTGTGAGGTACCTAGAGTAGTAATATTCATAGGGACAGAAAGTAGAACAGTGGTTGTCAGGGTCTAGGGGAGTTACTGGGTATAGAGTTCTGGCTGGGGACAATGAAAAAAATTCTGGAGATGGATGGTGGTGATGGTCACACAACAGTGTCAATGTGCTTAACGCCACTGAATTGTACACTTAAAAAATGGTTAAGATGATTAGTTTTATGATATATATATTTTACCACAACTTAAAACATTTTTTATTTTAGGTAACTTAAGCTAGAGCCAAACTAAAAAGGTACCGTTTTATAAATGTGTAACATTCATTTTCCTGCAGACAAGGGCAGAGACTCAAGCAAGTTGGGTGGATGGGATGGGATGGGGGATTGAGGGAGGGGATGTCGTGAGGAACTGACAGGAGGAATCCAGGAGCTGAAATAGTGATCTGAACAGCCCCAGGGGGAGACAGGAAATGAACTAAGGCAGCCTCAGAGGCAGGAGGTCAAGGATCTTTCCTCTGGTGTCTTGCCATTGCTCACCTTGCTCTGTTCTCCTCCAGTCTCCTCCTTGGTGTGTTTATGGTTTGCTTGCCTCTTTCCCATCAGCTTTCATCCTCTCTCAAAACTTCTGTTCCTTCATGCCTTCTCTTAGTCATTACTTTGGCCCTGCATGGTCCGAAATGACCACTGGCCTTCTTTTTACCCCAGGACTGTGCAAATAGAGCATTATAAGCCCCCAGTTCTTTAATTTCACCTTGATTAAAATTATAGTATAATCTATTCGCAATAGTGTTCAACGATCTTTGATAAAGTACTTTAAGGGCAGAACTAATGGACACAGATGTTGGGAATGCAAAATACTGGGATAGCCATGATCTTTTGTTTAATGGGTAAGTAAAAAGATTGGTCAATATTTGCCTAGGAATTCTCTTAAAAGTGAAGCTAAATCCATGTTGATTTTCCATATTTTGTCATTCTCTAGGTTTTGATCTGTGTTTTTTTAATGAAGACCAAATGACTTCCCTGTAATATTCAGAGGTTTGCTTTGAACTGCCTCAAAGGTAGTTCTGAGGAACACTGACTTGTAGCCTTGAAACTGTAAATATTTGTTAGGGAAAACCACATTTATCAGAATGTTTGTTGAACAGAATTGGATTTGTTCACTTAAAGTTACAAACCATGTTTGCTCACCAAACCCGTGTAATTAACCACCAAACAAGACCTCATTCATTTAACTGTAATTAATTCAATAAATACACATGGCTGTGCACATTTCTCTAGAGTTAGGAACGTTTTTAAAGACATTTGCCCTCGCAAAAGTTATTTTGTGCATAAAATTAAAAGGTGACTGTGGAAGGTAGTCTTGTGAAATGTTTCCCAATGACCTCGTGTCCCCTGTGTTCCTGTGACCTTGGGCTAGACCTAGTGACTTGCTTCTAATGAGTAGAATATGGAAAAATGAAAAGCTGTTGTAATGGAATTTTTTGATATGTTAACTTGGCTCTGCTAAAGCCCCCAGTTATTCAATCCGAGACTATTCTAGGTGTTGCTGTGAATGTATTATAAAGGTGATTAAATCCACAATCAGTTGACTTTAAGTAAGGGAGATTATCCTACATAATCTGGATGGATGAGAGTCAGTCAGTTAAAAGGCCTTTGAGGCTTCCCTAAAGAAACCAAAATCTGGCCTCTGGATTGCAGCTCAACCTCCACCCGAGAGTCCCAGCCTGCCCTTCCTGATACCCCGCCTATGGCTCCTGCAAAGCTAGGTCCACAATCACATAGCCACTTCCTTGTGCTGAGTCTCTTCACGTACATCTACTGGTTTCTGCTTCTCTGGTTGAACCCTGACACACACTCTGCAGATTACATCCTAAAAACTGTGGCTGGCATCCTGCTCCACAGCTCTTCTAGCACGCTTGCTCTGATGGACAGGACCACCAGCAGGGACCTGAGAGAGGTGTCCAGCGAAAAGCCAGCAAGAAACTGAGGTCCTCAGAGCCCGTGAAGGGCTGAATCCTGCCAACAGCCATGTGGGTGAGCTTGGACATGGATCTTGCTGCCGCCGAGTCTTGAGATGACTACAGTCTAGCCAACACCTTCAGTGCAGCCTCGTGAGAGGCCCTAAAGCAGAGGGCCTAGCTAAGCCACACCCACAACTGTGAGATAAAGTAATGTTAATTGTTGCATAAAGCCACTAAGTTTGGGGATCATTTGTTATGTTACAATAGACAACTAATACAGATTGACTCTGAAAAATTGATTTTAAAACGCAGTGCAACATCTCATTCTTCCAGATGAACTTTTAGCTACTGATAACATCTGATTTACTCCACATTTTCTGATTCATTATTTTGAGATGGAAACTCTCATTGGTCCAACACATCCAAAGAGGGGCCTAATAACAGGCTACCTGATGGACCTGGACACAGTCATTGACTGTCTTTGAGTCAGGTACCCATCGTAGTCCAATCAGCTGTGGCCAGGGTGGGGAGGGTGATTGAGATGTGGAGCTCTGTGATTCAACCAAAAGCTGACGTTCTGCAAAAGCTGTGGGCTAGACAGTTTCCTTGAGAAGAGTTGATGGGCTCTTGAGAGCTCCTTCAGAATTGTAAATGATCTAAAATCCAGGAACCCAAAATAATCCAGAATAATTTATATGGCTAATAAAGAGCCAGAATCACAGAACTGTAAATATATCCAGTCAATGGTGATTTTTGAAATACTTAACCAGCTGTATAGTAAAGAGCACCAACCTTTCCAGTCAATGGCCACTCAGAACAGATGCCAGCTATACGCTCTCCCGGTGCGCGCAAAAGAATATCAGGCCTGTATAAACCCGAAGCCCCTTCACTACATTTGTTTTCTTTAAGCATTTAGACACCAACACTGCTAAAAGAGTGGACACGGGTCTGTTGAACAAAGTTTACAGCATCAAGAAAAGAGATAAATATTAAAAGGCTGTTTTCCAGCCAGGGCCTCCCTTCTTTTCTCCTGGCAGGAATATTTCACCAAGACTTGAAAAATCAGGACCAAGCTCTCAAAATTCTCTAGTGAGTCTTTCTAACAGGTCACAGAGGTGGCCTCTTAACATGGTCAAGATTATTTGGCTGCTCACCTTTTCGTGGCATCCTTGGTACTTTTCAAAAACGGAACCCACACTGATTGGATGCAATATGGAAAATTCTACCACCTAGCAAATAGCTGTATCTTATTTTGTAGACGGGGGCACAGTTGTAGATTAGATTATTTATTGTTCAGCAAATACTCCCTCCCTCACTCCCAGTGTCCTGGGAGGGTCTCTCCCTGCCCCCTTGGATGCTGAACTTGGCCCTGTGACTTGTTTTGGTCTCATGAGAAGCCCAGTCTGCTGCCCTGACTCTTGACTTGGGCGTGGCCATCCATGTTATTTGCTTTGGTCAATAGGAAATTAGCTGAAGACAAAAGACTTGAAACAAGGTTGCATTTCACCAAAGGAAGATGTGCCTTGGGTAACTTCTTGTTTAAGGGTGACGAGACACATGCAGCAGAACTTGATCCAACCTACAGCTTTGTGATGGTTAATTTTATGTTACTTGTACTGAACTAAGAGATACCCAGATAGCTGGTAAAACATTTCTGGGTGTGCATAAGGATGTTTCTGGAAGAGATTAGCATTTGAATCAGTTGACTGGGTAAAGAAATCTGCCCCCAATAATACAGGTGGGCATCCTCCAGTCCCTTGAGGGGGATTGGAACAAAAAGACAGAGAACGGGCATATTTGCTCTCTCTTCCTGAGCTGGGATGTCCACCTTCTCCAGCCCTCAGTCATCAGCGCACTTATTTCTTGAGCCCTAGGACATGGACTGAACTATACCACTGGCTTTCTCAGTTCTCCAGCTTCTAGACAGCTCATCATAGTACTTCTCAGTCTCCATACTCACACGAACCAATTCCCACAATAATTCTTCACTTACGTATCTCTGTATATTCTTTAGTTCTGTTTCTCTGGAAGACCCTAACTAATGCAAGCTTGGAGTGAGATCAAATAAATCCCGTATGACCCATAGACATCTGAGGAAGAAATGGTAGAAAAATAAGTGGTTGAATTTTCTTTTTCACTTGTTTTTTTAATCAGTGCTTCTCCAGACAAGATTTTTGTTCAGCCTTTGCTACGTATTTACCTCCTGTCACTAGGTTATTACTATCTTTTTGGCCAAGATGATGTATTTGGCTGTGGCTTTGCAGTATAACAGAGAAGCTCCTCGCAGATAAACAGGAGGCAGTCACAAAGAAACCCCACACCAGGCCCACAATGCAAGTAACGGTTCCACGGTGAGCTTCAAGATGTGCCTGCAGAAGTTTAAGAGGCAGCTTAACAGATGTACCAAACTGCGGATCAGAGGGGATATAAAACAGTTAAACTTGCTTAAGGGCACAGTGTGTCACCATGTCACACTTACATGCGTGCTAAGCCCCACTGAGAGGGACATGAGCAGGCCCGCGCTCCTGGCTGTCGGCATGCCAGGAAGATTATAAAGATGCCATGCTGTGATATGTTGCCCTCCTGCCTGAGAGGGTACTATTAAGCTGAGTATTTACTGCACCTATTCCGACAGGAGCATCACTCTAGAGTGTTACCTGTCTTCTGGTTGGATAAATTAGTTGTGGGTGTCACAAGATTATAGCTGCCTATTGTTCTGTCTGGCGAAGGTGGGCAGAGATGAAAGCCCCAGCCTGCCCTTGTATGTGTCGTGTGAAAGGCAGGAGGCAGCCTCTTTTCTTCCCAAACTAATGGCAAAACAAGACCTGGACTGACTATATTAGAGTTTGGGGCATAATTAAAAAGACAACACATGGCAAAGAGGGGGAAAAGGCATTTATTTCTAGCAGGAGGGCACGTATGAAAGGAAAGGGAGAGCTAAGCAAGGAACCTGGGAAAATCCAATGTGCACGCCACGAGAGGTGGGCTCCCTGCCCCGCTGTATAAATTGGTGCTGTAATCGGAACAGAAATGCTCGGTAGTCAGTGCAGAAATGCTCTTCAATTTGTTCAGCTCCTCTCAAAATATTTTTTATATAAATTGTTTTACCCTTAACATTTCCATGATATATGGAGCTATGAACTCTAAATTAGTGTTAACAGAAATTGACAAGCTCTGCATTAAAACATATCAGCCAGCCAGCCCTACAGGCTTAATTATGGAAGGAGAGGATGGTGGGTGCAAAAACTCCTGTTTCAAAATTTTACCACTTGCAATATAAATAAAAGATGATCTCATCCGCCAGTAACCTTACAGATCAAAAGGAAGATGGGGAAGCGGCTGGGCTAGCATTTATCATTATTTGTCTTGCCTGAACAGTTTTGTTGCATTTTGACAAATCCAAAATTTGTCATTTCTTATTGTGGCGCAGAAGGAGTAACAGCCCTACTTTGTGCCCCTTAGAAAGAGGTTCAGGAAATCCCATGAATCAAAATATCACATGCTTTGAACAGAGACAGGTCTCCCATGTCACATGAGACCATAGAGGTTTACTCTTCAGCATTCATCTATTGAGTACCCACTATGTGCAAGCATTATGCAAGTGCTTTTTCTAAAAATGGTGTCTTTTACGATGCCTCTAGCAGGGTTTATATTCTTTGTACCTCCTTAGATTTATGTTTGGTTTTTTTCCTTTCCAATCCACACACAAACCAGGAGTGATCTTAGACCTCAGCCTCGACGCTCAGTCCCAATGCCCAGACACCATTCTCCCAGTTGGCTGCCATTAGAAATTCCTCTGTGTCTTGCTTATCATTTTGGATGTTGTGTGCTACCTGGTGATTACAGTGCTAGGTGATCTGATTGACCCAGGACATCCTTGATTTACTCCTGTTGTCCAGCCTAATTATTAGCAACCGTCAGCAGTGTCCCAGTTTGGACAATAAATTATATTTTACCCAACGAATGATGTGCTTTTATTCCTAGTAGAGCTGGAAAGTATAGAGTGAGTGAGCATATGACTGAATGAATATTTGTAGGCACGTAGACAGAGACTGGTAGAGATTCGAGGCCAGCTCTTTGAACTTTGCAGGCTCAGTTCACCTCCTGAAGGATGCTGCCAAAGGGAAAATTGACTGAACCCAAAAAATAACATCTCTTTCAGATTAATACAAAGTTTATTAATCTCGAACTTACTGATATTTTAAGTCCGATAATGCTTTGCTGTGAAAGTCCTGTGTATCACAGGATGGTTAGAAGTATCTGTGGCTTTCCTCCACCCACTAAATGCCAGTAGCACTCCCCACCTGCTCTGTGACGACCGAAAATACCTCCGAAATTGCCTAATGTTCCCTGGGGAAGGGCTAAATTGCACCCAGTTGAGAACCACTGGGTCAGAGAATGGCTATAGATTTTCCAAAATTACTAAAGACAGTGAAGGAAAGAAAGACACATTGAAGCATATGAAACAGTAGGGTATTCTATATATACCCAATATCATGCACTTTCAAAGCCTAAAATTCAAAATTTTATTTTAAAATTTAAAATGCACATAGTATATAATACCAGTGAGAACTCAAAGACAGTTCAAGTTCTGGATTTAGTCTCTACTCATTCAGTTTGCTTTGGGGGTTCATATTTAGTACTCACCTCATTTGCCTATGTGCTATTAGGCATGAACTCATTCAAATCACATTATTTTGTGGCTTTGTATATGTATTACCAACCTTATAATATGGCACAACTTATGTCTCTTCTAGACTGGACTTGAACAAGAACTGATGAGGGTTTGGAAATTATCCTCTTTCCCTCTCCATTTGTTCCTAGTTTGTTTCTTCTTTTTTTAAATTTATACTTCTTATTGAAATCATGTATATTTTCCATACAATAAATGAAAGTACAGAGAAGGTATATTTCCTTTCAAATGAGAAAAATGCTCAATTATGACATCAACTAGATGTAGATAATTTGTTTCAATTGACATAAAATACTGAAATGAGAAATAACTTATATCTTAAATTTTTTTCTGTTGTTTTAAGTAAGACTTCAAATACTGCCTTATCCACTAATTTTTTTCCAAGTTCATACTAACCCAAGACAGATGTATATGAAAGCTTACATAGATCTCCCTTTTCAATCTTGAAAATATTTTCAGGTTTACAGGAGACTTTAGATTTTTAACTGTTAAAATTATCTTTAACCAATTAAAATGGTAACAATGATTCATACTGAGGATGCTTGACCAAATGCTCTTCCCTAATTTTGAAATGCTGATCCTTAAAGCTGTTTTGGAAACATATCCAATTATAGTGCATAGATTCAGCCTAATCTTTGAATATAGTGTTGAATAAACCATCTCACAGTATTTTCATTTTATTTCCTTTGTGACTTGCCTGAAAAAAACTAGCTTAAGCAGTATCTTTACTCACATAGTGTGCCCCTCAGTCCCCGATGATCTGAAAGAATGAGTAGCTTTACTTTGGAGTAAAATGTACTTAGCATCTGCAGAATTTTATGTAGCTCTGCTGTAGTGGTGTGCTGTGGACACAGGTGTGATTAGAGTGTGGCCTCTGCTCTCCCGAAGTTCACAAAAATACATCATGTGTGGCAGATATGCCATTTAAAATTTTCTAGTAGCCACATTAAGAGTAAAAATGAACAAGTCCAGTTAGTTTTTAATAATACATTTTATTTAAACCCATATATCCCAAACATGCCATTGGTGCAAAAATTACTGAGATATTTTACACTCTTTTTTTTCTGTTCTAAAATGGCTTCAGCATCCAGTATATATTTTACACTTTTAGTGCATCTCAATTTGGATTTGTGCATTTCAAGTGCTCAATAAACCACATGCATCTTGTGGCCACAGTACTGAACACTGAGGCCTGGAGTGGTGGTCTCAAGTTCTGGGCCCTTGACAGCTGGTTGGGATTTAAGAGGAAAATCTGAAAATGCCTTTATGCATTTATTTGTATCCCATCATGTAAAACATTTCCAGAAATACTATATGCATAGATAAGCCAATAGTTGCATTTTTCCCCCTTCTTACATGCAAATGATAGTACAATACATATACTATCTTTACCTTTCTTTTTCCACTTAATGTGATTTGGAGATCATTCCAAAATATATATTAGATGCATCCTAACCTGTTTAGTCTGCTGTTGATGAACTTTTAGATTGTTTCTATCCTATACTATTTCAATGTTATTTTGTTTCACATATCTCTTAAGAGTGATGTCTTGCACCTTTTCAAATATTTATTGCCATTTGTATTTTCTGTTACCTGTTCATGTTCTTCATTTTTCCATTGAGTTGTTGGTCTTTTTAAAAAATTTATTTGTAGTAACTCATTTTATACTAACAAAATAAGACTTTTGAACTATGAGTTGCAAATATTGTTTACCAGTTTGTCTTTTGACATTGCTTCTTGGTTTTTAACTTGTAGAAGCTTTTATTGTTGTTACTAATAGAGTAATCTTTTATGGCTTCTGAGTTTATTGCCATAATTATAAAGATCTCCACTATTATATTATAAAATAATTTTCTTGTTCCAGAACTCTTAAATTTTTATTTTTTTAATATTTAGGTTTGTTTGATCTATTTTGAACTTATTCTAATGTAAGGTATAGGTCTATTTGTTTCCACAGGACAACCAAGTTCTTCCCATGCCATGTACTGAGCAAGCTCTCTTTCCACACTGCTTTGAGGCAGCATTTTTATCATAGATGAGATTTGATTCTATACTGCATACAAACCCAAATGTATGTCTATTTCTGGTCCTTCAATTCTGTGCCATTTCTCTTTCTTCATGTGTACTACAATATTATTTAAATTAGAATAAGACATTTTCTTAGCTCTTTGGGCCTAGTTCCCTCTTCTTAGAGTACTTGTTCAGATTTTCCCTAGCTGAACTTGTGACTTGATTTCTTTTCTACAACAGTATCAGTTTGTCTCTTTTCAAAATAAACTCGGTGTATTTAGTAGAATCAGTTTAAATTTATAGGCTAACTTGGAGAGAAGTGACAGTTTTATGATGGTAAACCTGAGCCTATCACATGGCTTTTGATTTGTTTATACCTTCTTTTGTGTCCTTGAGGCATGTTTTTACTTTGCTTCATATGTATTTTGCACATTTTAAAAGTTAACTTCTAAGTATCTTTTATCTTTGTTGCTGTTGCAAATGAAGTTTTTCTTTTTTGATAACTAGTGACATTTGTATATATAATAGCAACCAATTTCTGTGTATTGATACTGAAATCTCTTTAGTTTTGATAGTTTTTCAACTTATCTTCTTAGGTTTTCCAAGATGTTATCACCACAAACATGGTAGTGTCATCTGCTCCTTTCCAAATTTTCTTTCTCTCATTTCTTACTCTCATATATTTATGTTGGCTTAGAACACTTTGAAAAATATTAAACAATAATGGCAATAGTATATAATTTCAGTGATTCCACATTTTGGTGCAAATTTATCTAATACTTTCCTACTAAACATGATGTCAGCTTTTGGGTTGAGATAGAAATGTCTTATCATGTGAAGGAAGTGTCCATCAATTCTCTTTCATTAAGTTTTTTTAATCAAGTATAAATGTTGAACTTTATCAAATATTTTAGCATCTTTGGAGATGACCACACGATTTTTCTGTCTAGAACATTTGCAATGATTAACTATATTAGATTTTTCCTAATACTGAATTAACCTTACATTCCTGCACTAATCCCAACTTGTCATACTATATTTTTCTTTAAATATGATATTGGATGATATTTGCCAATATTAATTTAGAATTTTTACATTGATGATTGTATTCATGAGATTCATTTGTAGTTTTCTTTTTGAGGCTAATCTTTTTTGCTTCCATTTTGCTTCATAAAATAACTTAGAGAAATTTTCCTTCTGTTCCTATGCCCTGGAGTTTTAATCTGAATTTAAATAACAACAGAATTATGTGTTCTTTGGATTTCCTTTGTGACACCATCTGAACCTGATGTTTTGGAGGAGAGATAACATTTTAACAACTTTCTCTATATCCTCAATGATGATTGGCTATTTAGATTGCTTTCTTTTTTGTAATTTGTTTTGGTAGTCATATTTTCCTAGAAAGTTATTCATTTCATTCATTTCCAGATTTGTTTGCATAGAATCAAGCAATGTAGGGTCATACTCTTCTTTCCATTTCCACTTTATAATTTCTTATTTTGCATATTTCTGCTTTTTCTCTTTTGTCCATATTAAAGTAGGTACTGCTTTATCTAATTTACTTTTTCCTTAAAATAAGTAAAATTTTGAATTTATTCTATTTTCCATTTTCTAGTTAATTAATTCTGCTTTTATCTGTAGTGGTTTCTTCTAATTTTTGAAGGTTCATTTTGTTATCTTTTGTATTAGTTCTCTATTTCTGCATTGGAAAATCTGTAAAATGTAGTGGCTTTAGATAACAATAAACTAT
This sequence comes from Manis javanica, assembly GCF_040802235.1. NCBI lineage: Eukaryota > Metazoa > Chordata > Mammalia > Pholidota > Manidae > Manis > Manis javanica. Next base: position 109,206,847 of record NC_133163.1, on the reverse strand, counting down.
TTCTGATCTTACATAGTTTTGAAGGGTCAGGAATCCAGTTGCAGCTTAGCTGGGAAGTTCTGGCTCAGAATCTCCGCTGAGATTGCCGTCAAGCTGTTGGCTGAGGTTGTAGTCATCTGAAGGCTTCACCAGGGCTGGAGGATCCGCCTCTGTGAAGCTCACTCCCATGGCTGTCAACCAGAAACCTCAGTTTCTTGCCATGTGGGCCTCTCAATGGGGCTGCCAAGTATCCTCAAGCCATGGCAACGGGCACCCCCCAGAGTGAGTAATCCAAGACAGAGAGAAAGAGAGAGAGAATGACCAAGAAGGAAGTTGTGTATTGCCTTTTATAACTTGAGTTCAAACTCTTTGAAAGGTGGAATCTTAACTTCTCTCTTAGCATGGCCTTCGCTGCATCCCATGGATTTTGTTGTGTTGAATTATTGTGGTCATTTGTTTCCATATATTGCTTGATCTCTGTTTTTATTTGGTCATTGACCCATTGATTATTTAGGAGCATGTTGTTAAGCCTCCATGTGTTTGTGGGCTTTTTCGTTTTCTTTGCATAATTTATTTCTAGTTTTGTACCTTTGTGGTCTGAGAAGCTGGTTGGTACAATTTCAATCTTTTTTAATTTACTGAGGCTCTTTTTGTGGCCTAATATATGATATATTCTTGAAAATGTTCCATGTGCACTTCAGAAGAATGTGTATCCTTCTGCTTTTGAGTGGAGTGTTCTGTAGATGACTGTTACGTCCAACTGTTCTAGTGTGTTGTTCAGTGCCTTTGTCTCCTTATTTTCTGTCTGGTTGATCTGTCCTTTGGAGTGAGTGGTGTTGAAGTCTCCTAAAATGAATGCATTGCATTCTGTTTCCCCCTTTAATTCTGTTAGTATTTATTTCACATATATAGGTGCTCCTATGTTGGATGCATAGATATTTATAGTAGTTATATTCTCTTGTTGGACTGACCCCTTTATTATTTTATAATGTCCTTTGTCTCCTGTTATTTTCTTTATTTTGAAGTCTATTTTGTCAGATACAAGTACTGCAATGCCTGCTTTTTTTCTCCCTATTAGTTGCATGAAATATCTTTTTACATCCCTTCACTTTTAGTCTGTGTATGTCTTTGGGTTTGAAGTTTAGGCAGCATACAGATGGGTCTTGTTTTTTTATACATTCATTGACTCTATATCTTTTGATTGGTGCATTCAGACCATTTTTTACATTTAGGGTGATTATCAATGGGTATGTACTTATTGCCATTGCAAGCTTTAGATTCATGGTTACCAAAGGTTCAAGGGTAACTTCCTTACTGTCTAACAATCTAATTTAACCCACTTATTATGCTTTTACAAACTAAGATTCTGGGTTTTTTTCCCTCCTTTTCTTCCTCCTCCATTCTTTATATATTAGGTATCATATTCTGTACTCTTTATCTATCCCTTGACTGACCTTGGGGGTATTTGATTTGATTTTGCATCTACTTAGTAATTAATTGTTCTACTTTCTTTACTGTGGTTTTATTTCCTCTGGTGACAGCTATTTAGCCTTAGGAACACTTCCACCTATAGCAGTCCCTCCAAAATAGAATGTAGAGATGGTTTGTGGGAGGTAAATTCTCTCAGCTTTTGCTTATCTGGAAATTGTTTAATCCCTCCTTCAAATTTAAATGACAATCTCACGGGATAAAGTAATCTTGGTTCCAGGCCCTTCTGCTTCATTGTATTAAATATATCATGCCACTCCCTTCTGGCCTGTAAGATTTCTGTTGAGAAGTCTGATGATAGCCTGATGGGTTTTCCTTTGTATGTGATCTTTTTTCTCTCTCTGGCTGCTTTTAATAGTCTGTCCTTATCCTTGATCTTTGCCATTTTAATTATTATATGTCTTAGTGTTGTCTTCCTTGGGTCTCTTGAGTTGGGAGATCTGTGCACCTCCATGGCCTGACAGACTATATCCTTCCCCACATTGGGGAAGTTTCAGCAATTACCTCCTCAGAGACACTTTCTATCCTTTTTTCTCTCTCTTCTTCTTCTGATTCCCCTATAATGCAAATATTGTTCCATTTGGTTTGGTCACACAGTTCTCTCAATATTCTTTCATTCCTTGAGATCCTTTTTCCTTTCTGTGCCTCAGCTTCTTTGTATTCCTGTTCTCTAATTTCTGTTCCATTTACTATCTCCTCCACTATATCTAATCTGCTTTTAAATCCCACCATTGTATGTTTCATTTCTGATACTGTATTCTGTAATGATTGAATCTCCATCCAGAATTCTCCTTGAGTTCTTGAATATTTTTCTGTACCTCCATGAACATGTTTATGATTTTTATTTTGAAATCTCTTTCAGGAAGATTGATGAGTTCGGTTTCACTTGGCTCTTTTTCTGGTGTTTGTGGGATTTTGGTTAGAACCAGCTTCTTTTGATTTTTCATATTTGTATGTGGGGCCCTCTAGTGCCCAGCAGTTCTACTCTCTTGAGCTGCTAAGCCCCTGGAGCAAACTCGGGGGTCGCAGGGGAGCAGCGCTGGTCCCTGGGGGGAGGATAGAGCTGTTTCCTGCTTCCCAGCTGCAGTGCCTGTCTCCTCTGTCAGAATCAGTGGGCCGAGCACACGGGTATAAGCCTCTGTGCTTTGAGTTTGTAGCTGCCATAGGTGAGGCCTCCCCCTGGCTGGCCTGATGCCAGGGCAGGGGCTGCCAGTTTGTGAGCCAGTGTTGGCTGGGAGGAAGGCACAGCAGGGTATGTATCATGGTGGGGGGTCTCAGAGTTGCATAGCCAGCCAGGGGAATGGAGCGCCTGAAGCTCCTGAAAGTTCCCAACCTGCTGGGCAGAGTGTGCCTGGACAATTTTGTCCACCTGTCCTTTCTCCTAAGCAGCAAGCTCTGTGCAATCCTTGCCCCTCTAGTAGCCCTCTCGCTGTTAGAAAGTCTCTCAGACTGCGCACCTCCCAAAGCAGCTGGATGTAGACCCCTGTTTTCTACAAGTGGCTAGAATGTCAGTCTCTCCAAGTATTCCACCTGTCTTAGCTTTCCAACCCTACTAATCTCCAGAGCACCTTGCAATGTATGTTCATGCTCCCAGAGCAGTTCTCCAGGGCTGGGTGTTCAGCAGTTCTAGGCTTTCACCCCCTCCCTGCTCCATTTCTCTTCCTCCCACTGGTGAGCTGGGGTGGGGCAAGGGCTTGGGTCCTGCCAGATCACGGCTTTGGTACATTACCCTGTTCTATTAGGTCTGTTCTTTTCTCCAGGTGTATGCAGTCTGGCGCAGCCTTCTTTCCTGTTGCTCTTTTAGGATTAGTTATATTAACTATGTTTTTGTATTATATGTGGTTTTGGAAAGAGGCCTCACCTCTCATGCTGCCATCTTTAATCCCTCCCCATCCTCTTTTGTAGAAAATTTTAACATATGTTATATTTCTTTACCTATTTCTGCCTTTCTTTTCATTATAAAAAGGAAAATTTATATTTTTTATATGTGGTCACTCTTAAATTTTAAGTTTATATGATAATCCCCCCATGTCTTTAGACAATAAACATTACTTATTCAGAGAATGAGAATTGTTATATTTCTTTTTCTCCCCATGCTCTTTTCCACCTCCCAATATTTGTGAATTATTTCATCTTTTTTAGTGCTCTTTTTTGTGCTATTAAATATACTCTTGTCTCTATTAATTGATTTTCCAATATTAAAATGATATCCTTTAACCACTTCACAGATATTTGTGAAAGTTCACATTGGGAAAGAATTTGTGTGTGAATTTGCTTAGTTATTACATGCTAGCTTATTTGTCTTACCCTTCTAATTTATATTGCTTATATTATCCCTGCATATTTAGGGCACATAATATTTACTTGCTGCTCTGTAATCTGAGCCATGCATTTATTTTAGTCTTAGTGCAAATGCATCCAGTGTTTATGATGGCCCTTTTTCTCTTTTACATTGGTTGGCTAAAGTTTGTTCTCTAGGTTCTTCTGCACAAAGAGCTTATGGGAAGAATATTCTCTGAATTCTTACATGTTCAAAAGTATTTTTCTGTTGTCCTTTACCCAAATAACATCTTTACGGTATAAATTCTTTTTTTGGAGGATATCTTTATTGTTACTTAACCCTTAGAAGTAAGTCCAGCATCAATTGATTGCTACTGTAGAAAAGTCTCAGACCAGCACACCCTTTTTCCTTTTATAAATTCTTCTTGGCCTAGCTGCCCAAAGAATATTATCACGTTGTTGCATTGAAGTCCAATAACTTTACTAGGATATGTCTCAGTGTGTCCTTTGTTACCAGATGCAAAATTCTTTCATTTCAGGTAAGTTTTCTCAAATTAAATTTTAAGTATTCTATTATAATTCAATATTTTTTTTCTTCAGCAACCCTAAATATGCATATGTAGAATCCCTTTGCCTATCCTCTACATTTTTGCCTTTGTATCCTTTTAACTCTTCATTTTTACTTCATTTGTTTTCTTCCTTCCTCCACCCCTGCCTCCCATTTCTAACCTCTGTTCTTCCCTGTGTGTTTAGCAGCATCTAGTTTTCCTAGCATTTCTTCCAGTTTCACTTTAATTTCTGTGATGGTTTTATATATTCCTTCAACCTTTTTCCTAAGCTCTGCCAGGTCACGTTTCACCATCCCCACTGTTGCTTTATGATCTCTTCTCTGAGCTCTTGCATCTCTGTTTAGTGCTCTTCCTTCATAGAATCAGTTGCTTCACTAGACTTTTTTTATTTTTGGCAAAAACCTTAATCATGATTTTCATCTACCCTGTGGCATTGTTTTTTGGTGCTTATCTGCCACTGGTTTTATTCTTTTCCTCTGCTTCTATTGATCCTCTGATTGCTTCTTTTTGACTTTGCATCTTTGCAAGATGAGTTTCTCCTTAACCAGATATTTGCAAAAGTTCACATTGGGAAAGGGATGAGGCCAGATAGACTTTTCTGTGTTGCAGAGTTTTGTGCATATGTTTGTTTTTCTTGAGTCAATGGGGTTTAGCAGCTCTGAAGTTTTTTCCAAAGCAGAATTATTTTTCTCCCCCTCCAATAGAGACAGACAGTTTCCTATATATATGATTGGTCTCTTTGATTTCTCTTTTAGCCTCACTTTTTCTCCTTGGAATAAAACCAGGGACAGTGGCTCTTCTGCCAGTGTATGACCTCTGTTTCTGCTGCTACATACGAGGTGTTAGGTTTCACACCTCTGGGTAAATCTCCACCTTCAAAAACTGCGTTTGGTCTTTTTCTAAGACCTGTGCTGCATTGTCTGCGCTCTTTGTGCATTCCTAAATAATTTCCACTACTTTTGGCAACACTTCCCCTTGGTTTATAGTTTGGGGTTCTAGATATTCCTTAGTTTTGTCAGAAATAGAGCTTGTCTTTCTCATTCTCATTTTCCTTCTTGCCTTTGTGTAGTCCCCAGGAAGAGAAGGAAGAGGTGCTGACTTTATGGTACCATATGCAAACCCAAAGTCTCTTCCATTCTTTTTAAATTGCTATTATTTGGATATTTTTAAATTCTCACAATATATTAAAACATGTATGCCATATTTACACATAAATTATGACATATAAATATATTAAGTTGTATGTTTCCTCCAAATTTTTTATTTATAAGATAACCAAAAAAGCTTAGAGAACACTATAGTAAAAAAAAAAATGAGTGTGTTAAATGCTTTATAAAGTTGTTGGCCTGAAGAGAAGTAACATGTCCCTCTTCTAATAAGCCTAGATAGATACCATACACTCTGTGAGCAGTCTGCTTTGAGGAATAATATCTGAGAGAAATGTAATAATAATAATAATAACACTTTTGGTAACTTTTCAGCTTAACAGTATATTTTGCAAAGCATTTTCACATATTTCATTTGATCTTCCAAATAAGGCCCAAGCAGATTAAGGACCAATTTAAGGCAACACAGCTTCATGTCAAACTCTAGTCACTAGTTGACTACTGCCTGGGATTTACAAAGTGATTATGTCCATTAAAGGAATGTGTACCCATTCAAAAATGGGTCATATAGTTTAAGAAGCTGCCATGAGACAGAACTCTCCTAATCAAAATGTGTTCATCTTGAATTCTTTTCTTTTTAATGTGGTAAAGGCAGAGAGATATGTTTGTTTCTTCAAATACTTGAGGTAATCTTTTCAAAATTTCTTAGATTGGCTCTACAGCACAAAAAGGAGATATATTCATTCTTCAGTTTATTTGATCTATGTATGTGGTCAAGGCAGGTAACTGAGACTAAAAAAGATTTCAGAATGAGAGCTGGAAAGCAGTCTTTATTATCTTACACATTTTATTTTCAACCTATTCAGTTTTTAGATGATCAGTGGCTTGGTATCAACTCAATTACTATTTGAGAGTATATCAAATAACCATCAGTTAAGATGTCAGAGTAGCTTTATTCTTTTGAAATAAACTGCCTCTTCCATAATTTATCCTGATGCTCCAGGGCCAGATGCAATGCAATCAAATAATTGAAACTTCCATCACTTCCAAATGTAGCTTAGGCACAGCCAAGTGTATGGTGGTATATTATTGATTTATTAGCATAGTCAGAATGTGTGTCGGGGGGAGGGGAAGAAGGTATAAGACAATTGTGAATAGATTAGCCATGCTCAAAGATTTCAGAAACATGTATAAACACTTTTTGAGTTAGTCATCATTTAACAACTACAATCAACTGTGTTCACCAATTTATGAACTCATAACTATTTAAATAAGGCTGTTTAAATATAATTAAAAGAACTCAAATCACAGCTGAGAGATTTTTCCAATAAACACTCAAAAATAATATTGAAAATTTGGGAAGGGTCGATTTTCTAAGTAAAATCTAGGCTTTGGACTAGCTGACAATCTCTCCTTGACAAATATCCTTGTCTAGAAGTGTTCACTTTTTACTGTTAAAAGATAAAGCTGCAAAACTACAAAGAGAAAGGAAGGGAAGAAGGAGAGGAGAGAGAGGAGGGAGAGAGGCTTCACTGGGAAGTATATATTTAATAAGCATAGAATTTCATATAAAACTAAAAGTTGAGAAGAGGCTTTTTTATATGAAATTATCACCCTGCTTTCTGCACCTAATTCCACAGGCCCTAAAATGGCTAATTAAAACCTAACTGTATTGCTTAGTTAATTCAGTTGACACTTAACCCTGGGAAATATTTTGGCAGTTAATTATATCCATTGACAATTTTTATATGGTGGGTATAAATTTATAGTGATACAGCTATAAAATTCCACCCCAGCAACCAAATTTTTGTTCATACGTAGGTCCAGATTAATCTTAATCAGTGGTAGGAAAGGTAATTGAGCTAGTTTGATAAGCAATTATTTCTATAGTGCTTCAAAGAGCTTGTCATTTGTATGAATTGTTTTTCTGCTGCAGTGCAATCTGCAGAAAGATGTGCATTTCTAAAGAAATTGGTGAATAACTAAGAATCTTTCTCATTCACTTTGTTTCCATTCCTCTTTTACACACACACACATGCAATTTAAAGTGAAATTTCTACTCACCTTCAATTTTTAAGCCATTTTAAACTGTTAATAAATGATTATTCTGAGCCCAAGAACTTGCTAGGTTAAAAACATGATAGAAACTCATACCAAAGGAATTTACAGTCTCATTGGGAGACAAGACTTTGAAGATACAAACCAATTAGAAAAGTAAGAGAACTGAATTGGGTACCCAAATACATGGGGTTTGGGAGCAGAACGCTATTGAGTCTTTGAGTCTCAAGGAGGAAGGAGTAGAGCTGCGGGATAAGAGGAAGCAGACATGCCAAGGTGACAGAGCTGCACCAGCCTCAGGTACCCTGTGGAATCCAGAGGAGGATCATAGTAGAGGTAGGGAGGTGACTTCAGAGGCATCACACAGTAGGACCTGAACTGAAGTCACGTGGAGGTGAAGATTAGCAGATCCCCTAGCCTCTGCATAAACATAAAGAATCTTTTTAAACTGGTATTGAACAATTGTATTTGGAAGGCATAGCCAAAAAGAGATTATAAGTGGTTGCTTTCTTCACAACACAGAAGGTTATTCTCGGCCACCATCCACTTTGTTGGGTCAGTGGTCTCTAAGCCAAACAGACAAATTATTTATGCAGCGAGGCTCTGTGCTCAGCCCTGGGAAGATTCGATTTCTGCCACATGCACTCTCTTCCAGCCATTTGGAATGGGGATCAGAAACTGCCTGCACCAGTAAGCACCCTGTATGCAGAGCAGTCATTTATGCAGACAGTGTGGGAGAGAAGAAAAAAATTGCTGTGTTCCCCATCACCCAGTGAGTTCCATCCACCCACCCCCTACCAGTGAATTAAGTGTAAATAAATGAATACAACCAAGTTCCCTGGTAACCTTTAGAGCCTTTCATTAATCAGAGTAATAAAGGGTCTTTTCTCGGGTCTTCATTGATGCTTTGAAAGAAAAATGGTCACAGAAGGTCAGTTTAGTTCCAGCCCTTATGACACTTTGTCAATAGAGTATTGGCAATTCGGTTATGGTGAAAAATAAGGGCATTATTTAGCTGTTAGGAGTTAGTAAATAGATTATTTATTATGTTGTCTGCCATCAGTCAGAACCCCAAGCTAGCAAGGTGCCAGCTGCCTGAATAATTTTGCTGCAGAGGCCTAAACCAGTTTGCTGGACTTCTCTCCTTCCCTGTCTCATTTCCGCCTCGTCTCCCTTTCTCTTTCTCCCTCTCTCTCCTTCTCTCTCCCTCCCTCTCTCTTTCTCCTTCTGTGTGTATATATATATGTGTGTGTATGTGTGGGTGCGTGTGTGTGTTAGAAAATGGTATAAGATTTGAGGTTGATGAATGTGGGAATTTATTAACAGGAAATGAAAACTGATAGGTATTTAACATTTAATGTGAAATAATCTACTGTAACATAAAAATCTCAAAATAATACTAACTGTTGTAATTGTCCATGGTAATTAAACTGTCACTGTGGTAATTAAAAAGATAGGTGGATAGTAAGTTATTGATACAAGCTCTTCAAATAAATCTGGCTAATTTTAAAACTAAATTTGACTTAAAGTGAATGATTGCCTCCTCCATCACTTTTTTTTTTTAAACTAACAGCATCAAAAACTGTTTTTATCAGTATTTACAGGGGGTAAACCCAAAGGACCTGAGTCAGCATGTGTTAAAAAAAAAATCTAGTAATAAAAATTCTTGGCAACAAAATCTTCACTTTTACTAAAGGGAAATAGTATTTACTATATAGTGAGAGAGCTCTAAGTTAGCTCTTTGTGGTTCATCTCACATCACATACCTATATAAAATCTAGATGGATTCAAGTTAAAATTTTTTAATTAAGCAGAATTTAAAAAATACTTCATTGAATATATAGCAGATTTCTTAAGTAAAAGAAATGCCTGGACTTGAAAGTCCATGAAAATTCCATGATCTCTCATTTTCAGTCTGTCCTTGTCTGGTTTTGGCATGAAGTTTTATAAGCCTTATAAAATTAGTTAGGAAGTATTCATGCTTTCTGTATTTTCTAGAGAAGTTAGTTTAATATTAGATTGGCTTATTAGAACTCAACTGGTGTTTTATGGGAAGATTTTCAACTAATATTCTGATTTCTCTTATAATTAAGGGACAATTCAAGTTTTCTATGTATTATTGAGTCAGTTTTGCTGAATAATATTTTTCCAGGAATTTGTCCACTACATTTCATTGTTAAAGTTCATTGGCGTAAAATTGTTCGTAGTATTCCTTAATTACATTGGAAACTTTCAGCTGTGTGTATAGTTATGTTACCCTTTTCTTCTTTATATTGATCAATTCTAGATTCTTAATTTACCAAAATGTCTCTATTTGATTTGTTTTTTAAAAGAAGTAATTTTGGGGTATTTTATTCAGTCATATGTTTTGTTTTCACTGGGAACTGTTTCAACCTTAATTATTTGCTTCTCTCTATAGTTTTGAGCTTTTAAACCTTTTAAATTGGGCACCATTAATTTCCATCTTTTATCCTTTTCTAATGTAAGCACTTAAATGTATAAAATGTCACTTTCACTGCATCCTAGTGAAACATGGACATGTATAATTTTCACAATTCATGTATTCGAGACTTTTGAAAAACCTGATATGATTTCACCTTTGACCCAGGAGATACCACCAACCTGACCGCTTTAGCCCCCTTGAAAATTTAGGCAAGTCTGCCCCTAACATATGTGGCGGTTAGGGCAAGAGTAAAAATGGGGTGCTACTTATCTGTGTCTAAATGCCTAAAAATTATAAATGAAGCCACAAACTGGTACATAAAATATTTTCTATCCCTCTACTTTGAAAATGATCACTTTATGTAACAAAGAAATATTTGTGTAAAACTATAATTTTTAATCACTGAAAGTTGGCAAAATTGTAAAAAAAATAAATAAAGTTAATTATCATCACATATGTCTAGTCTTTTAATAGGCTAGTGAAGTTTGGCTGAGAAATAAATTAAGGATGTACAGAATTCATAAATTATTATATAATTGACCCTTGAATAACACAGGGGTTAGGGGCACTGACCCCTTGTGCAACCAAGAATTCACATGTATCCTTTGACTCCTTGAAAGCTTAACACTAGTAGCCTACTGTTGACCAGAAACCTTATTGGTAACAAACCAATTGATTAACACATATTTTCTTTATTATATATATTATATGCTGTATTCTTACAAGAAAGTAAGCTAGAGAAAAGAAAATGCTTCTTCAAATTGTTGCAACTCTCCAATTTTTCAATGTATTTGTTGAAAAAAATCATGTAAGTGCAGTTCAAACCATGTTGTTCGAGGGTCGACTGTATACTTGTTTCATAAAATTTATTTTTCTTGCATTCATTTAAGAAAAATTATTTATTATGTTGTAATCAGGATGCTTACATAATTTGTTTCCTATTGACATTAATGATCTAAAAGATCAAATATGAAATTGCAGTTGCAAAATACACATGTAAATATTTCATCAAAGTTAAACAATTCAAAATTATTTCAGGAAACTGCAACTTCCTAATGTAATTTTAAAATTTTTAATTATAATTGGCCAAAGAAGTCACAAAAGAAAGGACAGGTTCGATTTCACAGAAGCAGAAAGCTCTATCCATCAACAAAATTCCCAAAAACCTTAAGAAAATATCTGCAGTAAATATTGCAGAGAGCTATCGTGCTTACTTTGCATAGAGTTCCACAAATTGATGAGAAAAAAGCCAAAGCCAATATAGGTAAATGGGCAAATTACCTAAAAGACAATCCTCACAGGAGGAAATACAACCAGAAATAAACTCAAAACTGACACAGTACTTTGGAACCAATTTGGCCATTGAAAGCCTTAAAATATTCACTTTATTTGACCTACAGGTTCCATTGCTAAAAATCTGAGAGAAATGTGAATTTTGGAGAAGAAAGGTTTATCTGCCTTACACCAGCATGGCGCAGGACCTTCCTTTCTCTTTCACAGGATGTTCTTGGGTATCTTTGCTGGGGGCTAGAGTGCGGGGAGAGAGGACCCAGAAACCAGGCATTCTAGAGCTTTGTAGAGCACCAGATGTTTGCCCACGGTTGAGTTTCATGCTATCCAGTGGCTGTGGGTAACCCTGCATCCTGGTAGCAGCCATGAACACCTGGGCCTGATGGGAACACAGAAATAGATTTTCAGCTGATCAGCACAGCTTGAAATGTAGAAGGTCTTCATTCTAATCATACATAAATTAAAAGTTCTGTGGGAGAACGTTTAACAGTAACATGACAACTCAGAAAGAGTTACTTCTGTAGAGCGTTGGCTCCAAGTGGCTTGGAACCCCTTAGAAATCTGAGGGTTCACTTCAAGGGGAATGGCCACAAAAACTTGTGAGCAGAAGGGTCACTTTACCCAGCCAACTGCCCAGGCCACTTTATGGAACAGAAGCTCTCTGTGCACATAGCCTGGCCTTGGTGATATTAATACAAATGATTTTTCTTGGATTCATGGTGACACGGCACCTGGAAACTGACAGTGGGTCACCAGCTGTCCATCAGGAAGCACGAATGCACCAAGTTGCCACCTGCCATTAGGAGAGCTGTTTACCCACCACCAGGCTGTTTGTCATTTCTCTGCAGAATGCACTTCACTGGATCAGCCTGTAATACACTAACGTGATTTCAACTAAATGACAGAGCAAAATACCAGAGGAGTAGGGTACTTGGAGCAGAAAAAAAAGGGAATGTAATAACCATCATTATGTCTCTAAACTTCAACAACTGTGAAAGAGCCCTCTTCCCAAGAAGCCCAGATCCCCAATTTCAGGCAGTGTAATGGCAGTCAGCCGTGAAGAATAGAAGCAGAAACACTTGTCTGCTGGTGAGATCTCCTTCCTCTCCCACTGAACTTGTGGAGATGATCCCCCAGCATCGGTCCCAGCCCCAGGTTTGGGGGCCTGTTTGATCCTGAAGTAGTGGTTTGTAAACTGCATTTAGAACCTTGCTGAAAATGATAATAATTCTGGCCTCCCATTCTAGAGAAATGTGCACATGCTACTTTGTACACAGTATCAGTGGAGCACAGGGACCCCCGGAGGCCCATCTGTGGAGCCCTTAAACTATCCACTAGTTCTCTCTACACACATGCCCACTCCCTGCCCATCCCTGGTCTGTCAGGCCTCCTTGATGGAGCAGGAGCTCCATTCTACTGAACAGCACTGCATTCTTCCCCAGCACAGTGCCCCACGAGGGCACCTGGACCTCATTTCAGGGGGCCAGTGGAGAGGTCATCCTTGTCACCCTGTCCATAAACATCCATGGTAAAGAGTCAGCTCTAGAGAGACCTTTCAGTCTGACTTCCCTCTCAGTGAGGTTATCTGTAATTCTCTAACGATGTCAGAAAGCCATTTAGTGCTAAGGAAAAACAAAAACAATTATGGTAGGAAATTAAGAGTGAAACTACATAAGGCTTTGACAAAAAAATTGGTATTCTAGCTGCATTTTTCAACCAAGAGTCATAAAATCATTTCCCAAGCCAGAAATATCATTATCCTCATTTCACAGGTGGAAAACTGGGAATTACAGAGAGGTTAATGGCTGTGTCTAAAAGCACACAGCAAGCCCTCATCAGAAGGAGGTGGAAATACAGGTATAGTCAAGGGCTCATACTGTTCTGTGATAACCCAAACTTTAGGAACAAGTTTGGCTTGGCCCTAATTGGCATTCAATTTTAAAAAATGTCTTTCATTAAAAAATATAATTTGAGGAACTGGGTAATTGACTCACATTTGATTAAGGCAGAATCTATTGGATTAACATGATTAATAGGTAAAATTATAATCAAACAGAAAGCAGTACAAAAGGTGACTAAGTCATGGATCACATTAAGATACTAAATTTTTAAAAGATGGATATGCTAGGGGTTTTTTACATTAGTAATGTTCATTTCACAGTGGATCTCACACTGTTCAGCTATTGCTAGTAGTGTAATTAGAATGAAGTTTGTGTTCAGGATTAAAAGAAGCAGGGCTTGGGAGGTGTTTTGATTTCACAGTAAGGAAAACCCCAACTGTCCTCTTTCAGATTCTCCCTGTATAGTGTGGTTCGATGGTAATTTCTCAAACTGACAGTGAAATAGGCCACTCCAGCAGTCTTCTCCGCTCAGAACTAAATAGAGGCAATGCCACATCAAACTCCAAAGCCCTTCAGGAACCTGACTGTTCACCAGCCTATAGTGGGATAATATAGTCCATCATTTTTTCTATAGATGTAAAGTTGTATCCTCAATAGAAATTTCATTGATATGAAGCTACTCTAGCATGAGCCACTTCCAGACAGCCAGGCTAGGAAGTGAAATGAAAAATAGAGTGCTTGGGATTTTTATCTGCTACTCAGTCTTAAATCCTTTTGCTCAAGAAACTGAAGCTGCTGTGGCATAAATGAAGGTGAATGCGGAAGTAACTTTCTTCTCCCAACCAAGACTTCCTCTGTTTCATACTGAGTAGTGGTATAAGCTGGGAGGAGGGAAGGAACTAGGGGAGATTTCAGCCATTCCCTAATCTTCATCAGCGTCCCAAAGGCCAATTCATATACCATGCAACATGAATTAAAAACTGGCTTCCTGTGCAAACATACCTCCCGAGCAGTCTCCCAGCCACCACGCCACTAGCTGTAGGGTTTCCAAGTAGGAAATCAGGAGCCACCACTGCAGTCCCTGTCTTATCTTGCTGTTTCTGCGAGAAGCCCGCTCTGCCCAGGTGGATGTCTAAGGACCTGGGACTGAAACACGGCATTTGAGCAGAGTTAGCTTTCTTTGCCTGTAAGAATGACAAAATGCTTAAGGATTGATGATATTTCCTGTTGGCAAGAATTCAGGGAACAAGTAATCCCATAATCAACTTGTCAGAGTATATATTGAAAGATAGTTCGGTAGTTTCTATCAAAATGTTAATAAAATGTGCCTCCCTTTGACCAAGCCAGTTTATACACAGCTAGACACAATGATATGGATTCAGGGTTGTTTATTATAGCATTTTCTTTGTATAGCAAGATATTGGAGCCAACCAAATTATTCCTAAGTAGGAAAATCGTTAAATAAGTCATGGTATAGCGATGCTATGGAATACATGTCTTTTCTTAAAAGATCTAACCATATGTCAAGGAAGGATTTTTATGATGTATTTTTTAGTGAAAAGAGAAATAGTAGAAATATATATATATATTTACATAATATGATCCTACTTATGTATTTTTAAACAGTGTGTGTTTCCTATAATTAAATGGACAGAAGATCAAAATGGAGACATCCCCAGCTATTAACAGGGTTGACCTGTGGAGAAGAGAAATGAGCTGGGAGATTGGGAGGGGTGAGAAGATGAAGGAAGAATTCACTTTCTAGTCAATGTATTTCAGAAATTTAGTCTAATAAATAAATGGCATTTTTATCATAAAAGAAGGGTGTTATTGGCATCTCCTCAGAGGGCATTAGGTAGCTAAATGTGAGGGAGTGGAAATCCCACATGACCCATCCATTCACAAGCCATTTAAAGTCTCCAAGTCTCGTTTTCTCATCTGTAAATGAGGACGATGCCTACCTCCCAGTACTGTGGTGAAGGATCACACGACAGAGTGCTTATCAAAGCTCTGCTTACTGTTCAGTGTAAGGGATTATGAAATGTTCAATAAGATTTAAATAAATTTTAATAAGACATAAATAGATGTTTTCCAAGGTCAAGAAGAACAAGTTGATGCAATGTAATAAGATGCCCATGAGTAGAACTAAATTATTCCAACTTTGGGATATGACCAGCTAAACTGTGATGG
The DNA here is from genome assembly GCF_040802235.1 of Manis javanica. Taxonomy (NCBI): domain Eukaryota; kingdom Metazoa; phylum Chordata; class Mammalia; order Pholidota; family Manidae; genus Manis; species Manis javanica. The sequence goes on along the minus strand of NC_133163.1, from coordinate 109,191,603 downwards.
TTTTTGAGTGATTCAAGTGAGGTTGGCATGGAGCCCCCCTGAAGTAGATGGGGTGCTGCAAGTTATCATAACCCTGGGAGGTTAGTCTGGAGCAATGCGGGGGGAATCCTCCTCTCTCTGGGGCTGGGGAGTACTTTGGAATAGATCCAGGGACTCAAGAAACCTGAGAGGGTGAGTTTCTATGGGTGACATGCAGGCTGGGACTGAGGCTGGGAATTAACCTGCATGACACTCTAAGGCAGGTTTGAGCTTCCATAGTAGTTGTAAGTGATTTTCGGTGTAAAATTTTTCATCTATTATCACTGGACCTTCACATAAAATTTCATTAGAAGTTGGAATCTGATCTCAACTGTTCAGTCAAGAAATAGTAAAGGGCCTTGCTGACTGCTTTAGGTCTTAGATTCCTCCCCCCGGAATGAGGGTGTTTGGGACACTAACCTGAATGTCCCCTCTTATTCACGGTTTGGGACCACTTATCTGTGGCTGCCCTGGAGACTAGTCTGGCGATGTTAAGGGTGGGCCCATTCGGGAACCACTGTGAAGTTCGCAGGCTAGGATGCATGGAGGCGCTCTTTCCTACTCCTGATTCGGTTCCCTGTCAAGCTGCTGATATTTACATTCTATCTGCCAAAGTACACAGTAATTGGACACAGGTAGCCTTTTGTCAGTGTTTAAATATTTATGGATTTGCCTACCCCCATGGTGTTGTTAATTGTCTCTGAGGGCCTAAACCCCAGGAACGGCGACAGGCTTAATGGAGAGGTTATGCAGGATACAGATCCCCCTTCTGAGGGCCAGACTTTTGGAGACAGATGTATGAACTTAAACAGAAAATGCCTTACAAGACATAGTTAGCTGAATGGTAGGACGTGGGAAAAATTCAGGGAGAATATTCTCCACATTTTTACTCTAGAGCCCAGACTCAGGCACACACCCACACGGACACTGTTCTAATAAGAAACATTCAGTAGGCAGACAAGGAAAGAATCCATCTTGTCCCAAAATAACTAGTCCCTTCTGCTTATTGAATTCACTGGACAAAAATAGTAATATTATAGATTTCACTGAAGCAGACAGAAAATTCTTTTCAACCTAACAATGTATGGGCATTTATGTTGTACCCCACACAGTGCCCGGCACTACAGTATGTACAACGGGGATGCACAGTCTTTAATGTGGGGGAATTCATGATCACTTGTGAAAGGTAATATTTAGATGTATCAGTCAGGTAACTTCTCAAGACAGGAATAAACCTTCCTAAATACCGGATTACATTGCCATAACGTTACCTTCCCGTCGTTCCCTCAGCAGTCAGGGCCTTAAAAGATGTCCGGGGTTCTGACTGCTTCTCTTTGATGGAGTTTGGCATCCAGTATCAAGTTCCTCATTATCAATCCCTGATTAACTCAACTGATCAGTTTCTAGAGAACCAGGGCCCTTTAGGGGCTGAGGTGGAGGAAGAGCTGGGACAGGTGATAAGGAAGATGGCATGTAATGCGAGGATCTTCCCAGCATTAGGAGAAGCCTGATGTGAAAAGAACCTGGTTATAAGAAACACACTTACTCCACAAAGGTGCTTATCCTCATTCTACGTGACTACCCAGGAGGTATGGCTGCCCCCACATCTGCTCTGGAGTATCAAGGAAAGACGTTTCTGTTTATTAGCTTTAGAGAGACTTTAGGCGCTGGGCACGTTGGCTGCTGCTTTAAAGGAATAAAGTTAAGTGTAGACAACTTTAAAACGTTGCTGCCATATCTGTGTGCCTAATTGAGACACTCGTGGGTCGCCAGGCTCTGGAGTATAACAGTTTGTCAGTATAGGACACAGAGTGGACCAATTTAATAATTGCTGCAGGGGTTAGAATTTCCACAGCCTTTGATCATATTTTTTTTTTTAGGTCAGCAACATTTAGAGGTAGATAAAAATACGAAGTAATTGGTGAGAAACTAGATGGTTTGTGGCTAATGTGCAAAAGCACAGATTACATTGTTACTTAGATTTTATCCCCTTAATGGAAAGTCGAAATTTTTAGGAAAAACCCGTTAATGCTGATACCTCAGCACTCAGCCCACCCTGTAGTGTGCAAACACCAGGCATCTCTCCCTCCTGACACACCCTCTTACTTGCTTGCTCACTGGAGTCTCTGAATCTGCAATGACTTCTGTATTTCATCAGGCAATAAGATTCTGTGAAAGGTAATATTTCGCTTATTGAAATATGTCAGTCTAGTTCCTTTGTTACCTCCTTTTACAAAAATAGAAAATGAGACCCTCTATTCTTCTTAGAAAGGAGCAGGATAATGAAAATTGAATTCTGATACATAATCACAAAATGTCTATCAGTTTATTTGAAGAGTTCTTAGAGAATCTGAGAGGCAGAAGAGAATGCCAAAGGTGGTGGGTGTCGTTCCTGGAAGACACTGTTCCCTCACCACCCACCAGCCCAGACAGTGTTTCTGGGAGACACTTCACAGACCTAGTTACTCTCTGAGAGTATTTCTGGGCCAATGACCTCGTTTTAAAATGGGGCACCGCTGCTGAACACAGAACCCCGGGAGTAGGGTGGCCATGCCATGGAGGCCCACCTCCAGCTTGTTCTCTGCCAGAAGCCTGAGGGGCCATTTCCGTGACGCACCAGTCACCACCGCGTGACCCACTGTCCTCCTGCTGTACTTGGAAACAGGAAAGGGGGGTGTTCCAGCAGGAATTACTCTTTGGAGTGTTTCCTTCCATTTTAAAAAGATTCATCTTTTTACCTAGTGTATTAGTCTATTCTTTCTGGCTGCTGTAGCAAAATACCACAGACTGGGTGGCTTAAACAACAGGCATTTATTTCTCACAGTTCTGGAAGTTGTAAGCCTAAAATAAAAATTCTGGCTGATTCTGTTTCTGGTGAGGCCTTTCTTCCTGGCCGCCTCCTTGTGTAAGATAAGAAAATCTGTCAGGTTTTCTTATAGGGACACTAATCTTATCAGATCAGGGCCCCATTCTTATGACCTCATTTCATTTTAATTTCTTGAGAGTCTCCAAGATTAATTCTTTGTGGGACATAATTTAAGAAATGCTACTTAAATAGATTTTAAAAAGATCTTACAAAGCAACAAGAAAATGATGGATACTTCCAACAGAAAAATGGTCAGAGAAACATTAATAGGTAATTAATGAAAAAATAATAATAATGATAAATATAACTGGCCAACATATGAAAAATATTCAACCTTACTTCTAAACAAAAGATGAATGTCAAATTGAAATATGAGTCCCCATCTCCAAATACAGCCACCAAATACAGGCCCAGGGCTTCGCGCACATTCCATCTCTGATGCCGAGTGCACCTCTAATTTCATCTTCCACTTTTTCCATTCATCATACATAATCTTTGCATTGCCACACAATCCACAATCTTCATTACCATCTTTTCACTTGTTCTGACTATATTTCATATATTCCTATTATTAAAAAGCTTGGGTAATTTAGGGAAGTATAGTAAATAAAAATTAAAAATCACTTAGGTATAATCACTATTAAATTTTAGTGCCTTCTCTTTCAGTATTTTCTAATACATTTCTGTGTATTCTGCATAGGATATACATTTACAGAGTGGATTACATATATTTAATAGCCAACTTTTGTTTCTTATATTGTATCATAAGTATTTCTCCCATGTTCCTAAACAATTATTTGAGCACATATTTAACAACTGCCTAATTTTTTATAATATGATAGTACCATGATTAACCGAACTCATATTGTTGAATATTTGAGTTGTCTCCAGTTTTTCACTATTATAGATAATATTTTAAGTAATATTATGGCTTACAAATATTTCTGTACATTTCATAATTGTTAAGCCAGGCTGCCTAAACAGTAAAAGCATGTCAAACAATAGAAAATTTTATATTTCTATAATACTTTAAATACTATAAATTTAAATACTTTAATGCTGTACTACATACCACCAGATTGTTTTACAGGATCTCAACAATGGTTATTCATGGTTTAAAAAAATACTGTTTTAGAAATAGAAATAAACATAGCACAAAAAAGTAATTTTATTCAATTGCCTGAAATAATTTTATTCAATTGCCTGAAATAGCCATTGTTATCCCAGAGTTCTTGTGCCAAAATGTTTACATATGTTTAATGATTTTAAACATGTACTGTTGAACTGTACCCTGAAAGTTTGTGCTGATTTATAGTTTCACAATGTGAGAGTAGTATTTTTTCAGGGGGGGGGGCGTGTAACACACAAACTTTGTACATTTAAGTAGTAGAAAATCACATTCAATTTGATGCCCATCTTTTATTTACAAGTAAGGTTGAATATTTTTCATGTATTTGTTGGCAAGTTACATTTTTTCATTAATTAATTAATTACCTGTTAATGTTTCTTTGACCGTTTTTCTCTTGTAAGTATCTATCATTCTCTTATTGTTTTGTATGGTCTTCCTATGTATTTAAGTAGCACTTCTTAAAAAAGGTCCCACAGAGAAATTAATGTCCCATGAAATGATAATGTTCTGCTAAAAATTTTTTAAATTGGAATACTGGTGATACTATTTATTAAAAGTTATTTTTAAAGCGTTTTTATAAGAAAAGTATTAAATATAAATAATGGTTATTATTCAATATCTGTTTTTGAGGTGTAATATTTGTTTTGCCTGAGAATGCCAGGAAGTGGCATGAGAAAATACCTAATGCATATGCGTTCAGTGATGTCCTTGATCATTCGCTGAGCACCACCCTGGGTGGCATCTGTTCAGTGGTCACTAGAACGTCATAGATCTGATAATATCCAGCATTACCTTATCTTCAGAAATAAGAGAGAATTTGATTACTACAATTTGCCCCCTTCTCTTGAACTGCTCTGTCTTTTGAATGGTTTTTCACAAAATACATGCTGGTCTGCTTTTATGAGTTCAAGTGAGTCTGAAAATTATTAAGATCACTAGTCAAACATTTCAGCCCCAATAAATGTAGAACAAAAAGTTACATTTGCTGTAGTTTTCTTACATCTGGAAGCAATGGAAAATAATGAATGAGCTGTAGCACTAGTAGTCACAGCTGTGAGGCTCACCTCTGTGCCTATGGGTTTTGTCTACATTTTAGCTATAGAAGCCCTGAGTCCTCCAGGCAGTACCCCAAGTCCAAGGCTGCCCTCAAAGAAAGTCAGCCACAGCACTGCCTATATTTTCTCAGCCTGTCCATTCACATCAAATGTAGTAATAACAATGACAATAGCTGACATTTTTGAGTGCTTATAATGTGTGAGCTACTGTTCTGATCTAAGTGTAAACCAGGTATAAGAACAGCAAAAAGACCTCTATGATATCTTCTTAAGATATTTCCCAGAGAAATTACGGAGATTCCGATTTGATCTCCCAGCCAACCAATTAATGCTACAGTGACCATATAATTTATCATCTAGACAGAGATACTTTTGGAAGCAAAAAAGATTAATAGCAACACAGTAAGGGTAAACAACACAACAAGGGTCACCAACAGACAAGCTGGAATGCATGGTCATTGAAACCATAGCACACTCTTACCTCCAGCATTTGTTGCTCTGACTTAGATTAAATGTGTGTGTGCTCAGATTGCCTTAACTAGGAGCTTCTCAATCAACATTTTTAGTGACTGTGTAATAATCTATGTGTTTACCATTATTTAATCATTTCCTTATTGATGGGCAGTTAGACTCCTTCTAATTTTCATCTATTAAATATGATGCTGAAATGTACATATTTATGCATAAAATTACAGCCTTAATTTATATTTTTTTCATTGGGACTGTCTCAGAGTTCAAATCATGTCATAAGCTCCCCTTTCCCTCTATGATTTTCTCTTTCCCTTCTCTTTCCTTTTCCTAAAAGTCATTATAGAAACTGATTGTAATATCTTACTGGTTCCTTCATTCATTAATAAGTGAACTACAATCTTTAATACATGTTTATCTTGTTGTTGTTCCCCTCCTCTAACTTGCATTTTGTTTTGTTTCTGATTCACACAAGAAGGATAAGTTATGGTGGCAGCAATAATGAGTGGAATTCGGTCTGTGGTCTGACTATTTGGTAATACAGGTAAATGGATTAATGGACCACAGAGTTCTATTATCGATTCAGTTATAGAGAATCCAAGCTTAGTTTTGTTTTTTGTGTGTATTTGTCTATTTTGAGCTCAAATCAGTTAAGAATTTTATTCTTACTGGGAGAGGGAACAGTTCTGTGGTTCTGGACCTGTCAGTTCTTGTGTTGTTATCTTACTATTAACCTATGAGTAAAGATGTAGAACTGAAGATAGATGCTCTCTATGTGTATTGTGCCTTATGTCTATAATTCAGAAAGCCTTTTCTCTCTCACAGTGTGAATGTGAAATGTTTTCTTATCTCTTAATAAATTCAATTATAAAGTCTTTTAAATTAAAAGGAACTCTGTTGGCTTGTAGAGATAATAAGATCCTGTAAATCATATATTCCCCCAAAATAAGAAAATTGAACTGCAAAGACATTAGGTATGCTAGACACAAAAGCTATTACATGGGACAAAGCACAGTAGGTGGGATGAGGGAAGCCCTAGAGACTGAGAAAAGGAAAGTAAGGATGTCCCCACAGGGACAAAGGAGAGTGGCAGTGGCTGCAGATTGGTTCCACTCAAGTGGATTAATCAAATCAGTAAATATACTAAGAATAATGGAGTCTGGTTTCTCATTGTCAAAGAAGGAAATTTCTGAAAGGAAGAAAACTGCAATAAACCATGTGGTGTCAGGTTCAAACAGAAAGTATCAGTTTGTACTCATGATTTAACATATAGGTATAAATACCTCTCTATATAACTTTATCTATCTATCTATAGATGTAGATATATTCATTCTCTAGCTTTGTCTACTGAGAAGGCCTGAGAGTCATGACTTCCAGTGTCACTGTGCAATGAGCACATTTGCTCCCAGATTTTGATTTCTAAATATCATTCTCCACTAAAAGGAACCAATTCCTTGAAAAAATAAAAGATTCCAATCTGGGGCAGGAAAAGTACAAGATGAGCTTGTAACCTCCTGTGGCAGAAAGAGAGAAGTGCTCAAAGAATGACGGGGGTAGGTCAAAGCAGCACAAACGCCTCTGTGAAGGAGTCCTGTGAGCCAAAGCTGGAAAATTTGAGCAGCAAAATAAATAATGAGGTAACAGATTAAAACCCACTGAATAAAGTAGGAATAAATGAGTTTGTGCTAAACAGATGATACAGATAGATTAGACAGATAGATAGGTGATAGATGATAGATAGATAGATAGATAGATAGATAGATAGATAGATAGATAGATAGATAGATAGATAGATGATACATAGGAAGGAAGAGAAAGAAAGAAAGGGAAGGAGAAAAAGAAGGAGGTAGAGAGGAAGAGAAAGGGAGGGGAAGGAGAAGAAAGAGACAGTTTGGTGAGGTACAGGATATATATCATCTCAAAGTACCTTAACTAATAGCTATGAATTACAAAGGGAAAAAAATGACTTTGCAGTGGAGAAGCCTGGTGGATACCATCTCCATGAACTGATTAAAGTCAATATATAATCAATAATGAGAATAATCAGAATTATGTGCCACCTGATAAGATTCAATGAGAAGAACACACCCTCATCACTGTGATATTCTTACCAAAAACATATAAACTGAATCAAATCTTAAGGGAGCATCAGATTAATTCAAACTGAGCTACTGTCTACAGTGTACCTTGTCTGAATCTTCAAAAGCAGCACGACCACAAAAAGCAAGCAAAGGCGAAGGAACTGTTCCATATTGAAGGAGAACTATAGAGCCACAACAGCTAACAGCAACGTGTAATACTGACCTGGATCCTTTTACTATATATTATTGAGACAATAGGTGAAACTTGAATAGAGTGTGAGGACAAGGTGGTAGTAATGTGTCAGTATTAACTTCCTTATTTTGATGGTTGTGTTGTGATTATGTAGGAGAATGTATTTATTTGTAGGAAATCCACCCTAAAATATTCAAGGATGGTAAGGGTATCACATCAGCAATTTTCTCTCAAGTAGTAGAGGAAAAGTTCTTTCTATTCAAGTTGCAATATTTGAAAGTTTGATGCTGTTTCAAGCTAAAAAAAAATACAAACAACTTTTGTACATGGGGCAAAGTGGTGCACATTTTAATGATTCTTGATACAAATTGCTAAGTTGCTTTCCAATAGGCTTGTGCCTCCTCCTATAACTGTGCAGTTCCATTTTTTCCTATTAAATTTTTGTCAGGTAAGCCAGGCATGAGCTGCATTCAAAGACCTTATTTTCAGCCCTACCTGTCACACTTTATAATAGAAGGGCTGATTTTCATGAACTCACTTATTATCTCAATGTGGGAGTAATCACTCATTGTATCATTAGCTGATAATGACTAGATGAGTTGATTGAGCTGTAAATGACTATGGTTAGAGATTGCAGCTCAGCTGATTAGATAAATATGCCACATATTTCATTTTGATCATATCACTTTCACTATCATTTGACTGAAATGTCTTCCTTTGCCCTAAAGTTCTCATTAAGGCATGGTAATTTTTCTGAAATATGACTGTATGCATGACTTCTATCAGCCAAAACCAATAGTTACAGAAAAGGAAGCTTATTTTACATTTTAGCAACTGTCTAACTATATGATTTTATGCAACTCTTGAAATCTGAAGATCCTTTGTTAGAAAATGAATAATATCTTTATTATACTCAAAGAAGTACACACATGTGGTAGGGCAGAGAACGGTGCTTCTCTAATTGACTATGTTGTCTAGTTAAAGAATTTTGGTGAAGAGATTGGGGGTTTTCCCCCAAAGAATTTTTCCCCTGAAGAATCACTTCTTTGGCACTTGCTGTCAGGTGCTATTTAGTCTTTGTAGCCAAGTACTTCACAAACTTGGAAGTGCAGATCTGTTCAGTAGGTCTGGCATGGGGCCTGAGAGTTTGCCCCATTTCCAAGAGGATCCAAGGAATTACTGATGCTGGCTGTGCACCAGCCTCACTCACAGTGAAAACAAGGGGCTAGCAAACAGCCCACTTATGTTTTTTCATGTTTTCTAAGAATGGACCTTGGAGGTAGCATGTGAAGAGAGTCTTGACACAGTGGTGAATCTGCTTCTCCCTGGAAGCCTGGCTCACCCACCTGCTCTAGAGCTGAGTTAATCCAATGCCCAGCTGAGTGGACCATGACAAACAGCCACAGTGAGAAACTTTACTGGGCCAAGATTGTGTACTTCAGAAAATAGACAAATCTGAATAGGCTGATTACCATTATGGAGATTGAATCAGTAATCACAAAACTCCCCCCAAAACAAAATCCCAGGACCAGACAGTTTCACTGGTGAATTCTACCAAACAAAGAACATTTAATATACCTATCCTTCTCAAACTTTTCCTAAAAATTGAAGAGGCAGTAATGCTTCCGAACATATTTTACGAGGCCGACCTTACCCTGATACAAAACCAGACAGGGACACTGCAAAACAAACAAACAAAAATTACAAGCTAATTATCCTTGATGAACATAGATGCAACAGCCCTCAACAAAATATTATCAAACAATTCAACAATACATTAAGAAGATCATACACCATGATCAAGTGGGATTTATTCTAGGGCTGCAAAGATGGTTCAACATCTACAAATCAATCAATGTAATATACCACATTAACAAAATGAAGGATAAAAATCATGTGATCATCTCAATAGATGAAGAAGAAGCATTTGACAAAGTTCAATAGCCATTTATGATTTTATGATTAAAAACTCTTAACGAAGTGGATATAGAAGGAATATTATAACGTAATTTTATTATATACCTCAATGTAATGAAAGTCACGTATGACACACCGAAAGCTAACATCGTACTCAATAAGATCAAGAACAAGACAAGGATGCCCACGCCCACCATTTTTATTCAACACAGTATTGGAGTTCCTAGTCAGGGCAACTAGGCAGGAAAAAGAAATAAAAGGCATCTAAACTGGAAAGGAAGAAGTAAAAGCATCGCTATTTGCAGATGACATGATACTTCATATAGAAATGCCTAGACTCCGCCCAAAACTGTGAGAACTAATAAATGAATTCCTAACAGTAAAGTTGTAGGTACAGCATCAATATACAAAATTCCTGGAAGAAAACACAGGCAGTAAGCTCCTTGACAGCGGTTTTGGTGATATTTTTTTGTACCTGACTGTACAGGCAAGGCAACAAAAATAAGTGAGACTAAGAAGCTTCTGCACAGAGAAGGAAAAAAGTCAACAACAAAAAAGGCACCCTACTGAATGAGAAAAGATACTTACAAATCATATATCTGAAAAGGGGTTGATATACTAAATCTATATAGACCCATGTGAATCAATAATGGATTTAAAAATGGGCAGAGGGTCTGAATAGACATTTCCCCAAAGAAGATGTACACATGGTCAACAAGTATTTGTAAAGATGCTCCACGTCACTGAGCATCAGGGACCTGCCAATCAAACCTGCACTATCACCTCCCACCAGTCAGAATGGCTACTGTTAAAAGGACAAGAAATAAATACTAGCAAGGCTGTGGCAAAAGGGGAACCCTTCTACGCTATTGGTGGGAATATAAATTAGTGCAGTCACCCTGGAGAGCAGTATAGAGGTTCCCCCCAAAATTAAAACTAGAACTACCACATGATCCAGCAATGCCACTTCTGGGTATTTATCTGAAGAAAATGAAAACACTAATTCAAAAATATATATGCAGCCTATGCTTATCACAGCATTATTTACAATAGTCAAATTACAATTTACAAGGTGGAAACAACCTAAGTGTCCAGTAATAATTGAATGGATAAAGACGATGTGGTTGTATATGTATCGAGAGACAAAGGGAAAGAGAAAGAAAGAATACTATTCAGCCATAAAAAAGAATGAAACCTTATCATTTGCAACAATGTGGATGGGCCTAGAGGGCATTATGCTCAGTGAAATAAGCCAGAGAAAGACAAATACCATATGATTTCATTTATATGTGGAATCCAAAAATACAAACAAAAGTCAACTCACGGTACAGAGAACAGATTGGTAGTTGCCAGAAAGGAGAAGACTAAGGGTGGGCAAAATGAGTGAAGGGGATCAAGAGGTACAAACTTCCAGTTACAAATACGTAAGTCATGTGGACATGATATCCAGCAAGGTAAGTATAGTCAGTAGTGTTGTATCACACATTTGAAAGATACTAAGAAAGTAAACCTTAGAAGTTCCCATAATAAGAAAAGAAACCTTTTTTTTGGTGACTTTGTATGGTGACAGACGGTAACTAATTGTGGTGATCATTTCACAATGTATACAAATATTGAATCATTATGTTGTACACATGAAACCAATATAATGTATGTCAATTATACTTCAGTTTATTTTTAGGACAGAATTGACGTGGTTTTTAATGGACTGTGGCCCATATCTCTTATTTTTCTCCTAAAACTCCTATACAAAGTGGGGGAAACAAGTTATTATCATTCCTTGGAAAGGGAAGAGAAAGGGAAGATGAGGACACGTGGGGTCTCATGCGATGTCTTAGATGCCTCCAGATAAATAGGTATCTTGTTTCGTCTAGTGAGCCACAAATTGACCCCAAGTTTAGATGAACTTTATTCAGTCATTTTTCTCTATGTGGGATAAGGAAAGGGGCTCCTTTATAAGTAGCTGAGTGTTACTGAGTCTTTTCCATGAGTATCTTGGATTCAGAATTTTTAGGGATGATGTTTGCTCTGTGGTAAACAGGTATGTTAACATTTCAAAAGCATAAGCCAGCAATTTCTACTTCAAGTGGTCTCTTAACTTTGAGAAACTGGGTAAAACCATCCCACTGTATTGATCTGGAAATTGGGACTCTAAAGGTTAAGTAAACTTACCCAAGGTCACTAGATTTAGCATAAAGAATCAGTGGTAAAGGTGGGATTTGAATTCTCCCTGTATGATTTCAAAGGTCAATGGACATTTAGTGTGCCAGGCTTCTTCTCTAAGAATATTTGTGCTTAAAAAAGTATTTTAAGTTTAAATCAGTGTGAAATTGGTGACATGCTAGGATTTTGTTGCTTGATCAAGATTATGCGTCTCTTAAGTGACAGAGAAAAAAATTCGAATCCAGGTCCAGTCAACTGCACAGGCTTTGTATTTCATCCACTTCCTCTAAGATACAGAGTCATGCTGCTAAAAACAGTCACATGAATATCACATCATATACAAATATGTAAGTTCTCAGACTTGTCATTTGGGTCCCACAGTATTCCTGAGAGGTAAGTGGAGCAGGTTTCCCATACAGCTCACAAGTTAGGAAACCAGGATTGTCAGAGCTAAACCAACAGGCTCACAATCAAGAAGTGATAGCCCTAAAATCTAGGTCTTGGGCAGCAAATTCCATGAGTCGACAGCCTTCACTGATATCAAAACACTTCAATGTGTTTCTGGAGCATTTTTAAATGGATATATCCCCAGCTGTGACAGAGGTTTATCTCCATTTTAAAACACATATTTAGAAGCTAGCCAAGGCTGTGATCTGCTCTTAGATTTCTAAAATAATGGCAGCTGTCTTAACAGGAATTTACTGAGTACCTACAATGCATAAAAATTAACATGACATGGGCCCTGCCTTCACGTTGTTTAGAATCTAGCCTACATGCAGAAGACACAGACATAATTGAACAAGATGGAAAATTCGTTTGAGTCTATATGTAGAGAAGTAAGTACAAACTGAGGCAGGAATATAGGAATATGAGTAGAAATATAAAGACCCTTCTGGGAGGAGGAGAACAACTTTGTACTTTGCAGGTGAATTTTCCACAAAGGGCAATGATCATTCTTTTGATGCACAGCGATTTGGATATTCATTTCTCCTCTCTGTGTCCAAGAGCCCAAGTATGCCTGTCAGAAATCCTTTGGAATTTTATCCTTGATAGGCATTCACTACTAGCCCTATTTGGAGTCATCTCCAGTAACTGTTGGGCTGCTGTACTTCAGTTAAAAATACAAACAAAAAGAACACCTCTTCCCAAAACATGCTGAATTCTCATTCTACTCCATACCTTTGCATCTACTTTTACCAAGGGACCCTTCCCTTCGCTTCTCTACCTAGACAACTCTTATTCATCCTTCAGATCTCAGCTTAGCCTTGTGCATACTGGGGAATGTTTCTAATTCTCCAAGTCTGCAGTAAAGCATTGAGTGGTCTATATGGGTTAGGCTGTGCTACAGCAACAGGCATCCTCCAAACCACAGTGACTTAAAAAAAATAAAGGTTTATTACTGATTCACTCTGTATGCCCACTGCAGATTCACTGGGGGGGTCTGAGCCCAGTGGGGCCTCCATTATCAGGAACACTGCCAGTCATCATGAAGCAAAAAGGCTTTTCCACCTGGATCTGACTTGAGTTACTTCTACTCCTATTTCATTAGCCAGAATAAGTCAGGCCTAAATTTAAAGAGGTAAAGAAGTACAATTGTATTTGGTGCCAAGAAGGAGAAGACCCAGAATCTCAATGAGTTTCACTACCAGCACAGAGCCCTTCCTGCTTGCTCCCAGGAACTCAGTACTTAGCACAGTGCCAGTACTTACTACACTGCATTGCAATTACCTGCTTATAGTCAGGATCCCCTCCCTGGGCTCAAGCTTCTTAAGGACAGGTGCTCAACCTTACTTTTATATCCAATGCCTGCCACACTGTATGGCAAATACACACATTCAGTGAAAAGTCTTGAATGGAGAAGACAATGCACTCTTTTTAAAAAATGTAAGCCTGTATCTTTAAATTTATTATTTCAAAACAATTCCAAATCAAATTGTATTTATGTCTTATGTTCCTTAGGAAAGATATACATATAGCCTTGAGCTACAATTCCAACTCTGCTTTTGAATGCAAATATTTTAACAAGTATAACACACAGAAGCTTGAACTATCAATTATTCCTAGCAGCTTTTGTAAAATATCTTGTTTATCCCAGAGATCCTAAATTAGACTGAAGGAAAAAAACCTCTGTCTTTAAAAATACATCTGAGATTTATTTGTCTTCAACTTATCTTGAAGACAGGTCAGAAGTTAGGGCTGCTTAATATTTAAGAAAGAAAAATAATATTTACTTAGTTTTCTTAGTTATGAGTAGACTTTGATAACTAAACATGGTAAGTAAATGAAAAAGATAAATTATCATTAAACTTCTATGTTCATAATTAGGTATTAATGTTCCTATATACTTTAGGGCTTTGAAAGAGATCTGTTCAATTTCTACCCAAACAAACTGGTTTAGGAAATAACCTACTAATCTGTTGTTGAATTCAGCCAGAATGGTAAATTCTTTAAAACGTCCAGCTACTAAGAAGTAGCTTAAATAAATTAACTGGCACATTCCTAGCAAGCCAGCATGTATTAAAATAATTGCAAGGTATTTTTGGAGAAAACACAATGTATATGATTGTAATAAAAACTACAGGCCACTGAAATACCACATTTCCTTACCTACAAATTTGTTTTCAGAGGAATCATGTCATTTTTAAGTAAGTATTGGATTTAGCAATTACTAGATTTAGCATAAAGAATATGCTTACCAATTTTTGCTTCTGTAATTTTGAAAGTTGTTTTTTTTTTTATCAGATTGGCCCTAAGGAAAACCTATAGAATGTTTTATGTTTGTGTGGTATGTCACTGTAACATTTTAATTTTGATTATTATACTTCTAGCTTAATCTCAGATACTTTTAGCCCCATATGACTTGAGTGCTTTCCTACTGCAATTCGGTTCCCTTCTTTTCAAGCCACCCTCCAGTAGTTACATTTTAGTAGGAATATTTTTGTGAATCGGCTCCACAACTGGCATTGAGTCCGCTCTCTCCTGATCTGGGCCAGGAAATTCATCTTCTCCAACCAGGGCTTCTACCCATGGAATTTTTCTCCTTTTCCTGATGACAAAAACCCAACTTGATAACTTACAGAATCGATCTGGATGTCTACGTAAGAGAAATTTGAGTTCCAATGAAAGGTGTTTATTTTTAGGGTTATATCACCTTGTTTTTACATTTTAAAACAACTATGGGACTTGTTTGGTGGTATTAGAAAGTAAAACCATTACCAAATTGGAAATTATTCTTTAAGACCTCTGAAGTTTGAAATAGGTAATATTAACTCTCCCTGAAAATCTATAGCATGATTTGAACTAGGGAAATAGTGAGATTGACATTGATCTTGCTATTGGTTTCTCATTATTCAATCTCTTAACATATATTTACTGAGCACCTACTACATGCCAGGCCCTGTGATTGTAGTTAGTACTAAAATGGTAAGCAAAAACCAAGCCTCAAATATGGGGAAGAAATACATTAATTGAATAACCAAGGAATGCATAGTAACAAACCAAGGTAAGCACGCTGAAGGGTGATAACCATTTTTGCACATGGATAAACCAAAGGAACTTGATTTAAAGTGGGAGAGAGGTGGGTGTCAAGGGAGCCTTGCCTGAGAAGATAACCCTTGATCAGAGACCTGATAGATGACCAGGTACTGGTAGGGAGAATTAATAGAGTTGAAACACACCCAACAAGTTTAGGGTAGGGACGAGGTGTAAGATGAAGCCAGAAAGGTTGGCAAGGCCCAGACACACAGGACCTTGTAAAAGGTGCTAATGGTTTTTGGTCTTCACCACAAGAAGAGCCACTGACATAGGTTTTGAACAAGCAATAAACATGACCAGATTTATGTTGTGAAAAAATTACTCTAAATTCATTGTGAAGATTAATAAGGAACCAGAGAGGTATTGAGAGAAGAGTGGGACATCTGGACCAGAAGTGGTGATGGCGGCTCAAATTCAGAGTAACTGCAGTGGCACAGTGAAAAGTGGACAAATGTGAAAGACACTAGGTAGAAGTGAGAAGACTTTGTGGTGGGTGTCTATGGATGAGGAGGAAGAGAAGAGGGTGGAGGACAAGTCTGAGGTCTCTAGCTCAAACATTGTGGATGCCAGCACTGCTCACCTAGTTAGAAACCATGAGAGAACCCAGGTTGAGTCTGGCTGTTGGAAAGGCTGAATTTGGGGTGCCCTCAGGACAATCACTTGGAGATGTTGAGTAAGTGTCTCTATAGGTCTGGAGCTCAGAGGAGAGGTCTGAGCTGGAGATTTAAATGTTCATGTTACTGGTAATTAAAACAATGGTGATGTATGGAGTGAGATAAGGAGAAAAGAGCAGATCTAGGAGGGAGCAGAAAGAACATATCCATGTGACGATCACATAGAGGCGAGCAAGCCTGCACTGGAGACTGCACATAAATGGGATGGCCAGAGCGAGGGGGAGAAACACCACCGTGTGGTATCTCCAAATTAGCGGCAGAAGTGTTCTGAAAGGAAGAGAATGATCAGTAGTGTCCATTTCTGCTGAGAGAGCAGGAGAACTGAGACTGAAACATGCATGTGTTACACCAGAGCCAGTGATGGCCGAGGTCTGAGTGTGTTTGAGTATCAGGGGGAAGCAGCTGCCTGGGAGGAAGGGGCCGCATGCTCCCCAGGGACAGGCGGTGTCTTTCATTCTGTCTCTCCAGCCTCATCCCAGTGGCCTGCTTTTTGTTCCTCCGCACCACGTTAGACAATCCAGAGCATCTCCCTGTGCGGCATTTTATCTAAAAAAAAATGGGAATAGCAATACTGCTACATCAAACATGGTTGTTAGGAAGATTAAAATGACATAACAGGTGAACAGAGACTCTAAACTATAAAATGGAATTAAAAGGTTAGCCATGATTACTTCTCCTCAATCTCTGGTTCAGCCAAAGTTTACGTCTTAGAAATGTCCTGTTCCTTCAGGTCCCTGCTCGGTGATCCCACACGCAGCTTTGTTTTTAAGTCTGATCATGGCTTCCTGCGCTGCTGCTCCTGCATGTCAGTGAGGGACCTCCTGTAAAAACCTCAGTGGCGACACACAGAAAGATGGTCTCAAAATCCCACTGTGTGCAGCAGGGCTGACCAGCAGGCACAGGGCGCTGTGGGCAAGGACACCTAAAATCACATCCGGTAGACGGTTGTCTTTTGCACCTGTTCAGAAAGCACTGATTATTAAGGGACAGAAAGAATGTCACTTTCTCCATCTCCCTCACCAAATTGTGTTACCCATCCTTGTGAGGATTTCAGAGGGTTTTGTTCTGTTTTTGAACCAAAGGAGTCTTTTAGAAAAGTAAGGCAAGAATGCCATCTTGGGGTTTCTGTTGACAGCACAGGTCACCTACGCAGCAGATGGTAAATAGAAGGTCTTCCTAGAGGATGGTCAGTATCACCACAGTTTATAATGTACTTAGATCCGTAAGGGCTTTTTCTGGCTCGCTAAATGTAATCGCTGAAATCCTATAATTAACCGATTTAAAAATGTATAGTCAGACTAAGTCATGACAGCTGGGCCTGGACCTTTCCCTATTGAGCCTCTAGCTGGGTCATAATCAGCTCTTTTCCCTCCCTATTGGTGATCTTATCTATTTATGATCTGCTTGCCAAGGTGACTCCGTTTGGGGGCATCATTTGATGACTTCTTGCGCATCTTTTCTGTTTATCTCAGCATATATTAAAAGAACATGGTAACAGAATTTCTCTGGATTTTGTTTACTTTTTTGTGATGCATAGGGCTTGTGGCTCATAGAACCAGCTCCCAATGTTCAATAGGCATGACTATAAAGTAATGGAATCCCTTGGTGAGGATGAATTTCATTCCTTGATAGGACACCTGTATAATCTTTTTTTTTGCATGGCTTTCCTCCCATGATTTTATTTTTTTAAAGGTAGTGGAAAAGGTAGTATATGATGGTTGGCATCCATTTTTTAACTTTTGTACATCTCACTCTTATTTACTAAAAAATAAGTATATCCAGTTGAAGCAAAGAATTCACCAGGAAATAATTTGGAACCCACTTTGGTGTGTTTCCTTTCTTCATGAGTTCATTATGTTTAAAGAGAGATCTTGTTTTGAACAGGTTGCCTGTGGAACTCTGTGCATGAGGGACACCCTACTGGGTGACAAAGAGAGATTAACAAAACATAAACACCAGTTTTCATTGTGCGTTCTGTCATAGTCACTTACATGACTGTTGCTGCCCAATCCCAAAAGGTTTTGCAAACAATTCCTTAAAATAAGGGCTCATGCCAGTATCTGTCTGGCGCGGAGTGGGAGATCAGTACACATTTGTTGAATTCAGTGACATATGTCTGAAAGGTAGGATTTGCACTTTGTTCTTCTTTCCCTCCAAGTTTCAGCATGTCCTCTTATTATCTCCCCACAGGTTTGGAACTAGTCTTTGGGACTGCACGGTGCCCGTGAGAACCTGGTGAGAAAGATGCAAAAGAGAAAGTTGAGCAGAGATCAAGGCAAGTGCTGATTGCTTGTTCCTCTGTCTTTCCTACTACAGAGAATGATCTGATAGTTATTCAAAAACAAAAGAAGAGGGAGAGAAATTGTGAGGTGTTTGTTTTTTTAAACCAGATGTGGAAGGGAGAAAGTATGTCCAGAAGTAAGGAGTAGAAACTTCATATATGACTATCTTGATGCATGTCCCAAGCCTCCTCTTAAGGCCCCAGAGGTGGGCTGACACTGGGTTGAGTTCGGGCACTCTTGTGCCGAGACCTTGGATAAGCAACGGAAACTCCCTCAGCCTCTGATTCCTCATCTGTAAAACAGGATTAATAATGGGTACCTCCTCCGTGAGTTTATCATCAGGCTTAAACAAGCTAATGAATTTAACTTGGCAATGACCACTGCTCTGTAAAAGTGGCAGCCACTGCTGGTAAATTCCAAAGGCCAGAAAGGACCTATCACCCCGGTTAGCCCTGTGGGGCTCCTTTCCTTGGGCACCAACCACTCACAGGCCCACACTGCCTCGGAACAGCACATACATATGTTACTCCTGGTTGTTAGGAATGACCACACATAAATATGGTTTGTTAAGATACACCAAAAGCCCTATTAGGCAAGAGCTGCTAGGTTGACATGCAAAAATCAATATCAGATAAGTGAACTAAGTGAGGGTTAGAGCTCTATGGAGAAATAGAGAATTTCTCTTAATGACGTTAAGAGTCTGCTACTCATGAGAGGAAAACCACTGTGAAAGAATTGAAAAAGTGAGTAGTCGTTGATGGAAATGTGCCCAGACAGAGGCAAAGTCCCAGGAGAAACAACTCCATTCAAGGAGAATTCTAGAAGAGGAAGAAAAGGGCAGGGTTTGTTGGGTGGGGTCGTTCAAGGGGGCTCATTTGGGGCAGCCCATCCTGGTGTGCAACAGAGAGGACCTTGCTTCCTGTCAGTCGGCGGAGCTAAGAAACTCAATTTAACTAATCCACAAAGGAAGAGAAAAGAAATATCAGAAGTCTGAATGTTCAGTCTTTGGAGGAGAAAACTGAATCCAAGAGTGATGGGAACAGAAATTTAACCTCAGGGCTCACATCATAAAATGCTCTCTGTAGACTTCCGTTCTGGAGTAACATTGATCCCAATTTTCCTTTCATGAAAACCTAAGTTTCACAGTAGATAAAGGTTGATTTCCTCACTCCCTTAACCTCCATTAAAAACATCAGAGTCATTTTTTAATTTTTTAGAAGTAAAAAAATCATTTCAGTGCCTAAGCAGGCATCCTGATACACTGTGGGTGGTGCTCCACGGCCAGTGGAGAGCCGTATGTGAATGTACAGGCAAGCTACAAGTGCATGTGTCCTTCAGGGCAGCGTTTTCTCTTCTAGGAAATTTATTCTACAGATATATTTACCTGCATGAAGGTGACATTTATATAAAACTGTTCATTGCAGTATACATATAATGGAATACTAGACAGCTATAAACAGGAATGATGGTTTTATTGAAATCTTGGAATGGAAAGATCTCAAAGATATATTAAGAGAAGAGAGCAAGAGGCATGAAAAGTACATGCATAGTATGCTCTCTTTTGAAAAAAACTCATAACAGGAAAAAGTGTGCATGTACGTTGGTTTGAATATGTATAAAAATTCTCTGGAAGAATAAACAAGAAACTAATAACTGGCTACTTCATGAGGAGAATGTGAACTGGGGGATGGAGGGCAGGAGGGGGAAGCTTGAATCTGGTGAATATGTTACTTATCAAACAATCAAATTACAAAGTTGCCCTATTTTATGAGAAAATCAGTAACATTCCATCTAATGCTAAAAAAAACCATTCCAAACCAACAACTTAGTATCAAACAACAGCACATAGGAAAATGCCAATCAAAAAAGTAAAGGAAGATTTTGAAACAACTTGCAAAGCTCACAGCAGACCCTTTGAGTGGAAAAGGACTCTAGAAAACATATTTCCCAACTTCTTAAGTAATATATTGTATAGCAAATGAACATAGGCTTCAAGATGGTTGACTTCTCTGTGACTCAGGATCTCCTACGGTGACCTGTAAATGGCAATGCTAGTTTATATTTAAAAATTTCAGCCAAGGTTATCTGATAGAGGTGCCTCTGGAGGACTATATAAATATCAAATGCCCTGTGCAGTGACCAAGCATGTGTATTTCTCCTTTTCCTCACTGATGAAATAGGAATATAGACTTTCAGAGTAACGTGGATCACAGACTTTAAGCCCCATGAAGGAGGTTACATTTGCTTTGATTAATGCCATATTCCCATCACCTATTACAACGGCTGTTAGCCCAAGTCTCCCCAAAAGCAGAGGCTTAAGACAAAGGCTATGTGCTGATAGTTATTTGGGGGAATGATGCCACTGGGCAAGAGTGAAAGACAGAGTGGCTAGAGGGAGAGCCAGCACCGTGTTGCAGTACCCAGTGGACCAATGCGGCAAGTGACAGGTGCGTCCCGCCCAGACCTTCTGAGGAGCCTCACAACGTGCAGCTCAGGACCTCCTGCTCAGAGGAAGGAAGGGGAAAGCATCTACCTGTCACTCCCCTCCCCCACTGGGCAAGGGTTGCTCCACAGAACTTTAACTTCCCCCATTCTGGGCTACACAGGCATGAGTGCCAGCTAGGTTCTCTTGGGTGTCCAGTGACACAGCGATGCAGGAACAGAAGCAGGAAGCAGGAGGCCTCTGATGCAGGGCGCGATGAAGCTCGGCCAGACTGCATCCATGCGGAGCGGGTGGAAGTCTTCAGAGGGCTGGGCGCCACAGCTGTGGTTGGCCTGAGAGGCGAGTCTGAGAAGACCTCAAGTGATGTACGAGAGCTGCTCAATACACGGTGCATGCCATCCTGTAGGAGCTCAATAAATATTTGTTCAATGAAAAGGCCCCAGGTGACCGGATCACAAAATTGGAAAATTAGAGGCAGCCTTGAAAGTCAGCTCATCTGACCTCCCACCTGGTGTTTGAGGAGGAGCCTGGCAGATGCTTCCTGAGAAGGGGAGCTCACTCCCTGCTTGTAGAGAGTCATTCTTGTGGTTAAGTATTTCCACCTACTGGGACGTTTTCCTCACCGGAACAGGAATCTGTCCTGCTGGGACTTCTAACATCCGTTTCAGTTCAGCTGCCAACAGTATAATATAGGCACTTCCACCACACAGCATGTGTAAATGAGGTTTGCCAGTGAAGGCAGCTTTTAAACCAGAAGCTGATGGGCTTCATTTTAGTGTCCTGCCCCTTAAACCTGGGTAAGCCCTGAGATGGGGCTTAATCCTACCACCCCAGGCATGAGTCCCCATGATAGACCCTGTAAGAGAGGAGCTGCTTCATATCCAGCCGAGTAGAGTAACTTTATACCCTCAGAAAAGCAACTCTTCTTGAATGTCAAAATTGACACGTTCTGTCCAGCGTCCCACAGCGAGCACCCTGGCCCAGGATGATCACCCCTGAGGAGCCCCTCTGAGTGGCACATCCTTGAGAAACTGAACCGGAGCCAGAAGCAGCCAGCCCTACACTGCGTTCTTGTAGATGTTTGAAGACAGGGGCCAAGTGTGTTCAGAGGCATTGTAGCTACTTCTCTCCTTTCTCCAGACAAGACAGCACCATGCCATGCTGTCTATGGCCACTTTCCTCTTGATACTTCCCAGTTTATCAAGTATAAACTTAAATTGTCTTAAAACACTGAGTCCATCCTGAAAACAATGCTCAGTGTGGGGCTTCACCAGCTCTGGGTACAGGGAGGCTCTGAGTCACATCTGCACGCATTTGCTCACATTCAATGAACAGGAAAAAGAATTCCTGCATGCAGTTAATTCTGGGAAAGTTAGCAGACTGAAATAAATGGTAAGACAGACATTAAGCACCATTCCTGTGTTAATACACACAAACAAATATATTCTTTAAAAAATAAAAAAGGAAATAAGTCTGGGTTAAATAAAAAGGAAAGAAAGCATGGTCTCACTTCATGGAGGCCAGGGTTCCTTTATGCACACTGTGCACTTTCACTTGAACTTGATTGGAGAAAGACACCCAAACCACTGATTGGCTGCCCTTGAAGTTCCTGTTCAGTCCCCTGGAGGGAACCCTCAGTTCACCTGGAAGTCCTACCAGTCCATTTACTTGCCCATTCTCCTAATCAGCTGTTTCCTATATTCTATCTTCTATTTCTCCTCACACGTCCACAGACTTCTCCCCATGCTCACTCTTGGCTGATGAGCTCACTTCCTATTTCAGTAACAACAGACATGTACTCAGAAAAGAGCATCCATCAGATCCCATCACCACCTCGCCAGCCGGCCAGCATCTGTGCCCACATGCGCTGACTTCCTATTATTATATGAGAGGGTTTAAAAATATAATGACAAATTTTTTGATGTACAAAGAATTTTCAAAAAGTATAAACTAAATAAATCCTCTCCCATTGACTAGGACTTAATGACGTGTTTCTAATAAATAGAATGTGGATGTATGACTTCCAAGACTAGATTATAAAATCCCTGGGGCTTCTGCTCTGATCTCCCTTGGATCACTTATTCTGGGGAAAACTGCCATGTAGTGAATATACTCAAGCGGCCCTATAGAGTCACCATCTGGCGAAGGGCTGAGGCTTCCTGCCAGCCGCCGAGGGGACCTTGTCATCGTGTGAGTGAGTCATCCTGGAATGACTTCACTGATGCCAAGATCTTCAGCCCCCAGTCAGACCTTCAGATGAGGGCAGTCTCGGCCAACATCTTGACTACAGCCTCGTGGAGGATCATGAGCCAGAACCTCCCAGCTCAGATGCTGCTAAATCCCTGACCAATGGAGATTGTGTGAGATGAATATATGGGTTTTCTTGTTCTTTTAAGCCACTAAATTTGGGGGCACTTTGTCACATAGCAATAGGCAATGCACTGTGGATGAACTGTCTGTGTTTCCATCGGAGGCCAACCCCCCCTTTGTTCACTAAAGCTCCATCCAAGCAAAGGGTCCCCTTCACTCCTGTGTCACCACTATTTTCCTCTGTAGTGGATCATTCCCATCAGCATGCTAACATGTTATAACATCTCCCATCTCAAAAGCAAACAAACACATACCTCTTGGTCTCACAACCCCCTTCTAGCTCCAGCCTGGCTTCTCTCTTCTCCTTTACAGCAAAGTTCCTCAAAAGACAGTCTGTACTTTGTTTTCTTTCTTTCCATCCTCTGCTGAAGCCCTTCAAGTCACTTTTCCCTCCACTCCATAGAAAAAGCTTGTCAGGCTCTCCGTGACCTCAACACTCCTCTCCTCTGTCCCCATTTTGGGTGACTCTCAGTGGCCCCGGACAGCAATGAAGCACTTGCTCCACTTTCTCTCCGAGACACCCCCTCTCTTGCTCCTCCTCCTAGGCCTCTGCTCTCGTCACTCCTTCTCTGCTGGCTCGTCCTTATCTTCCTGACCCCCGTGTGTCAGAGGACTCGAGGGCTCAGTCTCTGGGTCAGTTTTCTTCTCCAAGAAATCTGTCACTAGTATCTGCACTCCCTCTGATGACTGCTTGACTCTGTATTGCCTGGGACCCCTGCCTAGAGGGGGACTCACGGTTTGGGGAACACTTAATGCCTGACTGTACTGTTTCCACCCATCCACATCAAAGTAGTTCACTTACTAAAAAGTCTGTGGAACCACTTACTTTGATAAACAAAGACCTAAGTCACAGTAGATGTGGAACTGATTTTATTCCTCTTCGGCTGGTTGGATGGATGTCAGATAGATGATCTTAGACCAGGATTTCTGTGGGGGGCTGTCCTGCACATTGTGAGATCTCACTTGATGCCAATAGTTATCTCATCCCACTTGCAATCATCAAAATGTCTCCAGACATTGCCAAATGTCCTCTCAGGTACAAAATCACCTCTATAGGAGACCCCTGCCTTAGACATATGCACTGTGTGTGTATAGGTAGATTGGTTAAGGGATTTACTCAATATTGATTTAGGAAGGAAAGGACTATCATAAACAAACCCTTCGTAGGCTATGGTGAATTAAGGCTTATAGTTCTGCGTTTTTACTGGGGATGGGGCACTGCTGCAAGACTTGTCACAGGGCAGGTATTCAAACAGGCTGCTGGAAATGGGGCCCTAAAAAGACAAAGCTGGTAAGGCTCTATCTAGATCTGCAAGACCTTACATATATCTGTATTATGACACTGTGACACTTGTGAAATGATCTCTTCCCATCGCCTAAAATCCTGTGAGCACGTGGAGGGCAAGGTCCAGCCTCCAGCATACTTCCTAGTGCCTAATTTTTAATTGAAACTACCCAGGTCCAAAATCACCTACTCTTCCTTCCACTCAGAGCTCCCAGACCACTCTTTAAACCTGTCTTCAGCTTTCATTTTAACCAGATATTTTACCTTTCATTTTCTGTGCTTTTGCATTTGAGAATTAACCCTTCATTTGTCAAGGAGTCAAGTATGCCCTGCTAGCTGGAGAAGCGGGTGTCTACAGCCCTCCAGGGAACCCGGCTATTAAGACAGTGACATTCTACAGGCCGAGATACTAGCAAACCTATTCAACCACCACCACCATCACCCATAACTCCCTGGCAGTCGATGGAGAAACCTAATTGCTTGCCATATCATTTCTCAAGCTGTTGCTGAGAAGGAAAGGGGCAGCTCACGTGTTTCTCCACACAGCTTAACAAAAAGAATATAGAACACTGGGGCTGGAAAGAGCTGCGGACAGGGTGTCGCCCAGCCCTTCCTCCTCCTGTCATCATTGCACAGGGAGAAGTGACTTGTCTGAGGTCAGTTTTCACAACATGGCTCTGACCGAAATGCTAGGCTCCTGGCTCCCAGTTCGGTGCTATATCCGCCTCACGGTGCCGTGCTGGTGGCAAACGCAGCAACTGGAAGGGACACCCCTGTCAACACTAGCAGAGCTCCGCTCCACCTCGACCACCCCAGCCTTCCCCACAACCTTGACTCACAGTGCGGAGGCTCTTTGCATCCTTGGACAGTTTCTACTTACATCCGCATCAATTAAACCTTGATCTCATTTATTATCTCAGGAAATGGTCTCAAGGTCACAGGGCTGGAAATTTAATTATGGTAGCAGTATATTAAGTGGCACATTTAAAGATGCTGAATTGTAGTAATTAATTTTTTGGATGGTGGTCTCAGAGGAATGGGTTTTCTCCACACTGGGTGTTCAACATCCATCATGGCCATTGAGCTTGGCAGCTGTCTTTTAGCTTTAAACTGCCTCGTTATTCATCTTTTATGACTAGCCTTTAAAAACACTAGGCGCCGATATCCCCTTTTATTGTAATATATGTGTGGGGTGGGAACGGAGCCATACTTCACCTTTGCTATAAAACATGAACCGAGGAAGCCAGCAGCTACCTGAGCCGGCCTCTAAATTGAGACAACAATTACCCTTCGCTGACATCTAGTGTCAAGGCAAGAGCTACAGCCAGAGCTCTGAATCCATTGGCCTGGAAAGCTGATGTTTCCCCAGCGATAAAACCTGTCTCACCCAGGAGGCTCCAACCGCAGCGGTCAGATGGGAAGCAGAGAAATGAACTTGGCACTGGCTATTGACTTTGCCGGGCCACTAGGTTATTGAATGGGGCACCCGTCTGCCAAGGCCTTAAAGAGCTTGTAATGTTTAATGAAGGGACAGTCATTAAATATGTTTGGTTCAAATATTAGGCTCGATGAGCCTGGGTAGTACTTAATAGAGAGGTGGGAAAATATGAATTAAATTAGAGAGATTCATTAAAGAAATTGGCCTGGAGTCCAACAATGACTGGGTGTCAGACAGAGCTGCCAGTAGCTGGGGGCTCATCCAGTGAGGAAAGCTCAAACTAATTTTAGGTTCTAAACTCCAGAATACCACTGTAAAATATGTTTTAATGGTGGTAAGCCTGTGCTTGTGGAGAAAGGGATATTCCCAACATGGAGTGTTGTATAGGATAGGACATGGATAGCATGCTTGAGGATAAAGTTTTTTTTTCCCCTCTGGAAAACCTGTGACCTTTGCCCCCTACAGAGAAAGAGCACAGTGTTTGTACATTTTCAAAGCAGAAATCCCATGTCTACCCCCGTCAGACAGGGTCTGCCCTATCCGGTGCCAGAGTTTCTCAGTCTGGGCACTGTTGGTATTTTGGACAGGATAAATCTTGCTGGGACTGGGACTCGCCTGTGCGGTGCTGGAAGTTGGCTGCATCTTTGGCTTCTACTTCCTGAAGGCCAGCAGTCCTCCTCCCCCTAAATGACAGGTAACAAAACAATATCTGCAGACATTGCCCGACATCCTCTGGAACACAGAAGTGCCCTGGCTGAGAGCCACAGGTTTCCTCTGACTTTAGGAGGCAGGTCCAAACCCATAAGCTGATGTGCCTGAGGAGTTGTTGGCCGGAGTATGCGCTGTTGGCCCTGCACACCTGAGTTGCTTTCATGGTAGGCCTGACAACCATTCATGCCTGATTTTGACCGTGACTTTGTTTTCTGGCACATATGTTGAACCTGAGCTCTAACTTGGCTTTGGCCATAGTCCTGAGTCTTTACTGTGAGCATCCTTTGACCCCTCATCTTATTTTGGTAACACTCATCCCATAACCATCCTAATACCAGCGTAAGTATCTCAGCCTCAGTCAGACAATCAGCATGACTTCCTGCTGAGGATTCCACAGGAAAGACAATCAGAAGCACTGCCATCCCACGGTTTACCTTCGAGTGCTGAGAGATGGCCAGTAAGTCCATTAATAAATAAGCTGTATTCAGACGGTGATAAGTGCAATGAACGACTTTAACCAGGAAACTGGATAGAGTGCAGAGGAGAAGGTGGGCTCTAGCTGCAGTCAGGGAAGGCTTCACTGAGGAACTAAGACAGTCAAGACATAAGCAACGAGAAGAAGGCGGCCCTGAATGCTGTACCCTTTCCATTCTACAGGCTATATTTGAAGAAGAGGAAAATGAATATGATTATAGCACATGCAGAGTAAAGTGCATAAATATTGAGTGTCCATCTCAATGAACTGTCTCTCTCACTCTCACACTGTCCACACATAGACATACATATACTCACATGACCACCACCCAGATCAAGGTATAAAACGTTTCTGTCATCACAGGTTTACCATCCCTTCCCTGTCCATACACACCTCTAGAGAAAAGTATTTTTTGATCACCATTAATTCATTTTTCCAACAGACTGCATTATATTTTGTTTTGTTTTTTGTAGGAGAGCCTGTCAGTAGTTTTCATACATTCTTATAAGCCTCCAGTTACTTATAAAATGGAAGGCAGCTGTCTCATCTATATTTCAGTTGAAAAAAATAACTGAAGGGGCCACAGCAATTCCTCCAGGAAATTATAGGAGCCTTTGATGATGAGACCCATATCATCATGCCCCTGTCAGGTAAACCCAGCCCTGGCTTATTCCTTGATACCCAGAGGGACGAGAGACCCCAGGGGAAGCAGAGCCTCTGAGCTTTCATCCCTACACCTTCCTCCTTGTTTATTGAACAGTCCTGCCAGAGACAACAACAGAAAAACACTGGGCTCTGTCAGCCCCCCATTCATCAATGAGGCTGTAACAAATCACGGGATGACGTCTATGACATATCCATTACACTAAAAACTGGAGGCCTCAACGGGAATTGGCAATCAGATACAAGACCTTTGGGGTCACCTCCACCAGCCTGATGAGGCCTGTGGGCTTGGCTGTTTAGTGGTCCAGCTGCGGGGTGCCATGGCTTAAAGGTTCGCAGGTGGCTACAGTGTAAGAAATGCTTCACGTAGGCATGGTCTGAGTGGAGGTTCTAAATTCTAAATATGCTGTGCCTAGCATTTGCTTTTTTAAGTCAATTTTGGATGATGGGTTTGCACAGAGCTCAGTTCCAACGAAGAGAAATGATCCAGTAATTGGAAATTAGCTTCTACCTGTGCCATTGGTGAAGTAGAAACGTGAGTGACTGAGTTGACCACTAGGTGTCTCAGTTTCCTCTGCTTGCTGTCCTGTATCACGTCATGGACGCATCATCTTCGAGAAGATACATACATGTAGATGAAAGGAGGCCCAGAAGGGTGTACCTTTATGGGTCCATTTATATATGTTGGAATGTATTCATCAGCCACTCGACAACTAAATGTGTCCATGCGTCAGTGCTCCACTGTCCTCAAGGAGCCCACAGTGAAGAAGGGAAGACAGCAGAGTTAGAAGAAAGAAATCCACATGGAGGCATCCAACAAAAGCCACCTACGCTACAGCCCACCAAGCTGTGTGCTCCCCAGAGAGAAGGCTGGCACTGCATTGCTCCTTGAGCCCTCAGGCAGCTGGCGCCTGAGAGCTGGAGCCATCAAGGGCCCGAGGCTTGTTGGGCCAGCCTGGCTCATGCACTGCAGTGGGACTCCTCCACGCTTAGCCCGTTGCCCCTCTGCTCTCTGACTATGAAAATGGAGCAGAGGAAAAGAAGGACATAAATGGGGAGATCCTGGCACACAGTGGGGAGAAGTTAAAGACTGGCTAAATTCAGGACAGTGCACTGGGCCTGGTTCTGCAAGAGCCACACACAGGGCCAAGCACTTGCTCAAAGTCACACAGCGCATTGATGAGCCAGTGCAAGCTCTCTAGTCTGTGGATTCTATGCTGTTTTTTACTAATAGGAAGTGGCCTAAGTCAGAGCTCTTCGTTACAAGCAACAGAGACCGATTTGGGCTGATAAAGGATAAAAAGAGTTCATTAAAAGGATATGCTATCTTACTTTGCTGATGGACAGTGACTGTAACAGGGTATGTGGGGGGGGACTTGATAATATGGGTGAATGTAGTAACCACACTGTTGCTCATGTGAAACCTTCATGAGACTATGTATCAATGATACCTTCATTAAACAAAGGGAGAAAATAGAAACAAAAAAGATATTGCTAGACAAAAATCACCTGTGAATACTAAAATCATAGGGTGAAAAGGTTTTCAAGAACAAGATATTTACAGGAGGTAAAGCACAGATTTCTTACTATAAGATTATTTGCAAAAGGGAAAAACAGTTACAATGGAGAGATCTAACCACATGATCAAATTTAGTGTCACCAATAGTGGAACCCGATCAGTTTGTGATACATACAGCTCTACCTATGAATAGCGCATGCCAAAAAATGTAGACTTGAATCTAACCAGGCTGCTAGCCCTAACTTCAGATTTATAGGGAATACAAGGAGAGCGAGGAATAAATCAAACCCCACAAAGAGGAAACTATTAGACAAATCAGGAATGTAGAAGACTCAAATGTTCTTTACTTCAAAAACTCAACATCATGAATAAATTTTTTAAAAGTTAGAAGTACTCTTAGAGAGACTAAAAAGGACTAAAGAGACATAACCACCAACTGCTGTACTGAACCTAGATTGCCTCCTGTTTGGGGGAAATCTAGTTATAAAAGATATTCTCAGACTGGAGGAATTTAAATATAGACTGTATTCCAGATACTGTTATGAAATTAATATTAATTTCTTTAAGACTGATAACAGTACTATGATTTTGTGGAAGAGTATACTTATGCTTAGGAGACATGCTCTGAAATATTTAGGAGTAAAGTGTCAGGAGGCCAACCAGTTTGAAGTGGTGGAGTGAAAAATAAGAATAGAATAAAAGTACAGATATATACACACACACACACAGAGAACACAAGCATAGTAAAAGGTGACCGGTTGTTGAAGCCAGTTGGAGAATACACAGGCATTCATCAGAGAGGGGTAGGGAAAGACAGTGGTGGATAAAGGGCTGGAAGCCCAGAGTGAAGCTAAACTTCTGGGGGCAAAACCTAAATCACCTAACACAGCTGGCCAGGTGTGAACTCACCCAGGTGCCACCCTCCACATCAGCAAAAATGGAAATGCTACATGCAGGCATTTTCTCAGGTGGCACAGATGACTCGAAATCTCCTGGAGGTGCAGCTGATTGGTAGAGCCTAGTTCTCAGACCTGTGTCCTCACTGCAAGGTAAGCTGGGAATTGGCATGCTGATGCTTTGCTTGGTGAGGCTAGCAAGAGATGATTGGCAGCCTTCAATCTGATAGGTGTGGGCCACGTAGAACAATAATGTACATGAAATAGCCAAGGGTCCAGGCTGTATCCTACTATTTAGTTAACAGAACAAAGCATACTTCCAGGTGAGAAGGATAATTCTGACTTTTTTCATCTTTGCCAGTTTCATATATAGCATTTCTTTAATGTTGAGTCCTGAGTATTGAAGTTTATTTATGGACCAACTCTGGGATTTATTTATGTGGCACATTGCCTTGCTTGATTATAAGTTACTCTCTTAGTTGTTTTCTGTTAAAATGCTGAGAGGCCTTCAGGCATGGATTGTCCATAAATTAAAATGTATTATGATTATTATTGTTCACAATGGCTCCAAAATATACACTCTCATCAGAATGCATAATCAAGACATTGCATAAAGGAAATTTTTTGAAGCCTTTGTGTTTCATCTGTTCAAAATCGCAGAGGATGATAGTGAAGCTCTCCTGGCAGTTGGTGATAGATTCAAATACAACTGAATTCATATTTCCTATGACCTAATATTAATATCCATTAACGTGTTTTATACTGATAAATTCAGAGACGGAATTCATGGTGCTTTTTCAGAGACTGCTGGGAAGTAGCTCCAACCCCTTCATTTGTCATCATTAGGGGGAAGAGCTACAGCCCTCAATTTATCATTTGTTCATGGCAGTAGGTGGACCAAAGAAGGCAAATGGGAGTGTGGCACAGTAAGGCTGCTGGTCCTCTTCCTATCCCTGCCCTGGGGGTTGGCAAGGCCATACATTTGGGTACTCAACACACAGACTGATACCTTCCTCTCCCTCAGCACACCCCGACCCTATCCTGTTGATTGTAATCCATTCCTGTCCTGTTGATTGTAACTCCTAAATATCTCTCAAATCCATTTTCTTCTCTCCATTTCCTTTACTATCAATCCTTGCCTGGGCCACCATTCTTACTTCCCCTGCATGGCGACAGCCACTAAACTGGCCTCCCTACTCTGCTCAGCATCTATAGCTTAAGCGATTTTTAAAATGCAAATCAGGTTGTATATTTCTCTGCTCTCATCTCCCCACCCCTCACAACTTAAAGATTGTCCCAGTGATTTCTACTTGCATTTACAATCCAACCCAAACTCCCTAAGGCACTGTGGCCCTCCCCATCTCACCGGCTTCCCGTTCTCATTGGGCACACTACTCCTTTGTTCAGGACGCTCCGGATACACCAATCTTTGCCCGGTAGTTCTTGTGTTCCAAGCTCCTCCCCTCCAAGCCTTTACATGTAGTTTTCCCTCTGCCTGATATTTGTTCCTTCCCCACCTGTACTCACTCCTAGATAACGTCTCCAAAATTAGATCTGCACTATGTTCTCAGAGCACCCTCTATCTATCCTTTTTGCATCCATCATAGTTCAAAATGATACGTATGTTGGTGGGACCATTTGATGACTTATATTATCCCCCTAGACTGGCAGCACCTAAAGGCTGGGACAGTATTTCAATCCTTTGCATCATCAGCTTATAGCACAAACCTTGGCATGGAAGTACATATTTCTTGAGTAAAAGAATCTATAAACGAATGTAAGTGACCATCCTGATCAGAGAGGGGAGAGAAAGCCCAGAAAGCATGTAGATGGTGCTGCCGTGTGTTGAACATTGCCTTTGAACCAGGATTGAGAAACAAGGCCATGAATGCTGGCTGATCTCATGTCTTCTGCCCTGTTGAGAAGCTGGCCTAGTCAGTTCAGACACAGATAATTCCAGAGATTTGAAAGGTGTTTGAAAGCAAAAATAGCCGACTAGCAGACCTTGCAGAGATCTCAATCCAAACTTAGATCTCCACGATGGAAACTCCTCTAGCCACCTCCCACGAATCGCACTCAACTTTCTAAATGAGATTTTATGGGAACTGATTGTGATTAGATAAATGGCCGACTCCACTAATGTATAATACAATTTTCAATTACAGCGTATGTACAATAATTTATATTTCTTGTTTGATGGTGTGATATTTATGTGACATATTCTGGATGAGACCCGGCTGCTGTTTACATAATGATCTTGCTTTTCTCTTAGAGAAGATCTGGTTTTCAATTTTCTTTTTGTGCTGCAAGGAATTATCATTCCAAGATAAACATTGTATATTATAGGATGTGCAAGTGAGAAACATCAATAAAGTAATAATCTAGAGGGGTTGTAATAATTCTTATTTATGCCATTGGATTAGGCAATAGAATGGTTCACCTTTCATAAAACGTTAGAATAAAAATGTCCCTAAAATTACAGTAAATTTTTTGTGATCTGCTCACTGTGTGATCACTCCCAGGGCAAAGTGCCACTGAATAGCAAAAATGAATATTTCATCGAATATATTTGACCACTAATAACATAATTTTCATTGCTAGAACACTGTTCTGAAGTTGGAACAATATCAAGGAAAAATGTCTTTTTTCTGACCTTTAAGTCTGCATGAAACAAATGCTTTTACATTTTCAACTCCAAATAGTATTCCTCCCCTCCTAGATAGAGATGGTTCACAGACAACCTAGCTAACTCCCAAATAACTGCCTTCCAGATAGAAACCTCTTAACATAGCCAGGGGAACGGAAGGAGGACACAAAGGAGACACATGAAATTAATCCTATTTAGGGCTCAAGACCTAGGCAAGTATCGGGATATATAGTCTTAAGCCCAGGGGTCTGCCTCTGGGGACAGAGAAAAGGTAGGTAGGCACCTACAGCCCCCGCCCTGCTGCAGCCAAGGAGGCCCCCTTTCATCCGTTACATAGTGGTGCTTCCAGGAAGAGTTCATTCAAACAGGAGAACTGGCTGTTTTTAAAATTTAACATAAGAAAAAAACAATAGTTAAAAGAGCACTGTTCTAGATGTCAGCTCTCCGAGCCCCATTTCCTCATTTATAAAATGAAGAGTTTCTATTTAACAGCCTGTAACATTCCCTTATTCCACCATCTGTACTGTTTTGTATTCCAGGCCAAAACACTAGTGTAGATGTAGCCATTATTTGGTATAACAATCTAATTATGCCATGTTATTAAACAGCATGCCTGCCTCCCTTTTAATATAACAAGGAAGTAAAACATCCAGGCGTGGAACCAGTGATGTATCAACAGTGCTGGTCTCAAACAGAAAATGCACACTTTAATATGGGCCACTGGAAAACAGTCCACTAGCTCCCACAGATTGTAGGGTACAGGGTGAAATACCATGTTTCTCAAGATTTGTCTGCATTCAGCTGAGCCCAATACTAACTGGAGTTGCAAATAAACCTATAACTTTACTGGAAATAAGAATCTTTATAATTTTGGATAGTGTTCTTTTAGTCACAGCTTATTCTAGCAGTAACTAATTTGCTGAGTTTGTCCTTCTTTCTGCAAAGAAACAAAAACCCAATAGCTAAATGAATGATGGCAAAAATCATAAAATCAAATACTATGCAGCCATTAAAATGATGACATGAAAGTGTATTTGTTGGCCTGGAAAAATATCCAAAATACGCTAAGTGAAAAATCAAATAGCAAAGCAACCTATATAATGTTTTATGTGTATAATATTATATATAATATATAAATAATACATAATTCATTTTGCAAAAAAATCATATGTACTACACATATACACATAGAAAGGTTTTGATGAAAAACCAGTTATTTCTGGAGAGCAGGATTGTTTTCTGGATAGTGACCACTGTTTGCCTCTTTGTTACCTTCTGGACCTCTGAAATTTTTAATTTTCAGAACACTATTACTGAAATCAGAAAAAAAAACCAAGTTTAACAAAAAAGAAAACCTCACTAGCTTATGTCATATATTATTCAGAAAATGTGCAAATGACAGCTCCATGGAATTAGTGGACTACCAAGAATCAACAGACTTCCTCTGTAAAGGGCCAGATAGTAAATATTTGAGGCTCGTGGGCCGCACACTGATTGTATAGACATTCAGCTTTACCATCTCAGCACAAAAGCATCCATAGGTGACAGGTAAATGAATGCGCATGAGTGTTTCCCAATAAAATTTTACAAAAACAGGAGGCAGGCTCTGAGTTATACTTTGCAAGCCACTAGGTAGTAGTAGGAACCTGGCATGTGATGGACAGAGAAATAAGCTAGGGGAGGAGAGACAGGCAAAGAGGAGTGGTCAGGGAAGGCTGTTTAGAAGAGAAAACACTGGGGCTAGCGAGACCTCGACAGAGTTTGCCAACCTGACAAAGAAGAAAGGGTATTTCATATAAAGGACCAGCATAAGCAGAGTTTGGAGGCAGGGAACTTGACAGGTCTGAGCACGTAGAGTGTGGGGGCTGACCAGGGATAAGATCAGGCAGCGGAGGAGGAGACAGGAGGGCTTGGGAAACGCCTCTGTTCTGGGCCATGGAGTGATGCAATCCAGCAGGCAGCAGGGCTGATGAAAGCGCACCTACTGTTCTAAAAGGTGACTTTGCACTTGGAGAGTCAGGAGGTGGACTTCATTTGCAGGCTTTGAGGGAATTGGAGACTCAGCTAAACTTTTTGTTTTTGATCAAGAAATTACACCAAATACTGTTCCAAGTGTTTTTACACACATCAGCACATTTCATCCTCACAGCCACCCTCGGAGGTAGGCACTAATATTCTCCCTATTTCACAGATGAAGGCACTGAGGCACAGAGAGTTCATGTAACCTAAGACCCCACAGCAAAGAAGTGGTGGAGACAGGATAGAATCCCAAGCAATCTGGCTCCAGTGCTGGTGCTCAAAACCATTCTGCTAGGCCTCCTGTCTCGGGTGCAGCTCGCTCACGGTTGGTCCGCAGTACATGCTGGCATGGACCTAGCCTCCCTTCACCCTCTCGTCTCTCAATACCTGGGCTGCCTTTTCAATATCATCCTATCACCCATCTACCTTGTGCTGGGATTGGAGAGTAAAACGAGTGGCACCCACTTTTCACTGATTCTCCTTAGTGGATATTTACCTTCCATTTGGTGTGTGAAATGGTGTCAACAAGGCAGATCCTGGGGTTTCAGTGAAGAAATCTAAATCTAAATATTTTTGTATTTATACATGGCTTTTGGTCAATGGATAGCTTTTAAATTTTGTGAGCTACACTTTGAAAGTTACCCTTCCAGCTGCAATAGAACACTTTTGACATGAGTCTGTAAAATTGATTCAGACAGTTTGCCAAAGCTGCCAGTCTTAATTAATGACTTACTATAACCTCCAGTTTTATTAGATCTATATTTCTAGTATATTGGCACATATATTAATGACTGACCCGTGAATAAACTGACAGTTTTAAAATGATAGGAGATAACTTGTTTTCTTATGGAGAATTCACTTTTGCCTTGAACTTATAGTAAAATGATTATTAGTTCAATAAATTATGATTCCAATGTTCTTATGATCACCTTAGCAATAGAAAGACTGCCTGGATTTCATTTCTTGCTGAAACTCCACTTTGGAAGAGTCCGGTTAATCTCATGCTCTAGCAAGTAGGACTGTTGTCTTCATAGTCATAAACATTCCAAGCAGAAAAAAAAAAAAAACCGCCACAGTGTTTTCCAATATCTTAAAGGATGTGTGTGTGTATTTCAAAGCAATATTAATTTGAATTTTCTCTAAATAAAATGTATACAAAACATCTTAGAATGAGCATAGTAATAAAATAAAATGTGAATCTCACAACAACAAAGAGGAGTTGGATACTATCCAATCTGAAATAACTTGCATCATGGTCCTGACAGAGGGCACCAGATGTGCCACGTCATTTGTGTCTTTCACAGGCAAAGTCTAGTAGACTTTGTGGTAGAAGCAAAACGTACTGGCTTGCTGGTGAATTACCATGTTTTCCAGCTCTTTCTTTGCAAATGTACTGCCTTTTTGAAAGGTAAACTTTGAAATTAATGATGACTCAAAATGACAATGAGGATAGTATATGGAACTGAAAATTTCCATTTAAAGTTAACCCAAACAGTCTGAACCAGGGCCCCCAGTAAGTCAAATTTGTGAGGGTAACACTGTACTTAAGGATTATTCCGAAAGGCCTAGCATAATTTAAAACTGATTTTCCCATAAAGCTAACAAAGGATAGCTGGTATTTAGTTCTTAGTTGGAGTGGCGCTACCAGGTGGCAATGGCATGAACACAGTTTCACAAGTCACTCAATCAGGTGGCTTCAAAATTACCAGGTATTTTACCCTTTTTTTTCCATTTGGGGATATTTGCATTATTTTAAATTTTGTGTATAAGGAGAGAGTCAACTTATATTTTTAAATTATGTAATTTCAGATTAGTCTAGTTCAAATTCACATAAAATGTGGACATGTTATGTTTTTATATGGTCATATACAGAGGAATTAAGAGAATGCATTTTGGAGCTAATTAGCCTGGGCTGAATCACAGCTCTACTACTGTCTGGGTAATCTTGTGCAAATTGCTCAGCCCTTCCAAGTCTCCGTTTCCTCATCAGTAAAATGAGGATAGTACTTGCCTATCCTAATAGATCATTATGAGGATTGAGTGAGTTACCTCACACAAAAAAACAGTGCCTGGCAAAGAGTAAGTTATCTAGAAGTTTTCTGTTACTGCTTTTCCATTGGTATTATTACGCTTGAAGGGGCTGCTTAGTCATCTGATCCACCCTTCAAATCTATTCGTGATGCAGCCTAAACCATTCCATACTGAGAGACTAGATCACATCTACTTTTTGCAGTTTAAGAATTAGTACCATATGTTGAGATGATTGTTTTAAAACTAATCAAAATTACTTGTCTTTGTGTCAGATTATATCAATTAAGTGCCCAATTATAAATGACTGAGCTTCAACATTTTAAATAGACAGTTGCCTCTTGAGCTTTTATGTACATATGAATAACTAAGGACTCCTGTTAAAATGCAGATTATGATTCTGTGGGTCTGGGTGGTTCCTGAGATGTTTGCATTTCCTGCCAGCTCCCAAATGATGCCAATGCTGTTGGCCCGCAGAGCACACTTTGAGTAACAATGCTCTACATCACTGGAATCCATTTCAGTTTCCACTTATTATCTTCCTCTGTCATTCAGCACATCCTGGGCAGTTAAGAACAAGTCAGAGAAAACACATAGGAACCAAGATGTCTTCACTTTCTCTAGAAAAGTTGACCTTCACCTTTCAAGACGGCAGTGACTGCCAACATAAGGGAAGGATAAGTGCCTAAAAGAACTGGGGAAAGTGTGTAACAACCAAGTTTTATCATAGTTGTTGAGTTCTCCCATGCCAGAATTAGCAGAGAACTGGAAATGGTGTAACTCACAATACCTAGAAATGCCTCACAAGCAGAAAGCTGAAGGGGTAGTGCAAAGCCCAGTGAAGTGAGGACAGGGGTGATGTCGTCCTGCGGACCTCACAGGGTGTGAGAATCACATGACACATATGTAAAAGTACTTTCCAAGCTACTCAAAAGGACGCCAAGGGTTTTATTATTTGTAAAGCAAGGCCAAAAATATCCTGACTTTAAAAATTCTTTGGAAATTTGCATAAGCTTATCTAAAAGCAATTAGGTGGGACCCAGGCAAACCAGATAAACTTTTATTGTCAGAGTCAGAGATTAGAAACTACAGATCAAGAAACCTGGTGTCCTAGAAAAGATCCCAGAAATTGAGAGTCTCATGGGCAACCTATTGTGAGGTTCTGACAGCATCAACTCACACCAAATAAACAGTTTAAATCATTTCCAGAAGCTAGAAAAATATTCTGAACAGCATCTATGTGCTTTTTTAAAAAGTATATATAAAACAGACACAGCATTTTATATTCAGTAAAAATCACATCTTAGTAAAAGAAAAAATTATAAACATACATGCATGGAAAAAGACTAGAAAGATATACAATAATTAACTCTGAGAATAATTAACTCTGATTGGTAATTTTATTTTCTTTTTGCTTAACTGTACTTTGTCCATGTTCCATAGTCAGTATACATCATTTCAGTAAAATGAAGGGGGAAATCAAAAACTTTTACTTTAAAAGAAGAGAGTCATTTCCTGAATGTGACTGAACTACTTGAAAAGTTTACTATTTAGCAACTGAAAAAACCTTGGAACACAGGTATCCCCCACTTTTCGAAAGCTGACATTAACATCACTCGGCTTTTATGAAAGAATTACATTGTTATGTGTTTTTGCTGGCCAAAAGATATCCAAAGAGGATTTCCACTTTTATGAAAAAGTGAAAATATAGTTCAGTGCATGTTTTGCAGCGAGTCATCACAGAGGCAGCATGCTCCCAAGCAGTGAGAGTGGCCCCACCAAGCTCCTTTCCAGGCACTGCACTCAGCATCCAGCCACCGTAGATTTTAACTGTGTCTGTGAGCGTCTGTGCTCTAACTCCATTTATTGTGTAACGTGTGTCAGCAAGCTGTATCCTAAGGTATCAGATAAGCCTTAGAGAGGTTAATTTTGGGGTCTGAGAAGGCTCAAAATTGTTTTCCATAAAAGTCAACGGTAATTGCACTGCTTTTCTTTATGCCATTTCAGCTTAAAAGAGGTTTCGTAGAATGCTTGCTTTTGGATAGCAGGGCAAACCTGTTTAACTGCAGCTCATAACATTCCTTACTACACTTATTGCTATTGGTTGAATTTCTGGAAATATAACTGGGTTCATTTTTTAGAAAACAAATACTGATATCCAAAGTAATGCTCTAGTGTACTGAGAAGTTTCCCTGCTAATAAGTCATTCCGTGTGTTCTTTGGGTTCTAAATTACACTGAGGAAAATCTGCAGTTCGAGAAAAACCCATTTCTGGTAATGTCAAGGTTCCTGTGGCTCCTGACTGGGTTTCCATTCAAACGTACTTGCGCTCCAAAACTGCATTTCTTAACTTTTCTGCTTCTAGAGACATTTCCAAGGAGCACGTGCAACAAAACAGCTCCAAACTGGAAATCCTTCCACTCGGGTACAATCATGCCAACAGCCAGCAGAATTTATTTAACCTTCAGCCAACTGCTCAACCAACTTGAAATTATTGATAGCCCATCAGCAATGATCAAGATGGAGAGGCTAAATGAAGAGGTGCTTTTTTTTTTTTTTCTTTAACAAGAGAACCATTGATCTGATAACAGGACTTGAAATGCCGTGTCAGCTCAGCTCGCATGGTCAGGGAGCTCAGCTGCTAGAGGGAAATAAAACTGTTCAGTTGCAGCTGCCCTCCAATCAGTCACAGGGGTAATGGTGTTTGGCTTCAGTCAGGTTGTATGTCAGCAAATATACATCTCTTAGACAGCCCCTAAGAGTGCCTTAAGATCATGCTTATTGTTTTATATAGATAGGGGTCGGATGCTGATAGATGGTGGTCATAGGCCACCAAAATAAATTTCACCACATTCAGCAGGTAAAGTTAATCTCAATACTGGAGAACGAGAGCACCATTTTGATAGAATATTCATTCCATTGACAACAATAGGACATTTTTCCTCTGTTACTGTCTGGTGCAGATCGTATGAAAGCAGATATTTTTTCCTCCCCACTCCCCAGCCCCCACTGTATCAAGTCCAGGTGCAGAAAAAGTACCTTGGGTACAATCTGGGAGATTCACTAAGATGGAACCCTAAAGACCGAGTTTGTTTGAAGGGGCTTTCCAAGGAACTGAACGTATCCCAGCACTGCCCTGCGGTGGTCCAAGTGACACAGGAATCAGCTGCAGAATTAAAGAGGACTGACTGTTACATTGAATTTTTATGTCCTATCCTTCGTTCAAAAATGTATGAAGGGGTCACCAAGTAATGGATGGAAAATATATTGCACAAGGGTGGCCACCCTCTTCAAAGCCTGTCCAACATCAGCAGTCAGACACTGTACCCTTTTCCCAAGGAGCCCAGATGAAGCTCAGAACCTGAACCCAGCGTTTCAGGCACTCAGTTTAAAATGAGTTTGTCCTCATCTCACAAAGTCTTAAGGATCTAGAAATCTGCCCTCAAACATTCAAAGAAATATAGGGAGTCTTCTAAAAGTTTTCCAAGGAAAATTGGAGGGTAGCTCCAGTATTACAGCTTGTGAAAAACAGAGGATCTGAGAGGGTCCCTCAGAGACAATCTGTCTCACAGCAAGTTTTCTTGGGAATGACGGGTGAGGCCCAGCAGAAAAAGAACACCATG
Organism: Manis javanica; assembly: GCF_040802235.1. Classification (NCBI taxonomy): domain Eukaryota; kingdom Metazoa; phylum Chordata; class Mammalia; order Pholidota; family Manidae; genus Manis; species Manis javanica. The sequence goes on along the minus strand of NC_133163.1, from coordinate 109,151,106 downwards.
CTATGCATTGGAGAAATGAGAAGATTTTTTCAGAAGATTAGGTCCTCTCATCCCCAGGCCAAAAGTCAGTGAGACTCTTGACTCTGAGTCAGTATGCCTACAAGAGGCCCTCAGAGCCCATCTTCATTAGAAACTCTCAGAAAGTTTGAAGGGGAAGAAGGAAAAGAAGTTGTAGAAGAATGTTGACCTCAGAGTGACCTCATGGTGATGTTACATCAGATAAACTTAAGGAAACCAACTTATTCGCCAATGACTTCAGCCTTTGTGAGATCTGCTGTAGAACGTGGGACTCGCCTCATCTCCTTGGCCTATCGCTTCATTTATCAGACTGGATTCCTTAGATGGTATGACTTAGAGTTTGCCAAGGGGAAAAAAATAAACTAAATTCTCATATTCTTACTAAAGTAGGTCTTTGCTTTATTAACTTGTTCGCCTTGTTTTCCACTTTCTGGGAGGCAGGGTGTTGCTGACATATCTCGTTGTCTCAGATAGTGGGCACTCAGTCCAATGAAACCAGTACATTTATCAGCACTTCCCTTTCACAAAGAAGCCCTAATTTAGGCTGTTGTAGGGATTTTTAAGCATAGTCTACTATAAATAGGCCAATTTCTGCATCTAGGTCAAAGTATGTATTTATACTAAGTTCATGTTCAAAAAAAAAAAAGAACTAAGTGACTAGACTGTCCTAGAATTTGGAAAACCAATTTTTATATTTTGATTCACAGTTATTCTGTGAGCACTAGTCTCTTTTAATAATAAAATATGCTATATAGTGTTCCAATAAGAAAAATGTACTAAGGATATAAAGAAAAGACTGTTCTGAATTAGTCTCAAGTATAGTTCTTTTTAAATGCCCTTAAAATTTTTTTTTAAGTAATGAAAATTAATCCTTAATGAAGTACTGCCAAACAGAGGTCCTAGAGGCCTTCCTTTGGTGAATAAATTAAGGATTTTTAGTTCACTAATTTAATGGTTTTCTTGCTACTCCTTAAGGAAGTAATTGGCATCTATTGCAAACTTTTATCACCTATAGTGCTCAGCAAGCTGTCTTAAGACTGACATTCAGGAAATAGCAACTGAGTAATAGTGTTTGTATGGGGTTAGCAAACCATTTGCTCTCTTGAGTAAATTTTTTTTCTGTATTTTTCATATTATAACGCAACTGTCATACTTCAGCTGGTGCAAAGTTCAGTTTTAGTCCAATCCATGCAAGAGTGATTATAAATTCCATATAAGTGGAACTCAAATTCATATAATTTTACGTGACTTTAAAATATAACACTTCAAATTAAGAGCCTAAGAATATGTGTGCCTTTCACCCAGTAATTTCACTTTTAGGAATAGTAAATAAGAATGGATTATGTAAAGATTCAGGTAAAAGAATGTTCATTACTTGGAAGCAGCATAAATGTCCAGGTATATATTCAGTGAAATAATATTCAACCTTTAAAAATAGTCTTATAGATAATTATTTAGTGACTTGGAAAGATAATATTATTAAGGTGTTTCTTTAAAATCAGGTTAAAAGACCTAGAAGGAATTGGGAGATTGGCTACTTAGAGGCAGATCGAGCAATATATGTAAGAGAACCAGGCTTCTCCCTGTCAGAGATGAGAGTGAAAAGGTTGGATATGAAAAGAGAAAAGGTTAGAATTTACCTGCAATGTTGGATTGGGAGTGGAGACATTGGTGTGAACTCATGGTTTTCAATATTCATAAATATAAAATGAAATATAAATGTAAATGTATATGTATTATATGTACATATGCTTTCTGACCGTGCTCCCTGTGTGCCAAGAAGCATCAACACACCAGTAGCAATAAACACATCACTGCTTAGGTCTTAGTGTCCATCAAAAGCAAACAGGGATCCTTGGAGAAACAACTTATTCCAGTGCTCGAGTAGGGAAGGTACACAATAAGCCTAGAACATCTTGTTCCAGAAAGTAAGGCAGCACTCAAAAGAAATGGGGACATGTCAAAAGGATCTGGAAGCTAGCTTACGGGGGTTCTCACTAGCCAAATCTGGGATAATTTGTCAGAATAACTAATACTAGTAATAGATTATATACCACTGAAAGCAACATAAATCCATGGATCCACACTGATATGGATGGATGGATGGATGGATGGAAGGAAGGAAGGAAGGAAGAGAAAGCTCTTCCTTACCGTAGAATATCAACTAACAAATATAAAAGACATAAAGGCTTTAGAAAATTATCATTTGATAACTATCAGAAATAATAAATTTAAGAAACACCAAGGAATGCTAAAATTAGTGGAAGAGAGTTGGAGGAACCATAGGATATATACATAGTCTCATGGTATCTCCACCCAAAGTATGTATTAATTACAATGAAAGGACAAGTAATTTCATCGTGAAAAAAATGTGGCAGACACCACCTTATTCAGGTAACAAAAGTTAACACCACCAGTAGTTGACAAATCAAATCATGTGCCTTCTTACAGAATGCAATCAATAAGAGAATGCAGTATCCCTGTGTGATTTTCCTGCCAAAGATGCATAAATTAAATCCAGTCATGAGGAAACATCAGACAAAACCAATTAGAGGAACAGTCAACAAAACAACCAACCTGTAATCTTCAAATGTGTCTAGGTCATAAAACTCAAAACTGAGGGACTCTCCCAGAATGATGGAGAGACTGAAAAGACATGACAACTAAGAATAACATCTATATCTAAAATGGCCATTTTGTATGAATAACATTTATTGGTACAGTTGCCAAAAATTGAATAGAATCTTCAGATGGTGGGCTTAGGGAGTTCTTTGTACAGTCCTTTCAAAATTACTGTAACTTTGAAATCATTTCAAAATAAAAAATCATGATATAAAACAACACGTAAACTATAATACCATTTTATAGAAGTTCTATATCAACACATGATAAAAAGGGCAAAGGATATACATCAAAATATGCATATCTCTGACTGAGACTGCTTTTTTACTTTTGATTTACTTTTGTTAATATATTTTCTAATTGTTAAAAAATGAATATTTCCTTTGCAATGCAAAAAATTATCTTTGTTTTTTAATATGTATGCATGTACTTTGGTAATTTCCAGTCTTAAACTTGTAAGATTATATTTCAACACATATTTGTTTCATATGTAATCCAGTTAACCTCCACAATATATAATGTACCTCCAAGTCACTGGAAGATTGCCTTCCATTTCTAAAATGTGGAAAATAGTCATATTTGGGAAATGTTGTTTATCTTTTCTCCTTATATTATTACCTGTTGCTCATTCATCACATTCCTGAAGAATAATTTATGGTAATTGAATCATTTCCTTTCTCATTTTTCATAATAGAAACTTTAAAATAGATTAGTTCTTTTAGTTACTATTTATCTGGATATAAAAAATAATACAAAAATATATTGGACATAAACATGAGCGACTTCTTAATGAACATATCTCCCCAGGCAAGGGAAACAAAAGCAAAAATGAACAAGTGGGATTATATCAGGCTGAAAAACTTCTGTGCAACAGAGGACACCATCAATAGAACAAAAAGGCATCGTACAGTATGGGAGAATATATTCATAAATAACAGACCCAATAAAGGGTTGACATCCAAAATATATAAAGAGCTCATGCACCTCAACAAACAAAAGCAAATAAACCAATTAAAAAATGGGCAGAGGAGCTGAACAGACAGTTCTCCAAAGAAGAGATTCAAATAGTCAACAGACACATGAAAAATGCTCCACGTCGCTAGTCATCAGAGAAATGAAAATTAAAACCACAATGAGATATCACCTTACACCAGTAAGGATTACCACCATCCAAAAGACAAACAACAACAAATGTTGGTGAGGTTTTGGAGGAAGGGGAACCCTCCTACACTGCTGGTGGGAATGTAAATTAGTTCAACCATTATGGAAAGCAGTATGGAGGTTCCTCAAATAGCTCAAAATAGAAATACCATTTGACCTAGGAATTCCACTTCTAGGAATTTACCCTAAGAATGCAGCAGCCCAGTTTGAAAAAGACATATGCACCCCATATGTCTTTTTCACAGCACTATTTACAATAGTCAAGAAATGGAAGCAACCTGAGTGTCCATCAGTAGATGAATGTATAAAGAAGATGTGGTGCATATACACAATGGAATATTATTCAGCCATAAGAAGAAAACAAATCCTACCATTTGCAATAACATGGATGGAGCTAGAGGGTATTATGCTCAGTGAAATAAGCCAGGCGGAGAAAGACAAGTAATGATTTCACTCATAAGTGGTGTATAAGAACAAAGAAAAACTGAAAGAACAAAACAGCAGCAGAATCACAGAACCCAAGAGTGGACTAACAGTTACCAAAGGGAAAGGGACTGGGGAGGATGGGTGGGAAGGGAGGGATAAGTCGTGGGGGGTAATAAAGGGGGCATTACGATTAACATGTGTAATGGGGGGAGGGCACAGGGAGGGCTGTGCAACACAGAGAAGACAAGTAGTGATTCTACAGCATCTTACTACGCTGATAGACAGTGACTATAATGGGGTATGTGGGGGGGACTTGGTGATGGGGGGAGTCTAGTAAACATAATGTTCCTCATGTAATTATAGATTAATTATACCAAAATAAAAAATAAACAAAAATAACAATAATAATAAAATACCTGTCTTTTGATATTATGAATTTCAACATCTTTTTATTCCTTTTCTTAGTTCATTCAGGATCATGTTATGGTTGCAAACTTCATTTAAAGAATACTTAGAAAGGGAGATTGAAGATGGCGGCGTGAGAGGTGAGACAGAGGCCTCCTCCCAAAGTCACATACAATATGAAAATATAATTACTACAACTAATCCTGAAAGAGCAACAGGAAAGAAGGTTTTTACAGACTGTATACACCTGGAGAAAAGAACAGACCTAACAGAACATGATAATGTACGAAAGCCATGATCCAGCAAAACCCAAGTCCTTCCCCCACCCCAGCTGACCGGCAGGAGGAAGAGAAATGGAGCAGGGAAGCAGTGGAGGCCTAGGACAGCTGAACACCTAGCCCAGGAGATCTGCTCTGGGAGCACGAACCTACGTTGCACTCTGGTGATTAGTGGGGTTGGAAAGCTAAGACAGGTGGATTACCTGGAGAGACTGAGATTCCAGCTGCTTGTGGAAAACAGGGATCCATATTTGGCTGCTCTGGGACAAAAGAAAGGTGGGCAGTCTGAGAGACTTCTTAACAGCAACAGGGCTGCTAAAGGGGCAAGGATTGCACAGAGCTTACTGCTCAGGAGAAAGGAGAGGTAGACAAAATTGTCTGGGTGCATTCTGCTGAGCAGGTTGGGAACTTTCAGGAGCTTCAAGTGCTCCATCCCCCTGCCTGGCTACAGAGCTCCAAGGGCCCCCACAATGATATGCAGCCTGCTGTGCCTTCCTCCCAGTCAGCCGGCATCAGCTCACAAACCAGCAGCCCCTGCCCTGGCATCAGGCCAGCCAGAGGGAAGCCTTGTCTATGGCAGCTGTGAATGCAAAGCATAGAGGTTTATACCTGTGTGCTCAGCCCACTGGTCTGGCAGTGGAAGCAGGCACAGCAGCTGGGAAGCAGGAAAGAGCTCTTTCCTTCCCCCAGGCACCAGCACCCTCCCTTGTGACCACCCGACATTGATCCAGGACAGAGCAGCTCCAGAGAGTAGAGCTTCTGGGAACTAGAGGGTGCCACATACAAATATGAAATGTCAGAGTAACCTGGTTCAAACTAAAATCCTACAAACACCAGAAAAAGTGTCAAGTGAAACTGAACTCATCAATCTTCCTGAAAGAGATTTCAAAATAAAAATCATAAACATGCTCCTGGAGGTACAGGAAAATATTCAAGAACTCAGGAAAGAATTCAGGATAGACATCCAATCATTACAGAATACAATGGAGAGATTTAAAAGCACATTAGATACAGTGGAGAATATGATAAATGAAATAGAAATTAGGGAAGAGGAATACAAAGAAGCTGAAGCACAGAGAGGAAAATGGATCTCTAGCAATGAAAGAATATTGAGAGAACTGTGTCACCATTTCAAATGGAACAATGTTCATATTATAGGAGTACCAGAAGAAGAATAGAGAGAAAAAGGGGTAGAAAGTGTCTTTGAGGAGTAATTGCTGAAAAATTCCCCAATCTGGGGAAGGAGATAGTCTCTCAGGCCATGGAGGTGCACAGATCCCCCAACACAAGGGAACCTAGGAAGACAACACCAAGACATATAATAATTAAATTGGCAAAGATAAAGAATTAGGACAGACTATTAAAGCAGCCAGAGAGATCACGTACAAAGGAAAACCCATCAGGCTATCATCAGACTTCTCAAAAAAATTAAATCAACTACCCCCAAAGTCAGTCAAGAGAGAGACAAAGAATACAGAATATGATACCCAATATATAAAGAATGGAGGAGGAAAAAAAAAAGAACCTTTAAATTGTGTTTGTAATGGCATACTAAGTGAGTTAAGTTAGACTCTTAGATAGTAAGAAAGTTACCATTGAACCTTTGGTAACCATGAATATAAAGCCTGCAATGACAATAAGTACATACCTATTGATAACAACCCTAAAAGTAAATGGTCTGAACACACCAATCAAAAGACATAGAGTCACTGAATACAACAAAAACAAGATCCATCTATATGCTGTGTGCAAGAGACTCACTTTAAACCCAAAGACATACACAGACTAAAAGTCAAGGGATGGAAAAAGATATTTCATGCAACTAATAGGGAGAAAAAAGCAGGAGTTGCAGTATCAGACAAAATAGACTTCAAAACAAAGAAAGTCACAAAAGACAAAGAAGGACATTACATAATGATAAAGGAGTCAATCCAAGAAGGAGGTATAACCATTATAAATATCTATGCACCCAGCACAGGAGCACCTACATATGTGAAACAAATACTAACAGAATTAGAAGGAGAAATAGAATGCAATGCATTCATTCTAGGAGACTTCAATATTCCGCTCACTCCAAAGGACAGATCAACCAGACAGAAAATAAGTAAGGAGACAGAGGCATTGAACAACACATTAGAACAGATCAACCTAATGGATATCTACAGAACTCTACACCAAAATCAGCAGGAAACACATTCTCCTCAAGTGCACATGGAACATTTTCAAGAATGGTTCATATACTAGGCCACAAAAAGAGCCTCAGTAAATTCAAACAGAGTGAAATTGTACCAACCAGCTTCTCAGATCACAAAGGTATGAAACTAGAAATAAATTATGCAAAGAAAATGAAAAATCCCACAAACACATGGAGGCTTCACAACATGGTCCTAAATAACCAGTGGATCAATGACCAAATAAAAACAGATCAAGCAATATATGGAGACAAATGACAACAATAATTCAACACCACAAAATCTGTGGGACGCAGTGAAGGCCGTGCTAAGAAGGAAGTATATTGCAATACAGGCCTACCTCAGGAAAGAAGAAGAATCCTATATGAACAGTCTAAACTCACAATTAACGAAAGTAAAAATGAAGAACAAATGAGGCCCAAAGTCAGTAGAAGGAGGGACATGATAAAGATTAAAGCACAAATAAATAAAATTGAGAAGAATAAAACAATAGAAAGAATCAATGAAAGCAGGAGCTTGTTCTTCAAGAAAATAAACAAAATAGATACACCCCTAGCCAGACATATCAAGAAAAAAAGAGTCTGCACACCCAAACAGAATCAGAAATGAGAAAGGAAAAATCACAATGGGCACCACAGATATACGAAGAATTATGAGATAATACTATGAAAAAGTATATGCTAACAAATGGGATAACCTAGAAGAAATGGACAACTTTCTAGAAAAATGCAACCTTTCACGGCTGATCCAGAAAGAAACAGAAAATCTGAACAGACCAATTACTAGCAATGAACTTGAACTGGTAATCAAAAAACTACCCAAGAACAAAATCCCTGGTCCAGATAGCTTCACTTGAATTTTATCAAACATTTAGTGAAGACCTAATACCCATTCTTCTTAAAGTTTTCCAAAGTATAGAAGAGGAGGGAATACTTCTACACTCATTCTATGAGGCAAACATCACTCTAATACCAAAACCAGGCAAAGACAACACACAAAAAAGACAATTACAGACCAATATCCCTGATGAACATAAATGCAAAAGTCCTCAACAAAATATTAGCAAACTGGAGGAAGCAGAGCCAAGATGGTGGCGTGAGTAGAGCAGCAGAAATCTCCTCCCAAAACCACATATATCTATGAAAATATAACAAAGACAACTCTTCCTAAAATAGAGACCAGAGGACACAGGACAACATCCAGACCACATCCACACCTGAGAGAAACCAGCGCCTCGCGAAGGGGGTAAGATACAAGCACCAGCCCTGTGGGACCCGAGCACCCCTCCTGCCAGCTCCCAGCAGGAGGACAGGAGTCAGCAGGGAGGGAGAAGGAGCCCAGGACTGCTGAACATCCAGCCCCAGGATTCTGGACCAGAGTGCAGACACAGTGCATGTGTGGGGTCCTGGATACTAGGGAAACAGGGCAGTAGGACTGGTGAGCAGGTGCCTGAGGCCGACACCGGAGAACAAAGAAACAGGAGCGGCCATTGTTTTTTTTTTTTCCTCTTTTTTTTTTTTTTTTTTTTGGGGCGAGTGCTTTTTGGAAGTCTTAAAGGGACAGGGACCCCAATACTAGGGAAACAGGGAAGCAAGACTGGTGAGTGGGTGCCTGACACTGGCAACTGAGGACAAAGAAAATCGTGCTTTTTTCTTTTTTTTTAATTATTTATTTAAATTTTTTTATTTTTCTGTTGTTATTTTGGTTTGGAGAGTGCTTTTTGGAAGTCTTAAAGGGGCATTGCAGGACACTTAGTCCAGAGGTAGGATATCCGGATATCTCTGGGCACTCTAACCCCCTGGGCAGCAGGGAGCACAGAGGCCCCTTACGGAGATAAATAGCTTCCCGGCTGCTAGCCCTCCAACGGGGCTCCACCATTTTGGAGCAGCAGCCCAAGCCAGGCCATGCTCACAGTAACAGTGGAGATAAACTCCATAGCAGCCGGGCAGGAAGCAGAAGCCCTGTCTGCGCACAGCTGCCCAGCACAAGCCACTACAGGTCACTATTCTCCCAGGAGAGGAAGGCCACAAACCAACAAGAAGGAAAGCTCTTCCAGCTGTCACTCATACCAGCTCTGCAAACTATCTCTATCACCATGAAAAGGCAAAACTACAGGCAGACAAAGATCACAGAGTCAACACCTGAGAAGGAGACAGACCTAACCAGTCTTCCTGAAAAAGAATTCAAAATAAAAATCATAAACATACCGACAGAGATGCAGAGAAATATGCAAGAGCTAAGGGATGAAGTCTGGAGGGAGATCACAGATGCCAGGAAGGAGATTACAGAAGTGAAACAAACCCTGGAAGGATTTATAAGCAGAATGGATAAGATGCAAGAGGCCATTGAAGGAATAGAAACCAGAGAACAGGAACATATAGAAGCTGACATAGAGAGAGATAAAAGGATCTCCAGGAATGAAACAATACTAAGAGAACTATGTGACCAATCCAAAAGGAACAATATCCGTATTATAGGGGTACCAGAAGAAGAAGAGAGAGGAAAAGGGATAGAAAGTGTCTTTAAAGAAACAATTGATGAAAACTTCCCCAAACTGGGGAAAGAAATAATCGAACAGACTACAGAAATACACAGAACCCCCAACAGAAAGGATCCAAGGAGGACAACACCAAGACACATAATAATTAAAATGGCAAGGAAAGGGTTTTAAAGGCAGCTAGAGAGAAAAAGGTCACCTATAAAGGAAAACCCATCAGGCTAACATCAGACTTCTTGATAGAAACCTACAGACAAGAAAAGAATGGCATGATATATTTAATACAATGAAACAGAAGGGCCTTGAACCAAGGATACTGTATCCAGCATGACTATCATTTAAATATCATGGCAGGATTAAACAATTCCCAGACAAGCAAAAGCTGAGGGAATTTGCTTCCCACAAACCACCTCTACAGGGCATCTTACAGGGACTGCTCTAGATGGGAGCACTCCTAAAAAGAGCACAGAACAAAACACACAACATATGAAGAATGGAGGAGGAGGAATAAGAAGGGAGAGAAGAAAAGAATCTCCAGACAGTGAATATAACAGCTCAATAAGCAAGCTAAATTAGGTGGTAAGATACTAAAGAGGCTAACCTTGAACCTTTGGTAACCACGAATTTAAAGCCTGAAATGGCAATAAGTACATATCTTTCAATAGTCACCCTAAATGTAAATGGACTGAATGCACCAATCAAAAGACACAGAGTAATAGAATGGATAAAAAAGCAAGACCCATCTATATGCTGCTTACAAGAAACTCACCTCAAACCCAAAGACATGCACAGACTAAAAGTCAAGGGATGGAAAAACATATTTCAGGCAAACAACAGTGAGAAGAAAGCAGGGGTTGCAGTACTAATATCAGACAAAATAGACTTCAAAACAAAGAAAGTAACAAGAGATAAAGAAGGACAGTACATAATGATAAAGGGCTCAGTCCAACAAGAGAATATAACCATTCTAAATATATATGCACCCAACACAGGAGCACCAGCATATGTGAAACAAATACTAACAGAACTAAAGGGGGAAATAGACTGCAATGCATTCATTTTAGGAGACTTCAACACACCACTCACCACAAAGGATAGATCCACTGGGCAGAAAATAAGGACACAGAAGCACTGAACAACACAGTAGAGCAGATGGACCTAACAGACATCTATAGAACTCTACATCCAAAAGCAACAGGATATACATTCTTCTCAAGTGCACATGGAACATTCTCCAGAATAGACCACATACTAGCTCACAAAAAGAGCCTCAGTAAATTTCAAACTATTAAAATTCTACCAACCAACTTTTCAGACCACAAACGTATAAAACTAGAAATAAATTCTACAAAGAAAAAAAAAAGGCTCACAAACACATGGAGGCTTAACAACATGCTTCTAAATAATCAATGGATCAAAGAACAAATCAAAATACAGATCAAGGAATATATAGAAACAAATGACAACAACACAAAGCCCCAACTTCTGTGGGATGCAGCGAAAGCAGTCTTAAGAGGAAAGTATATAGCGATCCAGGCACACTTGAAGAAGGAAGAATAATCCCAATTGAATAGTCTAACATCACAATTATTGAAACTGGAAAAAGAAGAACAAATGAGGCCTCAAGTCAGCAGAAGGAGGGACATAATAAAGATCAGAGAAGAAATTAACAAAATTGAGAAGAATAAAACAATAGCAAAAATCAATGAAACCAAGAGCTGGTTCTTTGAGAAAATAAACAAAATAGATAAGCCTCTAGCCAAACTTATTAAGAGAAAAAGAGAATCAACACAAATCAACAGAATCAGAAATGAGAACGGAAAAATCACGACAGACTCCACAGAAATACAAAGAATTATTAAAGACTACTATGAAAACCTATATGCCAACAAGCTGGAAAACCTAGAAGAAATGGACAACTTCCTAGAAAAATACGACCTCCCAAGACTGACCAAGGAAGAAACACAAAAGTTAAACAAACCAATTACGAGCAAAGAAATTTAAACGGTAATCAAAAAACTACCCAAGAACAAAACCCCGGGGCCAGATGGATTTACCTCGGAATTTTATCAGACACACAGAGAAGACATAATACCCATTCTCCTTAAAGTTTTCCAAAAAATTAAAGAGGAGGGAATACTCCCAAACTCATTCTATGAAGCCAACATCACCCTAATACCAAAACCAGGCAAAGACCCCACCAAAAAAGAAAATTACAGACCAATATCCCTGATGAATGTAGATGCAAAAATACTCAATAAAATATTAGCAACACAGAATTCAACAGTATATCAAAAGGATCATACACCATGACCAAGTGGGATTCATCCCAGGGATGCAAGGATGGTACAACATTCGAAAATCCATCAACATCATCCACCACATCAACAAAAAGAAAGACAAAAACCACATGATCATCTCCATAGATGCTAAAAAAGCATTTGACAAAATTCAACATCCATTCATGATAAAAACTCTCAGCAAAATGGGAATAGAGGGCAAGTACCTCAACATAATAAAGGCCATATATGATAAACCCACAGCCCACATTATACTGAACAGCAAGAAGCTGAAAGCATTTTCTCTGAGATCGGGAACCAGACAGGGATGCCCACTCTCCCCACTGTTATTTAACATAGTACTAGAAGTCCTAGCCACGGCAATCAGACAAAACAAAGAAATACAAGGAATCCAGATTGGTAAACAAGAAGTTAAACTGTCACTATTTGCAGATGATATGATATTGTACATAAAATACTCTAAAGACTCCACTCCAAAACTACAAGAACTGATATTGGAATACAGAAAAGTTGCAGGATACAAAATTAACACACAGAAATCTGTAGCTTTCCTATATACTAACAATGAACCAATAGAAAGAGAAATCAGGAAAACAATTCCATTCACAATTGCATCAAAAAGAATAAAATACCTAGGAATGAACTTAACCAAAGAAGTGAAAGACCTACACCCTGAAAACTACAAGTCACTCTTAAGAGAAATTAAAGGGGACACTAACAAATGGAAACTCATCCCGTGCTCATGACTAGGAAGAATTAATATCATCAAAATGGCCATCCTGCCCAAAGCAATATATAGATTTGATGCAATCCCTATCAAATTACCAGCAACATTCTTCAATGAACTGGAACAAATAGTTCAAAAATTCATATGGAAACACTAAAGACCCCGAATAGCCAAAGCAATCCTGAGAAAGAAGAATAAAGTAGGGGGGATCTCACTCCCCAACTTCAAGCTCTACTACAAAGCCATAGTAATCAAGACAATTTGGTACTGGCACAAGAACAGAGCCACAGACCAGTGGAACAGATTAGAGACTCCAGACATGAACCCACACATATATGGTCAATTAATATTTGATAAAGGAGCCATGGACATACAATGGTGAAATGACAGTCTCTTCAACAGATGGTGCTGGCAAAACTGGACAGCTACATGTAAGAGAATGAAACTGGACCATTGTCTAACCCCATACACAAAAGTAACTTCAAAATGGATCAAAGACCTGAATGTAAGTCATGAAATCATAAAACTCTTAGAAAAAAACATAGGCAAAAACCTCTTAGACATAAACATGAGTGACCTCTTCTCCCCGGGCAAGGAAAACAACAGCAAAAATGAACAAGTGGGACTATATTAAGCTGAAAAGCTTCTGTACAGCAAAAGACACCATCAACAGAACAAAAAGGAACCCTACAGTATGGGAGAATATATTTGAAAATGAGAGATCCGATAAAGGCTTGATGTCCAGAATATATAAAGAGCTCACACGCCTCAACAAACAAAAAACAAATAACCCAATAAAAATGGGCAGAGGAACTGAACATACAGTTCTCTAAAAAAGAAATACAGATGGCCAACAGACACATGAAAAGATGCTCCACATCGCTAATTATCAGAGAAATGCAAATTAAAACTACAATGAGGTATCACTTCACACCAGTAAGGATGGCTGCCTTCTAAAAGACAAACAACAACAAATGTTGGCAAGGCTGTGGAGAAAGGGGAACCCTCCTACACTGCTGGTGGGAATGTAAATTAGTTCAACCATTGTGGAATTCAGTATGGAAGTACATCAAAATGCTCAAAACAGACTTACCATTTGACCCAGGAATTCTACTCCTAGGAATTTACCCTAAGAACGCAGCAATCAAGTTTGAGAAAGACAGATGCACCCCTATGTTTATCGCAGCACTATTTACAATAGCCAAGAAGTGGAAGCAACCTAAATGTTCATCGATAGATGAACAGATAAAGAAGATGTGGTACATATACACAATGGAATACTACTCAGCCATAAGAAAAGGACAAGTCCTACCATTTGCAGCAACATGGATGGAGCTGGAGGGTACTATGCTCAGCGAAATAAGCCAAGCGGAGAAAGACAAATACCAAATGATTTCACTTATCTGAGGAGTATAAGAACAAAGGAAAAACTGAAGGCACAAAACAGCAGCGGAATCACAGAACCCAAGAATGGACTAACAGGTACCAAAGGGAAAGGGACTGGGGAGGATGGGTGGGTAGGAAGGGATAAGGGGGGGTGGAGAAGAAGGGGGTATTAAGATTAGCATGCATGGGGGGGTGGGAGAAAGGGGAGGGCTGTACAACACAGAGAAGACAAGTAGTGATTCTACAACATTTTTCTATGCTGATTGACACTGACTGTAAAGGGGTTTATAGGGGGGACCTGGTATAGGGGAGAGCCTAGTAAACATAATATTCGTCATGTAAGTGTAGATTAATGATAACAAAAAAACAAAAAACAAAAAACAAAAAGCAGTTCCTGTGTGGTGACCTCCAATGAGTTCTACACAATGGTATAAAGGGCATATCAAAGTGAGGGCAAAGGGTCTGTTTGTGTTTATACAGAGGTTCACAGCCTAATTTGGCTACCCAGAATATGAACTAAGATACGATATGAATAACTTCCAACATCAGCACTCTCTGGAAGAGTCATACCAGAAGATGATCATCATAAAACCTCAACAAAGATCCAGGCGATGCTGCAGTTGTAGCTGCATCCATCCCACCGGTTCCTGGACTTGCCATTGGAATGAAGAAGGAGATATCTAAGCTGGCCTGTGCTTTCATTAAAGCAACAAATTTGACTGGATCTATACTGTTGGAACTCAACCAAGAATTAGGAGAAGTGCAAGTTGTAGCGCTCCAAAATCTTACGACTACAGACTATCTACTGTTAAAAGAACATATGGGATGTGAACAGTTCCCAGGAATGGGTTGTTTTTTAATTTGTCTGATTTCTCTCAGACTGTTCAAGTACAGTTGGACAATATCCATCATATCATAGACAAATTTTCACAAATGCCTAGGATGCCTAACTGGTTTTCTTGGCTTCACTGGAGATGGCTGGTAATTATAGATCTGCTTTGGTTATGTAACTATATTCCTATTATGTTAATGTGTGTGTGCAATTTAATTAGTAGCTAAAACCTATACATGCTTAAGTTACTCTACAAGAAGATATGTCAAAGAAATAATCAATCCTCCCATGTTTTCTTCCATCTGCTACCTCTATAGCTTTTCTTCTTCCTTCCTAATTACAAACTTTAAATAGAATTCGTGCCTCATATCGAATTTACCGAGTATCATAATTCCTCCAGGTGGTAAAGATACCTCGAGACAAGTGCTGGGCATAGAAGCCACAGGGCATAAATCTGCAAAGAAGTAAAAAGCTAACCTTTGCAAACAATATGGCTTCTCTCTCACTTACCAACTTTACATTTCCCTGTATGGCCCCGGAAGATGACTGGTTAGCCAGAGACGGGTAAGATTCCTCAAGGGAGGAACAACCTAAGACAGGCACAGTCGCAGGGGGGCCATCAGGTGAGAAATTGGGGATCAACAGAGGTGAGGCTTAGAATCTCACCTCCCCTGTTTTGAGAGAAATCTTCTGCATCCGTGGATGTTTTAATGCCCTTGTGTAGCTCGGATTAACACATAGTCTACAGGCACACACCTGATCATCTACAACTGCTCTCTTACAACACTAAACTATGTTTTCTACCTTTATCTTGCATCTACCTACCACTTCAGCATTTTATTAAAAACAAAAATAATAATAATAATAATAAAGGGAGAAATGTGGGATCCACATATAAATCAAGTATAAAAATCAAATGAATATTCATATTTGACCTGATTGTTTATAGTTCATAATGCGTGATCAAAACCAAAAGTTTCTGTGATGACTGCCCTTGTACTGTTCACCATGTAAGAACTTATTCACTATGTAAGAATTTGTTCACCATGTAAGAACTTGTTCGTTATGCTTCAGAAGATTGGAGACTGATGAGAATTAGGCTTGAGATGGATTAATGATTGTACATTGAGCATTGACCCCCCTATACTGAATTTTATTGTTGTTAACAACCATTTGATCAATAAATATGAGAGATGCCCTCTCAAAAAAAATATATTAGCAAACTGAATTCAAAAATATGTCAAAAAGATCATCCATCATGATCAAGTAGGATTTATGCCAGGGATGCAAGGATAGTACAATATTAGGAAATCCATCAATTATCCACCACATCAACAAAAAGAAGGAAAAAAATCACATGATCATCTCCATACATGCCGAAAAAGCATTCGACAAAATTCAACATCCATTCATGTTAAGAACTCTCAACAAAATGGGTATAGAGGGCAAGTACCTCAACATAATAAAGGCCATATATGACAAACCCACAGCCAACATCAAACTTAACAGTGAGAAGCTGAAAACCTTTCCTTTAAGATTGGGAACAAGACAAGGATGCCCACTCTCCCCACTTTTATTCATGGAGGTCTTCTCCATGGTAATCAGACAACACAAAGAAATAAAAGGTATCCAGATTGGTAAAGTAGAAGTTAAACTGTCACTGTTTGGAGATGACATGATATTGTACATAAAAATCCCTGAAGAATCCACTCCAAAACTACTAGATCTAATATCTGAATTCAGCAAAGTAGTGGGATACAAAATGTATACACAGAGATCTGTTGTATTCCTATACACTACACTAACAATGCACTAGCAGAAAGAGAAATCAGGAAAATAATTCCATTCACAATTGCAACAAAAAGAATAAAATACCTAGGAATAAACCTAATGAGAGAAGAGAAAGAACTATACTCTGAAAACTACATGACACTCATGAGAGAAATTAAACAAGATACCAATACATCCCATGCTCATGGATAGGAAGACAATATTGTCAAAGTGGCCATCCTGCCTAAAGCAATCTACAGATTCAATGCAATCCCTATCAAAATACCAATAACATTCTTCAGTGAACTATAGCAAATAGGTCTAAAATTCATATGGAACTACAAAAGACCCTGAATAGCCAAAGCAGTCCTGAGAAGGAGGAATAAAGCTGGGGACATTATGCTCCCTGATTTCAAACTCTACTACAAAGCCACAGTAATTAAGACAATTTGGTACTGGCCAAAGAACAGAACCATAGACCAGTGGAACAGACTAGAGAACCCAGATATAAACCCAAGCACATATGGTCAATTAATATATGATAAAGGAGCCATGGATATACAATGGGGAAATGTCAGCCTCTTCAACAACTGGTATTGGCAAAACTGGACAGCTACATGCAAGAGAATGAAACTGGATTATTGTCTATCCCCATACACAAAAATAAACTCAAAATGGATCAAAGACCTGAATGTAAGGCATGAAACCATAAAACTCTTAGAAGAAAACATAGGCAAAAATCTCCTGAATATAAACATGAGCACCTTTTTCTTGAATGCATCTCCTCAAGTAACGGAAACAAAAGCAAAAATGAACACATGGGACTACATCAAACTAAAAGCTTCTGTGCAGTAAAGGACAGCATCAATGGAACAAAAAGGCATCCTACAGTATGGGAGAATATATTTGTAAATGACATATCCAACAAGGGGTTAACATCCAAAATATATAAAGAACTTACACACCTCATCAACCAAAAAGCAAATAATCTGATTAAAAAATGGGCAGAGGATATGAACAGACAAATCTCCAAAGAAGAGATTCAGTTGGTCAGCAGGCACATGAAAAGATGCTCCACATCACTAATTATAAGAGAAATGCAAATAAAAACCACAATGAGATATTACCTCACACCAGTTAGAATGGCCAGTATCGATAAGACTAGGTACAACAAATGCTGGGAAGGGTGCAGTGAAAGGAGAACCCTCCCACACTGCTGGTGGGAATGTAAGCTAGTTCCACAATTGTGGAAAGCAATATGGAGGTTCCTCAGAAAACTAAAAATAGAAAAACCATTTGACCCGGGATTTCCACTCCTTGAAATTTACCCAAAGAATACAATTTCTCAGATTCAAAAAGACATATGCACCCCTATGTTTATTGCAGCACTATTTACAATAACCAAGATGTGGAAGCAACCTTAGTGTCCATCAGTAGATGAATGGATAAAGAAAAGATGGTACATATACACAATGGAATACTATTCAGTCATAAGAAAGAAACAAATCCTACCATTTTCAACAACATGGATGTATGTACCTGGAAGATACTATGCTCAGTGAAATAAGCCAGGTGGAGAAACACAAGTACCAAATGATTTCCCTCATTTGTGGAGTATAAGAACAAAGCAAAACTGAAGGAACCAAACAGCAACAGACTCACAGAGTCCAAGAAGGGACTAGCAGTCATCAAAGCGGATGGGTGGGGGAGGGCAGGTGGGAGAGGGAGGGAGAAGGGGATTGAGGGGTATTATGATTGGCACACACAGTGTGGGATCATGGGGAAGACAGTGCAGCACCGAGAAGGCAAATAGTGACTCTGTGGCATCTTACTACGCTGATGGACAGTGACTGCAGTGGGGTAGGGTGGGGACTCGATGATATGGGTGAATGTAGTAACCACATTGTTTTTCATGTGAAACCTTCATAAAAGTATGTTTCAGTAATACCTTCAGAAAAAAAGAATAATTAAAAATACTAATAAGACTGAAATAATTAGTAGTATTGCCAGAGTACACAATATCTCATTTAGCAAACTCTAAAAGAATTTAAGATTCTTGTAGAATACAGCATTGAAAATGTACACAAAGTGCACTTTTTTTTTGCATGAAACCTTAAAAAAAATCCCTGGGTCAATTAAGCTGAAAAAGAAAATGAAGAGAGGGCCTTTGCGATCTTAACCCTGGATGCACACGTGTATCTCCAATTCACTGAAACAGGAATTCCCAGCATGCTTGAGTGAAGAAGATCTTTAATCATTTCATTGTGTTTTGGCAGGTTTTTTTAACTACGTAAGTCAGAATGTTATATTGTGAGACCAGAAATGTTAACAGCAGAGACAAGTCAGAGATACAGAATTCTAATATCCACTTTAACACCCCCTCCCTGCATAGGTCTCTAGAGCACACTCTCCCCTTACTTGTCAGAACTGTACAACAGAAGCAATATTAACCTTGTGCAGTGAGAGAACCAGTTGAACTTGGCTTTTAAAAATTAAGTTATATATGGCACATAAGCACACAACCCAATAATGCCTCTGCTACACCAGATAGCTACTCATCTCCTACACTCCTCAATCCAAAGTCTCAATCAGAGAATGATGCTAGGTGAATGGAGTTGGTCTTACAAATACCAAGAGCAATAATAGACTAAAGCCATGAATTTAAAGATTATATTTAAATTTAGGATTATGTTAGCTGCAAATATAGAAAACCTAACTGAAAGTGACTTAAGAGATCATTTATATCTCACCTACGTGGTGTAAAGGTAGTGGCTTTAGGGAGGCTACAATAAAGGTGAATTCAGTACCTCAGCAGTGACATCAATGACCCATCTTTCCATCTTAACCCTCAATGATCTTAAATGTGTTGTCTGTCATCCTCAGGCTCATCCCCTCATTGTAGCAAGGTGGCTGCTGCTATTCCAGACATCAAGTTGGCAACCATGTGCAAATGCAAAAAGGACAACGTTTCTCTTTTTATCAGGAGGAAAACATCACTAACTTACCAGCAGACTTCTCCTCAGGTCCATTGATCAAGACTTAATGGGTCACATGTCAGTGTCAGCTGCAGGGAAGCTGAGAAAGTACCTTCCTGACATGGCAGCCTCTGAAATGAGAATCAGCTCTGCCAGCAAGAAAGGGGAAGATGGAATGGCTTTTGAGTAGGCAACCAGTAGGGTCTACTGCACTATGAGCTTTCTGGGCAGAGTCTTTTCTTTCCTTTTTAAAAGAAAAATTGGACTTTTTATATAGCTTCAAGTAAGCATTAAGTAAACATGGCAGTTGTAATTTATCTGCTGCTGAATATGATACATTTATGAGACCTTGTTTCTTCTTAACTTTGCAACTATAAGGAGGACTTTTTTAGTGGCACCCTGCGTTTTCAGTGGACTGAATAAAGAGAGCTGTATTTCAGCACCTCTTGATAACATCTTGCGTGTATACCTGGGGCCCTATCTTCTTATGATAATAATTAGCATTTATATAACACTTTATAAGTGGAAGAGCCACCTGCTCATGTATCTTGCAAACCTTACTGTCTACTTGCAAACCTTTCTATGATGTCAATGCTTGATATGTATGTCAGTTGAAATCTCTCCCGTTTAAAATTAGTGCTGTCACTGGAAATGACCACTTTTAGGATGCTCACAGAGAGTGACTTACTGAAGAAGTTATGATTACTCACCAGCTTAATGCCAAATGATTGCTCCCATTTTTAAATGGGAACTGGGGGCTGAATGGCTCTATAATTAGGGATCAAATGCACCATCTTGGGAATGAAGGCAGAATGAAGCCAACTGGGACTTTTATTAATTCAAAGTTTACTGAGAATAAAAGTTATCTGGGAAGCTTCCTAGTTATGCAGATTCTCAACCACCTCCCTTAGAAATTCTGATTCAGGAGGTCTTGTGTTGAGCACAGAAATCTTTAACAAGTACCCTAAGGTGTTTCTATGGTCAGTAGAATCATTTTATATTCTTAATTAAACAGTAAGCCCCCTAAGAACCCACAGTATGCCTTATATTCTTCTTGTATCCTCCATAGGTTCTAACTTTATGCTGTAAATGCTTAATATACATGTCAATTGAAATCTCTCCCATTTAAAATTAGTGCGGTCACTAGAATTGACCACTTAGGATGACCACAGAGAGTCACCTACTGAAGAAGTTATGATCACTCACTAGCTCAATGCCAAGTGATTACCCCATCTTTAAGGTGTGAAACAGTGTAAGGGAAACAGGTAAGCAAAACACAGAGCCTGCATTTGAGGTTATTACAATCAAATGCAGCAACAGATTTTGTCCAGAAGTAACGTAATACAAAACAGAAGGAAAGAAGGAAGGTAGGAAGGATAGAAAAAAAGAAGGGAGGGAGGGAGGAAGGAAATCAATGGCTATTAGTAGTTGATTCTAAGCCAAATTTCTGTGAATGCAATCACCTTGAATATTCCAAGGGATTTTACTAATGTTTGATATAAACATGTTTGGTGTAAAATAATGGGCAGGCTCTAAAAAAGACCAGAAATTCTCATTTACTGAAATGTTACTTAACATTTTACAGATGATAATGTACTTTCACACATATCTCACTGGTCCTGAAGTTTAGCTGCCAAGAAGCTAATCCTGTAATACAAGATTGCTATTACCTTGATTTTTACAGATCAAGAAACAACTGCATGAGGTCAAGGGACTTGCCCAAGGTGATACTACTTCGATTGCTGGGCACAAACTCTAGGTTTATTTCTTTAAATCCCTCTAAATTAAATTTCTAAAATGTTTTGATCTTTTAAAATGTCCTTCTTCCCTCCCTTATTTATGTGAATAATAAATCTCAATTTGTACATACTGAGTGTGCTTAATGCTAGACACAACTAATTTTCATATAGATAATTATCTCTTCACAGTACCAAAGGACTTTCTTGACAAATATACAGCTGGCTGTGTTAATAAGGAGGCTATGCCAAGAGGTTATTGACAAGTTAGTCAAACAGTTTTCACACTATTCAAGCATGCCTTTCTTTATACATGATTTTCCAAAATGCACGAGAGGATTTTGTTATTTAAAGACATCCTCCTTTCAATAGTGAATTCTTTACCTAAGGAAGTAATCCTGGATAATGTTATAATTACATTGCCTCCATGAAGGTTTTCAGTTGTAAGCCATCAAGACCAGTGCTAGATATCTTAAGCAAAGAGAGAATATAGTGGGAGGGTCTTTGGGACTCACTTAATCAACAGGAGGCTAAAGAATCATGGTGGAAAACTGGAATACAAGGGAGCCATACAAACCAAGGCCACCCACAGGAACAGTCTGGCCCACTCATGAGAAGGATCCTGACTGCCAACCTTCCCCTTGTCTGTGTGGCACTTGGTCAGGATCCAAAGTCCTGGGAGTAAATGCCTGACTGGCCGAGCACACCATGGCACTACCAGGAAATGAGTTGAGGAGGAATCTGGTTCCCTTAATTTCTGTTCATGCTCACCGGTGGGGTGGGGGGAAGCCCTGGGGGTCGACCTCTCACTAAGACTAGCAACAATGTTGAATTCCCCCAAAAGGAAGCTCCAGATACTAAAGGAGGAGGGGTGGGAGTGCTGAATAATGAGGGGGGGGAAAAACCCAGCCCAAAACTGTTGATCACAGAATTGTTTATCATATTTAGAAGAGGCAGGGGCATGGGAACAACCTTCTCTGACAATAAGAGATTTAGTTAAATAAATCACAGTTTGATTTATAAAATGAAAACCCAGAAGCCATGAAAATGATGTTAAGGAAAAATAATGACCTGAGAAGATAGCTATTAAATATTATTAAGAGAAAAATAGATTATAAAGCAATATTTAAAACAGGATCCTACTTGGAAAATAGGAACAATAGAAGGATTTGTGCCCCAGAGTTAATAGTTGTTATCTCTGGGTACCAAAATTAACAATGATGTTTATTTCTTTTCAGCGTTTATCTGTACAATAGCATTGTATT
The DNA here is from genome assembly GCF_040802235.1 of Manis javanica. NCBI lineage: Eukaryota > Metazoa > Chordata > Mammalia > Pholidota > Manidae > Manis > Manis javanica. Next base: position 109,128,516 of record NC_133163.1, on the reverse strand, counting down.
ATTTAAAAAAATTTAAGAGCTAGTTTAACGTGTGTATTCTTTCATTAAATAGATAATTCTTAATTTCTTTGCATAAATATTAATAGCTATTATTTGTATTTACTTTAAATAATATGTGTGTATGTGAATATGTGTGTGAATATATATATATTTATGTATAAAAATGGGTGTTTGGGGGTGTATTTATATTCCATAGCTTCATATTCTTCCTGCCTTGCAAGATTTTACTAAAACTCCTCAGTTGTAAACTCCCCAAGGAAAATGGCCAAGTCTTTAATCCTTTGTATTCTATAAAGCACTTGCCACACACATTGTACATATTTAAGTACTCAGTTATTTATTATTGATGAAAAATCTTATTAGCCAGTAAGAGCAATGTGGAAATTTACAAAAAAAACACAAGTGCTGTTAGAATCCTGACCTCAGTGTTTAATGACTATGTGTCCTTGCGTGAGTCACTTCACTGCTCTGAGCCCTCTTATGTGTGAAATGGTGCTGTGGTTGAAAATGACCTGTGGGTGCATATACTCTGACCCAGGTAATGCAGTTCTCAGAATTTTTCTTACAGGTAAACTTGCATCCTTAAGAAATAATTATTTATAGGTTTATTCATTGCAGCATTCTTTGAAGTTACAAAAGATTTAAAATAATCTAACTGTCCAGCAATTAAGATCTGATTGAATAAATTGCTACATGCGTACAATGACATCGTAAAAAAGATTGCAAAGGATCTTTTTTTATTGATAGAGTACAATCACTAAGATATACCATTAAATGCAGAACCATTATCTTTAAAAGGGTAGGGAAAGAATGTAATCATTTACATATATATATATGCATAAATTATCTCTAAAGAAACTGATAACACTAAGTACCTGTGAAATATAATATCACAAGAAACCGGTAACATTGTTGCCTGTGGGAAGGGTAGCTAAGAGGCTGAGGGACAAAAGTAGCAGGGAGTTTTCACTGCATACTCTTACGGACTTTAAAAAGTTTGGAACTTATGAATATTTTTAAACTTAAAAATAAATTTAAACCTCAGGGATTAAAAATAAAGAAATAGTGTCATAAATACCTAGCTGGCACTTAGAGATCACCCTCTAATAGGTGAGGTCTCCCTCCCGGCTGTGAGGTTTGACAAGGCTGCTTGCTTTTTAGCTCCCAACATTAACCTTGATCACTCTGCTGGAGAAGCCGAGGAGTGACACTAAGCGGGAGAATAAAAATTGATTGAATTGTTGGAATACCTACCTTCATCTTCCCTAACCAGTTAGTCCGCGCCTTTCTAAGGTAGTAGCTCCAACTTACCTTGACACATCTGAGTGCTTCCCCATGGCACACACAGTTAAGAATATAGGTGATTGCAGAGGCCAGGGGATGTGACTCAGTTTACACAAACCAGCAGATGCATCTTATAAAACTCTTAAGGCAGCACATTTTACTAGAAATAAGTGTCCAACTATTGTCCAGTGATTGAGGTAACTCAACTACCACTGTTCAAACCAAAAGCATGATCTTTGATGAGGATAACTAATTCCAGTAGCTTCCAAAATTCAAGAAGTCCAAGGCAGTTGTGCTATTCTGTATTAGCTGATATTTGTGTTGTGACAAGGAGTGATATCTCCATCTATGTCAAAATTTTCCCTACCATGGGCCCCAGTGAAACCTCAGGAATGTTTACATGCCATTAGAACTGCCCCCACTGGAAGAGCAACTTAATTAATTGGGTATCAGTACACATTTTACTCCTCTTTGGGAGAAAAATCTCAGGACCTGGGTGTGATGAACAGAAACAGCTGTGTGTAGCCTATGAGGAATGATGAAGCTATAAATTTCACCTTTGTTTGCAAAATGAGAAACGCTGTTTTCTTTTTAAATGTGATCCACTCTTTTCCCCCCAACATTATCTGTCTAGGTAAATATAATTAGGTAATGGATGATGGTTTGTTAGCATTTTATTTCCTGTGTTTGCAAGGGTATTAACAGTGATCATAAAGCTCACAACAAATATGATCAGTTTCTGATTTTCAGAGGCAAGAACGTGACTTTTGAGAATCCGATGGGCCAGAAGCAGGCATCCTTCCAAATTAACTCTTCCTGTATTCTGAACAGGATCAGAGACTTTTGTCTTAGCTGATTTGCATGCACTAATTGCTAGTTCTGAGTAAATGTGGAGTGATCACCTACACAATTACATTCATAAATTAATACTTTTACTTCCGTTATTTACACACAGGAAGAAACAGTACAAATAATTTGAAGGCTGTGTCTACACTTACATAATGAAGTGGTTAATTAAAGTAATGAGCTAGTTAATGACAGGCCTAGAAATTTTTCATGAAATATCCATATAAGGGAGGAAGAAATGTCTCTGCCTGAATAATTCTCATAATTGCCTCAACATTTGATTTCACTTTCTACACACACAGAGACATGCCCTAAAGGAGACTTTGGTAGTGAATCTGAATTATCCTTCATTTTCTCCTGGGTGGTATGGATGGCAAAGCTAACTGCCAAGGGTAACAGGGTTAAACCAGGGATATCACACAGAAAAGAGATAGCCCTGCCCCCGAAGAAGTGGACACAGGCTGATTCAGGTAAGCAGGTATCACTGAATACACAGAAACAGAGGCTTAAGCTGAGTCTAGAATAAATCAGTCATCAACCCTCAGTATCAAGAGGCTCCTTTATCACCCCCAGCCCAGAGGGACATATTTCAATTTTAGAGGGGCTTCCTTTTAGGGAGCTCTATCCTTTGGTGCTATAGACCTCTGTCCTTAATGTTGGAGACCAACTTCCCTCTAATGCTTGCTTCAAATCTGGAGTCAAGGGCCCTGCAACAAACCCAAATCACCTAGGTTTGGACCTCAATCATTTAGGAAAAGATCTGACTTTTTCCCTATTTCAGTGAATAACATCCCTGTCCACTCAGCCATTCAAAGCAGAACGCTAGCAGTCATTTGATGCGCTGCTTTCCCTTGTGTTGGTCTGAGCCACCATCCTCACTGACGGGGATCATTACAACCGCTCGTCCCAGGTCTCCTTGCCTCCACTCTTGTTCCCCTCAGCTATAGCACCAATCCCCAAAGCTTATTCCCAATGAAGTAGCCAGAATAATTCTTTTAAACATATATCATGTCAATCAACCCTCTGCTCAAAACCCTGCAGTGGATGGGGTGAAGCTGTAGATTACACTCTGGGTCTGGAAGATACATAGAGCAGGTCAAGAGTTCAGCTTCTGAGGGACAACAGGGAGTAAAGAACCCAAGAAGAGGTGGGGGACTAGAGCCCCTCTTACCATTTGGAGTCATGAATACGAGTGGAGCTCTTCTACTTAAGCTCAAAGGAGCTTTGGCACAGGTATGTGTTATGAGAAAATGAGCATCTAGGGAGATGGAAGGCTACAGACCTTGGCCTAACCCAATATTACCTTGGATATTATTAGTATCCCCTAGGATGGGAGCTACAAGCAGCTGACAAGGATGCAGATGCAGCTTTATTTGAAATCATCAGACAATGGAAACAACCCAATTATCCATCAACTGATGGATAAACTATGATATATCCATACAATGGCATTCTACTCAGCAATAAAACAGAACCAACTTCTGATATTTGCAACAACATAGAAAAATCTCAGAAAGCATTATGCTAAGTAAAGAAGCCAAACTCAGAAGACTACATGCTGTATGATTCCATTTGTATGACATTCTAAAAAGGGCAAAATTATAGGGACCATTTTTCAACCATAGGTCAATGGTTGTCAGGGACTAGGATGGGGCAGGTAACAGGGAAGTACTCAGTATAGTAGAAATATTCTGCACCTTGTTTGTGGTGATAGTTTCAGGACTGTATATATTTGTCAAAATTCATGGAACTGTACATATCAATGGAGTGAATTTTAATATATTCAAATTATACCCTGATAAGCCTGACTTAAGGAAAGAAAGCAAAAATTACCATACACCAAGAAGCACTCTATAGTAGCCTTATTACCTTGTGAAGTAGGCCCCCATCCAGCTCGTTAGAGCTTTTCAAGGCTGTTGGCCAAGCACAGTATCTAATACCCTTCTCCCAGTTCCCCCACAAACCACCTGCCTGCCGACCTTGGCAACAAATATATATGTATAAAATTACGTAAAATAATTAATATTTACACAGAGAAATCTCACATAAAAAGCAACAGTAATGGTTGTAATAGAGGGGGAAAAGAGAAGAAAATATTTCAGTAGGTCATGTTTAAGATGATGAAGAGGTCTGAAAGCAGGAGGGCCTGCCAAACCCAGATAACATAAATGCAAATGTGTACTAGGGCTTCCACTCTGATTTAAGCACCAGCTGGTAGCATTTCTCCATCCCCCACTCTCTTTGGTACCATGTAGCAACAGCTGAAATCCTGAAAGAGTTTAGAACCACTCTAAACACAGTACTCTGCGCAAGTTTATCCCTACTTCCCAGACCTGAGAGAGGTCTCTGCCTATAGACTTACACAGGTGTCTGTCTACGACAGGTCAAGTCTTTGGAAGGTCTGTGCAGCATTCTCATGTTCATATATCTACTGATACAAAATGCAGACATAACTGGTAGTTTCCTATTATGATTTGACCTGACTTGAATGTAATTTCTGTATGACCAGAGGGAGTAGACTACTGAAAAACCCATCCCTAATCCTAGGGAAAAGGGGGAAGATTTACCCTATTCTCTTCTTGTAATTTCATACACAGACACACAAAGCTTCCCCAGGCACCCAAATGACATAGTTTAGGAAAGCATGTCAAATGAGAAATTGATTTGTGGTAGGACAGGAAGGAACAATAATAGTACTAGAACTGGTGAAAGCATTAATTCTGAGAAGACATCAGAAATGAATGGTAAAAAAGTTCTCTTTTAGCATGATGGCATTTACACCTTCAGAGAGATGTAGGCATTTCTATTTTACTATATTGGCTGTCTTTCTTGAGTTTCATCTTTAAATTCAAAACAGGGGTATACATTTACTAGACACTGCTCCCTTTGAGAACAGAGGAATTTGAATTTGAAATTAACAATATTTCCAGTCTGTTAAAAGTTAACTATATCTCATGTTCAATATTTTCTTAGATAATGATTGCATATAGCAGGCCATTCTAAAGTATAATAAATGATGTCTTCTAAATTCTAATAATGGCTGATATTACTTATGACCCTTTCTATAGCAATAGCCAATAAAAAAGATCATATTTTCAGAATATACATATCATTTTGAAGACCCTTACATGCAGAAGTGAGTCAATTTATTTAATTTATAGGAATATGAAAGCCATTCTAGGAATTACACTTTATGATTCTACTCTCATCAATATCTGTTACTCTAAATTTTCTTTTAAAGCATCTCCATTTTCTATTGTCATGTCTGAATTACTTTTATTATTGTATTTTACCTATTTCAATGTCTATTTCTTTTCTTTAATAAATGGATTTAGCAGTTGAATTCAAAATGAGTCTAGAGACTTAAGATTTAAAACATTTTAATTACCGTATATTATGCCATTAAGAAAAATCAGATATAGCTTGCTCTCTGATAAGAATTGTGTTTACATTTATCTCATCAATGACTTACTAAAAATAATTTTTAACAGCAATAAAAATGGAAACAACATACTAAAAATCGACTTATTTTATTGTCTTACATTTTTTAAACAATTGAATGCTGCTATAATCATATTTCCATCATTCCCTTTGCTTGTTTTACTTAAGAAAAAAATGTAATAGAACTTATACATAAATATATATATAATGAATATATATACATATGTATATCAGCAGACAAAACTGTAAAATGATTCTGTAAAGCCTATATACTATTAAAGATGCTTCAAATACCAACGATCAGAAAATTATCAGCGATTTCTTTAGTTTAGAGACCAGCATAATTAATTTCATATAAGCCTTGTCTGGTCAATTAAGTCCATGAAAACCTCTTCTGGTTTTCCATTCATCATTTATGTTTCCCCATTTGGCATTTTATAACAAACCAGAAGAATAAATCCTGTTTGTTATGATCCAAGCATTGTGAGTATTTACAGTATCATATTTAACCCCCACACATTTGCATTCCATTTGAATTTATGCTGAGAAAAATGAGAAAGAGAAATATGGCTTTGTTTCATAAAGACTAAATAACATCTAAAAAGTTAGTTTATTGTCTGTGGTTAAATACTTGACCCTCATAAAGAAATTACATAATATGCTTTTGAATCACTCTGTATTATTAATTGCATTAAACCTGAAGGAAGCTTTCACTACTGTAATTACTTTCAATTCTCACCTATCCCTTCAATTACTTTGTCCCTTTTACTAGTTTATTTTAATCATCATGTTCACTTTTCCCAAACTAAATTTGCATTTTCCGTTATAAATTTTGTATGTCCATAGAATAAATAAAATTATTCTTGCCTGAATAACCTAAATATGTTACAAGGGCAGATATTATTAAATGTGTTGTAGAGTTTTTAGGATTAAATTTCAGAAACAGAAATTGATGACAAGTTTTAAGAATTTTACTGGGAATTTTTGTGACACTATATTTTGGTCCTAACTTAGGGTTAGGAACTTACAGCAAAATAACCCAATGTACATATCAACAAATAAATAACCATGCCTGACGTAAATGCCTTATTTCTTATTAATGTGTCTCATCTCCCCTACTAGATGATCAACCTTTCCAGGAGAGACCCAAAGTAATGCCCCAAGCATCTAGCATATATCTAGAAAATATTAGGAAATACATGTTTGAGTTGGTTTTGCAAAACCAGTGAATCTTGGTCATGTGTATTTATTTATCCCAAAATGAAATCTTATGCCATTTAATATGTACTGCTACTAAGGTACTTACACATCTTACAAGTTCTGCACAAGTCTAACAAATCAATTAACTTCATTTTCTATTGAGGTCCTGAGTTTACATTTCTTCAATATACCAATCATTGGGGATTGTATTATTGCCCTTTTCTTAGATTTTATGTCAGTCTTCACAGTATTGTACAAAGCAGAACATTTCTTTTAGAAAATGTTTGTTTCTGACTTACCCTTTTAGCTTAGGACATTGTTTGACATTTTATGCTAGTAGAAAAAATTAAAATTTAATCGTGCAAATGAAATAAAGGCCCACAAAAAAACTGTTCTCTGCATTGAATAATAGAGTTTTAATGTATTTCTGCTGTCGGGTTGGTGTATTTATGTGATAATTTCATGTGACAGTGTAATTAAATTGTAAAACAATTCCCATTTCCTATGTATTTTATCTATTTATCATCATTTATTTCTTTACCTTCTTTTTCTGCAATAAATATTATTGTAAGGAGAGTTAAATAAGTTAAACCAATGCAATTACTTTTACAGATTGAAATTAACTTCATATATCAATTTGTATACATTTATACAAAGTACCTACAACTTGCCTGGTATAAATAAATGTGTTTATTGCAGTATATTTATGATGTCACTGTGGTTTCCATGTTTGCCTTCCTTTTGAGTAATGATCTATATGTTTAAATTTGACAGTTTAACAGTATTTTCAAACAATTTCATTCATTATCAAATAACCATTTATTACACTATGGCAATTTCATACCATTTACTGAACCCTTTAGACACTCCTAAACAATGATTTATCAACCAATATACAGATTTTAATGCTTATCACAGCAAACATAGAAAATAACATTAAACAGTGACTTAACAAGAGATAACTAAATTGTCTTTTTAAAAAAATCTTGATGAGTCATGTTTAGTAATAGCCAATGTGTATTTATAGCTGCACTAGAAATTAAGTAGATTGTCATATTCCTCGTGCATTAAAATGGTTAATTATAAAACCTTTATGGACGTCAACCACATAGCCACAAATGGTGATTTTAAGGGAATGAAAGAAGAAAAGGTATTTTAAATGTTTTGGATGCTGACCTGCTTGGTAGCTTTTTGTGTCTGGGCTTCTCAAAAGGAGGCACATTTCTGCTCAGAAAAGTCATCTCTGGGTGACAAAGCTGGGAAGATCCATGTGGAACATGTTATATGAAACCAATGGCTACTTCAAATAATCTTATATGCTTGCTGCACACAAGACATATTCAGGTCATCCTCATGAGATCTGACCACATCATCCTCGCTGGAGCTGAAGTTATATGGTTGTGAACTTTATTAGGGGAGAAATTTAATGTCTCCACCCAAAAGAGTCAAATGAATGGCAGAATGTTATCTTTAGAAGATCACACATTTGATCCAGTAGAAGACCATAGTCCTCACAGAAAGTTGAAAGTTTAGGTTTAAAAACAAACAATTAACAAGGATGGAAAGGGAGGAGGTAGAAACAAGACAAGCTTCCTTTCAAGTAGGATCATTTCCATAAAACATTAAACCTGATAAAGGTTTCTGTCAGTGTGTGGGAGGGTCTGTATTTCTTTAGTTATCCACATCCGGAATGAATTAATTTGACACTAATTGCAGAAGGATTAAATTTATTCCATCTCTATAGACTGCTCCTTGACTATTAAAATTAAATGAAGATAAAAATGAATTATTATTTCCTAGATCAAAAATTAAACACCAAACCAATTTATGAGGATGTGGGGGAAGATGGGCAGTATGAAGACCACAACCTATGACTTTTTTTCTAAAGTTGAAATAAAATTATTTTTTGAGAGATTTATTAATTTAACAGAAAGATCCCTATTTAGGAGGTCCCTGGAACACCTTTAGAAAATATACCCTAGCTTATACTAGAACCTAAAAGTGTTGCCGGACAGCTGCATCTGGGGAGGTGTCTCCCTGCACACTAGGTGAAACCGCAGTTTGGATGGGGGAGAGTTCTTTACTATGGACAAGAAAGAATTCTTGAATAGGTCACACAGGTAAGGGAGGAGTTCATTAAAGGGAGAATAGCAGAGAATGGCAGCTGTTTTGCAGGCAGCAGAAAGCAAGAAAGAACAGAGGGAGGAAAGGGAAGTTCATTGGACTCCTGCTCCGCATAGGGCAGATCCCTTGCCAACTCCTAAAGCCAGGGTCACCTACCACCCGAGGATTTGGGGGAGCCACAGAACACTAGATGGAATGAGATTATGTTCTGAGAATTTCCCAAAGGCAAAGAGAGGTTTTCAGGCAGGCTACTAAAGAGCATGATCCTACAGCTGCAGTCCTGTCTGGGTCACCCAGGTGATGGGAACATGCAGGCCCAAATCAGAGCCCTGGGTATCCCCTCCCTACTTATCTGGAGTAGAACAGAGACAGAGTGAAGACTTGTGCTTAAGTCTGAAAAATAGAATGAAATAGCAAAGTGACGAAGACACAACTGGAAGAGCACAGAGACAAAACACAGTAAGTTGAGCAGGGAGAAGGCTTTATTTAAAAAATACACACTGGAAGAAAGGGGAGTGTGGGCAGCCTCAGACAGGAGGCACACTTAAGGGCTTAGGAGTGTCTCTTTTAAGGCTTTCAAGAATGGGGCAAAAAAATTAAAACCACAATGAGATGTCACCTCATACCAGTTAGGATGGACAACATCCAAAAGACAAGAAACAGCAAATGCTGGTGAGGATGTGGAGAAAGGGCAACCCTCCTATACTGTTGGTGGGAATGTAAATTGGTGCAACACTTGTAGAAAACAATATGGAGGTTCATCAAAAAGTTAAAAACAGAAATACCATTTGACCCAGAAATTCTACTACTAGGAATTTACCCAAAGAAAACAAGATCCCTGATTCAAAAAGACGTATGCACCCCTATGTTTATTGTCGCACTATTTACAATAGCCAAGACATGGAAGCAACCTAAGTGTCCATCAGTAGATGAATGAAGAGGTGGTACATATACATAATGAAATATTATTCAGTGATAAGAAGAAAACAAATCCTACCATTTGCAACAACATGGATGGAGCCAGAGGGTATTATGCTCAGTGAAAAAAGCAGGGTGGAGAAGGCAAATACCAATCATTTCACTCATTTGTGGAGTATAACAACAAAGCAAAACTGAAGGAACAAAAAAGCAGCAGACTCAAGAGACTCCAAGAAGGGACTAGAGGTTACTAAAGGGGAGGGGTTGGAAAGGGTGGGTGGGGAGGGAGAAGGGGAATAAGGGTCACACAATATAGGTAGGTCAAGGGGAAGGCAGCACAGCATGGAGAAGACAAATGATCACTCTATAGCAATGACTGCAATGAGCAGTGAGGACTTGATAATATGGGTGAATGTTGAAACGACAGGGTTGTTTATGTGAAACCATCATAAGATTGTATATCAATGATACTTTAATAAAAAAATAAAATAAACAAAAGAATGGGGCAAAAGGCAGGGTGGAGAGGTTGTTGGGCATAGGCTTGACTTGTAGTCTCATGATGTCTCTCTCCAGTGAGAGACATTATGTCACTATCCACAGTCAGTCCTCCAGATAATTCTATGAGATAAAATTAACACAAGGAATTTATTAATCCTGTTCTTCTTCAAGATAATGATTTCCCTCAAGCACTGGGAACAAATCAGGACTGCTTGCCCTGCCCTAAAATGGGAGCATTATTGTCTGACTACCAAAGAATATGTTAGGAATCTTACCTTCTAACTCCCTGGCTTTTAAAATGGAATCTTAGCCTTAGGGTGGAGTCCCTCCTGTTACTATACTGCTTATAGCTTCTCATTTTTCATCATAGGCAGGAAAAGTTAATCACGATGCTTGTCCCATGTCCCTGCCCTACCTCAAAAGTATATACATTTTTTATCAATACTTAAAAAATATGTAACTCCACCAAGAAATTGATTTGCTGGAGAACAGCTTTTTAATTATCAAAACACAAGAATTATTAAAATGAAAAAGAGGAAAGAGTTTCAAGGGATTTCATTTCAGCGCATATCCTTTATACCTCCAGGTCAGACAAAGAATTAAGCACAAACCATTATAAGAGGCCTATCATAAACTAGACTTTGAAGGAACTCATCATTTTCAGAATCGTATTTAAACAAAAATGATCAATTCAGCACAATCCTTGAGACTCCCTTAGACTGCCATCTGTTTCTTCATTTAACTGTTGCCTGTTTCCTGGTGTTAGAGAATGCATGTTGCATATTGGAAGTGGAGAAAGTGGGGAGATCTATAAATTCAATGGTCAAGTTGGAATTTTAAAGGAAATTTGCTGATACTGAGTTCAGGGCTCTATTTACTGTATTGTGAATACAATACAAACCTGCAAAGTGGGAATACGAATATGCCTGGTAAACACCCAGATTCTTTATCTTTCCCATTACCTGGCATGGATCTTACGTATGTATTTGGATTGTTCTATTTTTTATGCCATTTCTTTTAAAGATAGGTGATAACATGTAAGTCATGTTATTTTCTGATGTTTGTACTTAAACATCCATGTAACATTTTAGTGAACTCCTAAAAGTTAAGGAAATAATGAGGCCTGTGTTAGGGAAAATGCTAAATTAGGTAGAGTCTTTGGTACTTCATGAATTACTAACAGAGAAACTGTAAGTCTGGTGAAGCTAGGTAACTTGTCCAAGGTCACAGAGTTTATAAAGACTACCATCCCCTAATCCCAGTCTAGTCCCCAGCCTTCCATGTGAGAATAAGGTTTATGCGTTAAACCCATCTGTAAAAAATAATTGCATTTTAACACAATCAGTGTCATAAGCTAATTAAGGAAAGACTAATAATGTAATTTCAGATATTAGTCCCTTTATTTATTCAAATTCACCCCCACGCTCTCTCATATCCCAAACTACACAAAAGGCATATAGTCCTTAAATATTAATGCATATCCTGCTGAAGAGTTAGTATTCCACTTAAAAAAAAATCTAGAATTCTAAAGATTAAGGATCTTTTAAAGATGATAATTCATGCTTAATTTCTGTCATTGCCTCTCTTTCCATTACATAAAAACCTGAAACTGGAAAGTGCTCTTTTATTTAGTAAGTATAATTTGGGGCTTTAGCAATTACATTTAAAAAAACTGTTTGTCTTTAGATATAAGGGAACCATGCAGATGAAAAATAATGTTACAATATTAAATATTTTCTCCTCACTTGCACTGAAATTCATTTAAAAAGAATTAGTATATTTTACCTGTGTATGAAGTACCAGTAATCCCCTAGATTCTCTCATTTAAGGTCGTTATTTTTAGGCACTGAAGTATTTTTGGAATTACATTTGTAGAACCTTTAGTGCATTGGAGTAGTGACCTATATGATATCACCTTTTAATTTTTATATGTGCATTAAATAAAAATGTATTTGGCTTACATAGAGCCATGTTAGCACTTTGTCTTGTTAAACAGAATGAAATTCCCAGTTGACTCAACAACTGCTTGTGTATTTGGAAATGCACTTGTTTTCCTGAAGCAAGTTTGTACTTTAAAGATGCAAAATAAAGGGTTAATGCTTTGTTGAATGACAGCGTTACATCTAATGTTGTGTTAATCTGGATGCAGGGACTATAACTGACTGCAAAAGAGTTCACCTTAACTAATCAGTTCTCATTTTTATTTATCCAAACCAGGAAGAATCAAAAAAGCATTATCACTGATAAAAATCATCATCATTATTACCAATCAAACAATCAACAGCTTTTTCCTTTTTTTTAAATTAAAGTTTCATGGACATACAATCATATGTTGATTTCAGATACACAACACAGTGATTCAACATTTACCCTATATTATCAAGTTCTTACTCCCTGCATTGTGGTCACTGTCCCCCAATGTAGTAAAATGTTACAGAATCATTAACTGTATTCTCCATGCTGTACTACCATCCCCATTACCAACCTATATTGTGATTGCTAATTATTGTGCCCCTCAATCCTCTTACCCCTCCCCTCCCCTTTGATAACTTTCTTGATATCTGTGAGTCTACTGCTATTTTGTTCCTTCTGTTTTGCTTTGTCTTTATACTCCACAAATAGGTGAAACAGTTGGTATTTGTCTTTCTCCACCTGGCTAATTTCATTGAGCCTAATATCCTCTAGATTCATCCACGTTGTTGCAAATGGTAGGATTTGTTTTCTTTTTATGGCTGAATAATATTCCATTGTGTATATGTACTATCTCTTTACCCATTCATCTATTGATGGACACTTAGGTTGCTTCCATGTCTTGGCTATTGCAAACAGTGCAGCAATAAACATAGGGGTGCATATGTCTTTTTGAATCAGGGATCTTGTTTTCTTTGGGTAAATTCCTAGGAGTGGAATTACTGGGTCAAATGGTATCTCTATATAGTTTTTTGAGGAACCTCCATACTGCTTTCCACAACTGTTGCACCCATTTACATTCCCACCAACTGTGTAGGAGGGTTGTACTTTCTCCACATCCTCTCCAGCATTTGTTATTTCTTGTCTTTTAGATGTTGGCCATCTTAACTGGTGTGAGGTGATATCTCAGTGTGGTTTTGATTTGCATTTCCCTGATGATTAGTGATGTGGAGCATCTTTTCGTGTGCCTGTTAGCCATTTGTATTTCTTCTTTGGAGAATTGTCTGTTCACGTCCTCCACCATATTTTAATCAGGTTGTTTGTTTTTTTGAGTGTTGAAGTGCATGAGTTCTTTATGTATTTTGGATATTAACTCCTTATGAGATAAATCATTTATGAATATATTCCCCAAACTGTAGGATGCCTTTTTGTTCTGCTGATGGTGTCCTTTGCTATACTCAATCTTTTTAGTTTTAAGTAGTCCCACCTGTTCATTTTTTATTTTGTTTCCCTTGCCTGAGGAGATATGTCCAGGAAAAAGTTGCTCATGTTTATATTCATGAGATTTTTGCCTATGTTTTCTTCTAAGTGTTTTATGGTTTCATGACTTACATTGAGGTCTTTGATCCATTTTGAGTTTACTTTTGTGTATGGAGTTAGACCATAATCCAGTTTCATTCTCTTACATATAGTTGTCCAGTTTTGCCAACACCAGTTGTTGAAGAGGTTGTCTTTTTCCCATTGTATAGTCATGGCTCCTTTATCATTTATTTACTGACCATATATGCTTGGGTTTATATCTGGGCTCTCTATTCTGTTCCATTGATGTATGGGTCTGTTCTTGTGCCAGTACCAAATTGTTTTGATTACTGTGGCTTTGTAGTAGAACTTGAAGTTAGGGAGTGTAATACCACTAGCTTTGTTCTTCCTCCTCAGGAATTGGTTTGGCATTACAGGTCTTTTGTGGTTCCATATGATTTTAGAACTATTTCTTCTAGTTCGTTGAAGAATGCTATTGGTATTTTGATGGGGATTGCATTGAATCTGTAGATTGCTTTAGGTGGGATGGCCATTTTGACAATATTGGTTCTTCCTATCCATGAGCACAGGATAGATTTTCATTTATTTGTGTCTTGTTTAATTTCTCTCCTGAGTGTCTTGTAGTTTTCAGAGTACAGGTCTTTCACCTCCTTGGTTAGGTTTATTCCTCAGTATTTTACCCTTTTTGATATAGTTGTGAATGGAGTTATTTTCCTGATTTCTCTTTCTCCTAATTCATTGTTAGTATATATGAATGCAACAGTTATCTGTGTATTAAATTTGTATCCTGCAACTTTGCTGAATTCAGTTATTAGTTCTAATAGTTTTTTGGTAGGGTCTTTAGGGTTTTTTATGTATAATATTATGTCATCTGCAAACAGTGACAGTTTAACTTCTTCCTTACCAATTTGGATGCCTTTTATTTCCTTGTGTTATCTGATTGCCATGGCTAGGACCTCTGGTACTATGTTGAATAAAAGTGGAGAGAGTGGGCATCCTTGTCTTATTCCTGATCTTAGAGAAAAAGCTTTCAGCTTTTTGCTGTTAGTATGATGTTGGCTGTGGGTTTGTCATATATGGCCTTTATTATGTTGAGGTACGTACCTTCTATACCCATTTTGTTAAAACTTTTTGGATGTTAAATTTTTTCAAGTGTTTTTTCAGTATCTATTGAGATGATCATGTGATTTTTGTCCTTCTTTTTATTGATGTGATGTATTATATTGATTGATTTTTGAATATTGTACCATCCTTGCATCCCTGGAATATATCCCTCTTGGTCATGATGGATGACCTTTTTGGTGTATTTTTGAATTTGGTTTGCTAATATTTTGTTGAGGATTTTTACATCTGTGTTCATCAGGGATATTGGTCTATAATTTTCTTTTTTTGTGGTGTCTTTCTCTGGTTTTGGTATTAGAGTTATGCTGGCCTCATAGAAAGAGTTTGGAAGTATTCCCTCCTCTTCTACTTTTTGGAAAACTTTAAGGAGGATGGATATTAGCTTTTCTTTAAATGTTTGATAAATTTTAGCCGTGAAGCCATTCTGTGCCAGTGGGGTTGGTCTTAGGCAGTTTTTTGATTACCAGTTTGATTTCATTGCTGGTAATCACTCTGTTCCTTCCTGGGTCAATCTAGAAAGGTTGTATTTTTCTTGGAACTTGTGCATTTCTTCTAGTTTGTCCAATTTGTTGGCACGTAATTTTTCATAGAATTCTCTAGTAATTCTTTGTATTTCTGTGATGTCTGTTGTGATTATTCCTTCTTCATTTCTAGTTCTTTTTATGGGTGTACACTTCTATTCTTGATATATCTGCCTAGGGGTTTATCTATTTTGTTTATTTTCTCAAAGAACCAGTTCCTGGTTTCATTGATTCTTTCTATTGTTCTATTCTTCTCTATTTTGTTTATTTCTGCTCTGATCTTTATTATGTCCCTCTTTCTACTGACTTTGGGCCTCATTTGTTCTTCTTTTTCTTATTCCTTTAATTGTGAGTTTAGACATTGATCCACTGATTATTTAGAAGCGTGTTGTTTAGTCTGCCTGTGTTTGTGGGTTTTTTTGTTTTCTTTGTATAATTCAAAACATACTATTGTAGTCTGAGAAGCTGCTTGATACAATTTAATCTTTTTGAAATTATTGAGGCTCTTTTTGTGTCCTTGTATGTGATCTATTATGGAAAACATTCCATGTACACTTAAGAAGAATGTGTATCCTGCTGTTTTTGGGTGGAATTAAACAGCTTTTTTCTACTTGGAGGCTTTTATTGGTCTGTTTCTAAACATAGATGGTCACACTGCTACTAATATTTTATATTTTAAAGGAAAAAAGGAAGTGTGAAATCTATATCCCTCTTCAAAATTAATCTTTATTTTAGTAATAAACCAAGTGTGGTGATATCATGTCTCAGTAGTATTGCAAGAGCATCAATTAATAAGTGATTTTTTTGTAATGACTCCTATCAGGGTAGATGGATCTGAACATCATCTTCTTTCCAAATGATAACCATGATCTCCAATCTACTTTTTGCTATGATTTTGCCACATTTTGTGCTTTCTTATTATAAAATGTATAGCCTCAGATAGTTTTAAACTCATATGTGTTGTATTTTACATGACATTGCAGAAATATGTTCAGAGAGGACTTGAATATGAACTCTAAGACTTGTTCATAGTATTTTTTTGCTAAGAACTCTGAGGTAGTATTGGTCTTTCCTAACTTCTATTGAATGAAATGCACAACACCTCTAGTCCTCACCAAACATGGTTTTCTCCAGATCTGAACTCTTGTTCTCACATGACTTCAACCCAAAACCTTGCTATTTCTCAGAATGAGTTGAATCCTTAAAGTCCTGTGGACTAAAATTCTCCACCAAATAAGCCTGGTTTTCCTCCTGAATCGCCATAATCTAACTCTGCATATGGAAATTTCTTAGAAATGTGTGCTGCTGTTTGCTTCTATGTACCTTGTGGAATATGCAAGCATCACACAACAGTGATGTGCAAAACATGTGCAGCCCAATTTGATTTTCTGAAGGAGGAAAACAGAAATTCTCTCTGTAACAATTTTTTGTATCAGTTCATTGTAGGAAAGAAATTGTCATCATGCCAAAGATGAAACTGTTGCTGGGTTTAGCTTTGAATTTTATAAAGTGAATAAGTGAAAAATATATATACATTCATTCCAGACTCAAATTATGAATAATTAAGTGAATATATAATTGTATCCTGTTTTATCCTCAAGCTGAACCAACAAAGACATCTTAAGCCCATGTAAAAAGGATATGTCACATTTTTTTCAAAAATTATGAATGAGTTGCCAAACATCACTGAATTTATATGCTCATGAACGAGAACAGTAATCTGTGCATAAAAATATACAGTGGAGAGTGCAGAAGCATTCAAGAGTTTAGTTTAATGTACTTATGTTTCTGAAATTTGAATTTACACGGGCATTTTCTTAGAGTTGTCTCAAATGTCTTCATCATCTGTCATTTACCTCTAATCCAAGGTTGGGGTAGGATGAGGAGTAGGTACATACTCAACACCTCTTCAATTCTGTTTTGGCTAAGTGCTTTTGTTTCAATGTATAAAGTATGACAAAGTAAAATGAATGATTTAAATACACATATTGAAGCATATATTCAAATGAACTTTGTTCCTCTCAAAGTTGTTCTCTTAGAACTTATCCTAATGATGGAGTTGTACAGGGCATGTTTAAATCTCTTCTTTTGGAGCATGATTATAAAGTAATAATTGACTGCTTTTCTGTGTTGCTCATTATATTGGCTCTGATGAATCCCTGGCATTAAAAGAATTCATTTTAATCTGGCCTTGACTACCTATTTTTGTTACTGGCTGTTCACACTCACTTATCCCTCCACTGCTTGTGCTCTAGTCATGATGAACAATCTGTGGTTCTCAGAAGCCTCTGTGCATTTGCATATGCCATTCCCTCGCCTTGGAAGATCCTCTTACTACTCAGCTCCAGATCACCTCCTTCAGAAATGCTTCCCTTATTGACCCCAACACTTCCCCCAACCCCAGACTGTTTAGCTCCCTTCTATTTAGCTGTACCTTGGAAGTACCAAGGTCACCTCAATCCACTAAATTGTTTACTGCCTTTATTTGCCCCTCGCCCTGACTAGTCTGTGAGCTCCTTGAAGGCAACATTGTCTTTTCATCTGTACCCTCAGAGCCCAACAGTCTTGACTCATAATACTACTTAATCAAGGTTTGCCCAATGGTAGTTTGTGATTAGAGTAAATAGATACAAAGGTTTGTCAAAAGATTTGTGAATAGAGACTTGAAGGAAGTGGATAACCTAAGATAACAACTTTGAAGGTAAACATTAATTTGATTGTATCCTAGTCAAGTTCAAGAATTACTGGATTATTCAATAAATGTTAGGTAAACTGTTTCACCAGTTCAGTAAAATCATAGTCTCTGTCTCATATCATAAGCATATACAGAAAATTCCAATTGGATTTAATGTTCCTATTTTTAAAAAGATGAAATTATAAATAATTATGACTACTTGTATAATTTTAGAGTGAGGAGGGCCTGTTTAAACATAACTCAAAAACCACAATGAGATATCACCTCACACCAGTAAGGATGGCCAGCATCGAAAAGACTAAGTACAACAAATGCTGGCGAGGATGTGGAGAAAGGGGAACCCTCCTACACTGCTGGTGAGAATGTAAGCTACTTCAACCATTGTGGAAAGCAATATGGAGGTTCCTCAAAAAACTAAAAATAGAAATACCATTTGACCCAGGAATCCCACTCCTTGGAATTTACCCAAAGAATACAACTTCTCAGATTCAAAAAGACATATGCACCCCTATGTTTATTGCAGCACTATTTACAATAGCCAAGATATGGAAACAACCTAAGTGTCCATCAGTAGATGAATGGATAAAGAGGTGGTACATATACACAATGGAATATTATTCAGCCATAAGAGAAAAACAAATCCTACCATTTGCAACATGGATGGAGCTAGAGGGTATTATGCTCAGTGAAATAAGCCAGGCGGGGAAAGACAAGTGCCAAATGATTTCCCTCATTTGTGGAGTATAACAACGAAGCAAAACTGAAGGAACAAAATAGCAGCAGACTTAGAGACTCCAAGAAGGGACTAGTGGTTACCAAAGGGAAGGGATGTGGGAGGGTGGGTGAGGAGGGAGGGAGAAGGGGATTGAGGAGTATTATGTTTAGTACACATGGTATGGGGGATCACTGGGATAACAGTGCAGCACAGAGAAGACAAATAGTGAATCTGTGGCATCTTACTACACTGATGGATGGTGACTACATTGGAGTATGGGTGGGGACTTGAAAATATGCGTAAATGTAGTAACTACATTGTTTTTTCATGTGAAACCTTCATAAGAGTATATATCAATAATAGCTTAATAAGAAATTTTTTTTAAAAATATCACTCAAAAGCCAGAAACCACAAAGGAAAAATTGATGGTGGCTCTGAGCTAATGTATCTTTTTCCAAATGATAGCTTCTATTTAGGGTCTGCAAACCACACTTTTGCCCCCCTCTGAATTATTTTCCAATTTTTAAGAATCTAAATATCTGCCTATTCAAGGAGATACATAAAAGAAACGAGTGATTGTAAAAATACACTGAAGATTGTCCAAAAAGTCTGGGAACACAGGGAAAACAGTGTCTTTGTCACACTTTTCCAGATTAACAGTTGGACCCATTGTTCAGAGGTACTTCACCTAAAAATTTAAGGAAAATACATTGAGTGTATTATTTGAAAACAAAACTAGTATTTTATTTGAAAGTAAGTCCTGTGTTTCTGACATTTTGGACAATCTTTGCAGTGTGGTTCTTAACTACAAAAAAAAATGGAGCAACCTAAATGTTCAATAAGGTATTGTTAGTACATAAATTATCCATAATAAAAATGATGATGTCAGAACATACTTATTGACCTGAAAAGGAGTTCATGATATTTTTAATGAAAAAAATTAGATCATAAGCAATTAGGTACATTATTCCATTTTATAGAAACATATATGTGCTATTATATTGTTATATGTGTACAAAAATCTTAAAAGGATATACATAATGAATTAATAGTGACTTTTTTTGCCTGATCTGTAGTTTTTAATGTTTTGCCTTTCCTGTAGTATTTTAATGTTTTAACGTACAGATAATTCATGAAACGGGGATAAAAAGACAAATAGTAGAATGGTTTATTCAAACCCAAAGCAACCACTGATCCAACTTAATAAATTTACTGATATGAAAAAGAAACTAAAGATTACACAATCACATAACTGTATATGATTTCAAATGATATTCTGCCACCCTGTGGGGAATACTACTCATTGCAGGACTGAAATAAGCAAAAGACGGAACTATGAAAAATCTGTAAGTGAATGTAAAATTGTTTATGGGAACATGGCCCAAGAAGTTGTTTAGCTAAAGCTCAATTTATCAGTTGATTAGTTTTGTTTTCTCTGCCAGCTATTTAACAAAAGTGTTAGACTGGGGGGAAAACAATACCAAACGCACATCTGATTACAATATACCAAGCACTGTTTTAATACACATACGTGACTTTACCTCACAAAAGTTTTCTACTTTTTCCCTATTTTATAAATGAGACACAGAGTTTAACCCCTTGACAACACTGAATAAATGTTGCCAAAGCAATGTCACCTCTGGGAGCTGCATTTGGGGTCAATTGTTAAAATTTTGAGTTTTTCAAGCCCTACCATTCCCGAATGCATTAGCTAAATAATTGACTGCTGGGCTTTTGTATGAATTGAGTGGATGAGAATTCTTAGAGGAATTACTGCGTTCTCCAAACTAATCTCAGTTCCTTTAAGTTGTAGGGCAGCATTGCTACTCAAAGTGTGGTCCACAGAACCGGGCCCTTCAGAAAACTGTTACTGGTCCATGGTGAGACAAGTCGAGAAATTAGGAGTAACAGTTCACAAATCTTTATTGCAATGTTCTGGTAATTTTATGGCTGTTGACTCTAATGATAAAACGTTTCTAGTATTTTCATTCTATCTTACCAAGCATAGTCCACAACTTATTGGAAATTTTAAAAAATAGTAGGTTGATCGTTCGTTCCCTCGTTTGAGAAGCACTGCTGAAGAGCTAGCTATTCACCATCAAGAAACCCAGGATTCTTCTCAGTTTAGCCCCCCAAATTGAGGCCTCGGGTATTTTTGTTACCCTCTTTTCATGCATTTTATAATACACAATTATTGTAATGATGAATGAAACCAACACAAAGAACGTAAAAATGGCTCTTGGAGACTCGAGGGCAGCGTCCGAAGCGGAGGGAGTGGAAGCACCTGCGGCCTCGGAAAGGCCGCGGATGAGGAGGTCGACGCGCCCCGCCAGCCACGAACACTGGCCGGCCCTCGCGCGCATGCGCGAGCCTCCGGCCCCCGCCGGCTGGAGGAAAGAGGGAAGGGACTCGGGAGTGTCAATAAAATGCCACGCCTCCGCCCCGCCCCCGCCCGCTGCCGCGCCTGGGAAACTCGGCCTGTTGTCACTTCCGCCGAGGCAGCCCTGTGCATCCGGGTCACCTGCTGCGGCTGTCTGCCGCTGTCGCTGCCGCTGTAACCGGGGTCCTGGGCCTGGGTCTCCACCGCCGTCCGAGGGGAGCGGGCTCCGCTCGGCGCTACTTTCTACGACCTGGCCGTCAGCCCCACATCGCCAACCTGGAGGGGCGAAGACGACGAGGAGGCCAAGGGTTCCTCCGGGGTGAGTGTTGCTCGGCAACGCCGGGCTCTCTGGGTCTGGGCTGGGGGCAGGCCCGGGGCGGACGTCGGAGGGTCGCGGGCCCCCGGCCGGCCCGAGGGAGGAAGCCCGGACGCTCATCCGTGTAGGGGGCGCCGCAGAACCTGCCCGGCCGGCGCTTGCGAGATCCCCGCCTAGTTTAGGCCCCCGCCCTTGGCTTGGCTCCCGTTCGTATTTGCCATCCTTGCCTCTGTACTCCGCCCCTTCCCCTTTCCCGTCTGTGATGGTTGTGCTCGGGGTGGAACCGGCCCCTCTTCGCCCCCCTGCACACACCCCGGTCTGGGTGCGGTGACTGGGCCACAACGTTGGTTTCGCGTTTATGGCAGCGTCCGTCCTGATGCAGAACAAAGAAACTTGGACGTTTGAAGTGCCTCATACCCTCGGGGAATAGACAGGGAAGATGCATTCGTAATGAGAGCTTTAATAGACTTTGCCAAGTTGCAAAAAAGCCAAGCTGCGGCCTGGATTCAGACACTGCAGTCTGTCTGCTTAAATACCTGGCAGAAATGGTTTGAATTACCTGGATGCATCTGATGCCACTGGAGATACAGATCGACCCATGTTAAATAAGAAATGTATTTGGTTTTATTAAGTTGTTTTGAAACTTCCCTTGTGTGCCTGTTCCGGGAGTTAGGGGCATAGTTTCTGTCGCGTTCATTCAGGTCGTCCTAGCACCTTCCATGTAGTTAGTTGAGTGAAGTGTGTGATTGGATTTTAATGTTGCTTTTTTTCATCATCACCTGTTTTGATAGGATCCTTTTTTTCCAAAAACTTAATAACTTTTAAAAAATTGAATGTGTTCTTTCTCTCAAATTTTATTAGAATTGCTGCAATTTGTGAAGGAATGTTCCTCAAAATTATGTACCCAGTTTAGTTACCCTGCAGACTATTTTCTTGATGAGTTTGCACATCTTAATTCTTGACATTTTACATTTTCTCTAAAGTCCCTGCTTAGTCTTCAGAATTTCCTCTGTTGCAACCTAATATTGTAGGACTCAGACAGCCAGTTGACAGATCCACTTCTGCGAACACAGAACTTGAACTAGATCACCTAAGTCAGGCTATTGTAGACTTTAGCCATTACAGGACCTTTGAGGCTAAGCAAATCTGGTATTATACAGGCTTACTCTGTATCAAGTTGCCAGGGAACTGGAGGCAGTGTGCTGTATTAGAAACAGTCTGTGTCTGGGAACCAGAATGTAGCGTCATTTGCCTCATATGATAAAATGGAGGTAACACCCATATTCTAGACCTCACAAAATTCTTGGTTGGAACATGAGATGGTTAGTGTACAAGTGGTTAATATGAAAAGCATTCTTTGGGAAAGAGTTCTCTTTTTTTACAAGGTTGGCAGCTCTAGGGGCAGATACTTTAGGCCAGCCTGTATGTTTATGAAGATCACCAAAACACCTCCGGAAAAACCTTTAGAGCAGGGTCATGTAGGCTTTTAAGAATGAAATGACACAATGAGCTACACACCTGTTACTCCATTTGGAGTGATGCTGGTAAAAGGAGCAGCAATGGAGGAAGGCATCTAAGAAATGAAGTATATCTAGCGATCTGATAAAATCACCTTGGCTGTCAGCGAATTAAAAGATGTCTTTTAAACTTACATCCTATAAAGCAGAATAGTAGTATAATATGATGGTAATGATCCAAAATTATAATTTTGTTACAACAAACATTTGTAACTCTATACTAAAGTGTTAGAGATCAGTTATTAGACTTTAATCTTTACAAAGGTCTCAGAGCTTCTCCAGTATGTTCTGCATACTGATAGTAACTCTACCTTTTATAGGTAGCATAGCTATCCTTTGCTTTGTTTTCATAATTTTGAGAGAAGTCAGCACCATTTGTAATTTCTCTTGAATTTTATGTTAAAATTTCTGATAGAGTATGTCATTTCATTCTTTTTTAAATTGAGGCATAACTGATGTATGACATACTTGTTTCAAATGTACAACATAATGATTCAATATATGTATATATTGCAAAATGATCACCACAAGTCAACATTCATCACCACATATTGTTAACAGATTTTTCTCTTGTGATGAGAACTTCAAACATTTATTCTCTTAGCAATTTTCAAATATGTACTATAGTATTATTAACTGTAGTCACCATGCCATATATTACATCCCTAGAACTTATTTTACAAGTGGAAGTTTGTACCTTTTGACTTCCCTCTTATTTCACTGCCACTGCCTGTGGCAACCAGCAGTCTGTTCTCTGTACCTATGAGCTTGGGGTTTTTTGTTTTTAAGATTCCACATACAAGTGAGATCATAATGGTATTTGTCTTTGTCTGACTGACTTATTTCACTTAACATAAAGATGTCAAGGTCCATCCATATCGTCACAAATGGCAAGATTTCATTCTTTGTTATAGCTGAGTAAATATTCCACTGTGTGTATACATCACGTTTTCTTAATCCTTTCATCCATGAATGGACACTTAAGATTGCCTCCATATCTTGGCTATTGTAAATAATGCTGCAATGAGTGTGAGGGTGCATATATTTTTTTGAGATAGTGATGTCATTTTCTTTAGGTAAATACCCAGAAGTGGAATTGCTGGATCATATGTATGGTAGTTGTATTTTTAATTTTTTGAGGAATCTCCGTAGTATTTTCCATAGGGGCCACACCAGTTTACATTACCACCAACAGCGCATGAGGATTTCCTATTTTCCACCTCCTTGCCAGTGCCTGTTATTTCTTGTATGTTTGGTAATAGCCATTCTAACAAGTGTAAGTCTCGTTGTGTCATTTCATTCTTAAAAACCTGCACAACCCTGCTCTGAAGGAAACAACACAGGCAAGCATAAGGATTTCTCTGGAGCTGTTCTGGTACTCTTCATAAACATATAGGCTGGCCTGAAGTATTTTACTGTAGCGCTGCCAGTGTTGCCAACCTAATAAAAAAAAGTCGTCATAAATGTTTAGGATGAAGCCCTTTTGTTTAAATAGAGAAATGAAAGCCTTGCCTGGGCATTTCCTTCTGCCAACTGTAATTGATTTCAGCATGGGTAGTGGTTACTAGCACCTACTCCTGTAGCAGCATTGACTACATAATAGTAAAGTTGTCCTGTAAAGTTGTTAGTTATTTAAATATATATAAATAAAGAGAGGTTGTAAGTATAATTCAGACAGTCCTAAATATGATCCTAATTTTTGCTTATATTGCTAAGCTGCATGGGGAAATCCCCTTCTTATCTTGGTTGAATTTATCACCACACCTCCCTTCTGAAGTTATGTCAGGAGATCCGTTCTCCTTGATTTTTAACCTCGCTGAGATAAGTGACTGTTTAGAATTGATTCTATGTCCTCCACCGATAACTAACATAAGTAATGATGTGCCACCACAACACGTCTGTTGAGAAATCAGGTTATTCCTGTTGCATTAAGCTATTTTAACAAGTAACATCTTAAAGTGTTATTTCCCCATTCTAATGTACCTAATCTATGAACAAAAAATGGGAAACAGCCAGTTTACTTGTGAGTCAGCACTATCCTGATTTCCTCCAAAGTGGTTGTGCTTATACTGCTCCTTTCTTGTTTGTTTCCTGTTCTTACAGCTGCTGCTGATAAAGTGCTTCCAAGAACAGTACTCTCAATTGTTTAAAATTTTTATCTACCTAGTGTACTTTTCCCCTTAAAATCCGTAATGAAATGGTCAAAACTGAATCAAACTTAATTTTTCCTGCTAGGTTTTGTTTAACTAGCTTAATTCATTGTCCTCAAACTAAATATCCATGTCCACATACTGTGGTGTAATAACATCACATGATTCAATATGATATTAAAGTAAAAATTGAGTGAATTAAGCTAGAGAGCCAAAGGACTTGGGTAGGCCGTCTGTGTTTAAAGGAGCTATTTTTCAATTGATAGACTTACTCAAGTGGTAAAGCAGCTAAATGACATGGTTTGTCTTCTAGAATTTTACCAGATATACATTTTTTCTTACAGATAAGCAATAATTTTACCAAGAGAAGTTAATATTGCATGCATATAGGTTGCCCCAAATATTTTCATTATACTTTTTGGGGATAAAACTAACAGGAAGTCCATTTATGTAGCTTAATAAGAAAAATAAGCCTTAAGAGGTTGAGTGAAACAAAGGTTTGCTATCTAGTGTCATACTGTACAATTAAATATTGATTTGTTTAACTGATGTTTACAGGCCTGTAATGTCCCAAGCCCTGTGTGAGATGTTGGCAATAGAATAGTAGCAACTTTCAGTCACTGCTTCTATTTTTTTAATTTTAAATACTTTCTGAGAATGTAGGATATTTGAAAAAGACACCCAGAACATCCTGGGTTTCTACAACACTCAGTATAAAGGTGAGACAAAATAATGGAAAGCTTTTCTGATTATTGAATTTAGGAAAATATGTTAGTTCACTTTAGAGTGAATAGCAAAGACTTGAGAAAACACCAAGGTATGGTGAATTAAAAAATTTGAAACAGATTTAGTTCTCAACCTGCAATAGCAGAATGTATCAGTTTCACATGAGCATCAATTCTAGAGTAATAAGGAATCAGCAGCTGGGTTTGTTGGCCATAATTTTGGGATCTTTTCTACTAGTTCTGTGTTCTAAATAGAAGATGTTTGTCAAGGTAAGTATCTCCTTTTTTTTTTTCCACTCTATAGAGAGGAAGAGTTGCTGCCAGAGAAGAGTCTGTGGAGTGATCACTGAAGATGTTTGTTAATTACTTAAAAATATAGACTATGTATTAGAAACAGAGGTGTTAAATAAGTCAAGATTATTGTATTTTAAGTGTGTTTTCCATTAATTTCTCTACATTGTCTAGCTTGTGTTTTTCCAGATAATTAAAAATACCTTACTCCTACATACCAATTAACTGACTTTTCAAAGCAAACATGTTTGTGAGGAAAAGACAGCATTTGCCATTTATTCTGTGCTTATGTAAGTGGGTGCTCATAAGTTTAAACCTTTTGAGAATGTTTGAAACCTTTTGGGTATAAGAGAATACAAACTGGGAAGAGAGCTTTCCAGTTTGGGGAGAGATACGAATTTAGTTTACCTTGTGAAATCTAATAAATTTGAAAAGTTCCAATGTGATTTTGTTGTTCTAGAACATTAATGCTTTTTTTGTACAACTTAGTGCATCTTTTGAATATAATAACATAGCAGATAAGGCAACCATAAAACAAGACCATGTCTTTAGAAGACTAGCTGAAGTAAATGTGAATGACTGATACCATTTGTTTGATTTAATAAGTATTTCCAAAACTTATACATGCAGGATTTTAAAATCAAATAGTTGAGAAGGATTTAATGTGAAAAGCATTAGTCATTCTCCCCATCCCACCCTCTTTCTTCTTCTACTGGGGTCAACAACTTGTAACTTTTAGATTTTAATGCATCCAGTGACATCTAGTGATACTTTCTTAAGAAATATGTTTTAACTGCTTTTCAAAAAAATAACGTAAGTCGTCTATTAACTTACTGTAATGTAAGCAAGCTAAATATTCATTTATACCTCTTGCCCCCTAAAGTTGTCACAATTTTTGTTACATTGTTAACAGGTTGATTTTTCATGACTTCTTAAAAAGTATTTTAAAAAAAACCTCTCTTTCTTATCCCATCAACCAAACCGATTTCTAGATTCTTCATTTTCTAAAATGAGGATATTGTCATCCACACCCTTCCTTGGAACAACTGAAATTTATAGCCTAAGTTAAAACATGTAGTTTCATTAATAGAAGTATTCACTAAGGTCAGTGTCTGAACACTTAATGCTGAACTTTATGAGGAAAGCCTGATATAGATATGAAGTAAATCAAAGTAGCATAATTCATTTACTGGACAATTGCTGTATAGCCTTTTTTAAATGGCTTAGGAATTGTGGCTCTGAAACTGTAGAGAAGGAAACAAAAGTACACCATTTGCCTGTGCTGAAGCTTGATAGTATAAATACTATTTACTAGTCAATTTCTAGGATCAACCTCTGTCCAGAGGACAGAATATTTAATTATGGGTCTAGAGTAGAGAATATATTTATTTGCTTGTATTCCTAATATACACCCCTCCCAAATTGTTCTACATAATTAGCAATAACAAATTTAAAATCACAACTTGGGAAACACAAGCATATATGCAAATAAAAACATACTTTCAATTGCAAAATACCCTTCCTACAAATAGTACTTAACTTTACTGAGAATGTATGTATAGTTTACCTTTGAATAACACAGGGTTTACAGGTGCCTGACCCCTGTGCAGTCAAAACCTGCATATAACTTTTCACTTCCCAAAAACTTAACTACTAATAGTCTACTGTTAACTGGAAGCCATACCTGTAACATAAACAGTAGATTAAAGCATTTTGTATATTGTATGTTTTATATATTGTCTCCCTATAATAAAGTAAGTTAGAGGAAAGAAAATGTTAAAATCATAAAACAAAA
Organism: Manis javanica; assembly: GCF_040802235.1. NCBI lineage: Eukaryota > Metazoa > Chordata > Mammalia > Pholidota > Manidae > Manis > Manis javanica. Next base: position 109,100,528 of record NC_133163.1, on the reverse strand, counting down.
CATTTATTGTACTGTATTGAAAACAAATCTGCTTATAAGTGAACCCACACAGTTCAAACCTATGTTGTTCAAGAGTCAACTGTACTGTTTTTTTTTACAATTCTTTAAAAAAAAAGTGGTAGTTGCAACTCAGTAAACTGATTTCATGACCAGTGTGGAGGTGTGAACTAAGGTATAAGATCAGTACCTTTCAGCAGATAAGAAGTAACATAGAAAGTAAGTTGTTATAAATTTTTCTCTTTACATAGGACATTGGCTCTTTGGATTATCAGCAGTTGGTAGTTGACATTGAGTCTAAACTGAGGATGGAAGGTGTGGAACTTAAGGAAGAATGGCAAGATGAAGATTTTCCAATGTGAGCAATACTTTTAAATGAAAACAAATTTAAAACAAAACATCAAAATTTCTTTATCAAGGTGTCACTTATTATATTGGGCTTTTTAAAAGAACCCAGTATTGCAAGGTATTCATTTGATACTAGGATATCAAAGTTCCTTTCCAACAGCTAGACTAATTATCTTGTATCTTACTCTCCAACCAAATATATGCTTGATCTTCTGTAATCTTTCATTTTGATTTGAACATTTAAGTTTCACAATTTTTGCTGTTACAGTGTTTTAATGTGCTATTTCTTAAAACTAGAGTCTGAGGGGTTCCTGGGAGAAAGGGACCTTTATGTGTAAAGATTGTTAAAATTTTGTGCTTTTAAGAAAAAAATCTTATTGAATGAATAAGCAAGGATTTCTAGATCATCTGGCCAGCTACCCTGACATATTTGCATATATATTTACAATTTTGTTGGCATAGTTGACTTAAGAAAAAGAGCAAAGGCGGGACTTGTATTTAAATGATGCTCCCATGCTACCATGGTCAGAAGACCATCAGAGTGCTCAGGAATGCCCCTCAGCACCTGGAATGTGGACAGCTGGTGAGAGTACTGAGTCATTGCATAGCACATGATGATAATAGTAATACAGAAATGCTGAGGTCCAAAGAATTTTAGTCATCATAACTATATTACCATTGTGAGGGATAATTTACCTTCCTTATACACCACATTAAATTTGTGCATTTTAATTATGTTTGCTTTGTAGGTTGTTTATAGTTTCTATATTTGTTTTCTACTTGTACTTAACAGCATTTACATAAGGAATTTTTATTTGCTTTTAGTTGTTACTTATAAGAATATGTAAATCAACTCTGATAGCCTGAAAATTTTTTCTTTAAAAATGGCTTATAAATTAGTAAAGCTTCAGAAACACTGCTTTATTCAGTTCCACATAACTGTTTCTATAAGCTATTTTTAATAGATATTTGAACATCAAAAAACTTTTTTTTTAAATTTCTGGGTTAAAAAGTATGTCTATATCTTTTAGACCTTTACCAGAAGATGATAGTATTGAAGCAGATATATTAGCTGTAACTGGACCAGAGAGCCAGCCTGGTAAGAATTTGACACTTTTAGTTTTGTTGAAATAATAGACTTTGTACTATTTTTTAACATATTTCTTTTCAAGGAAAAAAATAATACTGTTTTCATTCCATTGTAGGGAGCCAAAGGGTAAGTTGAATGTTTAGGAAAGCATTTTTTGAAATGCTTTGGAAATTTTTGGAAATGTAACTTTCCGAAAATATACCATTAGTTTTTGCAAGTTTCTGTAATAAAAGGCCAGAGAGGAGATCATTTTTAGTAGTAAGAGGTGACTATAAGGTCTACCTCTAATTATTAAAAAAGACATATTCTTTCTGGGATACATCATCTTGCCATGAAGTAGAAGCAATGGTGATTAGAATCAAAAGTTTCTAAATTAGTGCTTTGGGTTATGTTTAATTAATGTTACTTTTCTCAAGAGTAAAATGGTTAAACTTTTTTTTAAATTCAACCTGAGCATCTAAGCATTCCTTCAGTATATCTTTCACTTTGTTCACTCATTCCAGGCTCACTAGAAGTTAATGGAAATAAAGTAAGAAAGAAACTAATGGCTCCAGACATTAGCCTGACCCTGGATCCTAGTGATGGCTCTGTGTTGTCAGATGATTTGGATGAAAGTGGGGAGATTGACCTAGATGGCTTAGACACACCGTCAGAGAACAGTAATGAGTTTGAATGGGAAGGTAAAAGTTCATTGTGTTTATCTGACCTTTATTAATGAATGTTTGTCTTTATATACATACATGTTTTTACAGTGACATTCTCATATTAGGATAATTGAAAAAACTTAAAACTTATCATGAAACCAATTAAAATCAGTAATTAAGGGATGTTGAAATATGTTATTCTTTCTAAAGTTTAGATATTTGTTACTCAGATATGAAATTCTGGTAACACTAAATATTCTCATGGCTTTCAAAATTGTTTATAGTAGATTACACAGGTGGTTTTATTTTCTTAATTGCCTAATACTCTTAAATATGTCCTTTCATATTGCTTCCAAAATACTACTTGATAGTTATGGCATGTTCTTTTATTCAATTCAGTCAATCAGCTAAGAAAAAAAAGCTTTGAAAAGACATATAGTTTAGGGAATGTGCTAAAAGTAGTTAAGGGTTTGCAGAGAGGGAGTTCTGGAGGTAGGGTTTTTTTTGGTATCATTAGTATACAATTACATGAGCAACATTGTGGTTACTACATTGGAGGGAGGTGTTTTAGGGTGATTTTTTTAAGTAGGTTTGCCTGAAAGTGCTGCACTTTGTAAACAACCAACTTGAATTAATGTATACTCTTAACCCCAAACCTTATATTCCTTATCATTAGTTGTTTGGAATTCACAGGAATTGGCATATGTTTTGCTTTGCATACTTTCTTTACTTAGATAGTTGCTGTCAACAGTATCTTTATATAGTTGTTAATAAGTTATATGTGTGTGTGTGTGTGTGTATATACATATATATATATATATATGTATATACACATATATATGTATGCATATATTCCCATCTTTAAAGTGATTTTTAATTCAAAGCAGTGTTTAGCATTAGTTATCTTTCCTGCAGTAAAGACTAAGGTCCTTAATATGCTGTATCTTCTGTTCATTTCCTTTTTCCCATTTTACCAGTTCAGTAAGCAGTCCAGTAATGAGCAATATTTTATAAAGATACTGAAATAGTTTTCTGCCTATGTGTTTTGTCTCTCCTTTCTTTAATGCTGCTGTAGTCATTTCCTGGAAGGATATTTTCCGTTAACAGCTTTGTCTTGGAAACAACTAACATGCAGTAGGTTTCCCCTCCCCCCATCTTTTGGTAAGACTATGATACTAAAATTTTGAAAATCATTATTTCTTAAAAATCAGCTAAAATGCGATCTTGAAATATAAATTACACCTAATCATTGGTGCTTATGCTTTGGTTAATGACAAGTTAAAATAGACTTTTGCATGTACACTTCAGAATATTATTAATAAGTTCCTGCTTTATAAAACTGATCAAATGAGGAATAATCATTGACTCGTTAACCACTTTCTATCTGGTATTATAATGTTTGGGGAATAATTTATGTGCTCAACAACAACAAAAAGCAATTGGCTCCCAGATACTTATTATTTAGCCTATGGTGGTAAAAATGTTGTTAAAAAAAACCTGGAAAGGCATTGTAGAGCCAATATAGTAAGATTTTGATGGCTGTATGTAGTATCTTTTCTGGATACAGGGATGTACATTGCACTATAATTAGATGCTATTTGAACTAGGCAGTGCAATCAAAATTAAAGAACCGTGATTTCCAAAAACATAAAATGCCTTAATATCAAGAGCAAGCCTTTTCTTCTACTATAGAAGAAATATTTAAAATCCACAGAAGATACAATAAAAAAATTCTCTAAACAATCTAATTAGATGGTAAAGTGGTTAACATGTAATTTGATTTTTATTGTATAAATAACAGTTTGATTCAAAAACCTCTTATTTTCACAGATGATCTTCCAAAACCCAAAACTACTGAAATTATTAGAAAAGGTTCAATTACTGAATACACAGCAGCAGAGGAAAAAGAAGATGGACGACGCTGGCGAATGTTCAGAATTGGAGAACAAGACCACAGGGTTGATATGAAAGCAATTGAACCATATAAAAAAGTTATCAGCCATGGAGGTAAGAGTTACTGAGGATTGTTCAGATTTTTTAATGCAATATCTGAAACCATTTACTTAAAGAAACTCTCCCTTGAGATACTACATAATTTGGAAAGTATGTTAATTAGGTTATTTTAGAAACATAACAGGTTTGAAGTAAAAGGATGAACTCAGCATTTAAAAAGTCATTCATACGTGCATACATTATGTTCAAAAGGTACAAGAAGGTGCAGTGAAAACTATCTCCTTGCCCCTATCCCTTAGCCTCCTAAAACTAGGACTTTACTTTGTCCCCTTTTTATCCATTTATAGTTTATATAAGTAAAATGATCTAATCCCTTTTTTTAATCTATCTTTAAAATCTCTATCTGCTTTTTTGTAGCCATTTGCAAATTTCTTTCTTTTCCAGCTTCATTGAGATATAATTTATATATAATATTGTGTAGGTTTAATGTGGTAAAATATGTTGATCTGTTATGTTATATATTGCAAAGTGATTACCATTATACTGCTAGCTAATACCTGCATTATGCCACATAATTACCATTCCTTTTTTGTGGTAAGAACATTTAAAATCTACTGTTAGTAACTTTTCAAGTATGTAATACAGCATTATTAACTATAATCACCATGTTGTATTCCCAGAATTTATTCACCTTGTAACTGGAAGTTTGTACCAGACCTTGGTAACCACCATTCTAGTCTCTGTTTCTATGAGTTTAACTTTTATAGCTCCCACATAAAAGTGATATCATATAGTATTTATCTTTCTTCTGACTTAATTTCACTTAGAAATGCTCTAATCTTAAGTGTATGGCTCAGTGAATTTTGACAAGTGTCCGTATAAATATATATATATATACCCATGTATTCTACACTACTAGACACAGCATGTTTTCACTGCCCCCCTCAAATTCTCCAGTACTCCCTCTCAGTGGATACCCCCTCTCCAGTACTTCTATTCTAATGTCTACTCCCATGATCAGTTTTACCTGTTAACAGGATTTCATGTAACCAGAGTCATAGTACACAGACTTACCTACTTCCTTTTGCTCAGCTTAATGTTTTTGAGATTAATTCATGTTGTTGTATGTATCTGTAGTTTATTCCCTTTGTTGCTGAGAGGTATTCCATTGCATGGATAAACCATAATTTGCTTATCCATTCTTCTTTTGATGGAGATGTGAACTGTTTCAAGTTTGGGCTAGTATGATTAAAACTGCCATGTACATTCTTCTACAAGTCTTTGTCGATATAAGAACTGGCTTTTTAAAAGGTGGCTCTTAACTTACCTTAAACCCTGAACAAATCACTTAGCTTTACCACAAAGCAGAGAACTAACTCATTTCACATTTTTATGGAGCAGCTACAATGTGATTTATCCCTTTCCCTAAGAAATTTACAAATCTTATAGGAAAAGCTATGAAGTGCAATTATATCAGTCTGTGCTGTGTATAGAAGCTTATCCAGGCACTATATAAATAGTACCAGAATATTAATGACAGTCAAAGCGCAACTTACTCTGTAGAGCACGTTATATTACCTGAAATCCTTCTAACACAGGACAGGAGACCAGTTTGGCCAAGCAGATTGGTTTTTTTTCCATGTACAGTCATTTCCACTTACTTTACTCTCTGTCAAATGCCTTCACTGCTTATTGCTATAGTCTTAATTCATCTGAAAGCAAATCACTTGAATATTTGCAGTTACATTATTCCACCTAATTTAATCTTATTCAGATGAAGAAAACAGGATAAACTGGATCAGGAAGTCCACAGGCACCCATTAATTCAGCTAGTTCATAGGAAGCAAGTTGTGAAACCTGCCTCATGGTTTAAACCTAATGTCTCTCAGGAATAACACTTTTTCTTAGGGAAATATAATTAGGGCCATTTTAGTCTATGGAATTATCACAGTATGTTCTGTGACTCAGGTATTAAGAAAAATAGTAAAAATTTTAATGTACCTAAAATAGTTCAAACCTTTTCAGTGCATGTTTATAAATAATAGAAATGAAAAGTTAAAGCAAAATGGTTTTTTACTGGATACAGCTTAATATCTAGAGATTATAACTGAAGCACACATTTTAGCACTGTTTTTCTTCACTTAAAATTAATGTCAGAAATGTAATCTTTTCTTAGTTTTTAGTACTGTAGTATCTACCAAATGTAGGCATTTTGAATGTAAAACTTTTTTAAAAAGCACCCACTTTAACTATAAATTGCACAGGAATATTTTTATTGTAGAGGTTGTATCTGCTTTAATTATATAACTGTATTTGTCTACTTGCTAAAATAAGGCCAGCTTTCAGTTTAAGTGGCTTTCTGGTTTTTATGCCCACCATTTACTCTTCAAAATTTATTATTCTCTTTTTGAGAAGAGAGGATTTAAAGATCTCTATATAAGGCAAATAAAGCTTAAAATAATACTCTGATCAGAAATTTGTAGAAGATAAACCACTATAATCTATCAACCATACAGATGTCCTTTGAAAAATCTTCAGAGTAAAATGCTGGTGATTTTGTCTTTGGTTTCCTTTTCAGGATATTATGGGGATGGATTAAATGCCATTGTTGTGTTTGCTGTCTGTTTTATGCCTGAAAGTGGTCAACCTAACTATAGATACCTGATGGACAATCTCTTTAAGTAAGTATATCTTCACAAAAAGGTTTGGACAGAATTCTGAGTTAATTAGATCTCTAATTTAAGGAAGTACACTTTAGTTGGGTAAAAATGATAAATATCCCAGTTCTGGGTCTCTTAGTCCTTACTATTTGGCATTATGAAACTATCCCATTTTTCCACTCAACAGAAAAATTGTCATTTTAAAAATGAAAGGGATATTTCAGATTATCTGTTCCAATTTCTTTATTTTACATTTGAGAACACATTAAATGTAAAGAGTGACTGTATCTCAAAATCATATGGCAAAGTCACATTTGCTCCCAAGAAGCCAAATATAACTGAGCTGATTCAGTTCTGTTGTATTTCCATGGTCATTAACTTAGTGCAGCTTTTTAAAACTTTATTGTGGAAAATTTCAAACATACACAAAGGTAGAAGTAAGCTGAATCTTTATGTACCAATCACCCACTTCCACAATTATTGATTTGTACTTCATTCCCACAATTTATATCCCTCTTCAATTTATTTTGAAGCAAATCCCAGGCATCATGTATCATTTCTTCTAGAAACATTTCACCAAGTATTTCTAAAAGATAGGCACTCTTTTTTCTTTAAATAATCATAATACCAACTAATGCAGTTTTAAAATGTTAATTGCTCTCACTGAAGGAGAGAGAAGGGAGTTGCATGCTTTGGATAACCTAGTTTTGTTCTGCAAAGTGATATTTAGTACTTAAACTTAATTTGTTTTTACAGGTATGTTATTGGCACTTTGGAACTATTAGTAGCAGAAAACTACATGATAGTTTATTTAAATGGTGCAACAACTCGAAGAAAAATGCCTAGTCTGGGATGGCTCAGGAAATGCTATCAGCAAATTGATAGAAGGTATTGTAAGTACAAGTTGAAAGCTAGGCTGAATAATTTTTACAGTGACATTATAAATCAAGTTTTATTTTCTATTGCCGCTTTTAAAGGCACCATGTGTCCACTTAAATTATGTTAATTTTGTAACAAATTTCTATTTTCTCAAGACTATTTTAAATGTCATGAAGGAAGTCAGCTTTGATATTTTTATAAAAAATAACTTCAATTCCTTAAACAAGCTTATAAAATGGCTTTTTTCCTTACTTGCACATTTTCTTATAATTTACATTTTAGGAAAGGATGGAGGGCTTATTACATTTCCTGTTTTATTACATTCTGAATTTTGCCTTGTTTATAATGCTTAGCATATTTTATATTTCTTAAGATGCTTAGGTCATCTTTCTTTGGAATAAGCTCTAGAAGTGTATTCTCCTGGGAGGTAGTAGTCATCCATGCTAATGGAAGGAACTTTAAACTTACAGTTGGTCTGGCTTGACTATAGATAATTTGAACTAGTTTAATCAACTCAGACCCATTAATAGGTTTTTCATTCATACCTAAACATGACACTGAGTAGTTCTTATGATTTAAAAATAAAATCCTTAATCACTTTATTAATTGTAAAATATGTATGATAAAACAGCAGCTTTTATTTAGTCATTGTAAGTTATGTAGGATGATGCCTTTAATTTTTATTTAAAATTTTAGACTGTAGGAATGCATTAGATCTGATTTCTGTTGCCTGATCCTGTGGTGATCTCCATGGCTACTCTTCTGCCTGCGCGGTGCCTTTCATCATAATGAAGAAATTAGTATCAAAATGAAAATAGTTTACTTCTATATTCAGTATTATCCTCTACTGTTGGTTGACAGGGTCCTGAAGACAACTGAATGTATGCCATCACACGTTTAATAACAGGTTATACAGTGACATAAATTTAACCAAATGAATAAAGTTCATTTCATAGCAGTATGAGGGACCATTGGAATTCAAAAATGCATATTCTTGTCTATAGGAATATCACATCCAAGTGAGAACTCTTGGATAAGAGTTTTTCATTTAGTTTTTTGCTTAACCATGCACATACTTATTGATGCCTTAACTTCTAACATTAGAATTTGTAGAGCTTTTTAATGTTTTTTTTTTTAAACTCCAGGTTACGGAAAAATCTAAAATCTCTAATCATTGTACATCCCTCATGGTTTATCAGAACACTTCTGGCTGTTACAAGACCCTTTATTAGGTAATTTTTTGAGAGCCATTGACTTCTAAGAAAACAAAAATACAAACTCCTTGTTTGAATTTCTTGTCAGTTCTGTTGGTCACAAACATTAAGGTAATTATTTTTATTTTCTTCCATAGCTCAAAATTCAGCCAAAAAATTAGATACGTCTTTAACTTGGCAGAACTAGCAGAACTTGTCCCTATGGAATATGTTGGCATACCAGAATGCATAAAACAGTATGTTTTGTTTTATTTCTTTAATTATATTGGATCTTTATATTTTGATGTGCAAGAGGTAAATATTTTTCAATACTTAATCTTTCTCAACTCATACGTTATAAATATTTTGTAACTTGTTTTTGTAACAAAAACAAAGGGGAAGAAGCCATTTTCCAACACTTTCCCCATTAATCACCATTTTCATGAGGCTCGCAGTTGAAGGAATAAAGGAATTATTTCTAGTTGTTTCATTTATATTGTTGAAGACTTGTTGCAATTTAAGATAATTTCACGGTTGGTATATACTAATAAACATTCTCCAAACTTAAACATGCTGCTCTCCAAATTTGAGTAAGCTCATCATGACATCAGATAGTCATATTACTAGAAAAATAAAATACTATTTATAGCAGCCTAATCTTAATACTTTCCAGTGACTGGAATTTGTTGTGTTTATCAAATTTACTTACTTCCATTGAAGGACTTGGTAGAAGGGTATTAACAAATACTTGAATATTATAGTGCTGTAATACAGAAAAAAAGTTTCTTTGTTAATCTGAGGTTTTCGTCTGTTTAATGTGTCAAAGCCAGATTTCTTAAGTTGGTTTTGACTTGCTACATAGTGTATTAAATAGTTTTGATTTGCCTACAGACTTTATGAGTTTATTTTTAGTGCCTTTTTTCAAGTTTTTGTTCATCTTCATAACATCTATATTTACTGAAATAACTCTTCCCTACCAAGGTATGAAGAAGAAAAGTTAAAAAAGAAACAAAAAAGGTATATGCACACCTTGACTGGGTTGCATCTAGACTAGTCCATTTGCATTGCACAGACTAACTCTTCCTTATTGGTTGGTTAGCTTGTAGACAAAGATAATAGCATTTGTAAATATAAATATACCCCAGAATCCAAATACAGAGTGAGTCCAAAGTTCCTGATGCTGAATATGGCCTGGATTCACCCTGTTTCATCACCATGTATAATGCTAATTAGGAATTAACAGCCACAGCCGCTCCTCCCTCCTTTCTGATATAAAAAACAACCGATGGTTAAAACCAGAGAAATTACTAAAAATGCTATTTGAAAAACCATTTACGTTTAAGACTTTGTTTCACCACATTCTTTATTAAAGCTCTAACTTGTGCTTTTGAAATATTTATGCACTTTTTTAAGAAATCAATTAATTTCCCTGGGGTTGATTATATTTGCAGTGCACATATTCTTTGGCTAACCAACATTGATTTCCTTATTTGCTTAAATGGCCTGCTAACCAGTCAAATTCTACATGTGGAAAAATACCTAAAAGTTCAATGTACTATTTAATAATTAAACACTGCTTTCCATCTTAAATTTAATTTTAAATACTTCTGCTTTGAGCATAACAAACTATTACCTATTAATGTCTTGGCATAGAAGATGAAAGGCAAGGGTATAAAATAGTTACCATTTCATATAGTAATTTAGAAAAGCATGGGATTTAGATCTAACTTATTAATACATTTTAAAAATATTGACAAATGAGCAAAAACAGTTTATTAAAGTCTGAAGAATTAGGGTGAAAGGTTTATGTGCAGTTACCAATTTTGACCATTCTAAGGAGCAAATTGTAAGGTACTGAATTTGGAACATTCTTAACTGTGAAAAGACATTTTGGCTCTGTTAATGATCAAGAATTCAGTTGACCGCGTGATAGAATCATAGCTTTACATTTCTGTATTGCACTTTACAGTTTAACAAACATTTTTACATGGATGTGGACAGTGATTTTAACTCTTGCTAATTTCTCATTCCTTTGTCACCATTGGTGTGCATTTGCCAGACAACTGTCTGAAATTAAAAATATGTGTAATTATAGAATATTTTGAAGCCAGCTGCTTCATGGATTTCAGAATGCCTTTACTGATAAAATTGTGCCTTTTAACAAAGTTCTTAGTGTTTAATTACCTGTTAAGTAATTTAGGCATCAAAAAAGTAGAACTGTACTTTTCATTTAAATGTAGTGTTTGCAACCTACCACAACTGTTTTATCTTGGTTTTTTTCCTAATTTTTGTTCACTTTTGTTTTACCTTGAGTAGATCATTATGTATTTCTCCGAGGCACTTCTTAATTTTTGTACAAAGTTTCTTTAGCCTTAAAAAAAGAAATTTTTTTGATAGCTTTAAAATGAAAGCATTATGTTTTAAAAATAGAGGGACATGTTTTTCAAACCAAAAGTTAACAAAGGCTGCATGTAGAGGAGCTTACTTAAAGTGAAGTCTCTATAATGAGCACTGGTCATAAGGAGGACACGGAACTGTCGGAAGTATAGCATTTTTAAATATTTTAGGTGTTTCTTTCAAACAAGTCAGTTCAAGTGTGGCTAGGCAGATAAGGATTGTTAAAATGTTTGCAGTTTAAAAATGAAGTAATTGTGTAATTCGTTGATAAGGATATTTCAGATCTTGGAAAGATTGGATGTATATTGCATGCCTTGTCAAGAATATCTACCTTTCAGATTTTTTTATACCAATATAAGAAATATTTTAAATGTTGTTAATCAGGCTTTACCACAGGCCAGAGCTTTTAGGTTTGATTTACTAATGTTTAGGCGATCATAGTATCTTCATACCAAATTGTTTTAAGTACCCTCCATCAGTAATTCAAATTACTACAAATATAATAGTAATAGACTGTATTATCTTTGACGAGTTTTCTGTAATTGTGATAATTACATAATTCTTTAATTCCCTCTTGCCCAAATTTTAATATGATCTCTGTACAACCCACTACTAATCCAGTTGCATTTTTAATCCACATCTAGATATTCCTGATTACTAAGTTCTGTGGTTTCTTACTGTCAAAGTAAGTGAAGGGCATTCACATACTAAGTGTACCAGTACATTTTGGAGAATAATATGGTTTTAGTAAATTTTTATCACTGAATTTAAAAAATACTAATTGATCAATTGGGGCATTATTGGCATTTTAATATTTCAGCTAACAAAAATCATTTTTAAGGGAGTTCTTCCTGTCAGCTCCTCTCTTATCACTTAGAGCCCTGCCCCAGCCATGCTGCAGTTCAACATTTTTGTATGCCTGTTGTAATTTGAACTTTTTGTAAAATTTATGTGTGCATTCATATGTAAAGTATACAGTCATATTTCTTGCCAGTGTCCTCTTGTCTTTAAAATTTATCTTTTCTGGTTGGGAAAATGTTTGGTAATCTTTTTACTGTGCTTCTTTGCAAAGCTTTGTTTTTAACAATAATACGCTATCCTAAAAGTAGTCATTATTTTTAGAAAGAAAATGGTGCAGTTGCTAGTGTCTTATTTTCTATGTTGTTTTTCATTAAACAGAGTTGATCAAGAGCTTAATGGGAAACAAGATGAACCAAAAAGTGAACAGTAAGTTTGGCATCTAGTCCAAACAAGACTGAAGAATGTGCTGATGAAGCAGTGCTCTTTTTTGCATTTGTATTGCATTATTGGCTCTGATTTTTATGTAACCTGTTACAAAATTGATTTGGCATTTTCTTAATGGACTTTTGTATAAGGGACTGTTCACTGCTGTATTGGTTTTCAAAACTCATGAATTTAGCTCTTACTAGCTAATTATATTGTAATCATTTTATATTTTATATTGCTAAATAGAGAACCATACTTTATATAAAACAGTTTTTGCATTTGTTTATTGAATGATGCATCTTCAGTAAAATATTTATATACCTAAATGGTAAAGGAAAGAGATAATATATATTTTTATGTTTTTGAGCAATATTGTTTAATGTATACCTACCTGTCTTGTGGAAGAATATGCAGGTAAATAAGACCATGATTTTGTAAAGTGCATGTTAGAACTTTTGTTTTTGTAAATGGTTAAATACATTTCCTGGGTAGCTTCCAAAATAAAGTTGCTCATAAGATGAGGAACAGTTAAACTGGTTCTCACGAATGCCCAGAGGTCATGTACATAGTCTAAGTAGACTAGTGCCATCCTATGCTTTTTTCCCACTTAGCATATGTTGTTTCTTATTTCAGAAGTACAAATATAAGTGTGTTGCACACTTCTTCCTTTTTAAGCTTAAAGACAAGTCAAAAAGCCATTTTTAAAACTAGGGTATTTAAGAAGTTAATAATTGCTATTTGTATATGTATATATATGGGACATTCTATCTTCTGGCCTAAAGTCAGAGCTTTATAAAAATCTTAGGTTTGTTCACTAATGTGAAATAAGCTATGTAAGGGTTTCACTCTCCTGTATCTGTGTGAGTGCAGGGTAGTATTTAGAGAGTATGATGAGTTACTCACTGTCACTACTTTTCTATAGAAAACAGGATGCTTTTTAAACTGTTCTCAGTGTGGGCACCTCATCAGAATATACCTCCCTGTCAGTTATTTGAACTTGGTAGGTATTGACCTAGTCAGATATGGTTTGTGTTCACATTTTCTGTTGAATCGTTTTACAGTGCTGTAAAGGAAGTTATTTTGTTAAGTCTCAGAGCATCATTGGATTACATTGTTTTACATGGCACATTTGATATGAACATATAAACTCCTTGTTTAATTTGGTAAGTATCTTGACTCTACATTAAAATAGAATTTACTCATTCCTCAAACAAAGCTTAATTACCCACAAAGTCATCCTAATACAACAGATTGGTCTAATATTGTATCATATACTTGTGTGGCTCATATACATTTAGTCTAATATTGTGTCATATACTTGTATGGTTCATATGCATTGTTGAATACATAATTTGAGGGTCATACCACACTCCAGCCTGTCCTATAAGGTAATTTACAAGACCGTCCCAGAGTGGCAAAATTGAAGTGGATGAGAGCTAAACTTACACTGAATACACATATGGCTTTTACTATTGACATTTTTAGTATAAAGTTTCTATTACAAAAGAGAATTCACACTGAATACACATATGGCTTTTACTATTGTGAGCAAGACATTTTTAGTATAAAGTTTCTATTACAAAAGAGAATTTTCCTTTACCTTTTATCCTCCTCAGTCATTAACCTAAGTGCAGTTATGGAAGGTGCTAGAGGATTCCCAGGATGAGATTTCCTCCAGTAGCCTCCTGAAGTCACTTGGATCCAGCAGCTGTAGGCAGATCCTGAACTCATGTCATTATAGCAAATAAAGCCAAAACCATTATCGCTTCCTCAAATCTTAGAAACACTTTGTGTTGAAAAAGCAAACTTACTATAATAACTTAGGCATTCCTTCTGAATTTACCATATGGGGATTATGGATATTAAATTGAATTGTGATTAGAGTCTATATGTGTAGAGCTCTTTAAGCAGTCTTTCATCTGTAAGTCTGTCTTGCTCACAATGGGCTGAGCTTTTTAAATAGGTGGTTTCTTCCACATAAAGTACCCAATTCTTTAGTTTCAATGCTTTATTGTGTTTGTTGACTTTTGCCTTTGCAAGCGTTCTTCCTAACAAAAGATGTAACTTATTGCAAAAGCGGTTCATTTTCCTAATTTTTTTTTTAAGTAGAAGTAAGTAGCCTATATTTTGTTAGAACATTAAAAGTCAGAGGAAATAGTTATAACACTTAGGATATAATGAAAAGGATGTGCTTTGAATCACTAGATTAAAACATATGTGCCCTAACCTATACCTTAACAGAAGCTGGTATAGGAACATGTCCCATAATAAATATTTCATAACTGTAAGACTTAAGATCATAACTAGTAGGTTAGAGGGAAGGGGCTTATTAAGTTTGTAATTTGTAGCTATGTGACATTTTCCCCATATTCAATTTAATTTTCTATTACTGGTTGATGTGAAAGTGCTTATAATTTTTATCTTTCTGCTGCGGTCATGAATCTAACAACTGATTTGATGCTTCTGTCACTTTTTTGTTATACTTGGGCTCTGAGTGCCTCTTTTTAATCACAGGTTACTTGTATAAAGTAATTCGATTGTGTCCTGGTTAGTCATATTCCCAAGTAGTACCAAGAAAAGACTCTTGACTTCATAGTTTAAGCCTAATAGTCTTTAACTCGGGATGTGGGAGGTGGGGTAAAGAAATAGGATTCTAAGTACGGCCGAGAAGCGTAATTGTAAAGGAAGATAACAAAACAAGAAAGTAAGAGAAAGAAAACTACATAGGGATGTCAGCTGTTATCTAAGGTACCACTGAACATGTCTCTGTTAAGGGAAGGGCTGTGCATGGGAGCTTTTGGTACCATTTCTTGTATCCAGCAGGAAAATCTGCAGGCTATACACACATTATGTAAGGAGACTGTGGAGCGGAGGGAGGAAAAGCTGATAATACCTATAATGAGAATTCATATTTTCCTCTCCTTTGTCTCTTCATACAGAAGCATGTTTCAACAAAGAGGGTCAGCAATTAACAGTGCTCAGATTAAAGTTTAGGGCTAGGTTATATCTCATATATCATGGTTGGTAAACATTAATGTAGTCTTCCAAAGTAGACATCATTATTTGGTGACTGCACTGAATGCTGGTATTTGCTAACTGACGAGTACATGTATCTAGCTAGAGTTACTTCAGCTGCAGTTCCAGGGTTTAAAAAAATAAGGAATCTGCTTTTTTGTTAGAGACTTCCTGAAAATGACTATATGGCATTACTGTTTGGCTGTTTTTATGTGAGTGTTTACGAATTTGGAAGTGTTTGATTTAATGCAGAAGTGGCCTTTTAGATTTCTTCAGTTGATAAGTAATCATTGGGATATTTTGGGCAGAAAAGGCCGGTTTCCTGATGAGATTGGTAAGGGTGTATATAAGGTGACAGTAGTTTCATCCTACATTTTTTCCTATGTTGTATGTGGAAAATTGCTAACATTGCTCAAACAGAAGGGAGGAAGAAAGAGGCTGAAAATAGAAATTGCTGCCCCATTCCATTTTGTTTTATGCCTGTTTTATCCTCATCCTATATATAGATCACAAATCTCAGAAAGATGGGAATAGAGGAATTAAAGTACTTATGTTAGACCAACTATTCTGTTTATCGTGTCATAGTGAACAGGAATTGTATAATTGCTGGGAAAAAGAGTCAAAACAGACTTGCATGGGAAGATCAGCTGGCAAGGAAGTGGGAGATTGTCTACTCAGTATTCTAGTAGTGCAGAAGAATTACCTAGGGAGCCTTTTATCTGCCTCTTCCTGTCTCAGGAATCTGAATGGACTAGGATCAGATCAGTGGTGAGTCCCAACCATGTAACGTTCCTTTAAAGTTTTAAATGATAACTGAAAGTAAGGTCATATGTTGAACAGTAAGGAGTGACACTAAAATTGGAACAGAACTATTTATTACTTTGTTGCAACTATATGTGATAGATGTACTTAATTTCTTATGTTTTGAGAACTACTTTGAAAATGCTATGAAGAGCTCACATAAAGCACTTAATAACATTGAACACTAGATGAACAAGGTTTAATGCCTTCAAGTTAGTAAGAGTTATATTAAGCTGTTTGCTTCTGGTGTCTGAGTCTCTTAAAAGATATTCTACAAGGAGTTAAAACATTTGCATTTAAAATTTTTTATGTGTTTTTACATTCTGTGTGGCTAAAGAGGAACTTGGACAATATTAACTACTCCACTGCACTTATTGTATATGGGCTTCGTAAATCATGTTCCTTACAGTTTATTTACATAAAACTAGCCGGTAAATATTGGTGGTGTTCAGGGCCACTGATTTGCACAGCATTTGGAGCATCATTCACATAGAACACAATTCAGAGTTTGTTAGACACTAACACTTTGATACATGTTTCAAAAATTCAAATATTTTTATTACCTTAAATTCACACACTGCCATTTGGACACAGTTAATGTACTGTGGTCATTTCACGACTATTCAAATGTTGCCTAGTGCTCTCATTTTACAGTGTGCGAAATTCAGTTTGGATGACTGTGTGCAAGACGTTATGTGGTCCCTGTAAGAAATACTAGTCATAATTTACCATTTCCCCTTGACTTATTAGGAATATAATAACTATGTCTGGATTTGTTGCATATAGTATTTTTGCAACGTTAATGAATTAAAATAAATTAATTGGAAAGTTTGATTTTGACTCATTTTATCACATTCTCCCATTTCGCTATTAAATTTTTACACTGTCATCTTGTCTTTCACAGTTTTAGAGCTTTACTTTTATTTCTCTTCTATAGGTGCTGCTTCTTGTTCTTTAAGGAGTGAAGAGTTCATCCTGCTTTAGTTTTAAACATCCCAACTATAATCAAACTTTTAATTTTATAGTTTAGTTATTTTAGTTAGGGGGAATCCATTGGTGAAATCAGTTAAGTGGCTGAGAACGGCATAAATGAGAACCTGTTTATAGAGCTGCTCAGAGGCTCTAGTTTGTAGCACTTGTTTTTGCATTTACTCCATAATCACTATTCAGCTATTTAATGGCAAACAGCTATACACATTACTGCTGCCTTTAATCCAGTTAGAATACCATTTGGGATTATGTACACTTGACGTACATATTAAATTGTATTAGGCATAAATATTAGGTAAACTAAATTAAAATTATTCATAAATCAAACTAAAAGGTTTCTGGGCTAAATGAATTGCAGCCCTGCATTTAGTGGTAAAGAAATACTTGTTGTAATCTCTTCAGAATTTGTCAATTTAGTATTGCAGGGTCTTAAGTATCAACCCGAACACAGTCAGGCATAAAATGTGACTGTCCGACATTTCTTAATTGTGCATTTTACGGTAGAGAAGATGAGTCTCTAAATTATCGTTTCCTTATGAGTGACTTAGTAAACCTGGTGAGTCACTGGAAAAGTGAGGCTGTGCACGGGGTGGGGCTCGAAAGGCCGGGCCCCACGCCCCTGCGTTGTCCACACCTTCCCTGTCGTGGTTTGAGTGACGAGGGAGCAGGGGTGGGCGGAGCCGCCGGCCCACTGGCGTGTTGTCACTTCCAGGTTCTGCGAGCACTTCCGGGTTGTGGGTCGAGCTTGGCGGGTTCTGCGGCGCCCGAAGAGCCAGTTGGGGAGGTAGGCAGCACCTTCAGGGCTGCTGGCTGCACCCCTTCTGTCCGCTCGGCGGCGGGAAGCACCTTCCCCAAAGGTACTGGGTGAGCGGGGCCCGCGCCGCTTCCCGCCCCCGACAGCTGCGGCCGCAGTCGCTCGGGTCTCCTCCGAGGCCTGAATGGACAGTGAGGCCCCTTCCCTCCCGGCGCCCGGGGTTGGCCCGTTACCGCCTCCGCCGCCGGGATGGCCCCGCGGCTGGTACTCGGGAAGGGCAAGCAGGCGGCGGGAGATGGGTGCGGCCTGTGGCGGGAGGCTTGACCGCGGGGCGCCACCGGAACGGTCCTAGGGGGAGGTCCTCAGCCCAGCCCCGTTTTTTTAGCCAGGTGAATTATCTTAAAGTGTCCAGGGATTGTTTTGTTGTGTTTTTGCTTATTTCTGAATATTGGGGAACGCATTCCTTAAGTGTCTCCTTCTTGTACTGCTTTGCTTTTCTGAAGTCACCCCTCCAACTTAACGCGAACTCCTAGGGAACGAATTTAAACTGAATGGTTTGATAGAGGAGGAGGATCATTGAGTTACTTCCGAATGTGGACCCTTTAAAATTTCTAACCTGCGGAATGGAGTACAGAATCATATGGATGATACCACATCTAACAGATTTGAATATTTCACAAGGAATTTTTAAGAGTATCTTTAAAGCAAGTTATTTCAACAAACATTTAAAAAACAGCTATTTATTTTAAACTTACTGAGGTATAATTGACACGTAACATTTCAGTTGTACAGCGTAATGATTCGATATTTGTATATACTGAATAACGATCACCACATGTCTAGTTAATATCCGTCACCATACATAGTTTTTTTTTCTTGTGTTGAGGACTTTTAAGATCTCTGTTAGCAACTTTCAAATAAGCAGTACAGAATGATTAACTATAGTCATCATGCTATACATCTCATTCCCAGGATTTACTAATTTTATAACTGGAAATTTATACCTTTTGACCCCCATCTCCCATCCTTGCCTTCAAACTCCCAATTACCAGTCTGTTCTCTGTATCTATGGGCTTGGGTTTTTGTTTTGTTTTTTAGATTCCACATACAAATGAGATCATAGGGTATTTCTCTTTCTCTAACATATTTCACTTAGCATAATGCCCTCAAGGTCCATACATGTTTTCTCAAATGGCAAGATTTCTTTCTTTTTTGATGGCTGAGTAAATTCTATTGTGTACCTACCACAGGTTCTTTATCCATTCCTTAATTAGTGGACACTCAGGTTATTTCCCCTATCTTGGCTATTGTAAATAATGTTGCAGTGAACATAAGGGTGCATATATCTTTTAAAGTTAGTGTCTTGGGGTTTTTTGGATGAATACCCACAAGTGAAAAGCTGAATCATTTGGTAGTTCTATTTTTAATTTTTTGAGAAACCTCCGTACCAATTTCCATAGTGACTGAACCAATTTGCATTTCCAGTAACAGTGAACAGAGGTCCCCTTACTCCCACAGCCTCACCAACACTTGTTATTTCTTGTCCTTTTGGTAATAGCCATTCTAACAGTGTAAGGTGATATCTCATTGTGGTTGTGATTTGCGTTTTCCTAATAGTGATGTTGAGCACCATATCCTGTCTTGTTGGCTATCTGTATGTCTTTGGAAAAAAGTCTATTGGTCATCTGCCATTTTTTTAATAAAATAGTTTCATGTTTTGCTGTTGAGTCGAAGGAGTTCTTCATATCTTTTAGATATTGGCTCCTTATCAGATAGGTGATTTGCAAATATTTTCCCATTCAGTAGGTTACCTTTTCATTTTGCTGATGCTTTACTTTGTTTTTGTGCTGAAGCTTTTCAGTCTGATGTAGTCCCGCTTCCGTATTTTGCTATTGTTGCTTTTACTCTTGGTGCTAGATTAAAAAGTCATCACCAAGACCTGTGACAGAGAGCTTCCCATCCTAGGAGTTTTATGGTTTCAGGTCTTATGTTTAAGTCTTTATTCCACTTTGAGTTATTTTTTATGTGCAGTGTAAAGTAGTTGTCCAGTTTCATTGTTTTGCATGTGGTTGTACAGTTTCCCAGCACCATTTTTTGAAAAGACGTCCCTCAATTGTCTGTCCTTGAGTCCTGTTGTGAGTTAATTGACCATATATGTTAGGTTTATTTCTGGGCTGTGTATTCTGCTCTGTTGATTTATGTATATCTATTTTTATACCAATACCATAATATTTAATTACAAGAGCTTTCTAATCGGTTTGAAGTCAGGGAACATGATGTAGAGAAATACAACAGACTTCTGTGTATTTTGTATCCTGCAATTTCACTGAATTTGTTTTAACAGATTTTTGATGGAGTGTTCAACATTTTCTATATATAATACCATGTCACCTGAAAATAGTGACAGTTTAAATTCTTCCTTTCGATTTAGATGCCTTTTTTTTTTCCTTTCCTAATTGCTCTGGCTGGGACTTAAAACTACTGTGTTGAGTAGAAGTGGCAAGAGTGGGCATCCTTATCTTGATCTTAGAGGAAAAGCTTTAGCTTTTCACCATTAAGTATGGTGTTGACTGTGGGCTTATAATATATGGCCTTTATTATGTTGAGTTACATTCCCTCTATACCCACTTTGTTGAGTTTGTATCACAAATTTATGTTGAATTTTCAGATGCTTTTTATGTATCGAGATGATCACATAATTTTTACCCTTCATTTTGTTAATGTGTTACATCTCATTGACTGACTTGCAGATATGGAATCATCCTTGCATGCCTGGAATAAATCCCACTTAATCATGATGTTTGAGCCTTTTAATGTATTGTTGAATTAGGTTTGCTAATATTTTATTGGGCAGTGTTACATCTGTCTTCATCAGGAATCTTGGCCATTAATTTTCTTTTCTTGTGCCTCCCTTAATTTTTGTCTGTGGTCTAAGATAGTAGTCTGGTTTGATTTTTGCATGTGGCTTTCACAACATGTTTATTGAAGAGACTCCTTTCTCCATTGTATATTCTTGGCTTCTATGTCATAAATTGTATACATGTGGGTGTATTTTTTGGTTCTCAATTCTGTTGCACTGATCTAGGTATGTTTTAATGCCAATACCATACTGTTTTGATTACTGTAGCTTTGTAATTAGGTTGAAGTCAGGGATCGTGATGCCTCCAGCCTGTTCTTTCAGGAAATTACTTTGGCTATTTCAGGGTTTTGAGGTGGTCTACATAAATTTTAGGACTGTTTGTTCTATTTCTGTGAAAATTGCCTTTGGAATTTTGATAGAGATTGCACTGAGTCTGTAGATTGCTTTGGGTAGTAGGGACATTTTAACAATATTGTTCTTTCAATTCATGCACTTGGAATAGCTTTCCATTTATTTGTGTCTTCAATTTCTTTCAGCAGTGTCTTGTAGATTTCAGTGTACAGGTCTTTGACCTTGATTACATTTATTTGTACATATTCTTTTTGATGCAATTGTAAATGAGGTTGTTTTATTAATTTCTCTTTCTGATAGTTAGTTGTTAACATATAGGTATTTTCTAGATAACCCTTAAAGTTTTGTTAAATGGATATGACACAGATTCTGTACTCCTACTTTGTTAAGTTTATATCTCTCTATAGAGACTTCTCCTTGCCCTTTTTAAAAAAAAACCTGCAAACCCCCTTCCCCCCCACACACAAACACATCATATTCAGTGGTTTTTGCTTTCATTAATTCAATGAAGAAACATTTATTTGACTCCTATTATGTGTCAGGCACTGTTTGTTCTAGATCCCTGGTTTGCCTCTGTGAACAAAACAGACAAAAGACCCTGCTCTGTTGGATCTTACATTCCTTTTGGAGGATGCAGAAAATAAACATAAAATAAGGAAATTATATAATGTATTAAAAGGCACCATCAAAAAAACATAGAAGAATAAAGAGGACTGATAAGTTCCAGAGTGGAGGTGGGAGTTCTTTTGTAAATATAGAGGTCATTTTAGACCTCACTGAGTATGTGCTATACTTGGAGGAATTAAAAGAACCAGCTGGATATCTGGGGAAGAGCATTCCAGACAGAAAGAACAGCCTCTACGAAGACCTACATAGACCGCCAAGGAAGCTAGTTTGGAGAAGGGCAAGAGTAAGGCAAAGATAGTAGATAAAGTTGGAGCGATAAAAGGTAGCCAGGTTATTGTAAGGACCTTAAGAAATAGAAACCATAGGAGGTTTTGAGCTGAAAAGATGTATGTTCTAACCGATGTTGTAAATATCATCTGGCTGCTGGATTGAAATGAGTGTAGGGGCCAAGTGTTGGAAGCAGGAAAACCAGCTATGAAGCTGTTCCCTGATGCAAATGACAGATGATAGTGGCACAGAACAGGGTGATAACAGAAGGAATGGTGAGAAATGGTTGGATTCCGAATGCATTTTAAAGGAAGACTCTACAAAAGAGTGCTAGGGATTGAAGGTAGAGTTTATAGGAATTGCTAAGGGTAAGACTGGGGGCAGGGGAGAGTGGCTGATAACTTCGAAGGTTTTTGCTTAAGCCCAACTTCCAAGTGAGACAGGAAAAAGAACAATTAGAGATGTTAAATAAGTGGTTGAATTCAGGATTGAGTTTAAGTGTGATGTCTGTGCTAGTATATGAATTTGGGGATCATCAGCAATGGTATTAAAAGCCATAAGACTGAATGTTATTACTAAGGATAAGCATAGACAGAAAGCAGCAGAGGATCAAGGAGGGTGTCATATGACATTAAGAGTTCAGGAAGAAAAGGATCAACCAATAAATGATACTGAGAAAAATGAACCAGTGAATTTCAGAGAAGAACACAAAATATGGTGTTCCAATAGCTAAGCCAAGATCCTTCATAAAGAGGGTAATCAGCTGTGTCAAATACTTAAGTCTGGTAAGGACATTAGCTTTAGCAATGCCATTGGTGACCTTTATCATCTGCCTCATTTAAATGAGTGCAAACTCTTACGAGAAGTGAGTTTAAGAGAAAATGGGAGAAGAGGAATGAGACAATGAGTTGTCTGGACTCATTAACTCTTAGGAGTTTTGCTTCAAAGAGGAACATAGAATTAGAGTATAGCTGATGAGGGGAGTAGGTTGAAACTTTTTTCTTTTGAATGGAAGAGTAGCCACCTGGTTGCTGATGGGAATGATCCATAAAGATGGGAAATTTGATATAAAGGAGAGGAGGAATAATTGAATTGTTGGAACAATATCCTTGAGTGTATTAGAGAGGATAGGACCTGATGCGCAGGTAGAAGGATTGTACTTAGACAAGAGCATGGATAGTCTGACCTATAATAATAGGGAGGCCAGAGTATAAAGGTATAGCTATATTGGTAGGTGGCTAGATGTAGTTTTATGAGTCTAGAAGAAAATATTCATTACTTTAGTTGCCCCAGTACAGTAGAAAACATTGTATTACACTTAGATACTTTTGTAATATTTGATACTTGAGTTTGACTTCAAATACTGTATGCCTGCTACATACTAGATGTTGTTTCAGATATAACTGAACAAAAGTCCCTACCTTCATGGAACATCCATTTTAGTGGATGGAAACAGAATAAACATTACATGTCAGCCTCATTTAGTGGTGTGAATGGAAATAAAGCAGTATATGGGAGAAGGAGCTAGTTCCTTTTTATAGTTCAGTCACAAAAGTCCATTCTGATGCAGTGACATTTAAGCAGGGGTCTGAATCAAGTGAGGGAGGGAACCCTGCAGGTAATCTAGGAAAAACATTCAAAACAAAAAGAAAAGCCATTGTAAAGGCAGGAAGGCAAGAACTTCTTGCCATAATGAAGAATATCAGGGGTGAGAGAGAAATAATGAAGAATAACAAAGTGAGAGAGAAAGTAAATGGAAGAAGATAAGTTCAGAAGGTAGTGGAGCACCCTGATCATGTATGTAGGCCTTGTAAACCATTAGAAGGACTTTGTTTTTTACTCTGAGATAAGATGCTGCCATTGGAGGTTTTGAATAAATGAGTGATGTGGTTTGCTTTATATTTCAAAAGGCTCAATGTGGCTACTCTGGGAGTGGGAGTGGAGTGAGTGCAGGAGACCCCTTACTGAGTATTCACAGTAATTTTGGTGACAAAATATGGTGGCTTAATGCCAGCAGTGAAGAAGTCAGATTCTGGTTAAATGTAGGAGTCACTGAAAGGACTGGCTGACAGATTGGATGCAGGGTGAGAGAGAAATTAATATTGACTAAGGTTTTGGGGCTGTCTTACTGGATGACTAGATTTACTGTTTACTGAGGCTGAGGACAGAAAAGATTTGGAGGGGTTGTATCAGGAATTTGGTTTTTGACAAATTTAACATGAGCTGCCTACTTGGTATTTCCCATCCAATGTCAAGTAGGCAACAAGGGGAAAAGTCATGAATGGAGATATAAATTTGGGAGTCATCAGCAGATAGTATTTAAAGTCATAACTCTGGATGAGGCAACTAAAGGAGTAAAGCGTATAGAAAAGAGAAGAGTAAGAAGTCTTAAGGCAACTTATGCAGTTAAGAGTGAGGTTGCTGAGGAGGAACCAGCAAAAGAAAACAAGAAATGGAGTAATATCCAGTGAGTTGAGAGAACTGAATGTGGCGTCCCAGAAGCCACAGAAAATGTTTCAAGAAGGCAGAAATGATTGACTGCATCAAATTCTCACAAGATGTGTAATGTGAAGACTGATGACTGATCATTATTTTTTTGAGCTTTACTTGATGATTATTCCTTGAATGTGTGTATTTCTATCCATCTCCCAGTGGAAAGTGTCATGAGGTCAGAGATCTTGTAATTGACATATAGTAGAAGCTCAGTAAATATCTGTTGAATCTGTACTACTGCCACCCTCTTCAAGCACTCATCCATCCCTTTCTAATCTCGCACTCAAGTACATTCTTCACATTGCTGCCCATTTGTCTGAGGTTTCCTGCCTGGAATGCTTTATTGACTCCCCATTTAGCTGTACCATAAAACCCTCGCATCTCTCCTGAGGGAACCAAACTATCCATGCCATCTTTTTCAGCCACATCTCACACCATGTCCTTTTCATACTTACACCCTAATAATATGGAACAGCTTATGATTCTCTTCACAAACTATGTTATTTCATCTTTCTTTGGCCTTATTCATTCTGTTCTTTCAGCCTAAAATGACTTTCCTCCTTTGCTTGGCTAAAGTCTTGCTTGAGAACTCAGAAACTTTTTGTGAGCCAACTCATACAGTCCACAGGCAACCTCCATCATACACTGTGTATATCTCTATTACGGTTATTATTTTCTGTATTTAACTTGTTTTGTATGTTTGTTTCCCTCTTTAGAGTATAAATTTTCAGGGTCAGGAGTGTATCTTCATCTTCCTCTCCCTGGTAATACCTATCACAGTGCTATCTTCTTCGTATGCCCTCTATAAATACTGAATTTCCGAGAATAGGAAAATGAAGGGGAAGGCATTCATGTTTTGAGCTGCAGATTGTCTGATTCATTGACTTGAAAATAAGTAGAAAGAATTGGTACCTGGTACATTCCAGACCAGGTCAAAGGCAGACTTTGAAAGAAATGATAAAGATGTGCACCTTAATAAATATATCTGCACTTTGTGTAAAGGAGTATAAATGCCTATGCCAAAATAACAAAAATAGAAAGCTCATTTTTAACCATTCCTTGTAATTTTTCCTTCATTTTTCTTTTATTGAAGTATAGTGGATATAAGTCTCAGGTGTACAACATAGTGAATTGACATTTATATGCATTAGAAAATGCTCACCACAATAAGTGTAGCTACCATCTATCTGTCACCAAACCAAATTATTATAATATTATTGATTGTATTCCCCATGCTGTACCTCTTATCCCCATAATTTATTTCCTAACTGGAAGTTTGTACCTTTTAATCTCCATCTATTTCATGTACTTTGTTACCCCCTTTCCGCCCATATTCTCTGGTAGTCACCAATTTGTTCTCTGTATTTATGAGTCTCTGAGTTTTTGTTTGTTTTTTAGAATCCACACATAGATGAAATGATGTGATACTTGGCTTATTTTAGTTAGCACCATATACTCAGGGTCCATCCATGTTGTTAGAAACAGCAATATTTTATTAATTTTTATTGCTGAGTAATATTCCATTGTGTGTATGTACATCTTTTATCCAGTCATCTGTTGATGGACACTTAGATTACTTCCATATCTTGGTTACTGTAAATAATGGAATAAGCATAGGGGTGCATATATCTTTTCAAATAAGTGATTTTGTTTTCAGGTAAATACCCAGAAGTGGAATTACCGAATCACATGGCATTTCTATTTTGAGTTTTTGAGGAGCCTCCATACTGTTTCCATAGAGGCTGCACCAATTTACATTCCCACCAGCAGTGCACAAGGGTTCTTTTTTCTCCACATCCTTGCCAACATTTGTTATTTCTTGTCCTTTCGTACTAGCCCTTTTGATTGGTATGAGGTGATAGATACCTCATTGTGGTTTTGTTATGCATTTCCCTGACAATTAATGATGTTGAATAGCTCATGTGTCTGTTAGCCATCTGTGTGTCTTTAGAAAAATGTCTATTCAGTTCCTCTTCCCAGTTCATAAATTGGATTTTGAGGGTATTTTTTGTGTTGAGTTATATGAGTTCTTTGTTTATTTTGAATATCAGCCCCTTATCTGATATATCATCTGCAAATATATTCTCCCATTCAGTAGGTTGCCTTCTCATTTTATTGAATAGGTTTCCTTCATTGTGCAAAAACTTCCTAGTTTGGTGTAATCCTACTTGTTTATTTTTGCTTGTGTTTTCCTTGCCTGGGGAGATATATCCAGAAAAAAGTTAGTAAGGTCAGAGTCCCAGTGTTTAATGCCTAGATTTTCTTTTAGGATTTTTTTATTTCAGGCCTTACATTCTTACATTTAGGTATTTAATCCATTTCAAGTTCATTTTTCTATATGGTGTAAGAAAAATGTTCCAGTTTCCTTCTTGTGCATAAAGCTATTCAGTTTTCCCAAAGCCATTTATTAAAGAGACTTGTCTTTTCCCTGTTATATATTCTTGCCTCTTTTGTTGTAGATAGGTTGCTCATATAAGTGTGGGTTTTTTTTCTGGTCTCTCTGTTCTCCATTGATTTGTGTGTCTATTTTTGTGGTAGTAACATAGTGTTTTGATTATTGCAGTTTTGTAGTAGTTTGGAATTGGGGCACGTGATACCTCCAGCTTAGTTCTCTCTCAAGATTGCTGTGGCTATTCATATCTTTTGTGGTTCCATACAGATTTTAGTATTATTTGTTGTAGTTCTTTAAGAAATGCTGTTGGTATTTTGATAGGGATTGCATTGGGTAGTATGGCCATTTTAACAATATTCTTCCAATCCATAAGTATGGTATATCTTTCTATTTGTATCATCTTCAATTTCTTTCATCAGTTTCAGAATACAGGTCTTTGACCTTCTTGGTTAAATTTATTTCTAGGTAGTTTATCCTTTTTGATGCAATTTTAAATGGGGTTGTTTTCTTTACTTCTCTTTCTACTAGTTCATTTTTACTATATAGAAGTACAACAGATTTCTCTATGTTGATAATTTGGGTCCTGCAACATAACTGACTCACTTAAATTCTTAAAGTTTTTTATGAAGTCTTCAGAGTTTTTTAAATATAGTATCATGTTACCTGCAAATACAGTTTTACTTCTTTACCAGTTTAGATGCCTTTCATTTCTTTTTTTTGGGTCTCAATCCTGAGACTAGGGCTTCCAACACTGTGTTGGATAAGAGTGGTGAGAATGGACATCCTTGGCTTGTTCCTGAACATATAGGAAAAGCTTATAGCTTTTCACCATTGAGTATGATGTTAGTTACTGAGTATGATTTGTCACATAAGGGCCTTCATTATGTTTCCTCTAAACCCACTTTGTTGAGAGTTGTTATCATGAATGGATATTAATTTTTGTGAAATGCCTTTTCTGCATCTATTGGGATGATCGTACGGTTTTTATCCTTCCTTTTGTTAATGTGGTATATCATGTTGATTGATTTGTGAATGTGTTATGAGAATTTCCCAGGGAAATGTAAAAGAAATGTCTTTCCCCAAATTGTGAGGGAACCAACAGGCCAAGGAACAACTCT
The DNA here is from genome assembly GCF_040802235.1 of Manis javanica. NCBI lineage: Eukaryota > Metazoa > Chordata > Mammalia > Pholidota > Manidae > Manis > Manis javanica. The sequence continues at coordinate 109,072,472 of NC_133163.1, read as the reverse complement.
AGACAAGTCCAGCTTGACAAGTAAGTGAATTTCATTAAGGTTTAACTTACAGAACAGTGGATGGCATTCAGGCATCTGCTCAACTGAAGTCACTGTCTCCTGCCCATTTGGCTAGCTTTTATTAGTAAGCAGGAAAGGGTGCTACATGCAAGCAGGCAGGTAAGTGTGGTGGTCCTTTCTCTTATCTTGAGATTCAACAGACTCAGTAAACATTCTTGCAGTCGTAGGTCTCACACCTGCATCAGGAGGCAGAGGAAGTAGTCCCCCCTCCCTTTCCCTTTGAATGCAGCCTAGCAACTTGTTATAAAACGGCTACTTTAATCAAAATGGCTTTACTTTGGTCAGGTTTCAGAAGGTCATCTATATTATAGGATATTGCACCATTACATCCCTGCAGTAACTCCCACTTGACGGTGGTAAATGATCCTTCTAATGTATTTTTTAATTTCGCTTGCTAATATTTTGTTGAGGATTTTTGCATCTATGTTCATCAAGAGTTTTGGTCTGTAGTTTTCTGTTATGTCTTTGTCTGGTTTGTATCAGGGTAATGCTGGCCTTTTAGAATTAATTTTTCAAATTCCTTCCTCTTTTTGTTTTTTGAAATAGTTTCAGCAGGATAGGTGTTAACTCTTCTTGAAATGTTTGAGGTGAAGCCATCTAGACCTGCACTTTTGTTTGATAGGATTTTTTTTATTACTGATCCAATATCATTACTAGTAATTTCTCTGTTCAGGTTTTCTATTTCTTTCTGATTCAGTCTAATAATATTGCATGTTTCTAGAAACTTATGTATTTCTTCTAGGTTGTCCAGTATTAGTGTATAATTTTTCATAGAATTCTCTTTAAATCTTATGTGTTTCTGGTGTCAGTTATAATGTCTCCTTCATTTCTGATTTTATTTACTTGAGTCCTCTCCTTTTCTTGATGAGTCTGGCTAAAGGTTTATCAATTTTACTTATCTCTTCAAAGAACCATCTGTTAGTTTCATTGATCTTCTCTATTGCTTTCTTAATCTCTATTTCATTTGTTTCTGCTCTGATCCTTATTATGTCCCTTCATCGGCTAACATTGGGCTTTGTGTTTTTTCTAGTTCCTTTACCTTTAAAGTTAGATTGCTAATTTGAGATTGTCCTTTTTTCTTCAGGCAGGCCTGTGTTGCTGTGAACTTCTCTCTGAAAACTGCATTTGTTGTATCCCAAAGATTTTGAACAGTTTTCATGTTTCCATGTATTTTTTACTTTGTCTGGTTTGTTGTTTAGTAGTAGCATGTTGTTGAGCCTCCATGTGTCTGTTTTTTTTCCATTTTTTATTTTACGACTGATACCTAGTTTCATACTGTTGTGATTGGAAAAGATACTTCATACTATTCTATTCTTTTTTAATTGTATTGAAACTTTTTGTGGCCTAACATAACCTATCCTAGAGAAACTTCTATGTGCACTTGAAAATAATGTGTATTTTGCTGATTTTGGATGGAATGTTAAGATTATCTGTCTGGATAATCTATTCATTGATGTAAGTGGAGTATTACTGTCAATTTCTCCCTTTACGTCTGTTAACATTTGCTTTTTATATGTAGATGCTCCTATGTTGGGTGTATAGATAGTCACAGTTGTTACAACCTTTTATTTGGACTGAGTCCTTTTTCCTTATGTCATACCCTTGTCTCTTGATACAGTCTTTAAAGTCTATTTTGTCTGATGTAACTATTGCTACCCAAGCTGGTATATTTTTTTCCAGCCCTTCCCTTTCAATCTGTGTCTCTTTAGGTCTGAAGTGAGTCTTTTGTACATGGCCTATAGATGGGTTTTTGGGTTTTGTTTTGTTGTTCATCTGTTCAGCCCTCTGTTTTTTGATTGGATCATTTAGTCCATTTACATTTAAGGTAATTATTGATAGTTATGACCTTTTTGCCATTTTGTTGACTATTTCTTAATTATAGTTCCTGTCTGTTACCTCTCTTCTTTTGCTTTCTTCCCTGGTGATTTGATGACTTTCTTTAGGGTAATGCTTAGATTCCTTTCTCTATTTTTTGTGTATCTGTTACAGGTTTTTGGTTTGTGGTTACCATGAGCTTGACACATAGCATCCTGTATATATAGCAGTCTCTATTAGGTTGACGGTTACTTAAACTTGAACATATTTTAAAAGCACTTTTTAAATCTCCCCTCCATGTCTTATGTATGTTAAAATTTACAACTTTTTATATTATGTATCTATCCCTTGACTAATTTGTTTGTATATAATTGATTTGCTACTTTTGGCTTTTAAATTTAATATTAGTTTTATAGTGGTTTTCTACCTTTACTGTATGTTTTTACCACTAAATTTTTTTTCTTTTCTGGTTTTCTTCTGATTATGACCTTTTCTTTCTACTTAATCAAGTTCATATAACATTTCTTGTAAGGTTGATTTAGTGGTGATGAACCACTTTCAGTTTTGTTTGTCTGAAACTCTTTATCTCTCCTTCAATTCTGAATTATAACTTTTCTGGATAGAGTGTCCTTGGTTGTCAGTTTTTTTTTCCTTTCAGCACTTTAAATATATCATGCCAGTACCTTCAGGCCTGCAACATTTCTAATAAAAAGCAACTGATAGCCTTATGGGATTTCCCTTGTCTGTAACTGTCTGCTTTTCTCTTGCTGCTTCTAAGATTTTCTCTTTATCTTTAATCATTGCCATTTTAATTGCTGTGTGTCTTAGTGAGGATGTCCTTGGGTTCATCCTGTGTGGGCCTTTCTGTGCTTCCTGAATCTGGGTGTCAGTTTCCTTTCCTGGTTTATGGAAGTTTTCAGCTACTATTTCTTCAAATAGGTTTTCTGCCCCTTTCTCTCTCTCTCTTCCTTCTGGGCCCCCCTTTAAGCAAACATTGTTTTGCTTAAATGATCTCTTAGTGTCTTTTAATTATTTTTTTAACTCATTTTTCTTCTCTTCAGCTTGAGTGCTTTCCATTACCCTGTCTTCCAGATTGCTGATCTGTTCTTCTGCATTCCCTATTTTTGCTGTTTAGTCCCTCGTGTATTTTTTTCATTTCAGTAGTTGTATTCTTCAGCTCTGACTTACTCTTTCTCATATTTTCCATCTCTTTGTTGAAGTTGTCACTGAGTTCATCTACTTTTTTCTCCAGTCTGGTGAGTATCTTTGTGACCATTACTTTGAACTCTTTATCCAGTAGATTATTCATCTCACTTAGCAATTTTTTGGCATTTTGTCATGTTCTTTCATTTGGAATATACTTTTGTCTGGCTTTCTTTGTATTAGATAAGTCAACTATGTCTCCTAGTCTTGAAAGCATTGGCATTACATAGTAGGTGTTCTTTGGTGCCCAGAAGTGCAGTAACCTCTGATCCCCAGAACCAGGCTTCCCAGGGGAGTCCCCTGTATAGGCTCTGTGCACCCTCCCATTGTGTCTGAGCCACAAATGCTGCAAATGGGCTGGTGGGCAAGGCCAGCTCTCTGCCTGGCTGTCAGCAGTGATCAGTGTGACTACTGTGGTTGCACTAACTTTACAAGGCTCACTCCAGGTGTGGCTAGCTGACAGGCTCAGCTGCAGCCCCTGCTGGTGCACTGGTGGGCAGGCCACCATTAGCAATGGCTGACAGGACTATGGCAAGGATGCTTGTGGATTGAGTTATCTTCTTCCTTCCGAGGGATGTAGTTTTTTTGGATGGGCACCTGCTGGGCAGGGCAAGTCCCCAGTGTAATGCCAGTCCCCATAGATGGAGAGTGTCAGAATTGCCTCCCACAAGCCTTGGGCCAGCTAGGCTGAGTAGAGCAAGAAAAATGGTGTCTGCCAGGCTCTCCTCCCCCAGGGAAATCTGCAGATCCCTGCCCTCTGGCACATGTCCCAAAATTAATCAACAAATCTCCTTCACTTATAACTCAGGCACTTTTCAAACTGGCTGCTTCTGTGTTGAGTCTCAGAGCAGTTTACACAGTCCAAGAGTGGAGATCAGCCTCCTGCAGCCCTCTGGCTCTCCCAGCATTAAGCCCTGCTGATTTTCAAAGCCAGATGTTATGGGAGCTGGTATTCTTGGTGCAGATCCCCAAGACCAGGAGTGCTAAGTATGGGGCTTTACCCCCCCACCCCTTATAACCTCACTTCTACCCACTTACGGGGTGGGGTTTGGATCTCTCTGCCCTGTTGCCCTTTTCTCATTGTTGCCTTCTCTTTGGCATTAACTATTGAAGGTCTGTTCTGCCAGTTTTCAGAGTGAGTTGTATTACATTTAGTTGCTGCTTCAGTGTGTTTGTGGGAGGAGTTTTATCACAGGGATCTCCTATTCTACCATCTTCCCAGAATCTGTTTCTTGTAATTCTTAAATTCTCATATGGTAATTTACAATTAGTAAGAGTATATATTATATCTGGTAGTATATATTAGTATATATGAAGACTGTATTACATACGTGATTTGTAATTTTTCTTGTAACACTTTTATATTAAATTTTTAGGACATCAATGCAAGCCTGAATAAGAAAAACAATTTCTTCCTCCTAAGCCATGGCATATCAGTTATATAGAAATACCACTTTGGGAAACAGTCTTCAGGAGAGCCTTGATGAGCTCATACAGGTGAGAGACGAAAAATCAACATTTAGATGCATCTGTAATTATTATTGTTATGTCCCTTCTCCCAGGCAAAGAGATACAGTTAAATATCTTAGACTCTTTGACCCAGCAAGTCAGTACTCAGATAAATAACCTCAAAATCCTGTGCATTATCCCATCTTGACAATTGGGCAAAATATAATCGTGATTGAATGATATAGTTTGATATATCAAAATTTTCAGAGATTTTTGTTAAACATAAAAATTGAGATTTGTATATATTGTTTTCCCCTCACGTCTATAACAAAGGCATATTCTATGTAGCTTTAAGATAATTTTGGACAATTTAATAAAGTCTTGAAATTTAGAAATTTGAATTTATATTTCAGTTTCAAACTTTGTATATAAACCTCTCATCTAAGAACACTAAATTTTTCCATTTGTTTTCTTATACCTTATGAGTTTTAATAAGAGTTATTAGATTTTTTTAAACATATTTGTCCTATGTGTTTTATTTAAAGGAACTTGTTGGTTCCTTCAATTTATTGAATACCTCTGTCCTTGAATATCTTCAAGAATACATCTTAAAGAAATGATAGGAAAGTTTTGTCCTGGCATTCTAAACTCACTGCATATTTTCATTTCAGAATTATGTTTGTGTCAAAATAGTGAAAGAGTATTGCCAGGCTTTGCTTCTTAATTGTCAGTTATGGTAAAGAAGAATAAGGGATCCTGGTTTAGAGACTGTGGTTAACCTCAGCTAAATTTTAGACAATAATCTGTGTATATTTTTACTTTAATGTTCTTTCTGAAGAGGATTTATGACCTTTACTTTTTCTCAGTCTCAGCAGATCACTCCCCAGCTTGCCCTTCAGGTTCTACTTCAGTTTGATAAGGCTATAAACTCAGCATTGGCTCAGAGGGTCAGGAACAGAGTCAATTTCAGGGTAAGAATATTTTCTTAAATCTCAAAGTATGTGCCAGTAGTTGTTACAATAGTGCTCTTTTTTATTTACCAATAATATTTAAAAAAAATTTTTTGCATATTTACTAAGCCATTAAAGTAAAAGATGATTTAAACTTTGGAACTTGTTTTATAATAACTAAATTATACTTTACATTTAAGTGATCTACATACCAAGCTTATTTCCTTAATATGAGATATGGAGTTGTTTTCAGAATTTATTCCATTGTTTCACAAATCAGCCTATGTGTTTGGCTGCCTTCCTTGAAGAGTTAACTGAGATTTCACATGCCTAAACCATTATGTGCAGAATTGAAGGTAAAAAAATAATTCCTAAGGCTCAGTTATATTTTTCAAACTCTGACCTTCACCCTTTCTAGTGGTAGTCTGTGGTCTGTTCTGTTAGCTGGGTCCCATTTGAGTCATTTATACTTTGAACAGTCATCCAAAACTGAACAAAATTATCTTTTTCCATATGATGGTAAATTTAAATTAATAGCCTATTGAAAAGAAAGATCATGAAAGAAAAAATTTTAATATATCATGATATTGATGGGAGTCATTGAGGGAGTCATAAGTGTATAATGATGTCACTTGATATTTATGCTTATGCTATAAGGGATGACTATAAAATATAAATTAAAAGGCTAAAGTATGTGAAAATCAATATATGAAAACAACATAGAGGTTAATTTGCATTTAAGATAACCTCAGTGTTTGAGGATGATGAAAACACAATTTATCATTTATTCAGTGAACATTTCAATACCTATTACATACCAGGCATTGTTCTGGGTATTTGTTTTACAGAGGAGAACAAGACAGACAAGGCCCCATTTGACTTATTTTTAGTGAAGGGATAAAAGCTGCATGTATTTACATTCATATAAATAAGTCTTTTGTCAGTTTCTTGTGCCTAAAACTTATATGGGATAAAATGTGACTTTGAAACTATAAAATTTTATCAGTGCATTCTTGAATTTAACACTGTTGATTCTGGCAAAATTAGTTCGTATAACCATAATGTACAAATTTGCCCATCTTGTCTTTCAGAATGCGATCATTTAATTCTAAATTGAACTGTGTAAATACATAAGCTTTTGCCCATGCAGAAAATTTGTTTGACTGCTTATCAGAGTCAATAGGGTTGACAAGGCCTGAATGGTCTTCTAGTTGTATTTATTTTAGGTTTCTAGTTTGGATCTATTTGGCTAAAGTTAAATGTAATCTGACATTTGCATTTCTCTTGCATAGTGTTTTGTAAGTTTGACTATATTCCAAAAGCAAAAAATAATATACTCTCAGTCTTTGACCAGATCTGACTTTTCTATTCTTGCTTTTTCTTTTCTACTACTCCTGCTTAAGCTCAGGCTCTCATTACACACCCCTTCCCAAGCCCCATTACAGCAGACTTGATCAGTTTTAAGTTCAGAAAATGTTTGGAAATAGCTAAACAGAAGTTAAGTTTAGTGGGGCTGAGTATTTAGCCTTCCAAAGGCTCAGACCATTAGGCAGGGAGCTGATATAATTAAAGAAACCATTTTTTTTTTTACATTTACAATTGTGTGCTTTTTTCATTTGACAGTGTAAATGGTTTTCCATGCATTAATCTCACCACTCCACTGGAACTTCTTGCCAAGTTATTGCTAAATCTAATGCAGTCTCTTTTGAAACCCTTACTTCCCTTGAAACCATACTAACCTAGCTTCTTTTTTATTCTCTGGCCTCTCTCAGCTACTGCTGTCAGTTAATTTTGGTATTCCTTTAGGAATCTCTAGGGCTCCACAGAATCTCTTTGAATCGTCTCATCCAGCTACTTACAGACCAAGGTGACTTAGATCTCAGACTCAAGTTCCAAATTTAACTTGCCTCCCAAACTAGCTTTTTCCATGAATGACATTGTTACTTAAGCTAGAAACTCGGGTGTTACCAACATTTCTCACTTCCCACCCTGCCCTACCCTACCCAGTTGGTTGGCAAGTCCTGTCAGTTCTGCATTGTAATTCTGTTGACCTTGCTACTGCTTTAGCAGAGGTTCTTTCACCTCTGACTCAGCCAGCTAAGAGGCTTTGGTCAGACTCCCCTCTAATCCGTTTTTCGTGTCATCATCAAATATGCAAATTTAATTGTGTTACTCCTGTTGCTTAAAAATCCTTTGTTGATATCCTGATACGCTTAAGATAGGGCAAAGCTTTCTCCAGGATCTCCTTCACCTTCTGTTTTTCTGGAACTTACTATCCCTTTCCCAGTATTTACCTTACTTTCCATTGTCCCCAGTAACCTACTCTTTCATGGCCCCGTAATACTGCGTACTTATTTTAATGCTCTTTCCTACTAATCAAAGCTCATGATGGCAGGGATCATATGTATTGCTAACCATTATATTCCCAGAGCCTAGCACAGTCCAACAAATAGAGATTATTCATATTTACTAAGTAATCCATCTATAGCCACAGTTTCCCTAATGATTCTCATTTGATAGAACATTTAGATAGATCCCAATTTTTGCTGTTACAAGTAACTACAGGGAACATGTTTGTGTTGGATGCTTTTTTTCTGAATTGAAAGCTTTAAGCATATAAAATGTCTTATCAGATAACTCAGTTTCATATGTGAAAATGCACGTGTATATATCTCAGGTTTTGTTTTTTGTTGGTGTCTATCCTTACACCGTCACCACTCTTCAGAAATGTCCTTCTAATGTTCAAGAAGCATTATTGCTCTGTAAAAAAATATTTTTTTAATAAGAAGAATTTAGCTGCACAGAACAATAATGCTGTTCTTAATACCTGATACAGTAATTCATCTGAGCTAAGTCACAGATTAAAATTAATTCCCAATTACTTTGAAAAATGTATTTAAAATGAACTTCCATAATTTAGCCACATGAGGGCAGTAAATACACAGATTAAAATTTCCGTTCAGCTTTTCTTCAGATTTCAGGTAATTTGCAGAATCTTACAGTGTTGAAAATAGTCTGCTAACTACATATGTTTTAATTCTTCCCTTAGCAAATTTAGCTAAGACTTTCTTTAATGATAAGATGAAAGTTAAGAGAAGTCTTAAGCCAAGTTTCAAATAAATAACCCATACCATTTTAAGAATTATATACTTGCTAGTGGAGTTCTCAATTGCTTTGGGGGAAAGAATGACTTTTCATAGTATGTCTAAATGTTTTGTTTTAAAGGGCTCTCTGAATACATACAGATTCTGCGATAATGTGTGGACTTTTGTATTGAATGATGTGGAATTCAGAGAGATGACAGAACTTATTAAAGTGGATAAAGTGAAAATTGTAGCCTGTGATGGTAAAAGTAAGTGTTCACCTAATTACTGTGAAAGCAAAGCTATTTGAAATCTTGTTATTGTGAGTCTAGAAATTTTTCATCTGAAGTTAAGGGGGAAAGTGGCCACTGATCAACCAGATGGAGGTCTGGCTTCTATCTGGGCTAGGTAATGAATTCCAGATCTCAGACAGTCCTCATATTGACTAGGAATAAACATTTCGTAGGATTCAGACTATTGTCACAGATTGGATTTGTGTGAGGAAAAATTGTAAGGAAATTAATAATTTTTCTTCCCTGTGCCACTTGGAGATTTTTCTCTAAGGAGGTGGTTAACTTTAAGAAGTTATCCTATAGTTTCTGTGTTACTGGGGTCACCTATGCATTTTCAGTTTTAGAGGTGATTATTTACAAGAGTTTAAGTGTTTCAAAAACTATACATCTCTGCTTTTAGTTCCATGATTACTTATTTACTTTTTGATAATTATATTTTAAATATATACTCTTGACTATATGGTCTCTACCATTTGTGTTTAAAGCAGCTATTCCTGAAATTAAATAGAGAAGACCATCACTCTCCACAAAGGGGAGTTTTGAAAAAGTGAAAGACAGAAATGTAGGAAGTAATACCCTTAACTTTAAACAGAAATGACTCTAACGTAGTCATCAAATACTTTGTTCCTTACTGTAAGAAGACAGGTCTATGTTTTATAGTTTATGGTTCACTAGAAAACATTTCTGTCAAATAATGTATACTTGTTAAATATTTTTCTTATAATTTAGGCTAATAGCATCCTTATAACCCTTAGGTGTTTGAGTTTTTTTCTAGGCTGTGGAATTTGGGCATTAATTTATAGTTCCTAGATGTCTGTCAAAATGAGTTGATGATACAGACATGTACACCTTCAGCACAGTGTAGTAAAAAATTGTTGAGTATTCTGGAAAAGCATACAATCTTAGAATTTTTTCTTTCCAAAATCAAAATATAAATGGTTTGGTATTTAGAGGTAGAGTTTAAGTAATTAAGAAAATACCATTCCTTATGACCAGATAAATGCAGTGCTACTATTAAATAAGCCCATTTTTCCTGACAGTCAGCTTTCTGAAATAAAGTTGAGTTCCTCACATAGAAGCAGAGAAAAAGTAAAAAGTGGCTACAGTTTTGATCTGTTTCTCACCAAGAATTAAATACAATTCTATTATCATTATTATTATTATTATTATTATTATTATCATTATTATATGCTATGGGCTTTTGTGGTTTTTAAATTTGGGGACAGTAGAAAACCTGAAAAAATACGGTTATGTAGCAGGTACAGGAACCAAATGTAATATAACTTTTTTTTTCTCTAAATGAAAGCTAAGCATTGTCTTTCTACGTTGTAAGTTCTCAGGGTCTTTCCAAGGTCCGCCTTCCGCTTCAGCCCTGCTCCCTCTTCTCCCGCCCCTCAGCCAGCGCCGCCTTTAAGATAGTCTCAAAATATTTAACTTGAAATTTAAATTGCTCTTTGAATTTACTCTCTCTCTTCTGTTTCCTAGATACTGGCTCCAGTACTACAGAATGAATAGAAAAAAATGCCTTTTTTATGCCATCATGTTATTATTCATCACTTTTGAAGAGAAGCATTGAAGAGACTTTTTTTTATTTGTTGTAGCATTGCAGCAGTGACTACTGTGCTGTCAGAGAATTCCGCTAGAAAGAAGCTTGCAGCTTTGCAGCCTCTCACATTATCTCCACTAAACTGCATGAAGAAACAGAACTTTTTTTTTTAATGACAAATCAAACCTTGCCTAAGAACATTCTTTAATAAACTCATTTTAAAACTCAGTGTGAATGAATATTAACTGGTAGAGTTTTCAAACTAGCAATATGAAGACATTAGGTAATAAAATTAGAAAATATGTTCATCAGCTTTGACAACAGAAAGTACATCAGCAGGGGCAACACCAAATTCTGGATAGTAATTTTACTTAGAAAATACCTTTTTTAAAGGTACAAAACCAACCGTTGCTATGAAGAACCTATTAAATACAACTCAGGAAAAATTAGATACAGGCAGCTTCTACAGCCAAAACGAATTTAAAAATCTCTTTCTAACAATAGCTTTAAATGACATGTAAATGATTTGAGCCATATTACTCAACTTTCATACATTTTTAAGTGATCTACTTCTTACCAGTTATTAGACTTGCACTAAAAAATCCTACTAAATGTACAACATGCTCGAAGAAAAAATTTCCTTTGTTTGTCAATCTGAGAGTATGTAATAATGTGCCATTTCTGAAATATCAGAGGAAAGAATGTCAGGCACCAGGTAGTTGAGTAGCTAGAACTTCGCAGCTAATATAAATGAATCAAGACCAACTATTTTTAATAAGGACCTGGCCCTGTTTATCATTTAGTAAAACTCCTGTGGTTAACCCCTGTTCAACCCTAGTTCAGTGTAGTAAAGCTACCACATAAGGATGAAAAATCACCTTTCTCTCTCTCAAGGATCCTGCTACTGAGCGATAATAGAGTTGGTAGTAATTTCAGCAAAATGGCTTTTCTTAAGCCTATTAAAATGTTAAATGCCTTTATATTGCACATGGTCGCCCCCATTTTCAATTGTATAAGCATGTTATATAAATGTCATCATTTTTAAGCAGCCAGTGCTCACGTTTGATGCTTTTAGCAACACAGAAATGAGACTTGTTTATAAGATAACAGCCAACATAACTATATTATGGGTGAGACCAAGTGCTCTATGTGTGACAGATATTCTGGATAATCCTCACAACAGCCCTGGATGAAGTTTCTTTCCTTTTACAAATTAAGAAATTGAAATTCAACTACCAAAGGTTACATAGTTAAGATTTTTCTTAATTGCAATTAGTCAAAACTGAGGCCACCCTGCTTTGGGGATTCAACATAGCAGCTAGGAGACAACTGTGTTAAGATAATCAAGTAAACCTAACAATGGTTGTAGAAATTTATATTTTTTCAGGAGTCATAGTCTAAACTTTTTACCTGTTGCTCACAGTCACTGAGCTCTTAACAGAAGCATAGGGCTGGAGTTGTATACCTGTTTTTGTCAATTTAAAATTCTGTGAATGATGTCAATACATCATACTTGAAAAAGACACAGAAGCACGGTACCCTAAAAAGACAGAAGCACGGTACCCTAGGTGAGGAGTTTGTTATAAGGTGGTTGGCATGACCTCCTACCTTGACCATCTACAGACTGGACCAGTAGTGACTACGCCATTCTGTGGGTGATCCTGCAATGTTGCCTCAGCATGTCAAGTGTAGTCCTGGGTGCTCACATTAAAACTCATCTTTGCAACCCATTTTGTGTGATCTATTCTGGTGTTCTCTTCATAACCTTCCCTACCAACCGTCACATAGTCTGCTCTGGTTAGGTTTGAGAAAGAAAAAGTCAAGAGACCTAAGATTTCTGTTCTTTGGTTATGCTGTTTTCTCCATTTCTCATGCCTTTCCTTTCAGAATCAAAATCTTACCCATCCTTCAAAACTTAAACCCAGTTGTATCTGGGTGTAACACGAGACATTTAAATACATGAGAAAAAAACAGCAAAGGACAAGAAGGACTTAGGTCAGTTCCAATTCTCACTCATGCTCATACAGGTATCGGTTAAGAAATGCCTAGGATTTATGCCAGTAGTTGAAACCAGTTCTTGTATTAGATTAGCCACCACACACACCTCCGCTGTTGCCTGGCGGGGAGCACAGAAGTCACAGCCTGATGTTTCCTCCTGGCAGTTCTAATTACTTGCATACACATCACACAGCTGTCGATTGTGGTGGAAGTGTTCTAATCTTCCCATAGTGGTTCTTGGACTTGGCTGGAATTACAGAAAAGGATCACAGCAAGAGCTCACACTACTTTGTGCTCTCCCACGGGCCACAGGCTCCAGAGATGATAAACTGATGTGCCTGTTAGCGTGGAGGACCGGACATCCATTAATTCATCTACTGTTAACAGTAAAAGCTGGTATCTGTGGTGATAATGTAGTCAGTCCTCTCTAGATTTATTACCAAATGCTATGTTAACACACAATAGAAGACAGCCTCTGGATTTAATGCAATATTGGTCGTTGGCTGAATTGTGATCAGCTAATTTTGGGAAAAATTTTCTCTTAGTAGATATCAATCACCGTCACCCAAATTTTGAGTGGGTCATAAATTGCTACTAAAGCTTAAAATGCATATGAATATTTGAATATAATATATCTCAACAGTGAGGAGGCAATTAGTTTGAAAGCATAGTTATGAAATTTGGATTCACAGGAAAGTGGAAATACAATTGACATGGTAAAATGAGCATATTACCACAAGTCGTGAAAGCTGGGCAGGGAATTTTTATTGGGCCTTTATATGGTCTGTGAGGAGGGGAGACAAATGAAACAAAGCTGAAATATTCAGGAAAGATCAGAGTATCCAGTGTAGGAGTTAAAAACGACTAGAAGAGTAATTATGGGAATGAGAGAACCTCAGATCAGGGAAATTTCATTGAAAACAAAAGAGCCCGGAATTCAAGTTGTTAAATGTGGACATTTGTCAGGACCTGCTATCCAAGATGCCATCTCTTGGTCATGTGATGAGGCTTACAGCTCAGAAACATCAAAACTGATTGGAACCTCAAAGATGACCCAATAAATCCAAATTCATTCAATGCACAGGAAAGTTAAGACCCTAAAAGGGATCTACTTTTACAAGACTAAAAAGCAAGTTGGGAGGAAAGCTAAGTGTAAAAACCTATGAATGCTGTGAAACTAGAATGCATGAAAATACAAGCTTCCTTCATGGCACTGCTAATTATCAAAGCATCTTTGGATAAATAACTCCCCCAGGAGTGTATTATACTAAGTTGTCCAAGTGAGAACTCAGTGGATAAAAGATCCATGCTTCCTGCTAAAGTATTTGAATGAAAAGATACAGTGACTAGCACTTAGTTCAAAAATAAATGAAGAGGCTTATGGGGGAGGGGCTATTGATAAAATTGACTGTGCGTTGGTAGTTGTGATAAAAAGTAATAGGTAAATGGGATTCATTATATTCTTCGACTTAAATATGATACAAAATTTCTTATAAGTTTTTTTGACATGGTAGAATGAGAGCATATTACCTACCATTCAATGCCTGCAATGTGTAGTAGGATTTGGCCCGAAATGTATTTGGGACTTGTTACATCATCTTAACATCATGGTGCATGGGTCTCACATAGCAACCTCATAACTCAGTTTCAGCTGCTTTGGACAGTGACTTGCCATCTCCTGGTGCCTTCCAGGACTCCTCTTGGAGACGTTTAGAAAGTCTTTGTCTTGTTAACCCATTTTAAAGATGCTCTCGAATTTGGTGAAAATTAATCCAGCTTTTTTTTTACATGCTTTATTAATAACAACCTTATTTTCCTACTGCATAGGTACATAGAATCTGCAGGGGTTTAGGGAAAGGCATTTCACCTTCTAAGAGGTACAGGAAATTGGCAACATGCAGCAAAGGATTAAGTGGGATTAGCTCAAGGGATCATTGTGCAGAAAGACTGTCAACAGTAGTCTCTGTTGAATGTTCCAACTCATTCTTTCCTAAAGTTCTGTTCCAGCATAAATTAGCTTCAAAAGTGGCTCTTCTACCGTTGGACAGAGATCTGGAATTATTCTTTCCAATTCTAGAGGCACAGGCAGCACTGATCCTTTGCCTGAGTTAACAGACTGGACACACATGCTGTATGCTTTTTCTGCCTCAGCTTTTATTCATTCTGTTCCACAAGATGAAGTACCACAAAAGACCCCAAAATAGCCAAAGCAATCTTGAGAAAGAAGAACTAAGCTAGAGCACATCACACCTCTGGATTTCAAATGACATTAAGAAGCTATAGTAACCAAAACAGTATGATACCCTTATAAAAACAGACACAGACATCAATGAAACAGCCCATGAATAAACCCATACATACAGTCAATTAATTCACAACAGAGGATCCAAGATACAATGGGGAATGCATTGTCTCTTCAATAAATAATGTTAGGAAAACTTGTCCACCATCTTACACAATACACAAAAGTCTACTCAAAATGGATTAAAGACTTGAATATAAGACCTGAAACCATAAAACTCTTAGAAGCAAACATAGGCAGTAAGCTTCTTGACATCTGCCTTGGCAATGATTTTTTGGATCTGACTCCAAAAGCAAAAATAGTAAGTGGCACTACATCAAACTAAAAAGCTTCTGTACAGCAAAGGAAGCCATCAACTAAATGAAAAGGCAACCTATGGAATGGGAGAAAATACTTGCAAGTCATATAACTGGTAGGAGATTAATATCCAAAATACATACAGAACTCAAGCAACTCAATAGAAAAAATCACCCTATTATAAAATGGACAGAGGATCTGAATAGACATTTTTACAAAGAACATGTACAGATGGCCAGCAGTACATGAAATAATGCTATATCATTAATCTTCATGGAAATGTAAATCAAACCCATAATAAGGTATCATCTCACACCTATTAAAATGGCTGTCATCAAAAAGACAAAAAGCATTGGCAAGATGTGGAGGAAAAAAAACCCTTGTTCCCAGTTGGAGGGAATGCTAATTTGTGCAGCCATTATGTAAAACAGTATGGAGGTTCCTCAATTAAAAGCATAACCTTAGCAGTTCCTCAAAAATTAAAACTACAACTATCATATATTCTAGCAATTCCACTTCTGGGTATTTACGCAAAGGAAATGAAATCACTATCTCAAAAAGATATCTGCACCCCCATGTTCACTGCAGCATTATTTACAATGGCCATGACATGGAAATAACCTACGTGTCCATCAGTGAGTGAATGAATAAAGAAAATGTGACATACATACACACACTGGATTATTATTGTCATTCAGCCATGAAAAACAAGGAAATCCTGCCATTTTTTCGACAACATGGGTAGATGGATCTTGAGGACATTATGCTAAGTAAAATGCATAGAAAGACAAAAATCTTTTCGTTATTTGTTATGGTGGTCAGTGGTTTCTTGAAATGAAATCTGCTCTGGGTGAAGATGGCTGTGAAGACTGTTGAAATGACAACAAAGGATTTAGAATTGTACTAAACTTAGTTGATACAACAGGCAGCAGGGTTTGAGAAATGGACTTCAATTTTGAAAGACATTCTACTGTGAGTAGAACACTATCAAACAGCATCACTTGCCGAGGAGAAATCATTGATGAAAGGAGTTAACTGATGTGTTAAACTTCATTGGTCTTACTTAAGAACTTGCCACAGCCACTCCAACCTTCAGCAACCACCACCCTGATCAGTCAGCAGCCATCAACATGGAGGCAAGACCCTCCACCAGCAAAAAAGACTGACTCACTGAAAGCTCAGATGATTAGGATTTGTTAACAACAAAGTTTTTTAAAATTAAGGTATGTACATTGTGTTTTTAGACATATTGCTATTGTGCACTTAAGAATACAGTGTACTGTAAACATAACTTTTCTATGCCCTTGGAAACCAAAAAATTTGGCTCACTTTACTGTGATAATTTGTTTTATTGTGGTGGTCTGGAACCAAACCTGCAATATCTCCAAGGTATACTTGAATATGCAATGAAATATTGGATAAATTAACAGGTTTAGGACCAGAAGGATTCACCACTGAATTTTAACAGACATTTAGAGAAGACATAATACCCATTCTCCTTAAAGTTTTCCAAAAAATAGAAGAGGAGGGAATACTTTCAAACTCATTCTGTGAAGCCAGCATCACTCTGATACCGAAACCAGGCAAAGACCCCACCAAAAAAGAAATACAGACAAATATCCCTGATGAACATAAATGCAAAAATACTCAACAAAGTATTAGCAAACTGAATTCAAAAATACATCAAGAGGACCACATACCATGATCAAGTGGGATTCATCTCAGGGATGCAAGGATGGTACAACATTTGAAAATCCATCAACATCATCCACCACATCAACAAAAAGGACAAAAACCACATGATCATCTCCATAGATGCTGAAAAAGCATTCAACAAAATTCAACATCCATTCATGATAAAAACTCTCAACAAAATAAGTATAGAGGGCAAGTACCTCAACATAATAAAGGCCATATATAACAAACCCACAGTGAACATCATACTTAACAGTGAGAAACTGAAAGCTTTACCCTTAAGATCAGGAACAAGAAAAGGATGCCCACTCTCCCTGCTTTTATTCAACATAGTATTGGACATCCTTAGCCACAGCAGACAACACAAAGAAATAAAAGGCATCCAGATTGGTAAGGAAGAAGCCAAACTGTCACTGTTTGCAGATGACATAAAAAACCCTAAAGAATCCACTTCAAAACTACTAGATCTAATATCTGAATTCTGTTGCATTCCTATACACTAACAATGAGCTACCAGTAAGAGAAATCAGGAAAACAGTTTCATTCACAATTGCATCAAAAAGAATAAAATACCTAGGAATAAACCTAACCAAAGAAGTGAAAGACCTATACCCTGAAAACTACAAGACACTTCAAAGAGAAATTAAAGAGGACACTAATAAATCAAAATTCATCCCATGCTCTTGGGTAGGAAGAATTAATATTGTCAAAATGGCCATCCTGCCTAAAGCAATCCACAGATTCAATGCAATCCCTATCAAAATACCAACAGCATTCTTCAACAAACTGGAGCAAATAATTCTAGAATTCATATGGAACCACAAAATACTCTGAATAGCTGAAGTAATCCTGAGAAGGAAGAATAAAGCAGGGGGTATCTCACTTCCCAACTTCAAGCTCTACTACAAAGCCACAGTAATCAAGACAATTTGGTACTGGCACAAGAACAGACCCATAGACCAGTGGAACAGAATAGAGAGTCCAGATATTAACCCAAGCATATATGGTCATTTAATATATGATAAAGGAGCCGTGGATATACAATGGGGAAATGACAGCCTCTTTAGCAGCTGTGTTGGCAAAACTGGACAGCTACATGTAAGAGAATGAAACCGGATCATTGTCTGACCCCATACACAAAAGTAAACTCAAAATGGATCAAATATCTGAATGTAAGTCATGAAACCATGAAACTCTTAGAAAAAAACATAGGCAAAAATCTCTTGGACATAAACATGAGCAACTTCTTCATGAACGTATCTCCCTGGGCAAAGGAAACAAAAGCAAAAATGAACAAGTGGGATTATATCAAGCTGAAAAGCTTCTGTACAACAAAGGAGACCATCAGTAGAACAAAAAGGCATCCTACAGTATGGAAGAATATATTTATAAATGAAAAATCCGATAAAGGGTTGACATCCAAAATATATAAAGAACGCATGCACCTCAACAACCAAAAAGCAAATAATCCAATTAAAAATGGGCAGAGGATCTGAACAGACACTTCTCCAAAGAAGAAATTCAGATGGCCAACAGGCACATGAAAAGATGATCCACATTGTTGATCATCAGAGAAATGCAAATTAAAACCACAATGAGATATCACCTCACACCAGTTAGGATGGCCAACATCCAAAAGACAAACAACAACAAATGTTGGCGAGGATATGGAGAAAAGGGAACCCTCCTACACTTCTGGTGGGAATGTAAATTAGTTCAACCATTGTGGAGGGCAGTATGGAAGTTCCTAAAAAAACTCAAAATAGAAATACCATTTGACCCAGGAATTCCACTCCTAGGAATTTACCCTAAGAATGCAGGAGCCCAGTTTGAAAAAGACATATGCACCCCTATGTTTATCACAGCACCATTTACAATAGCCAAGAAATAGAAGCAACCTAAGTGTCCATCAGCAGATGAATGGATAAAGAAGATGTGGTACATATACACAATGGAATATTATTCAGCCGTAGGAATAAAACAAATACTACCATTTGTAACAACATGGATGGAGTTTGAGGGTATTATGCTCAGTGAAATAAGCCAGGCAGAGAAAGCTAATGATCAAATGATATCAGTAATCTGTCTAGTATAAGAACAAAGAAAAAACTGAAGGATCAAAACAGCAGCAGACTCACAGAACCCAAGAATGGACTAATAGTTACCAAAGGGAAAGGGACTGGGGAGGATAAGTGGAAAGGGCGGGATAAGGGGGAAAAAAGGACATTGCAATTAGCACACATAATGTATGTGGGTGGGGTTGGGGAAGGCAGTACAACACAGAGAAGACAAGTAGTGATTCTATAGGATCTTTATGCTGATGGACAGTGACTGTAATGGGGTGTGTGGTGGGGACTTGATAATGGGGGTAATCTAGTAACCATAATGTTGCTCATGTAATTGTACATTAATAATACCAAAATAATTTTTTAAATTAACAGGTTTAGACACTGTAGAAGAATGGCTAGTGAAAGTTAAGACGTAGCAATAAAATCTATCCAAAATTACAGCATTTTTATCCTCACAAAGGGGAAAAATTTTGAGGAGCTAATAACCAAATTTTTCTATCTTTGATGAAAATTACAAATTGACAAGCTTAATAGACTCCAAGCAAGGTAACCATGCACATATAAATCTAATTGTTGAAAACCAGTGTTAAAGAGAAAAATTTTAAAGCTTCAGAGGTAAAAGACACTTTATAATCACAGAAACAATGATAACAAATTCCACAGATTGTTAGAAACAATATAGGTAAAAGACAAAGAAACAAAGTCTTTACAGTCCTGAAGGCTACCTAACATACCTCACACCCAATAAAATGACTACTAACAAACCCTAACAAAATAACAGGTGTTGGTGAAGATGTGGGAATTGAAATGGTACAGCTGCTATAGAAACCAATATGACAGTTTCTAAAAAAAAAAAAAACAGAATTACCATATGATCCAGCAATTCCATTTCTGGGTTTATACCAAAAAGAAAACAGAGACTCAAAGAAATGTGTGTATACACATATTCATAGCAGCATCATTAACAATAGCCTAAAGGTGGAAGCAACCCAAATGCCTATCAATGGATGAATGGATAAGCAAAATGTTACATATACATAAAATGGGACATCATTCAGCCTTAAAAAAAAAATTCTAATAGATGATACAGTATGGATGAACCTTGAAGATATTATGCTAAATGAAATCAGCAGAAGTAGTGTATGGTTGTTTTTATATGAGATGCCTATAACAGTCAATTTTAGAGAGACAGATAGTGGAATGGTGATTGTCAGGGGCTGAGTGGTGGGAGAACTGAAGACGTGTTCTTCAGTGGGTACAGAGTTTTGGTTTTACAAGGTGAAAAAAGTTCCAGAAGTTGGCTCCACACAATGTGAAATAAGATGAATTGTACACTTTAAAATGGATAAGATAAAGATGGGGTAAATTTAATGTTAATCTTTAAAAAAAAACTGCTAAGGAAAAAATGTGCCGCCTTCTCCCATCCTACCCCAGGATATCTGCTCCACTCAAGCCCCACCACTGTTCCCTCATCCTTCCTATTTCCCATGTTTCTCAACCTTCCCTGAACTCCTGTACCACCCCAACTTAGTAATGAATTTTCTACTTCTTTTGACATTTAATTTGTAGGGCCGTTGAAGAAAGGATTGTTTTCAGCTTGTTTGGGTCCCTTTCAGTGCCTGCCTTAAAGTATTTCAGTCAGTATCTCAGGGAAACCACACTAAGTATTTCAATACTGGGAGTTTGTTACAAAGACATTACAGGCGCAAAAGAGGGAAGGTAAGTGTATCTAAATAGTGACTAAGGAAGCAGCTGGCATCCCTCCTGCAGGAGGGAGTGAAGAGGAAATGGCGCGGCTCAGAGCCCGCGGTCGCTGCTGTTGACAAACTGCCTGGTGGGAACCCAGCCGGGCCGCCCTGTGCTGATGGCTGTCGGCGCTGGCGGTTGCTTCAGCTGATGTCACTGTCATCGTTGTAACACTACCAGAAGGTGTACGAAACTGCTTTCTTCATCCCTCTCCCCTTCACTATCCCAGTTATGCCTCAAAAGTAGAACTAAACAGAAATCCAGTGTCCGAGAGTCTGGGAAGATCTTGCGGATCTCCTGCCACACCAGTGAAGCGGGAAATGCAGAAGAGTTGACACGGAGCTAAAAGAACAGAGGATTTCCAGCCCCCTCCTTTGGCTACTTGGGGTATACACCGATTCGCCCACTTGGAGATTTACATGTAACAAATAACTACCTTTTGTACAAAGTATGCTTAATCTCCTCCCCAAAAGAAAGACGCAAAGTCACACCAGTCACTATGAGCACCTGCAGGATGTTAATTCGTCTTCTAGTTACGTCAAACACCCTGGATAATTTGTGATCTTCAGACTAAATTGTAAAATTTGTTTTCTTACTAATTAGCTTTTTTTTTTTTTACTAGTTTTTTACCACTTAAAGTTTTATATATCAGAAGACAGAGAGGGAAGTTATTAACATGTAAAAATATGTATATAAGAAAGGAAGAAATAAACAGCTGGCATTGTCCTTATTTTTATAAATCAAATGGTCATCCGTGATCTTTTTTTCACAGCTCGTCTTCATTTTCCTGTTAGCTGACTGGAGTTCTGTACCGGTTGGGAAGATCCTAAACTTCATTTCTGAAGTGTGTAAGTCCTTAGTGATTCTCCCATTAGTGAGTTGCTGTGACCTTTCATTAGCTTCTACAACTGAACGTGGCGGCACTAACGAGGCACTCAGAGAGTTCCACCGTCGCTCACGCTCAGCAGCAGCCAAGCTCCCCTTGATAACTGGAATCCAGCACCCAGTCACTCCAGTAACCCCCTTCTTTTCCCAGTGGTTCTGTAGCACAAGAACCATAAGTGGCTAAATGAGAGCCTCAGTTTCCAGGTCAGCAGGAGCACTGCTGGTTTCCTCGTGAACACATTCTTCCCTTGGGACTCAACCAGCAGAACCCAGCAGAAGCAAAATTCTATGAGTGGACTATTGGATGTAACACTGAGAGACACATGCTCACCCTGGCCTTGATTCCTGAGCCCTTTGATTCAATGGCAATCCATTAGCTAGGAGCACCCCTAAGGCCCAAACTGTAGTTTATAAATACCATTCACTCTTAAAAACAAACAAACAAAAACTTGGAGAATGGCTAAACAGAGGTAAGGGATGAGAAATATAACAAGCCTGGAAAGGTTTCTTGTTTCAGAAAGTAAGGAAATTATCAGAAATTAGTCAGGACACAGGAGTAAGGACAGAGGAGCCAGCTTTAAAGGGCCCTCACTAGCTGTAATAAACTGAAAAATGGCCCCCAAAGATATCAGGTCCTAATCCTTGGAAAATACGTATGTTTCCTTAAGTGGCAAAGATTTTGAAAATGTGATTAAGTTAAGAATCTTGAGGTGGGGTGAGTATAAGATAATCAGGGTGCATCCTGAATGCAGTTCTTTGTAGGATGCAGATTTGACACACAGAAGAGAAAGCCAGGTTGTCCTCTTTCTGCAAATCCTTTGATTTAAAATTTTCTACCCCATCAGAGTGAGGTAGCTACAAGCCAAGGAATGCTGGAAGCCGTCAAATGCTAGAAGGGACAAATTCTCTCCTAGAGGCTCCAGAGGGAGCACAGCCCTGCCAACAACTTGATTTGGGGCTCTGAGCCTCCAGAACTCTGAAATGATAAATTAAGCCACAAGGTGTATGATAATTTGGTGCAGCAGCCATAGGAAAATGATACAGTAGCCAAAGATGGAGCATTTTGAGCATCAAAATAAAAATTTCAGTGAATCCCAGAATATAAATTACATTTTTAAACAATTCATGAGTTCAAAATGATACTAACAACCCTTCTACACACATAAATTCATTTTAGATAACCAGTTCAATGTTCTGAAAATTGATACAGGGAACTACCTATACTTCAGTGTTAAAATACAGTTGATAAACGTTTTGTTTTATAGAAAATTTTAAATAAAAGATTTGCAGAAAGAGGACAACCCCATTTTGTAAGACACTTTGAAATAATAAAACTAAGCAATATCATAAATGGCTACTACTAAAATGATTAGGTAAAAAGGTTATGGGAAATTTGTAATTAGTCTGACAACCTCTGACCCCTAGTCATTCCCAACATTAAAAAAAAAAGAAACAGACATATGTACCTCCCGATCAATAGGAAATGCAAAATACCAACTAAGAAATTTTTTTGACAAAAATTCAAACCTGAATCTGATCAAGCATCTAGATCTAAGTACCAGTTTAAAAGAAATATTGGGGCCATTTAACAGAGGATATGTTAAATGATACTGCTGTGATCCTATCAGCAGAATCCAAAATATAGAGAACTGGAGAGGAAAAAGACCTACCTTCTCCAGTAAGGAAATTGCCAAAAAAAAAAGGGTAGAGAGATGAATCTATAATTAAAAGAGATTTAAGACAGTTTTCAACCCAACTGTTCCTGATCCAAATAACCCAATTGTAAAACATAATTATGATGCAGGAGGGAAATTAAAAACTGATTTGGTATTTGCTTAAGGGATTATTGTTACCATTTTAGATAGGATATAGTTGGCTGTATTTAAAAAATGATATATATTAGCTCTCTTATTTGAGAGATACACACTAAAGAATAAAGAATAAAATAATTAGGATTTATGAAATGAAATGTGAAATATAACTGGGATTTATTTCAAAGTAGCTGCTCAGCTGGGGTTGGAAAATTAGTAAGAGTGTACATAAAACAGGATTGCTCAGAATTAATCATTTTTGAAGCTGGATGATGGGTACATTGGAAAACCATTATGCCATTCTTTCTCTAATGTTTGAAGATTTCCTTACTAAAGGTTTCTTTTATAAATATCCTACAGATCCTCACTAATTACAGATGAAGTCCAAACTCCCTGACAAAAGTGGAACACCAAATTTTATGCAATCTGACCATCTTCCCAGCTCATCCTCACCTCATTCCCAGCTACCTCTTAGCTAGGAGGAGCTACCTTCTGTTCCCTGAAATATACCCCACACTTTCATAAATTTGGCAATCCTATTTGTCTGCTTGGAAACCCTTCTTTCTCACTTTCATTATTTGGTGAACTCCATGGCCCAGTGTAATTGTCACTTTTTGTCAATCTTTAATATACTCGTTGAAATAGAACTAATCCGTCACTTCAAAGCAATCCCACACGTTGTGGACGTGACACTACCCTAGATTCCTTATATCATCTCTGCATCATTCCCTCCCCTCTCCCCTTATCCAGCTTAAATCCCAGGGCCCATCATTATGATCGCTCCCTTGCACGTAACTTCAACTCCTTTGCTCCATCAGACTGGCTTGGATAAATCACAAACCTGAGTGAATCCTCCTCTGCCCATACCCCTGCAGCTGAATGTGGATGAGAGGCTGATTTTTTTTAAAACTCACTTTCTCAAATATCAATAGATCCTTAATGCTGCCTGGCATCGTTTTTTTCCCTCTTGGTCTGAATTCTTTTCCAGTTACCGATCTGCAGCAATTATTTTTCCTTTCTCCTCTTCCCAAACCTCCAGTGCTTCCTCCCGCTTCATCTCATAGAGTCCTCTTGCTCTTTATTTCGCTGAACAAAATCAAGGTGATCCCAACAGATAATAAGTATATGAAAAGCTCTAAACAATCACTAGTCCTCAGGGAAATGCAAATCAAAACCACAATCTGAGAACCACCACCAACCAGAATGGTCAAAATGACAGACAGACAACAGAAATGCAGGCATGCCTCAGGAGAGTATAGGTCTGGTTCCAGACAACCACAAAGTGAATATCACAGTAAAGTGAGTCAAGTTTTTTGGATTCCTAGGGCATATAAAAATTACGTTTGCACTGTAATTATACTGTAGTCTATTAAGTGTGCTTTATGTCTAAAAAACAACATACATACCTTAATTAAAATTTTTAAACAGTTTTTTTCTAATTCTTTCAAGTAGAATGGCAAGAACTTAAAATAAGACAACAATGAAGTTTAGCCACAATGATTGACTTTTCCTTTCAACAATTTCGCTCTTGCAGGTAATGCTGTTTGATAGCATTTTACCCACAGTAAAACTTCCTTCAAAATTGTAGTCCATCCTTTCAAACCTTGGCTGCCTGCTGTATCATTTCAACAATCTACACAGCATCTTCACCAGGAGTACATATCATCTCAAGAAATTACTGATCACCAGAACAAATAATGAAAAGGTTTAAGATTTGGCAAGAATTGGGAGATGGGAAAAAAGATGACAGATAGGAAGGCAAGGCAAAAACCTCCGAAAATCACATAAATCATGACAATACAGCAAATACAACTAGGCCTGAAATCAACCTGAAGATGGCAGAACTGACCATCTACATCTGGGGAAGAAGAGAAGACCCTACAAAAAAGAGTAACGCAGCAAAGATATGATCTGGGGGGACCCAAGCCCTCCATCCACCCCAGCCCACAGGCAGGAGGAAGAGGAATAGAGTAGACAGGGAGTAGGACTTCTGAACACCTGGCCCTGGAGATCTGCTCCAGGAACATAAGCCCACATTGCATGGTGCCCTGGTGATTGGTGGGGCTGGACAACAGACACACGCAGAACACTTAGGGAGGCTGCGGTCCCAGGCCCCTGTGGAGAACAGGCACACTCAACTGGCCCCTGAGAAAGAAAGCAGAGCAGGCAGTTTTAAAGACTTCCCAGCAGTGAGATGGGGGCCAGAGAGGCAAGGATCGCACAGAGCTCTCTGTTTATGAGAAAGTCAGGTGGACAATACCTCCCCAGCCTGCCTTCAGCTCAACAGGTTGGGAGCCCTCAGGAGATTCAGATGCTCCATTCCCCTCACTGACAACACAGCCTAGAGACTCCTCAGTAGCACAGGGCCTGCCAGCCAACAGTAAAATCAGAGTTTATTCCCAGGTAGGCAGGGGGAGAGCACCCAGCCTGCTCAGCCCTATTTTGTGCCAGCCAGGCAGCTGCATGCAAGCCAGCCCTGGGAGCTTTCCTCCTGATAGTCACCTGCCATGTTTTCCAGTGCCTCCATCATTGCAGGAGGCTGGATGGAGGGCAGCTCTGCCCACAGCAGCTCCAGAAAGTATTCTCCCTGCTCCTATGATCAGCTGACAGCCCACACAACTCACCTGAAATCAGAACACTACGAGCAGGGCAGACAGGTGCTACACCCACTGCTCGCCAACAGCTAAGGCTCTGGCACAGAAAATTGAGCTTCTGGGCACTAGAGGGCTCCTCCTACATAAGTCTATTGTCCCATAAGAAACAAAAAGAAATGAAGAAACAGAGGAATTTGGTCCAAACAAAAATTCAAGAAAAAACATCATAAAGAGAGCTTAGTGAAACTGAAATCACAAATCATCTTGATAAAGATTTCAAAATAAAATTCACAAACATGCTCATGATTTACAGAAAAGTATTCAAGATCTCACAGAGGATTCAACAATGAGAGAGAAATCCTCAAAAAAAACCACTCGGGAGCTGAAGAATATGGTATCTGAAATGATTAGATGAGGTAAAGGAGACAGTAAATGAAACAGAAATTAGAGAACAGGAAAACAAAGAAACTGAGGAAGAGAGAGAAAAAAGGGATCTCTAGGAATGAAAGAATATTAAGAGAGCTGTGTGACCAATCCAAACAGAACAATATTCACATTATAAGGGTACCAGAAGAAAAAGAAGAGAGAGACAAAGGGATAGGAAGTCTTTTTGAGGAAATAATTGTTGAAAACTTCTCCAATCTGGGGAAGGAAATAGACACTCAGATCATGGAAACACAAAAGAACCCTAGGAAGACAACACCAAGACATATAATAATCAAAATGGCAAAGATCAAGGACAAGGAGAGAGTACTGAAAGCAGCCAAAGAGAGAAAATAGATCACTTATAAAGTAAAGCCCATCAGGCTTTACTTCTCAGACTTCTTACTTCTCTGCAGAAAACTTATGGGCCAGAAGGGAGTGGTAGAATACATTTAATGTAATGAAACAGAAAGGCCTCCAACCAAGAATACTGTACCTGTCAAGATTATCATTTAAATTTGAACCAGGGATTAAACAATTGCCAGATAAGCAAAAGTTGAGAGAATTCACCACCACCATACCATTTCTGCAAGAACTCTTAAAGGAACTGCTCTAGATGGAAATGCTCCTAAGGCACCAGAGAAAATAAACCCACAGTAAAGGTAGTAGACAAATTAATTACTAAGCAAATGAAAATTAAATCAACCACTCACAAAGTTAGTCAAGGGATACACAAAGAGTACAGAATATGATACCTAATATATAAAGAGTGGTGGAGGAAGAAGAAGAAGGGGAGGGAAAAAAAAGAATCATTAGATTGTGTCTGAAATACAGTAATAAGCAATTTAAGATAGACTCTTAGATAGTAAGAAAGCTGTCTGTGAACTTTTGGTAACCATAAATCTAAATCCTACAATGGCAATAAGTACATATTTATTGATAATTACCCTAATGTAAATGCACCAATCAAAAGACATAGAGTTACAGAATGGATAAAAAACAAGACCCATTTAAATGCTGCCTACAAGAGACTCACTTCAAACCCAAAGACATACACAGACTAAAAGCGAAGGGATGGAAAAAAATATTTCATACAATAGGGAGAAAAAAGCAGGTGTAGCAGTACTTGTATCAGACAAAATAGACTTCAAAACAAAGAAAGTAACAAGACAAAGAAAGACATTATATCATGATAAAGGGGTCAGTCCAACAAAAGGATATAACCATGATAAATATCTGTGCAACCAACATACAAGCACCTAAATATGTGAAACAAATACTAACAGAATTAAAGGGGGAACTAGAATGCCAGATATTCATTTTAGGAGACTCCAACACACCACTCACACCAAAAGACAGATCAACCAGACAGAAAATAAGGAGACACCGAACAATACATTAAACAGACAGACCTAACAGACATTTACAGAACGTTCCACCCAAAAGCAGCAGGATAAACATTCTTCTCAAGCGTACATGGAACATTTTCCAGAATAGATCACATACTAGGCCACAAAAAAGGGAGCCTCAATAAATTCAAAAAGATTGAAATTGTGCCAACCAGCTTCTCAGACCACAAGGTATGAAATTAGAAATAAATTATGCAAAGGAAACAAAAAGCCCTCAAACCCATGGAGGCTTCATAACATGCTCCTAATTAATCAATGGATCAGTGACCAAATAAAAACAGATCAAGCAATATATGGAGTCAAATGAAAACAACAACTCAACGGTCCAAAGCCTGTGGGATGCAACAGAGGCAGTTCTAAAAGGAAAGTACATAACAACACAGGCCTACCTCAGGAAACAAGAACAATCCCAAATGAACAGTCTAAACTCACAATTAATGAAACTAGAAAAAGAGCAAATGAGGCTCAAAGTCAGTAGAAGGAGGGACATAATAAAGATCAGAGCAGACATAAATAAATTTTAGAGGAACAAAACAATAGAAAAAAATCAATGAGACCAGGAACTGGTTCTTTGAGAAAATAAACAAAATAACCCCTAGCCATATTATCAAGAAAAAAGAGTGTACACACATAAAAAGAATCAGATATAAAAAAGGAAAAACCACAACAGACACCACAGAAATACAAAGAATTATTAGATAATACTATGAAAAATTATGCTAACAAACTGGACAACCTAAAAGAAATGGAGAACTTTCTAGAAAAATATAGCCTTCCAAGACTGATCCAGGAAGAAATAGAAAATCTGAACAGACCAATTACCAGCCATGAAATCAAACTGGTAATCAAAAAGCTACCTAAGAACAAAACGCCTGGACCAGAGCTGAATTTTATCAAACATTTAAAGAAAAGTTAATATCCATCCTCCTTAAAATATTCCAAAAAGGAAGGAATACTTCCAAACTCATTCTATGAATCCAGCATCACTCTAATACAAAAATCGGGCAAAGATGCCACAAAAAAAGAAAATTACAGACCAATATCCCTGATAAACATAGATACAAAAATACTCAACAAAATACTAGCAAACGGAATTAAAAAATACATCAAAAAGATCATCCATCATGACCAAGTGGGATACATTCCAGGGATGCAAAGATGGTACAATATTTAAAAAATCAATCAATATCATACACCACCACATCAACAAAAAGAATAAAAATCACATGATCATCTCCATAGATGCTGAAAAAGCATTTGACAAAATTCAACATCCATTAATGATAAAAACTCTCAACAAAATGGGTATAGAGGGAAAGTACCTTGACATAATAAAGGCCATATATGACAAACTCACAGCCAAAATCATACTTAACAGCAAGAAGCTGAAAGCTTTCCCTTTAAGATTGGGAACAAGACAAGGATGCCCACTCTCCCCACTTTTATTCAATATAGTACTGGAGGTCCTAGCCATGGCAATCAGATGACACAAAGAAATAAAAGGCATCCAAATTGGTAAGGAATAAGTTAAATTGTCACTATTTGCAGATGACATATTATACATAGAAAACCCTAAAGACCCCACCAAAAAACTTTTAAAATAACTGAATTGAGTAAAGTTGAGGGATACAGAATTAATATACAGAAATCTGCTGCATTCCTATATACTAACAATGAACTAGCAGAAAGAGAAATTAGGAAAACAACTCCATTCACAACTGTATTAAAAAGAACAAAATACTGAGGAATAAACCTAACCAAGGAGGTGAAAGACCTATACTCTGAAAACTACAAGACACTCATTAGAGAAATTAAAGAAGATACCAATAAATGGAAACACATCCCATGCTCATGGATAGGAAGAATTAATATTCTCAAAATGGCCATCATGGCTAAAGCAATCTACAGATTCAATACAATTCCCATGAAAACACCAACAGCATTCTTCAATGAACTAGAACAAATAGTTCTAAAATTCATATGGAACCACAAAAGACCCTGAATAACCAAAGCAATCCTGAAAAGGAAGTACAAAGCTGAGAGGATTATGCTCCCTAACTTCAAGCTCTACTACAAAGCCACAGTAATCAAAACAAGTTGGTACTGGCATAAGAACACACCCATAGATCACTGGAACAGAACAGAGAGCCCAGATATAAACCCACACATATAGGGTCAATTAATATATGATAAAGGAGCCATGAATATACAGTGGGGAAAAGACAGTCTCTTCAACAACTGGTGTTGGCAAAACTGAACAGCTATATGTAAAAGAATGAAACTGGATCATTGTCTAACTTCATATCAGAAAAGCAAACTCAAAATGGATCAAAGACCTGAATGTAGGTCATGAAACCATAAAACTCTTAGAACAAAACATAAGCAAAAATCTCTTGAATATAAACATGAGCACCTTTTTCCTGAAAACATCTCTTTGGGAAAGTGGAACAAAAGCAAAAATGAACAAGTGAAACTACGTCAAACTAAAAAGCTTCTGTACAGCAAAGGACACCATCAGCAGGACAAAAAGGCACCCTATAATATTGGAGAATATATTTATGAATGACTTATCTGATAAAGAGTTAAAATCCACAAAATATAAAGAACTCACATGCCTCACCACCCAAAAAACAATAATCTGATTTAAAAATGGGTGGAGGATCTGAACAGATACTTCTCCAAAGAAGAAATTCAGATGGCCAACAGGCACATGAAAAGATGCTCCACATCACTAATCATCAGGGAAATGCAAATTAAAACCACAATGAGTTATCACCTCACACCACTTAGGATGCATGGAAAAGACAAGAAACAAATTCTGGCAAGGATGCAGAGAAAGGGGAACCCTCCTACACTGCTGGTGGGAATGTAAATTGGTTCAACCTTGTGGAAAGCAATATGGAGATTCCTCAAAAAACTAAAAATAGAAATACCATTTAACCCAGTAATTCCACTCCTAGGAATTTACCTGAAGAAAACAAGATCCCTAATTCAAAAGGACATAAGCACCCCAATGTTTATTGCTGCACTATTTACAATAGCCAAGAAATGGAAGCAACCTAAGTGTTCATCAACAGATAAATGGATAAAGATGTGGTACATACACAACAGAATATTATTCAGCCATAAAAAGCAAAAAAAATCCTGCCATTTGCAACAACGTGGATGGAGCTAGAGGGTATTATGCTCAGTGAAATAAGCCAGGCAGAGAAAGACAAATACCAAATGATTTCCCTCATTTGTGGAGTGTAACAACAAAGCAAAACTGAAGGAACAAAACAGCAGCAGACTCACAGACTCCAAGAAGGGACTAAGAGTTACCAAGTGGGATGGGATGGGGAGGGTAGGTGGGGAGGGAGAAAGGGAATAAAAGGGCATTATATTCACAATCACAATATAGGCAGGTCACAGGGAAGGCAGTACAACACAGAGAAGACTAGTAATGACTCTATAGCATCTTACTACACCAATAGACAGAGACTGTATTAGGGGTGGGGGTGGGGGTGAGCAGTTAATAATATGGGTGAATGGTGAAACCACAATGTTGTTCATGTGAAACCTTCATAAGATTGTATATCAATGATACTTTAATAAAGAAAAATATAGCAAAAATTACCAACATGTGATACAGAGACATGAAGTGAGCAAATGCTGTTGGAAAAATGGTACAAATAGACTTGCTTATTCAGAAGATTGGAGACTGACGAGAATTAGGCTTGAGATGGATTAATGATTGTACATTGAGCATTGACCCCCCTATACTGAATTTTATTGTTGTTAACAACCATTTGATCAATAAATATGAGAGATGCCCTCTCAAAAAAAAAAAAAAAAAAAGCCATAAGGGGTACATCTAAAACATATAAAACAACCTGTTAAAAAGTTTAAGATTATTTTTACCCTGCCTGCTTGTTAGGCCATCATACATAGCATCGTATAATGTCAAGTCCGAAGCTCTGAGTGTGACTTAAGTTCCCCGAAATTAAATGACTGTACTTATTTAAAATAAAAATAAAAAAAAATAAAAAAAAAAATAGACTTGCTTAATGCAAGGTTGTCACAAACCTTCAATTTGTAAAAAATGCAGTATCTGCAAAGCACAACAAGATGAAGTATACCTGTATTAGGAAGGAAGCAAATGGAACTCTTACACTTTGCTAATGGCAGTTAAATTGGTATATTTTAAAACTACATGACAATATTCACTAATGGTGAAAACAGGTACACCTTATGGCTCAGCAAGGTCACTCCTGAACCCAACTGAAGTGTGTGTGTGTGTGTGTATATATATATATACACACACACACACACACACACATATGTTCCCTATAACATAGGTTCAAGAAGGTTCACAGGAGCACAAGTCATAATAGACAAAAGCTAGAAACAACTCAAATGTCCATTAACAATCAAGTGGGTAAACAATGGTACATTCACACAGTGGAGCATTACACAGCTGTGAGAACCATTGAACTGCTACAGATGACCACAGAGATGAAACTGAATGCCGAATTGAAGAATCCGTAAACAAAAGGGAATGTGATGCTTATAAAAAAAAAATGAATAGTATCAGGACAGCAGTTATCTGTGCAGCAGCTTGGGACATTATTGGAAAGGGATACAGGGGCACCCTGGGTTGCTGGTAATGTTCAATTTCTTGATCTGAGTTCGTTACACAGGTGTTTTCATTTTGTGAACATGACAGAGTTACGTATTTGGGGTTTTTTCCTTTTCTATATATATCTCCAATGAAATGTTAATTTAAAAAAAGAAAGAAAAGAACTCCACCAATTCCTCTGTTGACCCATCTTTGTACATTGCGCCCATCCACCCTGCCTCACTCCTGTCACTGTGGGTAAACTGTTCATGCTTCCCTCAAACACAGGCCCTTTCTCCTGTGTACTACATAATTATCTCTCTTCTTCACAAGGTTGTCACTCTAGCACATCTGCCATCTCATTCCTACATCTTTTCTTCTTGACTAGATCTCTCCCATCAACCTACAAACATGCTATCATTTTTCTAATTTTTAAGACAACCTTCTCCTAACCTTCAGTTACTGTTGTTTTTCTCCTCTGGGCTTAAAGCAAAATGCAAAAGATTATACTTGCTAAATCCAGATTCGTTCTAATATTGTTTGACCCCACCTCTGGTCATGTTATCTCACTTCCACACTTCACAAAAACTGATCTTACCACATGACTTCCTGCAAATGCAGCCGTCATGCTTCACCCTCATCTTCTGTGATTTTCAGTAGCTTTCGATGTCATCATCAACTCCCTCTTTCCTGAATTACCTTCTCCTCCAGGCTTCCTCTCTTTCACAGATTTCCGGTCTTGGTTAATGCTGACCCTACCCTTCTAACTGATTATGAGGACAAAACATTTGGTGTCAGTCTTGACTCTGCCAAGTCTCCCAAAAACAAACTCAATCTGTCAACAAATCCTCACACTGAACCTTCAAAACACTTTCACAGTCTGACCACTGTCACCATTTCTCCTGCTGCTACTCCAGTGTAAGTCCCCAGTGCTAATGCCGGGGCCTCCTAACTGGCTTCCTTGTTCCCGCCCTCACCTCCCAACCAGCCTGTTCTCAACGCAGCACTACAGTGTTAATCAGATCAGCCCTCTGCTCAAAACCTTCTGGTGGCCTCCTATTTCACTCAGGGAAGACTAAGCCCCTGTAATGGGTTACAAGGACTCCCCTCCCCAGTGCCCATCTTCCCTCCTTTGTTCCATTTACAGTAGCCTCCTTGCTCCTGACTGTTCTCAAACATGGCAGGTGTGGTCCTGCTTCAGGGCCTTGGAAGTTTTCCTCTTGACCTAGAATGCTCTTGCCCCATTTATCTCCATGGATTATTCCTTAAAATTTAGAATTTTAACTATTCTCCCTCCCCACCCTGCTTTCCTAAGGTCTCTGTTGCTTCCTTCAGTTTCTCTGTTTCTGATACACGTGTCTATTACTTATCTATTTATGGTCAGTTTCCTGCTTGCACGTGAACGTGAGCATGGGAATTTTTGTCTGTTTTGTTGATTGCTATTTCCCTAGTGTCGAGATCAATGCCTAGAAAATAGTAAGAGCTTAGTCAATAGTTGTAGAATGAATGAATGAATGAGTTATTTTCATTGCTGTCATGCACTCAAGCCTTATAGAGACAGGAACCATATCTTAATCATATTTGTAATAAAGCACTGACTAAATAGAAGAACAGACCTTTCCATTCAGTTAAGGAACTCAAGGCAACGTCTTTAATATTCTTTCCCTTTTTAATCCAAATGCTTGATCTCCCCAGATGAATTATGTCATCTGTTCCTAAACAGGTTATCAACTACCATTTCTTTCTTTCTTAAAAAATTTTCAGAATAGGGAGCCAAGATGGCGGCGTGAGTAGAGCAGTGGAAATCTCCTCCCAAAAACACATAGAGCTATGAAAATATAACAAAGAAAAATCTTCCTAAAATAGAGACCACAGGACACAGGACAACATCCAGACCACATCCACACCTGCAAGAACCCAGCGCCTTGTGAAGGGGTGCTTTTTGGAAATCTTAAAGGGGCAGGACAGGTCACTTAGACCAGAAGCAGGGAATCTGGGGATCTCTGGGCACTCTAACCCCCTGGGCAGCAGGGAGCACAGAGGCCCCTTACGGAGATAAATAGTCTCCTGGATGCTCCCCCTCTAACGGGGCTCCACCATTTTGGAGGAACAGCCCCAGCCAGGCCAAGCCCACAGCAACAGTGGAGATAAACCCCAAAGCAACTGGGCAGGAAGCAGAAGCCCTGTCTGCGCACAGCTGCCCAGCACAAGCCACTAGAGGTCGCTATTCTCCCAGGAAAAGGCTACAAACCAACAAGAAGGGAAGCTCTTCCAGCGGTCACTTGTACCAGCTCTGCAGACTATCTCTATCACCATGAAAAGGCAAAACTACAGGCAGACAAAGATCACAGAAACAACACCTGAGAAGGAGACAGACCTAACTAGTCCTCCTGAAAAAGAATTCAAAATAAAAATCATGAACATGCTGACAGAGATGCAGAAAAAAATGCAAGAGCAATGGGATGAGATGCAGAGAAAAATGCAAGAGCAGTGGGATGAGATGCAGAGAAAAATGCAAGAGCAGTGGGATGAAGTCCGGAAGGAGATCACAGATGTCAGGAAAGAGATCACAGAAGTGAAACAATCCCTGGAAGGATTTATAAGCAGAATGGATAAGATGCAAGAGGCCATTGAAGGAATAGAAGCCAGAGAACAGGAACGTATAGAAGCTGACATAGAGAGAGATAAAAGGATCTCCAGGAATGAAACAACACTAAGAGAAATATGTGACCAATACAAAAGGAAAAACATTCGTATTATAGGGATACCAGAAGAGGAAGAAAGAGGAAAAGGGATAGAAAGTGTCTTTGAAGAAATAATTGCTGAAAACTTCCCCAAACTGGGGGAGGAAATAATCGAACAGACCATGGAATTATACAGAACCCCCAACAGTAAGGATCCAAGGAGGACAACACCAAGACACATAATAATTAAAATGGCAAGGATCAAGGACAAGGAAAGAGTTTTAAAGGCAGCTAGAGAGAAAAAGGTCACCTATAAAGGAAAACCAATCAGGCTAACATCAGACTTCTCAACAGAAACCCTACAGGCCAGAAGAGAATGGCATGATATACTTAATGCAATGAAACAGAAGGGCCTTGACCCAAGGATACTGTATCCAGCACGACTATCATTTAAATATGATGGTGGGATCAAACAATTCCCAGACAAGCAAAAGCTGAGGGAATTTGCTTCCCACAAACCACCTCTACAGGGCATCCTACAGGGACTGCTCTAGATGGGAGCACCCCTAAAAAGAGCACAGAACAAAACACACAACATATGAAGAATGGAGGAGGAGGAATAAGAAGGGAGAGAAGAAAAGACTCTCCAGACAGTGTATATAACAGCTCAATAAGCGAGCTAAGTTAGGCAGTAAGATACTAAAGAAGCTAACCTTGAACCTTTGGTAACCACGAATCTAAAGCCTGCAATGGCAATAAGTACATATCTTTCAATAGTCACCCTAAATGTAAATGGACTTAATGCACCAATCAAAAGACATAGAGTAATAGAATGGATAAAAAAGCAAGACCCATCTATATGCTGCTTACAAGAAACTCACCTTAAACCCAAAGATAAGCATAGACTAAAAGTCAAGGGATGGAAAAACATATTTCAGGCAAACAACAGTGAGAAGAAAGCAGGGGTTGCAGTACTAATATCAGACAAAATAGACTTCAAAACAAAGAAAGTAACAAGAGATAAAGAAGGCCACTACATAATGATAAAGGGCTTAGTCCAACAAGAGGATATAACCATTCTAAATATATATGCACCCAATACAGGAGCACCAGCATATGTGAAGCAAATACTAACAGAACTAAAGAGGGAAATAGACTGCAATGCATTCATTGTAGGAGACTTCAACACACCACTCACCCCAAAGGATAGATCCACCGGGCAGAAAATAAGTAAAGACACACAGGCACTGAACAACACACTAGAACAGATGGACCTAATAGACATCTATAGAACTTTACATCCAAAAGCAACAGGATATACATTCTTCTCAAGTGCACATGGAACATTCTCTAGAATAGACCACATACTAGCTCACAAAAAGAGCCTCAGTAAATTCCACAATATTGAAATTCTACCAACCAATTTTTCAGACCACAAAGGTATGAAAGTAGAAATAAATTCTACAAAGAAAACAAAAAGGCTCACAAACACATGGAGGCTTAACAACATGCTACTAAATAATCAATGGATCAATGAACAAATCAAAATAGAGATCAAGGAATATATAGAAACAAATGACAACAACAACACTAAGCCCCAACTTCTGTGGGATGCAGCGAAAGCAGTCTTAAGAGGAAAGTATATAGCAATCCAGGCACACTTGAAGAAGGAAGAACAATCCCAAATGAATAGTCTAACATCACAATTATTAAAACTGGAAAAAGAAGAACAAATGAGGCCTAAAGTCAGCAGAAGGAGGGACATAATAAAGATCAGAGAAGAAATAAACAAAATTGAGAAGAATAAAACAATAGCAAAAATCAACGAAACCAAGAGCTGGTTCTTTGAGAAAATAAACAAAATAGATAAGCCTCTAGCCCAACTTATTAAGAGAAAAAGAGAGTCAACACAAATCAACATAATCAGAAATGAGAATGGAAAAATCACGACAGACTCCACAGAAATACAAAGAATTATTAAAGACTACTATGAAAACCTATATGCCAACAAGCTGGAAAACCTAGAAGAAATGGACAACTTCCTAGAAAAATACAACCTCCCAAGACTGACCAAGGAAGAAACACAAAAGTTAAACAAACCAATTACAAGCAAAGAAATTGAAACAGTAATCAAAAAACTACCCAAGAACAAAACCCCGGGGCCGGACGGATTCACCTCGGAATTTTATCAGACACACAGAGAAGACATAATACCCATTCTCCTTAAAGTGTTCCACAAAATAGAAGAAGAGGGAATACTCCCAAACTCATTCTATGAAGCCAACATCACCCTAATACCAAAACCAGGGAAAGACCCCACCAAAAAAGAAAATTACAGACCAATATCCCTGATGAACGTAGATGCAAAAATACTCAATAAAATATTAGCAAACAGAATTCAACAGTATATCAAAAGGATCATACACCATGACCAAGTGGGGTTCATCCCAGGGATGCAAGGATGGTACAACATTCGAAAATCCATCAACATCATCCACCACATCAACAAAAAGAAAGACAAAAACCACATGATCATCTCCATAGATGCTGAAAAAGCATTTGACAAAATTCAACATCCATTCATGATAAAAACTCTCAGCAAAATGGGAATAGAGGGCAAGTACCTCAACATAATAAAGGCCATATATGATAAACCCACAGCCAGCATTATACTGAACAGCGAGAAGCTGAAAGCATTTCCACTGAGATCGGGAACCAGACAGGGATGCCCACTCTCCCCACTGTTATTTAACATAGTACTGGAGGTCCTAGCCACGGCAATCAGACAAAACAAAGAAATACAAGGAATCCAGATTGGTAAAGAAGAAGTTAAACTGTCACTATTTGCAGATGATATGATACTGTACATAAAAAACCCTAAAGACTCCACTCCAAAACTACTAGAACTGATATCGGAATACAGCAAAGTTGCAGGATACAAAATCAACACACAGAAATCTGTAGCTTTCCTATACACTAACAACGAATCAATAGAAAGAGAAATCAGGAAAACAATTCCATTCACCATTGCATCAAAAAGAATAAAATACCTAGGAATAAACCTAACCAAGGAAGTGAAAGACTTATACTCTGAAAACTACAAGTCACTCTTAAGAGAAATTAAAGGGGACACTAATAAATGGAAACTCATCCCATGCTCATGGCTAGGAAGAATTAATATAGTCAAAATGGCCATCCTGCCGAAAGCAATATACAAATTTGATGCAATCCCTCTCAAATTACCAGCAACATTCTTCAATGAATTGGAACAAATAATTCAAAAATTCATATGGAAACACCAAAGACCCCGAATAGCCAAAGCAATCCTGAAAAAGAAGAATAAAGTAGGGGGGATCTCACTCCCCAACTTCAAGCTCTACTACAAAGCCATAGTAATCAAGACAATTTGGTACTGGCACAAGAACAGAGCCACAGACCAGTGGAACAGATTAGAGACCCCAGAAATTAACCCAAACATATATGGTCAATTAATATTTGATAAAGGAGCCATGGACATACAATGGCAAAATGACAGTCTCTTCAACAGATGGTGCTGGCAAAACTGGACAGCTACATGTAGGAGAATGAAACTGGACCATTGTCTAACCCCATATACAAAGGTAAACTCAAAATGGATCAAAGACCTGAATGTAAGTCACGAAACCATTAAACTCTTGGAAAAAAACATAGGCAAAAACCTCTTAGACATAAACATGAGTGATCTCTTCTTGAACATATCTCCCCGGGCAAGGAAAACAACAGCAAAAATGAGCAAGTGGGACTACATTAAGCTGAAAAGCTTCTGTACAGCAAAAGACACCATCAATAGAACAAAAAGGAACCCTACAGTATGGGAGAATATATTTGAAAATGACAGATCTGATAAAGGCTTGACGTCCAGAATATATAAAGAGCTCACACGCCTCAACAAACAAAAAACAAATAACCCAATTAAAAAATGGGCAGAGGAACTGAACAGACAGTTCTCCAAAAAAGAAATACAGATGGCCAAGAGACACATGAAAAGATGCTCCACATCGCTAATTATCAGAGAAATGCAAATTAAAACTACAATGAGGTATCACCTCACACCAGTAAGGATAGCTGCCATCCAAAAGACAAACAACAACAAATGTTGGCGAGGCTGTGGAGAAAGGGGAACCCTCCTACACTGCTGGTGGGAATGTAAATTAGTTCAACCATTGTGGAAAGCAGTATGGAGGTGCATCAAAATGCTCAAAACAGACCTACCATTTGACCCAGGAATTCCACTCCTAGGAATTTACCCTAAGAACGCAGCAATCAAGTTTGAGAAAGACAGATGCACTCCTATGTTTATCGCAGCACTATTTACAATAGCCAAGAATTGGAAGCAACCTAAATGTCCATCTGTAGATGAATGGATAAAGAAGATGTGGTACATATACACAATGGAATACTACTCAGCCATAAGAAGTGGAAAAATCCAACCATTTGTAGCAACATGGATGGAGCTGGAGAGTATTATGCTCAGTGAAATAAGCCAAGCGGAGAAAGAGAAATACCAAATGATTTCACTCATCTGAGGAGTATAGGAACAAAGGAAAAACTGAAGGAACAAAACAGCAGCAGAATTACAGAACCCAAAAATGGACTAACAGGTACCAAAGGGAAAGGAACTGGGGAGGATGGGTGGGCAGGGAGGGATAAGGAGGGTGGGAAGAAGAAGGTGGGTATTAAGATTAGCATGCATGGGGGGGAGGGAGAAAGGGGAGGGTGGGCTGCACAACACAGAGAGGACAAGTAGTGACTCTACAACATTTTGCTAAGCTGATGGACAGTAACCGTAATGTGGTTGTTAGGGGGGACCTGATATAGGGGAGAGCATAGTAAACATAGTATTCTTCAGGTAAGTGTAGATTAAAAATTAAAAAAAAAAAAAAAGAAAGAAAGAAAGAAAAGGGGGATTACTCCTTAACAGGATAAAACTATTGGTAAATCAAAGATCAACGCATGCTTTAAATATCCTTAATGTTGATCACTTAAAGGGTGTCAGATGATCAGCTATGGAGGTACTCTTTTCTGATAATATTCCTTTCTCTTAATTAAAAAAAAAAAAAAAAAGCAGTTACTGTGTGCTGACCTCCAATGAGTTCTGCACAGTGGTATAGAGGGCATGTCAAAGTGTGGGCAAAGGGTCTGTTTGTTTCTACGCAGAAGATCAAGGCCTAGCTTGGATACCCAGAAAATGAACTAAGATACGATATGAGGAGGAGCTTCCGGCATCAGCACTCTCTGGAGGACTCGTGCCGGGGGATGATCATCAAAAAGCCTCCACAGGGATCCGGACGATGCTGCGGTTGTGGCTGCATCCAGCCCACCATCTCCTGGACTTTCCATGAGAAGGAGGAGGGAGATGTCTAGGCTGGCATGTGCATACAGTGAGACAACGAATTTGACTGGATCTGTACTGTTGGAACTCAACCAGGAGTTGGGAGGGGTGCAAGTTGTAGCACCCCAAAATCTCATGACTATAGACTATCTATGGTTAAAAGAACATATGGGATGTGAACAGATCCCAGAAATGGGCTGCTTTAATTTGTCTGATGGTTCAAGTACAGTTGGAAAATATCCATCATATCATAGATAAATTTTCACAAATGCCTAGGGTGCCTAAATGGTTTTCTTGGCTTCACTGGAGATGGCTGGTAATTATAGATTTGCTTTGTTTATGTCACCGTATTCCTATTATGTCAATATGTGTGTGCAAATTAGTTAGTAGTTTAAAACCTATACATACTTAAGGTACTATACAAGAAGATATGTCAAAGAAATAATCAATCCTCCCAAGTTTCCTTCATATGCTACATCTATAGCTTTTCTTCTTCCTTCCTAATTACAAACTTTAAATAGAATTCGTGCCTCATATCGAATTTACCAAGTATCATAATTCCTCCAGGTGGTAAAGATACCTCGAGACAAGTGCTGGGCATAGAAGCCACAGGGCATAAATCTGCAAAGAAGTAAAAAGCTAACCTTTGCAAACAATATGGCTTCTCTCTCACTTACCAACTTTACATTTCCCTGTATGGCCCCGGAAGATGACTGGTTAGCCAGAGACGGGTAAGATTCCTCAAGGGAGGAACAACCTAAGACAGGCACAGTCGCAGGGGGGCCATCAGGTGAGAATTTGGGGATCAACAGAGGTGAGGCTCAGAACCTCACCCCCCCTGCTTTGAGAGAAATCTTCTGCATCCGTGGATGTCTTGCTGCCCTTGTCTAGCCTGGATTAATACTTAGTCCATAGGCACACACCTGATCATCTGATCATCTACATTTGCCTTCTTACAGCACTAAACTATGTTTTCTACCTTTATCTTGCATCTACCTACCACTTCAGCATTTTATTAAAAATAAAAATAATAATAATAATAGGAGAAATGTGGGATCAACATATAAATCAAGTACAAAAATCAAATGAATATTCATATTTGACCTGATGGTTTATAGGTCATATTGCATGATCAAAACCGAAAGTTTCTGTGATGAATGCCCTTGTACTGTTCACCATGTAAGAACTTATTCACTATGTAAGAATTCATTCACCATGTAAGAACTTGTTCATTATGCTTCAGAAGATTGGACACTGATGAGAATTAGGCTTGAGATGGATTAATGATTGTGTATTGGGCATTGACCCCCTTATACAGAATTTTATTGTTGTTAACAACCATTTGATCAATAAATATGAGAAATGCCCTCTAAAAAAAAAAAAAAAAAAAAAAAAATTTTCAATCAAGAGTAAGAGTACAATAGGCAGAGTATGCAACAAAAATTTTATTATTAAAACTTACCCATGCAGGTATATGGCTATGTGAATGGAAGGGTCATTCTCTGTGTGACACACACAGTCATCCCCCCACGAGGAAATGCATAAGCCACAGAACCATAGTGACCTTTCCATTCACATAGTCACGTATTTGACTATGAGGCCCAATACCAATGTTTAGCAATAGTCCACAAATCAAAAGAGGAAATTCAAACTGTGAGAGGTAATATGAACATAGTTACTCAATTCATTTATAAGATTTTTTTTCTGTCCAGAGAAAGGTTAAAGAAACAGGTATTATTCAGAGGGAAGGAAAATATATATTGGTTTAATTGTATGATTTCTAAAATGTACTCAACAAATAAGGAAGAAATTGGACCCTTCTGTTATGAAGAGCTTATATTATTACATAAACAGCACTTCCTATTCACCTGAATCTATTTCTAGATAATATTTCAATGCTTGGAAAATTCCAGCAACCTGTTCCCCCAAAAGGACAAGTTCTCATTTTAATCTTTTTAGTTTAATTATGTAAAAATTATAATGTATTTCACATGAAAACTAACAGAAGAAGTGACTATGAGTCCAAATTCTGAGTTTTTTCTCAGAACCCTTACAGTCAGGGAAGCTTCTCTGCCCACCTCCAACAGCTGCTGTGTGCCCCTGTCCCCACCCTCTCAGGAGCAGGACCAAGGACAGTCCCAAAGGCCAGCAGACAGAGAGATCCGTGGCCACCACTGCAGGGAAAAGGCCTTACAGGGCTCCTCTGCTGAGCACATGACTCCATCAACCATCTCCCTGTAGGGCTGGGAGCCAGGCGGAGAGAGCTCACTATTTACAGAGCAGGGCAAGTGGTGGAGGCACTGCCCGTATCCTGAAGGAGTGCATGCAGTCTTACGACAAGCAATCAGGGACTCACAAATAGAAAATTCTCTGTGTCAGACACAGTGATAACTATGTCAGAATACACAGGCGGCAGGGAAAGCTGATGTGAGGGACAAGTTGGCTAACTGAATCACAGTCAGAAATGAAGAAACATCTCAATGACATCAACATGTAGTGATGGGAACATCACTCATATGAGTGCGGAGAATGACTGAACTATACAAGATACTCCTATCTTGTTTACATACCTTGCCCATCACAGATGACTATGACTAATAGCCAGTTACTTTCCAGCTGTCTGACAATTATTTCTAGAACTTCAGAAAGGAACCTTTTTCACTGGCTAATATTTGTTGAGGGGTGGGGAGAACACACACACAAACTCACAACTGTCCCTCCATGAGGAGATGTATAGGCCACAGAACCACAAATAATGACCCTTCCATTCACATACTTCGAAAAGAGTTTTGACCCAAGAGTCATAACTGTGGGATAAACAGACTTCCTGGTTGAGCTAGACAGTCCTAGTTTATTCCTGTTTTCCGACATAATTATTAACAGCACTGCACTCACCTACACTAGAATGTGTTTCAGTGTCAACAAATTATATGGTAACCTTACCTAAATGGCTATTATCTTGGTTACAGAACATTAAACTTCGACTATGAAGCTGGCAAAACAGTGCTATAATTTTCCCATAAGGACATGGGTGGTCAAATTGGCTAAATCACCCTGCTTTGTCCCTTACAGAAAAGTACTGAATCTGGCAATGTAAACAAAATGAGGAGGGCTTTCACTAATGAAAGAAGCAGCTCTGTTCTATATTCTTTTGAATTTCTCATTTATACAGGCTGCCATGATCATTTTGGAATAATGGAGATTCTTTTCCTATATC
This sequence comes from Manis javanica, assembly GCF_040802235.1. Taxonomy (NCBI): domain Eukaryota; kingdom Metazoa; phylum Chordata; class Mammalia; order Pholidota; family Manidae; genus Manis; species Manis javanica. Next base: position 109,028,975 of record NC_133163.1, on the reverse strand, counting down.
TAGACAAAAAGTAGAGGTGTGGCTTTGTGTCAGTAGTATTTATTTAGTTAATAGTACAACAGAGAAGGCTCTCTTTCCCCACTACCAAGCCTAAAATTATTAAGAACAGCATTTATGGAAAAGCTGATACCAAGCATTCAACTGAGATCCAGGTTCTCCCACCACGCTTCCCTCCCCTACTCTCCCCAATAACTGGTTCTTGTTTTCACTCCAGGAGAAGTCAGCGGAGGAGCTCTTGGAGTGGAGTAAGAGAACAGTCAGTGTTCACCCAGGGCAGCAGGCCTACTTACCCCACTCTTAATGGCAGGCCCCTTACCCTGAGGCCGCCATGGATTCCAGAGCCCTGGTCTCCCACCCCACACCACCCCAGCGCATCTTGGACATGTTTGCACATTTCCTGCCCCACAGGTAGCAATTCTGTCACAGTGCATCTCAGAGTTCTGTCCCATAGACAGCCTTATAACGTAGGTGCTCCTCTAAACACTGAAGAACATTATCATCCACCTTTGGGTCAAACTTGTTGGCCAACAGGTGATGGTTCTGAAGAATCCAGCTCAGGTCCCCAACCCCATAAATACAGACAGACCGCTGGTGGATTCCAGAGCAAGGTGCATAAGGTGCCCCCATACTGAGATCTCCCTCGTGGCCCTGCCACTTGACCAGCCTGGCAATGGCAGCCATGTCTGAGATGTGAAACTTAGGGTGGTAGGGAACAGAGCCAGGCATCCACGGAACACGCTGGAGGGTGGCCCAGAGGTGTTCATCAGGGCTATAGGTGTCTTTTACCCATTCAATCAGCCGTTGGGATTTGGGATTCTCTAAGACATGTTGGACAAAGCCTCGAGAAGCCACAATATAAGCATTCCCTGTAAACATAGGTAAATTACCAGGGGGAGGGTCCTTCATCTTGCTGGTTTGGGACAATGTGTCTGTCACCTCATAATGATATTTCCAGCGAGATTTTTTGTACTCAGTAGGTACCTCTGACTCCATACTGTTCTTCCCATTCAACAACTTGAGGGCCAGGACCATCTCTGCATTGGTCTTTATAGGAAAGTCTGTCCCACATGTATTCAGTAAGTATTTCCATGGCACTGAGCTCTGGAGTAAGTCCTCCATACAGTTTAAGTCAGCCTGCACCCTGGACCAGGAGGCATAAATCACCCGAACCAACTTACTGGCCATGAAGACATTTGGGAAGCATGAGATAATTGCCTTGACTGCCTCTTTGAAAGTGTCTGTGGACTTCTCATCCACATGGATGCAGTATATGTTCTGGGGGGCATACACAGCTCGCAGCAGCCTTTCAAAGTTTTCAATCTTCTCGTGGACCACCATAGAGTACGCAATAGGGAAGTCTAACTCTTCTTTGCTCAGTGGGAACTGGATGAACTTCCTTTCAGCCTTAAAGTGCTCACAGTTGCTCGTCATGTTAAGATAATCTGTGTCTGTGAGAAGTTCCCGCTGCTTCTTGCTCTCCAGGTTGTCCAGAAGGGCCTGGACCACTGCTTCTCGGTCCCCTCGGATGATCCCAGAACAGTTGATGGATCTCTTTGCTGGCAGCTTCAGGGACTGGTACAAGATGTCCTTACAGCGTGGGCTTCGAAAGTCCCTGAACTCCAGATCCAGGGAACCAAAGTTACATTTCAATCTGAGAGAAAGTTTCAGAGCAACAATGGCCAGCAGCATATAGCAGCCCAGGGCCCACAGGCAATGCCGCCGGCAGAGCTTCTTCCGCCACCAAGTCATCTTCATGAATGGGAGACCCACTGGGGTTGGGGCACGGGGAAACAGGAAGAGGATGGAATCCTTAAACAGAACAAAACGCCTTCAATTACAAACTGACTTTGAATGTATTCACAGGAACATCATGTTCAACTCCAAAGTGATGGCAAAATATATTTCTTCTCTAGACATATGTTCTCAAACACCTGCCTAGGAACTTCTTACACTGGGCTTGCTGATAGAGGTCTAGAAACTGACCCTACAAACCAGCCGGCACATGCTGGGATTGGGATCTGGCTCTTACTAACGTGCGATTAGTAAGAGGAAGTCCCCACCTTTCACTCTTTCCTCATTCTTCCCCCCATCCCTTACCTCTCTGTTTCTAATGTAGCTGTTACCTGGGGCTTAGGATTTCTGATCAGTCTGAAGCACAATCCATGAAATTCAGAGTCTCAGTATCAGTTGTAGAAATACAAGGGCTCTTTTAAAAGAAAGTATATTTCATGCCCTTATTTGGCAATTTGTATATTAGGATGCTTTCACCACACATGATTCATTAGTTACATGTGGTATCAAGCCACTCTTAAACAATAAAGTTCTTAAAGAAGTACAAAAAATTGGATATAATAAAAAATGCATTGTAATCATTCATATAAATAACTCAGTCTACCCAAATTTAAAATATATACACAGAGACATACAGAGCTATGCATATATAAGATTTAATGAGTGCTTTCTATGGGCCAGAAATATTTCTTCACATTTCCCCATTTACCATTCACAACATACCTGAAATGTAGTGTTACTAAGCCTCTTATAGATCGGAAAACAGGCTAAATAACTTGCCAAATACCACAGGCATTATAAATTGGACTCCCCACAACTCCCCCTTCCCTCCAGTTTTTTTATCCACAAGCCTAAAACTTGTTCCTCCAAACCACAGCTGCCTTTTAAATATGATACAATGTACTGAGTACCATCAAACAAAACCTGATGATACAGAAAATTCCTAAAAGGACACAGAGTCACATCCTGCCAGCACTGACTGTGCCCCTTGTTGCATCCTCTTTCCAAGCATAAACTAGTTTCCTCTTTACTAATAACTTGTATGGGAATCTAAGAGGAAGAAAAAAGTTTTTTAATTCTCACCTTTAGTAGCTTCTTTCCTTACTGGGGAGGTCCGCTTGCCATTACGTATTTGTTTCCGGGAGAAGGCTGGTTGAGCTCCAGGGAAGCGCCTGTGAGCACCATATCCCCTGGTCTTCTCTTAACTGCTCCAAATTCTATTTTCTGATATTCACAGGATGTCCAAGAAACTGCCTCAGGCTCCTCCTTAATCTCTGAAAAGAGAGAGCAGCAGGTGGCTCTATCACCTGCCTGATTTCCTGCTCTCACATAAGAGAGCAGGCTCAAACCTACCATTCAGGAGCCTATTCTCAAGCAAGCGTCATTCAGGGAGGTGAGAGAGGCAGGAAAAAAATCCTGGTAGTATCTGAGAAGACAGCAGGTATTGCAGCCAGAACAACCCAGTTTGTGCCCATGCTGAGCTGCCCCAAAACCATTCATAAAAACCCATCAGGGCTCATACAAGTTGAAAGCTTTTTCCCCCCCTTAACAAAGAACCAAAGAAACATACAGGTGAGCCCATGCCTTCTTTTGGCCTGGAGTCCAAGGGTCACTCCTCTTTTGTTCCCGAACATTACAAGAGCAAAACAATACTAGTAACACCCTTCAAGGATTGGTTTGTCTTTACAAAAAAAAAAAAAAAAAAAGTCAATGGAAACCAGTTTGTTCTTCAAGTGGCAAGTGCTTGAAAAAATCCATTTGCCTGTCTTTCCACGACTTAATCATCTGTAGGTTGCAGAAACACCCACAGGGTTCCAGCTGGTAGATCTTCCTCACTAACGTCTGTGAGTCTAGGGTTCTCGGCAGTCGAAGGAATGGATGTAACACCACGGGCGGCCAGACTTCGCTGAGAGCCCCGGGGTGGTTTGGCAACAGTGTGGGAATCCCTTCCTCAAAGCCGCGGGCATTGTTTGCCTCCTCCCCCAGCTCCTCCCAACCAAATGCATTAGCTTTCCTGGCCAAATACTTGAAAGGGCAAATTTAATATAAAGAACTTAACTAGGTATAAAATTAAGTAAATAGCTGAATGGGGGGAGGGGGGTGGCACCCCTAACCTGGAGGAATAAAGAAAAATAATAGGAATTAAAATTTGTTAATTTGGAAAGAGGGGTGCAGCAGGGTGAAAACTCAGACCTCTGAGATGGGGGCACTACTTAGTTGGTGCTGGGGTCTCTCAATCAGTGGAGGGCCCCCCCATGCTGAGATGAATATCCGAGGAGGCTGAGGTCTCTGCCCGCCGCTACTAAAAACCGGATTCAGTGCAGCTACACAAAGGAACCATCCCTGTGAGGTACATGGACGTTGACATGGTAACGCTCATAGAGGAAGGAAGTAGACGGGAAGCAAACAGGAAGTCCTGCCTCCAGCCTCGCTGTCTCCTTTTGGCGCCCCCTGTTGGCAGAGTCCAATAGGGAGCAGCTGGCAAAGCAGCTTGCCGTTTGTCCGGTTTCCCTCATGCTGAGTATACATATACTCACTCTTATTTGCTAACTACATGCTAATATAACATTAACAAATTGTGGATGTATTTTACATACCAGTAATACCAAATGAGTAGTAATTATGCGCATGCCTGGGATTTGGCAGGACAGAGCTGGGTCTGAGTTTTGGCCCTCTTGCTTTCTAGGTGTGTGACCATGGGCTAATTCCTTAATCCTCTGTGCTTCAGTGACTTCCTTCGTATAATTGGAGCCTACGCTAATACCTATTTTACAGGATTGTTATGAAGATTAAATAAGATAACACATAGGAGATGCTTGGCTTGGTACTTGGCATATGCAGCCCTTTGATGAAGGTTATTGCGAATAGGCTCCAGCGCCAGCCCACAAAGGCCTATTCACAGCACAGCTCAGGGTACAAACAGCATTCTTTAACTCTGGACCAAGCGGAAGTATTGATGCTGGAATGCGGCCTAATGGGTAGTCCAAGGGAAAGAGCTAGAATGGTTCCCCTGTTTGAGCTCTAGAAAGAGACTCATCTGTAAGTGGTCAACGCTAGCACTGCAGAGTTGAGGGATGGGCTGCAAGTGACCCCAGGCAAGTGCAGGGGAGGGAACAGAACGCTGGGGAGAGGCACAGAAAGATCACGAGCCAGGCAACCTGCAGAGATCACACAGGCATTCAGAAAGATGGTCGGCAGGTTCCACACCTTCACTGCATGCTGGCCTTGAGGAGATGGGGCACTGGCAAGAAGAAGGCAGGGCCCAATCCCAGAGCATCTGGGAAGCAGGCAAGTTTCCAGGCACGAACCCACACCTGGGGCACGGGGCCTTCATTAGAACTTCTTATACCCCTGTGAGGCCAGATGAGCCTGAGGCAAATGCATCCATGCATCCAGAATTACATGCAGATACTCAGAAGTCACAAGCCCTGAGAATGATGAGGGCACTTACCTCTCTCAAGTATTGAAAATAAAAGCAACTTTAAACCAGATAATAAGTACAAGAGAGTCCACACAGTCCTGAGCGCCCACAGTAAGTACTGCTATGGTGCAGTTTCTGAAAGAGCAAACTCTTCCTGCCCAGAACCCTCAGTCCTTTTCTCCTCATCGCCAGTTTAGCCTGCTTATTGGGCAAAAAGCTTTGCCTGCATCCCTGAGTTTTAAACAACAAACTCTCGTATGTTTGTGGGAGAGGCTAGGAGTTCCAGCATGGGAAACAGAGAAATTAAGCCAGGCTCATCAGGGTAAAGCTGGAAGAATACAGTAGAGCTTAGTGCTAATGTCAGTGCAGGTTCAGGGGACCCCACAGTCCCAACACCAGAGGATGGTCCAGGCAGCAGGGGTCCAACCATTTTAAGCTGAATTTACAAATTGGCAAATATACCCTTTTACTTATTTTATTATGTGGCGTTTACCTCTAGTGAAGTGTCACCTTTGTCCTCTCATTAGACTGGCAGCTCCTGGGAGTCCTGTTCTTTCTCTCAGTACCCAGTGCGGTAGAGATGAGCAGAATTCTAAGGCGCGCAGAGTAAGATACGTTGCCTGCGGTCATGAATGGCCAGGGCAGCCCCACTGACTGACAAGAAGAGACTATGACGTAGTAGCAGGAAGTGAGAATAGATGACCAGACTTAAGCCAAGTTAATGTGTTACTGGATGCACTGGAGCTGGAGTTGAAGGGACGGGCGGGACTGAGGAAGGCAGGGTGGAGGAGCTTTGAATCCCAGCCTTATTTGATGAGCTATGTCAGTGAGCTCTGGGCAAACACGGGCCTACGACCTCTGGCCACAGAGAAGTGGTTAAAAGACCCAGTATGATCAACCTTACGTCCCATCAGGACTGAGTCAAGCTCATGCTTGGCTGCAAGATGCTGGCTGCAGGGCCCTCGTTAGCCCCTCCTGAGAGCTCCGCGGCTTCAATGCACCCACAGCTCCCTCTCCCCGTGGACACACTCCACAACCTGGAGTGAAAGGGAGGAGAAACTCAAGAAAGAGAAAAAACACACAGAACTCAGAAAGTAGTCATTCAATAATGAGAGGGAACTTCTGAAGTAGGAAAAGAAAGGATCTTCTCAAGCAAAGTAATCCGACTTGGTCTCCTTTCCCCTCCCATTCCCAGGGCAGGTCGCTGGCTAAGCGGTAGAGAAGCCTCATTTCCTCACGGCCGCCCTCTCCCTTTGGGCGGTGCCCCGCTCTCTGCAAGGCGGGGCTGCCTGCTCCTGGGCACCACAGCCGACAGGACAGCCAGGGCACTGCTTTTACTATCCCTGCCTCATCAACCTGTCCTCAGGGTTGTGTCATGAGCTCTTGAGGGTAGGGACCATGACCGATTCAGCTTTGCCTCGTCACAGCCGCTGGCGTGACAACTTGCAGATTGTAGACTCACCACGAACGTTTCCTGAATGAACAACTACCTCGGGGCCCCCGGGAGGGCCCTGTAAGTCCTGCCGTCTTGGAACTGTGATTGATATAAATAGTTACTGGAGTTTATGGCAGAGGCTCCCTGAAGGTATACACACCAAATACAAGGCTGGAGAGCTAAGATCGCTGAAATCCACACGGCATTAAAGCGATTAATTTTGCTTAACAAACTTTCCAGAAGTAACCTTCCAAAAATGAGATTTGAAGGTATGGTAACAATGAGATTAAAGCTGCCTCCTATTATGTCATTAGGGAGTAGCTTTCTAGAAGGCACCAGTTACAAATGGCATATAACATGGCGGTGTTTCATTCATTCATTCACTCTGACTAACAATTGTTGATTAAGGAAGCTGTTAAGTTTAAAATGTTAGATATGCAAAGTTGATTGAGACAGTCCCTACTCTCAAGGTGAGCATGGTCTCATGTGGGAGAATATTTGAAAACAGATTATAATGATATGCATTTATGCAAAAAGAGATATGCTTTGGATATAATGGAAGCCCAGAAATTGAAACAAAAAAGAAAATGGTTAGAAATGCAAGTGCAAACAAATGAGCATGGACCTTAAGGAAATCGTGAAAAAGCAGAGTAAGTTTTTCTTTACCTCCTGCATTGTCTAGGGAAGGAGTCTTGGCTAGTGTCTACAGGAGCAACAGAAATATGAGTTAAAGAAAATGTCCCTTTGGGGCAGTCATTTGGAAAAAAAACAACCCTACCACATATTATAAACATAAATTTCATGTTTAAACCTAAAAAGAAAACACAGTTCTAAGATGTGCAGAAACACATAGAATATTTTTATGATACTTAGGATGGGAAGGTCTTTTTAATATCACACCAAGATCAGAAAATTGTAAACAAAAAAAGACAGATTTGACTATATGGAAACCATACACAAAAATACAATTGAAAGTGTGAAATGGGACTTCTGAGAAAGCTCCTGAAAAAGAAGCTAATCCTTTCTTCCCTACTGTCTTTCATTATTATAAATGCAGACATAATGGTTGGCACTCCAGCAGCAATATAGAACCTTGAGGCAACATTGAGAATGGAAGCCCTATGTGGAAAGTAATACCATAGAGCCATTTCGCCAGTTCTGGGCTGCCTAATTCTGGGCTTCATTTGTATGAGAAGTAAATTTCTACCTTATTTACCCACTATTTTTTCAGGGCTCTGACATAAGCAGTCATTCACAAGTTTCTAACTCACATACAAGCTGTTTCCTAATTCAGAGACATTTAAAATCATACATGAGAAAAAGGCACATGTTTCAGGGGAGTAAAAAGAAGTTATCCTGAAGCCTGTAGAGAACAGAACAGAACAGAACAGGAACTCTAATTCCCATTCCCTCTACCACCACCTCCTCCTCCAATTCCACACCACCACCATCACCTCTTGTTTCTTTTCTAAAAACACATTTCAGGGAAAAATCTGGAAGTGAATATACCAAAACATTAATTACAGTATTCTGGGTTGTGTTGTTAACTGCTGGTTTTCAGTTTCCTCTTTTTGTTTCATTGATTTTCTAATTTATCTAGAATTCACATGCATTATATATTTTTAATTTTTTTTTTAAAGCTAATTTAGAATCATCTTAGGAAACAAAATAAGCAGTGCCCTCTTTGTAGAAATCATGTCTTTTCTTTATTGCACCCTTTTGCAGGCTTGTGTGAACAGATACAGGCTTTATTTTATTGGGGAAAAGTAGGACTCATGTCTGTGTGTGTGTGTGTGTGTGTGTGTGTGTGTGTGTGTGTGTGTGTGTGTGTGTGTGTGTATTTATGTCCATGTCCAACTGGATACTACCAGAAAAACCATCTTATAAATGTAAAATTGGACATTTCTATAATAAGAGCAACTTCAACAAGGTAATTCAAACACTCGCACCACCTAACACTTGCAGAATGCCACCTTACTTAGTCATGTTATCTTCTAAAGGAAAATAACCACCATGCCAACCATTATATGAAAATTCATTCAATGACAAAACAACATGGAATACAGTTTAGTTCTATATTCCTGATCTTAAAAAGCAAAACAAAAACAAAAAAACTGGTGGCTCTTCGTGCTATCCTTTTTGGGAGTAAATGAGGAAAGTATTTCTAGCACCCTTTCTACACTGTCCAAGCCTATCAGGTCCCAGCAACTGTGTACACTCTGGATTCCTAGCAAGTTTCATGTGTACAGTGTGGTCATTGCCATCTTTCAGGCATGCCTCATTGAGACATGGTGCTGGGCCCTGGCCAGGGGAAGTCTTTACCTTCCTGGGTGGGGAGCAAAAGAAGGGAAGGGGGTGAACACAGGCCTGTAGGAACCAGAGGTGAGTCTCTGACTTCTCTCCCTCACACACATCTGTCAGGAAGGCACAGACAGACACCTGAACAGGTGGGAGGCCAAAGGGTCAGAAGCTGGGCCTCAGTGCTGTCCAGGCCTCAAATACCATAGCTCCAGGTCATCAGAGAAGAGCTCTGCCTTTGGGCTTTGTTTTCCACAGCTGCAGCCCGCATCTGGCCTTTGTACATACCTGCTTCGGGTGATTGACAGTGGATTAGGACCTCTTGGGGAGTGGTTGTGGAATTCAAGAACCTGAGTGAAAAGTCAAGCCTTTTATCCTTGGGAGGCTCCTGGGTCCTCTCCCTGCCTCTGTTATCCCGTCCACAGCTTAAGCACACTTATAGGTGTGCACTGGTACCAAGAGCCGTGCAAATGCAACCGCATAGGAGTCCCTAGTTGAGTAGAGAAGAGCTGCAAAGAAGCAGTGAACAGGAAAGTGTGACAAGGACCAAGAGCATCTATAGCAAGCAGACCTCGAGTTCTGTGGGACGACATCTTCCTCTAACTCTCCTTCCTTCCTTCTTCCTTTCTTTCTCCTTTTTTTTTCTTTTTTTAAAATTTTGTAACTGGAAGGTTGTACCTTTTAATCCCCTTCACCTCTGTCTCCTGCTTTTCTTTCCACTTCTGGAAATAACCTGGCTTTCTCTCACATCTGGACTTTGACACAGGCTGTTGCTTCCTCCCAGAAGGAATGTCCCCTCCTGCCTCCTCTAGGTCCTGTCTTCGCTGTGACTTTCCTTAACCCTCCAGCCTGGGTTAGAGGCCCCTCTTCCCTCTCTCATTAACATCCTGAACTGTTTCCTCATCACTGTTTCCCACACTCTATTCACTACGCTGTAAATTCCTTCAGTACAGGGACTACACTTTCTTGTCCGCATTCCAACCCTAGGCCCTTGCAAACAACAATAACCAGCATATACTGAGACATTTGCATGCCAGGCACAGTTCTAAGCACCTTAAGTTTAATCCTCCCAACAAATCCGGTAAGCACAGAAACACCGAGTTAACTTTCTCAAGATTTTACACTGGTAACTGGCAGGGGCCAAATTTGTGGCCTGGCAGTCTGGCCCCAGTCTCAGTCCCCTTCTACTCCAACTCAGCTGCCCACAGTAGGAGCACGATTCCAATGCAAGCTACAGGTACAACAGGGCAGCCTCTACTACTCCCTGTCTGGGAAGCCACCTAGGACGCCGCTGCTCTCTTCCCTGGGCCTCAGTTTCTCCACGCATAAAAGGAGATAGAATAGATCAGGTGTAAGGGAAGAAAGTAACTTGGCCGAGATAAGAGCTGCCTGTGCTGGCTGCACACTCAGGCTCAACCTCACATTCACTGCCTCCAATGCATGACAATGTTTGTGGAAAGAGTGGGGGCGCACGTGTAGTTGGGTGGATGAACCCTGCCCAGATTTGAAGGGACAGAGGATCACTGGATTCAAAGAGATATTAATCCAGAAACCTAGTGATTGACTCCTCCTTGTAGGAAACTTCAAGAAGAATGCATATCAATAGCAGTCAACATATATTACTTTGCAAAGAATTGAATGGTTTATCCGCCCTTTTGAAACTTGCTTTTACTCTTTACAATTTACATGAAAAATCATTCAATGATAGTACATTTTTATCAATGTAAATGAAGTTATGATGCATTTCTAATTATAAAAATTGCTGCATTAAGAAAAGTATACATAACTTTGTGCATTTATATAACCATTTTTCTAGTATAAAATTTAACATTTTTTTAATTGGCCTCACTCAAAGGGTTTCATCCATTTACAACAAATATACCTTCCTCCCCCTTGTGCTCACCTGGTATTTTATCTTTTGTTTTTATATTTTCCACAATCAATAGATAAAAATCATATCCCACTATGGTTTTCATCCACATTTCTTTGATTATTAGTAAGCTTAAGTCTCTTTCCTATATTTTGGCCACTCGCATTTCTTCTTATATTTCTTTCCTATTTATTTTTTCTATTGGACTATTAGTTTTTCTTATCAATTTGTAAGAGCTCTTTGAATTAACAGTGATTTGCCCTTCATACTGGTTTCGTGGTTCTTTCATCCAGTGTGTTGTTTCACTATGTGTTACTATGTCTTGAGGGGTTAGGAGCAGTACTTGATAGAAGTTTGCAATTATTTCATGGAATCAAATTTATCTATATTTTCCGAGTCTTAGAAAGCCCACCTCCACTCCAGGGTTATACAAATAAATATTCACTCATATTTTCTTTTAATAATTTTTACAGGTTTTTTTACATTTAAAGTTTGGGTCCATCTGGAATATATTTGCACATATAGAATGAAGTAGGGAAAGCCTACATTGATACCTGTTTTGCCAGCTGAAAGAAACCCAAAGAGGATTTTCACTTTTATTTTTAAAAAAAGCTGTTATGGTACTAATGTAGGTTTTCTGTGAAAATAAAGTGGAGTGACATGAACTTTCAGGAAACGGGGCATATTCTTTGCTTTGTGCTGCCTCTGTTTACAGAAGAACTCAGAGGAATGCTGTTTTCAGCTAAAAGGAAACCTGTACTCTGGCGGGCTCTCAGTTCCCATTCACAAGCAAATTGCTATGCTACTTACCATAGTCCTTGCACTCATACAAAGATGATGGCATCTAACATCAAGCTGATCCAGTTATACTTGTGGGGAAAATGTTTTTAATTAGGGAACTAACTTACTGGTTGGTTCTCTGCAGAAGAACCAAAAAAGAAAAGGAGAGGTTAGAAGGTGGTGTTTAAAGAGAAGATGGAAGTGCCAGTAGGAGGCCAGAAGGCTGGAAGAAAACATAAACAGACAGTGAAAAATCAAACAGAATTAATTATGGGAGTGTCAGGAAAAACTAGCTACACAATCAAATGAGTGGCAGAATAAGGAAGCCAGACCTTTAAAGCAGGCAAGGTACCAGTGCCAAAGGAAAGGCATCGATACAGCCATTCCGGAGGGTGTTGATTGAGGCCTGTATTAATTGGCACACTATTCTCCATGCCCACTAAGGGAAACATTTTCTACCCTATACTTTGCAGTGGAAATGAATGGGGAACAGGATAATAACCAGGATATATGCACAAAGTCAATTTCCAGGGACTGTCCAGGGCATAACCTGATACAAACCTCTTTAAAAACATTCGTCTCCCTCCCTGTGTGAATTTAATCATCCACTTGGTTTCTCTGGGCCTCAGTTTTCCTCACTGTGTCAGAACACCAACCTTAACCCAAACCCCTAACCCTAAATCGGAAAGTCCAGTTCTTTCAATTCAATTCAAAAATTATATAACCCTGCTGCTTGGTATCTTTGTCCTGGAAGTATCATGTCCAAGCTTTGGTTCAAGAATCCTTACTAGGAGGCAGAGCTCACCAGAGATAGAAGGAAGGAACAAAAGACTAGAAGTGAGGGGCCAGCTGGGAAGATATTGTAATAGTCCAAGCGGAAAAGATAGGACCCACCTAGGTCAGTGACAATGGGATAAGAAGTCAGGGCTCTGAGAGACAGGGAGAATTTTAAAGCACCACAGAGATAGATTTAAGATTTGGAAACCAAATCTGAAAGCTAGGAGCCTTCTGACCTAAAGTTCCCAACAGTGACCCCAGGTCATGCCAGCCCAGAAAGGAAAAGTCAATCATATGAAAGTATAATTGTCACAGAAGTTAAAAGCATGTCTTTCCACAGCACATACTTAAACAAACTAACTCAACTCAGTAATTAAAGAGAGGGGCAGTGAGACGGAAAAGCTAGAACATCTTAGAAGATTGGCTACTTGTTGACATTTATAAAGGAATGTTAGAATAGAATTCCTGGGTTAGATACAAAGCTGGTCAATGCCCTACAAGATGACACAAAACCATAGCGTTTGGATATCTCTTCTAACTGGGCCAAAGTTATTTGCACCTCTACAGAAAAAGAACTGCAAATTACCACCTTAATTAGTGGCACATAAAGTCAAACAAATATTCATTCTTCTAAACCAGTGGTTCTCAACTAAGGGCAATTTTGTCTCCCACGAACATTTGACATTATGTGGAGACATTTTTGGTCGAAACTCAGCAACTCAGAGATATGGGGAGGATGAGCATCTGACAAGTAGAGGCTAGTGATGCCACTGAACATCCTACTGTGCACAAGAAAACTTCCCACAGCAAAGAATTATCCCACCCCAAATGTCAATAGTGTGAAGTTGAAAAGCCCCACCTAGATCATTAACTAACCCTTGGAAGGGCTTGTTAAAGAATGCCCTTGTACGGTAATGTTATCATTGCAAGGAAATACTGCAAGCCTTTTTTTTTCCTTATTTCCAAGTTTTAAATAATTTTTCTTAATGTTAACTGTGAACTGTCTGCTTTCAAAGAAGTAAGCTTCTTTACACAAATAATTACCCAAGTAATTAAAAGAGGTTTTCTCTGTAACCTGAAGGACATCAGAAAAATTCAATTAAATGAACACCACTCCCTGTCATCCTAAGTGAAATAAGTCGGACAAAGACAAAGGCCGTATTGATTTCCCTTATATATGTGTTTAAAAAAAAATACAAATAAAACAGAAATAGACTCATAAATACAGAGAACAGACTGGTGGCTGCCATAGGGAAGGGGGATAAGGGAAAGGACAAAATAGGTGAAAGGGATAAAGAGGTATAAATCTCCAATAATGAAATTAATTAGCCATAGGGATAGAAGTACAGAAGGAATAGAGCCAACAATATTGTAATAATTTGTATGATGACAGCTGGTAACTACACTTACTGTGGTGAGCATTTAATAATATATATAATTGTCAAATCACCAAGTTGTACACCTGAAACCAATATAATATTGCATATCAACTATACTTCCATTAAAAGACAAGGAAAAAATGTGTATGATAGCTATCACCAATTTTTCTTTAGGAATTTTGCACCAATTTATACTTCCATTAATAGCCTAGAAGAATACGCATTTCCCAGAATCCTCACCAGCACTTGGTATTATCAAAACTCGTTAGATTTTGCTAACCTGATGAGTAAAAGTATAAGTTAATATTTTTAAAATTCCTCACAGAGTCTGGTAATAGTCTACATCTATCTTAGATGGTAGTCACACAAGTATGCACACACGTAAAACTTAATTGAGCTGTTCACTTAAGATTTGCTTAAGTTTACACAAGAGAAGAAATTTAATCACCATGAATGCCTTTGCAGAAAGACAAGAAAAATCACAGGATGGTTAGCTATTCCTCAAGAACAGAAACCAGAAATAAAAATCAAGCATCTCTCCATCATGCTAAATGAAATAAGTCAGTCACAAAAAAGACAAATACTATATGATTCCCCTTATAGGAGGTCCCAAGAAAAGTTAAATTCAGAGACAGAAAGTAGAATGGTAGGTGCCAGGAGCAGGGGAAGGAAGGTGGGGAGTTAGTGTTTCTTGGGGATAAAGTTTCAGTTTGGGACGATGGGAATGTTCTGGAGATGGATAGTGGGGATTGTTGCAACACAGTGGGAGTATACTCCATGCTGTTGCATTGTATACTTAAAAAGGGTAAATTTTATGTTACATTTATTTTACCATTAAAAATGTGGGGGTGAAGAAAACACCACTCCTCATTTACTGAACATTTTGTCTTATTAAGATATTAATGCACTTGTTGTCCAAAGACTATGGGATTTTTCCAGGGAGAATGGAAGCACACATAAAATTCTTAAAAATGCAAATACTCAACTAATAAGAAAGCAAAAATAAAAAACCCAAAAGATGGTCTGGTGTAATTGAGGGAAGCTGGTAGAAGCAGCCAGAGATATAAGTCACAGGAGAAACAGAACTGAGAGAAGACAGACATCAGTGACCACCTCAGCTGACCCAGTATGAACACATCTTCTTTCCTATGCCTGTGCCAGCAGTGTAGTCCTGAATGTCTGCCAGCATGTCCACCCAGGAACCCAGGACAGACTTTTCAATGAAATCTTAGTCTCCTTTTCATTCCTTCCCATCTACAAGAATGCACTCATTCAGTAAAATATTTATGGAGCAATTATTGCCAGATCTTGAGTACATACAGAGCAAGGAGAAAAACTGTTTTAGCTTGTTGCCAGGTGCTTAGATTCCTTCTCAATGAGCTCTCTATCCTCAGCATGAACATAGAGGCAAAAATCCTCAACAAAATATTAGCAAACAAAATTCAACAATACATTAAAAGGATCATACACCATTGTCAAGCAGGACTTTTCCTAGACATGCAAGAATGGTTCAACATATGCAAATCAATCAGTGTGATATACCACATAAACAAAATGAAGGATAAAAATCATATGATCATCTCAACAGATGCAGAAAAAGCTCTAGACAAAATCCACCATCCATTCATGATAAGAACTCTCAAAATATTGGGTATAGAAGAAAAGTGCCTCAATATAGTAAAAGCCATATATGACAAACCTATAGCTCACATCATGTTCAATGGTGAAAAGCTGAAAACTTTTCCTCTAAGATAGGAACAAAACAAAGATGTTCACTCTTGCCACTTTTATTCAATATAGTAATAGAAATCCTAGCCAAAGCAATCAGGCAAGAAAAAGAAATAAAAGACATCCAAATCAGAAAGAAAAAAGTAAAATTATCACTATTTGCAGATGACATATTATATATATAGAAAACCCTAAAGATCCCACCAAAAAATAACCCTGTTAGAATAAACAAATAAAGGACAGGATATAAAATCAATATATAAAAATCTGTTGTCTTTCTATATACTAATAGCAACTTATCAGAAAAAGTGATTAAGAAAAGAATTTCATCACAAAGAATAAGAAGCCTTGGAAAAAAAATTAACCAAGTAGGTGAAAGGCCTGTATGCTGAAAACTATAAACACTGATGAAAGAAACTGAAGACACAAATAAATGAAAATTTATTTTGTACTTACAGATTGGAGGGATTAATATCATTAAAATATCCAACTACCTAAAGCAATCTGTAGATTCAATGCAATCTCTATCAAAACTCTAATGGTATTTTTCAGAGAAATAGAATAAGCAATCCTAAAATTTGTATGGAACTTCAAAATAATCCAAATAGGCAAAGCAATATTGGGAATGAACAAAATTGGAAGCATGGAAGCATCGTGCTTCCTGATTTCAAACCACACTACAAAACTATAATAATCACAACTGTATTGTGTTGGCATAAAAAGTGACACATGGGTCAATGGGAGAGAATAGAGAGCCCAGAAATAAACCAACACATATGGTCAATAAAGGAGCCAAGAATATACAATGAGGAAAGGACAGTCTCTTCAATAAATGGTGATGGGAAAACTGGAGAGCCACATGTAAAAAATGGACCACTATCTTATCCCATATACAGAGATTAATTCAAAAAGAATTAAAGACTTGAACATCAGACCTGAAACCATAAAATTCCTAGAAGAAAATATAGGTGGTGAGATGATTCTTGGCAATTTTTTTTTTGGATTTAACACTAAAAACAAAGGCAAGAAAAGCAAAAATAAACAAGTAGGCCAAATCAAACTAATAAACTTCTAAACAGCAAAGGAAATCACCAATAAAATAAAATGAAGTGAAAATGAAAAGGCAACCTACTGAATGGGAGAAAATATTTGTAAATCGTGTACCTGATAAAGGGCTCATATGTAAAATATATAAAGAAAGAACTCATACAACTCAATAGACAAAAAATCCAATTAAAAGTGGACAGAGGATCTGAATAGACATTTTTCCAAAGATGACATACTGATGGCCAATAGGTACATGAAAAGATGCTCAACATCATTAATCAATAAGGAAATGTAAATCAAAACCACAATGAAATATTGCCTCATAATAGCCTTAGAATGGCTATTATCAAAAAGACAAGAAATATCCAGTGTTATGAGGATGTGGAAAAAAGGGAATACTTGTGCACTGTAGGTAAGAATGTAAATTGGTGCAGCCACTATTGGAAAAGGTATGGAGGTTCCTCTAAACTTAAAAATAGAACCACGGTATGATCAAGAAATTCCACTTATGGGTATTTATAAGAAAACAAAAATTCCAACTTGAAAGGATATATGTGCACTTCTATTTATTACAGCATTATTTACAATAGCCAAGACAACAAGAACCAACCTAAGTGTACATTGATGAAAGAATGAAGAAATTGTGGTACCAATGAAATATTACTCAGCCATAAAAAAGAATGAACTCTTGCCATTTGTGACAACATGGATGGAACTCAAGGGCATTAACTTAAGTGAAAAAGACAGAAAAAGAGAGACAAATACCATATAGTTTCACTTATATGCAGAATCTAAAAGAAAATAAAAGCAAAAAAAGCCAACCAAACTCATAGATACAAAGAACATAGTTGCCAGAAGAAGGAGGTGGGGGTTTGGCAAAATGGGTGAAGGTACTCAGAAGGTACTTATCTTAGACAAAACTTGCACTTATAAAATAAATGAATCATAAGGATATAATATACAGCATGGCAACTATAGTTAATAATATTGCATTTCTGAAAGTTGCTAAGAGAGCAGATCTTAAAAGTTCTTACTACCAGAAAAAAATCTGTAACTATGTGTGGTGATGTATGTTTACTAGAGTTATTGTGATGAACATTTTGCAATGCAAATATTGAATCATTTTGTATACTGAAATTAACATAGTTATATGTCAACGATATCTTAATGAAATAATAGCACCCAATCTCCACTTCCTAGCTGTGAGATCCCAGGCAAGTTGCTTACCTCCTCCAAGGGTCAGTTTCCTCTTCCCCAAAATGTAGGGGTAGGGAGTAAAATAGAAACTCTTCATAGAGTTTTGAATATTAAGAAGATCCAATGTCTTGAGCGTCATAGAGGCTTCAATCAATAAAATGCAAGTG
This sequence comes from Manis javanica, assembly GCF_040802235.1. Classification (NCBI taxonomy): domain Eukaryota; kingdom Metazoa; phylum Chordata; class Mammalia; order Pholidota; family Manidae; genus Manis; species Manis javanica. The sequence goes on along the minus strand of NC_133163.1, from coordinate 109,011,085 downwards.
TTGATTATTAAAAAAATAGTATCTAAGAAGTTCAGTCTAATCATTATCTTTACTTATTTTTTCCCCACTCAGTTGATCTTAATGAAGACAACCTTTCCACAGGCAATTGCCAGTTAAAACTCTCTATAGTACCATAGGCCCAGAATAAAGCAGGATTAAATGAACCTACATATTTACCATCTCTTTCTTAAGAGCAGAAATGAGCAAGGCACCAAATATTTATGGGTGTATGAGGAAGACTGAACTTCTACACAGCAGTTGAAAAGCATGAAGACTTGCTTCTTTCATTTCTGGGAAGACCCACAAAATGTTCCAAAACCAGTTCTCAGACAATGATTTGTACCCGTGAGAAATAAACAAGAAAGTCTCAGCTACAAGTGTCCTGATCACTCAGGTGTTCCTCTACCTACACAAGGCAGGCAAAAAAGTACCACAAAAGGGAATGGTTTAAGACAAAGGAAATTGTGTAAGTGAAGTCTGAAGTGATAGCTCATATGTATTTGAAATGTATCAGCTCACACTAGTAGTAAAATACAAATCGGACTGTTTAGAGCTGGTCGACCAGGTGAATGAATCTTCAGCCCAGGTGGGATCCCATTCTGCTCTGGCTCTGGCCTACTTCTCCAAAGACCCAGGGGAAAGGGACAAATGTGTCTCAAGCAGAACCAGAAAGATCTCACTTACAAGCTTGAAACTACTTTCCACATCTCTTCCTAATCACCACATTTCTTCAAATCTAAGATGTTATTGATCATAAGGTATACATCATTGCATTATCAGCCACTAAGGAAGAAGAAATACTGCCACCTCAATCTGGACACAGCACTTTCTGTCACTGAGAATATTTGTGCTTATTGAAGGAGCTTCTTCAGACTTAGACACATATGACCTACAACCTGTGCTCAAAATCTTGCTCTCTCAAACTTCTAACACTGACAGTGTAATTTTGAGGATGTTGAAGAACCGTGGAGTTTAGTCAGCATTTCGTATTTGGCTACCTTTGTAGGTTTGATTTTGGCTCTACTGAATCACCTGTCTCTAGAAACTGAACAGCGGCTGTTCAATCTCAGTAGGAAGTTTCTAGCAAATAAATGATCAACTCTAGAAATAGTTAAGCATGATTCATGAATCAGTCCATAGACACGTCAGAGCTTTGAAATTTGTTTTGAGGAATTTGGAAATTCTTCCTGCCTTCTGGACCAGGGCTTGGCCTATGAAATATCAGTAATAAAGTACATGTTTTTATGGCCATATAGCTAACTTGCTTTCCTACCTCTTGTAGAATAGAGTTCATTGGTGTTTTGCAAGAAATACAGATTTATGGTCATTCCTCCAACAAGGGACATTTTATTCTCTAATATGTCATCAATGCACTTCTTGTACTTTTTGTTTTAATGCCATATCATAAAGTAATTTTTTATTGTGATGATGATTTTATGAAGAATGAAAGAGAATATAGTTGGAGTACGTGCAGTTCACCGTACGTCAATTAGACCTCAGTCAAGCTGTTTTTTTAAAAAGCATTGTAAATTATCAATGGATGAAGGGACAAAGTGTGGTATGTACATACAATGGGCTATTATTTAGCCTTAAGGCTGAAGGAAATTCTGACACATGCTACAACCTGGATGAACCTTGAAGACATTATGCTAGTGAAATAGGCCAGACGCAAAAGGACATAAATATATGATTCCATTTGCATAAGGCACCTAGAGGAGTCAAATTCAGAAGCAGAAAGTGAACAGTGGTTACCAGGGGCTGGAGGGAGGAAAGAATGGAAGAAGTTCATTGTTTCATGGATAGAGTTTCCGTTCGGGAAGATGAAAACATTCTAGAGATGGATAGTGGTGATGGTTACACAACAATGGGAATAAACCTGATGCTACGGCACCATACACTTAAGAGTGGTTAAAATGGTAAGTTTATTAAACTCAACCGTTCTAGCAGTGCGCTTATCTGGGTTGAAAGAACAAGTTGAATAACGATGCCCATGTTCATCTGCATATGTCAACAATGCCAGCTCTATCAGGACCGCAGCCAGGCCAACAGGAATCAACAGATGCTGTTCCTGGTAAGAGATCTGACACTGGGAACAAATATGCATCTTAGAATTAATTAAATAGGATTTTTAAAAGTGCAGTGGTTAATATATCTTATGTGAAAGAACTGTTGATCCCCAGTTATTTCAAATATTTCTGCAAGATCTGGTCCAGCCCCTTGCACACAGTACACATCTAATTTATATTGGTCGAATACACAAAGGAAAATTTGTTAACACTGCCAGAAAAACATCTTACACTGCCAGCATATTTTTACCTAAAATTTTTATGGGTTTTCCCAATTCGTGACTGCAAATAGTTATTGACAGCTTAGGGATATGTGAAGAAGGCAACATTTTCCTGCCTTTAACCTGATGTTTAATACTAGATCAATATAATGTATGTTCTATTATTTTCTCATAAAGATCCCCAAATTAACAAAGACAATTCTTCACAGTATCCCTGCTACTCATGCTTGTCTATGAACAACAGAAGGAGGTTACTGCTTGAGAGGAAGAAATTTCCCCTCTACAATAATACAGTGGCTCGAGTAGCTAAGAGTAGTGAGTGGTTAGAGAAAGCAAGATAAACATTTAGAAATACATGGATCCTTAATGACTTAATTGGATAACACTTGAACTTTTTCAAATGCATGTTAACTGCTTTTTTTCAAAGAGCACTTCTGAAGTTTACTGACTCAGAAATATGTGGTCTGCATTTCCCTGCCCTATGGTGCTGACCCATCCGGGCTGGGCTGGAGGACAGGCACTAAGGGTCAGTCAAGGAGTCCGTTTGAATCATTGGAGAGACTCAGGAGGAGGAATAATTATCCTCATGGAAGGTGGGGAGAGGGACAGTTATGCTTTGGAAAGAAAGTCAGAGTGAAAAATGACATGGTTTCCAGCTGGAGCCATTTTAAGTAAAGAAAAGAATCAGTTGGTCAGTTTCAACCACCTCAAATGTTAGTTCAGTTCCTCTAACAGTTGCAGGCACTAAATGAGGCTGAACATGCAAGGTGACTACTGGGAAAAGTACCTGTGGAGGATGAAGGGAGAGAGTGTGAAAGTGGACAGGGGTGCTTTCAGACAGCAACCTAGGTCTGGCAGGGGAGCAAAGGAAGGACTCTAAGCCTGCAGTGCAGTTCCAATGAACTTTCAGCCAGGATGGTAGTGAGTCCCCAAGCCAACGTTGCTGGCACTCACCAAGAATGGGGGGCACACATAGCCCCATCAAGTTGGCTGGGAGCAACTACGGGGAGGTGTAGCCTCCGTGTTCACAGGGTAGCGAGGCTGCCAGTTAACTATGCTCCCGGCACCTTCTCTTAGAGGTGATGTGAGTGGGGCGCTCATGGCCACTACATAGCTACTTCTTCAGTTTGTTCAGGAAGCAGCCTTCCCAGTTTCCTGTGGGCCTCTCTTCCTGAGGGGCAACTTAGAAGAGAAAGATTGGTGGAATGAATTATAGCCCTGCTTGGGCTCAGAGGTGGACCTGGTACTCACTGTCTCCCTTACCTACAATTACTCTAAATTATCTTCACCCTTACCTATCAACTCATAGGCATTGATGGCTTATTGGTGTGACCCAAACCTTCACTTTTGAGGGTTTGAGCCCTTAATAATCAGACCCTTCTGTGCACATGTGGGTTCAGTTTCAGGGAGGCAAGGGAGTACCAAGAGTTTCCACACATATTTCTCCCTGCCTGCATTGTGTGAAAACAGTCCTAACTCCTTCTGACAATTAGGGTCAATATCCCTGCTAAGATAATGACTCCTCTTCTTACCTACGGTCCTTGGATGTGAATAATTCAGTGTCCTGGTGACAGATGTAGATTATAGGCCCTGTCTCCTGGCAAAAGTATATTGCCATTGAGAACAAGGACCACCAGCCCGAAGAACCCAGAATTGTGGGGATAGAAGCACTGTTCCACTGCTCTTCTGTTAATACCTATGCCAGTTGGAGTCCATCAAGAAACTGAAATAACACAAGATTAGACACAGAAGAGCTTCACTGGAGGAAATGCCTATAAAGCATAAAGGGGGAGGAGACAGAAGTAGGCAGGAGAGCCTTCAGACCACAAAGCAGGTCTGATACCATTGAAAAGACAAGGTGATGGAAATCATCTGTGCCTTGATATACATTTATCAAAGTTGATGGAATGATACACTTGAGAAGTAGGCATTTCACTGTATATTAATTATCCCTCAATAAAATAGTTTTAAAATATAAGATCTACTTGTGAAGAAATGAAGCTATACACATGGTAAAATATGGATGAATTCTTCTACAACCTGGCTATACAGAAAGACTTTCTAATAATAACTCAGAATCTAAATGCCATAAAAGAAAAGACTGGTACATTAACTACATAAGAATAAAAAGGAAGGGGCGGAGCCAGATGGCAGCATGAGTAGTTCAGTGGAAATCTCCTCCCCAAAAACATATCTATTTATGAAAATATAATAAATACAACTATTCCTAAAAGAGACACCAGTGGATACAGTACAATAGCCAGGATACATCTACGTCTGCAAGAACTCATCATCACATGAAGGGGGTAAGATACAAGCCACAGCCCAGCAGGACCTGAACAACCCCCCCACTCCAGAACCCAGAGGGAAGAAAGGAGTCAAAACGGATATGGAGTGAAAGTCCAGGACTGCTTAACAACCAGCTCTAGAAATCCGCACCTGGAGCACAGACACAAGGTGCATGGGGAGCTGGATATTAGAGAAACGGAAAAGCAAAACCTGCAGGCAGGTCCCCGCAATCAGCACTCCTGAGACAAAAGAAAAGCAAGTGCTTTTTGCAAGTTTTAAAGAGACAGGGACCCCACAGCTGTACGAAGTCGTCCCGGCACACTTAGCTAGCAGCTGGGAATCCCAGGGAACTTTCGGCGCCCTAACCCCTTGGATGGCAGTGCAACTCTGAAGCCCCTCACTGCACTAAGCAGCCTGCCAGTTGTTCCCCCAACTGGCACGGACCCCAACACACTGGCCCAGTAGTGGGAGAGCAGCAGCGTGAGCAGGGGGCGGCAGCGCCGGAGGGGAACGGGAGCAGCCTGTGCAAGCCCGCTGTGGCAGCGACTGAGCAGCCCGGGAGCAGCCCACATGTACAGGTGGGAGCAGTGACAGAGGGGCACAGGAGAGGTCCATGTGCACCTGCAGCGGCACCAGAGGGGCCTGAGTGAGGCCCGCGTGCACCAGCGGAGGTGGCACCAGAGGGGCATGGGAGCGGCCCACGGGAGCCAGTGGTGGTGGCAGAGGAGCAGCCCAGAAGCAGCTGCACTCCCAGAAGTAGACCGAAATCCCAGCCCAACGTGCAGCCGCCCAGGCCAGACCCAAAGACCGCTGCTGTCACACAGCTGCCTGGCAGGGTAGCTGCTATCATGGAGGAGTGCACCCGGTGTGCCTGCCACTCCCCGCAGGGCTCTGTGCTGCTCTGACGGTGACCCTGCCCATAGCAGCTTAGGGGATTAACCCGGTGGCTGCTCCAGGAGTGCGGGTAACCAACACAGGCAGTGCAGAAGGGCAAGGCATACAGCAAGCAGGAAAGGACTTCCTTCTCCCAGCTGGCACACCCACAACCTGCCTACAGCCACCTCTATCACCATGAAAAGGCAGAAAAATTTAGTCCAGTCCAAATTAGTCCAGACAACCCCTGAGAGATGATCTGCAGAGACAGATCTAACCAGTCTCCCTGAAAAAGAATTTAAAATAAAAATCATAAACATGCTGACAGAGCTGCAGAGAAATATGCAAGAGCTAAAGGAGCAAGTACAGAGGGAGACGACAGAAATAAAACAATCGCTGGAAGGACTTAGAAGCAGAATGGATGGGATGCAAGAGGCCATTAATGGAATAGAAACCAGAGAACAGGAACGCATAGAAGCTGATGCAGAGAGAGATAAAAGGACCTCCAGAAATCAAACAATATTAAGAGAACTGTGTGACCAATCCAAAAGGAACAATATCTGCATTATAGGGGTACCAGAAGAAAAAGAGAGAGAAAAAGGGAGAGAAAGTGTCTTTGAAGAAATAATTGCTGAAAACTTCCCCAAACTGAGGGAGGAAATAGTTGCTCAGACCACAGAAGCACGAAGAACTCCTAACAGAGGGGACCCAATGAGGATAACACCAAGACACATAATAATTAAAATGGCAAAGATCGAGGACAAGAACAGAGTTTTAAAGGCAGCCAGAGAGAGAAAAAAGATCACCTACAAAGAAAAACCCAGCAGGTTATCATCAGACTTCTCAAGAGAAACCTTACAGGCCAGAAGAGAGTGGCATGATGTATTTAATGCAATGAAACAGAAGGGCCTTGAACCAAGGATACTGTATCCAGCACGATTATCATTTAAATATGAAGGAGGGATTAAACAATTCCCAAGCTACAGGGTATTTTAGAGGGACTGCTCTAGATAGGAGCACTCCTAAAAAGAGCACAGAACAAAACACCCAACATATGAAAAATGGAGGAGGAGGAATAAGATGGGAGAGAAATAAAGAATCATCAGACTATTTTATAATAGCTCAATAAGCAAGTTACCTTAGACAGTAAGAGAGTAAAGAAGCTCACCTTGAACGTTTGGTAACAAACTAACCTAAAGCCTGCAATGGCAATAAGTACATATCTTTCAATAATCACCCTAAATGTAAATGGACTGAATGCACCAATAAAATGACACAGAGTAATAGAATGAATAAAAAAGTAAGACCCATCTATATGCTGCTTACAAGAGACTCACCTCAAACCCAAAGACATGTACAGATTAAAAGTCAAGGGATGGAAAAAAGATATTTCATGCAAACAACAGGGAGAAAAAAGCAGATGTTGCAGTACTAGTATCAGACAAAATAGACTTCAAAACAAAGAAAGTAACAAGAGATAAAGAAGGACATTACGTAATGATAAAGGGCTCAATCCAACAAGAGGATATAACCATTCTAAATATATATGCACCCAACACAGGAGCACCAGCATTTGTGAAACAAATACTAACAGAATTAAAGGAGGAAATAGAATGCAGTGCATTCATTTTGGGAGACTTTGACACACCACGCACTCCAAAGGACAGATCCACCAGACAGAAAATAAGTAAGGACACAGAGGCACTGAACAACACACTAGAACAGATGGACCTAATAGACATCTATAGAACTCTACATCCAAAAGCAATAGGATACACATTCTTCTCAAGTGCACATGGAACATTCTCCAGAATAGACCGCTACTAGGCCACAAAAAGAGCCTCAGTAAATTCCAAAAGATTGAAATCCTACCAACCAACTTTTCAGACCACAAAGGTATAAAACTAGAAATAAATTCTACAAAGAAAACAAAAAGGCTCACAAACACATGGAGGCTTAACAACATGCTCCTAAATAATCAATGGATCAATAACCAAATTAAAATGGAGATCAAGCAATATATGGAAACAAATGACAACAACAACATAAAGCCCCAACTTCTGTGGGACGCAGTGGAAGCAGTCTTAAGAGGAAAGTATACAGCAATCCAGGCATATTTAAAAAAGGAAAAACAATCCCAAATGAATAGTCTAATGTCACAATAATCAAAATTGGAAAAAGAAGAACAAATGAGCCTAAGGTCAGCAGAAGGAGGGACATAATACAGATCAGAGAAGAAATAAACAAAATTGAGAAGAATAAAACAATAGAAAAAATCAATGAAACCAAGAGCCGGTTCTTTGAGAAAATAAACAAAATAGATAAGCCTCAAGCCAGACTTATTAAGAGAAAAAGAGGGTTAACACACATCAGCAGCATCAGAAATGAAAAAGGAAAAATCATGACAGACCCCACAGAAATACAAAGAATTATTAGAGAATACTATGAACACCTATATGCTAACAAGCTGGAAAACCTAGGAGAAATGGACAACTTCCTAGAAAAATACAGCCTTCCAAGACTGACCCAGAAAGAAACAGAAAATCTAAACAGACCAATTACCAGTAACAAAATTGAATCGGTAATCAAAAATAGACCCAAGAACAAAACCCCTGGGCCGGACGGATTTACCTCGGATTTTATCAGACACACAAAGAAGACATAATACCCATTCTCCTTAAAGTTTTCCAAAAAATAGAAGAGGAGGGAATACTCCCAAACTCATTCTAAGAAGCCAACATCACCCTAATACCAAAACCAGGCAAAGACCCCACCAAAAAAGAAAACTACAGACCAATATCCCTGATGAACATCCATGCAAAAATACTCAACAAAATATTAGCAAACCAAATTAAAAAATGTGTTAAAAGGATCATACACCATGACCAAGTGGGATTCATCCCAAGGATGCAAGGATGGTACAACATTCGAAAATCCATCAACATCATCCACCACATCAACAAAAAGGACAAAAACCACATGATCATCTCCATAGATGCTGAAAAAGCATTTGACAAAATTCAACATCCATTCATGATAAAAACTCTCAACAAAATGGGTATAGAGGGCAAGTACCTCAACATAATAAAGGTCATATATGATAAACCCACAGCCAACATCATACTGAATGGTGAGAAGCTGAAAGCTTTTCCACTGAGATCGGGAACAAGACAGGGATGCCCACTCTCCCCACTGTTATTCAACATAATACTGGAGGTCCTAGTCATGGCAATCAGACAAAACAAAGAAATACGGGGAATCCAGATTGGTAAAGAAGTCAAAATGTCACTATTTGCAGATGACATAATATTGTACATAAAGAATCCTAAAGACTCCACTCTAAAACTACTAGAACTAATATCAGAATTCAGCAAAGTTGCAGGATACAAAATTAACACACAGAAATCTGTGGCTTTCCTATACACTAACAATGAACTAATAGAAAGAGAAATCAGGAAAACAATTCCATTCACAATAGCATCAAAAAGAATAAAATACCTAGGAATAAACGTAACCAAGGAAGTGAAAGACCTAACCCTGTAAACTACAAGACACTCAAAAGAGAAATTAAAGAGGACACTAACAAATGGAAACTCATCCCATGCTCCTGGATAGGAAGAATTAATATCGTCAAAATGGCCATCCTGCCCAAATCAATATACAGATTCGATGAAATCCCTATCAAATTACCAACAGCATTCTTCAATGAACTGAAACAAATAGTTCAAAAATTCATATGGAACCCCCAAAGACCCTGAATAGCCAAAGCAATCCTGAGAAGGAAGAATAAAGTGGGGGGGAATCTCGCTCCCCAACTTCAAGCTCTACTACAAAGCCACAGTAATCAAGACAATTTGGTACTGGCACAAGAACAGAGCCACAGACCAATGGAACAGAATAGAGACTCCAAACATTAACTCAAACATATATGGCCAATTAATATACGATAAAGGAGCCATGGACATACAATGGTGAAATGACAGTCTCTTCAACAGATGGTGCTGGCAAAACTGGACAGCTCCATGTAAGAGAATGAAACTGGATCACTGTCTAACCCCATACACAAAAGTAAATTCGAAATGGATGAAAGACCTGAATGTAAGTCATGAAACCATAAAACTCTTAGAAAAAAACATAGGCAAAAATCTCATGGACATGAACATGAGTGACTTTTTCATGAACATATCTCCCCGGGCAAGGGAAACAAAAGCAAAAATGAACAAGTGGGACTATATCAAGCTAAAAAGCTTCTGTACAGCAAAAGACACCATCAATAGAACAAAAAGGCATCCTACAGTATGGGAGAACATATTCATAAATGACAGATCCAACAAAGGGTTGACATCCAAAATATATAAAGAGCTCACACACCTCAACAAACAAAATGCAAATAATCCAATTAAAAAATGGGCAGAGGAGCTGAATAGATAGTTGGCCATTCAGATGGCCAACAGACACATGAAAACATGCTCCACATCACTTGTCATCAGAGAAATGCAAATTAAAACCACAATGAGATATCACGTCACACCAGTAAGGATCGCCATCATCAAAAAGACAAACAACAACAAATGTTGGTGAGGTTGTGGAGAAAGGGGAACCCTCCTACACTGCTGGTGGGAATGTAAATTAGTTCAACCATTGTGGAAAGCAGTATGGAGGTTCCTCAAAATGCTCAAAATAGAAATACCATTTGACCTAGGAATTCCACTTCTAGGAATTTACCCTAAGAATGCTGCACTCCGGTTTGAAAAAGACAGATGCACCCCTATGTTTATCGCAGCACTATTTACAATAGTCAAGAAATGGAAGCAACCTAAATGTCCATCAGTAGATGAATGGATAAAGAAGATGTGGTACATATACACAATGGAATATTACTCAGCCATAAGAAAAAAGCAGATCCTACCATTTGCAACAACATGGATGGAGCTAGAGGGTATTATTATGCTCAGTGAAATAAGCCAGGCGGAGAAAGACAAGTACCAAATGATTTCACTCATCTGTGGAGTATAAGAACAAAGGAAAACTAAAGGAACAAAACAGCAGCAGACTGACAGAACCCAAGAATGGACTAACAGTTACCAAAGGGAAAGGGTCTGGGAAGGATGGGTGGGAAGGGAGGGATAAGGGCAGGGAAAAAGAAAGGAGGCATTATGATTAGCATGCATTGTGCGGGGGGTGGGGGCGGTACGGGGAGGGCTGTGCAACACAGAGAAGACAAGTAGTGATTTTACAGCATCTTAGTAAGCTGATGGACAGTGACTGTGAAGGGGTATGTGGGGGGCACTTGGTGAAGGGGGGAGCCTAGTAAACATAATGGTCATCATGTAATTGTAGATTAATGATAACAAAAAAAATACCAATAGTATTTTTCACAGAACTAGAACAAATAATCCTAAAATTTATATGGACCCACAAAAAACTTTAAATAGCCAAAGCAATCTTGAGAAAAACACAAAGCTGGACTTTCCATACTCCCTGATTTCAAGCTGTACAACAAAGCTATTGTAATCTAAACAATATGATACTGGCACAAAACCAACACATAGATAAATGAAACAGAATAAAGAGCCACCAAGTAAGTGGTCAATTAATCTATGACAAAGGAGGCAGGAATATACAATATAGAAGAGACTCTTCAATAAATGGTGTTGGAAAAACTAGACAGCTATATGCAAAAGAATGAAACTTTTAATAATTCTTACACTACACGCAAAAATAAACTTGAAATGGATTAAAGACCTAGATTTTACCTGAAGCCATTAAACTCCTAAAAGAAAACATAGGTAGTAAACTCTTAGACACTGGCCTTAGCAACATTTTTGTGAATATGTCTACCCAGGCAAGGGGAACAAAAGCAAAAATGAATAACTGGGACTACATCAGACTAAGAAGCTTTGCACAGCAAGGGACAACATCAATAAAACAAGAGGCAATCTACTGAATAGTAGACTATATTTGCAAATGATATATCCTGTAAGGGGTTAATATCCAAAATACATGAAGATCTCATACAACTCAACATCAACAAACAAATAATTTGATTTAGAAACTGGGCAAAGGGCCTGAATAGATATTTTTCTAAAGAAGACATGAAAAGATGCTCAACACCATTTATCATCAGGGGAATGCAAATCAAAGCCACAGTGAGGTATCTTGTCACACTAATCACTAATCAAGCTAGTATTAAAAAGACAAAGAAAAATAACAAATGTTGGCAAATATGTGGATAAAAGAGAGCCCTTGTGTACTGTTGGTGGTAATGTACATTGGTGCATCCATCATGGAAAACAATACAAAGGTTCCTCCAAAAATTAAAAATGCAACTACCATATGATCCAGTAATTCCACTTCTGGTATTTCACCAAACAAAATAAAAACACGAATTCGAGAAACATATGCACTCCTCTGTTCATTGCAGTATTATTACAATAGCCAAGATATGGGAGCAACCTGATTGTCTGCTGATAGATGATGGATAGATAAAGAAGTAATGTGGAATATTACTCAGCCATTAAAAAGAATGAGATCTTGCCATTTGTGACAACATGAATGGACCTACAGGGTATTATGCTAAGCAAAAGACAAATACCATAAGATTTCATTTATATGCGGATCTAAAAAACAAAGCAAACAAAAAACACAGAAACAGACTCATAAATACAGAGAACAGTTGGTTGCCAGAAGGGAGGGATGTGGGGGATGAGTGAAATAGGTGAAGGGGATTAAGAGGTACAAGCTTCCAGTTGTGAAATAAGTCACAGAGTTGAAAAGTACAATACTGGGAATATAGTAAAAAATATTACAATGTTGTTTGGTGACAGATGGTAACTACACTTATCATGGTGAGCATTTTTTGAAGCATATTGTTGTCAAATCACTATGTTGTACACTAGAAATTAATAAAATACTGTATGCCAACTATAATTAAACATATATAAATAAAAATAAAAATGGACTTAAAATATGTGAAAAAGTATTTAGCTTCACTCATAATAAGAAAAATACTAATTAATAATTCTAAGCCTTGATAACACATATATTGTTGAAGCTCTGGGGAAACAGGGCCTCTCAAACATTTCTGTTGGGAATTCAAAATCCTGTAGCTTCTACTGGGAATTTGGTGATATCTAGTGAAACTGTATATGTATTTGTCCTTTGACCTAACAATTCCACTACTAGGAATTTGCCGATGTTATACACTCAACAATTCAAAAATACAAATGTACAAAGTTATTCAATATAGTATTATTTATAACTGCAAAACACTTGAAACTATGTAAATGACTGAGCAGGAGATTTTTCCTCCTGTGGTACATAAACAAGATGAAGTACTCTGCAGCTGTCAAAAGGAATGAGGAAAAACTCCCTGAACTGATATGAAATGATTTCCAGGTTATACTGCCAGGTAAAAAGCACAGTACAAAGGAGTATATAATTGCATACTACCACTTCTTTGTAAGAAAGAAAGAAAAATAAGAAAATATACACTATCTGCTTTTTTATTTTGCAAAGAAATACAGAAAAGACAAACCAAACCAGGAATTCCACTTCTAAGAATTTACCCTAAGAATGCAGGAGCCTGGCTTCAAAAAAACATATGTACCCTTATTTTTATCGCAGCACTATTTACAATAGCCAAGAAATGGAAGCAACCCAAGTGTCCATCAGTAGATGAATGGATAAAGAAGATGTGGTATATATATGCAATTGAATACTACTCAGCCATAAGAAGAAAACAAATCCCACCATTTGCAACAACATGGATGGAGCTAGAGGGTATTATGCTCAGTGAAATAAGCCAGGCAGAGAAAGACAAGTATCAAATGATTTCACTCATCTGTGGTGTATAAGAACAAAGAAAAACTGAGGGAACAAAACAGCAGCAGACTCACAGAACTCAAGAATGGACTAACAGTTACCAAAGGGAAAGGGACTGGGGAGGATGAGTGGGAAGGGAGGGAAAAGGGGAAAAGGGGGCATTATGATGAGCACATATAATGTAGGAGGGGGGCACAGGGAGGGGTGGGGAGAACTACTATAAATACAGTACTGTGACTACCTACCTTTAGGCAATCTACAGCTATTTTATGCAAATTGTAGGTTTGAGCAACTGAGCAATATGAAAGATATGTTGAAGTTGTTAGGAGCCAGTGTTATTGCTGTGGTAAAAAATGAAATATAAATGTGGAATGAGAGAAGACAAAGAAGAACCCTGTGGGGTAAAATTGGAATTGAAGGTATCAAAGTGAACTCATGGCTTCTAAAATTTTGTATAGTTGATATGTTTTATATATGTATTTTACATATAACACATAAATTATATATTATATATAAAATATGTAAAATACATAAAAATTTAGAAACTATGAATCAAATATATATATACATACATACATATACACATATTGATGTATATACATATGTACATGTGTCTACCTACATATATTTCCTCTAGCTCAATCCCCTGACAGAGCCTAGGAACAATCACACCTGAAGAACTCTAAGCACACCTAGTCACCAGATTTTGGCTTCTAAGTGTCATTCTCCCCTAAAAGGAATCAGGGCTCCTTGGAAAAGTGGATAATTCTAGGGCTGGGTTAAAAAACGTACAAGATGAGACTGGATTGTCTTGCTATGGCAGAAAGGAAGTGCTCCAAAAAATGATGGAAGCATGTCAAACGGACACAGGAGCCAGCTTACAGGGACTGATCTAAAACAATTGAGCATTCAAATATATTAGAGCAGTAATAGGTCAAAACCAGTTAATTAAAAAAGGGATCCAAAGGTTCATGCTGATAAAACAGATAGATGATATGATAGACGAATCAATAGATGATGGATGGACGGATGGATAGTCACAAGTATGAGAAAGAAGGGAGTGCCCTTCCTTACAGCAGAATACCTGGTAAGTGGGAAGGAGGTGGTGGAGTTGGAAAATCATCATTTCACAAACATAGTAAAGACTGGTTCTTGCAGGGGTCATCAATGGATTCTAAATGCAGCATGGAATGTTTGACGAGGGGCAAGATACCTGTATGATCGTCAAGTGCCCCCACAGATTAGTTATGAACTGCAATGGGTAAAATACTAACAATACAGTGGAGAAACTGGACACCACCTTCACCTAGTGGTTAATGATCGTTTCACCAGTGAGGGGCAGACAGACATTATGTGCTTGAAGATGTCACAACCTGGAAAGGACACATACTTTCTTGTATTAAGTTCCAGCCAGATTTGAATCTAATGATAAGGAAATATCAGGCAACCGCAAATTGAGAAAACATTCTATAAAATAGACTGTGTTCTTTAAATATGTCAGTGTCTTGGGAAATCAAAAAATGGCTGAGCATATATTCCAAATTAAAGCAGGCTAAAGAGACAGGACTGGGACAGGAGAAATGCTGCATCAAAAAATGTACTATAAATAAAAACATGCCACAAAGAACGCTACATTCTTTTTTGTCAATTGACCATCAACAAAATTAGAATGTGGACTATAGGTTAGATTAAAGTGTGGTATCAAGATCAATTTCATGAATTTGGTAACTGTAAGAGAGAACTGGTCACATAAGAGAACATGCTTATTACAAAACACACACTGATGTCTTAAGGGGTAGAGATAAAAGATATGAATATGTAACCTAAAAAGGATTCAGAAAAAAAAACCTGGTTTGAGGGAGTTGGGGAGAGAAAGGGAGGGAGGGAAAATGAAAAGCAAAGTGGTAAAATGTTCACATTTAGAGAATCTGAGTGAAACAAAAGGGGATATTTTTGTACTGATTTTGCAATTTTTCTGTTTCATCTGAATATATGTTTTATGGAAAGATAAAAGATGTCTAAAATCCAGTCAGTAATACACAGTGAGGAGAGAGAAAGTGGGGAGGAGAAGCAGCAGACGGGGGAATGGCACAGACCCCCACAGAGTCTGGAGAGAGCCCCCCACTCCTGCCTACCCTCCAGGCCTCTCTCACGCAGAGGGGCAGAGGGACAGTGGGCAGTAGCAGGACGGGGGAATTGTGAAACCACACAGTTTGATTTGATGATATTGGTGATAATTTATGAAGAAAAAGGAAAATGAAAAAATTATGCAGTTCTAATAAGCTGTGCATGAATTTTTACAAAACTCTTCACAACTTAAAAATATAGTGCTTAGTGAGGGCTTCTTTCATCTGGGCTGTGGAAACCCAAGGTTGTCCAACTTTGCTCTCCAATACGAGAACCTAAAAAGGCTGTGTGCAAAGGCATTGGGTAGAGCAGGGCATTGGAACCCAAGATTTTGGAGCAAGGATTTACTATTCCTAGCATTTACGCCAAAAGCAGTTTTGTAAATGGAGTTGGACCTCCAGGGCCCTGCCAGCCCCAGGCAAAGCTTCAGAATTTGGCCTCACAGGACTGGGGGGCAAAGCGGCTGGCTGTTGGCCTCGGTGCTTCAATTCCAGATTCCTCCATGGGTTTCACAAGCCCTCGTTCACCCGGCTACCCACTTCTGAGAAGGGTGAAATTCTTCCTGGAGTGATTTATCAGTCCCACGGGGACGGCAGGTTAGGCCGACCGAATAATCCCTTCTGTGTGTGTTCAGTGCTTGCCTGCCCTGCAAGTTGCCGTAATCCCTGTGAGATGGTGACACCACCAAGAGGCCGAGTGGCTAAATGCCACCGCGCTGGTGGGCTGGAGTGCCAGCACTCGGCCAGAGGTTTTCTGGCTCCGGTCTCAGTGGTTTTGACCTCTAAGGTCCCTTTAACCCTTTCTACTTCCGTTACTATCCACGGAGCACCTACTTTTTCCGGCTTTACAGAGGTGGGTGGGAAGTTCGCAGGCATTTTCCCCATCGATACCCCTTTCCTCCCTTTTGGGATCCCTACCCATTCCTGGGCTTCTCAATTCCCTCTGGCACACCTGTGCAAAGATGTAGCCTCTCTGCAACAGCAGTACGCTGGGAACAACCTAAATATCTCTCTACATCTAAATGTCTAAAACAACTTAAATATCTACAGAGAGGTTAACAAATTAAGCTACATCATTATGAAATATTAAACAACTGAAAATGATCATTGTGAGGGCTAATTAGACTCAGGAAAGTGTATATGATAATTAGAAAACAAAGAGATTACAGGTAGAAAAAATACCTATTATAAAATTGTAGGCACACTGCAATTATGACAATGTAAATTGCATACATCTAGGCAAGGTCAGGAAAAGAATCTGAAAAAATGAGAATCATTCCCTTTTGTTATTTATTATTGTTTACTTGACTCTTGCCATGTGCCAGGCTCTAAGGGCTTTAGAAAAATTACTTAATCTTCATAACAATCTAATAAGGTAAGTATTCTCATTTCCCCTGTTTTATGGATGGGAACACAGAGAGGTTAAGTGGCTGAAGGTTACGCAGCACCCTAGTGATAGAATCAGAACTTGACCCGCATGTGATCTGGTCCCATATTTCCCTTACTGCTCTAATTCTTAGACTATTATAGAGTAGTTCCCCAGAACATTCTGGTCTCTCTCTTTAGTTAAGTAACTGAGATAATTTCCTTTTTCTGTCCCCCCCCCTTTTATTACCCTTATTCTTTGTTACATACAAATTTAAAACAACCAAAACTTCAAAATCATAATGACCATTTTTGATGTCACATGTATATGTAATGCATGGTTTTAATATCATGTCCCTTTTAAAAATTAATGAATTTTTGCTAGGCAGTGTTTTCTGATGACAGTGAGAAATATTTTCATGTCATGACAATAAAAGGACATTTAGCTTCAACTGAGAAAACTTAACTCTGTATGTGATTGTGATTATTTGATCTATTTACAAGAAATTTCCCCCCAATGACTTGATTAAGAATTCATGTTTTGCTTATGTGTTCTAATTTAAGGATATATTTATAGATACATAATATGATGTCTTGGAATGCTTCAATTTAACAGTAAGTGTTGGCCAATGGGTTAATCATTATTGAAGCTGTATGATGGGTTCATGGAGATTCATTTTACTATTCTATCTACTATTGTATATATGCAAACTCCTTCATAATGAAGATAATTTAAAGTACATTTACTATGAAAAATAGTGACATCCAATGCTACTAATGCAATACTGATGTGATCATAATCCTTAAAAGATTCTTTCTTGGGAATTTATAATCATGTATCAGAATAGAATAGTAAGGAACAAATCTGTTTTTTTTACAGTAGTTGTTGCATTTTTTTAAAATCCAAAATGTAAAACTTACTCCAACTGAAATGTTCATAATATAGGTTTGAACTACCAAACCATAGGTTTCAAAAGCTTAAAATATGATTCATAAATTTACAACAAGCTTATATCAAAGATGTACTTAACTCACCAATAAGGGAATCAGCAGGACATCAGAGCCAGTTCTAAGGAAGGAAGGAAAGTTGAGTAAATATATAACTAAAGGAAAAAAGAATACAGAGCTAGACCCTGGCTAATGTTCTACTCAATAAGTTGTAAGCTTTCAGGTTATCTTTTTCTAAGGGACAGAGTCTTTTGCATCTATTCAGGACAAAAATCCACAAGTTAACATTAGCTTTATGGAGCCTGGCCCCTAATCAAGTATAAATAATAAGCTAAGATCACATCTCTTGAAACCAGATAACCTGGCAGGTGTGTGAGACAATGATTTAGTATCTACTATGATTTTGACTTATTTCCTCATTTCCGAGTCTCAGATAGCTTTAGGTAGGAATTTCTTCCCCAACAGCCATGAAGCATTACAGTTCTTTGTATTGTCAAGTCTACTAAAAAATTATGTATTGGCTTCTACATGTTATCACTTCACTTAGAGCTGAGTGAAATTGGCAAGGATTTCTTAAATGCCTTCTTTGTGACCCAGGTTTCTACACTAGGTTCCAGGTTGCCAGAATAAAGAAAGCACTTCCTTAATCAGTCCTGCAAGGCCGGAACATAGACCCACAAACCTTCTACCTGCAGTGTCCCAGTATGCAGCTCAGTTGATGTCTTCAGTCTCATTGCTTTCATCTGTAAAGGGGGAATAATTCCTACCTGACCTATCCCCTAGATTCATTCTCTTGCTCACTTAAGTCAAAGTATGTGAAAAACACTTGAAGCAATAACAACGTATTTAGTGTAAATGGATAATCACTCTTGTCATTTTTCATTTTGGCTTAGAGTCTAGACCTATGTTTATATCCACTTTTACAAATTACAAAATTACAAATACAGGAATTGGATCTTAGGGTTCCAACCCTGACCTAGGGTTTTACCTCAACTGCAGGATTTGGTGAACCGATCGAATTGCAATCTACACTTTTCATGGATAATCTGTTTCTTGAGCTGTACCAGTCTTGAAGGAAAAGTAAAAAAATCAATGTCTATATCTGGCTCCAATCCCCACAGGATTTGTGGACCAAGACCACCTCTCCTGTCCTTTAAAACCAATCATAGAAATGTCTCCTGTGCTCACTGGAATGCCATACTCTCTTTTCCTCAGTGGCTCTTTTGAATCCTCTGCCAGGTGGAGAGCTACCTGAGGGAACTTCCCAGCTGCCACTGAGCTGGTGTCTGCTCTGAACAGCAGTGTTATCCATGCCAAGACCATGTCACCAACTGCTCCTAAAGTTATTTGTGCAAATTAGAGCCATAGATGCCTTGGTGGTGCTGAGCTGAAATCATGCCGAGCCATGATGATGCTGTCTGTGGCTGGAGTTTCCAATATTCCAAGACAGCTCATGCCCGCTGCAACTCGCAAATGGAGTGACAGGTACCATCTCTTATTATCTCTCAATGACACCCAGGACTGGCTACATAATTTGCTGGGCCCAGTGCAAAATGAAAATACAGAGCCCATGTCAAAAAATCAAGAATTTCAAGATGGTGGCAAGAGAGCATTAAACGAAGCACAGGGCACTTCTGAGTGCAGTGCCCCGTATGATAGCAAGTCACATGGCCACAAGACTGCCAGCAGTTTTATGTTTAAAGGAGAGCAGTCTTCAACTTCAGTGCTAAAATTATTCTTTTATTTTGGAATACTTCATGGCTGTTTTGGAGTTGCAAAGGAAAACAGCCAGAGCCTGTTATGAATCTGAAGGGGTGTCATCCTCTAAGATGGAGATACATATCTGCAGCGATGCTGAGGAGGTGAGGGGATGATTTCCTCTTTCCTGGGTGTGAGACTGTGATTTATAATAAGAAATATATATTTGGTCTTTATCCCTGTTTCTAGTACCTAGCTCCTAAAACCCTTGGAATTTTCTGAGTTATGAGAGCCACAAAGGTGTCTTTTGATACATTAGCAATGTGACTTTGGAATACACCTAAGATTGAGGGCTGGTTGCCAGGAGAACCGACCATATTATTAGAAGTTAGGAACTTTCAGTCCCACCTTCTAAACCTCCAAGAAAGGGAGAGGGGCTGAAGGTTGAATCAATCTCCAAAGCGGATAATTTAATCAATCATACTTACGTAATGAGGCCTCCATAAAAACCCAAAGGACAGGATTCAGAGAACTTCCAGATTGGGGAACACATGAAGATTTGGGGGAAAATGGCATACTCAGAGAGGGCATGGAAACACTGTGCCTTTTCCCCATATCTTACCCTATGCATCTATTCCATCAGGATGTTTCTGAGTTATAATTCTAATACAGACGTAATTCTAATAAATTGATAATCAAGTAAGTAAAATGTTTCTGAGTTCTGTGAGCTGCTCTAGCAAACTACTCAAACCCAAGGACACGATCATTGGAACCTCCGATCCACAGTCAGTCAGTCAGAAGCACAAGGCTTGTGATTATCATCTGAAGTTGGGTGGCAGGGAGAGGATTGCAGTCTGGTATGACTGAGCCCTTAACCTGTGAGATCTGACACTATCTCCAGGTAGGTAGTGTCAAAATTGAGTTGAATTGTAGGACACCTAGCTGTGTCTGCAAATTGCTTGGTGGTGTGAGGAAGAAAACCCACACATTGAAAATTGGCATCAGAGTCATTACTGGGCAAAAGAGAGATGAGGGACTGGATCCAAGGAAGCAAGCTGGCCCCCCTGTAGCAAAGCGGCAAGCAGGAGGCAAGGGAGAGAGTGAGTCTTCAAGTGACCCTTCCTATTATTCCCAAGGTTTTATTTATTAGGGGAAGAGCCTATGTCCTTGCTTGGGGGCAGGGGTGGCAACTGCTTAGAGGGCTTTTAAGTGATGGCTAGAGTTTCCTTCTAGGGAGTGTCTGAAGCAAGAAGCATGGATGAGGCAAGCACAACCCCATGATAGACAGGGAGGCTGGTTCACATTTTCTGGGTAGTCTCTGAAATAGTTGCAAGTGAGAGATTGCGTCTCCCATACAGAGGTGAGAACTGTATTATCTGGTGACCCCTGCTAACTGGAGAAGTTGGGGTATTTGGATTGCATGTGTTTTACCAAGCTCAGACGTCCCTTTCAAGGTGGTGCCTACTCCCTGTCCTAGGATTTCTGGCCCCAGTTCTCTTGCTTTTCCAATCACATAATTTCTGTCCAACATAATTAGGAGAGACCTCCAGAGCAATGGCAAGTAAGTGAAAGCTTCAGATGATTCTTCTCTTGAGATCCTGTTAAAATTCATGTGTCCATTTCTAAGATGAAAATATTCTGCTCACAGCACTTGAAAGAAATGAAGAGGTTAAACTGAGAGGAGATATTACAACCATACCACAGAAACACAAAGGACTGTAAGAGACTACTATGAATAGTTTCATGACAACAAATTGGACAATCTAGAAGAAATAGATAAATTCTTAGAAACACAACCTGCTAACAGTGGATCTTGAAGAAATAGAAAATCTATACAGACCAAGTATTAGTAAAGAGATTGAATCAGCAATCAAAAACCTCTCAACAAATGAAATCCCAGGACCAGATGGCTTCACCAACCATTTAAAGAAAAATCAATGCCAATCCATTTCAAACTCTTCCAAAACACAGAAGAGGAGGGAATGCTTCTAAACTCATTATAGACCAACAATTACCCTGATACCAAAACCAGACAAGGTTAC
Source organism: Manis javanica (assembly GCF_040802235.1). Taxonomy (NCBI): domain Eukaryota; kingdom Metazoa; phylum Chordata; class Mammalia; order Pholidota; family Manidae; genus Manis; species Manis javanica. The sequence continues at coordinate 108,989,633 of NC_133163.1, read as the reverse complement.
TGTAAGAGAAGAAAAATATAGGCCAATATCTCTGATGAACATAAATATAAAATCCTCAATAAAATATTAGCAAATCAAATTCAAAAATACTTTAAAAGTGTCATACACCATAATCAAGTGAGATTTTTTCCAAAGATGCAAGGATGTTTCAATATTTATAAATCAATCAATGTGTTATGCCACATTTAAAAAAGGAAAGATAAAAAAAATCACATGAGCATCTCAAAAGATAAAGAAAAAGCTCTTAACAAAATTCAACATCCATTTATGATTAAAAAAGAACTGGGTATAGAAGGAATATACCTCAACCAAATAAAAGCCATATATTACGAGCCCATAGCTAACATCCTACTAAACAGTGAAAAGCTGAAAGATTTTTTTCTGAGATCAGAAGAAACAAGGATGCCCACTCTCACAACTCCTATTTGACATAGTATTGGAAGTCCTAGCCAGGGCACACACCAACATTCCCCTGGTCTACACCCCTTTGGCCTTCAACCACTCTGCTAAGGCCTCTCCCAAGCCTAGGACACACTGGGACTTCCCTGACTCACAAGCACCTGGCCTCCAACCAGCAAGAGGCACCAGGCACACAGACACTACAAAAGGGATGTTCCTACACCCGGCTACTCCTTCAAGACTGGGTGAGGTGGCTGGATCACCCAATTCACTGAAACAAAGTCCAGCAAAATAAGACAAAGATGTATGTTCCAAACCAGAAAACAAGACAAACTTCAGAAAAAAGATCCAAATAAAACAGAATTAAGCAATCTACTTAGTAAAGAGTTCAAAGTAACAATTATAAGGATACTCCCTAGACTTCAGAGAAGAATGGATGAACTCAGGGAGGACTTCAACAAAGAGATAAAAAAATTTTACAAAGAAACAGAGTTGAAGACTATAGTAAATGAAATTAAAAATGCACTTGAGGGAATCAACTGCAGATGGGAAGATGCAGAAGAATGGACCAGCATTCGGGACAACAGACTAAGGGAAAGCATGCAAGCTGAACATCAAAAAGAAAAAAGAATTTATAAAAATGAGGAAAGGTTAAGGGATCTCTGAGACAACATCCAAGATACTAACATTTGACATAAGGAGTCCCAAAAAGAGAACAGGGAGAGAAGTATGGAAAACTTATTTAAAGAACTAGTAGCTGGAAACTTTCCTAACCTGAAAAAGGAAACAGACATCCAAGTCAAGGAAGTACAAAAATCCCCAAGTGATATGAACCTAAGGAAGTCCACACCAAGACACATAATAATTAAAATGTCAAAAATTAAAGAAAAATAGGGAAGCATAAACACAGCAAGAGAAAAGCAGTGAGTTGCATACAAGGGAAACTCAATAAGGTCACCAGCTGATTTTTCAGCAGAAACCCTACAGGCCAGAATGTGGAGCAGGGCTGGGGTGGGTGGGGGTCAATATATATTCAAAGTGCTGAAGGGAAGAAAGCAACAACCAAGAAAACCCAGCAGGATATCATTGAAGGACAGACAGTTTCCCAGATAAATAAAAGTTCAAGAAATTACCACACTGAACCAGCCTTACTTAATGTTAAAGGGACTTTACATTTAAGAGGAAAAGAAAAGGCCATAACTAGGAGCATGAAAGTTATGAAAGGAAAAAAATTCACTGGTAAAAGTAAACATAGAGTAACAGTAGTATGAATATACTAGTATACTTCCTACCAGTATAATGCTAGTATGAAGGTTAAAAGACCAAAGTAGTAAAATCAATTGTACCTTAAAAAAATCAGTTAAGGGAATCAGAAAATAAAAAGGTGTAAAATAAGACTCATATATGTAAAATGTAGAGAAGGAGGAGTAAAAATGTAGTGTTAGAATGCATTTGAACTTAAATGATCAATTTAACATAGACTGCTACATATGTAGGATTTCATATATAAAACTCATGTCCCCACAAGCCAAAAACCTATACACAAAAAATAAAGAGAAAGAAATCTAAGTAAAACACGAAAGAAAGTCATCATTCCCAAAGGAAGAGAGCAAGAAAAGAAGAAAGGATCAGAGAACTACAAGAACAACCAGAAAACATTTAATAAAATGGCAATAATTACATACCTTCCCATAATTACTTTAAATGTAAATGGACTAAATGCTCCAAGGTGCATTTAAGGAGGCTGAATGGATTAAAAAAATAAGACCCATCTATATGCTGCCTGTAAGAAATTCACTTCAGACCTAAAGACACATACAGATGGAAAAAGATATTCCAACAAATGGAAATTTTTAAAAAAATCTGGGGACACAGTACTTATAACAGACAAAATAGACTTTAAAACAAAGACTGTAACAAGAGACAAAGAAGGACATTCATAGTAGCAAAATTTTCAATCCAGCAGAAAGAGATAACAATTGTAAATATCTATGTTATCCCACATAGGAATACCTAAATATATAAAGCAAATATTAATAGATATAAAGGGGGAAATTGACAGTAATACAATAATAATAGGAGACTTTAACACCCCACTTACATCAATGGATAGATCATCCAGACAAAAAATCAGTAAGGAAACAATGGCTTTGAATGACATACTAGGCCAGATGCATTTAAAGTTTATATACAGAACATTCCATTGAAAATCAGCAGAATACACATTCTTTTCAGGATAGAATAACATTCTTCAGGATAGAAAACATGTTAAGCTACAAACAGTCTCAATAAATTTAAGATTAAAAACATATCAAGCATTTTTTCCAACAAAAGCAGTGTGAAACTGGAAATCAATTACAAGAAGAAAACAAACACATGGAGGTTAAACAACATGCTACTAACAATCAATGGGTGAATGAAGAAATCAAAGAGGAAATCAAAAAATAACTGGAGACCAATAAAAATAAAAACACAATGTTTCAAAATCTTTGGACACAGCCAAAACAGTTCTAACAGGGAAATTTATAGCATTACAGGCCTATTAAAATACCAATGGCATTTTTCACAGAACTATAGCAAATAATCCCAAAATTTGTTTGAAACTAAAAAAGACCCTGAATAGCCAAAGCAATGTTGAGAAAGAAAAACAAAGTTGGAATTACCATGCAACCTGATTTCAAACTATACTACAAAACTGTAATAATGTAAACAGTATGATACTAGCACAAAAGCAGCACATAGATCAGTGGAACAGAATAGAGAGCCTAGAAATAAGCCCATGCTTACATGGTCAACTAATATATGAAAAAGGAGGCAGGCATACACAATAGGGAAAAGACAGTCTTTTCAATAAATGATGTTGGTAAAACTGGGCAGCTACATGCAAAAGAATGACACTGGATCACTGTCTTACACACAAAAAAAATAAGTTCGAAATGGATTAAAGACTTAGATGTAAGATCTGAAACCATAAAACTCCTAGAAGAAAATATATGCAGTAAACTCTTAAACATTGGCTTAGCATCTTTTTTCTGGACATGTCTCCCCAGAAAAGAGACAAAAGCAAAAATAAACAAGTGGGACTACATCAAATTAAAAAGCTTTTGCACAGTAAAGGAAAACATCAATAAAATAAAAAGGCAACCTACAGAATGGGAAAAATATTTTCAAGTTATATATCTGATAGCAGGTTAATACCCAAAATAAATAAAGAACTCATACACTACAACACCAAAAAATATCCCAAATAATCTGATTTAAAAATGGGCAGAGGACCTGAATGACATTTTTCTAAAGAAGACATACAGATGATTAGCTGAAGGATGAAGAGATGCTCCACACCACTAATCATTAAGGAAATAGATGCCAAAACCACAGTGAGTTACCACCTCACACCAGTCAGAAAGGCTAGTATCAAAAAGACAAGAAATAACAAATGCTGGTGAGGATATGGAGAAAAAGGAATCCTTGTGCACTTGGTGGAATGTAAATTCATACGGCCACTGTGGAAAACAGTATGGAGGTTCCTTAAAAAATTAAAAGTAAGAATATGATATGACCCAGTAATTCCACCCCCAAGAAACAAAATCACTAATTTAAAAAAATATACATATACATCCCTATGTTTATTGCAGCCAATAGCCAAGATATGGAAACAACCTAAGTCTGAATGATGAATGAACGTGGCACCTATATATGATAGAATATTACTCAGCCATAAAAAAGAATTAAAGCCATTTGCAACCACAAGGATGGAATGTGAATACCTTACACTGAGTGAAATAAATCAGAGAAAGACAAATATCATAAAATCTCTCTTATATGTGGAATCTAAAAACAAAAAAAAACATATATACAGAGAAATTCATTGATACAGAGAAGAGACTACCAAAGGTTCAGGGGAGGCGCATAGGGAGGAATGAATGAAGGAGGTCAAAATGTTCTTTAAAAAGAAACTAAATAACAAGTGTTGGTGAGGATGTAGAGAAAAAAGAAACCCTATGCATGTTAGTGGGACTATAAATTGGTGCAGTCACTATGGAAAACAGTTTGGAGGTTTCTGAAAAAAATTAAAAATAGAAATAGCATTATGACCCAGCAATTCTACTTCTAGTTATTTATCAGAAGGAAACAAAAACTCTGACTCTAAAAGATACCTGCCTCCCTGTGTTCATTGAAGAAGTATTTACAGTAAGCCAAAACATGGGGACAACTTAAATGTCCATTGACGGATTAATGGATAAAGAAAACACGTGGGGCAAGTGCATGTGTATGTGTGTGTGTGCATGTGTGGACCTAGAGGGCATTATTCTAAGTGAAATAAATCAAACAGAGAAAGACAAATACAATTCTACTTACATGTGGAGTCTGAAAAAAAAAAAAACCCAAACTCATTCAGAGAACAGATTGATGGTTGCCAGAGTGGGAGGTGGGGGTTTGGCAAAATGGGTGAAGGTGGTCAAAAGGTCTAGACTCCTAGTTACAAAATAAATAAGTTCTGGGCATGTGACGTACAGCATGGTGACATAGCTAATAATACTGTATTGAATATTGGAAAGTTGCTAAGAGATTGAATCTTGGAAGTTCTCATCACAAGAAAAATATTTTGGAATTATGTGTGGTGATGGATGTCAACTAGACTTACTGTGGTGATCATTTTGCAACATTACATGTATCAAATCAATGTTGTATACATGAAACTAATATAATGTTATATCTCAAATTAAAGATAGGTTTTTGTGTGTCACTGGATCCTATGAGAGCTTATTTAAGTGTTCGGTTCAATAGAACAGGATTTGGAAGTAGCACCGATGGCTGATCTAACTTTGGATGGGGGAGAAAACAGTAAAACTATTTGCCCTCCATCTTCTGTTAAGAAAAGGCCATATCCAGGAACATTATGAATAAACAAATAGTTATTTTTGATCAGGTAAGTTACTTATATCCAAATTTTGAAAGTTAAACTCTAAAGTACTCCATGGTGATATAATAAATGCAGACTCTGCTAATCAGTTAAACTTTTTACCAAATTTAGCCACTTGCTTGAGGATGAGATGGCAGTGGGATGGGCAGAGAGCAAGGCTGGGCCCTGAGTCTGGCCTCTTCTCCTGCCTTGGAAACATCTCTGACGCCTGTCTGCAGTCCTTCCAGATGCCAGGCCAAACCTCAGTGGGTGCCTGCCAACCCCAAAGAGGGTTGACCAGACCAGGAGATGCACTTGCCCACTCTCTTTCCACATCAGCAGATTCATGCTCTGGTGATATTTTCTGCAACAACTGTGGTACAAGTGCCCACTCGTACCTGGGAGTGCTGTCTTCAGACCAAGCAGAGACTCAAGGACATCACCAATGCTGCCTCCAGCACCCAACCGTAGCCCTCCCCAATGCCTAAGCTCAGGGACTGCACATGTGGTTCTTGGGCACCCAGAGAGTGGCATGGGCCCCATTACAGAGCTTGGGCTTGATATGGCTACCCTAACTCAGTGCCCCCCTGGCTGGCCTGCACCAACAGATCCACACAAGTTCTAACTCAGGACGGAGAAGGAAATCAATCTCAGGTGAGCAGATCTGCCCTTATATTTGGAAGCGCTACCCCTAGGCCAAGCTGAAGTTTGGGCTCAAGAAACTGACAGAAGAGACATTCAGGCTGTCTGAGCTGCAGCCCTAGACTCGCCCACCAAGCCAGCAGTACAGGACCAAGATATGTGCTGGCTGCTGTGCGTCTGTCAGAAGGGAAGCCAACAGCTTCCTATTAAAGAGTGGATCTCCAAAGAGTGCCCAGGTAACTGTGAAGAAATAACCTGGCCTGTCAAGTTCTACAAGAAAAGAAAAAAAAGAACTAAGAAAAGACAAGAAGGTGAAAGTCATTCCTAAAGTAGCTCTTCAGGACACACATCTTGCAGGTGTAAGGTGGATAAGAAGGCGGTGTTGCCCTCGCTGGTGAGGAAACTCTGCTCCCCTACCTAGGCTGCATTGGCAAGCTGGCTTTTGCTTGGAAGAATAGGGAGGTCTGGGAAGGCTTCCTGGGGGGAGCTGAGACCTGAAGCATTGACCAGGTAAAGGAGGACAGGGGAAGAGTTTTTGGATAGAGGACAGCACATGGAAATCTTTGAAGGTGAGAAGAGAAAGGGGAGCCACCAACAGGACAGAGTACAGGATATTGCAGATCTCAAATTGGGACAACAGCAGATGAGGCTGAAAAGGTGCATAGGTGGCCAGTATATGAAAAAACCTTTCTAAGCTAAGCTCAGGAGTTCGAAGTTTCCTCGCTGCTGAGTGCAGTTAGAAGGAGAGTGACACAATACAAGCTTTAGAAGTATACGCCTGTTGGCTGGGTGGGCTATAGCCTGGGGTAAAACTAGAATCAGGGTGACCAGGGGTAAGAGTGTCTTAGACTAGCTCACAGTAAAACAAAATGACATGAAGAGCAACTCTATCCGCACTTGCCTGACACTTAACACTTGCATAGCCAGCCACGGTTGCACTTGACACGTACTGATCATTCACTTCTACCGCAAGCCCATGAGGAAGTCACTATTACTACAGCTGCCCCCTGAACAACATGGTTTGTACTGCACGGGTCCACTTGTATATGGATTTTTTTTCAATAAATATATTGGAAAAACTTTTGGAGATTTGCAACAATTTAAAAAGGCATTTTGTTTAGAGAAACTACAGTCTGTGTGGCAATAGATCAAAACATAGATAGGTGAGAGGGAAGGAGGGAAGGAAGGAGACAGACAGGCTTGTAAAAACTTGGAAAGGACAATTAAGAACAAAATTCACCCACCTCCTCATACCACAAAATCACACTGGTCTTTTTTAATGCATAAAAAGTCCTACTGTGTATTTATTGTGTATAATACTTATGCAAAATATGTGTCTATTGACTGTTTATGTTATTGTACTTCCAGTCAAGAGTAGGCTATTATTAGGAGCTAAGGTTTTGGGAAGTCAAAAGTTATACACAGATTTTTCAACTGTGCAGAGGTTGGCACTCCTAACCTCTACATTTTTCAAGGGTCAACAGTATTTTTCTTTTATATTTGAAGCAGTAAGAAGTTGAAAAATTTGGCTGGAGCTAAAGAGCAGTGAGGATAGAGCCCTGATACATCCATTGTGCTCTTAACCATTAATGTCTTCTCTTGAAGTTGGAAAAAGAGTGGACAGCAGGTTCTGGAGACAGTTAGGAGGCAGGATTGACAAGACTTTGTGGTAGGCTGGGTATGAGAAATGGAAGATCAAGAATGACTCCCAAATCTCTAGCTGGGGTAACTTGATGGGTGGCAATGTCTCTCACTGAGGCAGATGACACAGAAGATGGTCAACATCTTGTGGCAGGGATGGCAAGCACTGCTTTGGACGTGCTGAGCCTCCGATGACTGTGGAAAATCCAAGTGTAGATGATGCTCAGTGAGTGATTGGACATACAGTTTTGGAGTTCAGGAGACGGATCTGGACAGGAACTGTAGAAATGGGAGCCACTGGGTAAGAATGCTCAGGGAGAGTGTGAGAGAGAGTGAGAGAAAATGGCATGAGGTAGAAGGAACACCAACTGATTTGAAGAAGGGCTGAGAAAGAGGAGAACCCCAAGAAACTTCTGAGAAAGTAAGAAAATCATGTGATGTCATGGAAGCCCAGAGAAGGCATTTCAATGAGGGGATGGTCAAAACAGCAAATGCTGCCAAATACTGGCAAAAGTCACTAAAGAAAGTCTGAAAGGTTTGTGGATGATCTCAGACCAGACATAGTGGATTCGTTAGCAGTAGTTTAAGGGGCCAAAGCAAGGTAGGGAAGTAGAGGTGTGTAGACAGCTCCAAACAAGTTGGGCTGCGACGTGGAGGAGGGAGAGAAATGTCCTCTCAGAAAGGATTTTGGTTTTGCTTTGTGTTAATATGACAGAGACCCGAGCAGCTCCTACGACGTGACAGGAGGGACTATGAAGAGGGTAGACTTGACTCTAGGTCACTGAAGTGGGCTCAGTAAAGAGCTATGGGATTTGGTAGCTGGTGGCTCCTATTTACCTGGGTTGTGGGGCGGGAAGCAGAAGAAACAGAGCATTTCACAAATTTGTTAGCTGGCCTGCTCAACAGGATGCAGGCTTTCACTGGCCAAGTCAGAACTTGGACCCGGAGCTCCCAGCTTCTTGTCCTGTTTTCTTTCTGTTGCACAACTTTTTAAAAGTATTTTTCTGCTTTTTCTCAAACAAATAGTCTTAAAATGTCATTTTTTCTTAAAAGGGAAATTACAGTAGTCAACATTTAAGTAACCCTGTTTAATAAAGTGCCCTCTCTTTCAACAGAGGACTTTACTTGATAAGGATTTGTAGAGAAAACAGTATTGGGCCGTATTTCCTCGCCACCTGCTTGTTTGCACAGTCAGGCAGGGACTAGGGGCTTGGAGCTAAGAAGAGAGGGGCCTTGTCTTCTGGATAATATAATTTCTTTAACTGGCTGGTCTTGAATTTTACTGTTAGAGCAGTAAAATAATCAACCAGCAGGGAGGTGCTAAATTTGATCATTCAAGGATTACAGCTTCTCTATTTATTCTGTTTTCTAGGTGTCTGAGACAATTACTTGTTTAAGCTCCCTTGGGCTTGGCTGGGAGTTTTGGACAAACTAAGGTGTTTCACTTCACAGCCTTGAGCAAATAAGTTAATAGGCTAAATGTGTTTCTGTTGTCCAACAGGAAGAAGATAGATGGACAGGCATTCCCTGGTCAAATAATAAATTAAAAGACACTCATCAGATGCCACCTCCCACAATGCTGTAGGAATTCTTCCCTATTCCCACCCAAAAGAACAAGAAAGGCTATGCCTAAACCATCCTAACCATTCAGGCTATGATGCCAGCACTGGGCTGTGGACATGCTTGGCCACCCTTCCTCTCTCTCCTTCCTCTCCACATCGCAGCCTTCCTGAAAGTCCAGCTGAAGTCCTCCCAGTGCAATTCCCCCCAGTCCAAAATGTCATCTAATGCATTTCTGGGGAGGAACTTCAGCTTCTTAATCTGTAAAATGGGGAGAATATTACTTAGTTACACAGTTCTAGGGGATATCTGAAATATTGTTGACTTCAGCCAAAAAGAGAAGTAAAGATCATGAGAAGTAAATGTTTCCACAAAGAAGTGACCTTGATGCTCTCAAGGGAAGGAAGCTGATGTATCTGGTCACGTTGGTTTCAGGATGCTTTGCTTTACAATGCTGAGTAAAGGCCCTGGACCATTAAAAAAGTCATTCAGCATTAGCTAGAGGGCCCCGCCCTTTATCAGGAGTGAGTAATTCCAGTCAGGAAGGAGCAGTAACTTCTGATGTAGCAACTGCAGGGACTCCAGAGCCCTGGCCACCCAGGCCACCACAGTGCTTGCACTGCTTGCTCAGTACAACACAGTCTCACAGGCACTGGTGCAGGAGCAGGAAGCCTGGGTTCAAATCCCAGCCCTGCTACTTCTCAGCAGTATGACTTAATTGGATGAGTTATTTAACCTCCCTGTGCCTTGTTTTCCTCATCAGGAATGAATTCCTATTTCATAGAGTTTTAATAAAAAATTTATGTAGCAGCAGCCCAGTTTGAAAAAGACATATGCACCCCTATGTTTATGGCAGCACTATTTACGATAGCCAAGAAATGGAAGCAACCTAAGTGTCCATCAGTAGATGAATGGATAAAGAAGATGTGGTACGTATACACAATGGAATATTATTCAGCCATAAGAAGAAAACAGATCCTACCATTTGCAACAACATGGATGGAGCTAGAGGGTATTATGCTCAGTGAAATAAGCCAGGCGGAGAAAGACAAGTATCAAGTGATTTCATTCATCTGTGGAGTATAAGAACGAAGAAACAAAACTGAAGGAACCAAACAGCAGCAGAATCACAGAACCCAAGAATGGACTAACAGTCGGAAAGCGACTGGGGAGGATGGGTGGGAAAGGAGGGATAAGGGGGAAAAAGGGGGGGAGGGCATTACTATTTGCAGGCATAATGTGGTGGGGACATAGGGAGGGATGTGCAACACAGAGAAGACAAGTAGCGATTCTATAGCATCTTACTACGCTGGTGGACAGTGACTGTAATGGGATTTGTGGGGGGGACTTGGAGAGGGGGGAGCCTAGTGAACATTATGTTACTCATGTAATTATAGATTAATGATACCAAAATAAAAATAAATCAATATATATATGTATATATATATAAAGCCCTCACAGCAGGACAACCGGTACCTAGACAAAAATAATCCTCTATAGATTTTGTTATTAATCAGATGCAGTTTTCAGACCTAACTCAACTCTTTTCCTTTCCCTTTGAAGAAACTTCTGATGCTTGGGAAGAAGCAACATGTGAACCATTGTCCCAGAGAAACCACCATTTATTCGGTCATTCAACAAATCATTGCTGAGTGCTGAGTGCTGAGTGCTCTCAAAATCTGCATGCATGGAGGGGACTACTGCCCTGCTAATAAAACCTGCCCTGTTAGATGACACTTGCTTGGTGCTTTTTATGGGCTAGCCATGTTAAGTGTTTCACTCATTTAGTTCCACGGCAATCCCATGAAGTAGCTGTCATTATTATTCCCATTTTACAGATGAGAAAACAGAGGCTTGGAGTTACAATTGCCCAGGTCAGCAAAGGAAGTGAGAAAGAAAGGTACCTAAAATTGCATACCCATCTTTAGCAAAGGGAAGCACACTTTATCCCTGTTTGTATCCTTCACAGAGCCTTGCATTTAGCAAGTTTTCAAAAGTATTTTGAGACTAATTTGTTAGTGTGCAGTTTCATGGACCTTGACAAATATCTGAACTTCAGTATTTTTCACTTATGAATAATACAGATCCATAATTCCAGTAAGACACTTATTTAATAAATAGCTCTGGCACAACGGGCTATCCACCTGGAAAGTTAGATCTGTACCTCACACCATACATTTTTTATCTATTACAAAATAAATTCAAGTTGACTAAAACTTAGAATTATTTTCTGCTCCCTCCCTGCCCTCCCAGAGGATTTCTATATCTAAAACTTAGTTTTAATATAAAAGTATTAGAAAAATAGAGGATAATATTTGTATTGCTTAAGGGGAAAGGTGACCTTTTAAAGCAAGACAAGAAACACATGCTGGGAATAAAACAAAAATCCTTGAGAATTATCAGCCTAAAAATTAAACATTTCAGCATGGCAAAAGATGCCACAAGCAAGGTCAAATGAGAAACAGTAACAGGGAAAATAGGTGTGCTTAGTATTCATAATAAACAGAGAGGTTCTATTTGGCAATCAGAGGTGAGTGTGTTCTGCTGAAATTTGCAGGGCTATGTCTTATGACCTGCCCATGGGGTCTTATCAGGCGGACACAGGGGTTGTAGACACAGTCTCTTACTTTAGTGAATATGTAAGTAAACAGAATAAATCAATTCTATTTATTTTAAATAATTCAGTAAGTTAATTCTATTTAAATCCTTTTAGCAGCAACTGGGACTTTTGAAGTGCTGTCCTTAGTCAGGACAATAGGCCCAGCTGGGCTCCTCTGGCCAGGCTTTCAACAACATTCTTCCTGGTCCTTACTCTGCTGCTCCTTCACTAGTCTCCTTGCTATTATTCCTCAAGCATTCTAATACCTCCTGCCTCAGGACCTTTGCACATACAGTTTCTTTCCTTTGGACCCTCTTGCTCCATACACATGCTCCATATACCTCATGCTTGACCCCACATTTCATTTGGGTTTCTCCTGGAATGTCCCCTCCTCAGCCAGGCCCTCCCTAGCCATAAGCTCAGGGACTCAGTTTCTCCTCTCCAGTGTCCTCAGAGCCCAAAGCAGCACTCTGCCCAAAACAGGAAATCGAAAATCTGTTGAATCATAAAACCAATTATTTCATTTGAGTCTCATAAATATACCTGTTTATCCAGGATATTTACATGTCTTGATTTGAACACAATCCATGACTTTTGTTTTGTCTGATATCTTTCCAGCTCAACACACTTGCCTCCCTGAAGCAGTTAAAGGTTCATCCTTTCCAAATGTGCTAACATATTCCCACTACAGAGATTTCTGTCTAAACAACTCTTGTGAAATGAATGCTTGCAACAAAGAATGCTGCAATATGATTCATTCCTCTTTCCTCTGACTAATGACAAAAAGCAGTCAGCATAGAAACTGATAGCCGTCTCACAATTTGACAACAGTCACCAAGTCACTCTGCAGCATTCCTGTCCTGTGATGCTTCCAGGTTAAAGCAGCACTTCATTTCAGTGCCCTGCAACAATTTCTACCCAAACATGAAGCTGTCCTGCTACTCGATGGGCAGGTCTCAAGTCAAAACTCAGCAGGCTCTGGCAGGACACAGTGACCTGACTGTTTTACATCAGGGCCACACTCAATGGTTCAGTGATTCATGGAGAAGGATAAATGTTATTTCCATCACCTAGTATGGGGTAGGGGAAGGGGTGATAAATAAAATACAATGTTGATTTAAAATCCTTGCACTCAGTAACCTAAAATATGAGATTAAGGCAGGAAACTAGCTTATTGTAATGAATAAACTTTTGAATGAAATAGGTATTAAATAGAAGTCCAAGCAATGTGCTGTGGAAAGGCACATTAAGAGGAAAACAAGAGAAAAAGGTGCTTCATTTGTGTTTAAGAATGAGGACGTTTGGATTAAGTTGTGGCCGACTTAGTGGGGTGGGAAGGAGTTTGAGATAAAATAGAGACGGGAGGGTTATTGGTGAAGAGGATGCTAATGAATGAGTGATTCGGATGGTCTTACTGAGGGCCAGGGAAGTTTATGCCACAGTCTTCACAGAGAAGTAGAAGGCTAGATGACTGAGTGAGGAAGGCACAGGGGGGTTTGAGGTTTCAAATGAAAATAGTTCCAAACAGCTGGAGGGAATGAGAAAGACAATAACCAGGGGTAAATTAAAAAGCCATCAGACAGCATTTGGGGGCCTGCTATAGGTGGATCACATAAATTTGTAATGAAGTCAAGCAACGCGGTTCTATGTTTTTGTTGCTATTGTTTTAGCAGCGCTGTTTTAACAGCTTGTGTGCACTCATACAGGAAATGCGCAGCACGGTTTACCTGCGGTGAGAAACCGAATAGGCTTCTGAAAAGAAAATCAAGAGTAGGAAGAAAGGAGGAGAGCAGAGAAATAGTTGAACACATGGTCCGCCCTGGATGGGGACAGCCATGAAGCCAGTGGGACTGAGGCATGGAAAATAAGTAAAAGTTGAGGAACCAGAGGTTGAAATGCTGTCTGTATAGAGCAGGTGTAAGGGGAAGGAGGATATAGGAAAGGTAAAAGGTCACCACTGAAAGGTGAGGAAGGAACTTCAGGGTTTATCGTTTCACGTTCTGCACAGGCACCTGTCCAAGCAGACTACAGAGTGGAGAGGAAGAAGACACAGGGGGGCCAGATGCTGGATGAGTCACTCACCCTGATAACAGAGGCGCCCTGGCTGCCTGCCAGGGACTGAGTGCTGGGCAAGCCCGAGGCTCAGGGGCCAAGATACGAAAGTCATCTCGAGGAGACCTGGAGGACCAAGAAGCAGGCAAGCTGGCTGGCAGGTGGAGGCTTAAGGGGGGTGATGGAGAAATGCAGAAACGGAGAGCAGAGCGGTGCCCTACTCCTGGCTCCAGCACGCAGGGATTATGAGGGTGTGTGGAGGGATGTTAAAAAAATAAAATAAATTTTTAGAAAGCTGAGCCCATAGGGAAGCGTGAGGACGATGACAACAGCAGGGCTTCCCAGTGCAACTTCAGTTATTCCTTGCTGCATGACTTAAGAATTGCTGGGCAACAGTTCTTAAGGAGTTGACTTTGAAAAGGAAATGTTGGTGAGGATAAAGCCGAGTCAGGAAAGAATCTAAGAACCAATTCTCAAACCCCTCTCTCCCCTCACTCCTCTTGTCTCCCTCCCTTCTCCTCTCAGTCCCCATAACCAAGGGCTGGAATCCAACACAGTCAAGGCACTACTAACAAGCTCAAGGAGGCCACATTGGTGGTTATAAGCACCAGTTTTGGTCTCAGATGCAGTGGTGCCCAGTCCAGCTCTACCACTCCCCAGCTCTCCAGCAATGACATCATTTCTATAAGCTTCAGTATCTGTACCTCTAAGATAAGATGAGATTATTACTTATGTCATATAATTTTTCCACTCTTAGTTAAGTGCACTTCCAGAGCCTGTCATATATATGGTAAATATTTAGCAAATGTTAGGTATTATTAGATACTGATGCTAATCATATTAATATCAGCATTGCTAATATTAAAGTATTATACATAATACATATTAATATATTATGCATATGTCTATATGCATTATATCACATAGCAGGTCCTCAGGAACTGTCTGTTGAATGAATACCCATGTACTTCTCCCAAGTTTCATTCATTTAGTTAGAGATACATTAGAGATACTGAGAAATTTGGTTTCCTCCTTCTTGCATATGAAAATTAAAAGACGACAGATGACATTTCTCTCTTGGATGGAAATGTTGAATAGGTCTCCCCTATTTGCCCTTACAACTAAGATGTATAAAGTCCACCACAGTTGCCTGCTGCCTCACTTTCAATACCTCTGGACTAGCCACCATTCAGCTCACCTTCCGTGCTGCTCAGGTACCAGGGCTTCTTTCTGAAATGGCAGTGGTCTCAGATATTTCTCTCCAGTTCAGTGCTGAATAAGAGCAAATACCCTTGACTTGTTCCTAATCTCAAGACTAAAGCATTCAATCTTCCATTACTGAGTATGATATTAGCAATAGGTTTTTTATAGATGTTCTTTATCAGATTGGGGATTTCTACTATGCTTAGAGTTTTTAAACAGGAACAGATGCTGGATTTTGTCAGATGTATTTTCTGCATCTAATGAGATGATTTTGCTTTTTCTTTAGTCTTTTAATATAGGGAAATAGGTTGATTTTCAAATGTGGAACCAATCGTGAATTCCTAGATAAAATCACATAGTCACAATGTGTATCCTTGTTAGTCACTGTTAGATTTATTTTGCTAAGAATTTTTGCATCTGTGTTCATGTGAGATATTGCTGTATAGCTTTTTCTTGTAATGTCTTTGTCCTGTTTTGGTATCACAGAAATGCTAACCTTATAGAAATGGCAAGTATTGCCTCCTCTTTAATTTCCGTGTTTGTGTAGAGGTGTTATTCCCCTACATGTCTGGTAGCATTCACCAGGGAAGCCATATGGGCTTGGAGATTGCTTCTATGTGTAAGAGTTTTTAACTACAAATTCATTTTGTTAATACACGCAGTGTTATCCAGTTATTTATTTCTCCCTGAGTGAGCATCAGTAACTTGTGTTTTTCAAGGCATTCATTCATCTTGTCTTAGTTGTCATATTTATTGGCATAAAGTTGTTCGTATAATTCCTTTATTCTCCTATTACTATCTGTAGAATCTGTACTGATGTCACATTTTTCATTCCTGATTAGTAATTTATATCCTTTTTTCTAATTTGTCTAGGGGGTTAAAAATTCTCTCAGTCTCCTCAAACACCAGTTTTTAGCTTTTCATTTTCTGTTATTTTTTGGTTTCCTCGTTGAATTTTGTTTTGATAATTTATCACTTCCACCTTTATGCATACTTTGAGTTTCATTTCCTCCTCTTTCTAGTTTAAGGTGGAAGCTAAGGAAATTGATTTTGTGACCTTTGTTCTTTCCTTATATATAGATGCTTACTTACAGCTGCAAATTTCTCTGGAGTATAACTTTACATTCCAGATGTATTTATATGCTATTTCCATTTTCATTTACTTCAAAAGTTTTAATTTTACTTTTAATATTCTCCTCAACCCAAGGATTCTTTAGAAGTGTTTTATCTACTTTCTAAGTATTTGCAGATGCTCCAGTTGTCTTTCTACTGGTTTCTAATTTTACTATCATCAGAAGACATACTTTAATATTTGAATTTTTAAGTATATTGAAAACTTTTATGATCTAGCCTATGGTCAGTCTTGATAAATGTTTCATGAACACCTTAAAAACAATGTGTATTATGCTGTTGTGAGGAAGAGAATCCTATAATCATCAGTTAGATCAAGTTGGTTGATAGTTCTGTCACAGGGAAGGGAGAGCTGTGGGGTCCTATGCCAGTTCTTAAATGCTTAGACCATTACATAATCAGTTCACTGACCAGAACTGGTCATATGGGCATAATTAACAGCATGGAACTGGGAATTGTTGGAGACCACATGGATATAACAGTGGCCTTGCACATTTCTTAGAATGGAGGCAGAAATGACCTCCCTGAATGCAAACCCAGGAGAGAAGATCTGGAACCATAATGTAAATGCACTATCTCCTGAAATTTTTTAGAATGAAAGTGAATCTTGGTTTGCTATAAAGGATGACACCCGGGAATAAAATGTCAGTTCTTTCGGTCTTTAGTTCCTGCTCATTTCTAGTGTATGATATCTAGTACAAATTAAGTAGAAATATTTTACTATTTCTTAGACTGGATTTTGTTTGTATATGCTTTAGTGATCCATCTGTCTGAGAGATTACAGCTATTATGTCATCAAGTATACTGAGTTAATTGGGGGCAGAAAAAATAGTAGATGCCTCAGAGCAAAGATCATTGCCTTTTATTGGTCTTACTTTAGATAAGAATTTCTGATAATGAAGAGATGCTTATTATCCTTTCTGGTAAGTCTTTTAATATATTTGCACATGTTCACTTTGGGATATTGACCTGGGTGCCTGATATAGACCAAGATCCTGCCCTCTATCACAAGTTCAGCAAAGTACAAATTTATGGCAACTGCTGGGAACCTGCTGCCAAAAATCAGTTTTGCTCCTGTGATTCTCTCCCTTTGACCCTCCCAAAGAGCATCCCAGGCCTCAGTATAGAACCAAGGGGGAGATAAGGACACAAGGCTGCCCCACAGAGCTGCAGTCAGAGTACTGAATCCTTGAAAACCTATCAATTGGAACAATGGACATTTACCACAGTGTTCCATTCTTCTTTGTTTCATGACACACAAATACACCAAGCATTCTGTGACTAGGTAAGAGACAAATTTCTTCAACTTGAACCTCTGGAGTTCAGATCTCCATGTTCCTCTCCCCTCTGATGTCAGATTTAAAAACACCTATTCAGGCTCTTGATATCTCCTCCACTAAACAGCCCTGCTCCCAACCACATCAGCTTCTCTGCCAGCTCTCCCTGCAGTAAATGGTACCAGCAGCTCTCATGAAAAGCCCAGGAGTCGTTCTTGGCACCAGCTTTTTCCTCGGGCCCTTATGTCACCAGATCCCATCAATATCAGTGCCATATTTCCTTAACTCTAAAACACTTAGATAGTCCCCAAAGCAGAACTATTTTATGAAGGTTAAACTAAATAACAGAAACTGTTTAACAAGGTAGGTGCTCAATATCCATGACTATTATCTTCTTACAATCTACATCAAATGGCCATTAGGCAAAGAGGTGGAATGTGGCACAGATGCTGTCACATTTCTGCATGTATAAACTTGGCTGGGTGGCACAGGAGTCCCTACATCCATTGCCGCATTTGTGGGACACCTCACATGGATTTTAATTTGGATTCTTCATTCTTTTCTAAAATACCTTCAAAGGGCTTACATCATAATGCAGTTTTCCTTTTAACTTTTTATTTTGACATAATTTCAGACCTACAGAAAACTTACAAAAATAGTGCAAGGAATCCCTTATATTCTGCACTGAGTCCCCAGATTTAATATTTTGTCTGTCTTCTGAACCATTTGAAAGTCAGCAACGTAGTGCCTCTTTATACCCCTAAATACTTCATTTCCTAAAAATCAGAATACTCTCTTAAATTACCAGAGTACAACTACCAAAATCTGAAGACTAACATTGATACAATGTTAAGTTTTTTTATTTTTGAGAGGACATCTCTCATATTTATTGATCATATGGTTGTCAACAACAATAAAATTCTGCACAGGAGACTCAATGCACAATCACAAATCAACCCCAAGCCTAATTCTCAACAGTCTCCAATCTTCTGAAGCATAACGAACAAGTTCTTACATGGTGAACAAGTTCTTACATAGTGAATAAGTTCTTACATGGTGAACAGTACAAGGGCATTCATCACAGAAACTTTCGGTTTTGATCACGCATTATGAACTATAAACAATCAGGTCAAATATGAAGATTTGTTTGATTTTTATACTTGATTTATATGTGAATCCCACATTTCTCCCTTATTATTATTATTATTATTTTTTAATAAAATGCTGAAGTGGTAGGTAGATGCAAGATAAACGTAGAAAACATAGTTTAGTGTTGTAAGAGAGCAAATGTAGATGATCAGGTGTGTGCCTGTAGACTATGTGTTAATCCAAGCTAGACCAGGACAATAAAACATCCACGGATGCAGAAGATTTCTCTCAAAACAGGGGAGGTGAGGTTCTAAGCCTCACCTCTGTTCATCCCCAATTTCTCACCTGATGGCCCCCCTGCAACTGTGCCTGTCTTAGGTCGTTCCTCCCTTGAGGAATCTTACCCGTCTCTGGCTAACCAGTCATCTTCCGGGGCCATACAGGGAAATGTAAAGTTCGTAATTGAGAGAGAAGCCATATTGTTTGAAAAGGTTAGCTTTTTACTTCTTTGCAGATTTATGCCCTATGGCTTTTATGCCCAGTATTTGTCTTGAGGTATCTTTACCACTTGGAAGAATTATGATACTCGGTAAATTCGATATGAGGCATGAATTCTATTTAAGGGTTGTAATTAGGAAGGAAGAAGAAAAGCTATAGGAGTAGCAGATGGAAGAAAACATGGGAAGATTGATTATTTCTTTGACATATCTTCTTGTAGAGTAACTTAAGCATTTATAGGTTTTAAACTACTAATTAAATTGCATACACACATTAACATAATAGGAATACAGCTACATAACCAAAGCAGACCTATAATTACCAGCCATCTCCAGTGAAACCAAGAAAACCAGTTAGGCACCCTAGGCATTTGAAAACTTATCTATGATATGGTGGATATTGTCCAACTGAACTTGAACAGTCTGAGAGAAATCACACGTATTAAAACAACCCATTCCTGGGGACTGTTCACATCCCATATGTTCTTTTAACAGTAGATAGTCTGTAGTCGTAAGATTTTGGAGCGCTACAACTTGAACTTCTCCTAATTCTTGGTTGAGTTCCAACAGTATAAATCCAGTCAAATTTGTTGTTTTACTGTATGCACAGGCCAGCTTAGATATCTCCTTCTTCATTCCAATGGCAAGTCCAGGAACCGGCAGGATGAATGCAGCTACAACTGCAGCATCACCGGATCTTTGTTGAGGTTTTTTGATGATCATCTTCTGGTATGACTCTTCCAGAGATTGCTGATGTTGGAAGTTCTTCTTCATATCGTATCTTAGTTCATTTTCTGGGTGGCCAAATTAGGCTTTGATCCTCTGTATAAACACAAACAGACCCTTTGCCCACACTTTTATATGCCTTTTATACCATTGTGTAGAACTCATTGGAGGTCACCCCACAGGAACTGCCTTTTTTTTTTTTTAAGGGAAAGGAATATTATCAGAAAAGTGTACCTCCATAGCTGATCATCTGACACCCTTTAAGTGATCAAAATTAAGGATATTTAAAGCATGCATTAATTGTTGATTTACAGTTAGTTTTATCCTATCAGGGAGTAATCCCGCTTCTCTTTCAGTCTTTTTTTTTTGTTATATTTAATCTACACTTACATGAAAAATACTATGTTTACTACGCTCTCCCCTATACCAGGTCCCCCCTATAAACCCCTTTACAATCACTATCCATCAGCATAGCAAAATGTTGTAGAATCACTACTTGTCTTCTCTGTCTTGTACAACCCTCCCCTTTCTCCCTCCCCCCATGCATGCTAATCTTAATATGCCTCTTCTTCTTCCCCCCCCTTATCCCTCCCTACCCACCCATCCTCCCCAGTCCCTTTCCCTTTGGTACCTGTTAGTCCATTCTTGGGTTCTGTGATTCTGCTGCTGTTTTGTTCCTTCAGTTTTTCCTTTGTTCTTATACTCCACAGAAGAGTGAAATCATTTGGTATTTCTCTTTCTCTGCTTGGCTTATTTCACTGAGCATAATACCCTCCAGCTCCATCCATGTTGCTGCAAATGGTAGGATTTGCCCTCTTCTTATGGCTGAGTAGTATTCCATTGTGTATATGTACCACATCTTCTTTTTTTTTTTTTTTTTTTTTTTTGAGAGGGCATCTCTCATATTTATTGATCAAATGGTTGTTAACAACAATAAAATTCAGTATAGGGGGGTCAATGCTCAATGTACAATCATTAATCCATCTCAAGCCTAATTCTCGTCAGTCTCCAATCTTCTGAAGCATAACGAACAAGTTCTTACATGGTGAACGAATTCTTACAGAGTGAATAAATTCTTACATGGTGAACAGTACAAGGGCATTCATCACAGAAACTTTCGGTTTTGATCATGCAATATGACCTATAAACCATCAGGTCAAATATGAATATTCATTTGATTTTTGTACTTGATTTATATGTTGATCCCACATTTCTCCTATTATTATTATTATTTTTATTTTTAATAAAATGCTGAAGTGGTAGGTAGATGCAAGATAAAGGTAGAAAACATAGTTTAGTGCTGTAAGAAGGCAAATGTAGATGATCAGATGATCAGGTGTGTGCCTATGGACTAAGTATTAATCCAGGCTAGACAAGGGCAGCAAGACATCCACGGATGCAGAAGATTTCTCTCAAAGCAGGGGGGGTGAGGTTCTGAGCCTCACCTCTGTTGATCCCCAAATTCTCACCTGATGGCCCCCCTGCGACTGTGCCTGTCTTAGGTTGTTCCTCCCTTGAGGAATCTTACCCGTCTCTGGCTAACCAGTCATCTTCCGGGGCCATACAGGGAAATGTAAAGTTGGTAAGTGAGAGAGAAGCCATATTGTTTGCAAAGGTTAGCTTTTTACTTCTTTGCAGATTTATGCCCTGTGGCTTCTATGCCCAGCACTTGTCTCGAGGTATCTTTACCACCTGGAGGAATTATGATACTCAGTAAATTCGATATGAGGCACGAATTCTATTTAAGGTTTGTAATTAGGAAGGAAGAAGAAAAGCTATAGATGTAGCATATGAAGGAAACTTGGGAGGATTGATTATTTCTTTGACATATCTTCTTGTATAGTACCTTAAGTATGTATAGGTTTTAAACTACTAACTAATTTGCACACACATATTAACATAATAGGAATACGGTGACATAAACAAAGCAAATCTATAATTACCAGCCATCTCCAGTGAAGCCAAGAAAACCATTTAGGCACCCTAGGCATTTGTGAAAATTTATCTATGATATGATGGATATTTTCCAACTGTACTTGAACCATCAGACAAATTAAAGCAGCCCATTTCTGGGATCTGTTCACATCCCATATGTTCTTTTAACCATAGATAGTCTATAGTCATGAGATTTTGGGGTGCTACAACTTGCACCCCTCCCAACTCCTGGTTGAGTTCCAACAGTACAGATCCAGTCAAATTCGTTGTCTCACTGTATGCACATGCCAGCCTAGACATCTCCCTCCTCCTTCTTATGGCAAGTCCAGGAGACGGTGGGCTGGATGCAGCCACAACCGCAGCATCGTCCGGATCCCTGTGGAGGCTTTTTGATGATCATCCCCCGGCACGAGTCCTCCAGAGAGTGCTGATGCCGGAAGCTCCTCCTCATATCGTATCTTAGTTCATTTTCTGGGTATCCAAGCTAGGCCTTGATCTTCTGCATAGAAACAAACAGACCCTTTGCCCACACTTTGACATGCCCTCTATACCACTGTGCAGAACTCATTGGAGGTCAGCACACAGTAACTGCTTTTTTTTTTTTTTTTTTAATTAAGAGAAAGGAATATTATCAGAAAAGAGTACCTCCATAGCTGATCATCTGACACCCTTTAAGTGATCAACATTAAGGATATTTAAAGCATGCGTTGATCTTTGATTTACCAATAGTTTTATCCTGTTAAGGAGTAATCCCCCTTTTCTTTCTTTCTTTCTTTTTTTTTTAAATTTTTAATCTACACTTACCTGAAGAATACTATGTTTACTATGCTCTCCCCTATATCAGGTCCCCCCTAACAACCACATTACGGTTACTGTCCATCAGCTTAGCAAAATGTGGTAGAGTCACTACTTGTCCTCTCTGTGTTGTGCAGCCCACCCTCCCCTTTCTCCCTCCCCCCCATGCATGCTAATCTTAATACCCCCCTTTTTCTTCCCCCCCCTTATCCCTCCCTGCCCACCCATCCTCCCCAGTTCCTTTCCCTTTGGTACCTGTTAGTCCATTTTTGGGTTCTGTAATTCTGCTGCTGTTTTGTTCCTTCAGTTTTTCCTTTGTTCCTATACTCCTCAGATGAGTGAAATCATTTGGTATTTCTCTTTCTCTGCTTGGCTTATTTCACTGAGCATAATACTCTCCAGCTCCATCCATGTTGCTGCAAATGGTTGGATTTTTCCACTTCTTATGGCTGAGTAGTATTCCATTGTGTATATGTACCACATCTTCTTTATCCATTCATCTACAGATGGACATTTAGGTTGCTTCCAATTCTTGGCTATTGTAAATAGTGCTGCGATAAACATAGGAGTGCATCTGTCTTTCTCAAACTTGATTGCTGCGTTCTTAGGGTAAATTCCTAGGAGTGGAATTCCTGGGTCAAATGGTAGGTCTGTTTTGAGCATTCTGAAGAACCTCCATACTGCTTTCCACAATGGTTGAACTAATTTACATCCCCACCAGCAGTGTAGGAGGGTTCCCCTTTCTCCACAGCCTCACCAACATTTGTTGTTGTTTGTCTTTTAGAAGGCAGCCATCCTTACTGGTGTGAGGTGATACCTCATTGTAGTTTTAATTTGCATTTCTCTGATAATTAGTGATATGGAGCATCTTTTCATGTGTCTGTTGGCCATCTGTATTTCTTTTTTGGAGAACTGTCTGTTCAGTTCCTCTGCCCATTTTTTAATTGGATTATTTGATTTTTGTTTGTTGAGGCATGTGAGCTCTTTATATATTTTGGACATCAAGCCTTTATCGGATCTGCATTTACAAATATATTCTCCCATACTGTAGGGTTCCTTTTTGTTCTATTGATGGTGTCTTTTACTGTACAGAAGCTTTTCAGCTTAATATAGTCCCACTTGTTCATTTTTGCTGTTGTTTTCCTTGCCTGGGGAGATATGTTCAAGAAGAGGTCACTCATGTTTATGTCTAAGAGGTTTTTGCCTATGTTTTTTTCCATGAGTTTAATGGTTTCATGATTTACATTCAGGTCTTTGATCCATTTTGAATTTACTCTTGTATATGGGGTTAGACAATGGTCCAGTTTCATTCTCCTACGTGTAGCTGTCCAGTTTTGCCAGCACCATCTGATGAAGAGACTGTCATTTCCCCATTGTATGTCCGTGGCTCCTTTATCAAATATTAATTGACCATATAAGTTTGGGTTAATGTCTGGAGTCTCTCATCTGTTCCACTGATCTGTGGTTCTGTTCTTGTGCCAGTACCAAATTGTCTTGATTACTATGGCTTTATAATAGAGCTTGAAGTTGGGGAGTGAGATCCCCCCTACTTTATTCTTCTTTCTCAGGATTGCTTTGGCTATTCGGGGTCTTTGGTGTTTCCATATGAATTTTTGAACTATTTGTTCCAGTTCATTGAAGAATGTTGCTGGTAATTTGATAGGGATTGCATCAAATCTGTATATTGCTTTGGGCAGGATGGCCATTTTGACGATATTGATTCTTCCTAGCCACGAGCATGGGATGAGTTTCCATTTGTTAGTGTCCCCTTTAATTTCTCTTAAGAGTGACTTGTAGTTTTCAGAGTATAGGTCATTCACTTCTTTGGTTAGATTTATTCCTAGGTATTTTATTCTTTTTGATGCAATTGTGAATGGAATTGTTTTCCTGATTTCTCTTTCTATTGGTTCATTGTTAGTGTATAGGAAAGCTACAGATTTCTGTGTGTTAATTTTGTATCCTGCAACTTTGCTGTATTCCAATATCAGTTCTAGAAGTTTTGGAGTGGAGTCTTTAGGGTTTTTTATGTACAATATCATGTCATCTGCAAATAGTGACACTTTAACTTCTTGTTTACCAATCTGGATTCCTTGTATTTCTTTGTTTTGTCTTATTGCCATGGCTAGGACCTCCAGTACTATGTTAAATAACAGTGGGGAGAGTGGGCATCCCTGTCTAATTCCCGATCTCAGAGGAAAAGCTTTCAGCTTCTCGCTGTTCAGTATAATGTTGGCTGTGGGTTTATGATATATGGCCTTTATTATGTTGAGGTACTTGCCCTCCATTCCCATTTTGCTGAGAGTTCTTATCATGAATGGATGTTGAATTTTGTCGAATGCTTTTTCAGCATCTACGGAGATGATCATGTGGTTTTTGTCTTTCTTTTTGTTGATGTAGTGGATAATGTTGATGGATTTTCGAATATTGTACCATCCTTGCATCCCTGGGATGAATCCCACTTGGTCATGGTGTATGATCCTTTTGATATACTTTTGAATTCGGTTTGCTAATATTTTATTAAGTATTTTTGCATCTACATTCATCAGGGATATTGGTCTGTAATTTTCTGTTTTGGTGGGGTCTTTGCCTGGTTTTGGTATTAGGGTGATGTTGGCTTCATAGAATGAGTTTGGGAGTATTCCGCCTCTTCTATTTTTTGGAAAAGTTAAAGGAGAATGGGTATTATGTCTTCTCTGTGTGTCTGATAAAATTCCGAGGTAAATCCGTCTGGCCCGGGCGCTTTGTTCCTGGGTAGTTTTTTGATTACCATTTCAATTTCTTTGCTTGTAATTGGTTTGTTTAACTTTTGTGTTTCTTCCTTGGTCAGTCTTGGAAGGTTGTATTTTTCTAGGAAGTTGTCCATTTCTTCTAGGTTTCCAGCTTGTTGGCATATAGGTTTTCATAGTAGTCTTTAATAATTCTTTGTATTTCTGTGGAGTCTGTCGTGATTTTTCCATTCTCATTTCTGATTCTGTTGATTTGTGTTGATTCTCTTTTTCTCTTATTAAGTTTGGCTAGAGGCTTATCTATTTTGTTTATTTTCTCAAAGAACCAGCTCTTGGTTTCATTGACTTTTGCTATTGTTTTATTCTTCTCAATTTTGTTAATTTCTTCTCTGATCTTTATTATGTCCCTCCTTCTGCTGACTTTAGGCCTCATTTGTTCTTCTTTTTCCAATTTTGATAGTTGTGATGTTAGACTATTCATTTGATATTGTTCTTCCTTCTTCAAGTGTGCCTGGATCGCTATATACTTTCCTCTTAGGACTGCTTTCGCTGTGTCCCACAGAAGTTGGGGCTTTGTGTTGCTGTTGTCATTTGTTTCTATATATTCCTTGATCTCTATTTTAATTTGTTTGTTGATCCATTGATTATTTAGGAGCATGTTGTTAAGCCTCCATGTGTTTGTGAGCCTTTTTGTTTTCTTTGTAGAATTTATTTCTACTTTTATAGCTTTGTGGTCTGAAAAATTGGTTGGTAGAATTTCAATATTTGGAATTTTGCTGAGGTTCTTTTTGTGGGCTAGTATGTGGTCTATTCTGGAGAATGTTTCATGTGCACTTGAGATGAATGTATATCCTGTTGCTTTTGGATGTAGAGTTCTATAGATGTCTGTTAGGTCCATCTGCTCTACTGTGTTGTTCAGTGCTTCTGTGTCCTTACTTATTTTCTGCCCAGTGGATCTATCCTTTGCGGTGAGTGGTGTGTTGAAGTCTCCTAAAATGAATGCATTGCAGTCTATTTCCCTCTTTAGTTCTGTTAGTACTTGTTTCACATATGCTGATGCTCCTGTGTTGGGTGCATATATATTTAGAATGGTTATATCCTCTTGTTGGACTGAGCCCTTTATCATTATGTAGTGTCCTTCTTTATCTCTTGTTACTTTCTTTGTTTTGAAGTCTGTTTTGTCTTATATTAGTACTGCAACCCCTGCTTTCTTCTTGCTGTTGTTTGCCTGAAATATGTTTTTCCATCCCTTGACTTTTAGTCTGTACATGTCTTTGGGTTTGAGGTGAGTTTCTTGTAAGCAGCATATAGATGGGTCTTGCTTTTTTATCCATTCTATTACTCTGTGTCTTTTGACTGGTGCATTCAGTCCATTTACATTTAGGGTGATTATTGAAAGATATGTACTTATTGCCACTGTAGGCTTTAGATTCGTGGTTACCAAAGGTTCAAGGTTAGCCTCTTTAGTATCTTACTACCTAACTTAGCTCGCTTATTGAGCTGTTATATACACTGTCTGGAGATTCTTTTCTTCTCTCCCTTCTTATTCCTCCTCCTCCATTCTTCATATGTTGTGTGTTTTGTTCTGTGCTCTTTTTAGGAGTGCTCCCATCTAGAGCAGTCCCTGTAAGATGCCCTGTAGAGGTGGTTTGTGGGAGGCCATTTCCCTCAGCTTTTGCTTGTCTGGGAAATGTTTAATTCCGCCATCATATTTAAATGATAGTCGTGCTGGATACAGTATCCTTGGTTCAAGACCCTTCTGTTTCATTGCGTTAAATATATAATGCCATTCTCTTCTGGCCTGTAGGGTTTCTGTTGAGAAGTCTGATGATAGCCTGATGGGTTTTCCTTTAGGTGACCTTTTTCTCTCTAGCTGCTTTTAAAACTCTTTCCTTGTCCTTGATCTTTGCCATTTTAATTATTATGTGTCTTGGTGTTGTCCTCCTTGGATCCTTTCTGTTGGGGATTCTGTGTATTTCCGTGGTCTGTTCGATTATTTCCTCCCCCAGTTTGGGGAAGTTTTCAGCAATTATTTCTTCAAAGATACTTTCCATCCCTTTTCCTCTCTCTTCTTCTTCTGGTACCCCTATAATGCGGATATTGTTCCTTTTGGTTTTGTTACACAGTTCTCTTAATACTGTTTCATTCCTGGAGATCCTTTTATCTCTGTCTATGTCAACTTCTATGCATTCCTGTTCTCTGGTTTCTGTTCCATCAATGACCTCTTGCATCTTATCCATTCTGCTTATAAATCCTTCCAGAGTTTGTTTCATTTCTGTAATCTCCTTTCTGGCATCTGTGATCTCGCTCTGGACTTCATCCCATTTCTCTTGCATATTTCTCTGCATCTCTGTCAGCATATTTATGATTTTTATTTTGAATTCTATGTCAGGAAGACTGGTTAGGTCTGTATCCTTCTCTGGTGTTGCCTCTGTGATCTTAGTTTGCCTGTAATTTTGTCTTTTCATGGTGATAGGAATAGTTTGCAGAGCTGGGATGAGTGACGGCTGGAAGAACTTCCCTTCTTGTTGGTTTGTGGCCTTCCTCTCCTGGGAGAATAGCGACCTCTAGTGGCTTGTGCTGGGTAGGTGCACGCAGACAGGGCTTCTGCTTCCTGCCCGGCTGCTATGGAGTTTATCTCTGCTGTTGCTGTGAACATGCCCTGGCTCCAGCCGCTGCTCCAAAATGGTGGAGCCACGTTGGACGGGGAGCAGCCGGGAGGCTATTTATCTCCGTAAGGGCCTCTGTGCTCCCTGCTGCCCAGGGGGTTAGAGTGCCCAGAGATCCCCGGATTCCCTACCTCTGGACTAAGTGTCCTGCCCTGCCCCTTTAAGACTTCCAAAAAGCACTAGCCAAAACAAAACAATGACAACACACACACAAAAAAAATGGCCGCTCTTTTTTCTTTATTCTCTGGCACCAGTCTCAGGCACCCGCTCACTGGTCTTGCTGCCATGTTTCCCTAGTATTGGGGTCCCTGTCCCTTTAAGACTTCCAAAAAGCACTTGCCAAAACAAAACAACAACAACAACAACAAAAAATGGCCGCTCGCTTTTCTTTTGTCCTCCGGCGCCAGCCTCCGGTACCCACTCACCAGTCTTGCTGCCCTGTTTCCCTAGTATCCAGGACCCCACGCATGCACTGTGTCTGCGCTCTGGTCCAGATGGCTGGGGCTGGGTGTTCAGCAGTCCTGGGCTCCCTCTCCCTCCCTGCTGACTCCTCTCCTCCCGCCAGGAGCTGGGGGGAGGAGCGCTCAGGTTCCACCGGGCTGGGATTTGTATCTTACCCCCTTCACGAGGCGCTGGGTTCTCGCAGGTGTGGATGTGGTCTGGATGTTGTCCTGTGTCTTCTGGTCTTTATTCTGGGAAGAGTTGTCTTTGTTATATTTTCATAGATATATGTGGTTTTGGGAGGAGATTTCAGCTGCTCTACTCACGCCACCATCTTGGCTCCGCCCCCGCCAATGTTAATTATTTTTAATAAAAGAGATTTTTTCTTCAGAGAAAAGGCAAAGGTTTGTGCCCAGCGTACCTCCCGATGGGCCCTCATCTTGTTTTGACATCAGTTGTAATGCTGTCACTTTGAGGCAAAGCAGCATGCTATGTTGTCAACAGCTACCATGGAGAGAAGACTGTGTCACTGATGTGGGAACAGAACACTAAGGGTTGGACAGGTTATTGCCCACATAACCCTGGCTGTGGCCCAGTCCAGCCTCTCAAGAACAGGGTGTGATGTGGCTCATGTCCAGCATGGAGCTGGGCTCAGCAAGGAGGAGGGGCTTGGTTTGACTAAGTGCATGTAAAATGCCTCCCCACCAACCAGTCTGAAACAGAATATGGCAATACTCAGATTTTTATTGTCTATAGACCTTATTCACATTTTGCCAATTGTCCTAATGAAGACTTTAGCAAAGGAAAGTTCTGGATTATACACTGAGTTAAGTTGTCACAGCTCACATCTCCTTCCATCTTAAGCATTTCTTTAGTCTTTTTATTTAGTGACACAGATATGTTGGAAGAGAGCAGGCCTGTTACTATCTTCACCTTAGATTTACCTGATGTTTCCTCATGACTGCATTCACATTAGGCACTTATGTTAGGAATGCCACGAAAGATTGTATTCTTCTCAGTAGCGAAACAGTTATAAAATGAAAACCTAGTAGATACATGGAAGATCACCTGCCCATGCAAAGAGTAGAAATTGTCTGTTCTTTTCAGGCGGGTGTAATTGGAAAGATCTTAAAGGACTGTCACTCAGAGCTGAACATCTGTTTAAAGGATCCAGGTGACTTTGAAGAGAGACCATTCAATTTTCAGTGTTATATAATTCAGTTAGAGATAAAAACCAAATCTGACATACGTCAAATAGAAAATGCAGATGACATCCCCCACACTTTTCACTATCCCTTCGATTTTATACTTTTGATTCATAAAGGTGCTAAAGAGACCAAGATCGCAAGCATGGGTATTTTGGTGGGGGCTGGGACGCAGTGACAACCTGAGCTGTTAATGGCTGAAAGTGACTAAGCATCTTTAGGCTGTGAATGTTTTAAAATCTTCAACTCAGATTTTGTGATACTTAAGAAAATATTTGTAATTATGTGAGTAAGTGTATGCTACTGTCAATGTATAACTGGTACATTTAATGTGCAATCTCTTCTGCCCATACAAGCATACCAGTGCACTTATATGCGGCTCACATTTGTACATGCATACATCTAATCAATAAAAAAAATCATTACTATACAACTTTAGATAACTTTTAAATTTTTATATTTTTACAAATAGTATTACTAAATACAGCTAGCACCTTTTCCTAAGTTCAGACAATTGACATAGTCCTTAGAGAACAACAACAAAAAATCAGAATGAAGTGGCAGAAAAAAACCTGTGACTATCTCCACTGAACCAGGAAGTTTACCTCCCTAAGGTAACGTTTCCAATATAGAAATTTGAAATATTTCCAATATAGAAAACAATGGTTTATTTTCCAACTTCCAGGAAATTGCCAAGTTCAAGGTTTATTGTGAAATCTAAAGTTCATTTGGCATCAGTAATGTCAGTAGCAAGGTAATACTCAGATTTTTATCATCATGATTATCAGCTCAGCAGCCATATAATATTGATTTTTAAGTTGGCACATTCTCATTTATTTAGAATAAAATAAAAGGTAACATTTCCTCTCCCCTGCACTTCCCCTCTCCACAGCCAAACCATGTTCTCTATTCTTTTAAGATATAACAAATGAGAAGATGATATAGGGATTTTTCTATGAATTAAAAAAACTCAGCCATGTCATTAGGGCAGAGCTCATTCAGCCCAATCTCCTACACCATTTTCAGTTACAGCTTATATGATGACAGTTGATTTAACAAAGATTAGGATACATTATCAAATTCAAGGAAAGCAAGTTATATGCCGTGTAATTTTATTGTAGTGTCATTTTATAGTTACAGGTTTATTGCTTGAGAATAAATTACCCATGTGTAATAAGCATAGAAAATCTCTATTAAACAGAATTTTCAGTAAACCAAGCTATACGTGGTTTCCTGACCTCTTTGAATAAACAGATTAGTGTACTTACAAAGCTATGCACCGAGCAGAGATGAATAGGGAAACCTATTCATTTAGTGTTTCCAATTTCCATCATGTAAATACTCCTATCATGTCCCATTTCAAATTATCAGCGGTTTAACATACAACTCATAAATTTCCTTCATATACAATTTAACAGTAGGTTCTTGTAAGTGGGTGCTAGCTGGCTCCAGAACACTAGCAGTTCTGAAGAAATTATCTAAATGGAGCACAGAGTCAAAGAATCTAAAATGCAGATGGGAAGAGAAAAGGATATAGTAAAAAGTCTCATTTGTTTAATTGCAGTCCCAGAGGAGAGAAAACAGGGAACAATTAACCTGTGACTAAGAATCCTCCAAAACTGAACAGTCTACAGATAGGAAAAGACTTATAAACCCCAAGCAGAGTGAATTTTTAAAAACCCTTTCTTAGACACATGATAGGAAAACTGCAGAGAACCAAAGGTAAAGAGAAAATCCTAACATCTAAAAGCAGCCCAAGGAAAAAAGCTTATTGCTTTCCAAACAGTTAGACTAAGAGCTAACATTTCAAGTGATAGAAACCAGAAGATGAAAGATAGCACCAAACTTCTGAAGTTATTTTCTATAACTGCCAAACTATAATTCTGTAACAAGGAAAATTGCTACTTTCATTCATGAAGGATATGTAGACAACCACTACGAATGATACCATATAACCACACAAAAGGAAACAGGATGATCTTCACCCTGGAGAACTCAGTTACAGGTGGAAATGCAGAAACGCAGGAAGGAAGAACAAAAACAGTAAATCTAAATGAATATAAAATAACAGCAATGTCTTCTGCGGTTTAAAATGCATATGAACTAAAATACTTGACGACAATGTTAACAGACTCAAGAGTGTCCTAAGGTCCTAAGATTATCACAAAAAATGTAAAAGCACCAATTAATATTAACTTTTTCCAAACTGATATATAGATTTGATGCAATCAAGCCCAATCTACATCTCAGCTGCTTTTTTTTTTTTTTTGAGAGGGCATCTCTCATTTATTGATCAAATGGTTGTTAACAACAATAAAATTCTGTATAGGGGGGTCAATGCTCAATGCACAATCATTAATCCATCTCAAGCCTAGTTCTCGTCAGTCTCCAATCTTCTGAAGCATAACGAACAAGTTCTTATATGGTGAACAAATTCTTACATAGTGAATAAGTTCTTACATGGTGAACAGTACAAGGGCATTCATCACAGAAACTTTCGGTTCTGATCACGCGTTATGAACTACAAACAATCAGGTCAAATATGAATAATCGTTTGATTTTTATACTTGATTTATATGTGGATCCCACATTTCTCCCTTTATTATTATTATTTTTATTTTTATTTTTAATAAACTGCTGAAGTGGTAGGTAGATGCAAGATAAAGGTAGAAAACATAGTTTAGTGCTGTAAGAGTCAGCTGCTTTTTTTGTAGAAATTATCAAGCTGATTCTAAAATTCATACAAAGGACTCAGATTAGCCAGAACAACTGAAGAAGTAAAGGGCTACACTATCTGGTTTCAAGACTTATGAAGCTACAGTGACCAAAACAGAATATTGGCATAAAGATAAAATCAGTGGAACAAAATGTAGACCAGAAAAACTCCATATATATATATGAACTAATTTTAAAAAATCCACACAACATGCCAGACCAATGCATTGGAGAAAGGATAGTCTTTTCAGCAAATGATCCTGAAACAATTGCATGTCAATATGCAAAAAAAAAAAAAAAAAAAAAATACTTTGACACATACTTCAAGTTAACTCAAAATCATAAATTTTTCATTTAGTTCTGTGCATTTGTTCTAAAACTATCATGTCTAGAGGAAATAATAGAAGAAAATCTTAGTGACCTTGAGTTGGGCAAAAATTTCTTAAGTATATCAAAAGTACAATACATGAAAGAAAAAAATTGCTTAATTGGACTTCATCAAAATTAAATGGCCCTGCTCTTTGCAAGATACTGGTAAGAGAATAAAAAGACAAGCCACAGACTAGAGGGAAATCTTCACAAGTCCTTTTCAAATAAATTCTTTGTGTTCAGACAGAGAACTATCAGAAAAGCATTAACAAAACAACCCAGTTTTAAAAATGGACTAAAGATTCAAACACACTGCATCAATTAAAGTATACGAGTGGCAAAAAAGGACATGAGAAGACGACCAGCATCATTGATCATTAGAGAAATACAAATTAAAACCACAAGGTACCCCTCTATATCTATTAAAATGGCCCAAACTTAAGAAACTGGCCATGCCAACTGTTTTGAAGAATATGGAGAAATTGGAACTCTCACAATCTCCTGGCGGGAATGAAAAACCATATAGCTACTTTGGAAATTTTGGCAGTTTCTTATACACCCATGATGTAACCTAGCCATTCTATTCCTAGGTATTTACCCAAGAAAAAGGGAAATATGTCCATACGATGACTTGTGCATGGATGCTTATAATAGCTTTTTTGTAATAGTAGAAAAAAAGGAGCCTCAAAACAACCCAAATGCCCATCAGCAGGTAAATGGACAAATTAAAAAATGCCAACACCCTAATCTAAGGTAAGAGCAAAGAGGTAACTGGTTGCTTAGGGAAAGGAGGGGAATGATGGGGAGAAGAACAGGAAACAGAATACAATGGGAGAGGAGGGTTTCAGGGATGATGGGTATGTTTGTTATCTTGATTGTCATGGTTTCACAGATGCATACATACGTCAATATCAAGTTGTGTGATTTAAATATGCACACTTTTATTTTGTGTCAATCATACTGCAGTAGAGTTTTTTTTTTTTAACTACATTGAGGCACCACTTGCTGCCTATTAGATGTGAGAAAATTTAAGTCTGGTAGAACCACATAGGTGAGATAGTGCAGAAAAAGGCATTCAAGTAAATAAGGCAGCCTCTATGGAGAGAGATTTGACACTATGAAAAATAATGTCAAAAGAGCACCTGCTCTCTGACCTACAATGCTACTTCTAGGAACTTATCCTACAGAAGTACTTAAATCTGTACAAAACCATATTAGGATAGGATTATTTCTTGAAGCACTGTTTACAAGCAAAGTAGTAGAAATAACTTCAACACCCACCAATAGGGTTCAATTAAAGCTAATTAAAATGAATTATGCTAAGTTCATGTAACAGAACACAAGATACTATGAAAAGGGGGAAGAGCTTATCATGTACTGATAATGGAAAGAATCCCAGGATGTATTTTTTTGAGGGTGTTGAGCAGTATGAATAATATGCTACTACGTGAAGAGAATGTGAGTGAGAAAGCTGACGTGGAAAAGCTGGCCAGAGTGTACACATTTGTAACAGGCATGTTCTCTCTGCAGTAAGAAACAAGAAACTAAGAAACAAATGACAAGAGACTGAGACGTTTATGAGAGAATACCCCAATGGCTAATAAACATGAAAGTGCTCTGAACCTTATTAGTAATGAGGAAAATGCAAATTAAAAGCACCACGAGATACAAGTACTGATCTGCTGAATAGCTAAAGTTTAACAATACCAAGTGTTAGTGAGGATGTGAGGTAACAGAAACTCTCCTGTACTACTGTTTGGAGTATAAATTGGTTCAGCCGCTTTGAAAACAATTGGGTAGTGTCTACTGTCTTTAATGGCCCCTAGAAGTTGCACCCACTCAATCTCAATGTGTGTGTGTTTGTTAGGGGGTGGGGAGGTTCCCACCCTACCAAGCAGTTCACCAGCACCAGCTGGGTATCCTACAATTCAACTCAATTTTGATACCATCTCCCAGAAACAGCATGAGATTCCACGGGTTAAGGGCTCAGTCCCACAAGACTGCCTACTCACTGCTTCAGATGCTAATCACGAGCCCGGACTGTCGCCTGTGCTTCCGCATCAACCGCCACAGATGGGTTCCCCCAGGCCCCCCTCCTTCGCCTTCAGATGCCAGGGCTGGTGTTACCTGTCTTACTGACAGACCAGCTAGAAATCAGAGGTTCCCACTCCAGTAATTGGGTTTGATTAATTTGCTGGCTCACAGAACTCAGGAAACTTATTTACTCACTAGAAAACTGGTTTATTACAAAGTATTTTAGAGGAAACAAATCAATAGGCAGATGAAGAGATATGTAGGGCAAGGTCCTGTACAAAGGAGCTTCTGAATTCATGGAGTTTGGGGCCCCCACAGTGGCATGTGGAGCATTCTGGTTCCCCAACCTGGAAGCTCCCCAAAACCCCTCCCTTTGGGTTTTGTGGGGTTTTTTTGGAGGTTTCATTATATAGGCACAACTGATTAAATCATTGGCTATTGGTGATTGATTCAACATCCAGGCCCCCCTTCCCCTCTCTAGGAATCAGGGGCTGGGACTAAAAGTCCAACCCTCTCTGCACAGTTGGTTTCCCTGGCAACCAGGCCCCATCCTTAAGTGTTTTCCCAAAGTCACCTCATTAACAAATCCAGTTGTGGTAGAAAGGGGCTTGTTATAAACAAGACACCCATTTCACTATGGCTCTGAAAAGATTTAAGGATTGGATGTCAAGAGACAAAATTATAACAAAAAATACTCCTATTGCTCTCATCTCTTAGGAAATTCTAAGGGTTTTGGGAGCTATGAGCCAGGAACTTTGGACAAAGACCAAATATTTATGAGAAATACATTCTGGTCATCTGAATGACCAAATACGTATTTCTTACAAATCACAATATTGCAGCCCCACACTGGAAGCAATCTGAATGTTTGCCAACAAGAGAATGGATATATAAATTGTAGCATATCTACACAATGGAACAGTACTGCCAGGAATAAAAATGATGAACAAACTACATACAATAACATGGATGAATCTAATAAAATGAGCAAAGACGTGCATTACAAAAGGATATGTAAAATATGAATCCAGTAATATGAACCCAGTGAATTCTGGGACAAACACCAGCACTTAAGAGATACATACTTAAGTGAAAAACTAAAGTGAGGTGGGGGTGGGGAGGTTGACCATAATAATCCAGGTAGTGGTTACCTTTGGGGAGAAATCATGATGGGGAGGAAAGGGCTTATGGTACGATACAGCGTTCTGTTTCTTGACCTGGCTGATAGTTTCAGTGCTCACTTTAAAATTTATTGAGCAAAGCAGTGATGGCCTGTTCTTTCCTATGTGTTCTATTTCATTGCAGAACTGTTAAAGGTATACAATGAAAAATCCTGCTCCTACCCACCCTTTCCCTCTGCCACCCAGTTCCCACATCTTCTCTAACGTAAAGCCACTTTTTGGTTTCCTGCATATCCTTCTAAAATGTTTAACGCATATACAAGAACATGTCAATATATATATACACACACACACACACCCTTTCTCTGACAGAAGACAAGTATATTGTTGCTTTCCACCTTGCTCTTTGTTGGATGGACATCTTTGTCTATTAGTTAACAACGGATCTTGGAGATCTTTACACATAAATATGCTCTTCTACAGCTTCATAGTTTTCTATTATATCTATGCAACATGACTAATCCTCTACTGGAAGACATTTATGTGGTTTCTAATCTTCCATTGTTGCAAAGAATATTACACCAAACAACCTTGCACATATATAATTTTATATGAGCACACATATCTGTAGGGTGAAGCCCTAGAAACTGGATTACATAACTAAATGTGCATTTGTAACTTTAATAATGTCAATATAGAATCAATTTGCACTTTACCAGCCATTTAGAAAATGCCTATTTCCGACAGCCTTGCCAACAGTATGTCTTATCAACCTTGGCAATTTGCCAATCTGATTTCTCAAAGAGTGCTAATTTACATTTCTTTTACTATGTGTGAAGTTGAGCCCCACCTTCCCATTTTTAAGAGCCATTTTTGTTTCCTTTCCGGTAAACTGTTTGTTCATGTTCTTTGCACATTTTCAAGTTTTAATCCTTTTCTTCTCAGTTTCTAGGAGATCTTTCCATATTAGAGATTAGTCCTTCACCTCCTCTGTGATAAGAGTTGCATAATAGTTCTGATAATCTTTTCTCCTGAATTGCCACTTGAGTTTTTTCACCTTTTCTTATGGTTTAGGTTCTGTTTTGCCAATTGGAGGACTATTTTGTTTTTTAAATGCAGTCAAACTTATATGCTTTCTCTTTTGGGATTCTGACTTTTGAGTCGTAGTTAGAAAGGCCTTCCCACTCTAAGCATATAGAGGAATTCTCCCATGTTTTCTTCTAGGACTTTTATGACTTCAATGTTTATACTTAAATCCTTGATCCATTTGGAATTGACCTTGGCCAACAATGTGAGATGTGGATCCAACTTAATACTGCTTTCTGACCCTTTATTGAATAGTGTGCGTTGTTGCCTATTAATTTCGATGAGTACTTTAAATTGAATTCCCCAAGAGCAGGATAAAGAATTTGTTGTCCAGAGGAGAGTATTCCCAGTTATCTTCATCCTGTACCTATTATTAAAGATACAAACAGTATCTCTCCACAATTGCCATGAAGTCTGCTTTAATGAAAGGAAGGAGAACCACACTAGTATCCTTGTTAAATATCAGGAAAGGTGTAGCCCAAGTAATACATTAGCCTCCAAAGCCCTAACAGTGACAAGTCAGTACCCTGTTCCTGGCTCCCAGATTAGTCAATGGAGCTTGCATCTTCCTTTCACCAAAAAGGCCTGCTTGTAAGGTTCTACTGAATTCTAAGATTATGTTAACCAAGAAACTTGTTGCAAGTAACACCAAACGACTTGTTTGTTTTTTTCTTGCATCACATCCCTTAACCTACACTGAATTAATTTGCCCCAACCAAACACAAGGGCCACATATTTCAGTTGAAAGTACAGGTTATTAAGAAAGATTGTGATGGCATTGTGAAACATTTTCCCAGTGAATTTGGTGGGCAAAACCAAGTAACAAAGGCATATAAACAGGATCAGATGTGCAGATTGGGAAGGAATGCAAGAAGCACACAAGTTGTAAAGAGGCTAGAGAGACAGGTGGTTTACTTTCTCCAAAAAAATTTTTTTTCACTATCTCCCTCTCACTTAATCCACAACGTTGAGTACCTCCTATGGGGCAAACCATGCCAGCACCTACTTGGGTGTGGGTAGATCTCATTACAAGGATTTAAATTAAACAGATAGCTGAAGGGAAATGATTTTCCTTCAGTGGTGTGGTGTAGGAAAGGGTACTGGAATAGGAGTCCAAAACTTGGGCTTGGCTCTTTACTCATTGAGTCATCTAGACAAGTCATTTAATCCTTCGCTAAACCATCACTTCCTCATCTGTAACATCAGCTAACATCTCTTCCATCCACATTCACAACTGGGTTAAGAATTAAGTGAGCCAGTATGTACAAAAGAGCCTTTCAAAAGGCACAGAAGTGTGATTCAGACCGCCAGGGTGGGCAAAAACAAGCCATATACTATAATCCAACATCTTCAATTTACTGCATGGAAATTGCCAATCTGGGATCGTCTGGAAGCCTCAGCGGGGGGCAGAGATGGAAATGGAAGCCTGACCTCCCAATGCCAAGCTCAGTGCTTTTTCAAAGCTGCCATGGTGCAGGCCGCCAGCAGGTTGACAGTGAGACTAGAGTATCATGCAGCCCCCTGGCGCAGGTGGGTGCCCACAGCTGCAGGTACCACCAGCAAGGCTTCCCCTCCCTCCAGCTCTTGGTCACATTGTCAAACCAAATTCACTGAGCTGGATGAGTCTATGTGCTCTTGGCAGTTATATTCTAAGGTTTTCAAGGCAAATTCAAAAACATACACACACACACACCTACGCCTTATACCTATTGTGCAAACCAGCGTCACAGAGCAGGCATTTTGATTATACAAGGCCTAACCCCACCCTCATCTTCCAGAACTTCTCGTTGCCTTTGGATCAAGTCCAAATTTCTTTCGACATTTGAAATCCTACCAAACTGCCTACTTCTGTCGCTAACTCGCCTAAACTTAACCCACTGTGCTCCTCACTGTCCCCAAATGCTCCTGCTACTTTCCCACAGCTCCACTTTCGTTTATGTGGTTCCTGAATGACCTTCCTCTTTGTCAAAACCCCACCTGTCTTTGGGGTGGGAGGATTCCCCTGGCCTACCACCAGGAGAACGGGCCAGGCCTCCAGTTCTCATGCTCTTCGGAACGAGGTCCTTGGTTTGTTCTTGTTTCCATGATGTGCTCAGTGATGGGTCCATGCACGTAGCAAGAGCCCCACTACAAGCTCTTTCTGCTTGTGAGTTTGTTTTTAAGTTTTCTGTGTACCTGGGAAAAAAAGTTCCAGAGAGGTGAAGGGCTTGGTCTTACACCACATAGCACAGTGAAGACACGAAAGACAGCAGAGCAGGAAAGGAAGCCTGGCCCCCCTGCTTTCTAGCTTACAAGTCTGATCTAATTTTCCCCAAAGGGATGAGTTGAACCACAGAGTATTTAAAATGTGTGCATGTATGTTTGTTCAGATTCCACTTTTAAGAATGAAAAATTGAAACCACCGACATAACCATGAATATATTACGGCACTTCCATCCTGTAAGAGATTTAAAAATCAAAGAATTATAAAGATTAAAGTAGCCACTAAAACATTTTAACGGAGTCATTCCAAATCTTTTAAAAAATGAGTTAGAGCATAGAAAGATTGAGATAGCCTGGAAAACAGCCATGACAAGTTGTCAGTCAATGAGAACCGGAGTGAGGGAATATGAATAACAATTCATTTTATAAGAAAGCAGTACATACACTCATATACACTCACACATGCAGACACACATAAAAAGCTTGGAAAGCTAGACCTACACTGTTAACAGTGCTTCACTGCACTGGGAGAATGAACATGAAAAACTTTCTTTTTATATTTTATATCACATGTAGTATATGCATGCATGTGTTTATAATGTAGTATGAACATGCACTGTCTTTATAATCAGAAAAAAAACAGGATCCATCCATCTTAAAAATATAAAATGTGTAGAAAGACGAGAACTTCTTTGCCAGGCACCTTCCCTTCTGCAAAGGAAGGCCACTGTGGCCAGCACATCCCACTCAGCTGAGGGATGACACATTGAAATGCAAACAGGGGAGTGGCTCAGGATTGTGACTGTAGGAATCCTTGAGGAGGTGGTCCCACACCTGACAGCTTAATAGTTCTGGTTGAAGAGCTTCCCCATTAGAGCCTTATCAAGCGGATGAGAAGATAAAAGCAAGTTATTTATTGACAGGAACCTGAGGATGGCAAACAGGAGAGGCTGCAGGAGATTTTTCTGTGTGGCCCTGCAGTGGTCTCAGAGCCCATCCCACCCCGTTATGAAACAGCTGAACTTGCTTTCTCTTCCTCTCACTTCGAATGCTTTCTTGATTATGGTAGAAATAAGAAATGGAGCTAAAGAATAAAATGAAAAAAAAACCCACCCAGAAATAGGCTCATAAATACGGAGAACAAACGCGTGGTTGCCAGAAGGGAAGTGGTGGGGAGATGGGTGAGGTAGGTGAAGAGGATCAGGAAGGGAAAACTTCCAGTAAAAGTAAGTCACAGGGATGAAAGTACAGCATGGGGAATATAGTCAGTAATATTGTAATAACTTTGTATGGTGACAGGTGGTAACTACCCTTACATACGTTACAAAATGCTCTCCACGGTCATGGTCAAGTCACCATGCTGTATACCTAAAACTAGTGTCAACAATACCCCCAATAAAAAATATTTTTAAAAAGGAGCAGAGACAGAAGACCTGGAGGGCTTAGCTTGGTTCTTAGCAAGGTATACAAGTATAAGAATGCCTTGTATTACTGGTCTTAAAGCATAATAAATTAAAATGGAGAATGATATCTACCTCATGGGCTAGTTGAAAAGACTAAATGAAGCAGTCTGTACAAAACATTTCCATAAAGGGTGACACACCTCACTGACAGTGCTTTTATTATTCTAACCAGAGCCAAACACCCATTTATTGAATATACCCTAAAATAAGAATCACCCAATTTAGCTCTTCATCTTTACTATTTCTGGTGGTTTGAAATGAGACCAGCCACCTTCTGAGGGTGCAGTGCAGGCCACCACCCAGAGCTTCGCCCACCCCTCTGTGTTGCGGCCCTGAGGCTGTGCTGCCATTTAACAGAGGTCCTTGCTTCCAGCCTTGACCCTAGCTGTTCCCCATGTTGCAGTTATATGGAACAAGCAAAAATATAAGCTGGGTTATGTCATTCTCTGCTCATGACTTTCTAATGACTCTTAACTCAACTAAAGCCAGATTCCTTACAAGGCCCTTCGAGGCTCCACAAAACTTTCCCCACCTGCTCCCTCCCGGCCACCACCTCCCTTCCCCAGGGCCTCTGCACTCGCTTGTATTCCATGACCTGAACACTCCTCCCCCAGTTATTCACATGGCTCATTCCAAGTCACTACTCAAATGTCCCCTTCTCAGGGGAACCTCTGCTGATCACTCATGTTCAGGTTACGTTTCTCCACAGGTACACACATCCTACCCCGCCCTTTCCTAGCTGATTTACCTCCACAGTGCTGGGCACCATATATTTGACCTATTTTGCTTATTTCCCATCTACCCCCAGTGCAAGGCTTGCTCCATG
The DNA here is from genome assembly GCF_040802235.1 of Manis javanica. Classification (NCBI taxonomy): domain Eukaryota; kingdom Metazoa; phylum Chordata; class Mammalia; order Pholidota; family Manidae; genus Manis; species Manis javanica. The sequence continues at coordinate 108,948,327 of NC_133163.1, read as the reverse complement.
AGAGCAGGGAGAGTTCATTTCGTTCACTGATGTATCCCCCCATCCCTAGACTAGTAGGTGGCACATAGAAAGTACTTGATAAATATTTTTTGACAGAATTCTGGTACCACAGAGATGGAATAATGAGTTGAACTAGCTTACTCAGGGACCTTCCAAAATGATAAGCAGAAAGGTAAGCAGGTGAGCCACCCACCTTTTGGGGGTGCTTCTTAAAATTGGAGGGGTGCGTGTAGGGAAAACAGGAAGGAAACCAGTCAGCAATGGAATCATTCACTTAAATTGACAGGAATTTACACATTGACAGGAGGGGTGCAATTGCTCATTTTCATGAAGGGCTTCCCACTGACAGGCAGGGTTCAGGGTTACAGCCCTCCAGGAGGGAGATAAGAGAACTTCCAACAACACAGGCTCAACATGGGTATCAGGATACAGACAATGATAAAGCAGGCAAATAATACGTGCTTTCGATAAATGCATTCGATCGTGGAGCCTGGGAGACAATGGGGCATTTCCTGGGTAGATTCAGATAAAAAGTAGGAATGACTCTCCACTGATAACTCCACGGGGCTCTACCCTAGTGCTGGGGTTGCTATCAGTCTCACCACTGCTTACCCAGCTTGAGACTCAGGCATGTGCTTGCCTTTATCTGACCACAGAAATTCCTGAGAGTTAATGGGTGGGCCTATAAGAATCAATAAGGAGTTACTGGAATGGCATAGTCAATAAACGCTGGGCGGGACCCTCACTCTTCTGTGAGTCATGAGGAAACCAGAGGGGACCAGAGCCTGAACATGAGAAAGGACCGTTTCACCCTCCCAAACAACCAGATAGGAGAGGCTGAACTTCCTCCAACACACCTGTGGTCAGCCAGGTCACTCTGGGAATGCTCTTTGCATCACGTGAGGTCTGCTCTTCTAGAAGAAGAGTTGGAGGCTAGTTCTTGGAGAAGAGAGATTTCATTCTGCTTTGGGACGAGCTCTGCCCCTCTCTCACCACCTATTTCCAACTTCTCTTCAGCCTCTTCCCCTTCCCTCCTCTCCTCCCCTCCCTCCATCCCAGATCCCAGTTGCGTTTCTCCCCCAGTCTCCAGTGACTATGACAGCCTGTGATGCCTTCAAGTAGGGGGGTGTTATTGAGGGGGTCGGGGGAGGAAACTTTTCACTTTCTCCTTGGATGTGTTTCGTTCCTGGAAGCCTGAGCAAGTTGGTATTCATTTCTTTATTTACTTACACCCACACCTATCCTAAAAAATATTCACGTAACATATTCTAAAGTAACAAAAATCAAGAATAAGTAAGAAAGATGAGGCAAAGGAACAAAAAGGACAGGATGTAAAATGGAGTCAGGGATGTACCAGGTAGTCTTGGTCCTATAAGAGGGTTACAAATTCTCAATGTTGCTTTTTGGCTAGAAAAACTATCAACAACATGAATCCCAGAGGTCTGATTCAAGAAATAAAGTGGTTTGAGACACACATGCCTGACGTGATACCAACAGGCAAAGAGGTTTCTTCTACAGATGTCACGCAGGGAACAATGTCTAAACAATATCTTTAGAAAGGACAAAATGACGGTTTCACAGAACTACTTCTTTAGAAGCTCCCTCAAGGAAAATCATGAGCATCTCTCCACAGTCATTTATTGACAGCTGCTCCAGGGAAGTCCAGGTCCCAGACATCTGGTAGTCCGGCAGACCTCGTTGCAATTTTGTACCCCACAGATGAACTTGGTTTAACTGGGACTGTTGTGTGATCGTTATTGCTATTGTTTTAAAGTGAATGCCTTTAGGAGGGGCGTGCCTGCTCCACTTCTGCCCTCTGTTGTTTTTACTCCAGGCACTTCATGCATCTGTGTTGCCTAACTGGCCCCAGAAGGCATTGCCTTGGAGAACCAATCATTCATTTACTTATTCAACAGATATTTTCTAGCACCTGTTATTGCCTGGCACTATTCTCTGCAAGCAAGCAAACAAAAGACATGTTCCTGCCTCAGGAAGCATAAATCCTAGTGGAAAGAAATAAGCAATAGAGAATTAAGGAGAAGGAGAAGAAGAAGAAAAAAAATATATATATATATATATATATATATCAGGTATATCACATGGATAAATGTTATGAAAAATAAAGCAAGAAAGGGAGAGGAAATGCTGGAGGAAGGAAATTTTTATGGAGTCACCAGGGAAGACCTGCCTGCAAAGGTTACATTTGAGTAATGACTTGAAAGAAGTGAGGAAGCTGTGGATACCTGGGGGCCAGCAAGTGCAAAGGCCCTGAGGTAGGGAGGAGCTGGTCTTGTTGGAGAAACAGCACACAGCTAAGGGTGGCCAGAGCAAAAAGCAAGGGTGAGCCAAGAAGCCATAAATGGTGAGAAGAAATGGTAGCACTAGGCAGAAAGGGAGACATGAGTGGGGCTGGAGAGAGAATCAAGTCAATAAACCCTCTAAAAGGGACTCAAAGAGTTAACCAGATAAAACCCAGAGAGAGGACTCACAGAGTTAATTAGTTGGAGTTTCAATGACCAGGAGTGACTTGGAGTTTTGTCCAGACATTTCCCAGAAGAAAAACAGCTCCCTAGATAATAAGTTTCCAAGCACAGGCACTCCCCAGATAAAGAAAACATCAGAGCACAGGCACAGCAAACATCAGAGCGCATCCCATGTCTTCATTTACCAGTTAGATTAAGCTTCCAAGGCCAAAGATTGTCAATCAAGGACTTCTCTGCCCTGCCAAAACCCCATAGAAGAAGCCCCAGAGTAAACAGCCTGCCTGTCTGACCTCAGGCAGGCCCGCTCTGTTACTCTGATACAGAGTATGATAAAACTTTGCTTTCTTGACTTTGGTTTCATGTCTCACTCTGACTTCCCTGCAACTCCAAACCGAGTTCCTTCCCAACAGTGGAAGGGCAGGGCAGATAACATAGGACCTGGTAGATCACTGTAGGTACTTCAGAGGAAGTGATGGAAGGGTTTTAAGTGAAGAAATGACATATCTGACTTAAGTGTTAGAAGGACTGATCTGACTGCTGGGCACAGTGGGAGATCAGACTATTGCAATCATCCTGATTTTGAAAAGGGAGTTACTATATATTCTTCAAGATGTTCCCTGTTAGCATGGTTTCTTGCATACTTTGCCATGGTATACCTGGCAAATAGCAGGCATGCAGCCAGTTCAGGGTGAGCCATGGGATTGAACGTCAGCAGAACTGAGAGCAAGAACTAAAGAACCAGGCCAAGATGGGTCGGGAGACAGTTACCACTCCCTATCAGAGGTGAATTGACAAAGTCCTCAAAAGTCAGTTTGATTCAGCTCAAGACCCAGGGTGGACTAACATCCCCCAGGGCCAGGCTACAGCACCTGTTGGCTGGAAAACAGTCAAGTAGCAGGTACAACAGAACTTTCATCTCAGTCATTAAAAAAAAAAGTCATTAAAAAACCGTGGAACACTTCCCTGTGAGCCAAGTCACTTCCTGGTGAGTCCTCCAAGACAAACGGCCACAGACCAGGCAGGAAGGGACCTGGGATCAAAGACCTGCTTCCTGGGATGACAATCAGCTAAAAAATGATTAAAAGCTAGGGGGCCCAGAACATGGGTTAAGGGCCTGGAGAACAATAGCCCTTTTTTTCTGGTCTGAAATGAGTGTTTCCCCGTGTCCTAGCAGTTAGGGGCCCCTGTGTGCAATGGAAGACAGCCCCAGGGACACCCCAGCTCTGCCGTTCACTGGGTGAGCAACCTGGTGCAAGTCACTTCTGGGAGCCACAGTTTCTCACCTCTAAACTTAGAGTTTTATGAGGCTTCAATGAGATTATAAATGTGAGGAACGTAATGTAGTTCAAATATGGACTTACTCAGAATTCGTGCTAGTTCCCTCCCCCTCCCTCCCTCTTCCCCCATATAGGACGGCCAGGACAAGGTCCCAAGCAAGTTCCCCTACATTGCTCTGGCGGTTTTGACTGCTGTTTTGTGTGCTTTCCTTTTCCCAGGTGTGACACTAAGGGTGTCTGAAGCTCTCCTGCCTACCAGTAAGGCCTGAGAAACCTGCCCCTTATACTCCTCCACGCACTGCCCTTGCCCAAAGGTCCCTGCACCAAGGAGGAAGCCCTGGGCAAGCCTCCATGGTGGAGGGTGGGAAAAGCTCCACAGACAGGCTCAGCCAGCCCAGCTTCAGGAGAACCCAGGCTCCTGGAAACTTGGTGCAAATTTCTCTCTGAACGTCTTACACCACCAAATAAAGAAAAGGCAAGGTTGCCCAAGAGGGCTTCGTGTTGCAAGAAGGATAGAAAAGAGGAAGTTCCTTTGTGGAAGAGAAGAGTTTCCCTAGGTGTCCATTATGTAAATGAAGTCTGTCCAGTTTGAAGGAATGCATCCTGCCCATGGTCTACATCTGGGAGAACTAGGAATTAGCTAAGGTCCAAACACAGGATCCTGACACTGCAGCCGGGCATACTCTGCTCGCCCGTGTCTCTCTCCCAGCTTCCTCTAAGGACTGTGGAAGCTGCAAAGAGACTGGGAGCCAGCTGACAGCCACAAGAAACACACAGATACAAAGAGGGGAACTGAGTCACATCAAAGACCTAGCGTGAGAAACAGGGGCTAGAAAGTCATGCTGCTGGCATCTGTGGAGCCCCCCGGGGCCCAGACCTCTCCACCCAGCCCTCCCTGGGTGGTGTTGCCCAGATTCTCCTTGATTCACAGGCCCACATCCTCAACAATAAATCCACATGGCTTGAAATAACTGGACTCCAGTCCTTCCACCTATGGAGGTCACAGGGCTACTGTCCCCACTGGCCTTTCTAGATTTGTTTCTGTCTAAAGGACCAGCACCAGGCCACCCAAATCTGAGCTCCTCTCCTCTGGCTGGTACAAGATAACTGAGGTAGAGCAGGGACATGGGACAAACATCATGATTAATTTTTCCTGCCTATGATGAAAAATGCTGAGCTACAAATAGAATAGTAAGAACAGGAGGAACTCCATCTTAAGGCTAAGATTCCATTTTAAAAAGCAGAAAGCTAGCAGGTAAGATTCCTAAGATATTTTGTGGTAGTCAGCCAATCACTTATTCTATCTTAAGGCAGGGCAAGCAGATCTAAATGATATGTTTCCACTGCTTGAGGGTAACAATTTATCTTGGAGAAGAACAGGACCAATACATTCCTTGTGTTAAGTCTATCTCACAGAATATCTAGAGGACTGATCACGTTATGTCTCTCCCACCAGAGACAGACATCCTGAGACCACAGGTCAAGTCTAGCTCCCCTGGCCCTTTACCCCATTCTTGAAATCCTTAAAAACCCAAATCCTAAACCTGTTTTAAACGTGCTTCCTCTCTCAGGCTGCCCACACTCCCTTTCTCCAAGTGTGTACTTTGCCTTAAATTAAGCCTTTTTGCTCCTCAACTTGTGCTTTGTTTCCATGCTCTTCTAAGCCTCTTGGGAGATCAAATAAGAAACATCTTTTTCCAGTGTTGCATCTCTGTTACTTTGGTATTTCATTCAACTTTTTAGACTTAAGCACAAGTCTTCTCTCTCTCTGTTCTACTTCGAACAAGTGCCTGGGGAGGGAAGGGCTACTGAGAGCTCTGATTTGGGCTTGCAAGTTCCCATCTCCTGGGTGGCCCAATGGGACTGCAGCTGTACAATCATGCTCCTTAGGAGCCTGCCTGAAAATCTCCTTTCTTTGCTTTGGGCAAATTCTCAGAACATAATCTCACTCCGTCCAGTGCTCAGTGGCTCCCCCAAATCCTGAGGTGGTAGGGGCTTAGTCTCCACACCATGCAGATTCCAGTAGACACTGGGCACCAGGTGACCCTGGCTTCAGGAGTTGGCAGGGGATCTGCCCCACGCTGAGCAGCAGTTCAACCAGCTCCCCCTTCCTCCCTGTGGTCTTCCTCGCTTTCTGCGGCCTGCTCGGCTGCTGCCACTCACCGCTACTCTCGCTTTAATGAATTCTTCCTTACCTACACTCCGTGAACCTGTTCTTGAATTCTTTCTCTATCAGAGGCAAGAACCCTCTCCCAGGCTGAGGCCTCCCCAGGCACACAAGGAGATCTCCCTACCCTGGACTGCCCAACAACATAACCACCCTCCTCACCCCATCGAGTCCTTGGCCTTCTCTCCTGTTTTCTGTCTCTTCACAGCCCCCCAGTCTTCTGGTCCTTACTTCAGATACCAGATCTCAGCATGACATATGAACTTCTGGGTCATCTCTGTTAGATTTGGGGCTTCCAGTCTCCTCCCATACGTGCTTGTGTGAGACACACGCCTGCGGGCCCCATCCTGGGCTATCCTGGGTCAGCTGCAGCCCAAGGCTCTGCACCCACCCTCACCTTGACATGTTTCATCTCAGCTCCCCAGGCACGGACTCCAGCCCCGGGGAGCCCACAGTCCTGCCACTTCACCCGAATAGACTCAGAAACTCAGAGTAGCAGGAGAGCTCAAAAGCCCTTGAACCCTTGCAAAGCTTGAATGCCCTCTGCTGCAGTGGCGGCACGTGTGTTCCTTGGCGGGAGGAGAGGCGTAGGCAACACAGCCCCCAGGAACCCACCGGCCCCTGCCGGATGGAAGGGAGTCCTCCTGACCCCTGCTTCTTCCCCTGGGGCAGCGCTTCTGGAGTCAGGCCCTTACCTGTCTCCTCTTGCTCTTTTTTTCTTTCCTCCCAACTAAACGTCTTCAGTTTCTCCTGCCTGCTCAGATGCGTCACGTTTGAATCTCCTCACTAGCTGAATGGCTCTTACTTAAACATGCTTCTCACACCTTATTGTGCACAAATGCCACCTGCGCTCTCACCATTCCTTCTTGGCGCAGTCGGTCTGGGGAAACCCGCGAGTCTGAGTTTCTAAGAGGCTCTAGGTGATGCTGACATTGCTGGTCGCCTCTTTGGGTAGGACGACTTCCACCTGGATGGCCTTTCCACTTGGGATCCCCCGGAGCATGTTAGAAACATGACTCTCAGGCCCCATCCAGATATCTTGAATCAGAATCTGATTTTAACAAGATCCACAGTTGCATAGTGTCCCCTTTAAAGTTCAAAGAAAACAGAAGCTGGTGACCATGGCTGCACATTAGAATCACCTGGGAAATTGGAAGATAATCCCATGGCCCAGAAGCACCCCAGACCAATTATACCAGAGAATGGGATCCAGGCATCAGCAGTTTTAAAGCTCCCCAGGTGGTTGTAGTGTGCAGCCAGGGTTGAGAAGTCAGCTGTTGAGTGTCTTAAAAGCAGGCCCTACCTTGGAGACCACTGCCAGACAAAGGCAGGATGTACTCTGTTGCCTTTAAATTCTCAGGCACAGCCAAGGTCCCGTTCACTCTGGGCAGTCATCCACAGTATTAACTCCTTTTGAGGCAGTACAAAGCAATTAAAGCAATGAGCAGGAGCTCCACTCTGGAGTCAGGCAACCTGGATTTGAATACTTATTCTAATATTTGTTAGCTGCATGACCTCAGAGAATTTACCTAATTTCTCTGTTCCTCATTCCATTGTGTGTAAAGTGGAGCCAAGATAGTAACTACTTCCTAAGGTCATTGTAAGGGTTGAATGACATGGGAAGAAGCATATAGAGTTCTTATCACAGCACAAGCCCCACGCAAGTGCTCTTTGATGCTGAACCTTCAGGTGTTTTTCAAGTGCAGCTGCAAACCCACATTGACTCATTTTATCAGTTGAGGCTTCCCTTTGCAAGAAACTCTTCTTTATCCAATTCTGGCACCTAGGCAGAAAAGCATATTAAAAGATCGTGCCCAAAAGTAAGCACAGAAATGGGGCCAGCTCCAGGGATCACAGTTAGACACTTGCAAGTGCTGTCCTGGGAATGAGTCACTCCCAGTACCTTCTATGAGCCCCTTAGCTCAGGGTTCAAATTGCCAAGCCAGAATCAGAACTGGCTCAACTGAGGTCATTTGCCCCCTTTGTGGAATAACACTTCCAAGAGGACCACTAGCAGGAAGCTAGTTCTCCGGAGAAACCAGAGGCTGTCCCCTAAAAGAAGGTGGAGGCTACCCCACATTTATTACTCATTTTTAAATGCAAGTTTTTATTTCTTCTTTAATGACAGCTTTATGGAGATCTAATTCACATACAATAAAATTTAACCTTTTAAAATGAGCAATTCAGTGGGTTTTGATATATTTACAGAGTATCATCCACCATCTGATTCCAGAAAATTTTCATCACCCCAAAAATAAACCCCATCCCTACTCCTCATTCCTTCCACCTGAGAGCCCCTGATGACCACCAATCTGCTTTCTATCTCTATAGGATCCACCTACTCTGGAAATTTCATATAAGTGGAATCATACAATACTTGTCCTTTCATATGTCAAAATTTCTTTCCCTTTTATGGCCAAATAATATTCAATTTATGGATATAACACATTCTCTTTATCCATTCACCAGCTGATGGGATTTCAGTTGTTTCTACCTTTTGGCTATTGTGAGTAACAATGCTATGAGTACTCTTGGACAAAATTTTATGTGAATATGTGTTTTAAATTCTCTTGGGCATATACTTAGAACTACTGCGTCACCAGGTAACTCTAGGGTTACCTTTCAGGAACTGCCAGACCGTTTTGGCTAGCAGCTGCACCATTTTACATTCCTACCAGCAGTGTAGGAGTCCCAGATTTCTTCATACCCTCATCCATACTTGTTACTGTCCATCATTTTTACTTTAGCTATATTAGTGGGGTTGAAGTATTTCATTTGATTTGCATTTCCCTGATGCCTAAAGATGTTAAGCATCTTTTCATGTACTTATTTCCTCTTACATTCCACTCCCTAAATTCAGTTGATCATCTCAACTGATCACACATTTGGATCATGCACCTAACTTTGCAATTCTTTCAGTTCCCAGTCAACTACAGATATCATGGGAGTGCCCTCTAGAGATGTTCTCCAAAAAATATAAATACATATTGAACCTCTTGGGACAAGTGACAGAACCCTGCAGTATGCCACAAAGGATCTCTTAGGTTGGCATTGACGTGGTGAGCCATCTCTGAGTAAGAATGAGGTCTGCCCTAACCCCAGCTGGCTATCTGCAAAAGTTATAGGATTCTTTTGTCACCATCTGCACTGGGGCTGCTTCTCTGCCCCTCTGCACTGTCAGCAGGTGCTCTGTCCACCACCGGGGCCTCTTCTTTCCTACATTTGCCAGCCTAGCCCTCAAACTATGAAGCCTCAAGACCACATCCATGGAGAAGAAACCATACCTGGTTTCTCCAGAAATACCCAACACCTCTCCTTTTGTTTGGTTGGCCTGTTGCTCCCTAGGTTCTTCCTTTTCCAAGGAGGTACGGTGCTAAGGAAGGTGAGAAGACCGTTCCTCCTCCCAGGCCAACACTGGCTTATTAAGTGACAGGGGCTCCCGAATATACAGCCACTCCAGCACCTTGCTTGGCCAGGGCCCAGCTGAGCAGCTGGAAAGAGGATCCTCAGTTGGGATGCACTTGTCTCCTGTTTTTAGTTCCTTCATCCAGAGCAGGGAGTTTTAAGATGTAATCCATGGACTGAGTCAGACTCACCTGGGTGGCAGGGAGACCTCCAGAAGTCTAAAGCTGAATCTCTGGGGTGGATCCTGAAAAGCCTTCATTTGGAATGCCCTCAAGGATTCAAACATACACCAATGTGTGAAAGACAGACATCTAGAGGTATTCTTACTAATTTATTGTTAATCAACATACATGTATACATAGAGATCTTTAAAAACTGGTGTTTCAGTCCCAGGACACACATCCCGTGATCCACAGTGTGAGGACTAAGCACAGGCCTTCTCACTCTTCGTCCTGCACCCCTTCCCCTGTGTGTCAGTTGCCTTGTCTTGTCTGTGGAAGTCTAGGGCTAAAGCCTGACTCTATAGGACCTACCAGGTCCTAGGGAGTTTTCCTGGGAGGTAAGGGGTCCCTGGAACTCTTTAATTTTCTCTCCCAGTCCCTTCCAAGACATAGGTTTCAAATCACGAGTCCTAGAATGTATGCTAAGCTTTAGGATAAATATCCACGTAACCCAGATACAAACTAATGTATGCCAACTTTCCTCAGCACCTCATCCCCTAACAAGCAGAAGGGACTACATGCAAGTTTAAATAACTATAGACACAACTCAGTTTCTGCACCAAATCATACCAGAGATTACTAGCCCAACTATGACTGGCTGTCCTTGACGGGGTGTCCACCTTGGTCCGATTAGCTGTGAGCAGGGTCATTTAAAGAGTTGTGGGCAGAAGTCACCATTAGTGATATATCTAGAATAGTCCACAAGGTAGCCCAGTCACAGAAGGGCTACTGCAAGTAAATTTTATGATAATAACTAGTGTGCCATATAGTTTAATGTTCTTTGCTGGTTCACTGACGCCTCAAATAGAAACGCCACACTCCTATATTTAATACATGTTCAGGAATGATCATTGTTCGATGATACTTATTAGTTACCTGTTAACAATTGGTCTCTTGTCTAAACATTAGAACACAGTTTATATTTTGAGAGGGATTCAGCGTCCAGAGGGGTCACAATGTAAAGAGAGAACTCTCACCACCAACAACCATTTTCTCTCAGAGAATAATGAACACCCATGGGGCTTTATTCAAAGGGCCCGGGAACCTACAACTGCCTGCAGTAGATGAGAACTACTAAAGGAGGTGTCACCAAAACAAGGTGGCAAGAAAAGCTATGAAAGGGAAGAGGGATTTTTTTTCAGTCTGAAACTAATGAGTCTTGTACACTGATGCTGTAATGCCAGCTTCCACTCCTCTCTCACCCTCCTTCTTCCCCTTCTGCAGCTTTAAAGGTCTGTGAAATGCCCACCTGCATGGATCTGTGCAAAGGACGGCTCTGGCACAGGAATTCCTTCCCAGGAGTTTTAGGAATGTTATATGGTTGTAGCAGGAAATGAACTAGAACTGGAAATCAAAGAATCTGGGTGCTTGGCCTTGCCTCCCCAGCGATAGGACCTTGTCCAAACATGCTTGAGCCTTAGTTTCCCTGTTTGCAAAATAGAAACACTAATTTCTTACTCACTGGGTTGTCCAAATTAAATGAGAAGAATTTTTAAGTGTCTGGCACGTAATAGGGGTTCAATGAAAATTGGTAACTTTGGTTTCTTCACCTGAGAATGAAAATAAGAATAACAACATGGGGTGTTATAAGGGCCGAATATTTTTGGTAAAAGTAGTTTGTTAATTATGAAGTGCTATACATGTATCGGATCATCGTTATTTAAGAAATTGTAAAGTGGGTGTGGGTAGGAGGTACATATAGGTTTTTCTTCAATCTGTCAAAAAAATCTAGCGTATTGCTCCATCTAGTGGTAGAATTTATAGTTCAATAGTTTAGTTCAAAAGCCAAAATGAGGTTAACTGAAATGACTTCTTCCTGAATGTTATGAAGCCAGAGAATTCTACACCATCTAGCTTTTAGAACCCCCGTTGAAAAGAGGTCTGTCATGAATTTTATTTTTCACACTGCCCAGAAATAACATGTGCATAAAAGAAAGAAAGGGCATAAAAGCTCTTGGCAAAGAGTAAGTGTTCCATGAATGACTAATTCCTGGTGCCTGATATTTTTACCCTCCTCTTGGCATTTTATCCCCAAACATAGACCCTTTAGAAATATTAGTTAATAAAAGTTCATTAATTAAACAATTCATTTTACTTGTCATTAATCAAAGACAAGTAATCAGGAACTATTAATTAGAGCTTCTAATTAATCTGGCACAGGAAGCTGCACTCGCAGGAGCTGTTACAATATAAGACAATAGAAGGAAACCTGAAATTTTAGTTCATCCACCAGTCCCTTTATGGTTAGCATCTGACTTCTGTTAGACATTTTTGAAATATTTGGGGAAATGTGACCATGCCTTTAAGTAGGTCACAGTCTCAGGATGTGCAGGTATACGCAATGGGGAGAGTATTTTTTAGAATAATTTGCTTGTGTCATTTGTATTTGCATGTCCCTGCCCCCACCTGCCCCCTTACCCTGCAGAAGCATCCATTTGCCCAGAGAGAGAATTAGAATGGTAACAGCAGGAATGCCAACAGAAGGCAGTCCCCATTCAGTTTTGAAACCCAGAATAGATATCTTGAAAACATAGGAAGACAAATCTTTAAAGTCAGGCTTTGTCAGGAGAAAAAGAATTTTCTAAATTCCTTTAGCTCCAGCCACTGTCAAAGGCCACCGACTCCGGGCCAGGGCATAAACCTGCGTCCACCGCACAGAGAGAACTCCCCTTCCGCCAGCAGGGCTAGGCTCCCCCATCCCCAGGAATGAGGAGGAGAGGACTGAGCCGACTGCCGCCCCAGAGAGGAAGCAGAAAGAGCCCAGCCCCTTGACCCCAGTGGGGTGTGAGGAGGGGAAAGAAGCTGACAAACTTGGCCCCGCTTTCCTTCCTCTTGGGGTGAAATCTGGAGCTGGAAAAACTGGCAGGAATGCCCGGGTAGGTTTGAGGAAGCTGAGAACAGTGTGGGGAGGGGGGAGAAGGCTGAATTCTTAAGAAAGCAGCATTCCTTCCTGTCCTGCAGGGCTTGCGCGCCAGCACAGCAGCTGTGAGACATGTTAAGGTCCTGGCCAGACTCTAGGGAGCCCTCCTGAGGGCCCTGCGCGGGCCTGCGCCGTCCTGGGCTCCGGCGGAAGCGGGCATCAGCGCCTAGCACAACGTGAGGCACCCTCAAAAATCCTTGGCTAGAAGGGGTGCTTCTGGTCAGTAGAGAGCGCTGGCAGGAAGTTCCAAGGGGCGCGGACCACAGGCAGGTGTGTGGATGGAGAGTGATAATCGTGATAATCCCAGGTGCACTTCATCTCCTTAAGCATTATGTAAATTGGGGTCCATTCTGGAAAGCAGAGATCTCCCTGGTATTTCAAACAGCTATTTCATGCAGGGACTATGGGTATGGAAACTGAGAAGCCAACTAGGGACCACGAGGCTTTCAGATTCCAGGAGCAGGAAGCCCCTACTGACCGTGTAGCTGGAAGAACAACACATTAGCAACGAGATGGACACTGAACGCCAGAATTGTTAATAGCGTTATTTCATAAGGACAATACGATGTAGGGAATTCTTCCCCCAGATCGCCTGGCTCCCCCTTAACTCATTCAGGTCTTTGTTTCTCAGCAAACCCTTCGGCCCTCCGGTGCTGACGGGTGCCTCCGCCCGGGGTTCTCCCAAGCCTCTGCCTCTGCTTTACTTTCCTTCAAAGCACTTACCATCAACTGACCCCCCTGGTCATTGCTTGTTTTCTCTCCTGCCCCAACACACACTACAATTAAAACTCTGGACAAGGCAGAAATCTCGATCTGTTCGTTCACCTGCTGCACCCAGCCAGTGCCGAGCTGGCACTAAATCACTGTTATGGTCACAGTCTGCCTATCATACTATCGTGAATCCTCCCCTGCAAGCCCGCTTCTAACTTCTCTGGCGCTCAGTTTCCTGTTCCAGAAAATGCGAGGATTGAGCTCAAAGATCTCCAAGGCCGCTTACATTGAGGCACTGCTCCCTTATTTTGGGTTCTTCCTATTGAAGCGGATACTGTAAGAGTTTCTGCTCTCTCCACACGGGGGCAGCAAAGAACAGTGAAGCTCAGAGGGCTGGCCCGGCGTTGGGGAAAACACTTCGGGGATGGCAGCAAGGGAGGGGAACACGCAAACCCCTTCCTCCCCTCCGTCCCTGCTCCCTGCGCTCTTCCTCCAAGCCTCAAAGAGGCGTCAGATCTTTGCCTTGTGTCCCAACCTATTTCCAAGAAGAATCGAGTCACAAGTTTGAAAATTAAACAAAGCATGGCAATTAGGGATTAAAAACAGACCAGAGACCCTCTGAAACGAGACACGCCTGAGATAAGCTAATTACAATAATCGAGTACTTCGTTTAGCTCCAAATATCTAGACATGTGAACAGGGCCGGTATTAGGGGGACTGAGGCACTCACCTCAAATGCTGAATGTAAGGCGAGGAGCAGCCAGAATCTTGTGAAGATAATACTTTTGAGCAACGTTTCTAAAAATCTCAACCAACCAAATGAATAAAAAGCCCTAATGAACAAAATATCAAAATTTTAAATGAAATTACACAAAACACGTATATAGGGACACACATTTTTCTCTTCACCTCAGTTCCAAAATGGCCCCACACAGAACGGCTGGATCTGGTCTTTTTCTAAGGTTTGATATGTTGTTCATCATGCATTTCTGTACAGCTTGCAGTTTGTACCTCTTTATGCCCTTCACCTTTTTCACCCATCCATCCACTCCACCTCCCTATGGTAACCAATAGTCTCTTGTCTAATTTATGTTTACATTTAAATGGCCACCTGTGACTAATGGCTACTTTAATACAGTGCAGTTACAAGTCAGTGATTTCCAAGTTTAACTTGCACTAGAAACTGCAGGACTTGTTAAAGCAGATTTGCTGAGCCAATCTCGGTTTCCGATTCAGTAGGTCTGGGATGGGGCTGAGCGTTTACTTTCAAGTTCCCAGGTGATAACGATGCTGCTGGTCTGGGGACACTTTGAGAACCACTAAGCCGGACAGTATTGATTCCAAACAGCGGTAGGGTATTGAACAAATCACTCTATGTGTTGGGCATTGGCTTTCTTATCTTGAAGCAAAATGGCAGCCTGGCCTTTGGAGACAGATAAGGATTCCTGCATTAATTAGCTATATGACCTGTGTCTCAATTTCAACTTCTTTATAATAATTAATGCAAAATGGAATAGTACTTATTAAATAGTGTAATACAAAATCAAATGTGATATGGTCTATATGCCATTTTGTACAAGTTTTTAAAGTAATTTCCTGCTTTAATAATGTAATATTAAATTACATTATATATGAACATGTAATTTGTAACACAAGAAATGAGCATTTCCACAAAATAATTCAGTCAAGATTGCCCAGTGTCAGTGATTAGTTATCTATTGCTATGTATAAGGTTACCCCAAAATGTAGTGACTTAAAACAACAAATATTTGTTATCTCACAATGTCTGTGGGTCAGAAATGTGGGCATGGCTTAGCTGGGTGTCTCTGGCTCAAGGTCTCTCATGAGGTTGCAGTAAAGTTGCCAGGACTGTGGGCTCATCTGAAGGGCTGGCAGGATCCACATTTTTTTTTTTAATTGTAGTATGATATACATCAAATTTGCTATTTTAACTATTTATAAGCATGGGTCATTGAGTACATTCACTCTGTGCAAACATCACCACCATCCATCCCCCCAACTTTGTCATCTTCCCCGACTGAAACTCTATACCCATTAGATCCTAATCCCCCATTCTCTACCCCACCCACCAGCCACCAGCAACTATCATGCTACTGTCTCTGAACATGACTATTCTAGGTAACTCTTGTAATTGGAATGATACAATAGATGTCTGTGAGTGGCTTATTTCACCTGGCACAATGTTCTCAAGGTTCATCCAGCCTATATAGCATGTGACAGAATTTCCTTCCTTTTTGTGGCTGAATAGTATTCCATGGTGTGTATATACCACAGTGGCTCATCCATTCATGTTGATGGACACTTGGGTCACTTCAACCATTTGACTATTGTGAATGCTGCTGCTCTGATCATACAACCATCCAAGTTTCTGCTTTCATTTCTTTTGGGTAAGGGGATTCACTTCCAAGGTCACTCACATGAGTGCAGAAAGGGTCAGTTCATTTCACGCTGTTGGGTTGAGGGCCTCAGTTTCTTGCCACATCACACAACCCTCTCCATAAGGCTGCTTATGACAGGACAGCCTGCCTCCCCCAGCACAAGTGATGAGAAAGACCAAGAAGGAAGCCACAGTGCTTTTATAACCTAACCTCAGAAGTGACAACCCATCACTTTTGCCATTTTTCACTACTTGATACCCAGTGCTGCAAACACTAGCATTTTGAAAATTATAACCTAGACCCTCTTTTAAATTATAGTCTCCATTCTACAGATGAGAGAACTGTGACTCAGAGAGGTTAAGAGGACTTCCCGAGGTAACACAGCTAGAAGAGGGCAATGTCAGAAAAACTCCATATAGTTACAGTTGAGTTTCCTGGGAGTCACGAGTGGTTTGTGATTTGTTTCAGGCTGAAAGCCTAGTGGGTTAACCACAATTTCGAGGGAACCATATTTTCTGTTCTGCTATGGCCTTACATGCATCTCCCAATTCACAGAACCACAGTCCACTGCCTAGGACAGCCCAAACCAGGGATGCAATGCCGGTAACCCTACAGCCCTGAGACACTGACTGACCTGCCTCCCTTGCCTCCACTGATAAAACCAGAGAAAGACATCCGACTTAAGCAAGGCCGATATGTTTGCTTCTCTTAGGTACTTGGAGTTGGGGCGTTAAAAAGCAAAGGGACCCAGAGGGGGCCACTATGCAGCCATGCAGAGATGGGTAGGTGTCAGTGGCATAGCAAGTGAGTTAGGTGGGAATTAAAGAAGGTATCTTCAGGGACAGCATGGTGGACTGGGTGGGCGCCCCGACTGTGGAAGGAAGCTGCCTGTTTCACCATGGCTCCCACGTACTGGCTGTGGCATTTCAGGCAAGTTGCTCAACCTGTAGGTGACGCAGCTTTTTCATTTGTAAAATGGGAAAACAAACAGTACTTAAGTCACTGTTGTAAGGAAATGAGTTACCACACACCAAGGCTGCGGCCTGGGCACCCAGCACTCACTAGGAGCCACCAGCTGGCATTGCTCCAGAGGCAAGAAGGTGCTCTTGGCCTGGGAGACCCACCGAGGGAGCAGCTCCCTGTGGCTTCTCAGGCCCCAGCAGTTCCGCCAGGACTTGGAGCACTTTATTCAACCACCAAAGGGTTTCCACGCAGACGTAAAAGGATTTCCCATGGCATCTTGCCAAATTAAATTTTGCCTCATGCTTAGGGTCTTGAAATTTAAAAATCATACACATTTATTTGGAAGCTTTATTCTTTTTATTGAAAATTTCTGGTAATGGAAAGACCATGGCAGCTGATCCTCATTTAAACTTAGGTGATAACAGTGCGCTGAAGCTCAGCGGCACGTGAATCACCCAGGGGCCTTAACGCGAACTGATGCCTGCGTCCCACCACCCAGAGGTTCCAACCTAACTGGCTTGGGGTAGTCCGGGCATCAGCAGCTTTTTGGGCACCCCAGGCAATTCCCACATGTAGCCAGGTGGAGGCCCCCTGCGGGAGCTCATGATGTGGGGCTGGCAGAATGGGAAGCACCTGAGCAACGCAGCGGACGGCTCCCATCCCAGACCTGCTCACGTCACCCTCTCGGCCCGAGCCCAGCGTGTGTCCGCTGACTCCCTCTTCCAGGTTGTCACCCGTCCTGACTCCCTCCTCAGAAATCACAGAGGGGAGAGACGCTGCAGGGGCCGCAGCGCTCTGTGCTGTGGCTTGTGCCTAAACGTGGAGACCTATACTAAACATGGTTACTCTATCACAAAAAGAAATTCCCTTTCTGATTGCAAAAGAGCATAGTCTTTTTCTTCAATTATTAAGTGGAAATAGTCTTCCTATATAGAGTTGTGACAAAATAAGGAAACGTGTTGGATGACTATTCCTTACATAACTTCTCAGGTTTTAATTTTGTCAAGCCATTGGAGGTCAAATATATACTTTAGCAGCATATTTTATATGGGTAAACATTAACAGCCAGTTAGATAATTCATTTATGATTTATCCTAAAAATAAAAAATGCTTTAATTTTCCTGAGTCCTTGGCAAACAAAAAAAGAACTTTGTATGGTTTTAAAATGTTTAAAGTATTCCCGTTTTCCTTTCCCTGGGTACCCTCACAGTTTAGAACGGTGTGTGTTGCACTTTCCATTTTTACATACATCGGTGAACAAAACAACACTGGTGCCAATTTTCAATGTCCACTCAAATATGGCAATTGAAAATAAAACACCTATCAACCATCTACAAAGTTGCTCAAAGTGAGTTTCTTGACAGTGTTATAAATGCAATATCAATTTGCTTCTCCGTCCATACAAAAGTATGAAGGTCTAGTCCATTAATGATACTGAATGAGGAGTGTCTTAACAGTGATAAAATTCTTAGAACGTCTAAAAAATACATAGGATCCCATTTTCACATCATAATTCTGATGTATTTTCATGCCTTCTATTTTGTCTGCAAAATTGTATAGGGTACAGTGCACCAACGTTATAAAGCCAAGGCACAGAATACAGTTACAATAAGTATATGCAAACCGTAGCACTTTGTGCCAATTATGGAAACATTTAGAGAGGAGATCATAAAGTTTTGTGAAAAACTCTCACATTCTAGTTTGATTAATGAACTGTTAATTACACAATAGACTATTAACCACCATACCATTATTAAATATATGGCTATCACTGCACAGGCTGTGGATAATTGAAACATTTTCAATATTAAAACCTGGTGTAACTAGGTGGTCAGTGTAGATGTTGTGCCTTGCGTTATGTAGATAATTGTCTTGAGTTTCCATTTGAAATTATAATCTATATGGCAGTCATCAATTTTAAAACTATTTTCATTATATAAATGATGGGGTTTTTCCCAAATGTTAAATCCCTTCCCCCTACAAAAGACAGATTACAAGAAGATAAACAAACAAGAAATGTACAGATAACAATAACAATAATAAAATCCAAATATGGACTCAAAGGTTGAATTTTAATCTAGCCGGACATTCTCTTAATTTAGGGTAAGGAGCAACACATTCCTGTGACAATTTATTATTTTCTTAATTTAAAAAATCACCATGACATTATTTCGGAATAGTAAAGTCTTGGCTAGAGCGTCAAGCATTGAAGGAAAATTGTTAAGTCTTTTCATTCATAAAATGAAGGGGACAGAAGCCTTTCAAAATCCAGGCTGGTCGGGGGTGGGGCGGGGCAGGGGGGTGATTCCATTGAATTTAGAGAAGTGGAATAAAGTGATAAAAACCGTATTTAATACTTTTAAAGAAAGAGTGTTTTCAAGACTCAAGGCAAACATCAAGACCCATGAAAACACATTTCCTGGCACATGCAGCCATGGCGAGAGCCATCTGAATGCTGCGGCGGCCTCGCCACGGAGGCATCGGGCTCCCAGTCCCACCGGCAAAACCACCTCCGAGGTCCTCGTCGCCCCCTTCACAGGGGAGCTTCCGGCTTCTGCACCTGCTGGATCTGCTTCTGTAGCTGGTCCTTGTCCAGCTTCATCCTGGCTTCAAGAACTTGCCTGAGGGATCCTATGCTTTCATAGATGGCTGTAAACCCTTGAACAAGAGGTAAATTTCACACAAGTTAATATTAAAAAATAATGCTGTGTCAAAGTCTACAGCATAGAGTAATAGTTACTTTGGACAGAACTTATCAGTAGATACTAAAGGTACTGAAGTAATAGTTTGATGGGAAACAGGGTAGTTGCATAGTTTCACAGTATCTCCCTACAGACTTTTTTTTTTACAAAGGAGGAAAGGAATTATTACAACAGAGACTCTGACAGAAGCACTTTAACCAAGTGACAGAACTAACATTCAGCACCAGGAGACACGGACATCATGTGCCCGATAAGGCACCTGGGAAACACCAACACTTCTGCGCAGTCCTGTCCAACATGCACCACCTGAATCTGATCAAGAGGAAGGAAGCACAGACTACCCACAAAATGCTAGCCTGTGTTCTTTAATGGTGTCAGTATCACCGAGGAACTGATGCAGATTAAGAGGCTAAATCAAATAATGTTAACAAATATGATCTCTGATTCTGGATTAGAACCTAAAGCAGGGAAGGTTTGCTATAGAGGAAACAATGGCAAAACTGAAAAGTGGACATTGAAAAATATTTCACTGATACTACACCATACTGTAGTTGTTGGAGGATGTCCTTGATCTTTGGGTATATAGAGTGAAACTTTAAAAAAGGGGAAAAAGGCATCATGAGTTCTGCAACCTACTCCTAAATGATTTAGAAAAAAAAACATATTCACACCCACACACCCACACACAAAAGGATTAAACAAATTTCCACAATGTTAACAATTGCTTAATCGAGATGGAAGATATATGAAGTTTGGGGACTATTCTTAAAGTTTTCCTAAATATGTAATTATTCCCAAATAAAAGGCTAAAAAAAGAAATAATTCCCCATCAAAACAACATTTCATATTATTCTGTATCCCTATTGGTTTCTAAAATAAATGTTTAAAAGGTCTTCATTAGTAAATTCAGAATTTTCTCTCACGAAATTTTCTTTGTATGATAATTCATGAAAAAATTATTAAAATATAATGATCTTATTGAATGGGAAGATAAAACATATTATTAAATAAAAGAGTATATTACAAACCATCATGTATAGCATGAACTTTCATTTGAAAAAGCACATATATATCCTATATGTATAGAAAGATAGAAATAAAAGTGACCACTGGGTGAGAAACTTTCTGGGAATTTTTAGAAAATATTTTATGCCTTATGATTTTCCATTAAGAAGTGTATTGTTTTTGTAATAAAAACTATAGTTGACCCTTAAACAGCATAGGTTTGAGCTGCACAAGTCTACTTATATGCAGATTTTCTTAAATAAAATACATTAAAATTTTTTTGAAGATTTGCAACAATTTGAAAAAATATTTTCTTTTTTCTAGTTTATTGTAAAAATATGGTAGGTAATACACATATGATACAACATATGTATTAACTGTTTATGTTATCGGTAAGGCTTCCAGGCTATTCATGGATTTTCAACTGCAACAGGGGGTTGGTGCCCTTGATCCCCAAGTTGTTCAAAGGTCAACTATATTTGGCATTTTAAAAGGGCTCATATACATTTCTTAGTAGGTACTAAATATTAACAATATCAATGGTATGTTGAATAGACAATAGGAAATCCACTCAGGAAGTGATGCAAAGTTAAATATCAATGAAATATTAAAATACCATATTCTAACAGCCCACAGACAGAGAAAGAAAATTCATTTTTATCTTCACAAGTTCTTCAATTCATAAATTTAATCGTGGCTTCCAGTTAAATAAAATAATAAACTTTTGGTAGTAACAACAAAACTCTTCTTGGCATAAATATTTTTTTTCCATATGGCCAAAGTAGAACAATTCCACAAAAGAAAATGATGGAACCACAGAATTGGAAAAAGCTGGGAGAGAATTTCATCTCCAGTCTCACACTATGTAAGACTGTCTTCTCTTCCCTGACCATGGTCAACCAGTCTCTGCTTGAATACTTTCAGTAACAAAAGTTCTCAAGCTCAGAAAGCCACCAGTGTCTTTTTAGGACCCATTAATTAAAGATACTTCTGCCTTATATTAAGTCGAAAATATTCTTTGGGTAACGTCCACTTATTGGTCCCAGTTCTGTATTCCTGAGCTCAGAGTATAAACCTAATCTGTCCTTCATATGGTAGCACGTCAGAACTGGAAATCGGCTTTAGCTATTTCTTCTGACCAAATGTGAATTCATGAGCCCTGTGGACTTCTGATAGAGGAAAATCATTCATTACCATGGTGGAATCCTGCCAGCAGCCTAAATAAGCCTGCATAAGCCCCTCAAAGATATATGTTTATTTCTGAGACATAATGACCTTGGCTACAAACAGGAAAGAATCCACAGATGGGACTAAAGAAAATGCATTATCAGTTGCAAGCTAAGCAATTCTAGTTTTGTTTGCCTGTGCCTCATGGTGGCTTTTCATGTCCTAGGAACTGAAACATTTAGCTTCATACAGCACAGCTACTTAGAAAACCACCTAAGGACATGTCACTGTTACTACCATTAGCCGGGTTCATAGGTAGTTGTAGGGCGGTACTAATTAATTGGGCTTTGGGTCAAATAGAATATAAACCAAGAGAGCTGTTTCCTTTTGGCCTACCAGCATCAACTTCTGCTTTCATTTCCTTCATGTCCTCGTTCATCTGTGATTCCAGCTTGGTGATTCGCCCGTGCACCTTCTCCTCTTCTTGTTTTGCTCTCTGCACTTCCATAGTCTTCTTTTGACTCTCTTCTATTTTGTCAAGTCTGGCTGACATCTGGCTGAGTTTCTTTTCCACATCCCTTTCACTGGCTCCCTGAGATCCATGATAAGAAGTGCACCTGATTACTCCGAAAACAAAGCCTGCATTGCATTTGCATCGGTCATATCATTTAACAACAATCTGCAGAGAACAGAATCACAAAGGTTGCTTGTTGCTCACTCAAATATCCATTCTCCCTTTCTTCCTTAACAGACCCTGATTTTCAGCTGGTATCAGGTTCATCCAGACTAAAGACTACCTTTTCTACCGTCTGCTGAGTATGGTGTGGCTGTATGATTAAGTTCCGGCCAATGAGATGTAAGTACAAGTCTATGTGGCAGGTTCTAAGAAAGGTTAAAAGGCAGTTGAGGCATATACTCACTGCCTTCCTTCCTTCTTCCTCTGTTCCTGGAATTCATTCATAATGGCTGGAAGTCTAGCAGCCATCTTAAACTATGAGGACAAGGGTCACTCTCTAGGACTGGCAGAGTTAAGGCAGAAGGATCCTGGGTTGCTGAGGTTAGACAAGCTAGCACATCAGCCCTGCATTCCCTACACCCAGACATACGTGAAAGAGAAACAAGATTCTATCTTAAGCTACCATTATCCTGAGATGACTGTTAGTGTTCAAACCAATCCACATGCAAAAGTAAACAGGGATCTAAAGACCCAGAAGCCTACAAATGTAGTGGTATGAATCTAAGTAAATCAATCAGTAGATGTGATAATATAGAACACTTAAAGAAATATTTGGAATATTAAAAATTTCCTTTCCCTTCCACCATGCTTGGTTTACGGGTCTATCTGTCTGCAGGCAGCTCTGGGGGCCAGGACTATAAACACCAAGCTGTTAGTAGTCTGTGGAATAACAAAGCTCCCTTGATGTTTTTTAATGCAGAATCTGCTACTCTACTGTTCAGCAGTAACAGAGAGGCAAACTGCACCAATCACTTCTGCTCCATCAAAGTGCAACAGGAGAAAGCAGTGCAAAAAAAAAAAAAACTGAAGAGAGAGTAAAACGGCCAGACTAAAAAACCAAACCGAAAAATCTGCTTGCCAAGTACTGGTTTCAGAGCCTGATTGTGAATTATTATATATGCAGAGCTTTCCTGATACGGGTTTTAAGCAGTTCTGCAAACCTCAGTTCTATGGGAGAGTGGGGTAAAAGGAGAAGGAAGATGGAAAAGGGAATGGTGGATTTTGTTGGCATTTGCACCACGAGTCCTCATACTGTGGCTACAGTATGATGGACGGACCTGGAGGGAGAAATTTAGCCAACACTGTTAACTAGATCATGAAATTAAAACAAACTAGGGTGAAGTTTGTAGTTGTTAGTTTTATTTAGAAATGCAGATGGACAATTTGGTTCATTTTTAAGGTCTTGATTTAAATTCAACACAGCTGGATGTATTATAATTTTCTACTTAGCCTTTGCTAACCAAAACAAGTCCAAGTGCTGCATCTCTTTATAATGAATACAAAGAATCAATATAACCATGGAAATGGATTCTAAGGCAAGAAACAATTGAACAGCTTAATGTGGTACTAAATAAATCAGTAATTAGTTACTAGGTATTATTCATCCATATTGCAGGTCCCCACTGAATAACTTTACTGTATTATTGGTAAACATCAATACCTACACTGTTTTCTTTAACAATCAAGGAAAGCTGATCAATTTTCTGTAAAAGTTCTTTTTCTATCCGTTCTTGTTCCTGTTGCAACCAATTCCGTGCAGATAAAATCTCATTACTGAGTTCCTCAACTGTACCTTTAAATCTAAAATAAGAAAAGTAGTAAGTTAGACACGAAACAATTTTTAAAAGACATCAAACAATCTCAGTCTCCAACTACCAAATTTGTCATAAACATGTCAGCATTAAACTCAGCTCACTTGGAATTACATGTTTTATCTTTTCTTAGAATTGCAGTTAGCACTAGGTCAGGAAGGTGGGGTGGAGGATACAGCAGAAAAGCACCTGATACTATTTCCTACGCATGAAGAGCTGTGTGGGGGTGTTGTGTCACACAGTGACACAGAGCCATGCCATTTGCATATCTTTACAGTTCAGAGGGTCCAAAGCACTCCCAGCTCTTCAGAGGACACGGTGTCTTGACTCCCGTCCATGCTGCCCTCTTTCCCTGGGCCCTTCCTCCTTCTCCCTTGTATATCCTAGAGCTGCAGCCTGGATCCCATTCCCTCTAATGTTCTCCATACTGCTCTTGCCCCACATAGATATTTCCTTATTTAAGTCAAAAAGAAAACTGAAAGAAAAAAAACCCCACCATTCCTGTAGTCCTCTCCCTTCTAAATACCTTCAAATAATACTCCATACTTACTGCCTCTCAATTACTTTTTTATTATAAAATGTAATTAAAGTATAAAAGGATATATGCAAGTTAAGAGTAATAATAAAATGAACACCACTAGTAAAATCTCCTAATAATCTGCAATATCTGTTCTCCTCTCTTCCTCCCTATTAAGAAACCCTCAAATGTGATCTGATTACATGACTGTCTAGCCAGAGACTACGTCTCCCAGCCTCCCTTGCAGCTAGGTGTGGTCATAGTATTAAGTTGGCCAATGTAGAAGTAATAAGTACAACTTTCTGGGCATATCATTCAAAACAAAGCTTCTCAGCCCTACCTGGGCAGGAAGCCAAACCAGAAGTCCCACACAATGGTGGAGCTCAGCCCACAGCCCTGTCTGACCAGGGCAAGTGACCACAGAGCATAGAAGCTTTACTGAATTTATTCATTCCAACAGTTTTTGGTGGAGCCTTTTAGAGTTTTGCTATATAACATTATGTCATCTACAAATATCCACAGCCAGGTGGGGTTACTGGCTGGGCTGCATGATCCAGTGGAACCACTAAGGGGGCTCTGCAATTACCTGTGGTAGGTGGGGTATCAGGCTGTGTTCCCTGGCACAGTGATGCTACTGGCTGGACTCCATGACTGGACAGGGCTACAGGCTGAGCTCCACAATTGCACCTGACTGCAAGGCAACCCAGGCTGTATTCCCATGCCAGCTGCTGCCACTGGCTGGACTCCAAGTTCAGGCAGGGCTGCAGGCTGGGCCTCATGATCAAATGGGGCTTCAGGTTACGCTCCATAATTATACAGGCTGCTGGTTGTGCTACACCATCACCAGCTAGGCTTCCTGGTCAGATAGGACAACCAGCTATACCTTGCAATTGAGTGGGACCGGACACTGTGCTCTGTGATCAAGCAGAGTCACCGTCTGGCTCTGTTTTGGAGGGGTTGTTAGCTGGGTTCACTGCTTGGTCATAGGCTGTGTTGAATGAGGTTGGCCATAGTCTGCGCTCCACTGCCTGGCAGGGCTGTAGGCTGGGCTCCAAGGCTTCCTGGGGTCACTGTTCAGGCTCCCTAGTCGGGCAGGGTCTGAGGATACAGCTTTTATTTTTGGTTATTACATTTTCTAAAAGTTCTATTTAGTTTTCAATTCTGATTGGTCTTTTTTGAGGATTTCTTATTCCTTAGTCTTACTTTCAAAATGTGTATGTGTGTCTATTCACACATACATATACCTACATGTATACATATTTTATCCAATAATTCCCATATGTGCAGTATTTAGAAGTCTGATTCTGCTTTTTGTTTTTTTTTTTCTGACTCTATCACATTGTAGCTTTTTTCTTGTGTTGTTTTACCATTTTTGATTGTACATTCATGTTCCTTAGAACTTTATTTGTTTGTGGGAAGACTTGAAGGCTGAGTATTTGCATTTGCTTCTGCCAGGCACCTCAGGCCACTATCAAAACAACACCATTCTAAGATGAATTATCCACTATAGTTCTCTTTGAGCTGCTTGGGTGATGTGAATGTCAGCTCTGAATCCATATAAAGGCTGTACTGTGGTCTTGACTTTTCAAGGAAGATCTTCTATCCCTCAACTCTTTGATCCCTCTGCTCAGAGCCAAGATTTAGAGAGGTATGCTTCCTCACAATCTCTTAGTGGAATGTTTTTTTTCCTAGTTCATCCAACCAGGGTTTCACTTTTCAGGTCTCCAGTCTGACCTACCTCATATTGGCCCCAGGATCTGTCTCCTTTCCCCTATGAACAGCCTTATGTCTAGACTTCTAGACTATAAATCATAGGAAGAAAAATAAAGATGTTCATGTCTGCTGACTAGTAATATCGCCTAAGGAAATAATTCACAGAGAAAAAAAATAGTAAGGGGTTTATTTTCTTCCTCTGTGATGGAAGGAAGAGGTTTGGAGAGATCTTTCTGTACTTGGCAAGCCAGTAGGATCTATGAGAAATGGTGATATAACCCAATAATTATATAAATACAGATAATTAGAGGAAAGGAAACATGATTTTTCGTAAGAAAATTCCTGTTAAATTGGCAACAACCCTGAAATGGCATAAAGCATGGAGGCAATGAGATGTAAGAAAGAGAGGAATAATTAACTTTTCACAAGCCTCTAACAAAGTTCCATACTGAAATTATCTTTAAAAAATATACTGTCATATATTTATCACACACACACACACACACACACACACACACACACACACACACACACGTATACATATATAGTCACACTGGCTTGGCTTTGGCAGGAAAATGCCAACCAAGCTCATGAAGATGCGTGATAGGAAAAGGTATGGTTTGGTGATTGAGCAGAAGAGCAGCAGAATAGCATCACTGCAGGCAAGCTTAATGTGTCACTAAAACAAATGGGCAAGTATAATGCTGTATAATGGACACAAAGCCCTAGTGCAGTCCCTACCTAATCTACTGCAAAATACCCGCTAATTGATATCCCCATCTCAGCTTTGGACCCTTAGGATCCATCTTCCAACTGCAACCATGGACATTTACAAAATAATCTATATACCAAATTATATAACCGTATCTGCTTAAAATACGTGGCTCCTTGATGCTGAAGGAGGTCCAAAGGCCCTGCTAGCTTGGCCTGCCTCCTCTCCAGCCCTCCTTCCCACCTGCACCCTGTTCCAGCCACCTTTGCCACCTTCCCATCTCTTGCATGCCCCATTGCTCCCACAACAGGCTCTGCCCTCCCATATGTTCAGACCTCACTCTTTACCTAGTGAATTCCATCCCTCCTTCAGGTCTTCCTTCAAACATCACCTCCCCTGGAAGGCCCCACAACCTGGCCTGCTCACAGCACCATTATATTATTTTCCTGCTGTAACAAATGACCATAGAATTCAGGGGCTTAAAACCACACATTTATTCTCTTATGGTTCTGGAGACCAGAAGTCTAAAACCAGTTTCACTGGACTGAAATGTAGGCATGAGCAGGGTAGTTGTTTCTGGAGGAGCTGAGGGGGGAATCATTTCCTTGCTCATTTCAGCTCCTAGTGACCACCTGTGTTCTGTGGCGTGGGGCCCTCCTCCACCCTAAAGTACATCACTCCAATCTCCACTTCCGTCATCACAACCTCCTGCCTCCTTCTTACAGAGACTCTAATGATTACATCAGACTTACCTGATGTCCCAGGATAACCAACCCATCCTAAAATCCTTAACATAACCTCATCTGGAAAGGCCCTTTTTGCCACATAAGGTAAAATATTCACAGGGATTAGGATGTGGCGATATTTGGGGGGCCATTATTCAGCCTACTGCAACTATGTACCTTTCCTTCAAAGTATTTTTCACCATTAGTAATAACATAGCATATGCCTATTAAAGTCACTATTCAATTAAAGCTCAACTCCCTCTACCATAAGCTCCACAAGGATGGGAACAGAGCCTGTTTCTTTTTCATTATTGGCTCCTCAGCAGCTAGGCCACTGCTCAATACATATTTATTGAACGAATAGACTCTTAACTAGAAACAATAATTAGGAATGTAAAGTGGCAACATGCCACAAGAAAACTCTTCCTTTTAAGTTCCATTATTGTTTTCACCCAATTTGGGGCAATAAATAAAAATGAAGAGGGAAAAAAAAAAACTGTAGTGTTGAATAAGCTTATAAAGAACTTCAACCAAAAAACTATGCTCATACATTGACCACTTACTTCGTATCCAGAAGCTGAAGCTGGTGGTTACTATCTCTGTGAGACATCTTCAGTTTGGTGCTTTGCTCTGATATTGACAAGTCCACTCTGTTCAAAAGCTGAGAAATCTGCCAAAGAAATTTTGTGTGTAAACAGCACATCTAATCTTTTCAGAGGAAATTTCAGATAACATTTAGTACACTATATTCTAGACGATCGCAGTAAGATTCAGTCTAATTTAATAAATTCATTCAGGAGTTCACGTCATCCTTCCACTTGCATTTTCCATCAGGCACACCCATCAAAACTCAAGACTGGAAGCACTTCCAAATACTCACTACGTACAGAGCGTTGCGCTTTCCCCTCCTCTGATGAGCAAGCCTAGTTCCTGTGCAGGACCATGCTCCACATACTGACACAAATATACTCATTTTTACCTTGGAATTTCTACTCTTAATGTGGCTACTAGTCACAGGCAATGGAATTCTTATTGGCCCATTAAGGTCTGGATTTACCTCTATATCAGTTAAGTTACCAGAAAATATAATTTGTAAACTATATCCTTCCTATTGCTTTCTCCCACTACCTACCCATTTCCCTTGTCTTTTTGCTAAAGTTCAAAATGTACAACTAATCCTGTATAAAATGTCTTCATTTTCTGCAAAAAATATGATGCTCAATGTTTCTGATTTAAAGATTTGTGGAACAAATATTTATCAGATCCGGAACAAAGAAATGTATGTCTCTTTTTATAGATTGCCGTATGTATTTTACTTGGCTTAGCTACCAGGAAACGTAATATTTCCTTAGCATCTATTTTCTGATGTGATAATTCTGTCTTTATGCATTCTTTAAAAAAAATTATTGGACTTTTCATTTTATTCTTTTCTCATGGCTTTATAGTATCTGTATTCTTCACATAAATAGATTTAGATCCTTACTGAATGTAATTAGGACACAAATATTTTTAATCCAATAAATTGACCAGGTGCCCCATTTTCCTGGAATAGTTTCTCTTTAAGTGGAGACTAGCAAGTAGGGCAGATACTGCAGGAAAAGTCCTAGAAGACAGGCCCCATATGGCAAAGGAAACTTTAACTGACCAAAATACAAACTGTGAAGTACCAATGGTTTTGCTTTGTGAAATTAATCTGTGAATTTCAAGGTGGAATACTCTACGATTCATTAGCCAGCGGACCCTAAGCTTTGTCTTAATTTTTTCCCGCATACAGACTATGGGATGAGGTAACCTATGAGCTCAATAATGATTTCCTGAGCCAAAAGTTGGGATGAGTCGCATGTAAAACAGTGCTTGATCACTGACCTGCGCAAGGTATAGCTTTGGAATTGTAATTTAGAATTTCTGGAATATATTAATTGTTTTAAGAATGAGGGGAGAGAATCTTTAAAATTAAAGCTATCTCAAAAAATCTTGGTGGTCTGGTTGCCATCACACAGGGCCACTCCAGTGAAACAGAAAGAAGTAAGGAAAAGAGATGCTTATGCTGGATGCCCGGCTAGTTTCTACTGTACGAAATAGCACCATGTTCTTATTAACAAGGAACAAACTACCCACTTTTAAAAGGCTGCCTGAAAGAGGTCATACCTGTCCCTCTGCATCTTTGATTTTTGTTTCCAAGATAAGTTTCGCAGCTTGCTGTTCTTTGTTCAAGTGCTGGAGACCCTCGTAGGTCGTCTTGTGCTCTGCAGAGAGTCTGGCTATGCTGGCGTCGCATCTGTCCAGGCAAACAACAAAGCTGATTTTTATTAAGGTTTAAAAACAAGTGCTAAAACTTCTTTACATACTGTAAAATGCATGACCCCACTCAAAGACAGTGCACTGTGACTCATTCTTTTACACAGAGGTTTCAGTGAGCTCAAAGAGTTGGCCTCATTATGGTTTTAAGTTAAACCACAAGGATGTCACTTAGTAAGACAAGAGGTGTAGCCATCCAAGTAGTGAAGGCTTTACAATGATCGTGAGTACAAAAATGTATATGCAGTGAGAACCCAAATACAAAAAGCTTATATAGTGTGCCAGATGTAGTCTGACGCTCTTTGGCGCCACTTCTGCCCTTTCAAGGTCAGGGCCTCTTTGGATCTTAGAAGCAACTTTTATCACATTTGTGTACTATTGCTAAGTACTACTCCGAAGCTTGACTAAAGCGCCTATAAGACTGTATACTTTGAGTGGTGTCCAGAGAAAGAGAAGGCTCTGCAGCTGACCCAAGCTGCAGGGAAAGCTGTTCTGCCCCTTTGGCCTTAAAACGTGGCAGTGCCAATGGTGCTCAAAGTATCTGTGTCACGGTGTTTTGAAAACTAGACAGCTACACACAAAAGAATGAAACTGGATCACTGTCTTATACTATACATAAAAATAAACTCAAAATGTATTGAAGACCTAAATAAAAGACACAAAGCCATAAAACTCCTAGAAGAAAACAAGGCAGGAAACTCTTGCACGTTGGCATTAGTAATTTTTTTCTGATTCTGTCTCCCTAGGCAAGGGGAATAAAAGAAAAAGTAAACAAGTGGGACTACATCAAACTAAAAAGATTCTGAACAGCAAAGGGAACCATTAAAAAGAAAAGAAAGGGCAACCTACTGACTGGGAAAAGATATTTGCGAATGATCTATCCAATAATGGGCTAATATCCAAAATCTACAAAGAACTCATACAACTCAACACACACACACACAAAAAAAAAAAAAACAGTGGGCAGAAAACCTGGGTAGACATTTTTCCAAAGAAGACATACAGATGGCCAATAGACACATAAGGGGATATGAATATCACTGATCATCAGGGAAATGCAAATCAAAACCACAATGAACTATCACCTCACACCAGTCAGAAAGGCCAGTATCAAAACAACAAGAACTTTCAAGTGTTATCAAGGATGTGGAGGAAAGGGAACTCTTGTACACTGCCAGTGGGAATGTAAATTGGTGCAGCCATTATGAAAAGCAGTATAGAGGTTTCCAAAGAAACTAAAAATACAAATACCATACGACCTACAAATTCCACCTCTGGGCATTTATCCCAAAAAAACAAAATTACTAATGCAAAAAGATACATGCACTCTACTTATGTTTATTGCAGCATTATTTACAATAGCCAAGATATGGAAGTAATCTAAGAGTCCATCAATAGATGAATGGGTAAAGAAGATATGGTACGTGGGAAAAAGAGATGGCAGAGTAGGAAAGCAAGGTGGAAACTTCCTCCCACAAACACATACCAAGGAAGCAACTATGACAAATACAAATAACCCTGAAAATGACCTACAGACTGCAGAACAGACCACCTACACCTGGTGAAGAAGAGAAGACCACACAGAGAAGGATAAAGTGGCAGGGCCACAATCAGTCAGGACCCCAGCCCTTGCCAGCCCACAAACAGGAGGAAGATAACAGAGTGGGGAGAGGATAAGCACTCAGGAGCACTGCACACATGGCCCTGGAGATCTGCTCTGGGAACACGAGTCCACAGTGCACTGGTCTTTGGTGATTAATGGGGCTGGACCTCAGGGGGAGGTGGAGCACTCTGGAACTCTGGGACTCCTACCACTTGTGGAAGACAGACACACTCTGGTAGTCCCACTAAGACCCAAAACAGAGGCAGCAATTGGGAAGATTTACCAAAAACAGGTGGGGGTGCCAGAGGGGCAAGAGTTGGACAGATCTATCGCCACAGGAGAGAGGGCTGGTGGACACTTGCCCAGGTCTCCCTCAGCCCAACAGGTCAGGCACTCATGGGAGCCCCGGGCACTCCATCACCCTCACTGCCTCCTCAGTCCCAGGGCACTTGCCTGAGAACCTGCCTGCCTGGCCATCTCAGCCCAGCAGCAACAGACTTTGCTGCCTCGCAGACAGAGGGAGTTTTCCTAGCTTTCACGGCCTCATCTCAGCCCAACTGGAGAGGCACCTGTGGGAGCCAGCTCCAGGCAATCCTTTCTCCTCAGGGAGGCCTCATCTGCCTGTGCATCCAGCCTCCGGTCATCTGCCCCACCCACCCTGTTAGCCCAGCAGCACTGCCATCACTGCTGGACAGGCAGAGGGCACCCTACCCACAACAATCCCAGCAGAAACACCACTGCTCAGCTCACAAAGGGCCAGCTGTGGCAAACTACCATCCTTGGCAGACTGAGATATCTGACAGCTGCCAGTAGACAGACAGAAACACCGCTCCATCCATAGCCCATCAACAGCAACTGGGGCTCCACCACAAAGGAGAGCAAGGCACTGGTGACACCACAGGATGCCTTCTTCATAAAGCCTTTACAGAAATTAATGCTCTCTATAAGAAACCAGGAATTATAGCAGATCTATCTAAAACAAAGAAGAAAGACAAAAACCCTGACAAAATGGGGAGGGAGAGGAACACGTTCCAAACCAAAGTACAGGATAACACACCAGAAAAAGGGCTAATTGAAATGGAGATGACCAGTCTTCTTGATAAAGATTTCAAAGTAACACTCATAAATATGCTCACTGATAGGCAGAAAAGTATTGAAGAACTCAGGCAGGACTTCAACAAAGAGCTAGGAGAGCTGAAAAAAAGCCACTCAGGCTGAAAAATACAGTATCTGAAATAAAATATATAATGGAGGCAATGAATAATAGATTGCTGCAAGTAGAAGAGATAATCAATGAGCTGGAAATTAAAGAACAGGAAAACAACAAAGCTGAGGAATAGAAAGAAAAAAAGAATCTATAAAAACCAAAGGATGCTAAGAGAACTTATGTGACAACTACACACAAAACAATATTTGCATAATAGGTGTACCAGAAGGAGAAGAGAGAGACAAAGGGGTAGAAAGTCTCTCTCTTTGAAGAAATAATTGCTGAAAACTTCCCCAATCTGGAGTAGGAAATAAACATCTAGGTCCCAAAACACAGAGAGCCCCTAACAAAAGGAACCCCAGGAAAACAACCAAGATATATAATAATTACAATGACAAAGATTAGCAATAAGGAGAGTGTTCTGAAAGCAGCCAGAGAGAGAAAAGATTACTTAAAAGGGAAACCCCATCAGGCTATCAGCAGACTTCTTAGCAGAAACTTTAGAAGCCAGAAGGTAGTGGCATGAAATATTTAATATATTAAAACAGAAGGATCTTCAACCAAAAACTCCTCTACCCAGCAAGATTACCATTCAAATCTGAAGCAGAGATTAAACAGTTCCTAGATAAACAAAGGCTGAAGGAATTTAAAACAACAGAACCAGCATTACAGGACATGTTAAAGAGACTTCTGTACATGCAAATGTTCCTAAGCCTAAATAGTTTTCACCAGTGAAAATAAACCCACAGTAAAGGTGGCAGACCAATTACTTACCAAGCTAGTACGAAATTAAAACAAAGCAAGTAGTAAAATGAACTAACTCAAAATCAGTCAAGGGATACACAAAAAATGCAGTTATGACATCTAATATATAAAGTGTGGAGGAAGAAGAAGAAGAAAAAGAAGTACTTTTAGATTGTGTTTGAAATAGAGCAATTATCAAGTGAATACAGTGTTATATAGTTAGGAGGCTATCCTTGAACCTTTTGGTAACCACAAACCTAAAACCTATAATAGGCACACAAAAAATTTAAAAAGTGAACTCCAATGACAACACTAAAGAAAACCATCAAATAACAAGGGAAGAGTATAAGAGAAGAAAGGAACAGAGAGGAACTACAAAAACAGCCATAAAAAAATTAATAAAATGGCCATAAGTACAGACCTATCAATAATTACCTTAAATGTAAATGGACTGAATGCACCAATCAAAAGACACAAGAATTACAGAATGGATAAAGCAACAGGACCCATCTATACACTGCCCACAAGAGACTCATTTCAGACCCAAAGACATACACAGACTGAAAGTGAAAGGATGGAAAAACATAGTTCATGCAAACAATAGGGAGAAAAAAAATAGGAGTGGCAGTACTTGTATCAGACAATATAGACTTCAAAACAAAGAAAGTAACAAGAGACAGAGAAGGACATTACAAAATGATAAAGGGGTCAGTCCAATAAGAGGATATAACCATTATAATATCTACACATCCAAAATAGGAGCACCTAAGTATGTAAAATAAATATTAACAGAACTAAAGGGAAAAATAGACTACAACTCAATCATATTGGGGGACTTAAACAAACTACTTACATCAATGGAGAGATCATTCAGACAGAAAATAAATAAGGAAACAGAGGCACTGAACAACACATTAGATCAGATGGACTTAACAGATATAACAGAACATTCCACCCAAAAAGCAGCAGGATATGCATTTTTCCCAAGTGTACATGGAACATTCTTCAGAATAGACCACATACTAGGCCACAAAATGAGCCTCTATAAATTCAAAAAGATTGAAATTGTATCAAGCAACTTCCCAGATCACAATGGTAGAAAACTAGAAATAAATTAAACAAAGAAAGCAAAACAGCCTACAAACACATAAAGGTTAAATTACATGCTTCTAAATAATGAATGGATCAATAAACAAATTAAAACAGAAATCAAGCAAAACATGGAGACAAATTAAAAAAAAAAATACAACAGTCCAAAATTCATAGGATGCCATAAAAGCACTTCTAAAAGGGAAGTACACAGCAATACAGGTCTACCTCAAGAAAGAAGAACATTTCCAAATAAACAGTCTAAACTCACAATTAAAGACACTAGAAAAAGAAGAACAAATGAAACCCAAAGTTAGTAGGAGGGACATAATAGAGATCAGAGCAAAAATAAATAAAATATAGAAAAAATTGAAAAATTGAAAAAATCAACAAAACCAAGAGCGGGTTTGTTGAGAAAATAAACAAAATAGACAAACTCCTAGCCAGACTTAACAAGAAAAAAAGAGCACAGAAATAAACAAAAAGTAATAGTCACAATGGATACCACAGAAATACAATGAATTATTAAAGAATTCCATGAAAAAATATATGCAAGTAAGTGGGACAACCTAGAAGAAATGGACAATCTCCTAGAAAAATACAACCTTCCAAGACTGACCGTGGAAGAAACAGAAAATCTGAACAGACCCAGTAAGAAAATTGAACTGGTAATCAAAATACTCCCAACAAATTAAAGTCCAGGAGCAGATGACTTCATAGCTAATTTCTACCAAACATTTAAAGAAGAGCTAATACCCATCCTTCTTAAAGTTTTCCAAAAAGGAGAAGAGGAGGGAATACTTCCAACCTGATTCTACAAGGCCAGCATCACTCTAATACCAAAATGAGACAAAGACACCATAGAAAAGAAAATCATAGGCCAATATCACTGATGATGTGAAATCCTCAACAAAATATTAGCAAACTGAATTCAAAATTACATCAAAAGGATTAACCATCACAATCAAGTGGGATTATTCGAGGGATGCAAGGATGGTACAATATTTGTAAATCAATCAATGTCACACACCTCATTAACAAAAAGGATAAAAACCACATGATCATCTCAACAGATGCTGAAAAGCATTTGACAATATCCAACAACCATTCATGATAAAAACTCTCAACAAAATGGATCAGTTGATACATACTTCAATATAATAAAGGCCATATATGACAAACCAACAGCTAACATTATACTTAATGGTGTTAAGATCAGTAACAAGACAAGGATGTCCACTGTCACCACTTTAATTCAACAAAGTACTAGAAGTCCTAGCCAGCGGTCAGACAAGATAAAGAGATAAAGGGCAATGAAATTGGTATGGTAAGGAAGAAGTTAAACTGTTACTAC
Organism: Manis javanica; assembly: GCF_040802235.1. Lineage (NCBI taxonomy): Eukaryota > Metazoa > Chordata > Mammalia > Pholidota > Manidae > Manis > Manis javanica. Next base: position 108,912,617 of record NC_133163.1, on the reverse strand, counting down.
TTGCAGATAATATGATATTATACATAGAAAACCCTAAAGACTCCACCAAAACACTATTAGAACTAATAACTGGATTCAGCAAAATTGTAGCATACAAAATCAATACACAGAAATCTTTTGCATTCCTATATACTAACAACAAACTAGCAGAAAGAGAAATCAGGAAAACAACTCAATTCACAACTGTACCAAAAAGAATAAAATATCAAGGAATAAGCCTAACCAAGGGGGTGAAATACCTATACTCTGAAAACTGTTAAGACATTGATGAAAGAAATTTAAGAAGATACAAACAAATGAAAATCTATCCCATGCTCATGGATAGGAAGAATTAATGTTGTCAAAATGGCTATCATGCCCAAAGCAATTTACAGATTCAATGCATTCCCTATCAAAATATCAACATCATTTTTCAATAAATGAGAGCAAATAACCCTAAAATTCACATGGAACCTCAAAAGACCCCGAATAGCCAAAGCAATTCTGAGAAAGAAGAACAAAGCTGTGGGTATTGTGCCCCCTGACTTCAAGCTATACTACAAAGCTCATCAAAACAGTATCAAAACAGTAATCAAAATAGTACGGTACTGGCACAAGAACAGACTCACAGATCAATGGAATAGAATAGAGAGCCCAGATATAAACCCACACATATATGGTCAATGAATATATGATAAGGAGCCATAAATAAAAAATGGGGAAAACACAGCCCCTTCAATAACTGGTATTGGGAAAACAGGACAGCTACATGCAAGAGAATGGAACTGGATACTGTCTAACTCCATACACAAAAGTAAACTCAAAATGGATCAAAGACATGAATATAAGTCATGAAACCATAAAACTCTTAGAAGAAAACATAGAAAAAATATCTCTTGAACATAAGCATGAGCAGTTTTTTCCTAGACACATCTCATGGAAGGGAAACAAAATAAAAAATGAACAAATGGGATTACATCAAACTAAAAATCTTCTGTATAGTAAAGGATACCATCAGCAGAACAAAAAGGCAACCTACGGTGTGGGAGAATGTATTCACAAATTATTCATCCAATAAGGAGTTAACATCTAAAATATATGCAGAGCACAAATGCCTTAACACAAAAGAAAGAACGAACCTGATTAAAAAATGGGTAGAGGACCTGAATATACATTTCTCCAAAGAAGACATACAGATGGCCAACAGGCACATGAAAAGACGCTCCACAGCACTAATCACCAGGGAAATGCAAATCTAAACCACGATGAGATATCACCTCACATCAGTCAGAATGGCCACTATCCAAAAGACGAGAAATAACAAGTGTTGGTGAGGATGCAGAGAAAAGAGAACCCTCTTACACTGTTGGTGGGAATGTCAATTGGTGCACCCACTGTGGAAAGCAGTATGGAGGTTTCTCAAAAAACTAAAAATAGAAATATCAGTCAACCCAGCAATTCTACTTCTAGGAATTTACCCAAAGAAAACAAAATCCCTTATCCAGAAAGACATATGCACCCCTATGTTTATTGCTGCATTATTTACAATAGCCAAGATATGGAAGCAACCTAAGTGTCCATCAATAGATGAATGGATAAAGAAAAGGAGGTACATATACATAGTGGAATATTATTCAGCCATAAAAAGAAAAGAAATCCTGCCATTTGCAACAACATGGATGGATCTAGAGGCTAAGTGAATAAGCCAGGTGAAGAAAGACAAGTACCATATGATTTCACTTATCTGTAGAATATAAATAGCAAAACAGAATGAACAGAACAGCAGTAGACTCATAGACACTGAGAAGAGACTGGTGGTTACCATGGAGGAGGGTTTAGGGTGGGTAGGCAGCAATGGGGATAAAGGGGCACAAAAATTCTCAATCATAATGTAGTTTGGTCACAGGGATGGTAGTACAGCATGGAGAATATAGTCAATGATTCTGTAACATCTTTCTATGTTGACATAGAGTAGCTGCACAAGTGTGGGTGAGGATTTAATATGGGTAACTTTTGCATCACTTCGTTGTATACTTGAAACTAATGTAAGATTTTATATCAATAAAAAATAAAAAGGAAGATTAAAAAAAAAGAAATCTTGCCATTTTCAACTATATGGATGGACCCAGAGGGTAATATGTTAAGCAAAAATAAGCCAGGCAGAGAAAGACAAGTATCATATGATTTTACTTATTTGTGGAATATAAAGCAAAGCAAAATAAAATGAACAAAACAGGAGTATACTCATAGACACAGAGAAGTGACTGGTGGTTACCATGGAGGAGGGGCTGGGTGGGTGGATAAAGGGGCACAAAAATTCTTTATCATAATATATGTTGGTCACGGGGATAGTACAGCATGAAGAATATAGTCAATGATTCTGTAACATCTTTCTGTGTTGACAAATAGTAACTGCACTAGTGGGGGTGAGGATTTAATAATATGGGTAGCTGTTAAACCACGGTGCTGTATACCTGAAACTCATACAAGACTGTATATCAACTATACTTCAGGAAAAAATAAAAGAACCAAACCATGAGGATAATTTCGCAGCTGTTGCCCCTAAGATAATAGGTCTCATTTGCTGTATGTTCACTCCATCCCGTGCCCTGCACCCAGCTGCTTACCTGTATTCCCTCACTTAACCTTCATCTGCAACTGACGTGAAGAGGAAGATCCTCAAAGGTTCCTGAAGTCCCTGCTCTGCCCTGTGGCTCTGAAGCTCTTCTAAGTTCTCACTATCCTGAGAGTCCTAACAGTGAAGTTTCTTTTAAGCCCATCTCCACAAAAAGGCTTGAAGTTTTTCAGTCCTATTACAGTGACTTTCTAAATCATTGATTCATCCAAATGTTTACTGAGTATCTACTGTTTTCCAGAGACTGTTCTATGCATTCAGGTTACAAAAATAAAAGATATGGTCCCCTACCCCAAGACACATAAGACACAATAGAACAGAGAGTGCTCGGGGAGCTCAGGAGAGTGAGGCATCAGGGAAGACTTCCTGGAGGAGGTGACATTTGAGCTGAACTTTAAAGGTTGACTAGAAGTTAGAAAAGAAAGGGAAAAATGCATGCTGTGCAGAAGAGAAACATGTGCAAAGACACAGAGATAGAACAATCTGGAGTATTCAGGGAATAGCAAGCAGGTGATCACTGCTGAAAGGTACAGTACAAGGGTAGAGAGAAGTACGAACAGTGGGGCTTCTGCCACCAAGGGTCATAATAAGGAGACTGGAGGTCCTCTGCTTGAGGACAGAAAACCACATAATAGTGGCAACCATGGAGCCTGCACTATTAGGCTGATGTTCACCCAGAGGATCCAAACACACATGCCCAGCATTCAATGCCCTTCACGTGTTGCCTGCCCCAATAACCCCTGACGCTACCTCTCTCTCCTTCAAAAACACCTTGGATCCTTCTCCCACTCCCACCCTTTGCAGACCACCCTCATGTTCACCTCAGACTGACTCAAACTGCCTATTTGTGCGACAGCCCCTCTGCATATTTGTGCTTGACTGTTAAAAGCAGCAGAGGGCAGAAGAGGCCCAGAAATACTTCAGAGATGTGCCTCTCTAACAAGTCCTCTGGGGGCATCGCTGCTGCTGGTCCACTTTGAGTAGTGAGGGGCTAGAACAGTAGTAAAAAGGCTCTTTTTTAAATCTCCAATCTATCACAGACCAATATTTTCAGAAAGTAAAATAAAAATGAATTACGAGAAAAATGAAATTATTAATAAAGACACAAACTGTTAAGTCCTAACTTTGTGTCACTGGATTCACCTCCTCCCTCAAGCACAACTCCAGTTGCAGAAACACCAGAAATCACGGCATGCTCATTATCAGGTCTAACTTCTACCATGAGATTTTATGGGCAAAGGAGGAGATGTACTAGAAGAATTCAAAGAATTTGCTTCCGAGCTTCATGAGTATCTCCCCCTCTAAATGGAGTTGATGAAAACAGCTTTTGATGAGTACAGACCAAACACTTGCCCACCTACCTTGCCACTCTTCCCCGAAGATCTCCCAAACCGGAGAGCTGACGCATCTCCAGAGTCTTTAAGGCAGAATTAGTTCCGTAGCTAATGTTGTCCCGGGCACGGATCTGCTCCTGCAGTACCTGGGCAACACAGAAAACCACAAAGGGGGTCATCTGAGAATGTACATGCTGCCACAGGAGCACTTTCTACCCTTGGCAAAAATAAGAATGTTTAACTCCTAAGAGGCTCTTTTTAACAGCCACCTGATACACATATCTACACAGAACCAGGGGTTTAGAACAAGAAGCCTCAGAGATCACATCCAGACCAAGTTCTTTAATTTATCAATAAAAACACAGAGACTCAGAGGTCATGTGGCTTGATGGAGGTCCTGCTGCAGGAAGAAGCAAAGCTCAAGACCAGGACCCTGGACTCAGGTGCAGTTCAGAGCTCTTTCCACCACTCCAGGTTGTTTGTGGATAGTCACTGTTTAAGTGAACAATCCCTAAATCTATTAGGAAGTAATGAATGAAGAGCAAGCAGGACTGGGGATGGGGGTGGGGTGGGGTGAGCATGAAAAAAACAGGTTCAAATTCCAGTTCCTCCAGCTATGTGACCCTGGGCAAGTGAGTAAAGTTCTCTGAGCTTCCCTTTCCTCACCTGTTAACAGTAATGGTGACAATGCTCTTAAGGCCATTGTGAATATTACATAAGATAATACATATAAAGCACTTAACAGAATGCCTAGTACACAGTAAATAGAGGCAATGCTAATCTTTTTTCTAGCACTTATTTAATAACACTATTTATACTGGAATAGCAGACTGGTGTCTCACAGGGATTTTAATGGAAGTGGAACTTTCATTTAAGCTCATAAAGTTTTAGTAAGGATCAGGTAACCCAACAAAGGTATGACCTCGTGGAGCATCCATCCTGGGAGATCTTCAAGCACTGATGGAGACACTGAGGCCACACCTGTTGTTCACTGAGCATGTACTAGGGGCTGCAGGGGCTGCACTACACATGGACACACACCAAGTCTGCATTCTCAGGATCCCCATGTTACAGACCAGGAAGTAAGATGAAATGACACAAAGTCCAAAGTCACACGGGGAGCAAGTGGCCAGCCGGGACTGACCCAGGCAGCATGGCTCCAGAACCCAGGCTCGTAACCACGCTGCAGTACCCTTGCCCAACTAGGTAAACAAGATGAAGATGAAGCACTAAAGATACACAGACAGAGACAGGCAAACTAGAAAACCTGAGCCCGCGGGAGCAGGAGAGCACTCAAAAGGAAAAGGTTATACCAGGTGTTGCTTTTTGAGCACGTCCTTCCTCTTTGGCACAGCCCTTCCTCCCCCCCCCTCCACCTCACTCCAACTTCCACACCCCGTCACAACCACAACTCTCTCCTTCTCTAAGAAAAGCTGCTGATTGCTTGTAGTCTTTCCCTTTCACCCATCTTTTAATTTTTGTCCTGTTTGGTCAATGTCAGTTCAAATACTTGCTAATTTTTTTATTTCTTTTGGTCTTATTCTTTATTTAGTAATTTAAAATACTAAGTTCCTTTATTTTTATTATTGCTTCCTTAATAATGAAGACTTTTTTGTATTTCTGGTGTCCACAGGTTGGAAGTGAATTGTTTTCTTTCTTATTACTTTAATATCAATTTTGAATTTCTCTTAATCTAAGGACATATAGGGTCTAAAGATTACATGGGGAGATTCTCAAGATGGCGGCATGAGTAGGGTGGTGGAAATCTCCTCCCAAAACCATACATATTTTGGAAATACAGCAAAAACAACTATTCCTAAAAGAGTGACCAGAAGATACAGTATACCAGCCAGGCTACATCTACATCTGCGAAAACTCAACAAAAAAGGTAAGATACAAAGCTGTGACCTGGTGGGACCTGAGCACTCCCCCCACCCCAGGTCACCAGCAGGAGGAAAAAAATCAGAGTGGGGAGGGAGTGGAAGCACAGGACTGCCAAATAACCAGGCCTAGTAATCTGCCCCGGGAGCACAGACACACATGGCATGGTGTGCTGGATATTAAAGGAACGGAAAAGCAAAATCCAAGACTAAGACTGCAAACAAGTTCCCACAGCTGGCTGCCTTTGGACAAAAGAAAAGTGAGCTCATTAAAAATCTTCAAGGGACAAGGGTTTAATAGGTGGACAAAATCATCCTGGCACACTCAGCCCAGCAGGTGGGGAACTTTAAGGAACTTCAGCCATCCCCTGGATGGCAACACAGCACCAAAGTTCATCACGGTGATAAGCAGCCTGCTGTTCATTCCCCACTGCTGGCACTGCAAGCAAACGGGCTGACCCACCATTGCTGCAGAACAACTGGGGAGCAGTCTCACCCACAGCAACCACACAGGCTTCTCCCAGAGTGTGGCTAACTGGGACAGACCAAGAAGCTGACCCCTGCCCACAGTCAACCAACACAGACAGCAGAGACTGGCACAGAGCCTGAAAGGCACAAAGGGGCTTTATTCACGCAGTGAACACGCACTGCTCGCTTGCAACCCCCACCAGTGCCCTAGGGCATCCCGAGGGATGCCCCACCCACGGCAGCTCAGGGGATTAACCCAGAGGCTGCCCCCTGCGAGAGGCTGACTGGCACAGGTAGAGGAAACTGGCATGGAGTCGCAAAGCACATAGGGGCTCTATTCTCACGGCAAACATGCGCTGCTCGCCTGCAACCACCGCCATTGCCCTCCATCATCCCAAGGACTGCCTGGCCCACAGCAGCTCAGGGGATGAACCCAGAGGCTGCTTCCTGTGTGTGGGTGACTGGCACAGGCAGGGGAGGTGGGCATGGTGACCAGTAAGCAGGAAGGGACTTTGTTCTCCCAGCTGACACACGCGCCACTCGCTGGCAATCACTTCCATCACCATAAAAAGGTAGAACCACCTTGTTCAACCCAAAATCCCTCAAACACCAGAGAGAGGGCTTGGTCAGACCAAAATCACCAATCTTCCTGAAAAAGAATTCAAAATAAAAATCATAAGCATGCTGATGGAGCTACACAGAAATATGCAAGAGCTGAGGGATGAATCCCTGGGGGAGATAACAGAAATGAAACAACAATGGAAGGACTTAAGAGTACACTGGATGATGTGGAAGAGACTGTTAATGGAAGAGAAATCAGAGAACATAAATACAGAGAAGCTAAGGCAGAGAGAGATAAAAGGATCTGTAGGAATGAAAGAATATTAACAGAAATGTGTGACTAATCCAAACAGAAAAATACTTGCATTATAGGGGTACCACAAGAAGAAGACAGAGAATAAGGGATTAGAAGGTGTCTTTGAAGAAATAATTGCTGAAACTTCCCCAATCTGGGGAAGGAAATAGTCTCTCAGACCATGAAAGCCCAGATCTCCCAACACAAGGGACCCAAGGAAGACAACACCAAGACATATAATAATTAAAATGGCAAAGATCAAAGACAAGGACAGAGTATTAAAAGCAGCCAGAGAAAGAAAAAAGATCACCAACAAAGGAAAACCCATCAGGCTATCATGAGACACCACAACACAAACCTTACAGGACATAAGGGAGTGGCATGATATATTCAATGCAATGAAACAGATGGGCCTCAAACCAAGAATAGTGTATCCAGCAAGATTATGATTTAAATTTGAAGGAGGGATTAAACAATTTCCAAATAAGCAAAAATTGAGGGAATTTACCTCCCACAAACCATCTCTACAGTGTATTTAAAGGGACTGCTCTAGATAGAAGTGCTCCTAAGGCTAAATAGCTGTCACCAGAGAAAATAAAACCACAGCAAAGGAAGTAGACCAACCAAATAATAACTAAATGCAAAATAAAATCAGTTATTCACAAAATCAGTCAAGGGATACACAAAAGAGTACAGAATAAAACACCTAACATATAAAGAGTGGAGGAGGAAGAAATAGAAGGTAGAGAAATAAAGAATCATCAGACTGTGTTTATAATAGTGTAATAAGTGGCTTAAGTTAGACAGTTAGATAGTAAAGAAGCTACCCTTTAACCTTTGGTAACCACGAATCCAAAGCCTGCAATGGCAGTAAGTACATATCTATAATCACCCTAAATGTAAACATACTGAATGCACCAATCAAAAGACACAGAGTAACAGAATGGATAAAAAAGCAAGACCCATCTATATGCTGCTTACAAGAGACTCACCTCAAACCCAAAGACATACACAGACTAAAAATGAAGGGATGGAAAGACATTTTATGAAAACAAAAGGGGAAAAAAGCAGGTGTTACAGTACTTGTATCAGACAAAATAGACTTCAAAACAAAGAAAGTAACAAGAGATAAAGAAGGACATCACATACTAATAAAGGGGTCAGTCCAACAAGAGGATATAACCATTATAATATCTATATTATAGGAGAACCTACATATATGAAACAAATACTAACAGAATTAAAGGAGGAAATAGAATACAATGCATTCATTTTAGGAGACTTCAACACACCACTCACTCCAAAGGACAGATCAACCAGACAGAAAATAAGTAAGGACACAGAGGCACTGAACAACACACTAGAACAGATGGACCTAACAGACATCTACAGAACTCTACACTCAAAAGCAGCAGGATACACATTCATCTCAAGTGCACATGGAACGTTTTCCAGAATAGACAACATACTAGGCCACAAAAAGAGCCTCAGTAAATTCAGAAAGATTGAACTTTTACCAAACATCTCAGATCACAAAGATATAAAACTAGAAATTGTACAAAGAAAACAAAAAGGTTCACAAACACATGGAGGCTTAACAACATGCTCCTCAATAATCAATAGATCAATGACCAAATTAAAACAGATCAAGCAATATATGGAGACAAATGAAAACAACAGCGCAATGCCCCAAGTTCTGTGGCACACAGAGACAGCAGTTCTAAAAGGAAAGTATATAGCAATCCAGGCCTATTTAAAGAAGGAAGAACAATCCCAAATGAATAGTCTAAATTCACAATTATTGCAATTGAAAAAGAAGAACAAATGAAGCCCAAAGTCAGCAGAAGGAGGGACATAATAAAGATCAGAGAAGAATAAAACAATAGAAACAAATGAATGAAACCAAGAGCTGGTTCTTTGAGAATATAAACAAAATAGATAAACCCTAAGCCACACTTATTAAGAGAAAAACAGAATCTACACACATCAACAGAATCCAAAATGAGAAAGGAAAAATCACTATGGACATCACAGAAATACAAAGACTTAGTAGAGAATACTATGAAAATCTATATGCTAACAAACTGGATAACCTAGAAGAAATGGACAACTTTCTAGGAAAATAAAACCTTCCAAGACTGACCAAGGAAGAAACAGAAAATCTAAAGAGACCAATTACCAGCAATGAAATTGAATATGTAATCAAAAAACTACCCAAGAACAAAATCCCCAGACCACATGGATTCATTGCTGAATTTTATCAGACACTTAGAGAAGAAATAATACCCATTCTCCTTAAAGTTTTCCAAGAAATAGAAGAGGGGGGAATACTTCCAAACTCACTCTATGAATCCAGCACCACTCTAAAACCAAAACCAGGAAAAGACATAAAAAAAAAAGAAAACTATGGACCAATATCCTTGATGAACATAGATACAAAAATACTCAACAAAATATTAGCAAGCCAAATTCAAAAATACATCAAGAAGATCATATACCATGATTAAGTGGAATTCATCTCAGGGATGCAAAGATGGTACAACATTTGAAAATCCATCAACTTCATCCACCACATCAACAAAAAGGACAAAAACCACATGATCATCTCCATAGATGATGAAAAAGCATTCAACAAAATTTAACATCAATTCATGATAAAAACTCTCAACAAAATGGGTACCGAGGGCAAGTACCTCAACATAATAAAGGCCATATACGACAAACCCAAAGCCAATATCATACTGAACAGCAAGAACCTGAAAGCTTTTCCTTTAAGATCGGGAACAAGGCAAGGATGCCCACTTTCCCAGCTTTTATTCAACGTAGTACTGGAGGTCCTAGCCATGGCAGTGAGACAAAACAAAGAAATAAAAGGCATCCAGATTGGTAAGGAAGAAGTCAAACTGTCACTGTTTGCAGATGACATGATATTGTACATAAAAAACCCTAAAGACTCCACTCCAAAACTACTAGAAATAATATCTGAATTCAGCAAAGTTGTGGGATACAAAATGAATACACAGAAATCTGTTGCATTCCTATACACTAACGATGAACTAGCAGAAAGAGAAATGAGGAAAACAATTCTATTCACAATTGCATCAAAAAAATAAAATACCCAGGAATAAACCTAACCAAGGAAGTGAAAGACCTATATCCTGAAAACTACAAGACCCTCTTAATTAAGAGAAATTAAAGAGGACACTGATAAATGGAAATTCATCCCATGCTCTTAGGTAGGAAGAATTAACATTGTCGAAATGGCCATCCTGCCTAAAGTAATCTACAGATTCAATGCAATCCCTATCAAAATACCAACAGCATTCTTCAACAAACTGGAACAAATCATTCTAAAATTCATATGGAACCACAAAAGACCCCGAATAGCCAAAGTAATCCTGAGAAGGAAGAATAAAGCAGGGGGGATCTCGCTTTCCAACTTCAAGTTCTACTACAAAGCCACAATTTGGTACTGGCACAAGAACAGACCCACAGACCAGTAGAACAGAATAGAGAGTCCAGATATTAACCCACAATATATGGTCAATTAATATATGATAAAGGAGCCATGGATATGCAATGGGGAAATGACAGCCTCTTCAACAGCTGGTGTTGGCAAAACTGGACAGCTACATGCAAGAGAATGAAACTGGACCATTGTCTAACCCCATACACAAAAGTAAACTTAAAATGCATCAAAGACCTGAATGTAAGTCATGAAACCACAAAACTCTTAGAAAAAAACATAGGCAAAAATCTCTTGGACATAAGCATGAATGACTTCTTCATGAACATATCTCCCCGGGCAAGGGAAACAAAAGCAAAAATGAACAAGTGAGACTATATCAAACTAAAAAGCTTCTGTACAGCAAAGGACACCAGTAGAACAAAAAAGCATCCTACAGTATAGGAGAATATATTCATAAATGACATATCTGATAAGGGGTTGACATCCAAAATATATAAAGAGCTCATGCACCTCAAGAAACAAAAAGTAAATAAGCCAATTAAAAAATGGGCAGAGGATTTGAACAGACATTTCTCCAAAGAAGAAATTCAGGTGGTCAACAGGCATGTGAAAAGATGCTCCACATCACTAATCATCAGATAAATAAATTAAAACCACAATGAGCTATCACCTCACACCAGTTAGGATGGCCATCATCCAAAAGACAAACAACAACAAATATTGGTGAGGTTGTGGAGAAAGGGGAACCCTCCTACACTGCTGGTGGGAATGTAAATTAGTTCAACCACTGTGGAAAGCAGTATGGAGGTTCCTCAAAATGCTCAAAATAGAAATACCATTTGACCCAGGAATTCCACTCCTAGGAATTTACCCTAAGAATGCAGCAGCCCACTTTGAAAAAGACATATGCACCCCTATGTTTATTGCAGCACTATTTACAATAGCCAAGAAATGGAAGCAACCGAAGTGTCCATCAGTAGATGAATGGATAAAGAAGATGTGGTACATACACACAATGGAATATTATTCAGACATAAGTATACCATTTGCAACAACATGGATGGAGCTAGAGGGTATTATGCTCAGTGAAATAAACCAGGAGAAGAAAGGTAAGTATCGAATGATTTCACTCATCTTTGGAGTATAAGAACAAAGAAAAAACTGAAGGAACAAAACAGCAGCAGACTCACAGAACCCAAGAAGGACTAACAGTTACTAAAGGGAAAGGTACTGGGGAGCATGAGTTGACAGGGACAGATAAGGGGGGAAAAGGGGCATTATGATTAGCACACATAATGTAGGGGGAGGGGCACGGGGAGGGCAGTATATCACAGAGAAGACAAGGAGTGATTCTACAGCATCTTACTACACTGATGAACACTGACTGTAATGGGGTTTGTGCAGGGGACTTGAATATTGGGGGAGTCTAGTAACCATAATGTTGCTCATCTCATTGTACATTAATATCAAAAAAAGATTACTTGGAATTGTCTTCTTCATTCTCTAGTATGAATGAAAAATAAAATGACTTTTTGTCATTTTATTATTTATTTCTAATTCTACTGGCTTATGATCAAAAATATGGTCTGTAATATATTTAATTTTTTTAATGTATTCAAGTTTGCTTTGTGGCACATGACTGCTTTTTGTAAATGTTCCATGATGAAAAGTATTTAAGGAAGTATTTACTCATTTTTCTTAGATCTTATTTTTGTCTACCAGATCTTTCCAGCTCTGAAAGAGGTATTATGAATTCTCTGTAAAATATTTTCATGAAGTTTTCCTTATACTTTCAACACTTCTTACTTTATATATTTAGCTTTCATTTTATTTGGCACACACAGATTTATGATAAAGTGGCCTTTGCCACTATATAATAACCTTCTCTGACTCAGTGCTTTTAATACTGTTTCACCTTACCTAATATTAACATTGCTACTATGCTTTATCAATATTAAAGCAACCACTTGCTTGGTCTAACTGTGCACCAGAAACTGTCCTAATTGCTTGAGGCATGTTAACCCATTTAATCACAGCACCCTTTGAAGGAGGTACTAGCTATTATTATCCCCGTTTCACAGGCGGTGAGTATTTAAGCAGTCAAGTTGCCCAAAGCCACAGTCAAGTGGCTGCGCTGGGATTTGAACCCAGGCATCTGACTCCATAGCCCATGCTCCCGGTCATGACAGTAGGCTGACCTACTTTGTCCTTTCATTGCACTTGGCATTTACAATTTATGTTGCTTTTTGTTGCTGTTATTTCCTTTCTCCTTTTCCTTATTTTGACTGGTTTAACCCAGTCACTGTTTGTCACCTTTCCCCCCTTGTGAACAGGGCACTGCTGTTCCATGAAAGCTGCCTTCCCTTTGGCAACCTCCACCATGACCACGTCTGTGCAGACTCCAGGCTCCGTTCTCACGCAGCCTTGCCTCCCCTCCGTGAGACACTGAGCGCCCTTCACATCACCCCTCCTTCATCCTCCAACCCAGGGACTTATTTGGAAGGATTTTACTATCCTCCCCTCTTGCTCTCCCCTGACCCCAACTAGGCTTTGCTAAAATAAGGCAATACTTCTAGCTATAATTAGAATTGGCTATAATTAGAATTTTGCTCATAAAATGTCTCTTCTATTTCAAATTTTCTTTTTCCCTCTTGAAGCACTTCCATTACCTAGTCCCAGGCATCTCTCCGTATCCATGTACATGAAATGGCATGGGTCTTTCTTTAAGGATCGCCGATCTCCTTTGTACTCCCTTTTCCCCTGTTTTAGGGTCTCTGTGCAGACTCACTGTGTTTTTGGTTAGAGTCTTCTCCCTAGCATTTTCCTCTCAGGCACCTGGATAAAAGACTCTGAATCCCTGCCCTGTGAATAATCATCCTTCCCTCACCCTGAAGAGCACGGCATAAACTGAAAGGGTATAGAATTCCTGCCTTAAAGGCTTTTCATCCCAGTGAACTTCAAGGCTGACGGGAATCTGATATTTCTTCCTCTATGCAGACCTTGGCTCCTTATGCCTAGAAGCTTGTAAGATCTTGTTTCCTTCTATTTGGAGATCAGGAGTTTTATCAGAATGTATCTAATTGTGGATATTTTTAAAAATTCAATTCCACCTCAGTGAATTATTCTATCTATAGTCTCAGATTTTTCTTCAACTCAAGCAAATGTTCTTCTTCTAGGTAACTATTGTTTCTTCTCCATCTGTTTCTTTGACTCCCTCTGGAGCTCATATTATCCATATGCTGGGTGTCCTGGGTGTGTCCTCCAAGTCTAATATCGTTTCCCTCATGGTTTCTCTCTGTATTTGGCTCTGATGTTTCCGGATTTCTTCTACTTTGTTTTGGGGGTAACATTCATTTCATAAAAGGAACCATCCTTGCTTCTGGTTCATCTGCTGACTTTGAAACATTTAAGTTCAAGGAAGACATTTTATGTTGCACCTGGACCTCCTTAAGTGCCCTGTCTTAGCTAGCTGGGTCTGCTACAACAAAATACCACAGACTGAGTGGCTCATCAGACGTTTATTTCTTACAGTTCTGAAGTTGGGAAATCTGAGATTAGGGCCCCCATAGGGTCATGTTCCTGTGAGGACTCTTTTCCTGGCTTGTAGACAGCTGCCTTCTCACAGCATCCTCACATGGTGGAAAGTGGCTCTGGTCTCTCTTGCTTTGTTTGTAAGAGCACCCGTCCCATCATGGGGGTTCCACCCTCAGGACCTCATCTAAAATGCCCAAAGGCCTCAGTTCTAAATAATTATCACACTGGGGGTTAGATCTTCAACATAAGAATTCGGAGATGGACAAAACAGTCAGCCCATAACATGCCATGATTATTTTTCACTCAGGGTGCACCTGTTTCCTATTTTATTTGGTCTGTTCTAAGGGCTGTACTTATTCTTTCTCCCTCTGGTGGCTGGGCATCCTTAGGTGTGATGTTCTTTTGGCTCTCTGCTCACCGGAGTGAGATTAAGTAGGTGGTGTTGAGTGTAGTGGAAGGAGCTTATGGGCAGCCAGTGAGAGCTCAGCGTCCGTGTCCAGTGAGGCACCGAGAGGAAGCTTCTCTGAGTCCTGCTCTCAGCAGCTCTCCCAGCCCGGAGGCAGCGGGCACACAGCCCGCCTCTGTGGCCCCTCCTTTGGCTCAGTCATGTGGTGTGAGGCAGTGAGAACGGCCATCTCTCTGAGTCCCAAACCAGAGTGCCCAGGACCTCACTGCCAGGCTTTCTCAGGCTGGGTCTCTGCTGGCTCCCAGGCCTTTCTGCCTGCCCACCCCACCATTCAGGAAGATGGCACTGGAAACGGGAACAGTGAAGGCAGTCATGCTAAGCCACCACCTTCCCTGCACCAATCCAGGGGTTTCTTATGGATACATTCATGTGTATGTACTTGTTATTATTTGTTTCTAAAAATTTGATGATTTCTGATAAACTGAAAAATCTGTGGTCCAATTTGCAAATGACCAGGAAAGCCTATATGAAATAATGTAATTATGCTTACATAAATTGTTTTTGTGCTTCCTTTTCTCAACCTTTTTTAAGTATAACATACATACAGAAAGTTGCGCTTGTGTACATTTTTTAGGATTTTCAGATTTCCTGTTAAAAAGCAGAAGTTAGCAATATGAAAATTCTGTGTTTTCTTTATTGAAGATCTGGTTGGAGCCACTGTAGATGTAGTCACAGTAACAGTAAAAAAAAAAAAAATTCACTGCAAGGAATTTGGAACTACTAGACCTGTTATCTGCTGTAGTCTCCAGCTTTTTCTGAATGAACCTGCTCTTAAGAAGAATGCAAACCAGTTACAATACCTGTGAATGACAAAACATTAGTCATCTGAACACATTCTCGTAAGAAAACTTCAGATCTGACTAATCTGGTTCTGACACTCTCCCACTGATAAAAAAAAGTGCTGGTGTGTTCACTCTCTTTTAAAAGGAAGCAATACTTACTAGTTATAGTTAACATAAAGTAATACTTAGTTTTCTATATGTAATGCTTCAAACCTTTGTTTAAAATAAGGCTTAAGATCAGGGGTTCTCAAACATCTTCGGAGTGGGTAAAGGATCCCCAGGTGGCTTGTCAAACACACACATTTCTGGGCCCACCCGCAGAGAACCAAAGGGAGGGAACAGGCCCAGAAATGTTCATGCTCCAGGTCCACAGACCCCTCCTGGAGAAACACTGCATTGGACACTATTGAAATGACAAAGGTATAACTAATCTCATATCATCTGAGTTGTTTCTCAATCCAAAAAAATCACTAAGCAAGTAAAATGAACAGTAACTCACAGAGGCACTAAAAATAATGAACACATTTTTAAAAAGGTTCAGTCTTTCCAGTAAGCAAAGAAACAGGAAGTGGGAGTCACACCATTACTGTGCCCGCTGTGGTGCAGAAACTGACAGTCAGGGAGGCTGTGCATGTGTGCAGACAGTGGGAGGCCTGGGGAACTCTGTGCTTGCTGCTCAGTTTTACTGTGACCCTAAAACTGCTCTGAAAAATAAAGTCTATTTAAAATTAAAAATTAAAAACAATACCATTTTCATCTATTAAAACAGCACATATTTTTAGTTCTGTATAAGATATACTAAATGTACATACTAAGATGGATATCAGAAATCAAAAATGCACAGTTGGCTCTACCTGACATGTCTTTCTGGAGTTCCATCAGAATATATTCCTAATGTTCATAACCTTTGACCCAGTAACTCTAGGTCTTAGACTAATCTTATAGGAAGTAAAAAGAGGAAAAATGAACAAAATGTAGGCACAAAGATGTCTTCATTATGCAACACATATACCAGGTATCTACCCAGTACATTATTATGCAACCAGTGAGAGGTTCATGGAGGGCTTTTAAAACAAAGGGAAAATGTGTACAATTTAATATTAAGCAAAAAGAACCATACAAAATAAATATATTGCATGATTCTAGCTGTGTATAAGATTACATATGAAATAACACTAGGATATTAACATTTTGTTTATTGCTGGGGTGGAGTTACGGTTCCTCTTTTCTGTATTTTCCACAATGGCTTTACATCGATTTTATAACCAGAAAAAGAAAAGCCCTTTTAACTTTCAGAATTCTTATGCAAGTGATTAAGATATTATATTAGAAATGCTTTCTTTGAATAATACAAAGAAGAAGTATACCTGACCTTAACACCATATTCATGTTACTGAAAAGTTATGTGAAAACAGAAGGCATTAGAGAGCTTTCTATTTAAAGGAACTCTGTGATGAAGCCTTAGAAAAACAATTCCTCTGCAAAGCCAGTAATGTTCCCTAATTTGTCATTTTTGGAACAATACATTATCATGATGTATTTACTTTAAAAAGGTTACACTCCTAAGTATATCATCAACTCTCCATTACTGTTGGTTCAATTCAAGAAATTATTTTCTGCAGGCAGGGCATGTGATGTGCACCAGGCCTGCCCTCAGGAAGCTCAGTCACAGCAGGAAAGACTATGGGGTGCTAACTGTGTAACCTGATAAATCCATACAATAACATGTTTCACACAGCAGAGAGGAAAGACCAGGCACCTTGGAAAAGTGATGCCCCAAGTCTTCATTTATTTTTTTCTAAGACATGGCCTGTCTTTAGAGAAGACCCCTGCCAAAGACAGTAGGAAATGGCACCCCCACCCCCTGCCACCACCCCCTCCCCCCACACCACCCCTGGAGCTCCACAGGCCTACATCACGCTGTGTATGCAAAGCTGATGAGGACCCGTCCCTGGGGCCTCACCCACCCAGGCAGACTAGTAACACCTGGGAGCGCTAGGCATGTTTCTCCTTCTCCAGCTCTCCCTAGATTTATGAGGATTTGGAAATGCAAGTGTAACTGCAGTATCACCTGGAGAAGGGCCCGACCACGGCAGGACATTCCCTCATAAGATAGCATCTCTCTCTGTGACTTTTTATCTTCACACTAGGACTTAAAACTCTCCAGAGTTCTAGTCTCGGTATCAAATGTCGATTATCAATACCAAATTGCTTTATTGGACATTCAATTGGTCCCTAAAACCTGCCAACTCCCAAATGGAAATCTCTCCACCACGCACATGCAGGAAGTCCTGTCAGCTCTACCTCCAAAACAGATCCAGAAATCCAGCTACTTTTCTCCGCCTCCACTCTGACTTCCCTAATCCTGATCACCTCGACCTAAACTGCCTCAGCAGCCCCCAACCCATCTCCCTGCCTCTATTCATGCTCCCCTACAATCCCTCCTCCATGCAATAGCCAGAGTGATCTTTTTGCAACACAGTATCAGTCTGTAAGCAACAGGAGGGCAAGGGTTTTTATCTGTTTTACTCACTAATGCATTCCCAACACCAAGAGTGTGAATGTATTATTTAAACTCCTTTGCTTAAAATTAAATAATGGCTCCCATTTGTAAACTCTAAACTTCACAGCCTTCAAGGCTTATGAGATGGTTCTGTTCCCCCAGGCTCATGGCACCTCCGTAGCACTGGGCCTTACTGCTCCTCACACATGCCAAGCTTCTTCCTGCTTATGGCCTTGGAACTTGCAACTCCCTCTCTAGAATGTTCTCTGCCCTGTGTGTCTGCTCCCCGACCACCACCACCTTGGCTTGGCTAGCTGCTTCTGTCATTCCGGTCTGAATGCATATGTCACCTAATTCCCCTACCTGTTCTTAAAATAGCCCCACAATCACTCTCCATCATATCATCTTATCAAAGCACTTGGTTTGAAATTACCTTGGTTACTTCTCAGTTCCTGCCTATAAAACCCACTAGAATGTGCAGCAGGCCTCACAGCAAGGGCCTTGCATGCCTGGGTCACCACCATAACCCCAGTCTCTAACAATGCCTGGCTCCCAGAAGGTAGCTGAGTCATTTATCTATCAATGCAGCCCAATAGTCCAGTATTTGGTCTTCCACACTGAAGGCTCAGAGACTATATCTAGCTGGTGCCTGGAGGTTCTCAAAGATGAACTCAGAAAAGCTAAAATGTATTAAAGACAAAAGCAGACACCAGAACACTAATTTGTTATTTACACTGAAAAAACTTCTATCAACAGAAATGAACAAATAACTCAAATTATATTTAATTCACTACCTTCTCCCCCCTAGAGTCAAACTACATGACAAGCCAAGTCTAGCTCGTAGACTGAAAAAATGAATTTGAATGATGTGATGGTTAATTATATGTTAACTAGACTGGGCCAAGGGATGCCCGGATAGCTGGCTGAACATCATTTCCGGGTGTGCCTGGAGGTTAGCATTTGAATTGGTGGACTGAGAAAAGCAGTTGGTCCTTGCTATTGGGGGCAGGCATCATTCAATCCCTTGAGAGTCATAATAAAACAAAAAGGAGGAGGAAGGACGCATTTGCTTTCTGCATGATGGAGCTGGGACGATTCTTCTGCCTCAGCATTCCTAGTTCTCAGGCCTTCACACCTGGACTGGAGGCTACACTGTCAGCTCTCTGGCTCTCAGGCTTCCACACTACACTGGCCTCCCCTGGGTCTCCAGCTTGCAGTCGACAGAGGGTGGGACTTGTCAGTCTCCATAAAATCACGTGAGCCAATACACACACACACACACACACACACACACACACACACGCCCTATTGGTTCTGTTTCTTTGGAGAACACTAATGCAAATGACATTCCCCAACGTCCCTCTGCTGATATATCTGTTCCAATAGGACACAATCACACAGCTGTAGGCTGTAATTCCCTTTTCAGGTAAAATACATGAAGTCCAATAGCCAAGACTCTCTTCTCAGTGACAGTGCCAGATGCACAATAACCAAGTTCCTATCTGTTCACTCAATCATATGTTAACATCATTGTCCACACCTCTGCTGAGACATGCTAAAAAGGCCCAACTGCATACTCATCACCTGGGTTCAGAAAACTCTTCAGTAGCCCATTTGCAAATTATTAAACTACAGAATTATGTATAATCTACTCATTTAGACAAAGACTTGATACAGTTTCCCCTAACGCAACTAGGTCAAAGCCAACACTCCAAGTCTGTAGGACACTATGAAGCCTGAGCACATTGGAAACTGAGTAGGTCTGCAGATTCTAACCACCCAGGTAGCAGATTCCACTGCCCAGTTCCCCAAAGGCCAAAGGCACAGCGAACGTCCTGAGGGGACATGGAGGTCCCACCAACTTTCTCGAGCCATCAGACTTGGGGAAAGGAAAAGCTGACCATCAACAAAGAGGCCACGGTCCACTGACCGGGACTTGGCTTCCAGCGACTGATACAAGCTTCAATCAAAGACAATATGGATAATCCAGATATGTATAATTCATGGCTGACTACATTACCTCTTCTAAATTTATGATGATGATGACAATTCGTGGAAAGTTTCTGAGAAATAAATAATTGATAACATCACAAGGCAAACTGCCAGTGGAGACAATGAGTGGGGATGTATTAAAACAATAGATCCTCTCATTCAACATTTATCAGCACCTACTGTATACCAGCACACAAGGGTCATCTGTTTGACACTGGAATCTGCTGATAGAATATGGGCAATAATTACAGGGTTCTGGAAGAGCCAAGGACACCAGAGCCTTTGATTATAAAAGAGTTATTGAGCTCCTACTATGTGCTAGACACAGTGGTAGATGTTAAAAATGGAAAAATTAAGACTCAGGTCTAGCTTTTGAGATCACATAGGCTAGTGGTTTGGCAATATACTATACTTTTTTTCCTGTGTGATGTGTTCAGATCCACATGATAATCTTACAGACTTATAGAGGCAAATTTGCCAAGATGTAGTATTAACATATATCAATTTGATTAGCTTAATCAGGATCCTGGAGTGAGCTTTACATCTTGAGAATGTCTTCAGCTTTAGTTTTTAAATACATAATCACCTGCGGGCACAAATTTTTATAAAACCAGTACCCAGTAAAATTTTATTGAGTGAACTGAGAAACAAGTGTAAACCAGTAATTAGTTAAAAACTAGGCAATTTACATAATGAATGAAGAAATTCATTAAGAATCTATAGATAAAAATATGCCTATCACATCATTTAAATACAATTTTTTAGTATCTTTACACCTCTTTGCCTTAATTGTGCAAATATCTCCCTTACATAGTACCTATCCTCCCAATTTTACATTACTTCTAAATAAAGACTTCCTTATTACTTTTTAAAGTTGAATGTTCACCATGATTCCATTTTAACAAAGTTTGGCTACAATGTGGCAGTTCTGATGTTTCATCAAGCATCCTAATTTTGGTCATGTTTGGATAAACATGCGTAAGCTCATAATATATATATAAAACCATATGACCAAATACAGATAACCCATATAAAACCATAGAATTAGTTTCATATTGGAGTTTAGTAAATTTCCAAACTTCCTTCTGTTTATGATATATGGTTATTAACAGTTATGGCAAAGTAAATGCTCATATGTACAAAATAAATTTTTACCAAAATTAGTTTTTATTGTTTTCCCTCTCTACAACAAAAATCATCTTTTCATTTGCAAAACTGCAAATCCAAAAATACATGTAACTGGAAAAGAGTTCAATCTGATTACTATAAAAATGTGTTTCAGATGGAAAAACAGCAGAATTGAAATTACTTTAAAACTTGCTACATTGCATACTGTTCTTAAAATTGTCTTAAATAAACACATGAAAGAAAAATCATATAAAAGGACATCTTAAAAAAAGATTAGGAAAAGCCTAAATGATTGGTGATTTTGGATTCCTAAGTATGCTGCTAGTAACTGTAATTAAGCAGTTCAATGAACTCCTTCAAAGGAATGATGGGCAGGGAGAGTTCAAGAAGAATCAAAGCTAGAATTACTAGTTTCATGGAGAAATTCTTCCTGAAGAGGGAGAAATACTCAGAAAGCAAAGAATGGATAAAAAGCACCACCTCTCAACATTTGACAACTGGTTACCTGAGATCCGGGTCCTATTAGAGCTTTCAAGGGGCAAAGCAGAAAAACAAAGGAGCATATTTTTGCAGTTTAACAATCCGGGTTTAGTCTCAGCACTGCCACTTACGGGCCTTGCGATTCAGACAAGTCCCTTCCCTTCCCTGGCTCTCAAATGCATCATCTGAAGAGGATGCAGTTCACACAGGTGACCTTTCCGTATCTTCTAGTCCTTTTTGCTACCAGCAAATTAACAGCTGGCTTCACTTTATTCACTTAATAAGCATTCAGTTGCTCCAAACATTGTCCTAGACAATGCAAAGATGACTAAGACAAGGTTCCTTTCTTGTTGAAGAGTTCAAAATCTATCCGGGGAAACAGACTTGAAAGGAAACAATGACAATCCTCTTCAGTAAATGCTATGGTAACAGTGCTGGGTGCTCCAGAGACATTAAAGGAAAGGGGATTGGGGGCAAGGATGGAATTGGCAAGGGAGGGCTTCCTAGAATGAAAAAACTATTAAATAGCATTGAGGGCTCAGCTAAAGTTGGAAAATATATGTTTAAAATGGTTCTGATAATCGGATTAGGACACAGCAGCAACCAAAGGGGAAACTATGCCCCAGGCCCCACAGCTGCAGCTAAGTACTATCACCTCTAATGGTGACAGCAAAAATTAAGTCCAGGGTTTTCTAAGGGTAGGTACACTCTGCTTTTACTGGAGGACAGTACTGCTGGAACAGACTGGCTTCAGTCTCTTATCTGTCCACCATCCACATGAGCAAAGGAACCCAGCTGGGCATCCACAGGGAAATGCTGGGCATGGAAAGGATGGGGAGGTCACACTATTTCCTCACATGAAACATAGGAGTGTATTTTTTTATGAAACACTTATTCACCTTTGGTTGAGGAGATGGGAACCTCAGAATTATTTATCCCCATTCACTTTAGTTTTCCCTCTTCCTCTCTAGGTTTGGGAGCAAAAGGGCTATGTACATATCCCTAGTGTAGCTCTAATCCCTAGTGTATCCCTAACCCTTCTCAAATTTGAAACATGTAAATAGGGTTCTTCAATTTTGGGAAGGTGCCAACTTGGGGCTAGCAAGCTGTTCAGCCTTTGGGATGAAATTGCTCTAGCACTCAAATATAAAACTGGAAAGACCATTCTAAACACAGACATCATCTTCCAAAAACAAGTAAACTGTCTACAGCAATCTCTTAAACCTTCTATGCCCCTCTGGTGTTTAGAGTTCTTTGATTTCAGGCAGTTGTGCCTGACTCCGGCTAACTTAGGGGGAAAAAATGGAATTTATTGGAAGAACATAGGGGAGAGATGCACACAGCCAGCAAGGCAGCTAGGGATCCAGACTGAGAAAAAGACACAAAAGACATTTCCTAGGGTCCAGGCAACAGGAACCACTGGGCAGTGCCTGCAGGCACAGCTGCTGCAGGGAGGGGTCCAGTCACTTCCAGTCCTTGGATCACTGTGCTCAGGTTTCAAGCTCCAGGAAGTAAGAGTTATCTGCACTCTGGCCTGAGTTACAGCCTCCAATCCTTTGTTGCTAAAAAGGTGATAAGCTGATTAATAGCCATCCAGTCTGTATCCAATGGAAGAAAGGGAAACCTCAAAAGGAAATCAAAGTGCTGTGACCAAAAGAAATTGGAATGGCTGCCATCAGTCACCATAACAACAAAGACCCACTAAGTCCCTCAGGAACAAAGATAGTCCTTTTCATTAAACACAAGTGCAGACCAGAAATTTTAAAACCCGGAAGATAAATGTACTTCAATTAATGTGCAACTCTGAGTGAGCTCTAAGCAAAGATATATGAGGCTCTTGAAGAAAGTGGAAGTCGGTCACCATGTGATATACCAGGACCTCACTTAGGTATAAGCTAAGTGAGAATTATCAAAAAAAGAAATTAACTATGCAAACAGTGGCCATAAAAGAGCTAGAATACCTGTATTAACATCAAATGAAATAGACTTTCTGACAAGAAATATTACAAGATATAAAGAAAGACATTTTACAATAAAAAGCTAAATACAATAAGAAGATATATATAATCATAAATATATATGCACCTAACAGTAGAATCCCAAAACACATGAAGTAATCACTAACAGAACTAAAAGGAGAAATAGGCAATTCAACAATGAGTTGGAGGTTTTAGTTATTGATAGAACAGGAGTCTGAATAAATTTAAAGAGATTAAAAATATACAAAGTATGTCTCTGCCCACCTGGAATTAAATTAGAGATCCACAATAGAAATAAATTTGGGAAAGCCCCAAACCTTTGGAAATTAAACAGCACATGTCTAAGTAACACAGGAGTTCAAAAGGGAAACCACAAAGGAAATTTAAAAATTTTTGGAACTTAATGAAAACAAAAAGACAACATACCAAAATTCATGGGAAGCGGCCAAAAGAGTGCTTAGAGGACACTTCATAACTTTAAACACCATTATCAGAAAAGATCTCACCAATTACGTAAGCTTCCACCTTAAGAAACTAGAAAAAGAAAAGCAAACTAAATCAAATGGGAAAAAAGTAAATAATACAGAATTTAAATCAATGAAACAGAAAAGCAATAGAAAAAATGGATAAAACCAAGAAGAAATACAATATTGTTAAGACGGCAATTCCCCAAACTGATCTTTACATTCAAAGCAATCTCTGTCAAAATCTCAGTAGAATTTTCTATAACAACCAGCAGCTGACCTTAAAATTTAAATGAAAATGCAAAGAACCTAGTATAGCCAAAACAATTTTAAAAAGAACCAAGTGGGAGGACTTACACTGCCTCATTTCAAAATGTACTCTAAAGCTAGAAATTAAGGCAGTGTGGTATTGGCATAGGAAAACCATACAGATCAATGGACTCAAGAAATAAACCCTTCTATGTTATGGCCAATTGACTTTCAACAAAGGAACAAGTGGGAAAATGGTAAGATTTCCCTTGGATACCCATATTTTAAAAATTAACTTAGACCTTTACCTCACTTTGTACAGTGGATCACAGACCTAAATGTAAGAACTAAAACTAAAACATTAGAAAAAAACATAAAATTTTTGTAACCCTGCATTAAACACTTAAGACACAACACTGAAAGTAGGAACTATAAAAGAAAAAAAAATGATTAAGTTGACTTCATTAAAATTTTTGAATGTTGCACTTCCAAAGCCACCATTAGGAAATGAAAATGTAAGCTGCAAAATGGGAGAAAATATTTGCAAATCATGTATCCCATAAGGGGCTTGTATCCAGACTATATAAAGAACTTTTACTACTCAATAATAAGGCAAACAGTCCAATTTATAAACGGGTTCTGATGCGTGCTACAACATGGATGAACTTGAAAACTTTATGCTACGTGAAATAACTCAGAAACAAAGAACAAACACCATGTTCATTCCATTTATATGATGTACCTAGAATGGGCAAATTCATTGAGGCAGAAATACTTTCTAAAAATAATTTTTTAAAAATGGGTAGAACACTTGAGTAAACACTTCACCAAAGAAGACATACAAATGACCAATAAGTCCATGAAAAAGTGCTCAGCATCATTCGTCACTAGGGAACGGCACGTTATAAGAACAGTGAAATACCACTACACATTCACTCAAGTGCTAGAGTCAAAAGGATAGAAAATATCAAGCACTAGTGAGGATGTGGAGAAACTGGCAACCTCAGACTTTGCTGGTGAGATTGTAAGATGGTATAGCCACTTTGGAAAATTATTGGGCTAGCTTTTAAAAAGTTAAACATAAGCTTACTGTAAGACCCAGCAATTCCATTCCTACAAATTTACCCAAGAGAAATGAAAACATAGGTACACACAAAGACATACACAAGTGTTCATAGCAGCTTTATTCGTAATAGCTAAAAACTGGAAACACTCTAAATGTCACCAGCTAATGAACAGATAAACAGAATGGGATATAATCCATACAACAGGATGCTACTAAGACATGCAAAGAAACAAACTACGGATACATCTTAGACCATGGCTGAACCTCAGAAAGATTATACTAAGTGAAATAAGGCAGACGAAAAAGACTTCATTTTGTAAGATTCCACTTACATGGAATGTCCAGAAAAGAAATTTATGGAGACAGAAAGCAGATTATTGGTTGCTTGGGGCCAGGGTGGAAGTAAGGATTGACTGAAAACAGGTTTATATAAATTTTGGGGGGTGATGGAAATGTTTAACAACTGAATTGTGCTGATGGTTGCATAATTCTATAAATTTACTAAAGATCATTACATTGTACACTTATAATGGGTAGATTTTCGCAGCTTTTAAATTATACCTCAATAAAGCTGTTAGAAACAAACACTGAAAAAGAAAATGACGCTTAATTCCAGGGAACGTAATAAAGATACAATCTCCATGACTTAAAGGTTTTCCTTAATCTAGCCACATATCTTTTATTCATATATTTTAAAATTACACATGAAGGATATTACCATGGTTCAACAATGGAAGCCCAGGCTCTAAACGATCTTAAGCTTTGGGAACTAAATTGTGTCCTTCCCATGATTGCTCAATAAATAGCAGTAAATTTAAAAATTCTAAATATAGACAATATGGCCTTTTGGGGGGCTAATTTCAGAGAAAATAAAATCAATAAAAGGGGAGTCTAAGAAGCAATTTAGATTCCTAGATTGTTTGGGTAATAAACTGTATTATATATACGATCATTATAACCTAGAAACATTTCATCTGAAGCAGCAAAGGCTGACCTAGTAATTGATTTAATAGCTGTCTTCAATGACATGAAGGGTTTTACAGGAAAACTATTTAACTAGTTCTCTCTTTCCATTGAGACCGGAACAAAACAGTGATTTAATAACCAGCAAGGTAAATTTAGATTAAACATAACACTCACAGTAACTGCTATCAAATACTGGAATAAATTTAATTAAGACACCTGTTAAAGCTGTTTCCGTGGCCATCATTAAGAGCAGCTTTGGTCTGAACGCATTACGGCCTGGGAGGTGGAAATCGGACTTGCTGACCACCTGATGGGGAGCCAGTGGGAAGGAGCACAGCCCACCTGACTTTCACACACCTTACCTCGATATCGCGATTAAGTTGCTTCACTATGGCAGTTATGTTTCTGATGTGCTCCTCCAAGAAGAGCCTAGCCAAGCGGTCGCCTCCCCCTTTGTTTTGCATTTTCTGCAAACTGTTGACGATGTCGTCTTTAATCCGGAAGGCATGCTCCACCAGGGCAGCAGTGGTTTTCTCGTGGCAGAGGATCCTGTCTTCCAGCTGCTCCACTAGGCTTACTGATGAGTAGGGTGCCATGGTCAGGGACTGGCTGTGTCTGGGCATGGTTCTAACTCGCCTGTGGGAGGAAGCCACATTACTAGGGTTGTTAGTTGGAAAAAAAAATGTCTAAAGCTAGATTCAAGACATCCAGAAAAGGAAATGCAAATTATCTATCCCTAACAAGCTAAATGGGGTTTGAGGCAGAGTTTTCTTCATGACCCAGGCACTATCTTTAAACAACTGTATCCAGAGAGTTAAGTGTACTAGTAGCAGGCTCCATGACCTCCAAAAGTAAGAGGCCGATGGAACTGGGCACACTGAGATGTCTCCCCAGTAGAAGCTGTTATTGAAGTCTGGCTTGTAAACAAAACCTCCTGAAGTACCCTCCTCTCCAACACCCCCTTAAACCAGAGGTTACAAATCCAAATGCCTACAGGGGTCAAGCAGGGGACATACATGAGTGAAGCATACCACACATGATGCAATAGGGAGTAGTGGGGAGTTGAGAGAACTGGAAAGGGCATTCGTCAACTACAGGCAGCCACAATTCTGCTCCATGCATGAGTGACCATAGAACACAGGCCCATTTTTCCAGATGATCTGATATTTCAACAGCCAGGAAATTCAGACTTGTATGTGAAATCACCTAATTTTTAAATGATAACAACTCATTTAAGAAGTATTTAAGATGATACAGGCCAAACAATGTACTTTCCTGGGCCAGTTTTGGCCCATGGGCAGCCAGTTTGCACTTTCTGATTAAAAGGATTAGCAGGGACATTAGCCCCCAAGTCTCCAGAGTTAAGATTTTACTGTTGACCAGAAATATAACTGTCCTGCAGGACTACTGTGAAGTCTCCACCTCTTGCAGCCACTGAGGGGCCAACAGTAACTACAAAAGGGAAGCTAGAGTGGGGGCACAACAGCACTTCTCCTGCCCTTGAACAAAATCATTGTTGGATAATGTAACAGCCACAAAGCTTCATTATGTAATGACTATGTCACCCACTAGCAGCCCTCATGGGATTGGTGGAAAGGAAAAGTATACCTTAGATGCATATTTTCCATATATTATACCTTTCCTCGGTGACAAGAGAAGGAAATACAGTGCTCCTTTGGGCCATTTTCTTTTTAATAATTCACATCTGTTGAAAAAATAAATATTAAATTTTTTAAGTTTAGAACTTAAATGACCTCTGAAACTTATTACTAATTGCTAAGAGGATCATAAATTACCCTCAGTTAAATCATTAAATGCCTTATATCTTATATATGAAATAAATAGCAAATGTTTCCAAACAAGGATCAAAGAATCAAAATGCTTCTGAAATTAACACCACTAAGCCCTATTAGACAGTCAAGCAAAGACTATTGCATGGAGTTTTCTCAAGTTCCTTCATCTGAAATGTGCATTTCAAACTTGAGACTGCTTTTACAAACACAAGAAAACTTCTTTAACAGGCTTATTTAATCTTGTAAAGTAGGTAACTACCTTAGTAAATTTGACCTCAGCAAATTTAGAGAATTTCATAGCAAATTAAGATCACTTGTTTCTAAGCTAATCTTAAAACAATGCATAATCAATGGGATCTGACTGGGGAGAACCTATCTATCCACTAAGAGAATGAGAATGATACTCTTCATTAAAACTTTATTCTAAGATATAATCATTCATAGCACACATAATGTAGGGGGGTCATGGAGAAGGCAGTATAGCACAGAGAAGACAAGTATTGATTCTGTAGCATCTTACTTACACTGATGGACAGTGACTGCAGTAAGGTGTGTGAGGGGGGGAACCTGATAATATGGGTGAATGTAGTAACCACAATGTTGTTCATGTGAAACCTTCATAAGATTGTATATCAATGATACCTTAATAAAAAAGATATAATCATTCATATTACATCTCGCATATAAGAAACATTTTGATCATCACAATGCATTAGAAATCTGAACGAAACTGGAGGGTTTTAAAAATATCTCATTACTTAGGTTTCTCAATAATGCTGTTAATTGCCTTAAAACAAAGAATGCCTAGTAACCAGGATCTGATTCAGTAATTTGTTCTCATTTAGATGCTGGATTCAGAAAGCAATTCTGATTGAAACCATTGTTTTGGCGTCATCTCCTCAGTGTTATTTTTAGAGTTTCAAAATGAGAACATTTCATTTTCCTAGACAAAGAAATTTGAATTTAAACAAATTACATTTAAAAAAAAGTGATTCATGCCAAATAAGCTATGATGCCAAAGGAATCTTCGGAATCAAAGATAATAATTTCTGCCATTTAGACTATATAAAATGAAGCCAGTATGGAAGATACTAATATTTAGAATCATAGAATCTTCACAATTTTTAAGCTGTAAAATACCTTAGTTGAGATATTAAACTATAGAACAGCCTAGCCTAAGATATGCTTAGTTGGCATCAATCATGCAGCCAAATAACCTAAACAGGTCAGACAAAACTCCCCTCCCTCAAGGGCTTCACCGCTTATGAAGAAAGGCAGATGCCTTAACCACGAAAACAATGCGTTAAGTGACTACTATCCATTCAAACAAAAACCCATAGGGAGGGAAAAAGGAGAGGGCTCAGTTTTTCCTGGATAGCAGCTAGTTCAGGGAAGAACTAATGAGAATGAGTAGGATTTCCCAAAGTAGAGAATAGAGATTGTTCCACACCTGCCTCAACACTCCAACACTCTCTCTACTTCCTTCACTCTTGACACACTAGATTAATCCATTGTCCAGCCCCAAACTTGGGCACTCCTCATATTCACCTGCTCCAGTCAACAATAACCCTCCCCACCGCCACTCCTGCCACCAGTGTCCTTGGAAGTGTCATGCTCTCTGCTGCCATCAGACCTTTGACGTGTACTCTATTCAAAATGCCCTTCCCATCCCTGCCTATCTAGAAAACTCTTATTTACCCTTTAAGGCCCCACCTGACTCTCAATTCATTTGTGTTTCTTCAGCTCTTTATTCTGGATATATTATACAACTTACTATGCCCTATTATTTTGTTTAATTGTTTAATTGTCTGCTAAACTACATGCTCCTTAAGGGCATGTCTCAAATATTAATAGCCACAGAACTGACCTAGAAGACTGCACACATTTGTTAATGAGAGCCTGACGCCTGACTTGTATTTCACTATCAGAAATTGCAGCAATGAAGGCATTGGAAAATATGTTCTAGTTAAAAAGTATAGTTCTTTATAACGACTGTATTCCAAACATTAGCCTCTCAACATAACATCTGTGAGCGAATGCAGACTTTTGGAATCCCCTTTTCTGAAGGTCATTTCATTCATCCAGAATTATTCTGCCTGAGCTACAGAAGCCCAACCACATCATCTTTCTGAGAAAGGTCTATCAACCACCACTCATTGCCTCAGACTGCTTTTCAGTAACTAACCTTTGTATTACCAAGTGCTACGTGCTCTCTGAGACAGGAAATGTCACATGGCATGAGTTTGGAGCTCACACTGAAGTCTGTTCAGAATTGGTGCCCTTTTCTTGAATGTGGTGGGAATCTTTCCCTGTTAGGCTGCTTGCTTGATGCGTATGACTTTTTGCCAGAACAATGGGATCTATATTGCAAACTAATAAGAATTAAAAATAAGTAAGTCACTGAATTAAATACTTCTCAAAGACCATTTCCAGATCTTTCCACTGTCAATTTTGGCTTATCCACCCAAGGTTATCAGCTCCTGGACATCAATAAATCTGATCTCTAGCACCACAGTGGGCCTACAACATTGGTAGCCAAATCTGAACCATATATTTTGATTGTGCCACATTTTCCTGTTACAGTATTATCTCCAATTTATGAGTTTAAAAAACTTGGGCAAACTAGGGGAAGGGACAGGTAGGTAAAGCAAGGAGAGAAGTATTGAGAGAAATGAGAAAAAGCAAAATCATAATTCCCAAAATACGTGATATATAATATAGAATTTTGGGGTTCACACAAGAGTAAAGGGAAATGTCAAACCAAAATAATTATTTGTGATTAGAAGAATTCTGAGCATTTACATAAAATATATTCTCAGATATACATTTGAATATATATTTTAATGACAAAAGGAGACATTAATGTCAACCAATATTTTTATAAGATAACATTGAGTAGAAACACCTGATACCATTTTAATGTAAAATGATACATTAAATAAAATAAAATTTAACAAATTTTAGTTAATAAAAAATTAAAGTTTGAAACTTAAATAACAGTCACTTAAAGTTAATTCAGTTTTTCAAAGCTTACTATTTAATACAGTATTAATGTGTTCTGCTGAGTGTCATAATAAAAAAATTGGCAAGGCATTTATGAATAAAGTGGTTGTAATTGGTTTTAGGGGAAAAAAATTCTATTTCCTTGTAGTTAAAAATAGAGTGCAAGGATGCAGGGCGAAGAGCAGCTGGAGGTGCATCTACAAAGACTGGTGGGAGGGATTCGTTTCAGGGAGTCGCTCCCTAACTCATCACTTACGCCAGGCTCAGGCCGTGGACTTTGCCCTGGGGCAGTGAAGTGCTATCAGGGATGCGAAGCGGAAGGCAGGCTGCCTGCGGGTCTCAGATCACCAGCGGCAGGAGTTAGAAGGGAGAGATCACAGCGGTAGACCGAGACCAGGGACTCAGCCAGTCAGGGATGTTCCTCGGCCTGGGAAGGGACAGCAGCTTGGGGCTCACTCAAAGCATCATTTCTCCCCCACCGCTGGCCTCTTCTGCTCCTTCCCCCACTTTTCACTGCCTCCTGTCTCTCAATTGCCTTTTTCTTTTCCTATCACTGATCACTCACCATTCACTATCCTTTGCTTTTTCCCTTTTCTTAACTTCCTAGTTCACTGTCCATTACCTGCCTTCTACTCTCTCTCTTTTCCCTCCTACTGGTCTCCTGTTTCACAGCTATAGTCTGACATACTTCTCTTTCATGGAAAACAGGAGGCGGGGTCAGAACGACCCTTATTTGAATCCTGGCTTCCAGCCAAGTGTATGATCTTACCAGGCCAGCCTTAAGTGTGTGGGGTCAGTAAGAACATAAATAGCTGCTCACTCTTACCAAGTCGTTTACCCTGGGGCAGGCACTCAGGAGCACATTTCAGTAAAGGGATTGCTCTTATCTCCATTTAACCAGAGACTTGTGGCAACTGGCCAGAGGTCATATAGCAGGAAAGAACAGAGCAGGAATTTGAACCTAGGGCCTTAGCCTCTTCTACACCAGACATTACTCCCAGGGAGGCTATGGGGTCTCCAGAAGTGCCTTAGGACACCTGATATGATTCCAAAAGGGCTGGTTCCCTCCCCCTCCCTGGCTAAAGCACATCTAATAGGAAATATATCTATTTTTTAAATAAAACTTTATATAAAGGATCCAACAAGAAGTATTCATTTGTTTAAAGAGTTATTATATTGTTTACTGCGTGGGGTTAGTGGTGAAATTATTAGGTACCTGCTCTAACTCCTTCATTCAGCCAGAGCTGCTCCTCCTGGCATCAGCATGTGTTGCGGTTACCGCTGGACAGAAGGCATACTACTGTCACTTGTGTTTTTTAAACCAGAGTACATACATGAAAAGAACAATTAGCAACATGTATATTTTGCATGAAGGAATTTGCAATGTTTTAAGAAACACCTTTTCTTAGACCAAAAAATTGCCTTTTGTGATTAATGAGGTAATATAATAGTAAAATTTAGGCTCTACATAAAGGCATAAAGAATAAAGTAAAAATCACCACTCAGAAATTGCTGATGTTAATACTGCAATTTACATTTCAAGCTCTCCCTCCAGGATACATTTAATTTTCCTTTTTGAAAAAAATGATATCATACTCTATACTATGTATACCCTGCAATTCGTAATTGACACTATATCATGAACATCTTCCCATGTAAATATATAAACCTACACATCAGTTTTTAATGCCTGCATAATATTCCACTGAATGGATATACCATTTTTGTTAGGCAGTCCCAAACTAATGGGCATTTACTGAAATATCACTTATAATCGTGGGATAGTTTGATTTTTTGTTCTCTTATTTTCCTTTCCTTTGTTCTATGAATGATGAAGGTCATATGAAAAGTCAAAGGAGCAGCATACTAACTACTTTCAAAATTGAAGTTAAGGTGAGATGCTGACAATGAAATCTAAAGAATCAAAAAGGCATGAAATCAGTGGACTGTAAGAATGATACATGAGACAAATGGAAGAAGGCAAGTTGCGAGTACCAGTTCAATGTCAGTCTTTGGCTCTGTACTGTGAGCTGCATGAGGAACTGTATTGTCCACAGCTATACCCCTGCCACCTTAGCTGATCAATATTTGCTGGGTAGATGAATCTCAAGGAAAAATGGCTGAAATGGAGTCATTTTGTAATGTTTAATTTAATCATTTGAATTATATTCTG
Organism: Manis javanica; assembly: GCF_040802235.1. Lineage (NCBI taxonomy): Eukaryota > Metazoa > Chordata > Mammalia > Pholidota > Manidae > Manis > Manis javanica. Next base: position 108,879,418 of record NC_133163.1, on the reverse strand, counting down.
ACTAGAGAATGCACAGGCAATCACAAAAGGGGATGATACACTCAGCATGTCCAGTAAAAACAGAGTCTACAGAGGCAAAATTTATTAGTGTTTCCAAGAACCTAAGAGTCTGGGGCAGCAGGAAGAGTTCTGTAATGGAGAGAGATGCCTTAAGGCTCACGGTCCAATGACATTAGCCCCTGAGCCCCCATCACCAAGCACGTCATGAGCTTTCATGTGGGTGTGCGTACAAGGAGAACACACAGGGAGCAGCAAACATGAATCAAGAATTAGTATGTTGGAATTACACTCTGATGATCACATGATACCTCTTGAGGGGAACAGACCGTATGTAAGGTGGCCCCCATGATCTCTGCCTCCTGGAGTTCACATCCTGTATGATCCCCTCCCCCTGAGTGTGATGGGACCCATAATTGACAGAACACAGCAGAGACCAGCCAAGTGGCAGTTGCCTATACTCAGTCAGTAGTTGTAGTCAGCTGGGATTCTGACTGCAAATCATGTAGGGTATGGGTCTGCTCACCAGGAACAGAATATTTATTTTATAATCTAACTTTTAAGTCACTTAATAGATTTCTCATGGTTGTCTTGCTTAGGGAAAAATCTCAAAAGAATACTGAAGAGTTAAGAACTTTAACAATTTTTTTCCCTAACATTAGCTCTGTTCTGGCCAGTGGCAGCAAATTATAAATCTAATTCGCTGCAAGAGATAAAAATCCCAAGAGATACCATTTCATCCCATCAGATTGGAAAATATCAATTGTAGCAAGATCAAATATTGACAGGAATATAAGTGGAACAACAAGTACACCAGGTGGGGATGTGAAATCAATACCACCACCCTGGAGAGCAATCTTCAATATCTAGGAAAGCTAAAGAGGCACAAACCCCATAACCCAAAAAATTCCAGTGCTAAGAAATACAAAAAAACTTCCCCAGTGTGTTTACCAGCAGACATTTACAAGGATACTTAAGGCAGCATTGCTTCTAAGAGCAAAAAAAGTGGGTGGCGGTGGGGATTGAACAACCACCATTAGGCAAAGGGATGAAAAAACTGTGATCTACTCAGGCAATGAAAGAACAGTTATGGACATAAATGGGTTAGAATTACAAGTCCCAATGTGAATGAATCTCACAAATACATTAGTCAAAAAAAGCACATTGAAGGAGGGCAGGGACACTATGAGGACGTTTTTATCAAGTTTAAAATATGCCAAATAACATGCCAAACCTTTAACATCTAAAGATAAATATGGAAATGACAAACACCAAACCCGAATTATATTTATCTCTGAATGAGGGGGAGGATCAGACAGAGGAATAAAGGGGGCTTCAACTAAACGGAGGATGTTTTACTTCTTAAACTTAATTGTTCATTATATCATTTAAAAGACAAGAAAATTACTTCTTCCAGTCTCCACTTAAAAAAATGTGTAAAAACGCCAGAAGTCAGATTGCAAGTCTCTCCAGCGCAGGCACAGAACTCAGTCTTGCCCTATATAGTCTGAGGACACGAAATTGGACTTAAAAGGCAAGAGTAACTAATCTTCATCAAATCCCTGTCCGTTAAGCATTTTATCCATATTGAACACGTATTCTTATCTAGATATTAATATTTCTATAAATGGCTACTGGTTAAATGCCTTAATCAAAACATGGCACATCCACTCGAAAGAACATCAACAGCTATTTTAAACAATAGTTAAAAAGATTATGAAGGAAATAAATTTCTACATAGCTATAATGTTAAGGTTTTGTTTTTTCAAAGAACAAGATTTAAAAATGGGTTTATAATACTATATAAAACCACAGCCAGGGCCTGAAAACCAGAGACATGACATGTTCCATGGCACCACAGTTTTAGGTGGTACAAACATTTTGAATTTAAAAGACCTGCAAATTTTTAAGTTCCACCGCTGCACTGCCTGCCGGTCCTCTTCTCCCTCCTCCTCCCTGAGATGAGGAGATAACCTGACCCCAGGCCAGCAGAGATAGATGGTGAGGTCAAGGACAAGGCTCCCAGTGCCCTTCTGTGTGCGCAGGCTGCCCCTCACCTGCCAGCACGGGGCCCCTCTCTCCATGAGTGGATGCCTGCTGGACTTGCAGCTACCTTTAACGCTGCTCCCTACCCAACCCTGGGCCAAGCTGCTAGAAATGCTCTGTGGTGTGAGCAGCTGGTGTCTGGGTAGATCACTTGCTTTCAGTACAAGAGGCGGAAGAGCGCTGTGTAATCAAGGCCAGGCTGACTAATTCCACAGGCGAAGCACCTAGATTGGTAAGAAGGTCAAAGGAGCTTTCCATAAAGTGACCATAGGGCTCCAGTTGGAGGAGTGCCTCCAAATTATTGCAAAGAAAATGAAACAGCACAAATAAGCACACCCTGTCTCCTTTTTTAATAGGCAGCTCCCCATTTTCTATATCGGGCCAGAATTTTGGACAATGAATGAGCCATGCTTATAAGAACGCACAGGGCTAGCACTGGGCTAGCATATTTGGGGATATAGATGGCATTATAGTTACGAAGTGGATCAGTGGGGAATCTGGGTAAGTCACCAAAGGAGGAAATGTTATAAAGGCCTTACACACCCTCTAAGATGTTGGGCATCCTCACACCCAGACATCCTTCCTTGGACACATTAGGTCAATGGCACATGAATCTTACTTGATATACACCTTGGCATTTCTTTGCAATTGTAAATTACCCCGGAAACCCAGAAACCCCCAACCATCCTGGGGTAAGTGTAATGGGGGCTCCAGTAACAGAAGCACTATTCTGATTATATAGTTCAAAACAGTGGAGAAAGAATTCAATCAAAACATAAATTGTGGCATTGGGTACATTTTTATTCTACTTTCCTTATTTTCATAAAACTTTAATTGAAGTGCTATTTTCACAATGACAAAAACTTAAATAAATGAAAACTTCTTGAATAAAAGAATGAACCAATGAGAAAAAAAAAACACAAACAGAAATTGCCCTTTTACAGCTACAAAGCAGGGACAGTTTAAAAGATGTTATGGTTCCATGAAAATAAGTGTGCTATTAACTCTTTTCCCGTGGTTAAAAACACGTAAAATTTACCACCTTACGCATTAAGTGGGCAGTACAGTAGTGTTAACTATATATCACATTGTTCTGTAACAGATCTCTTAAAACTTTTCATCTTCCCAAAATGACACCCAAATTGAACAACAACTCCATTTGCTGTTAATGTTTCTCTGAAACCTCAGTCCCTTGTGGGCACCTCATGAAGGCTGAGCCCAGCGCCCCCAGTGAAGCCCTGGGCTGCCCATACATCAGGGCATCAGGCACCATGTACAGGTCCCCTGGCTTGGAGCTGCCATCAGTGGGGGCCACCAGCACAGCATTCCGAAAAGCTTTAGGTTCCAGGGACAGCATGAGTCCCTCCACAGGGTCCTAATGCAACTATTTCTAGTATTGTTTTGTGAAAGTGGGCTTGATTCCACTTTGCAAGATTTGTTCTCTTTCCCCTCCCCTCTACCGCAGAAGGGGAATTCAGTAGGAGGACGAAAGGTGAAGCGTGGCTGTATTTCTGACCCATGTAAAACATACTTCAAAATGCTTAAAACATTTATGGTAGCTTCCAGCCAGTGTAGGGATTACTGCATAACTCATGGGATCCACTAAATCTGCAGCACACCCATGGCCTCTGTCAGGTCCACATGGATTCACAAATGGACTGGAATCATCTGGGCCCCTAGGACCCAAGGGGTGGCCACCAAAGTTGCTTTCATCCACTCTCCACAGCGTAGAATGATGTTAACATTTTTAGGAGAACCCCTGCAAAAACAGATTGGTTTTGTTCCCATCTATTAATAACAGCTATTTTGAAATGCTATTTAAATCTCCTATTGTTATTTGAAATTTTCACAGATTATGTCTCCCCAGCTGAGCTGCTTTGGGGCAGCAGGGACCACATACCAAAGGAATCTGTAACCCCTATGAAACCCAGCACATGCCTCCTATTTGCTTGTTTTTTGAACTTGGTAAGGCCCGTCATTTTAATTATTGAGGTGCCCTGCCCAAATGACACATCGATGGCTGACTCAAGGCCCCTTCCAGCTGCGAGCCCAGCAGACTGCTTCAGGTCGCCCTACAGTATGCCCGGGCGCTCACACATACACGCACCCACACTGAAGAAGCGGTGTCTCGATATTACTTTCAGGGTGTTTTATTATGATCAACAGCTATATTTGGCAACTTTTCTTTCCAGCATTAGAGAAGACACATTACCAAATGTTAAAAAGGGAATCTGCCAAATGCAACAGCTAGAACAGAAAAAATATTATTCAAAGCTGGTGTAAACTCTCTACCTACTAAACGACCTACACCTCCAGATGCACCGAGGATCATATAGAGGCGGGGAAGGCATGACTGTATACTCTTGCAGAGAGAATGCTAGCTGTGACTTTGGGGTTCTATCCTCTATGAATCCCTGACTGAAAAGATAAGGATTTGGCCTGGAAGAAAAGACCCAGCCTCCAGTCTCTGCCTTTTCTCTCAGACGCAGTAGGAGGAGGCTGGACTTCTCTTGTGAACATGGGAGTCTATGAGAGACTCTTTTATTTGGAGGAACAACTAGAGTGCAGCACATTAATTTTATAACTATTTTAGAGAGAGCAGGGGAGGACTCCTGAGCTCTTCCAGAGATAATTAAAAATGGGGAAAAAAGAAATCTGCAATAAACAAAAAACAAGCTGAAGGCACCAGGGGTTTCTGAAAAACATCTTCCCGGTTCAACAATTTTAAGAATTCCATAATGTGAAAGCAACCCCCACACATTCTCTCCCACATAAACACGCGTTTTATTTAAGCCCCGCTCAGCTAAGCAGCAAGATCTCTTGTCTTCACTTCTGCAGTGACTTTATCCAAAGAAGATGTCATCTGCACAAAAGCATTCTTAAGAGGTAAAAAAGCTGCCTGCCAGCCAGCAGGGGCAGGTATACCTGGAGGAAGGATCCTATTGTGCCAATAACCTCAAAAACTGACCACCCTAAAATCTCATTTCTGACCTCCAACACCAAGTTTGTCCTAACAGACGCTGAGAAATCCAGGCCTTTTGATGTGTGCCAACCAGTACCTTCCCAGTAATTTTCCTGGGGTAGCAGAAAGGTAATCAAATAAACTATTATATTATCACTGATAACCACATTTTAAAAATTACAATAACTGCTGAACCATGCAGGGGGTGCAGGCGATGGCAGGGGGACTCAACAAAAGACCATTGAGTAGTAAAAAGCAATTTCTTTATCTTTTTTCTCCTGATTTCATATTAAAAATCCATGGAACGTAAAACCACATCTATTAAGTCCAGAAAAAAAAACCCACCAAAATAATCAATATAGGGAGAGGGAGGAAAATAGAAGAGTTATTAAGTGAAAAGAACAGGCATAAAGAGGGAAGTGAGGACGAAGAGGCGAAAGTGCAGGAAGGGAGGCAGGGCGGATGGGAGCAGAAGAGAATCAGCAAGACAATGAAGACAGAGGAGCAGGTGGCTGAGGGCTCGCACAGGAGGATGTGAGCTGGAGAACTGCTCCTCACACATTCAGCTGCTCATTTGGGGTGTGAAGAAATAGATGGGCCATTTTTAATATGCTATTTTAGGTCTCTCTACTCTTTTTTTTTCCTTTCATCAAATATGCCCTTTCTTTGCCTTGACACATATACACAAAGTTAAGATGTCATCAGTGGAAAATCATGGATTCCGCTTACAACATGGAAATACCTTTTTGAATCACCCATTATTTTAGTAAAAGTTCTATTTTGAACCAATATCCACCTGACTCTTGGGAGTGCGGTCTCACACCCACTATCATGTACCAGATTCCAACTGACAACTCTAAGGCCATCCTGGGCATTCGCTTCCAAATTTTAAGCTAGAAATTTAGTCCAGTTAACAAAGGACTGAGCCTCTACAGTGCTGAACAAGACAAGTCACAGCCCTCCACTCAGGAGCTCCAGTTCAGTAGGGGGCTATGCGGACGAGCCACCATGCAAGAGAAGAGAGGAAGGTACGTGCACGTGAATGGCAGGAACCATGCGCTGCTCGGGGTGGAAGGCAGGATCGTTTTGAACTGGGCCACCGGGAAAGGCATTTGAAGAGCAGGCATTTGAGTTGCATATTCAAAGGGGCAGCTCAGTGAACACACAGCAGCATGAGAAAGGGTGGAGGGAGGACAAGGCAGAGGCAGCGCTGACTAGTGAAAATCACTGGACACACAGGTTCCTGTTGGTAAGCAGTGGGAGATAAGGCTGGGACCACGTGTGGAGGCCTGGACTCTGCAAACAGGAGACAGTACAAATGGAAAGGAAGGGACCTATTGAGGGAGACTGTGCAGGGCGCACCTCAACACTCAAAGGCCACTGATGCAGGGGTGGGAAGAAGAGGAGAAATGTCAGAATAACCCAAGTGACCAAGAGCAGGTTACAGAGAGGGTGATGGCAGCATGGAAGTCATTACTGGGAGGGACATGCTGTCTCCCCTGTAGGGTACCTCCCCAGTAACGAACAGATAACCTGAGTCTATGTTAAGAAGACACCAGGCAGATCTACTAAGTATATTCTACAAATCACCTGGCCTGTACCCTTCCCCAAGCATCAAGGTCATGAAAGGCAACAACTGAGAAGCCTCCGAACTAAAGGTAACTAAAGAGGTGTGACAGCTGACACCACACTGGACCCTGGGCTGGATCCTGGACCGGGAAGAAACTAAAAAAATGGCTCCCCCTCTTTCTGTTATTAGGACTGTTGGTGACACTTGAATAAGATCTGTTGATGAGACAACAGTACACAATCAATGTTAATTTCTTGATATTGGATGCTTGTTGTGCAAGAAAATATCTTGTGTTTTAGGAAATATACACTGAAGTGTTTGAGGGGGAAGGTTAAGGAATATCAGAGTAAGCCTACAACTTAACTGTGAAATGGTTTGGAAAAAATTACAATGTGTGTTGGGTGGGGGAGAGAGTACGATAGAGCAGGAAGAATAAAGCAAATGTAGCAAATAGTTCATGTTTATCGATCCCGGGAGAAAGGTATGTGAGAATTGTTTATTCTCACAACCTCTCAGTAAATCTGAATTACTTCAAAATTAAAAATTTAAATAGGTAAAAATGACTAAAGAAACCAGGATGAGTGGCTGTTTAGAGACAAAAGAGTCAGACTTCTGGGTATCCAATTCCATACAGGATTTTGGAAAAGGCAGGACAGAACACACCTTGAGCAGTCAGGAGCAAGACGGAGGTTCTGAGTTGCACCTGGGTAACCAGCGTCATGGAGACAAGGAACGAAAGAGGCTCAGGAGGGGATAACTGCCGGCAGCAGGCACAGGGCAGAACTTAGGGAGGAGAGAGACAGTGGACAGGCCTCGGCTCTGCAACCAGGACACCTCTGCGGGAGCCCAACAGGAAAGCAGTTTCAACTGAAAGGTAAGGATGAGACTATGAGTGAGTGGGGGGACAAGAGAGGAGAATGTGAGGCCAGTTCAACACAGCAGCAGGGCACAGAACTGCACTACCAGGTAGAGTGGTCATCAGCCCCAGGTAACCATTTCAATTTAAAATTAACAAAATTTAGAAATGTAGTTCCTCAGTCACACTAGCCACATTTCACACGCTCAGCAGTCACATGTGGCTAGTGACTACGACACTGGACAGCACAGTTAGAAAATAATTCCATCATCACAGAAAGCTCTATTGGACAGGGCTGGCCCTCTAGCATAGTTTCTTTTATTATGAGAGGATGACTTGAACATATGATGGGGTGAGGGTTGGGGTAGGGGAAGGAGGGTCCAAAGAAACTGGAGAAAGGGGATGACAAAGTCCCAACGAGACAAGAAGGAAGGGGAAAAGTCCAGAAAACAGAGAGTGTGGAGTATATGTGTGTTAATCTTGGGGGAAGGACTTGTAAACAAAGGTGGGTTAAAGAAAAATGCTTGGGGTGGTGAGGAGGGTCCCCTGGGAGCTTACGTTGAAGTAGAAGGCAGTAAACTAGGACATGGGCATCCTTAACTTTATTAACAAAAAAAAAGGCTATCTCCTGAAAGGAAACTGTCTGAAGTTGAAGGAATGGAAAAGTCTAGCATAACTTCTAAAGGAAGGCAGTCTGGAGTTAATAAAAGATGGATTTTTCTTTTTTTTTCATAGAAAAGCAAGACCTAGGTGAAATTAAAGCCAGCATAAATTTGCAATGGAACTGTCTGAAGGTCTTTGGGACTTTCTCCTGGAAAACTCGGCAGGCTGGGAGAAGGAAAAGCAGATAATGAGAGTGACTTTGGATTGAGGGCAGAAATAGGAGAGTTCAACAAGTTAAAGTAAAAGATTCTGGGACTCCAGACAGAACTGCAATGGCTGGCAACAGAGAGACTCCAAGTGGAGAAATGGAGCCATAACGGGATTAGAAAAGCAAGCGATTAAGGGGCGAGCGTTCTCAGGGATGGGTAAAATCTGAGGCAGAGAGTGAATAGAATCACATAAGCAGGCTGAAGTCCAAGTTGACGTCCACATCTTGAAGGTGGAAAAGTTTCCAAGACTAAACAAGTGCAAGATGTGAGTCGCTGACATAAACTAAGGCCAGAAGAGCTGATGTGAGGATCTTGAGGAACTTCAAGGTCAATGAAATACACCCTCAATATAAACCCAAAGTCAGTTGTCAAAGACAAAGCAGAGAAGAGAACCAAACTGTTTGCTCACGTTTGTTTCCTTTTTGTAGCATCAAGTGAAGTGATCCCCAGTTCCGGAGGTACGTCAGCATCACCTGGAGAGTTTTCTCTTCCCCTCTTCCCTCCTCCTCATCCTTCTCTTTCTTTTTGGATTTATTTTTAAAATAAAGATTTGTAGGTCGTGTCCACCTTGATGATTCTAATTTGGTATGTTTCGGAATCTCAAGAGCCACATTAAAAAAAAAGTGCTCCAGGTGATTCTGAGGAACCACGAGGGTTGTCAAGCACTGATCAAAAGAAAGACGTATGGGGTACAAGCAGACAGACAGCGTGACCCTCTCACGAGAAGACTTTGTTAGTGCCAGTTAATAATTTGGAGGTGACACTGAGAAGCCCGGGGAAACCCAATGCCTGCTCGGGTGAGATGTGAGAGGGCTGTTCTGAGGGCAGCTGTTCGCTCAGGCTCTGGTGCTAAGGGAGGGACAGGAGATGGGCTTGGCTGCAGAAAAAGGAAAATACAGGAGTATGGCTGCGGGATGTAAGAAACAACAGACAGAAAACCAGGTTGGAGATACACAGGTTAGTGGCCTAGGGAGAGAGGAGGCAGAGTAGTGTGTTAATGAGGGTAATGTGTGTAACGAGGTGTGATTCATTTAACGAGGGGCTTGGTGGCTGAATTCCTGCAGGAAGGAATTTTCTATCTGAATGTGATCAGATTTCTAACATGTAAACCTTTACAGATTGTTAAACCCTCAGGTAAACAAGCTTGCAGAAGCTTATTCATTAACATTGAAAATGTCTTCCCAACCCACATTTTTGTACAGATGAAATCAGACTGGAATGAATATCAAGGGTAACATGAGAGCAGAAAGCCAGAAGGGGCAATCCTAGGGACCTGCGAGAGGGATAAAGCATTTCCTCCCTTCCCTCTCCTTGGAAGCAGAAGTTTCTGAACTAAGAGTATAGAAAGAGGGCCTGAGTGTCTTTTTAGCACCAGCCAAAGCTAAAAATAGAAGAGGTGTCACAGCCCACTGGGTCTCCGGAGAACCCTCCACTCACACACACACACACACACACACACACTCCAAGACAGAACCCTACACACACACACACACACACACACACACACTCCAAGACAGAACCCTCCACCCTCCACTCACACACACACACACACACACACACACACACACACACACACACACACACACACCAAGACAGGGCCCAGAAGGCTGACACAAATGTTCAGTAAGAACAAGTTGCAAATGTCTGCCCCTGCTTTTGAGAAAGCTGCACTTCTGTGGATTCAAATCATTACTTAACATTTTTCTGGTTACTCCTATGAAATAATTTCGAACACTGACATACACAGACTTTAAGATGAGAGCGTGAGCGCAGCCAGGCATACAGGCACACGCCCGCACACACATATACACACACACACACACACACACACACCCTCGTGCATACTGAAGAAATGACTCACTTAATTTACTGCTGCCTGCCCCTATTGGGTTTTGATTTTACCTATTCAAATACAAAGTTTCCTATTAGATTAACTACACAAAAGAAGAACTCAAGACATATTAACCCTGATTTTGTTCGTGACTCTAAAGCACCCAAGAGGTTTTAACCCGGGCATGTGGAGAAGCCACTCTCTGGACCACCCACTGTTTTCTCTCCGTAAACTTCCATAAAATGAGAACATTTCTTGCCACTCTGAAAGCCAATTAATGGAAACCTCCTGTAGACTAAAGATGGTTAAGTCTTGTATTCCTGTTATCTGCAGAGCTGTACTTGGCTATTTCTCAGCTCACAGTTCAATGGACCACCACCACCACCAGGGAACTGCAAAGAACCCCAACCGCTCCTTTCAGAGATGAGAAGGCGGGTGGGGGGAGCCAAGAGGTTAACCGGTCCAAGGTCACTCAGCTAAGTAGTGAGACGGCTAACTTACCACTAACCCCTGGCAATTTGTGCACCACCCCTGCTCGCCCAAACAGTCTCTCGGGGCTTCTGTGGGGCTTCTGTTGGTTCACTAGCATGCAAAATACCCCCCACCCCCCGGCCCCCGCAAAAATGCAATGCCAGTTGCGCTCTGTGCACTTCATCCCTTCGCGTTGGCATGCAGTTAAGCCTCTCGCCAACAGCATGTCACATGGGCAACGCACAGCTCTCTCCCCGAAGCCTCTCACCCCAGCGGCTGCCCCAAGGTCACCGGCGGTCCCAGGGACCTCCCGCCGCCGGGCACCGGAGGAGGCCGGGCTGCGGGCCCGGGGCACGGCACTCACCGGCGCAGGGGGCGGGCGCGCGGCGGCTGCCCATGTCCTCGCCGGCGCGGCTGGGTGCGGCGGCGGCTGGCTTGGGCTGTGCGGGACGCCCGGCTGCGGGCCCGCGCCGCGGGGAGCGCCGTCCAATCAGCGCGCGCCTGCCGCCTGGCCCGGCGCGCGGCCCGGCCGGGTTCGCGGCTCCCAGGGGGCGCGAGCCGCCGCGCGCCGCCCGAGCCGCTTCCGGGCGCGTTGCCTGGACGCGGTTGCCGTGGCAGCCCGAGCTGGAGGCTTCCCCGCGAACCCGCGCCCAGCCCGGCGGCGCCGCCCCTCCTCCCTCCGCGTTCCCACACCCAAAATAGCCTCTCCTCGGCGCTGCTGTTTCCCACAGCGCTCGCTTCCCAGCCGCTCGGAGTTGGCGGGCGGGGATTTCTCCTACTGGGAAACAGATCCCGTTGTAGGGCTAGTTGACTTGAAGAGAGAGGTGTTGAGATGGTGCCTGATTAAGATAATAGCCTTGGTGATCGCACTGTAATTCTCTTCAGAGCCCTAACAGCCCTTATTCACTAAATGTCTTTCCCATAAAAAACGTTATTTGGCTCCCCTACCACTTCCAAACTGAGGAGGAGTTATTTTGTTAGGCCACCGTCTGGTAAGCACCTCGAGCGTTGGCGCCCCACCTGCGCAGGTGAACTAACCGTGGCTGCCAAGTGGCGCTGGATGAATGAATCACCTTGACACCCGCCGCTGGGACCAAGGATCTTGTCTCGCCGCAACAGACACGACGCAATACAGAACTGCTACCACTCCTCTTCCTCACACCCCTTTCTTCTCCCTTCTGCCTCATTCCCCTCCCAGGGCGTTCCCTTTCCACTTTCCTCTGAATTGGGATTCTGAGCAGATTGCACAAGTGATCCACCCAATTCTGCTTCCTCTCGGTGGGCGGGATTTAAGCAGAGTTGGGGACCCCCACCTTTGCCCCCCTCACCGGGTTCATACCCCTTTCGTGTCGCTAATATTTATCCAGTATGCCTGTTCCTCTTTGGCTACCCCACCAACCTGAGCCACTCCTATCCAGGGGGAGAATCATGACATGGGAGACTCTCGTAGTGAAGTGAGATGAGCTGTTTTGAAATCTCTTTCCAGCTCATCTGAAAATCACTTCTGTGTGGTCTTGGGTATCCTATGGCTGATCCCACGCCTATAAAATAGGCTAATACGCCCCACAAAGTGTTAATGCATCGGTAACATTCAGGCAATCAACAGTATTTATTGGATGCCTGTCAAATGCTAGAATCTATGCTTAGCTCTAAGCCACAGCAGTAAAGAGAGACACTCCTTTCTGCTCTCATAGAGCTACCAGCCTGAGGCACAGTAATCAAATAATCACAGACACATGTGGAACTGCCATTGGTGATAAGGAGTGCATGGCCTTGCATCCTGTGAGGTGGAGATCTGACTGAATAGCATCCCTTCATCACTGCAAAGGTTCAAGGAGTATTTTCTTCCTTAGTTTCCCACTGCCTGGCACATGGTATGTATTCAGTAAATACATAATGAATTGAAGCCTATGGCATAGTGATACCAGTATCACCGGGTTTCCCAGGGCCTTTCTCATATGATTGCCACTATGTCTCGAAGGGTGTGCAGGTATGACCGGAAAGTGCCCATTTAAACCAAGAGCCCATCATCCACAGTCCTGACGGTGGTTCAAAATGTTTCTTGCTTGTCCCCATTAGGGTGTCTTCCAGTGTGTAGGGCATGTATCTCAGATAGGCACGTGAAAGATCCTGCTTTCTCATCCCCTCTGCTAACTACTCCACTCTCTCTCCTGGCCCCATCTCCACCCTGCCACCCACCTTGAGTCAGGGCCTCGGGGCAGCCATTCCTGGCTTCCTAAGAGGGTGACAGCGGACCCTTACATTCTTCAGACTAGAGCACCTATAAAATAGAAAAAAACTTCCTCCTGCTACTTCTGCTGGCCTACAAAGCATAACTCTGATACTTTATTTGCTGCAAGACTCTATCACTCTCAAGGGTAGAGAAGGGGAGGAGCTGGGAGGTGAGAGGCCCTTGCCACATACATACACCCTTCTATTTAGGTTGACTTTAATTTCCTTCTAAAAAGTCATATCAATTAATATAAGTAAAACTAAATATTAAAAAAGCTACACTAACGAGAAAACAAATATTTTTAGTTTTTTCAGTCTCTGAATTCCGCAATAGGAATCCTGATGTTTCCCAGTACCCATGACTCAGACCCAGGACTTCCCACTTCTTTTTTTTTTCCTTTCCTGGTTACTGATTTTGAATCCTGAGGGGACGAAATTTAGTGCACAGTGATTTAAGCCTACCTTGGTTCTTTTTTTTTCCAACTTACACTATTTCTGTGGTATAAATTTCAAAGAACTATCCAGAATCGTTTGATGGTGACTCATTAGAGGAAATAGATTTTTTGCACTGCTTTAAATAAAAAGCTATAATTTATCACAAATCATTTTACACTAGGCAGAGGTTACCAAAACTAGCTTCATCAAAGAAAACAGTATTAGTAATTGATTACAAATTGATGGCTGTCATGCTATTTACCAACCAATCATTAACACAAATAACCATGCAGTATTTTGTATATTATTCTCTATACTGTTCGGTTGGGTACTTTGTTCGTTTGTTTAGTGGTTAACTGCACAGCTGAGTCCGACCTGTGTCTCAGCACCACCACTAGTCATGAAGATATGATGTATAGGGCATCTATGAGGCAATTTAGGTAAAGGTCAAGGGCTTGTAAAGGACAAAAGTGGTATTTGTAACAAGGCTGGAAAGCAGGCCAAGAACATCGTGAGCCCTGCAGGGTGGATAAAAAGCATTTTTATCTTGTAATCAGCAATTCTCAACCAAGATTTATAATCCAGTGTGGTGTCAAGACCCATTATGAGGTGTGTAACACAGTGTTACCTGGTGTTCTTCACTGATAAAAAGGTGCCAAAAGGGCTGACCTGCAAGGAATGATTATATATAGGGATCAAAAAGAAGAGGATTCCCACAAAGAAAACAAGGAGGAAGAACCAAAGATGTAAGGATAGGGACCAGGGTAGAGAATCCTCAGGTGGAAAGGTTTAAGGTGACAAGTCCTGCAGAAAGTCAGGAAAATTTATTGAGTAGGTCACTGGTGACCTTCATGTATATTTCTTAGTTATCAGATTACTGTGGGTTAAGAAAAGACTGGCTGCTGTAGAAATGCAACAAGTGTGAGCCACTCTAGTTTGGCAGTATAGGGAAGGTGAGAAATAAGTTCAGTAGAGAGATTTCTACTGCCAAGTGAACATGTTCAGCATAGGAGAAAGAAATCTCTGCATTTACATGTAATGTTGTAGTGGTGAAGAAATGGGAGAGCACAATGCATCATTTTGCACTAACTCTAAATTCTGCCATTAATTTCATCATCACCAAATGCATTTCCTTTCTTATTTCATCAAATAAGAGAAATCTTGTTACAGGCTGAGAACGCTGCTCTTTTCCCAGGATTTTGTCCTGGAGGCGATGAAGAATGTAGCCCTCTTTATGAAGCCACCAATAAGGCTCTTTCAGTGAGTAGAAAAAAGAAAGCTTTTACTACTGGGAACGAGCTGCAAGGGAGAATACTGTGAGGGCTGTAGGGGTCAACAGCTTATACTGCCTCCTGAGAAGAGAAAGTTCCACCCTTCCTAGACCAAAGAGAGAACTGAACTGATAACATCACAACCCACTCCTGATTGGCTGAAAGTACAATGCTTCATTTGCACAGGGCATAATCAATAAGCTAGCATACGGCATGACCAATCAGAGTTGAGGTCTATCTAAGTGTGCTTTTTGTGTGGCTGAGTTTGATTGGAGCTTTTTGAAACTTACAAGGTCCTTGAAACTTACAGGGGTCCTGAATTCTATCTGCCTGCATCCCTCTATTACCTGCCTCAATCTTACATTGAGCAAAAGTGGGGTTCAGGCCTTAGGATTTATTCTCTTAAAAACCAACTAAAAACTTGGGTTAGCAACCAGTTAACAGTATATATGTTACTCTTTATGGCTTTTCTTTGTTGATAATGGTAACGTGATAGAATTAAGGAAAGTCCTTTTTTCCTCATTTATATGTAAAAATAATGGATTTTTCATTTGCTTTGAGCAACCTGTAATTTAGCTACTGGTTTTGCTAATAACTTCCCTTTGTGTATAGGCAAATTCTCTCAAATATTATGTTTTGTGTATGAACTTGTTGGTGTCTATAGATCTCTCAAGGATTTTTAAAAGTATTATAATTAAGGCACAACCAGCAGAGAAAGCATAAATATTATGTTTATATATTAAAAGATTCTTCCTCACAGTGTTAACTTAGGTAATGTTATCTGTGTCTTGACTTAGATAATTGCTGGTATACATAGGAGGCACAGTCAGCCTGGGTTGTGTTGAAATTGCATACAACTGAGCCTTAATGTAATATTGCTAACTGGGGAGAGAAATATGGAATAAAGGAGAATTTGTCCACAAAGCTTATGGCCAGAAATTCTAGAGTGATGAAGATAAATAAATTTTTTTTTTTTCTTTTTCTTTATTTTTTATTGAAGTAGAGTTGATATGCAATCTTATACTGGTTTCAAATATACAAAAAAAATATTTATTTCTTTTTAAATTATTTGTTTATTGAAGTATAGTTGATATACAATCATATTGGTTTCAAGTATACAAGAAGATTTATTTATTCTTTTTCTTATTAAATAAGAAATATAGTTAAAATATTATTCAATAGTTCAAATTAAAATAAATTGAAGTATAGTTGATATACAATCTTATGTTGGTTTCAAGAATACATAAAGTATTAATTTTTTGAAGATAAATAATATTTCAATGCAATATTTTTAGGAATCAAAATTAATGCAAAAAATCCACAATGAACAAAATTAAAATAACGAAATTTTCAGTAAGTATAAGACCCACTGTCCTGACATTTCTTTCATCTAGCTTCACCATGGCTAGGCATGGCACTGTCTACAATAACATGTATGTTGTGAATATTGTCATTAGTAGGGATTGTTGTTTCTTTCTTGTTGAACAGAAGTGCAAGTTGTCTTTTAATTCTCCCACCTATGAGGATCATTGTCCAGGAATGTGCTACTTGGCAGAGAAGCTGAAACAAGAACATCAGCTTATATGGGCCTCCATTGTCTAAACTGTAGTGTGTAGTGTCATGGCTGGTTAATACCAGGTAAGTAAACATAAATGTTTGCTGAACTATACTGAACTGGGCCATTGTGGCATGAAACTTCAGAATAGGTTAAAGACCCTGCAGAGTTTTTTGGTCTATTTTCTGAAAATTGTTGCCAAGAAATATCTTCCACAATCAGGGTGCCATGCAATTTTCTGTGATGCTCCCCCTTGGCCTGAACTGGGTTAAATAAAACTGGATCCGTTTTATTATAAAGTTGCTGTTCTGATGGTATAACAGCCAATGTTTATGTGTCAGGCCCTGTGTTAAATGCCTTACCATAGTATTTCATTTCCTCCTTGCAACAATTCACGAATAAAACTGAGGTTTAGAGGCATTACATGCTTGTCTAAGGTCCCAAAGCTGGTAGGTGCTCCAGCTGGAATTTGAACGTGGGAGCCTCTGAAGCCGCAGCTTGTGCTTTAACCAGGTGCTAGATGGCCTCCCAATGACCACATGAGACCAGAGAGGAAAAATGCATCACAAACATCAGTATGTAAAGTGTGTGGCATAGTAAGACCTAAATAAATGTTGTTTCCTTTTCCCTTTTCTTCCCCCAAGGATAGCACATATCAAATACGAATAGCAACATACTAAAAAGTTATTTCCACTGACAGCAAATTAATTTTCACACTCTCTCTGATTTCTTACACCTTCATCCCAGGTCTACACAGTCAAAAGACTGAAGATTCAGTGGAATTTCTCAAGTGAATCTGGTTAAAAAAATGGTCTTTAGTTTGAAATATACAGAGCCAAGAATGTTTTGAAATTTGAGCATCTTCTTAAAGAAACTACAGCAAGTTCTTTGTGAATGCATGCTTGTCAGCCAAAGATAAATGGTGTGATATACATTTTAAAGATCCTAATTAATAGACAATATATTTCCTGCACTTAAAATAAAATTAGTATTATTCAATTGTTTTTAAAAGAGAAATAACAAGTATAATCCTCTTTATTTCCCTTCCAGTACTTGGATACACTTTAATCATTTTCATGCACATGTAACAGATTTTCCAAGGTAATGTGAATAGGTTGTAGGCTTATCTTTCAGGAGCTGGAGCCCCACTTTGTCATGTGGCAGGTTATCATCAGTATAGACTCAGGAAATAGACTTCTCTTCCTCCTTAGAATTATAAATTATAAATTTGACACATTTGTTTCTTCATTGCTGAAAACTATTGGTATGTGCTTGGGCAAGTTACTTAACCTCTCTTTGACACAGTATCATCATCTGTAAAATGGGGGTAATGTAGTGCCTACCTCGCTGGGTTCTAATGGAACCAGTTCTAATTCAAAAGCACCAATTCATTTTAGTTATTATTTATCATTATTATTTATTATATCTAATGTCATATAAATTTTATTATTACTATTTTCTCCCAAGACCCAATCAGAAAGGTGGAGGTTCTAATTAATATTGGCTTAACTGTTTTATCTTATATATGGAGACAGAATTTGGTGATCAATTTAGTGGCCTGACTCTTCACACTATTACTGATGTTGCTTGTCTTGGAACAATTCTAAGCATCCCTCTGGTGTCAGCCACACCCAAAACTGTGTCTTTCTCTTGCAGGTAGTTATCAGTGTCCTCTTCAACATACCTACAGCTCCTAAAATCCTGGATCATTTTTGGCTGTAAAACACAGCTGAATGCGAAAGTCTCTCTTCTCCAAGAACAAGGGCTGAGATTGTCTCAGTATGACTTTTGCCTTATTTATCTAAATCCTTCCTGCCCCACCTATGTGATTCAACTGAATTAAGTACCCAGCCAGGTCCTTTAAGAAGGAAAGAGGCCTGTGTATTTGATGCCATGGGAAAGGTGCAAATGGCGTTACTGGCCCATCCTCCCCCTTCCTACTTCCAGTTGAAGTCATTCTCCTCACAACAGACACCTTTGAGGATGAATGTAGCCAACAATGACTGTGAAGTCAATGACTACCACCACCAGACAATTATCTGGTCCCTGATTTTAGTTGTTTGGTTTATTCTCATGTACTATAAGGTAGGATTTCAAAACATCACGAGAACAAGGAAGACTTTCACTTCCCTAGTCGAACCACCACTTGATCTGCACTCTGGTTTCTGTGATTCTTTCCATTACCTGCGTACTCTGTTCTCAGCATCAGGCATGGATGTGGTCCTGTTCCTGAGTATCTCTGTCCCAGTCTCTCACATCAGAAGTTAGGGCTTAGCTTTTATTGGCTTATTTTCTCCAAAATCCAGTTGGAAGAGTGAACAACTAATTAATATTGGTTCAACATGGAGACAGAATTTGGTAATTCCAGTCCTTAAAAGTCAGAACATCCTTTTTAGACAGGTCTCAGTAACAAATACAAAATTATTGCTAGTTCATTGTAAGTTTAAAGCATGCCCAGAATCTAATCTTAACACAATCAGTTTAACATTTCTTTTTCTAAGGAAGAGTCTATCCTTTTCCAAGGGGAGAAAATAATTATGGTATCTACAGGAAAATTTCTGTAAGATATGTCAGCTTTCCTTTTACTATTAAGTTTAAAGAAATACAATTATAAATAACAGCTTTAAAAAAATCTTCAACACAGGCATTTTTTATGAACAATACTGAAGGACAGGACAACCAATAAGACTGCCCATACTAAGCCCCCTAAAGTTACATAAATTATACAAAAAAAAGTCTTATAACTGAAGGATCTAGATTAACAGAACCACCCAGTACCTGACACAGTGAATGAAAAAATACCCATACCAAGGCAATTCATTTTGACATTTCAGATCCCTAAAGTTAAAGAGAAGGTCCTAAAATCTTCTAGACAGCAAGTATATCACATACAAAGAATCAAGAGTCAGAATGACAACAGATTTCCCAGTAGTAACACTGGAGGAAACATCAGCAACTTTAAAATTGTGAGAGAATCTTATTTTCATTCTAGAATTCTACTCCCAGCTAAACTATTCATCAAGTCTGAGGGCAAAATACATTTTCATACATGCTAGTCCCTAAAAATGTATCCTATATGCACCCTGTCTCAGAAATCTACTGAAATGTAAACCATATAAGAAAGTAAAATAAAAAGAATAAACATCCACTTCAAGATAATAGCAAAGGAATTCTGAGGGATTGGATAAAAGGAATCCCAGACTGATGTCCAGCAGGTCTTGAGAGCAACCAGTGCAGCCTAAAACAAGAAGTAGAGCACACAGGGAGGATACTCCCAGGACAATGAGAGAAAGAGAGAAATAGATAACCTGATATGTTTGATCATATTGAGGAAAATCATATAGTTCTATTGGAAGTTTATAGGTGAACTAGTGACAGGTGCAAAAAGAACTACACCAATGACCAGAAGAGGCAATTATTAATGCCAAGAGTAAAAATAAAATTTGTACAACCATACTTGGCTCAGCTGTGAACAACAGACCTAACATAAACATCGATTATTAATTTAATAAAAAATTGCCATGTTGCTATATTGAGCAGGTAGGGAGAAGAGAAGTGTTCATAGCAGACGGTGAATAGAGACATCTAAGAAAGTTAAATTCTCATCTTGTATATAGACATAATAATGTCTAATGGTGAAAGATTAAGAAACATCAGTATAAGTCTATTTAACTTTATAAACTAAAAACATGTATTTCTTTGATGCAGAAAAATTGAAAGAAAAATCCAGGCTTATGAGAAAAAAATCATGGAGTATTTTTAAAGTACATGTACCTATTATTTTTTAAATCCTCAGGTTATTTATTTAAGTCTTATTGCTGCCTTTCTTCCTGCTACATAATTTTTGTATTTCTATTTTAGGCATGTTCAAATGTGCGGTTAATAAACCACAGTTCTTCCATTTGAGAATGGCATTATGAAACCTTTTTTAGAGGGTTTAAGACACTAATTTAAAAACTAATGCTCTTCAAAAGAACATAAATCCATTGAGTGTAATAAGTTGTTCCAAATATATTTTAACAACTTTCTGACAAAAAATCAGTATATAGCCTTTCCTGTTAGTTTTAGCCCATTAAAATAGAAGAGTTGAGATTAAGCCTATTTTATTCAGACAAAAATATTTTCCAGGAGGGAGCCAAGATGGCGGCGTGAGTAGAGCAGTGGAAATCTCCTCCCAAAAACACATAGAGCTATGAAAATATAACAAAGAAAAATCTTCCTAAAATAGAGACCACAGGACACAGGACAACATCCAGACCACATCCACACCTGCAAGAACCCAGCGCCTTGTGAAGGGGGTAAGATACAAGCCCCAGCCCGGCGGGACCCGAGCGCCCCTCCCCCCGGCTCCCAGCGGGTGGAGAGAAACCGGAGCAGTTTTTTTTTTTGGCGAGCGCTTTTTGGAAGCCTTAGAGGGACGGGCCCCCGTTGCTGGGGAGGCGGGGTGGCGGGACCGGTGAGGAGGTGCCTGGGAACGGCGCCGGAGGACAAAGAATATCCCGCGTTTCTCCCTGCGAGACCTGGGGGCGGGTGCCTGAGACCGGTGCCTGAGGACGGAGGAGGTCGCGCGTTTTTCCCCCTTTTTTTTTTTCTCTTTTTGGCAAGCGCTTTTTGGAAGCCTTGAAGGGACGGGGACCCCAGTGCTAGGGAGGCACGGTGGCGGGACTGGTGAGCGGGTGGCTGGGACCGGCGCCTGAGGACAAAGAATATCCCCCGTTTTTCCCTGCGGGACCGGTGGGCGGGTGCCTGAGACCGGCACTTGAGGACAGAGGAAATCGCGCGTTTTTCCCCTTTTTTTTTTCTCTTTTCTGCGAGTGCTTTTTGGAAGCCTAAAAGGGACAGGGACCCCGGTGCTAGGGAGGCAGGGCGGCGGGACTGGTGAGCAGGTGCCTGGGACCGGCACCTGAGGACAAAGAATATCCCGCATTTTTCCCTGTGGGACCGGTGGGTGGGTGCCTGAGACCAGCACCTGAGGACGGAAGAAATCGCGCGTTTTTCCCCTTTTTTTTCTCTCTTTTTGCCAAGTGCTTTTTGGAAGCCTTGAAGGGACAGGGACCCCGGTGCTAGGGAGGCAGGGTGGCGGGACTGGTGAGCGGGTGCGTGGGACCAGTGCCTGAGGACCAAGAATATTGAGCGTTCCTTCCCTGCGGGACCGGTGGGTGGGTGCTTTTTGGAAGCCTTGAAAGGACAGGGACCCTGGTGCTAGGGAGACAGGGCAGCAGGACCAGTGCGCGGGTGCCTGGGACCGGCACCTGAGGAAAAAAAAAAAAAAATCGCGTGTTTTTTCTTTTTTTTTTTCCTTTCTGTTCCCTCTCTCATTGTTGCTATTGTTGTTTTGGTTTGGAGAGTGCTTTTTGGAAATCTTAAAGGGGCAGGACAGGTCACTTAGACCAGAAGCAGGGAATCTGGGGATCTCTGGGCACTCTAACCCCCTGGGCAGCAGGGAGCACAGAGGCCCCTTACGGAGATAAATAGTCTCCTGGCTGCTCCCCCTCTAACGGGGCTCCACCATTTTGGAGGAACAGCCCCAGCCAGGCCAAGCCCACAGCAACAGTGGAGATAAACCCCAAAGCAACTGGGCAGGAAGCAGAAGCCCTGTCTGCGCACAGCTGCCCAGCACAAGCCACTAGAGGTCGCTATTCTCCCAGGAAAAGGCTACAAACCAACAAGAAGGGAAGCTCTTCCAGCGGTCACTTGTACCAGCTCTGCAGACTATCTCTATCACCATGAAAAGGCAAAACTACAGGCAGACAAAGATCACAGAGACAACACCTGAGAAGGAGACAGACCTAACTAGTCCTCCTGAAAAAGAATTCAAAATAAAAATCATGAACATGCTGACAGAGATGCAGAAAAAAATGCAAGAGCAATGGGATGAGATGCAGAGAAAAATGCAAGAGCAGTGGGATGAGATGCAGAGAAAAATGCAAGAGCAGTGGGATGAAGTCCGGAAGGAGATCACAGATGTCAGGAAAGAGATCACAGAAGTGAAACAATCCCTGGAAGGATTTATAAGCAGAATGGATAAGATGCAAGAGGCCATTGAAGGAATAGAAGCCAGAGAACAGGAACGTATAGAAGCTGACATAGAGAGAGATAAAAGGATCTCCAGGAATGAAACAACACTAAGAGAAATATGTGACCAATACAAAAGGAAAAACATTCGTATTATAGGGATACCAGAAGAGGAAGAAAGAGGAAAAGGGATAGAAAGTGTCTTTGAAGAAATAATTGCTGAAAACTTCCCCAAACTGGGGGAGGAAATAATCGAACAGACCATGGAATTATACAGAACCCCCAACAGAAAGGATCCAAGGAGGACAACACCAAGACACATAATAATTAAAATGGCAAGGATCAAGGACAAGGAAAGAGTTTTAAAGGCAGCTAGAGAGAAAAAGGTCACCTATAAAGGAAAACCAATCAGGCTAACATCAGACTTCTCAACAGAAACCCTACAGGCCAGAAGAGAATGGCATGATATACTTAATGCAATGAAACAGAAGGGCCTTGAACCAAGGATACTGTATCCAGCACGACTATCATTTAAATATGATGGTGGGATCAAACAATTCCCAGACAAGCAAAAGCTGAGGGAATTTGCTTCCCACAAACCACCTCTACAGGGCATCCTACAGGGACTGCTCTAGATGGGAGCACCCCTAAAAAGAGCACAGAACAAAACACACAACATATGAAGAAGGGAGGAGGAGGAATAAGAAGGGAGAGAAGAAAAGACTCTCCAGACAGTGTATATAACAGCTCAATAAGCGAGCTAAGTTAGGCAGTAAGATACTAAAGAAGCTAACCTTGAACCTTTGGTAACCACGAATCTAAAGCCTGCAATGGCAATAAGTACATATCTTTCAATAGTCACCCTAAATGTAAATGGACTTAATGCACCAATCAAAAGACATAGAGTAATAGAATGGATAAAAAAGCAAGACCCATCTATATGCTGCTTACAAGAAACTCACCTTAAACCCAAAGATAAGCATAGACTAAAAGTCAAGGGATGGAAAAACATATTTCAGGCAAACAACAGTGAGAAGAAAGCAGGGGTTGCAGTACTAATATCAGACAAAATAGACTTCAAAACAAAGAAAGTAACAAGAGATAAAGAAGGCCACTACATAATGATAAAGGGCTTAGTCCAACAAGAGGATATAACCATTCTAAATATATATGCACCCAATACAGGAGCACCAGCATATGTGAAGCAAATACTAACAGAACTAAAGAGGGAAATAGACTGCAATGCATTCATTGTAGGAGACTTCAACACACCACTCACCCCAAAGGATAGATCCACCGGGCAGAAAATAAGTAAAGACACACAGGCACTGAACAACACACTAGAACAGATGGACCTAATAGACATCTATAGAACTTTACATCCAAAAGCAACAGGATATACATTCTTCTCAAGTGCACATGGAACATTCTCCAGAATAGACCACATACTAGCTCACAAAAAGAGCCTCAGTAAATTCCACAATATTGAAATTCTACCAACCAATTTTTCAGACCACAAAGGTATGAAAGTAGAAATAAATTCTACAAAGAAAACAAAAAGGCTCACAAACACATGGAGGCTTAACAACATGCTACTAAATAATCAATGGATCAATGAACAAATCAAAATAGAGATCAAGGAATATATAGAAACAAATGACAACAACAACACTAAGCCCCAACTTCTGTGGGATGCAGCGAAAGCAGTCTTAAGAGGAAAGTATATAGCAATCCAGGCACACTTGAAGAAGGAAGAACAATCCCAAATGAATAGTCTAACATCACAATTATTAAAACTGGAAAAAGAAGAACAAATGAGGCCTAAAGTCAGCAGAAGGAGGGACATAATAAAGATCAGAGAAGAAATAAACAAAATTGAGAAGAATAAAACAATAGCAAAAATCAACGAAACCAAGAGCTGGTTCTTTGAGAAAATAAACAAAATAGATAAGCCTCTAGCCCAACTTATTAAGAGAAAAAGAGAGTCAACACAAATCAACATAATCAGAAATGAGAATGGAAAAATCACGACAGACTCCACAGAAATACAAAGAATTATTAAAGACTACTATGAAAACCTATATGCCAACAAGCTGGAAAACCTAGAAGAAATGGACAACTTCCTAGAAAAATACAACCTCCCAAGACTGACCAAGGAAGAAACACAAAAGTTAAACAAACCAATTACAAGCAAAGAAATTGAAACAGTAATCAAAAAACTACCCAAGAACAAAACCCCGGGGCCGGACGGATTTACCTCGGAATTTTATCAGACACACAGAGAAGACATAATACCCATTCTCCTTAAAGTGTTCCACAAAATAGAAGAAGAGGGAATACTCCCAAACTCATTCTATGAAGCCAACATCACCCTAATACCAAAACCAGGCAAAGACCCCACCAAAAAAGAAAATTACAGACCAATATCCCTGATGAACGTAGATGCAAAAATACTCAATAAAATATTAGCAAACAGAATTCAACAGTATATCAAAAGGATCATACACCATGACCAAGTGGGGTTCATCCCAGGGATGCAAGGATGGTACAACATTCGAAAATCCATCAACATCATCCACCACATCAACAAAAAGAAAGACAAAAACCACATGATCATCTCCATAGATGCTGAAAAAGCATTTGACAAAATTCAACATCCATTCATGATAAAAACTCTCAGCAAAATGGGAATAGAGGGCAAGTACCTCAACATAATAAAGGCCATATATGATAAACCCACAGCCAGCATTATACTGAACAGCGAGAAGCTGAAAGCATTTCCACTGAGATCGGGAACCAGACAGGGATGCCCACTCTCCCCACTGTTATTTAACATAGTACTGGAGGTCCTAGCCACGGCAATCAGACAAAACAAAGAAATACAAGGAATCCAGATTGGTAAAGAAGAAGTTAAACTGTCACTATTTGCAGATGATATGATACTGTACATAAAAAACCCTAAAGACTCCACTCCAAAACTACTAGAACTGATATCGGAATACAGCAAAGTTGCAGGATACAAAATCAACACACAGAAATCTGTAGCTTTCCTATACACTAACAACGAATCAATAGAAAGAGAAATCAGGAAAACAATTCCATTCACCATTGCATCAAAAAGAATAAAATACCTAGGAATAAACCTAACCAAGGAAGTGAAAGACTTATACTCTGAAAACTACAAGTCACTCTTAAGAGAAATTAAAGGGGACACTAATAAATGGAAACTCATCCCATGCTCATGGCTAGGAAGAATTAATATCGTCAAAATGGCCATCCTGCCGAAAGCAATATACAAATTTGATGCAATCCCTCTCAAATTACCAGCAACATTCTTCAATGAATTGGAACAAATAATTCAAAAATTCATATGGAAACACCAAAGACCCCGAATAGCCAAAGCAATCCTGAAAAAGAAGAATAAAGTAGGGGGGATCTCACTCCCCAACTTCAAGCTCTACTACAAAGCCATAGTAATCAAGACAATTTGGTACTGGCACAAGAACAGAGCCACAGACCAGTGGAACAGATTAGAGACCCCAGAAATTAACCCAAACATATATGGTCAATTAATATTTGATAAAGGAGCCATGGACATACAATGGCAAAATGACAGTCTCTTCAACAGATGGTGCTGGCAAAACTGGACAGCTACATGTAGGAGAATGAAACTGGACCATTGTCTAACCCCATATACAAAGGTAAACTCAAAATGGATCAAAGACCTGAATGTAAGTCACGAAACCATTAAACTCTTGGAAAAAAACATAGGCAAAAACCTCTTAGATATAAACATGAGTGATCTCTTCTTGAACATATCTCCCCGGGCAAGGAAAACAACAGCAAAAATGAGCAAGTGGGACTACATTAAGCTGAAAAGCTTCTGTACAGCGAAAGACACCATCAATAGAACAAAAAGGAACCCTACAGTATGGGAGAATATATTTGAAAATGACAGATCTGATAAAGGCTTGACGTCCAGAATATATAAAGAGCTCACACGCCTCAACAAACAAAAAACAAATAACCCAATTAAAAAATGGGCAGAGGAACTGAACAGACAGTTCTCCAAAAAAGAAATACAGATGGCCAAGAGACACATGAAAAGATGCTCCACATCGCTAATTATCAGAGAAATGCAAATTAAAACTACAATGAGGTATCACCTCACACCAGTAAGGATAGCTGCCATCCAAAAGACAAACAACAACAAATGTTGGCGAGGCTGTGGAGAAAGGGGAACCCTCCTACACTGCTGGTGGGAATGTAAATTAGTTCAACCATTGTGGAAAGCAGTATGGAGGTGCATCAAAATGCTCAAAACAGACCTACCATTTGACCCAGGAATTCCACTCCTAGGAATTTACCCTAAGAACGCAGCAATCAAGTTTGAGAAAGACAGATGCACTCCTATGTTTATCGCAGCACTATTTACAATAGCCAAGAATTGGAAGCAACCTAAATGTCCATCTGTAGATGAATGGATAAAGAAGATGTGGTACATATACACAATGGAATACTACTCAGCCATAAGAAGTGGAAAAATCCAACCATTTGCAGCAACATGGATGGAGCTGGAGAGTATTATGCTCAGTGAAATAAGCCAAGCGGAGAAAGAGAAATACCAAATGATTTCACTCATCTGAGGAGTATAGGAACAAAGGAAAAACTGAAGGAACAAAACAGCAGCAGAATTACAGAACCCAAAAATGGACTAACAGGTACCAAAGGGAAAGGAACTGGGGAGGATGGGTGGGCAGGGAGGGATAAGGGGGGGGAAGAAGAAGGGGGGTATTAAGATTAGCATGCATGGGGGGGAGGGAGAAAGGGGAGGGTGGGCTGCACAACACAGAGAGGACAAGTAGTGACTCTACCACATTTTGCTAAGCTGATGGACAGTAACCGTAATGTGGTTGTTAGGGGGGACCTGATATAGGGGAGAGCATAGTAAACATAGTATTCTTCAGGTAAGTGTAGATTAAAAATTTAAAAAAAAAAAAAAAGAAAGAAAGAAAGAAAAGGGGGATTACTCCTTAACAGGATAAAACTATTGGTAAATCAAAGATCAACGCATGCTTTAAATATCCTTAATGTTGATCACTTAAAGGGTGTCAGATGATCAGCTATGGAGGTACTCTTTTCTGATAATATTCCTTTCTCTTAATTAAAAAAAAAAAAAAAAAAAAGCAGTTACTGTGTGCTGACCTCCAATGAGTTCTGCACAGTGGTATAGAGGGCATGTCAAAGTGTGGGCAAAGGGTCTGTTTGTTTCTACGCAGAAGATCAAGGCCTAGCTTGGATACCCAGAAAATGAACTAAGATACGATATGAGGAGGAGCTTCCGGCATCAGCACTCTCTGGAGGACTCGTGCCGGGGGATGATCATCAAAAAGCCTCCACAGGGATCCGGACGATGCTGCGGTTGTGGCTGCATCCAGCCCACCATCTCCTGGACTTGCCATAAGAAGGAGGAGGGAGATGTCTAGGCTGGCATGTGCATACAGTGAGACAACGAATTTGACTGGATCTGTACTGTTGGAACTCAACCAGGAGTTGGGAGGGGTGCAAGTTGTAGCACCCCAAAATCTCATGACTATAGACTATCTATGGTTAAAAGAACATATGGGATGTGAACAGATCCCAGAAATGGGCTGCTTTAATTTGTCTGATGGTTCAAGTACAGTTGGAAAATATCCATCATATCATAGATAAATTTTCACAAATGCCTAGGGTGCCTAAATAGTTTTCTTGGCTTCACTGGAGATGGCTGGTAATTATAGATTTGCTTTGTTTATGTCACCGTATTCCTATTATGTCAATATGTGTGTGCAAATTAGTTAGTAGTTTAAAACCTATACATACTTAAGGTACTATACAAGAAGATATGTCAAAGAAATAATCAATCCTCCCAAGTTTCCTTCATATGCTACATCTATAGCTTTTCTTCTTCCTTCCTAATTACAAACTTTAAATAGAATTCGTGCCTCATATCGAATTTACCGAGTATCATAATTCCTCCAGGTGGTAAAGATACCTCGAGACAAGTGCTGGGCATAGAAGCCACAGGGCATAAATCTGCAAAGAAGTAAAAAGCTAACCTTTGCAAACAATATGGCTTCTCTCTCACTTACCAACTTTACATTTCCCTGTATGGCCCCGGAAGATGACTGGTTAGCCAGAGACGGGTAAGATTCCTCAAGGGAGGAACAACCTAAGACAGGCACAGTCGCAGGGGGGCCATCAGGTGAGAATTTGGGGATCAACAGAGGTGAGGCTCAGAACCTCACCCCCCCTGCTTTGAGAGAAATCTTCTGCATCCGTGGATGTCTTGCTGCCCTTGTCTAGCCTGGATTAATACTTAGTCCATAGGCACACACCTGATCATCTGATCATCTACATTTGCCTTCTTACAGCACTAAACTATGTTTTCTACCTTTATCTTGCATCTACCTACCACTTCAGCATTTTATTAAAAATAAAAATAATAATAATAATAGGAGAAATGTGGGATCAACATATAAATCAAGTACAAAAATCAAATGAATATTCATATTTGACCTGATGGTTTATAGGTCATATTGCATGATCAAAACCGAAAGTTTCTGTGATGACTGCCCTTGTACTGTTCACCATGTAAGAATTTATTCACTCTGTAAGAATTCGTTCACCATGTAAGAACTTGTTCGTTATGCTTCAGAAGATTGGAGACTGACGAGAATTAGGCTTGAGATGGATTAATGATTGTACATTGAGCATTGACCCCCCCTATACTGAATTTTATTGTTGTTAACAACCATTTGATCAATAAATATGAGAGATGCCCTCTCAAAAAAAAAAAAAAAAAAAAAAAAAAAAAAATATTTTCCAGAGATCTAGAATATTCATTTAAGGTGTGGTATGGTGTGTGTGTGTGTGTGTGTGTAGCTGTAATAACGTTTCAGAGCAAGGAAAAAGAAAACATTTTTTAATTTTTGTTAGCTTTTTATAAGCATTACAAATAACAAAAAGTTCAGAGATTTTTTTCTATAACTCAGATAATGATAGATAATAACTTGCCTCATGAACATAAATTACATGAATTATCATGTAACAGAGGCCTCTAGAGTTCAGAGTCAAAAGATTTGGGTTCGTATTTGACTTCATCTTTTTTACACCTGGATAGTCTAAAGTCAGCTATGTGAAGATCCAGGAGACGAGAATTTCAGGCAGAAGGAAAAGCCAGTAAAGAAGGGGCTTGGCATATTTGGGGACTGGGAAGAAGGCTGGTGTGGTTAGAGCTTAGAAAGAAAAAGAAAGAGAGGGGTACAGTGTGAATTCAGAGAGCAGCATACGTACAGACTTGGAAGCCACAATAAAGAGCCTTGGTTTCATTTAAGATGAGAACCAAAGGAGAGTTTTAAGCATAGGAATAAGCTCATCAACTCTGCTCTGGTGGCTTTTAAAGAATGAATTACAGGAGTGCATAAGAGAAAGCAGAGAAACTATTTTTAAGGCTCTTGTAGTGGTGAGAAATGATAATGGCTTGGATGACAATGGTTATAGGGGAGATGGAGATAGAAGTGGACTAATTTTGAATATAATTTAAAGGTAGAGTTAAGCCAACTTGTTAAGAATTAGAGTGGAGGAAAATAAATCAAGGTTGTGGTTTATAATCTGAGCAACTGAGTCAATTAAGATGCCAGTTCTGACATGGAGAACCCGGTAGGAGCTCAGTTTTAGATATATGAAGTACAGAGTGCCTATTAAACCTTAAGAAAAAATGTGAATGAGGTTGCTGGAACTACAAGTCTGAAGTTTGGGGAAGAGTTTGAGCAGAAGATATCATTTGATCAACATTAGCACATAGGAGGTACTTAAAGCTGGGTGACTGGATGAGACCATCTAGGGAAGACGGGTAATTGGGGAATTGCTTGGGTTCTGGTGCCAAACCCTAGGGCAGAGAAGCAGGAACCAGATGCCCAGAATCAAGAACCAGGAACCAGGAAAGGAGACTGAGGAGGAGGAATCTGCTGAGTGGAGGAGGACCATGGCGACACAGAGGGCAAAAGCATTGTTTCCGGGGGTGTTACCCAGTGGTCAGCTGGGCCAGAGGCTGCTGAGAAATTGAGGCTCAAAAGGAAATGATGGATTTAGCAACACAGAGGTCATTGGTGACCTTCCCAAGGGCTGTTTTAGTGGAGTAAGGGGACAGAATCTCTATTGGGGCAGGTTGAGCTAAAAATGGAAGATGAATGAAGAGACAATTAGCATAGATGATGCTTTCAAGGACTTCTGCAGTAAAGGTGAGCAGAAAGAGGGGAAAGCAGCCAGAAAGACATGATGAGGGGTCAAAAGTGGTTTTTATGTTTTGTTTTGCCTTTTAAAATTGAAGACGTTAGGGTAGGTTTCTTTCCTGTAGTAGTGATCTGGTAGAGGGAGAGTAACCAGGGATGCTGGTTGAGGTATCCAACTTTTTGCTTGTTGAGTGTTTAACTTTCTCCATAATTCATACATGTCACAGATAATAAGCGTGTGTCCAAATGAGTGATTATTCTATTGTGATTAAAAGATCAAGTCCTGGACTCAGAACAGGCTTGGATCTTGCCTTAGCTCTGTCACTTGGTAGCTGTGTGGCCTTGGTCAAGTTAATTAAAATCACTGAGCTTTGGTGTTCTTTCCTATCAAAATTTAACAGTAATACCTATTTTATTAAGCATTCCATAAATAATAGCTGATGTTATCATTATTATTATCACTACCAAATACACAAATAAAAAACAAAGTGAAGATATATTCATATGCTTCAAAATGTACAGTGGTAAGAGTCAATAACTGCTTAGTGAGTTCAATAATGACAAAAATTTCTTCTGAATCACAAAGTAGTCTTTGCTTTCATACAGCTTTCAAAAGGTATGAATTAAATATTTTATGGAACTAGATACAGGTGCTGGTTGCACAACAGTTTGTATTTACTAAATACCACTAAACTGTACACTTTAAAGTGTTTAATTGAATTTTATTTGACTTTTACCTCAATAAAAAAAGGTATGCATTTAATACTTGCTATGAGCAGGGCACATATTATACAGCTCTGCCTTATTTTGTTTATGAAGATATGGGCACAATAAACTTTATTTTCCTTTTCTGGCCCAGAGTATCAAATTATAGTAGCAATAGACAGACAGACAGACAGATAGAGTTTGACAGTTTAAAAAATCTGTTCCTCAGGAAAGAGATTAAAGTACTCAATACTTTTTCCCAGACAGGACCAAAGGTTCCAGGTATCAGTCAGTAATAAATACTGGGTATAGTCATGTATCAAAGTCCATGTAGGGCACATTTACAAGCAAGAGATTTAGACTGATGTTTTAGACAAAAGAAACTCAGGAGAGGCTCCTGCAAAGAAAGCAGACTTGGAAGAAGTCTTAAGCAGCACCAGGGAGAGCTCCCAGCCAGCAGCCCGTTCATACTACGCCCTAAGAAGCAGCTGCCCATAATCCTTCAGAAACCCAGGTCATCCCCAGTTTGTCCTGCTTTTAAAGCAACGCCATCTAGGACTTAAAGATCTTTCTGACCCCCAGTGATGGAGACCACAACTGCTTCCACACCAGAATCCTTGGCCAAGTTCTCGGGGACCTAGCTCCCCACTGATCCCCAGTTCTACCTAGAACATTGCCACCCAACGTGCAGTCTGTGGACCAGGAGCACCAATACCACTTCTGGGTTTAAATGCAAACTCATAGGTCCCACACCAGCTCCATGAAACAGAATCTGCCTTTTAATAAGATCTCTAGTTGATTCATATGCACATTAAAGACAGAGAAACTTTCACGTGGGGAACATGACCACCTCGGAACTTGTCTTCTTCACTGGATAAGAAACTGCGGTTCAGGTCATAGGAACCTTGTCCAATGGAATCACTGGAAACAATCTGGAATTTTGTGTTCTAAAAGAACCCCAGCAATGCCTAACCACTTAGAATTTATAAGGAATGTCTACTTGATTATATAATCAATCATATAAACAACCAGCAAGAGATATGATAAAAAGAAAGAAACAAAAGAGAAAATTCTCTCTAGGCTGATACTCAGTTTGCAACAATAGGCAACAGATACTCGGTATGAAACATGTTTATTTTTCCATTAAACTCAGCTGTCGTAATTTAAGAGAGCCTCCAAAAGTATCAGTTGCTATTTAGCCTCCCTCAGTAAAGAGCTGTTTAATATTTTTAGACAATGAAGTTAATTCTCATCACTGCAGGAGGGGGAACAGAGTGTCATAAAGACACAGAAGGATGTCCCTAGCCACACATGATCAAAGTAGCATGTCTGGGGGCACTGTGACTAAAGGCATGTCCTGGTCATGTAAACGAATGAGCATACATTGGGGATTGCCAGAATCAGCACTAGAAGCTGCATATAAGTGATGGGTTTCTTGATCATGTTTGCTTTTCGCATTTCAATTTCCCAGCAGGAAATTTTTGTCCTGCTTCTTAGACGGCAGTCCCTAAGAGGTGATTCTCCATTTTGATCTTGCAATGGATTTTCTAGGCCATCATTTCAAGTAAATTCTCTGGGAATCAATCAAGCATACATCAGGCACTTGCTCTGAGTCCAGTTCTGGACTGGAAAGTATGAAGAGAAAAGGGGGCTGGGTAGTGAGGTCCAAAATATTTTCAAGTTGCCCTACCCTTGAAAGCCTTCATGTTTTGCTGGGAAGACTTAAAAAATAATAATGATGATGAAAAGCAAGAAACCATTGCAAAGAAAGGGAAGACAGAGTAATTGAGTGCTGAATTACACGTTTCATACTGAATTACATGTTTCATTCTGTTGAGTGCTATAGGAAGTCAGAAAAGGATGAGTTCTTTTCCTTTGCTAAGAGGAAAGGAAAGCTTAAAAGGGATCTTGGTGAGTGTGTGACATTTTAATACACAGAAAAGGGATTAAAAGATGAAAAAGGGAAAGCAAAGGCACAAAATGGAGAGGTATTTAATATCTCTTAATCTTACTGTCTACTTCCTAAACGGGAAGAAGAAGAGTATTTGTTTTGGTTGTTGACACATGGGTTTTTATTGAGAAAAAATGAGATGATGTTTGTAGATGTCCTTTCACCTAAAGGGCTAATAATCAAGCTGATGACATGATTTCAGTAACCAAACCTACCAGTAGTGATTGAAAACCAGAATATCAGTATCTGATTTTACCACTGTAGATAAAACCAGCCAAAAGATTTGCATCAGTCTTCAGCATAAGAATTTTTCTGCCCTCAGTCTATTAAGAAGCCAAGTTATAGATCAAAAGGATAACGATGATCATAATAACAGTAGCCGCCACTTACTATGGACCAGTGTCCTGGGCTCTTTGCACACGTGGCCTTGTTGTTTCCACATACGTCTACTCCAGCCAAGCTTCACACCTAGTAAGTGATGGAATGAGGAACTCATGCCTTTCTGGTCTCCAAGACCAAACTATTAACCCTATATTACCAGGTTTGAAAAAGGAATCAAAGCAAGAAAATGTGTCCTTCAAGGCTTTTTCTACGAGCCTATTGTTTTCATGAACAACATTTGGAGGAAAAAGTAGCTGAATAACAGAATGGAGTGAACATTGCACTAACCTTGAGAAGCACCCCTGCAGTTTTGGTTGAAATGATTCTAACATCCTCTAAACCTCTCTGAGCTTTCTCGACTCACTCTTGGAGAGAATAGATTTATAAGAGACCACAGAACTAACCCGCTTGTCCTTGTAACTTTGAGAGTGTTATTTTCTGAAAGGGGAAACGTAGGGTTACAGCTAGTGAATTTGAGTGCTTGTAAAAATCAGTTTGGATAAATTACATCCAAGGCATCACTTTTCTGCATAAAGTAGGTTTCTTTTGCCACTGTTTGTTGCCCTCACCTCTGCCATTTGTGTATCCGCACAATCTCAGAATCACCTCACAGCTTAATGTGCTTGTGCCATCAGTCTTACACTATGACGCTATTTGGTTTGGGAGGGAAAAACGTCGTCTTGCTTAATGCACTCCTGGGGAAGTAAAATGAGGCTTTTGTCCTATTTTTTTGCATCATCGTATTGATTGTGGAGTAAGTTTAACCCTTAGAACTTGAGGAGGCAGCATTAAGATCAAGCAGACAAAAAAGGGGAGATGATAGGTTGGAATGGCACTCATGCCACTAACTCAGCGTCCATAGACTCTGGCAGGAACCCATTGAATCAGGATGCTGGAGTGCACAGCCTGGTTATTCAACACTCATCCATCCCGTCCTTCAGTGAGCTGAACTCACTTTCTATCTATAGAGTCTCTGGTTTTGATTTTCCTTTATTTCCCAGGATTCTTTCAAGGTAATGACAGAAGCTCCCCTAACTGCTTTCCACACACCCCCAACCTCGCCATCAACCTCTCTAGTGACTCAGGGCACATCACCTGAGAAGACACACCTGCAGAAGTCCAGGATGGTGATTTACAAACTCTTTAGCTGTTTATCTGCAGAAAGAGTTTAGAAAAACTATGCACCCTCATATACATTTTTAAACTGACATCTCAAATTTTTCACCATAAATTCAAATAGTTGCAAAGGGTGCAAGTTCTGGCATAACAATCTTTTTAAATTAAACTGTTCCAACACACTTTGAAATGATTCCAAAAGCTTCTAAGCCCTACAGCTAATTAAAAGCCTACCCTATTGGGTCATTATGAAGACTCAAGGACTTAATAGATACACAGTGCCCTGTGCATGATAAAGACTGTTTTTGCTGTGTATGTGGGTGGATGGAGAGAGAGGTGAAGGGGTGGCAAGATGTTAGCAGTAAATCTTAGGAGGACTGTAGCAGATACACTGATGCCCCCCACCATATCCACTCAGCTCAATTTGAGCTTGCTCACAGCTGTGGGTCACATGCTGAAGAGTCTACACCTCAAATGAGACATCACTCTTGCTGCCCTGCTTTCCGGCTTTCCTGGCACAAAGGAATATATACTAACTGCTGTGTAGGCACAACCTGGAAACTGAGGCAGCTGACTCCCTCTCAGTCAACCCTCAACCTAAGGGGGGACAGAGAGCAGTGGAAAAAAGCCCCAGTTTCCACATCCTCTGGCGAGACAATTATGAAGCTTGTACTGTTTCCCAAATAGTCCCCAGCAGAACTGAGCCCTGTAGCCTGCAGTGGGGACCGCACAGTGAAGCACACATTATTGCTGTTTTTCCTTTTCCTGTCTTTTTCAAAGTAAATAAACAGATTTTAAAAAGGGTTTTAGAAAAGCAGCCCTGTGGTATGGTTGGGCATTATTCCTGGCTGTGTGTGCCCAAGTCTCCTCTATGGCCCTCCCACAGATTCTGTAAGCTGCCGGATATCCTTTAATAAGTCCATTTCTGCTTAAAAACCAATCTTTGGTATTGGATGTGTTCTATAGCGAGAGGTACAGCAGAGTGGCTCTGCATGGGGAATCCCCTGTCACTCAGGGCATCTAATCCCCTCAGTTGCTGCCATAAAAGATTACTATGAATTTTGTGGCTTATAATGGTACAAGTTTATTATCTCACAGTTTTTTAGGTCAGAAGGCCAATATAGGTCTCACTGGGCTCAAACTGAGGTGTTGGCAGGGCTGCATTCCTTTTCAGAGGCTCTAGAAAAGGCTTCCTTTTCCTTGCCTTTTCCGGCTTCTAGAAGCTGCCCACATTCCTTGACATGTGGACCCTTCTTCCATCTCAAAGCCAGAAACAGCAGGTTTAGTCTTTTTCACATGGCATCTCTTTGATCCTCTCTCTGTCTTCCTCTTCTACTTTTGAGGAATCCTTTGCTTAGATTGGTCCCATCTTACGATCACCTGATTAGCAACCTTAATTCCCTGGGCGATGTGAAGTAATACATTCATAACTTTGGGGTCAGGATGTGGACCTCTTTAGGAAAGCCATTATTCTGTCTACCAGAGCCTCACAACTGTTGATCCCCCATCTCTCCCTTCTCTCAGGATGATAGGGACATCTGGCAGGAAGCTGTGGCTTCCAAGCAAAGAGCTTTGCAGGCCCTTTCCAGAGAAATGGAGACAGACATTTATTAATGACCTAAACAAGAACTCTTGCCTGAGTATAAAGGACAGCAAGTAATGGCTTACAACTGCAAATTTAGGCTTAAGTGCAGAGACTATGATATATTCCCAGGTTTAAGTCCCCTAAAATAAAGAAATGAGGCATACATTCCTAAAGTCAAAATGCCATCTTGACTCTGTTTGGGGGCCTGTCTAGAACCAGTCAGTTCCTCTTCTCGAGCAGCCAATTAAGACCACACCCAAACCACCTCCCTTATCAAATTGTCACTGCTACACTCCTGGCAGATATACACACTGTAGTGTTCCCAGGGTGAGGTACCAGACACCAAGGGACAGCCCCTATGCCCCACAGCCCCCTGAGATTATTCAAATTAGCCAATCTTAAATCTTGCTCCCCTACCTCACCTGTTCCTTACCATAATAAGGAACCCCAGTAGGTGCCCGCCCACAGTTTCTCTTCTTGCCTGTGTGACTGGCCCAGGGGCTTCCCCTGAGTGGCCTTGGGCCCTGGGCTGTTTCTCCCCAGGGAGCTGTGAGTATAACAAAACTCCAACACTCTTTCCCATTGCTCTTTCTTAAACTGAGTCTGACCTCACCCAGGGTAATACAGTTAAAACACTGTTAAGTGTATTTATTTTCCTCACTTTTAAAATTTTGATTGATTTTTTCTCTCCACAAAGGGCTCCGGAAGACCTTTCTCAATAGCCTCAAGGCTAATTTTAACACTAACAGAGGAAAGTCCAGAAAGGCCTGAAGTGACTGCTGAGGGCGCCCAGCTTCCGTCTCACCCCTGATGCAGTAGCTGCTGCACCGTTTCCGTAGAACTGTCTTTTGACTGGTGCGGAAACCAGCGTCAGGGATAGGAACCTGAATTGAGACCGGGAGAAACAGCTGCTTCTTCCCAAATATCTCCAAACTGTTTCTCAGACCCACAATGTTCCTCCAGCAAGTCTTTCCTGTTTCCAGCAAAACTCCTGAATCTCCTTCGCCATGATAAACACCACACCGTCTGCCCCAGACTTCCCACCTGATCTCTCCATCTTTCGAACCACAGACCCCTTTCCACTCATGAGCCCTGACTGTCCGGTCTGATCTCCACACTCAGGAAGGAACAGGGACGCTGGACCCAAGAACACATGTGGGGAGCCAGCCCACGGGTCGGAAACCCTCCCCCGTGGCATTCCCCTCTGCCCCCCTCGCCCTCTGCGCCGCTCCCCCCTTTCTCTTCCCCAGGATTGGCTCTCTGCCGCAGGTCTCCTACCCACTCAAGCACAGGCTGCGGGAGATTCCACCTGGAAGCATGGACCTGGGAGAGATACAGGCAAAGCCTTTATTCCTCTGGTGGAGGGAGTTGATTTCACTCCTGGGAGGGAAAGAGGGTAGAAACTTGTCCTACTAGTGTGTTTCTTCCCTGCTCTGAGCAGTGACACTGTTGGACTGGGTCTGTTGGTCTGAGGATGGCTGTAGAAATCCCCACTAACACTCTGAGTAATTTCCTTACCTTGGTCCTGCTTCCAGCTGAATTGTTTGTCAGCGTATCTCAGTGAGAACTCTAGCTCTGGAAGATGCGTGCATGCTGCTTTGTTTCTGCTACAGATCAAGGTTCATCCTGCTTCTTCCAGCTCATG
Source organism: Manis javanica (assembly GCF_040802235.1). Lineage (NCBI taxonomy): Eukaryota > Metazoa > Chordata > Mammalia > Pholidota > Manidae > Manis > Manis javanica. Next base: position 108,841,649 of record NC_133163.1, on the reverse strand, counting down.
GAGTCCAGCTCTGGACTCCCCACAGCCTCCCATAGAAAGGGCACGTCCCTCCAATGCATCTGCTGCCCTGGGGGCTGTTCCCAAAGCAAACCCCAGCCTATGCTCTGAGCTCTTGTCCACCCTCCTCCTTGACCTGTGAGGCTGAGATTTGGGCTCATTCAGTTGAGCAAAACCCCAGAACAAAGTAACCGTAAAGCTACTGTAATTCAACATACCTGTCAAAAGTCAAAATGAATAACCTAGTGTGAAATCTACACTCCAGAAATACCTGTTGCTTGAGATTAATTTAAAGGCAACATTGTTTCAACTCATTTCTAACTTTTAAAATGGTTTCTTTCTCCTTAACACAGGATGTGGGAATGTTCCCAAGTTAATTAGTCACCCATGGCCCTGCTGGTTCTGGGTCACTAGAAAGTACCTGGAGTTCTTTGTCCTTCCGTCATTGAAATTCTTTCTCAGAGTCCCAGCTCCAGTCCCCATTCTTCCCATACTCATCCCTGCCCTGGGGGCAAGCTGGAGTTACGTATTGTTTCATGGTTAAGAGCTGAGTAAATTCAGCTCCACTAACTTGGCAACCTTAGATAAGTTTCCTTTACCTCTCTCAGCCTCAGTTTTCTGAAAAATGGAGCCAATAATAATAGTACTGGTGCTATTTTCTGTAATACTGTACAATAATTTCTGTATTATAATTAATTTCTGTATTATGATAATAGTACTGATACTATTTTCTGTACTAATTTCTATACCATAATAATAGTATGGAACTATTTTTGTACTACAATAATAATAATTTATGGTATTAGTACTGATACTATTTTCTTTAATAATAATTTCCTCACTAATAATTTCTGAACTAATAATACAGATATAATAAAAAGTCTGTGATAGTAATTGAAAGGAAAGGAGCGACACACAGCAGCAATTCACCAGAGAATTCCGCTTTATTAGGGAAAGGTGCTGGGTTATATAGGAAGGGGCATAGGGTGATTGTGGTGTTACTTCTCCGGGGCTGGTGGCTGGTGGCTAGGTCCTGGGATTGGGAGGGGGGCGAGAGGTGATTGGGCTTCAGGTGGCGCCGGCGGGAACCGAGGACCCCGAAGAGAAGCCAGAAGTTTGCCATCTTACTGGTGGGGACCCTTCATTCCCCCCTTTCTCCTCTATGGGGTTGTGGACGTTGCTTTCTCTCTGGCTGCTTCCTGCTGAACAGGGGCGGAGAAGGGAGTGAGGGCTTGAGGATTGGGAGGAAAGGGTTGATAGGATTCCCCACAGTAAGGACGAGTAGATGTGGACTTCTTCAGGTTTGGAAATCAATGAAGGTTCCCTGTAACCATAGGTCGAGGACCTGTTGATTCCAATGGTGCCAAGAGGATATGGGTGTCAGGAGCCAGGCGTCTGCGGCCATTGTTTCCAGGAACAGTTTCCAGCGGAGAGAGGGGTCCATCTCAGCGTGTGGTGAGGAGGTCACGTGAGGGTGAGGGATCTTCTGTGGCCAGAAGCTGGTAGTTCCTGAGTAAAAGCTGGTTGAAAGCTTGATTAGAGATTTTTCCGACTTGGGATTTGATGAACTTTATTATACAGGGTAAGAAGAGACAAATGAGAAGAATGACTATTATGGGGCCTGCAATGGGCCAGACCCAGGTAAGGAGGGGGTTTGTTAGTATTGAAGAGAATGGGTTGGAATTGGAAGCAGAGTGGAGACTGGAGGCAAGGTCGGTGAGTTTGGTGATGTCAATTTCTACAATGCCAGATTCGTTGATGTAATAGCAGCACGCTTCCTGGAGGAAGAGCAGGTGCCGCCCTTCTCGGCTGTAAGCAGATCTAGGGCCTGCCGGTTTTGAAGGGTGACTTTAGCTAGCGAAGTGACCTGTCTTTGGAGAGAGGCCAGGGAATCGGCAGTGGATGTCAGGGCTCCCTCAAGTTTGGTGTCGAGATCTCTAACTGCCCATAGAGAGTGACCCAAGGCTCCTCCCGAAAACCCTGCCCCAATGGCTGAGGTGATCAAAGAGCTACCGACCATGATGGGAAGGAAAGCAGCCCTTTTTGTGCGCGAGGGCAAGGGAGGTTGGAGCTCCAGAAATTCTGCCATGCTGTAAAGTGTAAACTGTGGGATTAGGGTGACGAGAATGCAGGGTGTATCGGAGTTGAGAGGCAGTGAGTTGAAAAGACTGCCATTACACCAAAAGAAGTGTCCCGGTTGCGTAAAAGTCTTAGAGCCGGAGGTAGGGGTGTAGATAGAGAGGCAGTGAAGTGCGCTGGAGGGGGCTGGAGTTGGGCCTACACAGTGGTGGATGGTGAGATTATCTGCATATTCTGGTTCACATAGGGGTATGTCTGCCAGGGGGCGGAGGGGTTGTCCTTCTGCATGGAAGGAGTAGTTGGAAATATTAAGGGGCACAGCAGCCAGCAGTGGGCGCTGTAGTGATGCACACAAGAAACAGTTGGCGGTGTTGAGGGTGTGGTTGAGAAAGATGGTGGTGTCCTGAATGAGCTGTAACCAAGAGTAGGAGGAATAAGAAGATGAAGAGGCACTGTCAAGAGTTTGGATAATGACTTTTTCGGAATGTCTGATATCTGATGCAACTTGAGAGATCTGGGAGTGAGAGGGAACATACTCTCGAGAGATATGAAGGGTACCGTGTGGGGTCGAGAACCCCCCGTAGTAAACTGAGGCTGTGACTCCAGCAGCCCATCGAGAGTTCCAGGGATCTGGGATTGATAAGGAGAATGAGCCGTTGGGATATTTCATGAAACGGTTGGAGGAGTAATACTGTGGGTACTGGAAGTCACACATGTAGTGAATGGCACAAGACCAGTAGGGACATCCCCCGTAGGTGTCTTGCCATCGCTTGCAATAGGCTTGTCTTTGGTCACAGAGGAAGCAGAGGTAGGGAGAATAAAGGTAGCTGCTAGTGAACACTTCAGTGGAGGGAGAAAAGTGGAGGTACAAAGGCTCAGAGCAGCCTTTCAGAGGGCAGTCTGATGTGGCAATGAGGGCAGTAACTTTTGTTTGATGCTGTGTGTAAGTCTGTCTGACTTTGAATCGCCATACAAAGGAGGGTGGGGTGGCAGGGAAGACAATAGGAATGAGGAAAAAAAGCGAGAGAGCAGTAAAGGAGGAAAAAGTCATGATTCGGGTATGGATGGCAAAGGGGGTGCATGGGAGATGCGGAGCTTCAAGGGATCAGAGGGATGAGGTGTGGTAGAGTAGACAGCGTCTTGGGCTGTATCCAAAGGACTCTGGATTGTGACTGATGGGTCTTGGGTGTCCAGAGAAGGTGGGTCCTGAGTATTTGGTTTCAACCTGGAGATATGAATCCAAGGGGTGACAGAGTTATCAGGCAGTGAGAGCTTGGCAGCCGAGGGGGTGCAGAGAATAACTGGGTGTGGACCTTCCCATTTTGGGGTGAGAGAGGGCCGATCCTCTGGTGGCTTATAAAACACTAGTTGGCCGGGCTGTAAGACAGGAGGATTTTGGGAGGCGGATGGATCAGGAAGGATCCAATCCTGATATTTCCACAATTCAGTGCAGAGGAGAGAGTAGTGGAAGGGCCATATTGGGAGGAATTGGTTCCTTTGTGGGAAGGGAGCCCCGGGGTTAGAATCGGGCAGCCATACATAATCTCAAAGGGCGACAAGAAGGAAGGTTTCTTTGGGAGGGCCCAAATGCAGAGTAGAGCTAAGGGAAGTAAGCGAACCCAGTCAAGGTGTAGTTCTAGAGATAGTTTGGTCAGGATGTCTTTTAGAGTCCTATTGACTCTTTCTACTTTTCCCGAAGCTTGTGGTCAATAAGGACAATGTAAATGACAGAGGAGCGAGAGCGACTTGGAGAGGTTCTGGATAATTTGGGCAGTGAACTCAGGGCCGTTATCTGATTGGAGGGAAGTGGGCATCCCGAACCTAGGAAAGATCTGGGTGAGGAGGATAGAGGCAACCGCAGACACTCGTTTGTTAGTGGTGGGGAAAGCTTCGACCCATCCTGAAAATGTATCTACTAACACAAGTAGGTATCTGGTACGCCGTACAGGAGGCATGTTAGTGAAGTCTATTTGCCAATCTGCATCAGGGACATTACCCCTCGCTTGATGAGCCGGGAAGGGTCGGGCCTTGAGGGGGGTATTAGGGTTAGTGCATTGGCAGATGGTGCACTTGCAGGTGATTTGGTTAAGTAGGGTTTTGTCTTCAGGAGAGAGAGGAAAAAAAGATTGTAAAAAATGGATCAAGGATTGGGGGCTGGGATGGAACAGATCATGTAAAAGGCAGAAGAGAGACTCTTTGTCCTGGGAGCAGAGGGTGTCTTGTGATAAGGCTAAAACCGCAAGGGCAGATGGATTGTTGTCTGGTGTGTCTTCTGACAGGGCAACTGACCGGGTTACTCTGTCGGCTTTGTTGTTACCTCTTGCAATGGGGGAGTCATCCTTTTGATGTGATTTGCAGTGGACTATGCCTAGTCGGTGTGGGAGTTGTGAAGCCTCTAGAAGTTTAGTAATTAAGGCTGAATTAGTTATGGAATTTCCTTTTGTGGTGAGGAGGCCTCGTTCTTTCCATACTGCCACGTGAGACAAGAGAATGTGGAATACGTACTTGGAGTCAGTGTACAATGTGAGAGACATGACCCGGGCCAGAGTGCAAGCTCGGGTGGCTGCAATGAGTTCAGCCTGCTGATTGGTTGTACCAGGGGGTAGGGCTCGTGCCTCAATGACATCTTCGAGGGACACTACTGCATATCCTACGTAGTGGGTGCCCTCATGTTTAAAGGAGGACCCATCAGTAAACCAGATGAGGTCGGAGTGTGAGAGGGCTCCTTCGGAGATCGTGGAGTGGCATGGAAGGAAGTTGTGAAGGGCTTCCAGGCAATCATGCGAGGGAGTATGAGGAGAGTAGGGTAGAGGAAGAAGAGTGGCCGGATTCAGGGGCGGGCAGGGGAGGAAAGAAATGTTTGGATTTTGGAGGAAAGAGGATAGTAAGGTCAGGAGTCTGGAGGGAGGGTCTGTAAACTTTTGTAGGTTAAGAGATCTTTTAGGTAATGTGGGGACAGAATGGTAAGGGGCGCTCTGAATGTTAGTTTATGAGCTTCTTTCTGCAAGAGCTGTCCAGCGGCAAATGCCCGTAGGCAGGGGGCCCATCCCCGAACTGTGAGGTCTAATTGCTTGGAGAGATAAGCTACTGGGGCAAAGGATGGGCCATAATATTGGCCTAGGACTCCTAGAGCTTGACTGGACCTCTCATGAATGTATAATAAGAAGGGTTTTGACAAATCAGGGAGATGGAGAGCTGGAGCTTCCACAAGGGCTTGACGGAGCTTAATGAAGGAGTGTCGGGGTGAGGATGATAATGGTTCTTCAGGGGGGCCCTTGCTGAGGTCGTATAGGGGTCTTGCCAACAGGGAGAAGTTAGGGATCCACGCTCTAAAATACCCAGCCAGGCCTAGAAAGGAAAGGATTTCTGTCTTGGTTTTGGGAACGGGCAGGTCAGAGAGGAGTCGTTTTCTGTCTAAGGTAATGGACTTTCTTTGCTGAGACAGAAGGAATCCAAGGTAAGTGACAGAAGGGGAAGAGATTTGAGCTTTGACGGGGGATACCCGGTAACCTCTGGAAGCTAGAAGGTTAAGTAGAGACGCAGTGTCAAGTTGAGACTGTTCCCATGAGGGACTGCAGAGTAGAAGATCATCTACATATTGTAATAAAGTGGACTCGGGGTGATCATGATGAAACTGTTTGAGGTCTTGAGCTAGGACTTGTTCAAAAATATGGAGACTATCTCGGAAGCCTTGTGGCAAAACTGTCCAAGTAAGTTGTTCAGAATGTCTGGTGCATGGGTCCGTCCAGGTGAAGGCGAAAAAATCTTGGGAGGAGGGGTCTAGAGAAAAATGCATCCTTGAGATCTAGGACTGAGAAGTGGGATGCCAAGGCAGGGATCTGCGATAAAAGGGTGTATGGATTTGGAACTAAGGGATGGATAGGGACAACGGCCATGTTGATAAGGCGAAGGTCTTGGACAAGGTGGAAAGATCCGTTGGTTTTTTTAACAGCTAATATGGGGGTATTAAATGGGGAGTGAGTGGGTCTGAGGTAATTTTTGTTTAAGAGATCTTGAATGATGGGTTGGAGGCCTATGAGGGCTGAAGTGGTTAGGGGGTATTGGGCCTGACAGATATACTGAGAGGGGTCACATAATTTGATAGAGGCAGGAGGACATAGAGCCATGGACGGGCTTGTAATGTCCCAAACTTTGGGATTTACAGGGTGTATGAGGGCGGAACTGGAGCTTTCATTGGGTAGAGGGGGGTCGTCGGCTATGAGGGCAATCAGAAAGGGAGTACTGGGGGCTGTGGGAGTGGATATAGTTATGGAAACGTGGAGGAGGGAAAGGATGTCCCATCCTAGTAAAGGGATGGGACACTGGGGCATAACCAGGAAGGAGTAGGAGAAAGGTATGGGATTGTCTAGGATTGTGCATAAAAGGGGGGGGAGGGGTTTAATGGGAAAATCTGTTTACCTCGTACCCTGACTATAGGAGTAATGGCTGGCGTGGTAGGGCCCCAGTATTCTCGCAAGACTGAGAAGGTGGTTCCTGTATCTAGGAGGAAGGAGATGGGGCGACCGTCTACTGTTAAAGTAACCCTGGGCTCCTATTTGGTGATGGAAATGGTCGGGCAAGAAGCCCCCGGGCCCCATCAATCTTCTTCTGCCAGCCCCATTACAGCGGGCTTAGGATGGGGGTTGTTCATCCAGCCTCCCCTTCTGGTGGTTGGGCAATCAGACCCCCAGTGGCCCTTTTTGTGGCATCTGGGGCATGGGGTGGTAGGAGATCTGGGGGAGGGGCACACCTTGACCAATGTCCCTCTTTTCTGCACTTGAAACAAGCTCCTGGGGGGGGGGCTTGTTTGTAGAGGGGTGCCCAGGTTGTGATTTTATCAGCTGGGCCAACATCTGGAAATTGGCCTGATCAGTCTTTTGTTTATGGCGTTCTTTCTCCTCCTCCCGGTTATGGAAGACTTTAAAGGCCACTGTTAGGATCTCAGTCTGTGGGGTAGTGGGGCCCTGTTCTAACTTTTTGAGTTTAGCTTTAATGTCGGGGTAGCTTTGAGCTAGGAAGTATGTCATAAGGACATGTCTTCCTTCAGGTGTTTCTGGGTCCAGGCTGGTATACTGTAATAGGGCTTGAGTGAGTCTGTCTAAGAACTCAGAGGGGCTTTTGTCTCTTTTGAATTATGTCTTGGAGCTTTTGAAAATTGACTACTTTACGAGCTGCCTTTTTCAGACCTGCTATTAAGCAGGAGGCAAAAATATCTTGAGAGCGGAGACCCACGGCGGTGTTATAATCCCAGTGTGGGTCTTGTTCCGGGACAGCAGTGGGGCCAGGGGAATAGGTGGGGTCAGTCCTGTGGGTTTCAGTAGCCTGCGTTTGGGCGAAGTCCCAAACTCGTCTACGCTCTTCAGGGAGGAGAGTATTGGCCAGGAGCATGAAAATGTCATGATGTGTGAGGCTGTAAGATTGGAGGGTCCATTGAAACTCCCTGATGTATGTCGTGGGATCAGTGGAAAAGGAACCTAGGCGTTTCTCTAGTTGGGCTAAATTTCCTAAGGAGGAAGGGACGTGAACGCGCTCGATGCCTTTGGATCCTGCTACTTCCCGGAGGGGGGCGATAATTTTGGGAGGCCCTCAGGACCGGGTCTGAGGGGGACTGAAGGGTTCTGGCTCAGTCTGTGCGGGGGAAACAGGTGATGGGGGCAAAGCCGCGATAATTTTGGGAGGCCCTCGGGACCGAGTCTGAGGGAGCAAAGACAGAGGAGGCTCCTGGAACTTAGTTAGAGGGGGGCTGAAAGGCTCAGGCTTGATCTGTGGGAGGTGGGGAGGTGAGGGGGAGGGAGGAAGAGGGGGTGAGGTGGGGGAGGAGATGGTGGTGGAGGGAGGGGAGGAGGGGGAGGGGAGGGGACGGAAGGCTGCTGTGGGGGTGGAGGCAGCAGTGGCGGCGGCGGTAGAGGAAGGGGAAGGGGCTGTTGTAGGAGAAGAAGGGGAAGGGAGAGGACGGGAGGCTTCCGCAGGGAAAGAGGCGGCGGCGGCAGCGGCGGGTGGAGGGGTTGTAGGAGGGGGAGGGGCCGAAGGGTGAAGCCTGTATGGCGGAGGCTCATCGGCCAGGTCAAAGGTAATCGAAGAGGGACTGGGAGTGTGGGGAGGGGAGGGAGATGGCTTGCAGGCTAGGAGAACTTGGGGCAGGGAGCAGGTGGTGCAGAGCTGGGATTTTGAGCTAGGAGGTGAAAAGCTTCGATATAGGGAATCTCCTTCCATTTTTTCAGGCGCTGGCAGTAGTTAAAGAGATTGCGAGTGATGTTAGGATCAAGAGTTCCCCCTGTGGGCCATTGGTTGTTATGGTCTAGGGGGTATGTCAGCCAATCTTGGGAGCAATATTTACGGAGAAGTTTTGGTTTTATATCAGGCGTCAGGGAGAGGGTAGCCAGATGCTTAAGCAGGCATTCAAGAGGTGAATCCTTAGGGAGGGATAAGGAGGCTCCCATGGCTAAAGGACAGAGAAGGAGACAAACAGGGGAAGATGAACGGAGATCCTCGGACTGGAAGCAGACCACAAGGAGACAAAGGGTGTCCCCGATGATCCTTGGTGGTCTGTGGAAACTCGTATATGAGTTGGAATTTCTTAGGAACTGTGGGTCGTCACCCAGACTTCCCTAAGAAAGCAGTTTGCCGGAGTCACAAGGTTCCTAGCACTAGGAATTTTCGGCGGACAGAACGGATTTCGGCGGATGGAACAGAAGGAGGAGGTGGGGGGGAAAGGGAGCGTTCTCATCCGCAAAGGAGTCACCTCGTTTATGGCTGTTGGAGGGGGGCCTGAGGGTCTGCCGCAGCCGTGAAGGCCTGAGGCGGGGATTTATGACTGTCGGAGGAGGGGCCTGAGGGTCCGCCACAGCCGTGAAGGCCTGAGGCGGGAAGAGTTCCCTCCTCGTCCCCTAGCGTCAGGGCCTTGCCAACGATCACGGTCAACGGCACTGCGATAGCTCGGATAAGAGTGGCCCACCCCGGGGAAATTTTGCTTAAAAAGTTTTGGCACTGATGGAAGGGACGGTGAGTGCGTTTATGACTGTCGGAGGAGGAGTTTGAGGGTCCGCCGCAGCCGTAAAGGCTTGAGGCAGGGATTTATGGCTGTTGGAGGAGGGGCCTGAGGGTCTGCCGCAGCCGTGAAGACCTGAGGCGGGGAGAGTTCCCTCCTCGTCCCTGAGCGTCAGGGCCTTGCCGGACAATCACGGTCAATGGCACTGTGATAGCTCGGGGAAGAGTGGCCCACTCTGGGGGGAAAACTTTCCTAAAGGCCAGAGAGGAGTGGTGAGTGTGATGAGCCAGCACCGGAAAAAGAGGACGAGGGCAAGCTGCTGCTGGTGTCGGGGGGAAGACGGGGCCCAGTTGGGGTGTTCCGTCTCCCGGGTTTCGGCACCAATGAAAGGAAAGGAGCGACACACAGCAGCAATTCACCGGAGAATTCCACTTTATTAGGGAAAGGTGCTGAGTTATATAGGAAGGGGCATAGGGTGATTGTGGTGTTACTTCTACGGGGCTGGTGACTGGTGGCTAGGTGCTGGGATTGGGAGGAGGGCGAGAGGTGATTGGGCTTCAGGTGGTGCCAGCGGGAACCAAGGACCCCGAAGAGAAGCTGGAAGTTTGCCATCTTACTGGTGGGGACCCTTCAGTAATAATTTAGTAAAAATAATTCTGTATGGTTCTATGTTAATATCTGTACTAATAAAACTAAGAGTTTTCTGTAAAATGAGGTTAACGATACTACTGATTTGATAGTTATTTTGAGCACTGTAAGAGAAAACTGGTATTACATACAGCCCATGGCACATAGTATGTGCTTAACAAATGCCAGCCATTATTGTCGTGCTGTTAGGCCTCAAGCCAGGCTTCCCCCTGGCCCTTGCATCAGAGAAACTTGTGAGTAAAACTTAAAACCAGCCTGTTTGGGGGTCTGTCTTGGTAAAGAAAAAGCCCCTGGGAGCGATTTACAGGGAAGGAAGACCATCCTTTGCCCTGGGGCTTCTTCACGAGCTGTGTGGACTTCGCTGCCTGTGAAGATAATTTGCTCCTGGTAAGAAGAGAAACAGAGGTAAGAGGGGTGGGAATGGACTGCATGACCCCCACGCAGGAGTTTTGTTCTCACTCTGGGTGGGATGGTAATTTCATTTAGAGGAACAGGAATGATAGGAGGAAGGAAGGCTTCAGCTCACCTGTTTGTCTCTCCACCCTGGGGAGATAATTTCAGCCTTTGCTGCTGAGAAGGGTGTCTCAGGAGTACTGGAGGGCCCCGAGGCAGGAGAGCATGACCCCTAAAGAGCGTCAACTGCACTGGCCCCAGCTCTGGGGTGGAAATGACTTTCGCAAACCTTCTGTGGCCATAATGGGTAGTATTTCAGGGAAAGAGCAAAAGGGAGTGGGCCCTTCTGCTATTGTCTTCCTCACTTCCCCTTTTAGTGAGGCACTTCCTTACTGGATAGGAGTGGCTGAAACTGCTTTAGTTTGGCCCTTTAGATAACATTTTTTCAATAAGATTTGTACGGCTTCATTTTGCTCTCTGTATTTGATTTAAAGTGGAGCCATTCCTGAAACTATCTGCACTAGAAGCCCATGAATTAAGATCATCTATTTCACATGTTTTAAGAAATACAGAGCAGAAAAATCAACATGTATGATTTCACCTTGATTCTCTGCTTCCAGCCTGGCCATGCCCAGGTCACAATCATCAAAAGCCCAGACTAGTTAACTCACAAACAAAAATGTTCTCTCCAGGCCTCCTGCAGAAGTGGAAGTATAACACCTTCTGGCTTGTGTTCTTCCAAACACCTCAGAACTGAATGTTGAGAAATGAGCTAAATAGTCCTCACAAAATAAATGCAGTTTTTCATAAAATAAAGATAATGCAGGATGATTTCACTGATAGAGACAGAAAATAGGTAGTGATTGCTTAGGACTGAGGGTAGAAGAGGAGATTAACTGCTAATGGGCATGAGGAAATATTGTGGAGTAGTGGAAATGCTAAAACTGGATTGTCGTGATGGTTGCACAACTCTAAGTTTACTAAGATCATTGAAGTGCACACTTTGGTGAATTTCATGGTAAATTATGCCTCAAAAATTTTTGTTTTAAGTTAGTGTAAGTAACTGGTTTAAATTGGTGTGCGAAACAGCATAGTGGTTGGTATGTACATGATGGTCCTGACCACTTGCAAACCATGTGAATTGGAGAAAATTACTTCACATCGCACAGCCTCAGTCTCCCCAGTCTCTCCAGCCTCAGTCTCCCCAGGCGGGAGATGATAATGCATATCTGAAATGCAGAATGCAATTAAATGAGATAATTAGAACACATTTAGCTCAGCAGTTGGCACAAAGCTGCTGATTCTTAAAGTATATATTTTTTTCCCTAGAATTAGTCATGTGGGCATGCCCTGAAGGGAGGTGTGAGTGGTGATTTTCTACTTGGGAAGGGAAGTTCATTCTGGATATTTCAATGAAAGAACATGCTGCTGCCCTGTTTCCAGCCTCGCAGGCCCACCAATACCCCTGTGCCCAGTGGCTCCACAGCTCCATCCTCCCTTTTCGGGGATCCTTGGACATTGACTTTCACCTCTTCCTAGTGAGACTGTGGGACTTAGTGGGACTGTGGGTTTAGACAGAATAGGGTGAGGGCCTCCGGAAAAAAGCAAGGCAGGATATTAACAGTCAGAGCAATGTAACTACATGCAAGGAAACCCCCTACCCAAACTCTGTTAAACATTAAGCTCTAGAGTCATTCTTCAGTGAGATCAGTTGATACCCCCCAGATAAAGGAAAGTAGCAGATGTTTTTATTATGCTAATCATTTGTAATCATGTCTAACAAGTCCACATCCTAAGCCCTTTATCAGTTCCCCAAAAATCCTCAACTCCCTATAAATCCCCTAGACAATGCACCACCCTGGGCTCTCTTGTCCCTTCCTGGCGTGAGCCAGGAGCTCTGTCCTCTCACTTTCTCTCTCAATAAAATCTTCTTCCTGGCTCTCCTGCCTTGAGTGTTTGTTAAGCTCATTCTTTGACTCTACAAACAAGAACCCTGGCATCACTAGGTCAAGTTGTGATGATCAAAGAAGTGGGCTTTTTTCTCAGGCACATGGAGAGAGCTGAAGGCTGCAGTGCTACCACCCCCTTGGTGACTGTCCCAGGCTGGCTGCACTAGGAGATGATCTAAGGTAGAAACAATCCAGGAAACTAGATGGGCACACAGGTCCCTGTCTCCTGAGAGATGCCCAGAAAAGTCAAGTTTATCCAGTGGGAGCAAAATAGGATAACTGGAATTTCCTCTAGTAAGAGGCAATGTAGGAGGAAAGGGACTGGTCTCTCCTTGTGTGGAGGGGATACTTTATTCTGAAGCTTTTAAGGGCATGGATGGACAGAATGAAGTAGGCATCATTCTTGGAGGAAAGAGACCTAAATTGCATCATTTACACCCTCATAAACCCCATTACCACTCTGTCCTTGGTAGGCTAACCTGCTCATTCATTCATTCAACATACACCTAACTAGCTCCTGCTATATGCCCAGGGCTGTTCTCCACAAGGTTCTTGCCCTCACAGACCATGTGCTCTGATTGGAGACACTGACAATGTGCAAGGAATTAAAAGAATCCATCCCTATATGTTGACTGGGGTAGTGCATGTAGGAGGTAGGGTGGCTGGTTTAGATTGGGTGGTCAGGGAAGACCTCTCTGCGGAAATGACAATTTAGCAGTGCTGAGGAATCAAAGAAGCAAAGGTCTGCAGGAAGGGCATTACTGACAAAGGGAAGAGAATGTGCAAAGGCCCTGGGCCAAGAGTGAGTTCTGTGTGCTCAAGGAGCAGTAAGAAACCAGCGTAGCTGGAGCGAACTGAGAGGAAAGGGATTAGTTCAAGGCAGTGGCAGGGCCCAGACCTGGTGGCCTTGCTGGCTGTGGGAACATGGATTTCATTCTAGGGGTGATAGAAAGTTGTTTGTAGCATTTGGGTGGGGAAGCAGGTGATCTGATTCATAGAAGATTATTCTGGCTGTCAGGAAAATAGACTTCTGGGTGCAGGAAGTTTCTCACTAAACTACTAAGACAGAATACCACACCAGAGTAAACAGCCCCTTCTACCTGAGAAACCCCCGTGCTCTCTGAAGTGGGAAGAAATAAAGACTGTGGACCTCACATTGCTGGAATGAGGACATGGGCCTCTCCTCCCATTTTCTCTCCCCAATGGGTCTTGTCTTTCCTGTTTAAGATCTCAAATAGATGTTTATCCTCTCTTCTTTCCAGCCCCAAAAATACATAGGTTTGTTTTTGTTTGTTTGTTTGTGGAGCTTTACTCAGAAACAATTCAATTCCCATTAATTCTCTGATATCGAGTCTTGAAGGCATTGAAGAAAAGATTTATTAAATTTGAAGGAAATTTATAAAGCTTTTTAACATGAAAAGAATCAGTTATGTCTCTGAATGCCACTCGTGCTAATCTTTTCTTTCTTTTTAAAACGTCTCTACAACTCTAACAAGATCTCCATTGGACTGAAAGAAGACTCTAGATGAGGCTTCCTAGCCAGAGACACCTTTCCATAAAACGACACAGAGCAGCCAGGGCAGAGAAAGGTAGTACCAGTCTGCTAGGGCCGCCATAACAAAATACCACAGACTGACTGTCTTTAACAACAAAAATGTATTTTCTTGTAGCTCTGGAGGCTGGAAGTCCAAGATCAAGTTGCCAGCATGGTGGGGTTCTAGCAAAGCCTCTCTCCTCTGCTTACAGAAAGCCACCTTCTTGCTGCATGAGACTGCAGAACAGTAAGGGGAATGAGGGTAACACTACTCTACCCACTCATCGTCCACCAAAAAGAATGATACCTTGACATCATCCATGGCTGACCACTAACACATGGGAGGGGAATTTAGGTTTATTACGTTATGTCAGCAGAAAGCAATAGCAAAGCTAACAAATCATTACAGAATAATGACCTGTTAGGACTCCATCTTAAAATATTCTTCTTATCTAAAAATATTAGAAAAGATCATTTTCCTTTAAAAAAAAAAAAGTGGAAATGTTTCCAGAATGAATCAAAAACCTTTGTAGCTCTTTGGCTAGAAGGACCACCAACTAAAAACCCCAGTGTTGAATTTTGACATCGTGGACCTGAAAGGCAAAACTGGAGACCAGAGACCTGGATACAAGGAGCCCAGACAGCTGATCACACCCCCAGGGACAGTGTCCCATTGGCCCAAGAGACCCGACACAGAAGCCTCCATTGTCTGGCTAGGGTTAGCGGTTGAGATGGAAAATTGGTCCGAAGCCCTTTCTTAGGTGTCTTCCTTAAAAGAAGCAGATTTCAGGTTTTTTAGGTTTATCTCTGTCTTTACAATATTAAATTCCCATTATTCCCAAATATTTCCATCCTTCACTGTGGCTACACATTGAGAGACAGAGTAAACTACTTAATGAAAAAGTACGTTAGGGAAAATTTCCCCCATTTTAGGGCTTAATAAGAAAGGAAGCAGAGACTTTATCTCATTATATTTTACCAGTAGTACAGAGCATAATTGTGAGTCCTGCTTCCCGTGTCCTGAGCTCCTCCTGCTTAAGCACCTGGTTTTGGAGCACAGGGATCTGTGGACCCTGAGAGGTGATCCAGCAAGGGAGATGCTAATCAAATAGCAGTGCATGTGAAACCACAAGGCAACATTACTAAAAGAAAGAAACATGGGAAATTTGCAATGGGGGGGTCTGAGCTGAGGGGGAGTTGAGGAGCAACTTCCCCCGGTCAGCAACGGGAGTGGAGCACAGACGGGAGACTGGTCATTCAGAGGGAAGGGAAGAGCGCTGCGGCTTGCAAGAAAGCCCTGAGACAGAAGAGCCCAGAGCACCGGCAGAGCCAAAAGTTGACTAAGGCGGCTGAACTGAAGGGAAAACGGGAAGGGAGAAAGCAGGAGAGGCGTGCACCTGGCAGCTCCCCACGGTGTAGGCCACAGAAAGGCCCCCCACGGGGTTGTAAGTGGTAAGGGAGGGAAACCAGGACATCTTTTGCTCTGAAATGATGACACTAGCTGTGTCATGATCAGACAGCAGAGGGGTCTGAGCAGGTGCAGGGCAACCAGACTGGCGACCTCGGCTGTAAGGCAGGAGAGACGGCAGCAGCTTGGACTAGCATGGGGGCAGTGGAGGTGGAGGGCGGAGGCTGATATGAGCTAGAATCACTAGACACGGGACTGGATGGAGGTAAGGGGTGAGAGGGAAGGAGATGTTTCGCTAACTCCTGGAATGTATAGCGGTTTGAGGAGACAGGGAATACTGGAAGAGGACTGACTTGGGTTAAGAGCATTAATCAGTCTTGGACAAGTAGATTTGGAGGTGCCTGCGCGTCTCCCAGTGACCCTGGTCTCCCTGTTCACAGATCTTCACCCATAACAGTTAGCATAGTAATGAAAGGAGGTTATCTCCCAGGTATGGAGGGAAGAAGGCAGCTTCTGATGTGTTCTGACCATTTCCTACCAAAGTAGGTAATGTTTGCACTTCTGAGATGTGGTCTTACATGGATGGGACGTGCATTTCTTCTCCTTCCTCCACTGAATATGATGGCTGATCCTCTAGTCACCAACTTGGACCATGAAGACACAGGCCAACCCCTAGGGATGACGGTGCCTTGAACTGGAAAGAGATTAGGTTCATTTCCTAATGACTTCATGGAGCTAGTATACATTCTGCACTGCCCACTTCCTGCCTTTGTTTTTACAGAGAGAAATGAGCCCCCATCTTGTGTAAGGCACTGTGATTTGGGGGTTTTGGTTACGTGCAGCCAGATTTAATCCTAATTTATCCAGTATCCCTCCCATGTGTTTATTCCCAGGAAAACACACCCTGCACTATCATTGCAGTTACTTATTGGAGTGAAAGAAAACCTGCCCTGACCGAGTTAATACTCTTCTCATTCAGTTGGCTCCAAAGTTGCCCCCATATAACACAGCCAATCGCCCACATAACTGCAAGCGTTCAGGAAGAAAGCCAGGCCCATTTATCCAAAGGCAAAGCTGTGGAACCACTTCAAATGCTGCTTTCCAGGCTCAAGGTTTACAGCCTCTAGATGATGGATGGGAAAGACTGTGTCCACTTCTCCTCAAATGCCGTTTCTCTCTCTTGGCCTGAAAAGTCAAATAATACCACCAAGAAGCCCAGAGAAAACTACAAGGCAAAAAATCACACACACACAAATGTCTTACAACTGGCATCCCCTCGGTGACATGTCCTGACGCTGTGGCCTCTGGCAAATCTAAAGTAATTTTGAAAACGCTGACAGTTTGGTATTTGAAATACTGAAAGCAATCTGGAAAATCCTGAGAGCCAGCATTTGTGTCTTCATTGCTAGCTGCCAAAATAGATTGTCAGCATGGCTTGCAGGAGGATCAGGTAAGCAAGCATGTCTGGGCAGATGAGCTCATTTGTAGCAGCATTCATGAATTTTGGTGATGCGCTCTTTAACGGGCTCCAGCAGTGAGTCTATGCCAATTAATTCACCTTCCCCAGAGCCTTTCAAAGGTCAAATACTGTGTGATGGTATTTTACACCCTTACACCAGGCGTTTCTGCTTTTATTGGCTCACCTGCAATTGATGGAGGCTTCAAAGTATAAGCAAAATAATAATAGCCAAGGGATATATAGAAGCACAAAACTTGGACAATATCTTAGAAATCTGATGTACAAATAATTATATGTTATCAATAGAAAACTGTCAAATGTCTGGACAAATCTGATAATCTTAGAGGGTTAAAGTCCCAAATATACTGGATGTTTGGACTTGCACTGTTGTAAGCCAGCAGAAGCTGCAATAACAACTCTTATTGGAGGAAAAATGTTTAATGATTAAAATGATTAATTGGTTGTGTAATAGTCCATCTGATTCTTCTTTTCCAGCTCCAAAACCACAGTCACATGCCGTAGCCTGGAACGAGAAAGAATTCCTTGTCTAGGGTTTCTGACAAGGAACTCCACAAAGCAGTCTCACTCCCCAGAGTATGCCCACGAGGGTTCATGCAAGTTTAGCTTCCACCACAGGGGTCAGACAACCAAACGGGGCAATGTCTAGTCACGTCCAGTCATCAGACAATGAAAGTAAAAATGATAATGCAGCCCAAATAAAATGACTTCTCTCCTTTCTGTTACACAAAACCTTCTTTCCCCCCTGCTATTGACTGTGCACGTATTACTCAGGTTAACAACTTTTATCCACCTGGCTTCAGGCATCACATAGTGACCAATGTGGCAGGCCTTACCCCCGCCCCCCGCCACAGATTCTGGGCAGGGAAGGGTGGTACTTAAAGGAGGATCCCACAAGGACTCTTGGCACTCAAGTGCCTTCTCACACACTGTTAACATTGATTAAGTATTTTGGGGTGCTTACTATGTACCAGGCATCACGGTAGGTACTAGAGATGCAATGGGTTTTTTAAAATGGGGTCCCTGCACTCAGGCAGTTAATGCCCACTGGATGATATGACCTACTGACCAGCTGCTATATGCTTTCTATACATTACCTCACTCAATCTTCAGCCCAGTAAAACAGATGGCTATTATCATCCCCCTTTTATGGATGAGGACGACAAGGCAGAGAAAGGGTTAAGTGCCGAAGTTCACAGCAAACACGGGCTAGAGCTGGCTGTGACCACTCTACCCTGTTATGGTCAGCCTCCTGTCCGCTGCCTTCCGATGCGGCTGCTCTGGACGCAGAGGGAGAGAGGGCCTGGGCAGTTGATCCACAAGACACTCCCAGAAACATACTACCTTTTGAAACCAGAGACAAGGATGAGGTAAGAGAAATGTTTTTCCAGGTGAAGAAGCCCAGAGATGACAATGGGCTTCTGAGATGTTTGGAATTTTATCCCTTTCTTTGAAAGAAATTGTATTGCATAGGCTGATAAGGAAAAAGTGAAAGAGTGGAAATTTTGTGCTCATTCCTCCATTTGTCTCTCCAACTTCGAACTTGCGTCTATGGGCATTCACAGAAGGAAAATGCATCTTGGGGTTTATGCTCCAGTATGAAGGCCGTAGAGTAACTTCCTAAGGCTTTTCCTCTTTAGGATTTCCAGTTACTATCGGTGGAGTGCAGGCTCTCCCTACATTACCCTTCCCTAGCCCTACAATGTTCCCTTTCTTACCAATGGAAACACTACAGGCTCTCCAAGGGGCAAGGGACAGAGAGAACTGGCTTCCTAAGGGGATGTTATGACAACCCAGTGTAAACCTGGCCTTCCAGGCTCCATTTTGTTCAACTCATAATATTCAGGAGTTCTATCCTCTTTTCAAACTCCAGTGCCATTTCTCAGTGACTTTACTTTTGAAATGGAAATGCAGGTGGCAGAGGAAATAGCAAGTTAATGACAGTTAGCTCAAAGCCAGAGTGGTATACTTACTTCTAAGTGTGTTTTTGGTGGAGTTGAGAGGAGTAGACTTCAGAGAAAGATGGAGTACTGTGGGCTCTCATTGACATCTCACCAGCTGCCTTACCGTAAAATGTTTTCTTCCGTAATGGAGGCCTTGATCTAAAGCTTTATATGTATGGGTATCAACCACTCTGGAGTTTTTGTGTCCAGACCTGACGCTATGACTGTCAGATAGCGCATGGAGCTAGTCTTCAAGACAGTAACTTTCAGAGCCTGGTGGCTAAGATGGGGGAGGAGAGGCCTGACACCCTCCTGGCCGCAGAGCACACTCATGTCCCTCCCGGCTGGAGTCAGGGGGACGGATGACGCTGTATCAGCACATCCAGTCGCCCAACACCATGCTCAGCCTTGAGGCCCCTTCCATCCCTTCATGCTCTGAAGTTCTGAACTCATGGTCCTGAGCTGTGCTGCCTCCTGGTTGGGCCCACACCCTCTGAAGGAATCAGAAGGCCTTGGGCTGATACAGTTTGTCTTCCTGCCTCCGCACAGGACGGGCTGCTCCTGAACTCGAGGTGCAGAGATAGGATGCATGGTGGCCCTTCTCCAGTCCTTGGTCACCTTTAACCTTCCTTATACTCCCCCTCTCCCTTCTAGCCTAGGTATCAGGAAAGGTTGTTTATAACCAAATCAGGGAAATGAAAAATTCCTGCTAATATGCTCTGCCTTTAAAGATCTTTCCCCTTGGTCCCCACCCCCCATAGTACAGGGAACAGAGGGGCACTTTGCTTCATGTTAGAAACTGACCAAAGAGCTTGGGGGTGGACCATGGTGCACTGAGCTCCCTCAGTACCGTGTTCAGCACAGGAGGCTAAGGTAGCATAAATAACCTTTAGAAGGCATGACATCCATTCCCCTGCCCCACAGCAATATTAATAGTTAGTAAACAGTTACCTTGACCTTGAAAACCCCCAGATCATCTGGTGGAAGACCTACAGAGATTATCACTTAGGAGTGGACTGTTTGACATCCGTGCCCCCTTTTTTTAGACAAAGCATGAGACCCCAGAATTCTCTGACCAGACCTCCCCAAGCTTGCCTCCAGGCCCAGAGCGAGGCTTTTCCAGGGCAGTCTCTGTACGCATGACCCCAATGCGTGTGTGTGTACCCCAGGCTTAAGGAGTCAATTAAGAGTAGGCATTAGGGGAAAGGAACTTGGATATATGAACTGGGGAGTCCATTTGGGTAAATAGGGATCTCTGCTGAGGCAGGAAGGGCGGGAGCTAAGAGTGGGAAGAGAAAGGAAAGAGGGATGAAGGCCAAAGCAAGGGCCCTCCGAACGCACCATGCTCCAGCATGGGACTCTAAGGAGTCCAGGATTCTAAATCCAAACCTGAACTTCCAGGTTATGAAGGTAATTTTGTCAAGGTAGGACAACAGAACGTATTTTATTTAATGATTTGTTAGCTTTATAGTATTTAGGCATGGTTTGTGGCCTCCATTTGTGCACTTGTCTTGGGGCCTACGGCACCCTGCACCTCACCCTACTTCCTGGGAGAGACGGCTCCACAGGCCACATGGCTCAGTGGTCCAGCTGAACCCACATGCCAAACAGTCTCGCATCTCTCCCACTCTCCAAACTGCCCTATTTTGGCTCCTAAGAATGGTTAGATCTCACAAGGCATTGAGTTAAGGATTCATCCTTATGGCCATTTGTTTTGCACAAACCCTATACTAGTTTTTATGTCTGTGTTGCTTAGGACATTAAATAGGATATAAGTTTTATCTATTTTCCAGGGACCATTAGCCTTAATTCAGTTGAACCGTGGGCACTGGAGACACACCTGAAAAAAATGAGGTGGTTCAAATTTGACTAACGACTCTCATTTAATGGGTGGTGTGCGCCAGCTGAGTTGGCAGTCTCAAAGGTTCCAGACTGTTCAGTATGTGGGTTCTGCTGGACCACTGAGCCACGTGGGCTGTGAAGCCGTCTCTCCCAGAAAAGAGAGTAATGTCAGGTACAAGAGGCCCCAAGAGGCACTTTGGGTGGAAAAGGGGATGAAGCAGCTGCTAAGAGAGGGACTTTGAAGAGTGGAAGTGTATACAGGTATTTTTAGGGAAGTTTTACTGTGTGGTATGAGGAACTTGCCTCACTTTCCCAAAGAAAAGCCAGTAAACCCTGCATTAGTCAGGACTGCTAATGGATTTGGATTTATTTGTTTGTTTTGGAGAAGAGGGACTGAGGCATGGGATCCAGTGCTGAGTCTGGCCTGGAGGTGATCTTAGAGTGACAGTAGGAGCTACAAAGAGCCCAGGAGCATTGAAGATCACTAAGTGAAAGGAATATGGGGCATCTGCTTTTCTTTCCCCGTAGCTGACCCTGTGGAGTCTTCAAAGTAAATGACCAAATATCTGAGAGTGAAACAAGGGGCCCTGGCAGCAGGCTCACTCGGGGCTTCCTGGAAGATGAACTAAGCTGCACGCTTGGCCTTGGTCCACCACACTCTGCTTTTAAACTTGTGCTTCAGTTGTTTTTCTTTTCTGTTTTTACTATAAAAGTAGTTCATGCTCATTAAATATACTTTGGGAAATATAAAAAAGTTAAAGTAAAAGAAAAATCATTCACGGTCTTACCATCTGAATCCCATCAATGTAAACATTCGCTATACTTTCTTCAAGGCTTTTTTTGTTTGAGTAGATTGTGTGTGTGTGTGTGTGACAGAGATTGATTTAACACAATTGGATCCACTTCCCTAAAGCACTATTTTCAAGGCAACAGGATTAATGTGATTTTAGAGACTAAAATGAGTCATTTGAGGATTGTTGAGCAACTTCATGAGGTTTGGTAAAAACAAAGTTGACTTTCCTTTATTCTGTCATCAGGAATCACCTGCTCTAACTCAGCTGTTCTTCTCATGGCTCATGTTCAGTGGAAAGGATAATAAGAAATATATCAAGAGATGTAAAGATAAGATATCTAAGAAAGGCATATGCTATTATTATGACTTCAATACTCAAATGAATTATTACACAAACCCGAGTTCCTTAGTCACAATAGATCTGTTTCTAAGGTGAAAAAGGTTAAAAATCAGGTTTAATCATTTGAATTTGCTGACACGTCCTGTCCTAAAATGGTTTAGGGTTCAATTTTCATGGCATAAGTAACTTCCATTTACTCGATAACTTTTCTCAGAGATGAGAAATGGATGAGATCTGACATATCTGAGGATGGAATACCAACAGTATATAAGAGTTGTCAGTATTAGCTTTTATGTAGAGCAAAGACTGGAGAACCAGATTCATTCCACTGCAGTCCCAGAGACAAAGTCCACTCTCAGCTCCTTACTTTTCAGTGAGTTTCAGAAAGTGTCCTGGGAAGAAACATTTCCAGTCAACTCTAAGCTTTCCTACCCCTGGGCTCTTGTTTATGCAGATCCTAAAACCTGGAAGATCGTCTGCTAATTCTCGCCCTTTCTAAATCCATCTTTAAGGCCAGCCAGCTCACAAGCCACAGCTCCAAGAAGCCCTCCTTAACGCTTTCAAAATCTTTTCTTGCGTGAGACCTATTTAGTCTTTGTATATTCTGCCATATGTAAGATGTTTTGCTTGATTCTAATATTTTTTAATGATTGTGAGTACGGTATATACAGTGGTTCAAAAATCAAGCAAGATAAAACACATCCAGCATTCAGTCTGGCTTCTCCCCTCTTCCCACTTCTCACAAACACTCCTCATGTTTGAGTTTCTTGCGTCTTTTCCAAAGTTTCTTCATGCAAACATAAATACAAATCTGTTACTTCCCCATCCCTGTTTTCTTACATAAAAGGTAGACATACATGCCATTCTTGATATACGTACTATTGCTTAATGTATGTACTAGTCTGCACTTTGCTTTTTTTGTCTTACTTGTCAGTACATCTTGAAAATCTTTCTATATCAGTTCAGAGAGAAACTTCTCATTCTGTTTTAAAGCTTTTTAAAATCTAAAAAATTCTATTATATGTTGTCTCCTAATATATTTCACCACTTCCACTAATGATGGACTTTTGGGTTGTTTCCAATCTGGTGCTGTGCCAGTGATGCTTCGTAGACATATGTTAATTTGCATTGTGCGTATACATCTTTGAATAAACTCCCCAAAGCAGAATGGCTGGGTCAGAGATTGCACAATTCTGTATTGTTGCTAGATAGTGTCAAATCACTTTTCACAGGGTTTCTACCTATTTATATTCCCACATAAAATTTAGAAGAAACCTATTTTCCCACACACTTGCCAACAGAGAGCTTAGGAGGGAGAAAAGGCTTAGGATGGAGTAGTTCAGCACCAACAGCAGAAGGAGGTTAACTAGATGATGCAAAGGGCACAGACAGTATCAGATCTGACGTCTCCCCTGCAGTTCAGTCAGCCTCTCCCACAGATGCCTGGAACCTCTGTAGCTCCCACTGAACAGTCTAACAGAACTCACTGAAACTGGGGCCTCTTTTTCTCATTTTCTACCAAGAGAATCAACATTTCCTCACTTTTAAAATTGTGTGGGTGAGAGTGTGAGCAGGTCGACTTTCACTTTGTATTTTACAAACTCTTAATTCATATGCTTTATTTTATAACAAGAAGCGTATATTTCTTTTGTAATTAAAAACCAATGATAATGTACTGCAGAAAATACTGGAAATCTAGCGACTTCTCTTTTGGTTTTTATTTATCCATTCAACCACTTTTTATTCTGTTAGCTGCTTTTTTCTTTTTTCTTTCTTTCTTTTTAATTGTACTACCTTAAATTATAGAAGCTCATAATTGTCATAGCTCCTTTTAGAATCACATTTTTGGTCAAATATATAATTAATTGGTTACCAATGCCTTATTGGACATCCTCTTACAGGAAACTCTTGTCAAGTTTATCATGTTTGGTTTTATTTTGGGACTTTCAGGAATTTAAAATAGTAAAAGGGAGGGGCCATTTCCTGGTACCCTTGACCTTTACACAGATAAAGACATTATATATTAATGCACCTAAGCCATCTTTCCTATTGGCATCAGGCAATAAGCCAGGTAACAAAGGAACATTTTGATCGATCTCATGTGGTTGCTGTCTGCCAAGTCAGCTTATGGTTTCATTTCATCCGTGCCATCGTCCCTGTCAACCTAGCAATATTTATTTAACTATGTTCCTAGCCTTGTTCCTTTATCAAAATTAGTGAAATAAGGGAAAATATAAATGCAAAAATAGTAAAAAGAAGTGTAGTTCTCATAAACTTAGAACAACTGAAACAAAGAAGAAAATGATAAGGTATGCAAAAGATGGTGAATCTTTAGTCTCAAAAATGCCAAATCATACTGAAAACTCTTATGTAACCATCACTATTCTCATCACTTTATGTGACTTCATTCATTGAATTCTCAAAATACTATGTGAGAAATGAATGATGGAGGTATTGTCACTCTCTGTTTTTACAGCTAAGAAAAACAAGTCTCAATTGATAGGTAAATAGTCTGAGCCAAACTGGAAAGCTACCTTTTAGACTTTAGATGGTCAATTCTTCACAGCAACACAAATCTGGTTTTGAATTTGATATATCTGACATTGGTGTGTATTCTCAGGAACACGTTGCATATGAAAGTAGGAAGCTCTGGGGTTGTTGTATATTTGTTTTTGTTGACGTATAGTTTATACACAATATTATATTAGTTTCAAGTATACAACATAGTGGTTCAACAGTTATCCACATTATTAAATCCTCACCCCAACCAGTGCAGTTATTATCTGTGAACATAAAAAGATGCTACAGAACCGTTGGCTGTATTTTCTATGCTGCACTTCCAACCCCACAACTAGTGAATACTATGATTGAATGATTGATATTTTTGTGCCCTTTTATCCCCCTCATCTTCCCTATTCACCTATCTTAATGCCTTCTCCATGGTAACCACCAGTCACTTCTCAGGGTCTATGATTCTACTGCTATCTTGTTCATTTTTGCTTTGTTTTTAGATTGCAGAAATAAGTGAAATCATATGGCATTTGTACTTCTTTGCCTAGCTTAATTCACTTAGCAGAATACCATCCATGTTGTCACAGATGGCAGGATTTCTTTCTTTTTTATGGTTGAATAATATTCCCTTGTGTATATACACCACATATTCTTTATCCATTCATCTGCCAATGGACTTGTTGGTTGCTTTCATATCTTGGCTATTGTAAATGATGTGGCAATAAACATAGGGGTGCATGTATCTTTTCAAATCAGAGATTTTGTTTTTTTCAGGTAAATTCTCAGAAGTGGTTGTTGGATCATATAGTATTTCTATTTGAAGTTTCTTTATACTGCTTTCCATAGCAGCTGCACCAATATACATTCACACCAATAGTATAAGAGAGTTCCCTTTTCTCCACATCCTCGCCAACACTTGTTATTACTTATCTTTTGGATAGTAGCCATTCTGACTGGTGTGAGGTGATATCTCACACCTGTGGTTTTGATTTGCATTTTCCTGATTAGCAATGTGGAGCATCTTTTCAGGTTCCTGTTGGTTATCTGTATTTCATCTTTGAAAAAATGTCTGTTCAGGTCCTCTACCCATTTGTAAATTGGGGTTTTGTTTTTGCTTTGAGTCATATAAGTTCTTTATATATCCTGGATGTTAACCAGTTATCAGATAGCTTATGAATATATTCTTCTGTACTGTAGGTTGCCTTTTTGTTCCACTGATGGTACCCTTTGCTGTACAGAGCTTTTTAGTTTGATGTAGTCCAATTTGTTAACTTTTGCTTGTATCTCCCTTGACCAGGGGGATGTGTACAGAAAAAAAATTGTTCATGCTTATGTTCAAGAGATTTTTGCCTGTTTTCTCCCCAAAATTTTATGGTTTCATGTCTTGCATTTAGGTCTCTGATCCATTTTGAGTTTACTTTTGTGTATGGGGTTAGACAGTAATCCAGTTTCATTCTCTTGCATGTAGCTGTCCAGTTTTCCCAAGACCAGTTATTGAAGAGAATGTCTTTTCCCCAGTGTACATTCATGGCTCTTTTATTTTATATTACTTGACCATATATATATGGGTTTATTTCTGGGCTCTCTATGCTCTTTGATTGATCTAGGGTCTGTTCTTGTGCCAGTACCACACTGTTTTGATTACTATAGCTTTATAGTATAGCTTGAAATAATGAAGCATGATATCCCCAGCTTTTTTCTTCTTTCTCAAGATTTCTTTGACTATTGGGGATGTTTTGTGGTTTTATGTGAATTGTAGGATTGTTTCCTCTAGTTCACTAAACATGTCATTGGTATTTTGATAGGCATTACATTGAATCTGTAAATTGTTTTGGGCAGGATGGCCATTTTGACAATAATAATTCTTCCTATCCATGAGCATGGGATTGATTTTCATTTATTTGTGCCCTTTTTAATTTCTCTCATCAGTGTCTTAGAGCTTTCAGAGTACAGGTTTTTCACCTCCTTGGTTAGGTTTATTCCTAGGTATTTATTCTTTTTAATGCAACTGTAAATATAATTGTTTTCCTGATTTCTTTTTCTGCTAGTTCATTGTTATTATATAGGAATGCAACATATTTCTGTGTATTAATTTTGCATGCTTCAACTTTGCTGGGTCCAATTATTAGTTCTAATAGTTTTTTGGTGGAGTCTTTGGGGTTTTCTATGTGTAGTATGTCATCAGCAAATAGTGACAGTTTAATTTCTTCCTTACCAATTTGATTGCCCTTTATCTCTTTAGCTTGTCTGACTGCTGTGGCTAGGATTTCCAGTACTTTGTTGAATAAAGGTGTTGAGAAAGGACATCCTTGCCTTGTTCCTCATCTTTGAGGAAATGCTTTCAGCTTTTTTGCCATTGACTTTGATGTTAGCTGTGGTTTGTCATAGGTGGCCTTTATTATTTTGAAGTATGTACCTCTATGCCCATTTTGTTGAGTTTTTACCATGAATGGATGTTGAATTTTGTCAAATGCTTTCTCAGCATCTATTGAGA
The DNA here is from genome assembly GCF_040802235.1 of Manis javanica. NCBI lineage: Eukaryota > Metazoa > Chordata > Mammalia > Pholidota > Manidae > Manis > Manis javanica. Next base: position 108,815,253 of record NC_133163.1, on the reverse strand, counting down.
TGATCATGTGGCTTTTATCCTTCTTTTTGTTAATGTGGTGGATGACACTAATTGATTTATGAATATTATTACTTCCTTGCATCCTTGGAACAAATCCCTCTTGGTCGTGATGGATGATCCTTTTGATGTATCTTTGAATTTGGTTTGATAATACTTTTTTGGAGATTTTTGCATCCATATTTATCAGTGAAACTGGTCTATAATTTTCTTTTCTTGTAATTTCTTTGTCTGCTTTTGGTATTAGAGTGATGCTGGCCTTATAGAATGAGTTTGGAAACATATCCTCCTCTTCTATTTTTTGGAATACTTTAAGAAGGATGGATACTAGCTCCACTTTAAATGTTTGGTAGAATTCAGCTGTAAATCCATCTGGTACTTGCCTTTTTTTGTTGGGAGTATTTTGAATACCAATTCAATTTTGTTACTGGAATTTCATCTGTTCAGATTTTGTTTCTTTGTGGGTCTATCTTGGAAAGTTGTATTTTTCTATCAATTTGTCCATTTCTTCTAGGTTATCCAATTTATTCGTATGTAATTTTTCATAGAATTCTCTAATAATTCTTTGTATTTCTGTGGTGTCAGTCATAATTTTCCTTTTTTGTTTCTGATTTTGCTTATTTGTGTCCTTTCTGTTTTTCTTGATAAGTCTGACCAGGGGTTTGTCTATTTTTATCTTCTCAAAGAACCAGCTGGTGGTCTCATTGATATTTTTTTCTATTGTTTTATTTTTCTCTATTTTATTTATTTCTGCTTTGATCTTTACTATGTCTCTTCTTTTACTAACTTTGCTTTTCATTTGTCCTTCTACTTCTAGTTTTCTTTAGTTGTGAGGTTAGGCTTTTTATTTGGGAATGTTCTTCTTTCTTGAGGTAGGCCTGTATTGCTATGTACTTCCCTCTTAGAACTGCTTTTGTGGTGTCCCACATAGGTTGAACTGCTGTATTTTTGTTTTGATTTGTTCATATTATTTGATTATTCATTGATCATTTGATTCTTTGATTTGTTCATTAATCCAATAATTATTTAAAGCATGTAATTTAGCCTCCATGTTTTTGTGGGGTCTTTTTGTTTTCTTCATGTAATTGATTTCTAGTTTCTTATCATTGTGATCTGAAAAGATGCTTGATACAATTTCAATCTTTTTAAATTCATTAAGGCTCTTTTTGTAGCCTAGTGTGTGATTTATTCTGGAGAATGTTCCATGTGCCCTTGGGAAAAATATGTATCCTGCTGTTTTTGGATGGAATGTTCTGTAGATATCTGTTAAGTCCATCTGATCTAATGTGTTGTTCAATGCCTTTGTTTCCTTATTTATTTTCTGTCTGGATGATCTTTCCATTGATGGAAGTGGGGTGTTAAAGTCTCCTAATGTTATGGTATTGCTATTTCTCCGTTTAGTTCTGTTAATATTTGTTTTATATATTTAGGTGCTCCTATGTTGGGTGTATAGATATTTACAATTGCTATATCCTCTTATTGGACCGAGCCCTTTATCATTATGTAATATCCTTGTCTTTTGTTACTTTCTTGTTTTGAAGTCTATTTTGTCTGATATAAGTACTAGGTACTCTTGGTTTTTTCTCCCTGTTATTTGCATGAAATATCTTTTACCAACCCTTCACTTTCAGTCTGTGTATGTCTCTGTGTCTGAAATGAGTCTCTTGTAGGCAGCCTATAGATGGGTCTCGTTTCTTTACCCATTCTGCCACCCTGTGTCTGTTGGTGGGTGCCATCAGTCCATTTATATTTAAGGTAGTTACTGATAGGTGTGTACTTATTGCCATTTTATTGTTTTCTGCTTATTTTTGTAATTGTTCTGTTCCTTTCTTTCTCTCTTGTACTCTTGTTATTTGAAGGTTTTCTTTAGTGTTGTGTTTTAGATTTTATTTTTTTAAAAAGTTTTTGTGCATCTATTATAGGCTTTAGGTCTGTGGTTCCCACAAGAATATAAGGTTAATAGACAGTTTCCTAAATACACTGTAATCTATATTAAGTTGATGGTTGCTCTATTTTGAACACAATCTAAAAGTACTTCATTTTTCTTCTTCCTCCTCCACAGTTTAGGTATCAGATTTCATAATCTACATTTTTTGTGAATCCCTTGACTGATCTTGTGTATAGTTGGTTTTACTATTTTTCGTTTTTTAAACTTCATACTTGCTTACTAATTGATCTGCTACACGGTGGGTTTATTTTCACTGATGAAAAATACTTAGGCTTATGAGCATTCAATATACAGAAGTCTTTTTAACATATCCTGTAAGACCAGTTTAGTGGTGGTAAATTCCTTTAACTATATCTGGGCAACTTTTAGCATCTCCTTCAATTCTGAATGATAACCTTGCTGGGTAGAGGATTCTTGTTTGCAGAATCTTCCATTTCAATACATTAAATATTTCATTCCACTCCCTCTGGGTTATAGATTTTCTGCTGTGAAATCTGCTGATAGCCTGATGGGGCTTCCCTTAGAAGTAATCTTTTCTCTTTCTCTGGCTGCTTTCAATACTCTCTCCTTATTGCTTATCTTTGCCATTTTAATTACTGTATGCCTTGGTATTGTCTTTCTGGGGTTCTCTGAGCTTTCAGGACCTGGGTGTCTTATTTCCTTCCCCAGATTGGGGAAGTTTTTGGCCATTATTTCTCCAACAGGAATTTCTACTTCATCTTTCTCTTCTTCTGGTACCCCTATTATACGAATATTGTTTCATTTAGAGTTGTCACAGAGGTCTTTTAACATCCTCTTATTTTTAGAAGTTCTTTATACTCTGTTCCTCAGTTTCATTGTTTTACTGTTCTCTAATTTCCATCTCATTGAGTGCATCCTCTACTTGCAGCAATCTATTATTCATTCCCTCCATTGTATATTTCATTTCAGCTACTGTATTCTTTAGCTCTGAGTGGCTCTTTTTCAAATCTCTTTTTGTTGAAGTCCTCCCTGAGATCAATTCTTTTCTGCAGGTCAGTAAGCAACTTTATGACTATTATCAAATCTTTATCAAGATTGGTTATCTTCATTCTATTTAGCCCTCTTCTTGGTGTCTTATCCTATTCTTTTGTTTGAAACATGTATTGCCTCATTTTGTCTGGGCTTCTGTTTCTTCCTTTGTATTAGGTAGATCAGCTATGCCTTGTCTAGAAATTAATGGCTTTATGAAGAAGGTGCCCTGTGGTGCCCAGAAGCTGCAGCCTCTGCTCCCCAATGCTTGGTTCTCCTTTATGGTGGAGCTGCAGTTGCTGTTGATGAGCTGTGAGCAGTGCCACTTTTCTGCTTTGAAGACAGTGTCTGATCTCTGTCAGCGGTGGCTGACAGCTTTTGTGCCCTTGTGAACTGAGTGGAGGTACAGTGCACTTCTGGGATGTTGTGGGTTGGGCTGCCCTCTGCCTGCTGATCAGCAATCGTGGTGCTGCTGAGCCTGTGGGGCAGGTGCACAGGGAAGTGCCTTGAGGCTAAGCCCCCAGCAAGGGGAATGGAGCCCTTGGGGCTGGTTCTTGGGAATGCCAAACCAGTTTGGGCTGAGGGAGGGCCAGTGTTGTTCATCCTGCCCTTTTTCCTCCAGAGAGCTCCCTCTGACCCCTGCCCCTCTGGCACTCTTCCCTGTTGCTGGTAAATCTTTTAAACTGCCCCCTCTGTGTTGGGTTTGAGCAGGACTGATTTAGTGTGCCCATCCTCCCCAAAGGGCAGGGATCTCAGCCTCCAGACTGCTTCAACTCTCCCTGGTGTCCAGCCCTATTAGTCACCGAAGACCAGTGCAATGTGGACTCATATTCCCAGACCAGCTCTCCAGGGCCAGGTGGGCCAGATTCCTGAGTGCTCCTCCCCTCCCCACTCTGTTCCTCTTCCTCCCACTTGCAGGCTGGGGTGGGGTAGGAGCTTGGGTCCTGATTAAGTGCAGCTCTGACACTTTGCCTTTCTCCATGTCATCTCTTTTTCACCAGGTGTAGATGGTCTGTTCTACACTCTTCAAGTCATTTTCAGGGTTAATTGTTATTTGGTGTGATTGCTTCCTTGGTGTGTATGTGATGTGGGGGGAGGTTTCTACCTTGCCTTCAGACTCCACCATCTTTTCACAAGCACATCCTTATTGTATATATTTTTGATGTACGTGGAAAGACATGAGTCCTATGGGGACATGGCACTTATTTACACTTCTCCAGCACCTATAATAGTGCTCAGCAAATGCGTGTGTCATAGTAGAGAAAACACTAGTGATTTGGAAACCATGCTGCCAACATATAGAGTCACCAACACTAAGTAACGCTATTCAAAGTAAATTCCCCTGTTGGTAGTGGCAAAAGCTATGCATGTGTGGGGGCAGAAAATATATGAAAAATCTTTGTATTTTTCTCCTCAATTCTGCTGTGACCCTAAAATTGCAACTCTGGCCCTATAAAATGAAGTCTAAAAAAGTAAATCCTCCCAGGTGTTTATAACAATATCTTGAAAAAAAATATGTCATTTAAATACACACATATACATATCTTTATGTATATACAAATATTTATAGACATATATATATATAAACACACAAATAGTGCATAATAAAGGCAAAACATATGTCACATCTTAAATAGAAATATATAAAGACATTTATAGGTGTATGATGGATAAAGCTGAACTGACAATGATTGTTCAAAACCAATGCATTTTTTTTGCTGTTGAAGAGCTGAATGGAATTGGCCCCATGGCCTCACCAAGAAAACTGTGTATTAATTAAAGCAGCAGACAGATGCAAGTGGCAAACTGCTGCATGCCCCAAATTTGGAGTGCCTAACGGGTCCCCTCCTCAGAGACTGTCCCCATTCCTCATATCTCCTTAGTGGGACAGTAGCTTTGAGACACCACCCATGACAACATTTGCTTGGAATGTGACTGTAGAGACACCTGGTCTAAGCAGAGCCTTCCATAGGCTTTCCAGTGACCTATAGCCTGGGTGGCGTGGTTTGGAAGCTTGAACTGGGTGAGTCAGATTTTCTCTTTCTCCCTCTCTTTTTTTGCTCTGGAACTTGAATCCAAGTGACCAAGAGGGAAGTTTCCAGTGAGCTGTGGGCAGCATTGCTGAAATGTTGTTCAGGGTCCTGAGTTGGGATCATGACAAACGGAAGACAATGCCAGCTGAAATTATGGGGGGAGGAGTGATTGTAAGTGGGAGAAGCTTGAAGAAACAGAAGGACATCCACCCATTTAGAGAAGCCAGGCATCCAGGAAAGGCCAGAGCGAGTACAGACCTACCCTGGGCTTTCCCTAGGCTCTTCAGCGTATATACCTTTAACATTTCTTTCTCATGATGCAAACCATGTGCTTGTTTTGCTCTTTGTTACTAAAGACACTAAATTGGAACAGTATATAGCAGGAGAAAAAAAGTCTCTGGAAATGGACAATATAAACTTTAAAAAGCCAAAAATCAAAACCCATAAAAGGCAGGAGAATTGTGCAAGCACAATGGTCCACGGCCGTGAGGTGTTGTGGTAATGTCATTCCATTCAATGGTCCCCAAGAACCTCAGCTCAGTACAACCCTGTGTGATGATCTAAATTTATAGTGATGACCTTGAGTCTTCAGGCACGAGCTATTTGACATTAAGCGCATTTTCAAAGGCAACGAAGCATGTAGTTTATTTCAGAAAAATTTTCAAGTTAAAAAAAGTATTGGTGCTTTAAAAAGGCAAGGTTCATGTAGTTATCTGCCATTTTTTAGTTTTTTAAATGCATCTATTTATTTCTACAGGCCTTGCCAGGTTCCGCCCAAGATTAAAGATGACTTACAAGAAAACACAAAATCCAATAAGATAGCATAAATTGACAGGAAGGAAGGAGAAGAAAACCAGGGTGTGGACAGAGTTGATTCAGAAGATTCAATTATCTGAAAAGCTCACTTCTGTGGAACACCTCGCTCCTGGTCAGATCATGGAACCCCACAACTAGTATTACTAATTACTCAGTCATTTTTAAATCTGGAGAAAGGTCAATGTTTATCTTCTGAATATAAACATCAAATTGAAACTGGAAGAGAAAAAAGAAAACATTGGTTTAAGTCAGAGAAAATATAATAATAAAAACATGCATTCAATAAGCTGTCAGTTCAAACTTTTAAAAATATTTTGTTCCTTTATTTTTATATAGTAACTCCTTTATTTCAGTAAAAATAATTGTTACATTATAGCAAAAATTTTAAAATCAGAAGTAGCATCTCATTATATTATCCAACGGTGGAGAAATTCTCTGCAATAACCTTTTCACAAATCAATATTAACATTAGGAGAAGCTTAAAGATGTTTAAAGTTGACTATACAAATGTAATTGTTATGTCCCATTAAAAAAAGTACTTTTTTCCAGTAGCCCTGCTTTGGACAGTCTCCCAGGGTTTTAATAAATATGTTACTATTCATATTGGGCCTGCATTAGGGAAAATCTCTTCTGATAGGCAATCCTATTACAGAGTCACTGCTTAGAGGGTCAGAGTGTGAGCTTCAGAGGCCAGCAAATATATAGATCTGATTCATGGTAGCTGAGTGTTAGCTTGGGCAAATTACTTCAAATTCTCTCAATTTAATTTCTATTCTTTTTTCAATTTTATAATTTTATTTGGTAATCACTGGTTAGTTCTCATCCACACTAACTGTCTTGCAGAATTTTGAAAGAGGTTACAGGTACATAGGTAACCAACATACAGAGCTTATTTGGAGAATCTTCATTCTCATTACATTTCCTGGACGACTGCACGTGGATACAGCTGGACATTCCTTATTCCTCCGGGCCAGACAGCTTGGTTGAGCCTGCTATCAATGCGCACATCTGGAGTTCCCATCTCCTTCCTGGCACATACCCAGTTCTCTCTGAGTGATTGAGAGGCCTGCTTCTTGATGCCCACTCTGTGCATCTGCTTGCCAGTGGTGATGGGGCACACCCTGGTCACTCCTCCCTCTGCGATAGCAGGACGACCGTTCTTCTCCTTCATCTTCATGGGAGCTATTCTTCCCAGACCCAGGTTGGGAAGCTCAGTTTAATCTCTTAAATGTGAATGAAGTTAATATGGTTGTATGGAAGATGAGATAAGATACTGTACAGTAAGCACTTGGTTCAGTAGCTGTTACATACTGAACCCAATAAATGATGTCTGTCCTGGTAGAAACAGTGATTACCCAGGACATTTCACATTGCTCTGACACAGGCTCTTTCTCATTAGTGTCTTGTTAAAGATTTCTAGCCTAGTTTTCCTATTAATAATTTTTTATTTTTATTGTTGTGACTGCATGCTGATGTTCTTTTATGGTAATAACATGGAACTTGTTTCAATTCTCACTGATGGTTTTCCAAGGTGGATAAGCAGTGATTTTTTTTTTCACCGACAGGTTCATGTGGGAAATTGTGCTTTCAGTGCATCTTGATTTTTTTCTTTTGGTCCTTTCATTCAACTCTAGATTAAATGCAGTTAATCATGCCAACATAGGTATAAAGTCCCATCTGACTAGCTCCATCAAGTGTTTAGAATGAGTTTTACAATTTTACAAGTTGCTTTCACTTCATTGCTACTGACCTCAAAGAAGTATACATATCTGCTAATATATTACCGAGTCCTCTGAAAAAATAGGTGTAAATCAAGAAAATTGGAAAAACTTTCATTTTGAAAAGAAAGAATTTTTTGGGAGGTGCAATTTGACCAAACATCTACGCCAAATAATTTATCATTCAAACTAGGCCTTTTTGGGAATGCAAGGGGTTACAATTAATCATTTGATTGAGATAAAGGCATAGCCAGGACTCTCCCAGGTAAACCAGGATGTGTGATCACCCTAGCCAAACTGACAGTGTACCTTTCTAATATTAGGATGGACCAGGGGCAGGGCTTGAAGGAATTCTTCATGAAATTATAGGCTCTATTACATGATCACACACTATTCTATGTTCAAACTGTGAGTTAGTGGGTTCTTCTTTGAGGTCCAAGCTGAACCTCTGTCCTTATACTATCAGACTCATTTCTAATTCTTATGCCTCAAGAAAACACGATAGAGACAAAGACCCAGAGAGGTATAACTAATATAATCAAGAGCTGTGGGTCTTAATGTTTTGACAGCTATGGCATCTTTGAGAACTTGATGAAAGCTATTAACTCTCCCTGAAGAAAAGGGCACACAAAAAAGCCCCAGGACTTGGCACACAATTCAGAGGGTCACACTCTGTCTGATCTCACTCTGGATCTCAGGTCTGAATCCCTAACCTAGAACGCATGGTATAGGTGCAGGGAAAAAAGGAACCAACATTTGTTGACCATCTACACATATTTCTTCTCATATTCACATCAATGTATTTTATAGAAAAGGGATCTAAAGTTCAGAGAAATTAAGATCTCACAGCTAGTTAAGTGGAAAAACCAGACTTCAAATTCAGGGTTACATGACACTAAATCTTACAAGTATTACTTAGGCATAAATGTGTATGTTTGTATTTCAATCTAGAAAGGAATTATATTACAAAATCCTGAAAAATGAACACAAGCATGTACCTTCATCAAATCCCACCTGCTAGAGTTGAGAATACCTCTTGAAACTGGAAAGAGACTCTTAGGGCAGGTATAAGTATGCATTTTTAAAAAACCTCAAATGTTAATACAACTGACCAATCATGTTAAGGTAGTTTTAGAAACCCAAGATTGATAGGTTGTTGATGTTAAGAGATTTACAGTGTCTGGCATCCCTGGGTTAACCTTGGGGCAAACAACTGTTTTTGCTTGTGTCCCTCGAATGAAGCCATGTCAATCCAACTGCTAATTAAGGTCGACAATGGATGGGATGGTGGCTTAGGCAGTGTGTGTCTTTTCCAAACAAAGTAGTGTTTCCTGTGTTACTGGTAAACTCAAATTTTCCTTTTGGTAACCTCTATTCATTAGTTTCTAAAATACCTGGTCATATTCTGAAGAATGACATACCCTGGAGACATGGACTCAGACTGACCTAAGAATTTGGTGAATCAGGTTTGTGTAACTTTTTCTTCCCTAAAAACTTAACTACTAACAGCCTACTGTTGACCAGAGGCCTTACCCATAACATAAACAGTTGATTAATGCATACTTTGTATGTTATATATATTATATAGTGTATTCTTACAGTAAAGTCAGAGAAAACAAAATGTTTTTCCCAATTGCTGTATGTCTCCAAAACTTTGTCCAACATATTTATTGAAAAAAATTCACATGCAAGTGGAACTGCACAGTTCAAACCTGTGTTGTTTAGGGGTCAACTGTACATATAACATACAAAATATGTGTTGACTGTTCATGTTATGTTATGGATAAGGCTTCCAGTCAACAGCAGGCTATTAGTAATGAAGTTTTTGGGGAATCAAAAGTTATACAAGGATTTTAGATTGCATGGGGCTCAGTGCCCCTAACCCACACATTGTTAAGGGTCAGCTGAACTACATTTTATTTACTTATTCTCAACAAGATGATTTTTAACATCCATTTCAACTCAAGATCCTATATTCAAGTAAGGGCTACCACTTTGGTTCATAAAGTAAATCATCATGCTTCATACTTTTTCTATGCCCTAAAGTTTTCCAATCTTACCATGGACTCCAGGAGGGCAATTCTGTTTTGACCCACCAAGTTTACTTCCTGAACCCTTAAAACAATAAAACCAGACTCCCTACCTTTATTTCAGGATTCAGCTTTCCCCCAATCTTCCCCTCACGTTCCATCTGATTTATTGAAATTGCACATTCTGGAATAATGTACAGTTCTGATTGTACTGCTGATTGTTCTCCATGCACGTGTGATGATTGAGGGTCAGACGGTGCTTCCTTCCCACTTACCTCTCCTCTGTCCCTTTGCTCAACGCAGTGCAACTTCGCCATCAAACGTCCAAAAGAAAAAAAAGGCCTTCCTTTGTTTTCTTAGGAAATTCAGGTAAAAGGAGGGGTACGGGGGAAATGATATTTTTGACTTTCCTCACAATCCAGACGTTGGAAAGAAAAAGGATTTCCTTTGGGCTGCTGCCACGACTCTGATCTTTTATGCTGATAAAATACTTCCTTCTTCTAAAAAAAAAAAAAGTCAAAAAAGTCATGGGAAAATCATACCCCTTCAGCTTGGAAGCCCCATCTACTCTAACATATGCATTAAAAAAAAAAAAAAGTGAGAGGTTTACATCTGTTTCCCAGAGGATTTCTTCCTAGCAGTTGAAGTCTTGGAACCGGGAGCCGGCTGAGCAGCGCTCTTCGGTGGCTGGCGTGCAAGAGGACTACAGGATCCAGAGGTCTTTGGAAACTCCGGCAGCTCCAAGCTTGTTGGCTACTACGGGTTCCCTGAGGAGTGACGCTATGAAAACAAACTCTGATTGGTCAGGCCTGAGGTGAATTCTCCATTTATGGACAGATTGCCCAGCCCGAGCCGAGGCTCAGCCAAAGGAGTACGGAGTTAAGTGCCCGAAGAAAGAAGAGAGAGGTAGGGCAGCTAGGCAGGGGAGAGTATCAGACTTACCTAGGCAGGCGCTGAGCCCCTGGTCTGAGTGGACCCCTGCCCTCTGCAGCATGCACCCCGCCTGCTGATCGCCTCCTTCTCGCCTCACCTAGCGCTGCGGATCCCGCCTGGATGGAGTCCCCCCAGGGTTCCCATTGGCTCCTGTGAGTGCTTGGGTGTCGAGAGCCTGGTTTTGGCGAAGGGAACCAACTTTTGAAGTTCGCCCAGGAGTCTGCGTTCCAGCCCTAGCTCCCCGGCAGCGGGACCCGGCGGCGGCGCGACCGCGGCGCGAGTCACCATGGTGAGTTGGCCGCGCCGCGTCCCTGGACGCCTGAGCCCGGGATGGGGCGGGAAGCCGCGGCGCGGGGCACCCACTTTGGGCGCGCTGCCCAGGCCAGGGTGGAGAAGGTGGACGCGGGAGGCGGCACGTCGCGAGCTCTGTTTCCTGCTGCTTTCCGTAATCTGGGGCTGGGGGAGAGGGAGCGAGGGGCCAGGGAAAACTTCTTACAAGTCGCTCTCGGAGCCGCGAAACTTTCGTGGCCGGGTTGCTATGGCTGCCAGCTGTCGGAAGCCAGGGCGTGGGTAGTCTGGGTTCTGGGCACGGCCGGCCGCGGGGATCCTTTATCTTCCCACTGGGGAGGTGGGGCAGCCGCGCGCGCCGCTCTGGTCCTCCGGGCCGCGGCGTCCCCTCCGCGCCGACCCTCCCCGCGCGCGGCACCGGCGCCGTGGGCTCCTCTCGTCCCCTGCGCCGGCCGGCCGCCCGGCCCGCGCCCGCGGCTGTCCCGCCCGGCATCGGCGCGCCGGCGCGGGCCGCACAAAGGCCGGAGGGGGCGCCAGGTGGGGCGAGCACCTGGCGGTGGGCCGCTCGGGGAGCGAAGGTGGCCGGCTGCCGTCCGGGGCCGCGCTGGCCGGTGGGGTCCTTGCGCCGAGAAGCCGAGTAAACACCCCCGGCCCCCACCCTTTCCCCAAGTGCGAGGTGCCTGGCGGTTTTCGAGAGAACAGTGAGCGGACCGCACGGGAGGAAGTCCAGTGTTTTGTCCCTGTTCCTCCGGTACTTGGGAATGTATGGGAGTAGCTGGCGCTTTCTCTGACCTGGTTCCGACTTTTCTTCCACACCGACCTCCCCGCCCCAGCCACCCGCCCTCAGTGACCTTAGCCACATCCCTTGAGCTTTGGTGTGGTGTACTTTTCCTTCCGAAGCACAAATGCGAGGACTATTTTGAAGAGAGTGGCAGTCCATCAGAAAGAAGGAAAAAAAAGTTCCACTACCAGGTTTCTAGCTTCCGCACTTGCTTCTTTTCAAGTAATCCTGCTTAGGTGGACGACCGATCGTCTTCGGGTTTGTTTTGCTGTGTTCTGATGACTGTGAATATGGAGCTGAGTCAAAATAATAGTACAGCACTCATTTAAAGCTCTAACTCGCCTGGCCAGCCTGCGGGAAATGTAGCAAAGGCCCCTCCCAACCTACACGCAACTCAAAAGCAGCAGTTGACCCAGTGCTGTGTTTATTCAAAAGAATGATGGAAACAAACAAAACAAGCTTTAAAAGGGCGTCCTTGACCAAAGCTTTTTTTCCTTTTTCCCTGACCCAAAATTATATTACCTTTGCCTTTACTAAGATGACACTTTTGTCTGTAAATAAATGTCTTCTTTCCGTGTTAGGATTTAAGAAGTCAGTCTACTCTACATTATTTTTGGAACCCCTATAGAGAACCATTAACTTACATTACACTGAGTATGCTTGGCTGGATCTGCCTAATTGGTTACTTGAACTTAAGCAATGTGATAGTCCCAGTACTTTAGAATTGCTATAATTATATTCCATGGTTCAATATTTCTAAAAAAAAAAAAAAATCAATGTGTTTATGGCAAGAGCTTAAAGAATCCTATTGAATTAAGGTACCTTAACTTTCCCTTAGTTAACTCATTTTTTCATGCTGGACAGACTACAAAGGAGTTTTGAATGTCTTTTCTGGAGATCTCGGAGACTCAATGCGCTATTTGGCCCCATTACTGTTGAAGTAGATGGTTGGTCAAATGGTCAAACGGTGTGTCTATCAGAGCACAGGTGGTGACTTACCTGTGGATGGGTTCCGACCAGCGCCTGCGGGTACCAGAAGACCATCAGTGTCCCCAATAAGGCTGCTGAGGCTGTGATTCCCTGATGGAAAAGTGGAGACAGCTGGGTGTCCTGAAGTAGAAGATCGGCCATCACTGAGTCCACTGGGTCTAGAGCAATTTGTCAAAAAATTAAGTGAATTATTTCTTCAGTGGCTTGAAAAATTAAGTCTGTTCATTAGATAGGTGAAGTTTTCCTTAGAACGGAGCATCAGCATCTTAGTCAGAAACCATCATTATAATGTTTACTGCTTATAAGATCCAGCCAAGCCAAAGGAGCCCTCATGTTGGGTCGCATCTGTCGGGTCCGCCCAGCTGCATCCCTCAGCTGTTAGGGCAGGAAGAGGGAGCGCTGCCTTAGGTGTGTGTGGCCAGCGTTAGCTTGGGGAATAGAAGTCATCAGGTCCTTGGCTGGGCTGTAGGGAAAGCACCTGTACTCCTGTTGTGTGTGTGTGTGTGTGTGTGTGTGTGTGTGTGTGTGTGTGTGTGTGTGTGTGTGTGTGTGTGTGTGTGTGTGTGTGTGTGTGTGTGTGTGTGTGTGTGCGTGTGTGTGTGTGCGTGTGCGTGCAGTCTTTTAGGAAGTCTGGCAGCATACTAGGAAGGCTCTCCATCTGTGTCCAAGGCCCTACCAAGACTCATTCAATTGTGACTCATAAGAAAGATGGCCATTTTCTGCCTCAAGTACACAGTGTGCAGTATGGTTCACCTCATGTCTTTCTCCTGAAAACTCACTTTGGGACAGTGTTTTCCATTTCCAAAGAATCAGGAACACTACCAGGCAATAGTAATTTGTATCTTTTTTCCTTAGGAAACTTGAAGAACTGGGGGAAAAAAATCTCTGCATGTCTTTATAATTTAGTGAATGTTGGTTAGAGGGTACAATAGTTTCCTTTGAATTGAATTAATAATCATACCTAGGTTTTTCTCTGTGGAATCTGACTCATCATCTGTAAAGGAAGTTCTCCTTCTGTGGTACTGACCAGTGTGGACTGTTTAATGGGCTGGAACTCATGTCTATAGTTCTGCTATATACTTTGGACCCCGAAATTAAGATTCATAGGGCTTATGTGATTTAGATATACTGAAATATTTAAGTAAATCTGAATTGGCCATCACCTTAGAATATATTCACTTTCCCTTACTTGAATATTACTTAGGAGTAAAGCTGTAGTGATTATGCATACAAATACACAGGAATAGACTTAGGAACTTAGAAATCTGATTAGCTAACTACAGGTAGGTAAGTTCTTTGGGTGAAGGCATGGCATGTATTTAGAAAGTCTGGAATCCATTTCCAATATATTTTCTGGGAAGACGACCTAGGCCATTTTCACTGATTAGGTTATCAGATTGCTAGTAATCTCTTGGGCAAAGCAATACAATATAAAACCGAAACCGAAAGGAGTGGATTGGCATATACAGAAAAATTTTAATGGAGGCAAAGGGGTTAGGAAAAGATCTGGAGTCCAGGGCATGATCTAGAGGCCAGTGTGGTTGGGCCAGCCCAGGGCAAGTAGGGAAGCCCAGTGAGGCAGCTGATAGAGAGGAATGGAGACCTGGAAGATGCAGTTTCAGAAGCTGACAGTGACTCCTGCACAGCTTTGCCAAGGATTTCAGCTCTATCAGTAGTTGAAAACTCAGTGTCTATGGAGGACAGGGTACAATTTTTGATGGGGAGAAGCTGGCCTCTGGAGAGTCAATACAGAACATACATGCCCATCTAAATACACCATTACTTGAGCCTAGGCCATGGTTAGTTACATCAACCCTTTTAACATCTTTCAAGAGAAGCTGGAAATCCAGATTTTTCTGCCAGGCTTGCCAATTTTAAAAGCATTCCAGTTATTGCTGAGAGGCCAAAACACACACGTGTAAGTTGGCTGTTTGCAGCCACTGTATTGTAAATCTCAAAGTAGTGTCCTTTCAACCACAGTGCTTCCTTCCTCACCAGCAGGAATGTCTAAACTTCAGCCATACCCAGTAATGGTGTTACATTTTTACTGATCCACGCCTTCTTACTGGGTTTCACGTAAGAGGAGTCACCTGGTATTTTATGCCCATGGCATCTCTAAGCTATTATATGGAAAGTCTTCATTCAGTGGCTGTGTTCTGAGCTATTTAAACACTAGTGTAGATAGCTCCACTGTGGTGAAGCTGTAAATTGAACTTCTTTCGCTTAACCCTTCAAAATGTCCTTTTCCAATGAAAATGTCTTCCACCCCATAATATTGCATGAGGGACCTATTGTTGCTCTCTCCCCCCATTGAATCTCATCTCATGAATTTGAGGTCTGGTTTTGCAGGTTATCCTTGGAGCTAGAGATTGAGCATTTTGGCAAATATGACTTGGAATATATGATCTTTTGCTTCTTGTACTTAGTGTAAATGTTCCAGGATCATGTGAGATAAAATGAGAGAGCAGGTAGTATTCTGCATTTCCTGATGAGGAGAGGCCTGGGTCTGATTACCTGGTAAGAACTTGTGAAAGCTTTTTTCATCAGCTTCAAAAAACAGAAATATTTTGAAACCTCTATACACATGCATACTATTGTGAGCTTCATTATGGGATATATCAACATTATGTAGACATGATTTTCCAAGTTTGTGTCATCTCCTGTTTTCTTTTTTTTACAAAGATGCAGCAACTTTGTGTTTTTATCAATATGGGATTAAAGTGAGTTTCTCCATGGTGAGTTTTTAATATTTTTATTTATTTATTTTTTTACCTTGCTGGGACTTCATATTTACAGAGCAAATAAGTTCAAGGTTAAATGCCAAAGGTATTAAAAATAAACATCTTGGCCTTATAAGCACATTCTGTATTAATGGTAAACAAATTATGTTTGGAATTGCAGGTTCAGAATTTATTTTGGTGGAGACGGAAGGTTTTTGGGCATCCTAGTGAAGTATTTTTTTACATATCTTTATGACAGCCACCCTTGAGAGAAATAGAACTGTAAGAGCTATGCCTAAAATAATGACAATGGCTTTGACAAGCCATGGAAGCTGCACTGTACCCCCGTGTGAAGTCAGCCCTCCCTTCTGAGTTGCCATCATGCCAACAATGTCATTAACGTTGTTCAAAGCACTTCTGAGTGGGTATTTAAGAAAATCTATTTTTTTACTTCATGACATAAAATGTCACGTCCAGCCCGACCATCCATCTTACCAGACTTCACACCAGGTCCCTCTCAGCTATTTTCAGAAGTTATATTCTGCCTCGCAGGAGGAAACATTGGCCCTACTGATGATAAGTATTAGCATATAGAACAGGCTCTGGGGGCCATAAAGGAGGCGGCTCTTTCTAGGGACAAGTGAAAGAATTGCTCTGAAGGTGGCTATAGTCCTGGGCGTTTTGAGTTCTGATTTGTCCCTAAAAAATGCATTCATGGACTTTATAATAATATGTTACACGGGAGAAAATAAAACAGAAAATACATTGTGGAAGCTACATGGACTTCACAGAAAGGTCTCGAGGGATTAAATGACCTCCAAAGTCTCCGAGCTAGGTTTTGGCTGAGCTGGTACCAAAATTCAGGTTTTCTAGTCCCAGTCTAATAAGGCTTTTCCCACCAAACCATGGTAGTTGGATTAGAGTCTATTTCCTCAGAGTCTAAATATGACCAGGTGGTTTTCTTTCAGGAACCCTTCAGAAAAGCGTGCTTGGAGATAGAAGCTTGTTACGTATTTGTGATTGATTTCTGTATAAATTTTAAAAGATTATGGTAAATAAAATTAGAGGAATTCACCCATAATACCCCTACCCGAACAGTAATTATTTTCATGTCTTTGGGTTTTCTTCCAGTCTATCCAAACATACAATGTTTTTTTTTGTAGCTGTAATTGTGGGGCAAATATACAATTTTTGCCCTGTATTGTCCTACTTATTTTATAAATTCTTTGCTAGGTAAGAATATTTATCATATTTTAGTGGCAGTTTAATAATCCCACATGGCTTGATTGGCCAGCCAGACTCTTAAATATAGAGAGACCTCTAGTCCAGAGCTGTTCACTGGGAAGGGTTTCTGCACCCACTAGAATCTCTCTGCTCAGTACTGGGCTGCTCAGCCTCCTGGCCTGCCTGAGACATGGAGCTTCCTCTGAGGTCAAGAGTCTATGGCAGGACAGGTGGCTTAGGGTACACTCCACACTCTCAAATCCTGGCCCAGAGGTGGCTACCACTGGTATTCAGTAGTTTAGTTCAGTGTGGGCACTCAAATGTGTGACACCAGTGGGTACTCAGACCTCCAATTTGGCAGATAAGAGTGTTGCTAGCAGAGAATGTGAGTGGTTGGAGATGGAGAGCTTTGGACTCCAAAGTAGAGAAGATACAGCCATTACAGAAGAGGATAGCATCCTTGTTTAATATGTAGCAAATACGGTGGCAACCACTGGGAAATCAAAGATCTGTTAAGCACTGCCTCTGCTTATGAGCTGACAGTCTAGTGGAGAAATGAGAACTGACAGAGGGGTTTCATACAGGTGATTTCATTTTATGCTGCACCAGTGACGGTTTTTATTACCAATTTACTAGTAAGAAAACCTGAGGGAGGCAAAGGAAAGAGAATTGTTCAGGGCCATGCAACTTACGTGTAATGAACCAGGTCTGCCTACTTCATGTTCTTTCAAAACTGAATAAATTATTTCTAAACTTGAAATTTCTGAAGGTAAGTATCTGTAGAACATTTCATCATTTCACACACTCCTGTGGGAGAGCAAGGTTGATTTTTTTTTAAGTCATCTATTTTAGTTAATTTTAATAATTGCCATGGGTGGGATAATTTATACCTGAAAATGTTTTCTACTTTGAGTAATAAGGATATGGGCTTTAATTTCTCTTTGTATATTGCAAAATTGGGAACTAGATGATACCACACTGGGAGCAAGTATACAAGTAAAAATGATGCTAGAAAGCTCTCTGATCTCAAGTAGGCTAAAAAAAAAAGAAAAGAAAAGAAACAAGATAACCTCAAGAAATTTAGCCCATTAGCCCTTATATTATACGTGACAGAAAATGAAATAAAACAAAAAATAGGATACTGTATCATTAGTCTCTTGGCAATTTAATTGGCGTGACCAGCATTTGATGCTGACAGCAGTTTAGCATAGTATTTCTTGGTAACAGAATGATTTGGACAGTTTCATTGTCTGATTCTAAGAAATTTTCAACAACAGTAAAAAAGGTTTGTTTTTAGCGTCCCAAGTAGATGTAGACCTTTGTTACAGGAAATTTTGGATTTAAATGTAGAACCATCTATTAAGCTATTTTAGAGTGTAAATAAAGATGGCTTCCTCTAAGACTTGGGAGTGATCTAATGCAGAAATATGTCTGCAAAATGATAGCAAGTTTCTTCCCCCACATCAGATTGTCAAACAAAGATTACTAACACTAGGGAAATGTCTTGAGGGCCTCTGAAAATATGTTAGAAGCTATTGACCTATTCCCTGCCAGTGTTTGTAAAGTCAAAAACAAAGAAACAGAAACAATCTAAATGCCCATTAGTAGAGAAGTGCATACATATATATGACTTATTGCTAATAGAGTATCAAATATGGATAGATCTCACAAAGGTAGTGCTTGGTGGAGAAGCAAGTTGTAGGAAGATGCGTATAATATAAAATCATTTAAGGAAAAACTTAAAAACACAAAAGACGATTGGGGGGATGTGTGTGTGCTAATGTATATATTCTTTTTAAAATATAAGTCTGAACTAGAAAAATACTACTACTGCAGTGGGGAAGAGAAAAAGGGAGGGGACTAGGGTCAGTGGACTAACTTTAACACTATCAATAATGTTTTATTTGTTTTATATAATGTTTGTTTTTAAACTAAATTTGATAAAAATAGTATCATTATAAATCTGGGCAGTCTGTACATAGATATTTACATTATCCTCCAGAGTTTTAACATCTTTTTCCAATTAAAAAGAAGAAAAACATACAAATATACAGTTCTTCATTTAATTCATGTAATTTTAAGAGTTTTTCATAAACTGCCAGGACCTGCACAGTATCATCCCAAGAACCGCAGCAAACCTTGCCTTGTGATGAATGTTAGGGAGTATGATTAATTTTGGAGTTATGGCAGGTATTTTAATGACAGCTGACATACAGTCAGATGAATAGTAAGTCCCACTGAGTGTTAGGTAAAGTGTCTGTAGGGATTACAGCTCAGGAGACATGTTCAGTACATTTTAGCATCTCTTAGTCACCTTTTCTTACCCTGTTGTGCCTGCTAGCTTTTAATGTAACACACCACCTCCAGTGTGGGGGTTTAAGTAATGAATACTTATTCTTCTCGTGATTTTGTGCATTGACTGGGTGGTTCTGGGCTGGATTGGCTCATCAGATCCCTGAGGTCAGCTGGTGGCTTGGCTGGGGATGGATGATGGAGGATGGCCTCAGTCAGTGTCTGATAGTTGGCACAGGTTCAGTTGGGCAGTGGATGTGACTTGGCCATGTATCTCCTGTCACAACTGGCTAATCCCAGCTTGTTTACAAAGCAGTGGTCACAGAGTTCCCAGGAACAACAGAAGAGAAAGCAAGCCCCAGTGTACATGCATTTTTTTAACTTCTGCTGGTATCACGTTTTCAGTTGTCCCACTGGCCAAAGCATGTCACATGGCCAGTCTCACAGTGTGGGAGGGAGAGGACTGCCTGAGGGTTCAGATATAGTTCCCCAACCTCCATCTTTTCTTTCAGTTTGCTTTAATTGGGTACATACACTAAGGCAGGAATAGATTCAGTAGCAACTCCAGGTTTCCCTGGTGACCCTCTGAACTCTGTAAGATACAAGTCCCAGTGGCTCCCAGTATATCCATTGCTGGCTTCCCAAAGTGAATGGAATTGGAACTGCAGTGCCTCTCATTACGGAGACTCAGAATGAACTTTAAATTGCTGTTTTTGCTGGGAGAAAAAGTAAAAGCAGGGGCTAACAAGAAGAAAAATCAATTTCTATCTGTTAAAAGGAACTTTGTGAAAATAACAAAGCTTTTACAGTTAAGTCCAAACAGAGAGCAGTGAATCATGCCAAACCAGACTGGGCTGGATGGCCTGTTGGACAGAAGGGTGGAACAGCACTGGAACAGGTGGGGACAGTACTTGCCTGCTGCCTAATCCTGCCTTTTCAGCCAGCGCTGAGCTGTCCACGTGGAGAAAGACATTCCTCACACACACAAAACTCCTTTTGTCATGGTTGAAAGTCATGTCTTTTGGACTGTAAGATGGCTCCCCAAACAATCCCACACTAGTTTCTTCTTCTGTGATCCACAGACTATGTGTGGGCTCCTCTACAGGTTGTGAGTTGATTAGGATTAATTTAGCTTGTGCATAGGTCTCAAGAAATCCACTAGCTGATGGATCTTTCACCTTTTTTTTCTCTCTCTCTCTTTTTCCCTTTCTCTTATTAGTGGAAAGTTTTAAGGTACACAAGTGCGGAGAAAAGCTCATCTCCCAACTTCAACAATTGACAACACACGGCCAGTCTTGCTTTGTCCATTTTGTTAGAGTGGTGGATCGCACTAATTTGTGGATGTTGAGCCATTCTTGTGTCCCTGGAACAGATCCCACTTGATCATGGTGTTATGAGTCTTCTAATGTATTAAATTTGGGTTGCTAGCATTTTATTGAGGATTTTTGCATCTCTGTTCTATCAGGGACATGGGCCTGTAATATTTTTGCAGTGCCCTTGTCTGGTTTTGGTATCAGGATAATGCAGGCCTTATAAAACGAATTTGGACGTGTTCCTTCCTCTTCAATTTTTGGAAAATTTGAGGAGGATTGGCATTAATTCTTTAAATGTTTGGTAGGACTCAGCAGTGAAGCCATGTCATTCTCGACTTTTCTTTGTTGGGAGGTTTTTGATTACAGATTCAATCTTCTTACAAGTAATAAGTCTGTTCAGATTTTCTGTTTCTTCATGATTCAGTCTTGGTAGGTTGTATGTTTCCAGGCATTTATTCATGCCTTTTAGGTCATCTGATTTGGTGGCATACAATTATTCCTGTCTTGTTTTCTCTATTCTTGTCTTTGGTTCATTTTAAAGCAATCCTAGATATAACTTCATCCTAACTGTTTCTGTATTACACTAGCTTGTAAATAAAGCAAAACTCAGAAAACCAACTACTCTTTGGGGTTAAGAAGGGTTGCCTCTCAGAGAACCAGAACAAGTAGCTTCCCTTTGAGTTTTAATAAGTAGGTGTTTTGTTTTTGTTTTACAGAATGACGTAGCCATCTCTAGTCACCGGGTGGGCTTCTGAAAGTTTGACTAACCTCCTCCACAGGAGTTCCGGCATCTTTGTCTAGGGTGGCTCCCCACCCTGTAGTCTTAGCCCTACTGAGATAATACCTTTAGGTATTACTGGGAGAGCCCAGTTTGTGGTTATCAGTCTGTTTATTCTTATATGTCCCTGTGTCATGGTGATAGCTACACAAATAATATTTACTTATTTCAATGATCAGATGCCATTAAACATAGAATGTCCAGGTAAGAAATATCTGGGAGACTATGTGGGGGTTTCTGTGAAATTGTGTGCTGAGGTTTTGTCTGTGTTCCTATGTGCATTTTTTTTCCTGGGAAGAAGACCCATAGACTCCCAAAGTGGCCATGGCCTACCTAAATGATGCTGTAAGGTCCAGAGAATTTAGTAGCCTGACCAAGGTTACCTGGCATGTTATTAGAAGAGGTGGCCTTAGAATACAATTCTCTTCACTTCTTAGTCCAGAGATCTTGGTCCTAAACCTGCCTTTATTGGAAATGTTTGAAAATCAAACATAATAAAGCATTAGAGAAAAGGGAGGTTGGAAGTGGTAAGTTAAAACAATTTTTTGTAAGTTACCATGAGGTAGTGGTAGGTATTGTTTGTTGAAGACTAACTTAATTTTTCAGAATCATAATAAGGCATAGTAACAGTCACAGCATAAACACAAGGGCTTGTATTTATTATGTTTTAAAATTGTCCTGTGGTCACAGAGAGAAATATGTCCAATACAGATTTCGAATATAAATAAAAGGCATAAGGTTTTGACTTCATGTAAGTAATTGAAAGGTCATTGTTTCCCAGGTGAGGATTTATTGTTATTAATCATAAAATTGATATTTACTAATTAAGAGTACCTAATAAGTAAATTGCTGGACTCCAGTAACTGGATTCTGGAGCACATTTCTGTACTGTTTCTGTTATCTAGGACTAGGGCTTGGGATGTGGGTAAAAATTATAACTGGGAGAGCCCCTTCCTTCTAGCTCTTTCTCTCCCTTGCCCCCAAGCCCCAACCACATTCTCCATCTATCTAGTGTTTGTTCTTTCCCCACAGTGTCTTGCCTTCGAAGGCACAGAGGGATGAGGGCAGAGGGTTGGAGAAGTCAGGGAACAGTGTGTGCGGGTTCTGCAGTGAGGACACATAATTAAGGCTGCCCAGAGTAGGGGAGCATTCTCCTCCTGCACCTCTTTCCACTCCTGTATGGACACTGCTTAGCCACCTGGTGTGGAGCACCGATGTGTCAGGTGGTGTCATCTCTACAGGCACAATAGGTACCGTCATATTTGTCTGGGGCTTGGAAGCAGTCTTCAGTTTTCGAATTTTTGTGTTTAAGTGTCATCTGGTATAAGTCCAGGGAGAGGAAATCTAGGGACAAAATACCTCTAAAATCGAAATCAGTCAAAGGGTGAAATAAAGTTTAAAACCCATTTATTGCTTATAAACTGCAATCCGGGTCATCTCTTTCCTGCTCTGGTCAAGTAAATCAGACCGCCCCCTAACCCCTCAGGTTCAGATAAGCCCCCAGTTGCCCAGGTAATTACCCAACGATATGGAACTATTGCTCTCCATCTCTGAGGAACGCCTGTTGATATGCAGATGCACTAAAGCCAGGCAAGGTATTCTGGAAATATTAGTTTTACCCATAGTCTCTCATGTGGATGACCTAGCCAAGTTCAACTACTTGCTGTGCCCCTTCCCCATCCTAGCAATCTAATTATTGATTTAGGCAGTTCCACCTTCTTGAGTCTCATAGTTGGAAGTCATCTTCAAAATCCCCTGACTCATTATCTGCGATCAGTATGATCATCTATGCGCATTTTGTCTTCCCTTCTGATCAGTTACTTTTCAGGTGGAGCCCTTTGTTCTTCATTGTATCCCAGCCCCGTTTAGTGACTTGTCATACTAGGTACTATTTTCAATTGTATAGAGGAAAAAATGCTTGCATTTTTCTTCTGTTGTGTGCGAATATACATTTTTAAAAACTGTCCTCTGGGACTTTAACTTGAGGGACTGAGCATGCAGAACTGCTAGCACAGTGAAGCACTCTTAAAACCCACTCCAATAAACTGCTGCTAATGGAAGGAAATGGGAGGAGGGAATCGGGGAAAGCGCCCTGTGGTTCACATGTCATCATGGCCTTGAATTTTAATGGGAATGATGGAGTTAATCTAATGTGGTGTCCCTCCTCACTTCATTCAGCTTGCCCTTTGGAGAGATAGAATGGTGAGGAAAGAGAGGCAAAGAACGATAAAGATATTTTAAAGGGCACTGAAAGCTGAGCAGCTCTCACGTAAGGCAGGAGAACCACTCTGCCCACCATCATGCCTTACTTCACTCATCAACCAGTGATAATATTGAAACCAGGGCAATCCCCGCCCCCCGCTCCGTTCCCAGCTGTTTGAGAATCAGTGAAAGATCTTCACAGAAAACAATCCATTGTGTATGTTGCTGGTGATTTTCACAAGGGAAGATGTTTAAGGAATGGGCAGAGATAATAGGTGGAAGAAGGGATTGATAGGGAATTCTGAAGCAAGACCATTTACTTTTCTATTGCACGTGGTTCTGGAAGACAGGTTGAATTCAGATGTTCAACACTGATGGGTAATCCAGACACGGTACTTTCAAGCTGTCTTTGCGGAATCTTCATCCTGCAGCTCATCAGCTAGCGATGGGCACATGTGCACTTCCTGAGCTTTTTGGAGTGTGTTTTCCATGCTCAGTTCTAGGTGGATGGGGTGAACTCTTGGAAGCTGTGCATACTGTGAAGACATGGACGCCAAGGTGAGGCCTTAAGGGAGAAGTCCAGGAAGCTTATGGGGTCTGGGAAGACATGTGTGATTCCCAGTTTGGAACATTTTGAGTGGCTTGTAGTCCAGGAATGCCAGAGCTGAGACAGGCAACTAGGTTGGGGCCTCCTACCAGTGGGAGGTTTTCGAGTGATACAAATTCATTAAACTCTTGTTTATTGTTCTGTCCTACTAGGCTGTAACACCTCTAGAGGGGACACAGCATCATGCTCATTTTTGTATTTCTACCACGGAGGGCAACCTCAGGCACGTGGTAGACTCAGTGACCTGGCTGGACTGAACCACACACACTGTGCCCCACAAGAGCAAAGTGCGGGGGTGGGTGGGAAATCTTCCCATGTGATTCGGTTGTAGCTGCGCAGTCTCCTCCGAGTGAGCAATTGATGAGAGTCAGTGGATTAAAGTAGGCAGTTAACTAATTGTAAACCGGAAATTTTTTCCCAAGATAAAAGTAGCCCCCACAGATAAAACCAATAGGGCTTCCTTTTGAGTTTTCTTTTAATAGAGAGGGATATTAGCTCAAGGTCAGCTCAGTTCCTGCCGAGGGACTGGGATGGCTTCTAAAGCTGACAGAAATCTCTCTCCTTTCATTCCAGCTCTCCTTCAGTTGAGATTTGAAGAGGCTAAAAGATTGCTGGAGGCCGCACAACCAGTCCCAACTTGTCCCCTCAAGGCAGGGTGCAGCTCTTTCCAGGCAGAAAGGGAAATAAAATTCACCAGGGCTCTTTCCAATGAGAAGTTCCCAACTCCAAACGGAACCGTTCCAGACCAGGTGTTGTGGAGTAGTTAGACTGTTCTTGGTGATACAACAGATCACCAGATTAACAGGTAGAATAAGAAGCTTTTCCTTGTTCAATTATGTGAACCTTGAGAATATAAGATTTCCTGACAAAGTTTGCGTCTGTTCTGGTTTAAAGAAGAGAATTTACTGCCTGCTTCTCCTTCAGCCGACCAGCCACTCACCGGCCCAAGTGGGAACTGGTTTTGCTCTCTTCCGAAGGCCAGACTGTCTCCTAGGAGACAGGTAATGGCTTAATTGTTTTGTTTATTCTGCTCCTCACAAATTCTGGTGGGTTCGTTTGCATTGAGAGAGAACTTCTTTGAGTGTCTCGGCATTTCTTTTGGTTTTGAATAGCTCTTAATGTTTTTTTGAAAGGCTAGTGATAGGTGTGGCTTTCTTGAAATAGAAGTTTTGCTGGGTGTGGGATGGAGAAAGTGAGGGAAAGGAAGAGATTTTAAAAAATTACATATACTATGCCTATACAATAAACTGTGCATTATTTGGGAGCTTGATATTTATGTAGTTATGTTTGTTTGACTCATATACTTTTGTTTTGGGGGTTAAAAGATAACATCCAAGGGAATGTTGATACTTAGCCTGACAAAAACTGCACTGGCAGAGCTGTGATTTGCTTTTCCAAATGTAGGAATATAGAGAAGGTTTGTTTCTTCATCCATGACCAAGACTTCCAAGTATAAAACCATTCCAGTTCATGTAGTTAATGCATTTTTATAAGTTCAGTGTAAATGACCCATTTTAGATCATGTGGCTTCGTAGTGCACTAGGACAGTAATTCTCAGTGCAGGGTGAAATCTGACTTTTTGGAAAGGGAAACATGAAGGTTGAAGAAGCTTTAAATATACTGGTGTTAGCTGAATCTAGGCATACAGGCCTCCTTAGAAAGTAAATGCTTGCTTTCGCTGCATATTGGAGTTTGGGAATTTCAGAGCTGAGAAATTATATAGTAGATCTTAATGTTATAAATCACTCAGATAAATACAGGATAATGCTATTTTGGGATGTGTTTGCAATTATGCAGGGTTACACGATGAGGAAGAGTTTTCAATAGCTTCTCCAGTTTCTGAGGGTGTTCTGTACTTTGCATTCTCAATAATTCTCTCTGGAGACTTCAGCCTTTGTGGGGGAAGAAGACATACTTCTGTGAATTTAACAGTTTTCCACACCTTTGAAGGGAAGAGAATCTGCTATAGGTATTAACAGTTACTGGGAACCCGCTCTATATTGTCCAGTATTTGTAACTCCTTTGAGGCAGGTATTACTTTTCTTGGCTTGGAGTCAAGGAAACAATGCATGAGTCAGGTAACTTGCTCAAGGCCATCTGTCTGAAAAGTAACAGAGGAGGGATTTAAATTCAGGGTCATTGGAATCTAAGGTCTGCTTTGCAGAGGAGCTGTCTATTCCTACACTCAGACATATTCAAGTTGGGGGTCCATGGGCTAGCAGTAGGGCATCACCTGGGATGTTATTAGAGCTGCAGAGCTTCAGGCCCAAACCTGCTGATTCTGAGTCTGCGTTTTAGCAAGATCCCCAGGTAAGATTGCAAAGCACTAGTATTTAGAAGCACTTTGGTCAAAGCAAGGTAGCAGGATTCCAGCCACATCTCCAGAGGAAGCTTACGGTTGCCCTTCAGGATACCGTCTTCCGAGGACAGGGATGCAAGGAAACATCCCAGGCTTACAGGAATGCAACCACTCAGTTGTGTCTGTTTTGCTGAAGCAAAAATGACAGGGCAGTGCTCAAGAGTCAGACTGAAGGAAAGTTTTCTTCTAGGCAATTCTGGGGTCAGCTGGCCTTAAGTAGATGCACCTAATAGGTGGTTGTCTACAGCATGCTTGGAAAGCTGTTCATCCAGAATGTTTCCTCTGTGGCTGCTGCTCATGCCCAGCTTTCTTCCTACCATTACTGATCCTTCTGAGCTGCTGCATTGTTCTTGATAAAATGCTGCAGTTAATAACACCTCACTATGATCTAGTCTATGGAGTCTTTCTCCTAAAGCTGCCCAAGAGCAGATTTTGTCAAGCTGGGGAAGGAAGGGATCCAGACTGGAGAATAACAATAGCATGAACATAGAGAACACCGTGAAAAGAGCCCTAACTCCAGACATCCCAATCCTAGGGCTGGAGAAAGTGGGTTTTACGAGTTCTCCCAGACATTGAGGCTGGAGACATCAGGGTCATTTGTCATTGTCCTACCTTCCAGACCTCCACTGTGGTCCCCACCAGTGGTCCCCAAACCCTGTGAGTATGTCCTTACAGCACTCTCCCTTCCTTCCTGCGGCGGCCACCCTGCCCGGATCCGCGTCATCGCACACTGACACCATCACAGAAGTCTCTTAGGTCATCTTCACTGTCTTCCCCTGTGATTCCCTGAAACAGCATTGCCAAACCATCTTCTGATAATACTCTTACTCAAAAACTTTTAGCTCTTACTTAGAATGGGATGAAGCCCCCAGATGCGGTCTGTCTGAAATATTTTCCAGGCTGTGTCTGTCTAAGCCTGATTTTCCAGTAGTGCTTCGGGAATATGGAAACTCCGTGAAGGTGGCTTGAATGCCTTGTCCCCACTATTAGCTCCTAGCATAGTGTCTGCACTTGTACAATAAGTTCTCAATGAACATTCATTGCATGAATGAATTAGCTGATTCTCATGTCAGTGTTTATTGGTCAGGCCATTTTCCATGATTGGACTTTCCTTCCTTTTCTTGCCATTTTATCAAAATCCTTTGAGGCCCAAATAAAGGCTCATTTCCTGGAAATCTTTGATTTAGCCCACTGAGTCCATTCCTTCTTCCTTACCATGGAGTTATTTATTTGGTTCTTAATTATTATGTAGTCTTACATTACTATCTGTATATGAGTCATACTCTAGATAGACTGTAAACCTCATGAGGTCAGAAACGATTTACATTTGTAAATACTCTTCAGGATTTGCCATCTTTCCCTTTGGCCTTTCCACATTCCTGTAAGCCCCCCTCATTCCCAGGCCATTGGCTGCTCTTTCACACACACACACACACACACACCAACACTCCGGGACACACACACACACACACACACACACACACACACACACACACACACACACACACACACACACACCAACACTCCGGAATGCATATGGTCCCTGGGGCAGGCTCAAAAGTAGATCATACTGAGTAAAAGTTAATGCTGCTATGACTGTATCTTCCAACGAGGGCGTGAAGGTGAGTCAGGAGCCATCTCAGACGGCAGCAGTGGGCCTGGCCACCGCCAGAGCCTGCCTGGTAATCAGGAAGGAGGTTTTTTTCCCTCTTATTGTTTTCTAGAACTGAGTAGAACAGATTATTTAACTCTGTACTTCAAGATCATGTTTTAAAACAAGGAAAAGTCATTTGCATTCTCTTCTCTCAGTGGTGCTGCATTGAGTTGTAATAATATGATAAAATCTTTGAATCCAGTCATTGAGACATGTCAGATACACAGCCCTGTCACAGCTAAAGCTCTGCAATGAATGCCCCTCCTTTCTGACTCTCCAGCCTCATCCACAAACTGGAGGCAACTATCCCCAATACTTTAACTACATTAGCATTTTTCTAAAGAACTTGTTCAAATCCTGCTCACTGAACTTTAGGGAAACCCTACCATTTACCTCCAATCTTCTCAACAGATTTACCTGTTGCCTCTTCCGGAAATACATCAAAATTGGAATCAATTGAGTAAGGTTAGAGATTTTTAAAGACCCATCACTGCTTGACCTGCTCAGCCTCAAACTTTCACATCTGCTAGTTTGGGGAATGATGGACAGCAGAGAAATTGCAGAATGAGACCAATATGTAGTCATTGAATTTGGGCAGAGTAGCTTGCTTTTTTGAAAAATTCTTGGCAAAATTTCTCATCACCCTCCTCCCTAATTGGCTGGGTAATTTAAAGAAGGCTTATTGCATTTGAATTTTCTGAATAGAGTGAGTTCAGGTCACCCTTTCAATTGTTGGAAGTCCATCACTAAGAGTGGGGAAGACTCTCTTTTCTGCCTTACTCTGTGGCTGGAGGAAGCATAGCCTTGTCTAGCAGCACGCTACACACACGATTATATCCATTTCACACATGATAAAAACTCCTGTTAGAAAACCATAATTGCAAGTAGAAATTATAAAGGAGGTATAATTACTACCAAATAGTTAATTACTAACCAAAATAAGGTTTCTAATGATGTGTTTTTTTCCCCCACCTCTGCCTGGGTGTCATCCCTTCATGCTGAAGTCTTAGGTAACTTTCTAGATCTGGGCTTAACCAAATCCCATCCCTCAAACAACCTTCTCAAACTCCTTCCTCTAACATATGCCCATGTCACTTGTTCGAAATGTTCTTACCTTATACACCGTGGTCCAACTTGTATTAGAACAATTACAATTCTGTGTCTCATTAAGAGAATAGGAGTTGTCTCTGGACATTAGCCAGGGATATTAACCTAGTTTAGAAGCACATGTGGAGCTTTTAAAAAATGTCAGTCCTTACACGTCATCCTAGACTAGTTGAAATCAGAGTTCCTGCTGATGGGACTCAAACACACTGTATTACTTTTCAAAGCTTCCTGGGTAATTCCTAAAAGCAGTCACAGTTGAGAGCCATGGTTAGTAACAGATGTTTAAGAATTGTTGACTATGCCATAAAATGGTGCAATATCAAATGCTAACTGATCAGAATGTATTTCTCTCATGCTGCAAGCATATGAGGTTTGGGTCTTTATTTGGCAGGGGTGTGGGGGAAGGGATATATTTGGTTAACTTATCTGACTTGTGTAAAAAGGAGACTAGTTCCCGGGGGACTTCACAAAAGAGGAACCTTTGTGTGAACAGCCCCTGGGGGGCCCTTCCATGATGGCAAGGCTGTGGCGGCCTGGCTGATGCCTCCTTGCAACCCAAATCCTCCTGCGTCCTCCCCACTTCGGTGTTGTACCCTAGACCCAAGGCCTCCAAAACATGGTGAGTGTCATCCACCTGGGAGCGCACTTGAGGGGGGGCAATCAGGAACCTCTCTCCGACAAGAGCCAAGAGCAAGGGCTCCAGGTGATAGCTGACAGCCGAGAAACACTGTTCTACACCTCTGTGGAGCTGAAAATGATGTGGGTTTTATATAATAAGCATTGAGCCTTCTTTTTTGTTCTTTCTTAAATTGTCTTTCTTACGACAAAATATATATTTATATTTTTTCTAAAATTTTAATGTATTTTTAAAGTTTAGCTCCATCATCTAAAATTTACTTGTCTCAGAGTCTCCACCACATAACTTTTTCCAAATGAATATTGAATAGTTCTAAAAATAATTTATTAAGTAATGCATTCTCCATCTTCTGTTCTGAAGTGTCACCTTTGCCCTATATTGAATTCACATCTGTAATTTGCTTCTGGCCTCGTCTGTTCCATTGATCCTTTTCTCTATTCTCGAACCAGTGACCAATACCAAACTGTTCAATTACTCTAGGTGGTTAGGCAAAACCTCCCTCATGACGGTCTTTCTTAAATGAGCTCTTGGTAAGTGAGTGAGTTCTTCATTTATTCTTCCAGATACAATTTCATTGCAAAGCGTCCCAAACAAAATCTCTTTAGAACTTAGATTGGAGTTGCATGGACCCCCTGTAGAGCAACTTGAGAAGTTGGAAAATTTTTTAATGGAGTCTTTTTATCCACAAACATGGTGTCTGTTTCTATCAGCAGTTCTTCTAGGGTCTTCAGTAAACCTTTATGCTTTTCCTCACACAATTCTTTCACATTTCGTATTAAGTTTATTCCTGGCATTTTATCATTTTTGTTCCTAGTTTGAGTGGGATCTTTTCTATAACATTTTCTTTTTAAAATATTAATCATTTTTTTCATATTTTGTCCTTATTATTTAATGGGTAGCATTTCACAACCCACAGAATTAATAAAAATCACTGTCTGAATATGAAGGGATTGCAACATTCTGGTTCATTCCATTAAAAACAAAGCAACTCTCCCCGCCAGATGTCCAAGTGTATTCCCCCTAGTCCTGCTTCTTTGTTAATAGAGTGGCGTAGACCGCTGGGTCATCATGGTTGCTGGATGGCCCATGGGTGCGGAAGGGGCAGAGGCTGGAGGTATTGCAGCAGGACACCCCCTGAAGCTTTGCTGCTAAGAGACCCCTGGTAGTGGCCAGATGTTCAGTGACCACCTCCTCTTTCTAAAGGCCAAGAAAGCAGTGTTAGATGTGAAGAGGGGAGAGAAGTGTTTTAATTCTGCTTAGCAGAAAGAGGGATTCAGAAGTGGGAGCCAGGCTTTTGCTTAGAATCTCAGTAGGAAAAAAGAATGACTCCAGGAATCAAATGGTTCTAAGAAGTACCGTTGATCCTTGAACATCTCGGGCGTTAGGAGTGTTACCACCCCCCAACAGTTGATAGTCTGTGTATAACTTTTGACTCCCCAAGATACTTAACTACCTCATAGCCTACCATTGACCAGAATCCTTACCTATAACATATACAGTCAGATAACATATACTTGGTGTGTTATATGTATTATATACTGTATTCTTACAATAAAATAAGCTAGAGAAAAGAAATGTTTTTTCAAATTGTCTTAAATTCCCCAAAACATTTTCCCAAATATTTATTGAAAAAATCCAGATATAAGTGAACCCATGCAGTTCAGTCAACCCACGAGCTGTTGAAGGATCAACTGTAATTGTGTTTTGCAGCCAATAAAGTGATATTCAGGTGTATTAGGAAGTACCAATTCCATGTGTTTTAGTCACATTTGAAAGACTTCCAGAAAATAAACAGCGCCATCGCTGGATAAAACCTGGTCTATTTACCCCAGGATTCTTGTCATGGCTTTAGAGGACGTTTATGTGAAAGCAGAGGAAACTATAAGATAACTCCTTAATCCAGACATGTGTATAAATCATGAGTAACACAAAGAAAATCTTGGGGCTTCTAGTAATTGGGAATGTGTTATCTATTCTTAGCATCTACTGGCTAAGTACCCCTCCATTCCCCAAGAGGATTTGAGAGAATAATTCCCATTATTAATAATTAATAATGTCCTATTCCTGGTACCTCTCTCTTTGCATTTCCCTGTCTTTCCTTAATCATCTGGTATTACTGAGAACATAAAAAGTAGTTAAGCAATCCTATTTTCTGATATTAAGGTAAAAGTCAAAGTTAAAGATGAGTGCCTAACCAACTGGGTTCTAGCAAACTAGGGAATCAAAGAGTTCCAAGTATAAGAAGTAGATACTGTGTATACCAAATAATTAAATTACCTTTCGTATCTTCATATTTTCACATTGTTTTCTGCTGTAGTGAAATAAGCAGATGTCAGGTGTTTTTGAATGTTGATTTTCTTTATCGAGAAAAGGTTAGGAAATCATTAGGAAAACAATGTATGTATCAAAAACAAAATCTGTCCATGAAACAGGACCTGTTTGTTATTACTGGGAGGTATAAGGAGAGGAGAAAATAACAGATGCTTCCGAATGTAGAAATGACTAGGAATTCCTGGAACTGTTATTTAGGATCTTTGGTTCTGTACTAAGGTATATTTCTATACTGTGGTTCTACAGTTAAGTGAATTTAGATGTCAGGATGGTTTTACTGGTGAATTCTATAACACTTTTAAGAGATTCATAGTTTTTCTAATAAACAGTCTCAGAGCAGAGGAAAAGAAACATTCTGAATTTTTTCTATGAGGCTAGTAAACCGCAATAAAAACAGTGGACAAGGATGGCTCCTTGGAAGGAGCTGGAAGTTCCCAGAACCGCCCATCTGTGTCTGCCAGGAGGGGCTTTGGACTGGAGGTCAGGGGAGGCTGGCCCCTCTGGGTGTCAGGGAATTGGACTTGAGAAACACCAAGAGTACAAAACAGGTCTTGTCAAAGGTGTTCACCTCAAGTCACCCAGTTACCTTAGATCTTTGGCTCCTCTTGGGAACCGGAAGGTCAGTTGAACATTCAGTTAGATAACCAGACGCAGGGAGACAGATGTCTCTTCTCAACATATAAAATCTACATCTGAGCACAATCAGTTCAAAGCCACTCATGAGACCCACTGGAAAGGAAGACCCTGAACGAGTTCTAGCAAGGGATGGTAAAATGGAAGGTAAGAGTTTAGTACTGATTATTGCTAATTCAAGATGTATGAAATGCAGGCAATTTTCTTTATAGGTACTGTACTTATAAGCGTCTATTTAAAACTGCTGATCAGATTTTTTAGTTTTCACCCCTGCTTTTGGACTTGCATGATTTTCTCTCTCCCATCCTAAATTCTTAGCCACAGGGGCTTTGGGGAACCTGGTTCCTCCTGCCAAGTGGGCAGTGGTTATAGAATAGAGAGGGTTGGGACTCCCCCGCTGTCCTTCTGTGGTCAGCAGGGCCCATCACTCCTGCGAGCCCCGAGGAGCAGTCCTGGGCAGGAGCCGAGGACAACTTGGGGGGCAGGATTGGCTCAGTGTTTCATGGAGCAAGCTGAGGGGAGTTACTCTGAAACCATAGAGGAAATGATTTTGTTTCCCACTTCACAAATCGGGAGACAACGTGCCGTCCTGGATTGATAATATAGTCGTCTCACTGACCAACAGGTTGAAAAAGAAAATTGGCTCGGCGCGGATCAGGGAGTCGGGAATGTGCTGTGCACTGCGTAAAACATTTCAGCTCCTCTCTGAAGCATAAGGAAAGTTTCCACACTGACCGAGTTTATGTGGCTATTACAGAGAAGATGCCTGTTAATGAAAATGGAAATTCAGATGTAAATAGAAGAGGCTACCAAATTCCTAAGCCGTTGTGAATTTTGTTTTTCAAACTGAATTCCAGTTGCTTTGCCTCACCCTGCAGTCGTTGCTACAGGGCCACTGTAGGTACACCTAGTAGCTGAATCTGCAAATACCACAAAGCTTTACTTCCTGCAGAAAGATGCAGTTTGATTAATTTACACTCGTGGGTGACATTTCTCAGTTGAGTAGGAGGAAAAAACCCAGCTTAATTTAACCACATTAGCCACATCATGGATGGGGAAATGTAGGGAGTGTGTGTAAGTGATTTATTTGCCTTTTTACTTAAGTGAAGATGTTTCTAAGCTTAGGTTTTACATTGTCCTATAAGAACTTTATGAGCAAGGTATTTTCGACTGTGGTAGCTTGAATGTTCTTTTAAGTCTGGTACTGCAGGCAATGCTCTATTTTCTGCCAAATGTGAAATAGTAGAGCAAAATAAAACCATGTGCTTTACATCATAAAAATTATGTCTGATGGGTGTTCATGTTTAGAAAAATCATAGTCAAGCTCACCATTTGTAGATATTGTAACGTATCTCCTTTGCCACACGAAGTTGGTTTCATCCTAATTGTCTTTATGTGTTCTACTTTCAAATCTGTAGTTAAGTGGATTTGCTTATACTTACAAACTATTTAGTGGAAATTTGTAGTATGGAGCCTGGTTTGAGTCCTGGCTCATACAATTTTAGAGCAGTTCTCTCAGTTTTCACATCTGTAAAGTGGAAATATTCATAATATTCATAATAATAAATCACTTCCTAGAATTGTTATAAGAATCAAATCAAATAAAGTGGAAATATTTTATAAACTGTAAATAATTTAATAATTGTAAGGAAATATTATGTAAGCATAGATTTGCTTTAAAACTAGGGAGTTCTAAAACAGCAGCAGATTCACAGACTCCAAGGGGGAGGGAGGGAGAAGGGGATTGAGGGGTATTATGATTAGTACACATGGTGTGTGTGGGGTCACGGGGAAGACAGTGTAGCACAGAGAAGACAAGTAGTGACTCTGGCATCTTCCTACACTGATGGACAGTGACAGCAATAGAGTATAGAGGGGGGACTCGATAATATGGGTGAATGTAGTAACCACATTGTTTTTCATGTGAAACCTTTGTAAAAGTGTGTATCAATGATACCTTAATAAAAAAACAAAAAGCAAAACAAAACAAAAAACTGGGGAGTTCTTAGAGGTATGAAGTGTGAAAACCTGGTGGTACCGAAGAATTTCCCAGATGGCCCATCATGTGTCCACAGTTCAAGTCCCACTACAAACACATATTTTAAATATAAAAAACTTTTGTCATGGCATTCTGAGCTCTAGATTTAAGAGGACATAAATAAATATTAAACAGTTTTGTTGTTTTTTTATATCCAGGATAAAAGCTTCAAGATTTTCTTTTGCCTTGGGTCTTTGCTGGGTGTAATGGGAGAGAGCGAGAGCAAATAGGAGTCACTGTGATCCTTGTGAGATTCCTGTACCAAACAGCCAGGAAGTTAGCCCCCTGAGAGGGCATCAGAATCAGAAGCCTGTGTACGAATGGCATTGCATATATGCTGAATGACACTCCTAACATTCCTCCACATAAATAGGGCCATGCAAGGTTTCGAATGATAAAGATTCTTTTCCACCATTCACAAGGGGAGTCAAAGTTTTTTATTCCCCATCATGCCTGCCAAAGTTTATTGATAAATAAATACTCGGGCTGCTTAGCAGTGGCCGTTCTCTGGGGCATGGTGTGTAGCACAGTTGAAGTGCAAGTCCATCCCAGCCTCCAAGTAGCCAGGAAAAACAGGTGCTGGATTTCAGAGGAGTCTGAGGAGAGCCTGGCCAGCTCTCCTCTGCTTTTCCAACGCTGACGGTCATGTGGCAAGTGCATGGGACAACAGTGGAAAGCAGCCCTTGATGCAGAATCAAGTGGGTGTTTTATTATTCATATTCGTCAGAGATCTGTTGATGCAAAAAACATGCTCCCCTGATGTGGCCACTGAGTCATCACTTGCATCTTTCAAAATCCCTAAAATCTTGTATTCTGATGGTATTTGGCAGATCACATCTCATACTGTTGCAGCCTATGCTTGCCAGTGAAGTGTCTGAAAGTGGTTTCAAGTAATTTTAACAAACTCTTTGATGATAGTCCACCTTTTAATACACTCTGAGACTAGTTCATTTATCCACCAAGTTGTACCAAGGCTAGTTCTTTATTCTTTTTTAATTTTAACCTGAATGTGCACTTTATTGAAGAATAAAAGTATAAAGTCATAAGTTATGTAAGGAATGAATAAAGATTATTCTGAGTAGTCTTGCGTCCCCCATGAATGACCTTATTTTTCTCTTTCAGGATTTGACCCATTGTAGTGTGAATATTCTTTGATAGTCTTTTATTGTATTACAATTTTCTTATAAAAATATTAAAGACTGTTAAATCTTTATATTAAAATCATTGAAACTTCCTCAGCAATATTCACAACAAGGAGGGGTTGGTGGACATGGTTTTGCAAATAAGCTTTCTTTGTCTGCTCAGCAATTTCCTTCCAGGTATCTGAAAGTGTCACCCATAAATGACACATATGGGTGGATGGAGCAAAATGATGGCAACATTCATGCTAATCTGATAAGTAAATAATTGTAATAGGATTAAAGAGTTGGCAAGTTACTCTCAGATTGCCTATTATTTTTGACCCTACCGACTGAACCAGAAGACCTGGCAGTGTGATGAGAAGGGACTGCTGAACTCTGCCAAGTGATTTCTGTATAATCATCTTACGGAGATTTAGCAGAACATTTGGCTGGAGTTGGTGGCAGTTTTATTACTACCAGCTGATTCTGCTTTGGGCCTGTGGCAATTGCTGCCACTTTATCACCAGCGTTACCATAGTGGAAAAAGATGACAATCAGTAACATTTTCCTGTATTCATCTCAGAAATCATCTAGAATGGTCATATTTTAAAGAGCGAAGCATTTTGTTGTTGATTGCTTTGAGACATTGATTACTTACTCTCACTTGAAATGATGCTGGCCATCGTGAGAATGAGCAAGATGAACTAACAGAAGCAAGCAGTGGGGATATGTTACGGTCCTCTTGGCCCCAACTCCCAATTTGGCCTTACAGTCCTGCCAGGCAATAGGGCCCTTTTTTCCCCAGGACTCAGCACAGTGCCCGGCATGCAGTCGAGTTCAGTTTATTGAATTAATTAATTAATTAACTGGTGAAAGAAGAGAAAAGGAGATCCTGGGCACAGCTGCAAGAATCAGCAATTTCTCTAATGAATTGTATTTTGTGTCGGTTTTTTGTTTGCCTGGTTGGTTGGTGTTCACAGGCTGCCGAGACAGTCCCGCCAGACTGGAGTCTTCACCTGGTGGTTTGTTCTGATGTAGCGGATGGAATGAGGCGTCCTCCCCCTTCTCAGCAACAAGCCCTCTGGGGTCGTGTCTTGGGTGTCACCACCAGCCACCACCTTGTCTTCTTGTTGCTGCTGTTCTCTGCCACTTAAAGATACCCAGGATTGATGGACATTGAGATTTTTTTTTCCATTTTCATCAACTACTCCTGCTAGTATTCTTGTCAAGTAGATTCTGTAAAGCAGGATTGCTGATTGATTCACAGAGTAGATGCCTATGACACTTTGAGAGGAACTTCGTAATTGGCTTCCAGAAAGGTTTGGCTGTTTACATGCTCACCAAGGGCGTAAATGCATGAAGAGATATGAAAATAAAGTAATAAATATATTGGAGTTACTAGAGGATAATTCCAAGTAACTAAAACTAACTGCCTGTAAGCTCACAAAAATTTGGAGGACAAGAGAGTCTATATTTCTTTTATGTCCCCCACCACACAGTTGTCTGATGAATGTAATGGATCTATTCACGCAGAAAGTCTCTTGCCTCTTATACTCTTCCCCATTATCTGGGCATATTTCCAGGGGGCGTCAGAGGAAGAAAAAGTAGCTCTTTCCTGTAAGGATATGCTGGTTCCAATGTTCTACTTAGATACACAGTAGTGGAAGCTCAGCAGGTATTTTTTGAACTCATTCTTGTGGTTCAGTTTTGAGCTATCAACATTGTAGGAATAAAGAGAGAGAGAGAAAAGACAGGAAGAGAATAGGTCTAGAAGGAAATGGGGAATCAGTTTCCTCAGGGGAAGAAGGTCACACCACCAATGGGAAGTAGGTCTAGTGTGTGTGTGGGGTGGGGGGTAATAGCAGGAGGGTTTACAGTATATGTAGAAGGTTGGTAAGTGGATGGACCATATTAGAAAGTAGACAGCATTGATGCTGGACAGTTCAAGCAGCAACTTGAAAAGAAAGATGTGGAAGAGGATTGTGTCTGTAGAATTTCAGAATTTAAAGGAAATATGAAGTAGATTTTATGTAGGTTGTGTTTACTAAGCAACAACCAGCTAGTGGGGTTACTATGTATGGCCAGTCCAGATAAATAAGAATGCCATGTCTTCATGAAAAGAAAAGAAGAATTTGGGATTCATACCTTTTCCCAGCTCTACTTCTTTTTTCAGGAGGTATAGCTGAAGGGGGTGAGTGGGAGAATACTGTTAGGTTTGTCTGTGTAATAGGAAATAGCTGATTACAAAACAATATGGAGCCAGTCTTGACAACCTAGTTGCTAGATACATCCAATAGAATGCCAACAAAGTCAATTCCTGAAATCTCTTCTGTTCATTGGTAACAGAAAGATGTTAGTTTATGTGGTTTTAGTATTAGACAGGTCAATGCCGATTCTGCTGTGGATTTGTAGGACAGGGAATAACTTCAACTAGAAATACTAGGAACCAGGCTCCTTGTGTCATTCAGATTAATCAGTATTCTAATGAGGGTGATGGTCACCTCCCCATGACAATTGAATAATTGAAGGTCAGTGTGATTACTCATTCTGGCCTATTACAATTACGAGTTGTAGTTTGGAAATATTTGGTTAACTTTTAATTTTGAGAAGGTAAGTGTGTTTGTAAGAGCTGTAGAAGAGCCTAGAATTCATTTCCATTAAATTGGCTGCATTCTTGGACATTGTAATCCTGTTACATACTTAGTCTCACAAGAGAAATAGCAATTAAAGGACTTTGACCATGACTTTGAGCAGGTGATTTAACCTTTCTGAGGACATAGTTCCTGCAAAATGGAAATAATGTCTGCTTGCAGTCACAGGGTTGTTAGAGGGCTCAAAATTGTAAAGGAGGTAAAAGCTAAAGTACTGAAAGCTTGTAGGGTATCTTTGCATTTAAATGAATTTGCATTCATAGGGCAATTTTTATCCAGGGCACAGGTCCCAGGCCAAGAGTGAGAGCTTTCAGGCATCATTTCACATGAATTAGCCCTACTTTACTTATCCTTACTTTAAAACAAGTCTATTTCCTTTCATCTCTTTTGAACATCATCCTTATCCTTCAGCAATAAAATGGAGCTGCAACTAATGAAATCAAACTGTGAAATTATAGAACTGTAAAACTAGAACTAGCTACAGGTAAAGAGAAAAGCAGTCTGAATAAAATAACCCTCATCAAGGGGGAAAAATGACCAACAGGTATAGTGCTAATGGGATTATTTACATTTTTTAGAGATGTGTTACTGACAGTAAATCTATATACATTTCAAATTGTGGAAAATGTGAGGAATTGTAAATTTGGGATTTGGATTTCTTTCTAGCTGAGTGTTTTTGGGGGAGTGACATGTCTATGTAATTTCCTGTTAAGAACAATTTGGGGCTGACATTGACAATCAAACTGATCGCAATCCATAGAAGGAGCCTGTCCCATCTTTTTCTTCTCATTCATACAAATTTTTCCACCTCCATCTCATTCTAAAATAAGGGGTGATGACTGGGTTCTAAAGTGTTCCTCTTCTGACATGTTGCTGACCTCTAATTCCACAGGTCAGTGTTCTCCCTTAGTTCAAGGATGTGCTTCTTTTGATTGTACATTAAAGATTGAAAAGAAAGGTAGCTGTGATTTAAGAGGCTTGCCGCTTCTCCAGATATTTCAGTCTCTCCACTGTGCTTCCACAATATAGGGAGCACAACTATGGGCTATGCAAGTTGCTCTGCTGGGATTTTGCTCAGTTTGTTCTTCTACATCAGATCAACAAACTTCTGTGAAGGACCAGGAGTATTTTAATAGATCACACAGTCTCTGTCTCAATTCCTCAACTCTGCAGTACATGAAATCAGCCATAAAGAATACATACATGAACAAATGTGGTTGTGTTCCAATAAAACTTTATTTACAAAAACAAGCAGTGGGCCAGATTTGGCCCACAGACTAGAGTTTGCTGACCCCTGCT
Organism: Manis javanica; assembly: GCF_040802235.1. Lineage (NCBI taxonomy): Eukaryota > Metazoa > Chordata > Mammalia > Pholidota > Manidae > Manis > Manis javanica. Next base: position 108,775,763 of record NC_133163.1, on the reverse strand, counting down.
CTACATCATTTCCATAAGGATAGGACGGATGCACTTACAATATTAAATGGAATTTATTTCATTAATTTAGGGTATTAATTTGTAAATATCCTTAAGTTGAGTCAATGGTAGATTTTTCAAAATTTGCTTTGGAATTTACCCACAAAAGACTGTTATCACAACTTTCAGTTCTTTATGCTATGTACCTATAGATTGAATTAGGCTAAGGCCTGGTGAAAAACTTGGGGATATTTACTTCAAGTGTTTATTTTTTCTCAGATACTCAAATATTTACTTTTCTACACATTTCGTCTGTGGTTTTTCACATTGCACTGCCATTTTAAGTCAATGCCAGTGACCTAATGCCAACCAAGTACAGCTCTTAGAGCTGGAGACTGACAGGGGGAGCAAGAAAGGACGAGGAGAGAGAAGTTTGCCTTAAATGATCCTTGAAGTCAACATCAGATAACTTGAGAAGACAGTGCTGCTTGATTTTTAGATCTTCAGTTACAGTACTTTGATTGTGAACCTTAAAACCCTCCTTCAACCATTTCAGGTCATGTGGAATATCTATTACTGCTTAGGAATTTATTGTGGCTTTTCATTGATCGTGGCCCCAGACTCTGGAATATGTATTAATTTATTTGGGCAGAGAGTACAGGAATCCACATGCAGAATAAAGTAAACTTTATGCTGAAGCAGAATATGGAAGCTGGGACTGATTAATTCTCAGAAAAAGAACCATCAACATTAATAAATATTGAATTCTGAGAAGGTAATTTTGCAGTTTGCTTTTTAAAGTACTGAGGTAATTTGACTGACGTCCCATTTAAAAGTGAGGTTTTTTTTTCCATGAACAGTATTTGTTTAGAGTCACTGGTAAATTATTAATCTGCGTTCCAGTGTTTCATGTTTGAAATACCAGTCCTCCCTGTCCATGGGGGTTTGATCTCACGCTGTAATCAGCAAAGGGTTCTGGGAAGTGGGAATGGCTGTGGTTTGCTCTTTAAAAGACTTTAAGAGAGAATCAAGAAGCCGAGGTTATACAGGAAGGAGGTCTGCCCACTGTTTGACAGCTGGCAGTTTCCACATTGAGTCATAAGATGCCACCAACTTGGAAGGAACACTAAGTTGTGGGGAAGTTTGGGTGGGCTTCCCCCTGTTCTTGATTTGCAGAGGTCCTAGAATGTCCTTTCAAGTGTTCTTGCAGCCCTTTTGAACAGATGTCAGAATCCCTTTTGGTTTGGAGTTACTCCAAATGTTTATATTCTGAGGCTTGGTCCATTTTCCTCCAACAACACACATTTAGGATCGCTCCTGGGGTGTCTGAGCCAGCGGGTCATAAGATTCTAGGGAGTTCTGGCCCTGGCTCCACACCACTTTCTAGCCGTGGCATGTTAGGTAAGTCACTTAACCTCTCTGATTCCTGCACTGACTGGAGGTTATAACAATACATGCATCATAATGTTGCTTGAGGACCAGGAGGAGTAACTGTGGGGCCTGGTATGTGGTCTCCTGCAATGAGTTATAAGCTCCATGGGGAAGCTATATTCTCAGTGCTTGTAGCAGTGCCTGGCACCTCATAGAAGCTCAATAAATACTTGTTAGATAAATTAATGCCAGGCACTCAGTAAATGTTAGTTATTACTGTCATTATTAATATTTGCATACTTATTAGTTATGTTACTCATAGACTCAAGCTCCATTCTGAGTTCCTCTCCTTGCCTTTTGCTGACAACAGTTATTTTTATGAAGCAGCTGTGGTGTCAGCAGCCTACTGGGTTCAAATCCTGATCTGACCTGATAAGCTCTGTGCACAGCTGCTACTCTCTCTAAGCTAGTTTCCTCATCTGTGAGTTGGCATGATAGTGCCCTCTCCCAGAGTAGCCCATGGAGCCCCTTGCAGATTGCCCAGTAGGTCTGGTGAAATCCTCTCCCCAGGGAACAGCCGTGTTGAAAAGGTTCATTGCAAGTGGTCACATTTCCTCTCCACATTGCTCAAAATATCTGTGTTTTGATCTGGCTCATCTCTGAACAGTTGGAATTGTGTATGTCCCTTAAGTTTCCATGATTTGTCTTCATAGCATATGAATACTACTATGACTTCATGTCGTATGAATTGGAGAGATGCAAAAAAGCAAAAACATACCAGGGGTCCATAGAGGTTGTGAAATGAACTTTCTGCACCCTCCTTAATACCCCTTTGGTTCAGGGTCAGTCACCAACCCAATGCAGATGGGTGCCTTTTCAGAGCTTACAAAGTCTTGACGGTTTTAGCCCGGAAATGGATTGAGTTCTCTTTCCTCCTGCAGTCTCTCATCCAGTCCCCTCTGGGAGGTAGCGCAGGTCCAAGTAGGAGCCACTTCCCCAGGGCAAGAAAATGCACTGGTCCACTCCCACCTCCTATCTTTGGTTTGCGCAAAGGCCAAATTCCACAAGGCCTTTTCCTGCCCAGTTAATACCCAGGGTTGAACTTTCTCTCACTCTCTCTGCTAATACCTTTTTCACCTGGCCCTGTGCCCACTGGGTGTAGTGCTGGCATCAGAAACCGTCACCACCACAGCTGCTCCTGCTGGTCACAGCCCCACTGTCCCCTCAGCCCCACCACCAGCTCCAACTCCTTTAGAGGTGGAGCCTCCGTGAGGCTTTGGCGTACCCTCCTGTGACTCCTTTCGTTAAGGCCTGATAAGCTATGCTCCTTGCATATGACCAACCACTTGCTCCTACTACCTTCTTTCTCAGGACACCTCCCATAGTGCTGAGGAGGGAAGGCGGAAGAGGGTGTCTGTGTGGCTATTGCTTGCTTTGCCCACTGAAGGACCAGCGAGTCTTGGCCTTGCCCAGGATGTGTCTGGAAAAGGCAGCCCAGCATAGCCTTTCCTTCGCTTTACTCTTTCTCTCACCCCCTCACCCCTGCCCCACCCCAGCCCTCAGTGCATCTTACCATTCCTACCTAAAAAGATAATGGAATCTGACAGCTTTACATCATTCCATAGCTCCAGCCTAATTCAACAACCGCCATTTCTCACCCTGCATGTCGTAGGATATTCCTAATTGGCGTCTTTGCTTTCATGCTTGCCCTCTTGCCTCTCCACAGAATGGTGCTGTTTTTAAAGTAAATACATGAGTATGTTTATATAAGCTTACTATGTGCCAGCATGTAAAGTATTATTTAGGGCTCTGTCTCCTGAAAATATTTACAAAATGGCATAGGTATTCAGAAAGGCATGCGGGCATTGAGTCTGGCCGCACACAGTGGTGACCTGGAGCTGCACTTGGTTGGGTGTTTGGGGACAAAAGGCAAAGTCTTGTCCTTGACAAGGTAGAGGACCAGATTGGAGATGCCTGCGTCAGAGTTGTGTGCTCCATGAATGAGTCAAGTAGGGAAATACCTTCCCCATAGGGAGATGATATCATTGCCATGTTCCTTCTCCTGCTGAGACCCCACCCATTAAGCCCCACCCAGGTTCCAGCTCCTAGGGTGCATGTAGCTGATTGCTTGAATCTTGGGACTCAGGACCTTCCTGCTTTCCTCTGACGAGTTCCCTGACTTGCTGTTTTACAAATCCTGTTTACCTGAGTGGAAGTGGGTGGGATCTTGGCCCCTCAGCCAATAAGAAGTAGACTCTGAACTGGATGTTTTTGCATCACTGTCCAGTGTCCTTTTTGTTATATTGACAAAGGGAGGAATCTGTTTGGTGATTTCATCATCTTGCATTAAACCATAGCTATAAAATATTCAAGTAGCAATGCATGTCCACACAGAAGGAAAGCCCATAGACAAAAACAGGATAAACTCAGGAAAATGTAAATCCATTGTGTAGGAGTCATTTAGGCTCAAAGGATCATTTAAAAGCCAACAAACATTGCCAGTTGATGTGACATTGAGAAACATCTTTTAATTTTAAATTGGAAAGTGAGTTCCAGGCAACCACTTGACTAACTCTACTGTGTAATTTTCCAGAGGAAGTGAGAATTATTTGTGTATTTAGAGAAATGTATAGCTGCCAGTGTTTCTTTTCTTTTTTTTTCATGTAAGCACCTGATGATAAAAAAATGTACCGAAGAGGAACTGAACCTTTGAGCTTGATTAGAGTTTAGCCTCTAAAGTATCCAGACCATAAAGAATGTGTGGTGACTTTCCTTTCCCCATTACTTTGAAAGTTCCATTTGTTGCCTCCTGTGCTGTGAGAAATTCTTGACACCTCTACAGTTTGGTTCACCGGACAGCTCTGATTGTAGGTCACAGAGGTCAGGGCCAGAAGGGGCTGTGGAGGTCAATTCATGCCCCTCATTTGACAAGTGAGAAAATCAGGGTCCAATATTGAGAGTCCAAGGACTCACCTGGGCTAACAAAGGGCCTCTGCAGATGCTCTGAAAACAGACACCTTTTCCCACAGAACAGCATTCCTAAGCCTGGATCAGTTTAAAAAGAAATGCTTGCTTAATTTTAACTAACTTAGTTAATTTTTTACAATAAGAAATGCTAGATTAATTTTTTGAAGTAACTTTGAGAATGCCTTCATGGAAAAAAGCTAACAGTGATTGGACATGTACATTTCAGTACTTTTATTTATTTATTATTTTGGTATCATACTCTACAATTAAATGAGGAACATTATGTTTACTAGACTCCCCCCATCACCAAGTTCCCCCCACATCCCCCATTGCAGTCATTGTCCATCAGCGTAGTAAGATGCTATAGAATCACTACTTGTCTTCTCTGTGTTGTACAGCCCTCCCCATGACCCCCCACATTATACATGCTAATCATAATGCCCCCTTTCTCCCCCCACCCTCTTATCCTCCCCAGTCCCTTTCCCTTTGGTAACTGTTAGTTCATTCTTTGGTTCTGTGAGTCTGCTGCTGTTTTGCTCCTTCAGTTTTTCCTTTGTTCTTATTTAGTACTTATTTTTTAAAGGATATCTTACTGGATTGTACTATCAAACTCCAGAAAATCCTGGGTTGGAATATGTAAATTCTCTCATCCAGCAGTTTATCATGGAGCTGTGTGCTAGTCAGCTGATCTCACGCCCTGCTGACTGGGACTCACTACAGGAATTTAAGGCCTTCAGTCAAGCTGTGATCATTTCCACAAAATCCCTGGTTATATAATTTGGAGATTTTTTTTTTTTCCTAATAGAAAAGGAAAATTGAATTAGTTTGGGTTGAATGTAAAGCCCTGGTGAAGGGAGAGATAGTTCTTTAGGCTAAAGTCATTTCTTTCCAAAAAGCCTTAAAATGCTAAAAATAAAAACAAATCCAACTTATTATTTTAAATTTGTAACTTGGAATTGAGATAATCTGGCTTCTCAGTGCTTCCCTGCTCCCTGTTAGAAGTAAGGCCCCTGGAGTCACGTAGCATCCTGGACACCAGACTCCATTTAACTGCTCGAGTTCATTTAACAGCCTGAGAGAAGCAGGTGGGACACTTGGGCCTTTGTTCTGAGGCTCTGCTGTGTGCGAGGTGCTTGGACAGGGACAGACACAGCCACGACGCAGCTCTTTCCTGCCTGGGCTTTGGGGAGGAGGATGTCACCTTGCACTTTGGGAGCTGCATCTGTCAGCAGCTCTGGAAGGCTCCTTCCCCACCTCTCCTTGCCTTGAACCAACAGCGTCCTGGTTGCTCTTCAAAACCTGCCCGGCTCCCAAGACAGCCTGATTTTCTAATGTTCTTTTTTTTTTTTAATAATTATTATTTAGAAACAGACTATTCTCCTTTATATAATTTGGGATTTAGCTGAATTGACCATTACTTGCTCTTTTGTGTATTTAAGGACTAAGGACACTGTGTAGCAGAGTTAAGTCGGGGTTTGCAAACATTTCGATGTCATATACCCTACCTTGTTGTCCATTCAGATAAATGTTCTTGTTTAACTTTATGCCATGCTCTATGACCCCAGAAAACTCTAGGTACCCTGTCTTCTACCAGCTAAATCTTCTTTTTCCTCTTTATGATTTGTGGCCAAAGTGAGTCCTGCCCTCTGGGACTGAGGGCATATGGAAAGATGCACCACTTCATTCATTCAAATACACAGCCAGGGCAAGGAGAGATTCCCTCTCCCACCCCCTTAGGTCCTGAACCTCAGATATCTCTAGGGTTCTGTTTTCATCTTGCTTTTTGAGGCTTCCTTTGTCTCCAGGCAGCTACTGTGGCTCTTGGGGCTGGAGAAGTCATAGTGGGCACATGGAAAAGTCTTTGTAAGCTCTTCATTAAGAACACCAGAATCCTGAAACTATAGTAATAACAGAAGGTGACAGCTCCCCAGATACTCTTAAGGACCAGTTAGACCCAAACCTGCTGCTTTCCCTTAACCTTGAGGCCCTCCCCCCTCCAGCACAGGGGGAGCCCTGCCATGCACAGTAACATCCATACAAGCATCAAGCAAGGGTACCCAGTCATTCTTCAGCTCATCTTTAATTCTCGGGTCTGAATTTTAATTCTCTGGTTGAAATTGTTTCTTTATGTATCATGTTCACAAATTACCCTATTTCATTAAAACTAAGACTATTGGTTTACTTGTTTATTTCTTTAAAGAAACTGATGTTTATTTCTGTCAATTTTATTTTGTTTTGGTTGCCATTGATTTTTAAGAAGCACCATTATTTTATGTACCTTTAAGAAAGAAGAATTCTAGTTAACTACATTGACATGTCATCAATTGCAAGATTAAGTGTGATTTCAAATATGTTAAAATGCAAAAAGAAAACCACATGATTGCCCCCCAGCACCCTATGTGCTTCTTAGAATCGATAAAATCTAGGTCAGGACTCAATTAGCTTTTACTTTCCCTCTGACAGAGCTACTTACGTTTTTAAAATAGCCAGGTAAGCAGGACAATTTCCTTTCAACCCATCGCTACCACTCAGCTGCCTTCTTGCCCATGCTAGCCAAGCACTTTGAACTTGAAACACACTTGATTGTACTCTCAAATGGTCTGGATTGTTTAACCACAAAAGGTTTGGGCTTTTATGTCTGAAAATGCTGTGGGTTTCTTTGTTCTCCAAATTTCACTTTTCAAAACTGAGATGTAGCTTGTAAGGTCAAAACTGTCAAAAGCCGTCTATAGGTACACATATGACTTTGCTGTGACAGTTTTTTTGTTGTTGTTATCATTAATCTACAATTACATGGAGAACATTATGTTTACTAGGGTCCCCCCTTCACCAAGTCCCCCCCACAAACCCCATTACAGTCACCGCGGTGACAGTTTTTTAAGTTACAAAGGTGACACCAAGGACACCTTTTCTCAGCAGAGTCCATTAACATCAATCAGTCAGAAGGGTGACATTGAGAAGTGGCCAGTGAGGGAGAAAAGGCAGGAAGGATCCTTTAGCTGAGAGAGGTAGGGTTCTTAAGTTGCAGCTTTGCCTCGGCCAGCAATCCTTCTGACAGCTTCTGACGGCATTCTTGATACTTCGGTCATTAAGAACTCACTGTCTCAGAAGGGAGCCTGTTTATTTTTTAACAACTAAACTTATTAGAAATGTGAGGGTGATTGTGTTTCTTGTTTCAAAGAATCTTGTATAACCCATTTATTTTCTTTTGAAATCAGAACAAATACAGGTTACTACAGAAACTTCATGTTTGAGGTAAAATTTATTTTTTTTATGACATTTAGCCCTTCATACTGGTTCTGCTTCTCCAGAATTACCCAGCCACACAAGTCTTTCTAACCCATTATCATTATCTCCTGTCTCCCTTGAGACTTACAGGCAGTGTCTGGTTCCTCTAACACATAAGGTTAAACAGACCTGGGTTCAAGCTCAGCTCTGCAGTTTGCATACTGTGTGATCTTGGGTGACTTGCTCTTCCTCATCTCTGAAATGGGGATAGTAAAGAATTTTGCAAGAAATAAATTAGTTTATCTCATGGTTGTGAGAGTGAAACCATGTTAGTTGGCACATGTAATGCTGTTAGTACAATGCCTGATCGATAATAACTGCTCAATAAATGTTAGTATTTGCGGTCACTTCTCTTAGCTTCTTCTACTGCTCCCTACCTTCCAGTCTCAAGTGAAACAAAGACATCTTACTCCTCTATAACTTCCTGATTTCTGTGAGTGGCACCACATGTGTTCCAGTGTCATAATTGTGAAATCCTCATGTCATTTCTCGTTTTTTTTTTGTGGGTTTTTCTTGCTGCAGTCTTTCCCTTGATTTCGTCTCCAATCAGTTAACCATGTCTTCCACCCACTCCTTCCTCTATTTCGCATGAACACTGATTTTTTTTTCATTAAGGTATCATTGATATACGTTCGTATGAAGGTTTCACAAGAAAAACAGTTTGGTTGCTACATTCCCCTGTATTATCGAGTGCCCCTCCCATAGCCCATTGCAGTCACTGTCCATCAGTGTAGTAAGATGCCACAGAGTACTTGTCTTCTCTGTGCTACAGTCTTCCCCATAACGCCACCAACACATCATGTGAACTAATCATAATACCCCTCAATCCCCTTCTCTCGCCCTCCCCACCTGCCCTTCCCCACCACTCCCCTGTGGTAACCACTAGTCCCTTCTTGGAGTCTGTGAGTCTGCTGCTGTTTTGCTTTGTTGTTATACTCCACAAATGAGGGAAATCATTTGGTATTTGTCTTTCTCTGCCTGACTTATTTCACTGAGCATAATACCCTCTAGCTCCATCCATGTTGTTGCAAATGGTAGGATTTGTTTCTTTCTTATGGCTGAATAGTATTCCATTGTGTATGTGTACCACATCTTCTTTATCCATTCATCTACTGATGGACACTTAGGTTGCTTCCATATCTTAGCTATTGTAAATAGAGCTGAAATAAACATAGGGGTGCATATGTCTTTTTGATTCTGAGATATTGCTTTCTTTGGGTAAATGCCTAGGAGTGGAATTCCTGGGTCAAATGGTATTTCTATTTTTCATTTTTTGAGGAACCTTCATATTGCTTTCCACAGTGATTGAACTAGTTTACATTCCCACCAGCAGTGTAGGAGGGTTCCCCTTTCTCCGCATCCTTGCCAACACTTGTTATTCCTAGTCTTTTCTATGTTGGCCATCCGAACTGTTGTGAGGTGATATCTCATTGTGCTTTTAATTTGCATTTCCCTGATAGTTAGCAATGTGGAGCATCTTTTCGTGTGTCTGTTGGCCATCTGAATTTCCTCTTTGGAGAAGTGTCTGTTCATATCCTCTGGCCATTTTTTAATCAGGTTATTTGCTTTTTGGGTGTTGAGGTGTCTGAGTTCTTTATATATTTTGGATGTTAACCCCTTGTTGGATAAGTCATTTACAAATATATTCTCCAATACCATAGGATGCTTTTTTGTTCTGCTGGTGGTGTCCTTTGCTGTACAGAAGCCTTTTAGCTTGATGTAGTCCCATTTGTTTATTTTTGCTTTTGTTTCCCTTGCCCGGGGAAATGTGTTCATTAAAAAGTTGCTCATGTTTATATTCAAGAGGTTTTTGCCTTGTTTTCTTCTAAGACTTTTATGGTTTCATGACTTACATTCAGGTCTTTGATCTATTTGAGTTTACTTTTGTGTATGGGGTGAGACAATGGTCCAGTTTCATTCTCTTGCATGTAGCAAATTTTGCCAACAGCAGTTGTTGAAGAGGCTGTCATTTCCCCATTGTGTATCCATGGCTCCTTCATCATATATTAATTGACCATGTCTGCTTGGGTTAATATCTGGGCTCTGTAGTGTGTTCCATTGGTCTATGGGTCTGTTCTTGTGCCAGTACCAAATTGTCTTGATTACTGTGGCTTTGTAGTAGAGCTTGAAGTCAGGGAGCATAATCCCCCCAGCTTTATTCTTTCTTGTCAGGATTGCTTTGGCTATTCGGGGTCTTTTGTAGTTCCATCTGAATTTTAGAATATTTGTTCTAGTTCGCTGAAGAATGCTGTTCGTATTTTGATAGGGATTGCTTTGAATCTGTAGATTGCTTTAGGCAGGATGGCCATTTTGACATTATTAATTCTTCCTATCCATGAGTACGGGATGTATTTCCATTTATTGGTATCTTTAATTTCTCTCATGAGTGTCTTGTAGTTTTCAGGGTATAGGTCTTTCACTTCCTTGGTTAGGTTTATTCCTAGGTATTTTATTCTTTTTGATGCAATTGTGAATGGAATTGTTTTCCTGATTTCTCTTTCTGCTAGTTCATCGTTAGTGTATAGGAATGCAGCCGATATCTGTGTATTAATTTTGTATCCTGCAACTTTGCTGAATTCCAATATTAGTTCTAGTAGTTTTGGAGTGGAGTCTTTAGGGTTTTTTAAGTACAATATCATGTCATCTGGAAACAGGGACAGTTTAACTTCCTCCTTGCCAAGCTGGATGGCTTTTATTCCTTTGTGTTGTCTGATTGCCGTGGCTAGGACCTCCAGAACTATGCTGAACAAAAGTGGGGAGAGTGGGCATCCTTGTCTTGTTCCTGATCTTAGGGGGAAAACCTTCAGCTTCTTGCTGTTAAGTATGGGTTTGTCATATATGGCCTTTATTATGTTGAGGTACTTGACCTCTGTACCCATTTTGTTGAGAGTTTTTATCATGAATGGATGTTGAATTTTGTCAAATGCTTTTCCATCATCTATGGAGATGATCATGTGGTTTTTGTCCTTTTGTTGATGTGGTGGATGATGTTGAATTTTCGAATACTGTACCATCCTTGCATCCCTGCAATAAATCCTACTTGATCATGATGGATGATCTTTTTGATGTATTTTTGAATTTGGTTTGCTAATATTTTGTTGAGTATTTTTGCATCTACGTTCATCAGGGATATTGGTCTGTAATTTTCATTTTTTGTGGTGTTTTGCCTGGTTTTCGTATTAGAGTGACCTCATAGAATGAGTTTGGAAATATTCCCTCCTATTCTACTTTTTGGAAAACTTTAAGGAGAATGGGTATTAAGTCTTCAGTAAATGCTTGATAAAATTCAGCAGTCAAGCCATCTGTACATGACCACTCATTTTGACAGTCATAAAAACCTACTACCTGGACCGTTGCCACCAGCATTTCTACATCAATGTGGGGGTGGGAACAGCAGGGACTTTCACAGTAGCCTCACTCGGGTTCAAAATCTCATCCCAGCACAGAATAGGAGTGAACGGGCAAGTTATTGAACCATTTTGAGACTTAGTTCCAGTGTCAGTAAAATGGGAATCTGCCTGTCCCAGACTGATTGTTTGCTAATGAAGAAGATATAAGATAATGGCTGAAGGGGTTTAGGCACACCTGAGGCATTCATTAAATACCAGTTACCTTCCCTCCTCCCCTTCAATTAATTCTGTTTTGTGTCTACATGGATTCCTGAAATCAGTGTTTTGATTACATAGTACCTTGCATAAAAATCCTTGTCTTCCCATTTCCTACTAAGGTGTGTCTAAAGTCTGTATATTTGTCATATGGAAGGCTGAATGGGCTTGAATCCTGGCTCCAAGAGTTGCTAACAACCTTGGACAAGTTTTGTCACCTCTATGCCTCAGTTCCCTCATTTGTAGAATGGGAGTGATAACAGTAGAACCTACTCATAGGTTATCATAAACATTGAATTGTTAGCCCATATACAGAGCTTGGAAAACTCCCTGACTCTAACTCCCCGACACCTTCCCTGACGTCCCATCGGCATTCTTCCCTGGCACTTCTCTTGTCTCCTCTTAGTCCTTGCAGGCTTCTGACAAGCCAAATGGTTTGTTCTTCCATATCTGCCCCTCACTTTTGTCTCCTCTTCTTTTTGAGGGTCTTTATTACTTCTTTCTTCTCAAATTATTGCCTCTGTTGATTTTCCGTGGTCATTGTGAGTTTAGAGCTTGCTCCAAGAATCTTGACTGTTGCCATGTCCTGTCAAATTCTCTCAAACCCTCATTCCAGGCTTTTTGGGGGAGGAGAAAGAGAAGGGCATATCTTCCCATACATGACTCTTATCAAACTGTTAGAATTGCTTGTTATCCTCTTTGTCTCACTGGACTGTAGTTCTGAGAGAGCAGGCAATGCTCTTATCTTTGCTGTCTTGGTCTTCCAACTCATAGCAAGCTTTTTTGGCACTTAATAAGCATTTGATAAATATTTATTGAATGGAGGGATGGATAGAGCAAGATTGGAAAGTATAGTGCCCCTTTTGGTATTTCCAAATTGCAAACATCAGGTGCACTTTCTTCTCTGACTAGGAAGGCAATCACTCCCAGCAGGAGTGCAACTCAGTGCTCTAGGAGTCCTCTTGGCCTCCTAAGGTTGTCTGGGCTTGGAAAGCTGTGGGAAGCTAGTCATTAGCGTGTTATGTGTGATAGCTTAATTAATATCAACTTTACAGGTACTGGGACTGAATCCAGATTTATTTTCCTAGTATAATTTCAATGTTGAGTATGCATTATTTGCTTTGTATATCTTCCTTCCATAGCATTTTTTTCATAGAAATAATGGAAAAGAATTGCTAACAAACCCAGAAGACTCTGAGAAATTCTCTGTGAAGTCTGTTATGGAAAACAGCAGAACCAGTATCCAGTCCTTATGTGATGAAGTGAATTTTGTCCTTGAAAGATCAGTTTATGTTGGCAGAAAGTGATGAGAAATTCAGTAGGATGGACAAATGTGAAAAAGCATATGTGATCGTTTGGTCTTAATACCAGAATTCTTTATGGATTTTATTAATTTCCATTCCATTTCTTTCTCTTCTGTCTATAGTCCTGCTGGAAAGAGAGTCCTACCCACAAAATTTTTGGCAGACTTGGGTGTAAGTTCATTAGCATTTTGGCCTCCAGTCTGGAGAGCAGACCCTATTCTATTCATAATGGGTGCTGTCAAGGAAGCTTTTCTGAGGCAGGGAAGAAGTGACATCCACTCCACTATCAAGACTTTTTATGAGGGTCAAATACCCCTGGCAGGAATTCAGGCCAGAATGAATTGGCTGTAGCAGAGAATGCCACAGCCCTTGTGATAGGTTAGATTTGCCATAAACCTGAATTCACTAAGTTCTTGAGATGGGGAGAGGCTGTTGTACTCAAGCCCAAGAATTTCTTGTCTACTTTTTTCCCTATATTTTGCTAGTAGAGGTTGGATGGTTTGACAGCCAGCCTCCCCTTGTTTGGCTCTGTCCTCTGCTATTCATGCCCCTTCTCAGCATCGCCATATGGCAGACCATTCTAGAACTTGTTGGTCCACCATGCATCCACGCACACGATGTTCTTCAGCATCTGCCAAGTTTCAGAAATGTGTGGAAGTAACCGATGAGACACAGCTTATTTGTTCTGGGAAAGTCTGATTTCATGTTCACGCTCCACCGTGTGAGTGTTTATGCTAAGCTTCAGACAAAAGTAACATTGATCTTGGTCTAAGTGTGCTGTTTTATTATTTTTAACAGCAGCAGTAGCCTTGGATCATTATTTCCAAAGGCAAAGGAGTCTACAAGGAGGTTAGGCGGTAGGTGAACTCATTCAATCTTCCCAGCAGCCCAATGAAGTGTTATTGTTACCATCTGCATTTTACAAACGAGGAAACTGAGGCACAGAGAGGTTAAGTAATTTGGCAAATATTCTTCCAGACAGGTCAGGACTAGGCTATTTCTGAGGTCTCTTCCAACCCCGAGTGATTCAAACTCTGTGTGGATGGAGATGGCACATCAGGTCAGAGATGCAGCTGAAGAAGTGAGAGAGAGAGAGGCAGGGGTGTCTTATTGTTAAGGCTTTTGGGGGTCCCTGTAACATCTGGGCTGCCTCACACCATCCAGGGAAGTGGAAGAGCTAGACAGCATCAAGGAATCAGTAAAGGAGACTTCGGATCTCCCCCCCCGGATCAGAGGTTGCAAACTGGTGACTCCCCAGCCTCTACGAGGCACAGAGATGTATTTATTTGTCCCATACATTAAAAAAAATTTGAGCCAGCATTTAAAAATTAAAGATTTCACTTGAAAATCTACATTTTCAGCTTCTCTAGAAAACTCAGACCTGACAACCCCAAGGCCTCATTTCCCCCTGGTAACAACTGGAACTGCATTGCAGCTGCCCCTTCCTGAGACCCTCCGCCGGCAGTCAGCTCAGCTTTCCCCTGCTGCCAGAGTCCTCCCTTTGTTATCCGACTGGACCCTGGAGACGTTTGCCTTACAGCCACTTCTCTAGTGCTGGGTTTCTCGTCCTTGACACTGCTGACATGCGGGGCCAGGTAATTCTCTGTTGTGAGGGACTGTCCTGTGCAGGGAGGATGTTTAGCAACTTCCCTGGTCTCCACCCACTAGCTGCCAATAGTAACCCCTCCTCGCTCGGTGTGCCCACCAAAAATTGCCAAATCCCCCTAGGGAGTAAAATCGGCCCCAGTGAGAACCATGGGGGTAGTGCAATGAGCCTAAGCCACTGACGGGTCTAATGTCCGTTCCTGGGAATGAAAATCTGTTTGGTCTGGCTTAGGCCCGTGGGTCTTCTCCGGTGGCCAGGTGGCACTGACGATCATGACTGCCCCCTTCTGCAGAAAAGGAAGCAGCGTGGGCAGTTCAGTAGGTATTCATCATAAGAAGAGGATGCAAAAGATACTGTGAGAAAATCCAGGAATAACACAATAGCATAATAATCTTAACTTTCCAAATGATGTTCTTCGTATTTATGTTCTCATTCCATTCTCTCACCATCTGTGAGATGGACAAGGCCCACAGTTCGCTTTTCTCATTCAGTGGAAGTGGAAATAGAGAAAAGTTGAACTTGCTGCCCAAGTGCACATAGCCACCACATAGAGAAAGGCCTAGAGTTCAGGCTTCCTGGAGCCCACGCTGCCCCTCTGGCTACTCCTGAGACGGCGGCCCGCTGTAACGTGCCACCCTGTCTGCTCTGGGGAGACCGAGGGAGAAAAGCAGAGCCAGCTGCCAGCACCCTCAGCCCATCACTCCTGTTTGCAGAGCAGGTTTAGCTGGCAGGAGGCCCCCATCTCACTCCTGCTCCAGTCGGCCTGGGTGTAACCCAGCCATTATGGTCTCTCTCAGGTTTCAAATGCGCAGGAACAATTAAGTCATTCTCATAATTTCATGTGGTACAGAAAGTCCCAAGCCAAAAATACCATCCTTGGTTCCCACTTTTAGACTTCCAGGGAGCTTCCCTCTCCCTCCCTCCCTGCAGTTCACTTTGATTCCTCCTATTTTTCCTCTTCTTGAGTGCTAGACATGGAGTCCTAGTTTATTTAACAAGGAGCTGCAGACCCAACACAAATGAAAATAAACCCAACTTTCATTTGGCAGGAGTGGTGAGAGTACAGAATTATTGGTGGTCCTCAAATACGGAAGCTTAAAACACGAGTGTGCAGACCGTATCTTCAGTGTGTGGAAAGATGAGAACTGCCACCAAGTGATCACAGAAAAAATGTTGGGATGACGAAGGAAGTAGTTGTATCTATTCTGCTGTTACCATGCCTGTGTTCTAGGTAACCAGGAAAACCACTTTTTCTTTAGTATATACAATTGTCCCATCAGACCTGTGTTGCTTCCTTAAAGAGTTAATTTTATCTAGATCTTTCTCAGATGTATATTAACAATTACTGCCTGGCAGCCAGATGATTAATTTGTGCACACCTGGTTTCTCTGCCCTGGTACCTGGCACTTGTTGCTGGACCACCCTTTAGGTTATATCAAGAACTAAATGAAATGAATTCTAGTTAGAGATGATTGGAATGTTTCTTCTGTAGGAATAGGTATTGTAAGTTTATTGATAAAATGTTTTCTCCCTAGAGCCATGGTTCTCAGAATCACCCAGAGAATTTGTGAAAACACAGATGGCTGGGCCCCACCTCTGTGCCCAGAGCATCTCATTCAGTGGGTCTGGGGTGGGGCCAAGACTCTTCATTTCTAACAAGTTCCCAGGTGTTGCTTATGTTGCTGGTTGGAGGCCCCCTTTGTGAACTGGACTAATCAAGAATGGTGCTTTAGACACTAGGTTTCCCCAGCAGTAATGGTGCCTGCTTCTTCTGCTTCTCTGCCTTCGTTTGCATTGTCCCTGGAAAGCCCCTCTCCTGCTGGTGGCCAGCTACATCCTCTGCCTCTGCCAGACCCAACCTAAGTTCCCATTCCTCCACTGCCCCTTTCCTGACTGCTCCACTCCACGCAGGTCACTTCCCTTCTCTGAACCTGTCCAATTTTTAAACTAGCCCTAGGATTGGATCCGCTGCCTTGCATTATACGCACCTTGCATGCTAGTCCTTAGCCCAACGAGCCTGAAAAAATTTGGTTAGTGAACTTAACATGCCTTGTAGACTCTTCTATCTCTCACTGCACCTAGTACGGGGCTGAGCTCATTGTAGAGAACTCAATGTTTGATTAATGGAGGTTCCAAACAAATTCACAGAGGATATAGAATAATGCATAGGTACCCACCAAATTATGCTTCTGATGTGTATGAAAAACCCCTGTGGCTTCTGTGCGCAAAGCCACCCATCCTTCTGCCTATTCGGCATTGCCCAGACTACGGTCTTCTAGAGAAAGGATGCCATGGTCTTGCTCAGTGTGATGGACACCGAAGCCCACTCTCAGGTGACCTTGGATGGTTGCCGTCGCCATGTCTGTTGTCTACACAGCATGAGAGTCAGTCGCTGGACGCCAGGGCGGTGTGATGGCTGGAGGTCAGCATGCAAAGAGAGAAGTCGAGAGGATGGGTAGGGTGGCAGTTAGACCAAAAAGGTAGGTTGGGACCGGATTGAGAAGGCCTTACAAGGCATACTAGGGGCTTGGACTTTGTCCTTGTCCTATGGAAAATGGAGGGTGTTTTTTTAAAAAAAGGGAGCCTCATAATCAAGTTTGCTGTTCGGAACTGTAGTTCTGGAGGCCACTGGCTTCTTATGGAGTAGGTAAGAAGCCCGCAGAGGCAAACTGGTGAAGTACGGGAGTTTTGATTTGAAGGCTTCTTTCTTGATGGTCCACTCTTTGGCCTTTTTAAGATACTATGTTGCCGAAACAAATTGCCACAAATGGGGTGGCTTAAGACAACAGGTTCTTTCTCTCTCACACTTCTGGTGCTAGAATCCAAAATCAAGGTGTGAGTGGGCCCGCGCACTTTCTGAAGGCTCTGGGAGAGAACGGGTCCCGGGCCGGCGCTTGGCTCAGGTGTTGCTGCCCTCCTTGGTTTATAGGCGCATCCCTCCGCTCACTGCCTCTGCCGTTACCTGGTCTTCCTGTGCATCTCTCTCGCCTCCTTTTCTTACAGGGACATCAGCCTTAATGGCCTCAGGCCTGTCCTAATGACCTCCTCTTGATCACATCCACAAAGACCCTATTTCCAAATAAGTTCACATTCACAAGTACGGGGGTGTTAGGACCTCAACATTCCTTCTTTGGGAAGGGGACACGGCTCGACCCATGACACGCTCGGCTACACCTCATTCGAGGGCTTGAGGGGGCAGTGGGCTTGGTACTCTCTCCAGCTTGTCAATTCACCTGTGTCCTGTTCCTGCTGAAGGTTAGGAAGCTGCCTCTACTCAGCTCACTTAAGTAATTAGGGAGGGATGGGGCCCAGGGCCAAACCAGCCGGAGGTGGGGAGCTGACCAAAAAGACCAATTAGAGTGCAGTTGCTGGTAGGAAGTCCTGAGAACCTCCAGGTGGTGGCTGTGGGAACCGAGAGGAGGGGTGGAGTGGAGGAACAAGTCCGAGGGAAACCGGCAGGACAGGACTGAAGGTAGGAGGAGGAAGGACTCGAGGGCTGTTCTTAGCCTGTTGAAAAATGTGAGTGGCAACACGGACCTGCTCAGTGGGCCAGCACAGCCCTGCAGGCCCTCTGCCACTCCGGTGCTGGGCCACCATCCAGCCTGCCTGGGCCACTGGCTGAGCTCTGGGGAGACGCAGGCGTTCTTAGTGAACCGAAGCCACCAGGTCCTGACATTACCGTCCTGACATCCTCCCACCCTTCAGCGGCCAGCTACTGCATCTGTTCTCTCATTCGGTTTTCACAGCCTTGGAAGAATGGAACTCCCTTGGCAGACTAGAAGAAGCAAATTCAAGTCCTGTTGTTTTTTTTTTCTGGTGGGGTGGGTGTTTGGACCAGATGCCAAACCTCTGAAACTTCATTTTCTCATCAGTAATGGACCAACACCGCCACCCCCAGAGGAGTCCTGTGAGGTCAAACCCAGTTAACGTGTAAAGTGAGGCTTGGAGCGAGCAGTTAGTACATATCCATGCCCTTTCCCCCTCCTCTTCAGTTTTCCTTCTCTTTCTTCTTCTACGTTTTCTGACCTACAAGGCCAGGGCTTTTCCTGCTGTTCTAGCCCTCTGGAAATAAAACATAAATAAACAAAACTTAGTAAATGATAAACAAATTCTTGTAGAGGATTCATTTTAAACTCGTTGGAATCAGTGATAAACTGCATACTCACTCACCCAAAGGGCTAGATTAGGGCTCTTGGAGTCTATGAGGCAAACCCTGAGAGTGAAGGTGAGGGGGAACTGTCAGAATTACAGTCGGGATTAGGTCAAGTGTGAGAGGCAAAGCCTGGTGCTTGCTCTGTGCCTTTCCCGTGCTGCCTGGTCCCAGCTGCCCAGCTGCTGTTACCTCTCTGCTGGGGCTCCTGCTCGCTCTCCTTCCAGGAGAGAACAGCTCTGCAGAACTTCATCCTCCTGGGACCCGACGTGTTGATGCAGCTGCTCGCAGATCTGGCTGGCTAACGCACGCTTAAATGCTCCCTGAGACGCTGGCGAGGGGCCACTGCCCAGGCCATCCCAGCAGCTCCCCCTGGGCAACGTCCACTTGGACTCAGTTTCACCCTGAAGTTAGAAAGCAATGGCCTACATTTCCAGCCAAATGAAACTGGGAACAAAGATCTTGTCAGGCTTGCCTCCTCGACCTCCTGTCTCTGTGCTCTCCTTCATTTCCCTGCCAGAATGCTCTCCCAGTGCCGCCTCTACCTGCTCACGTCCTGTCCTCAAATCCCTGGCCCGCGGTTCCACCTCAGGGTCCTTTCCACAGAAATGTCAGCCCAAGGTGCAGTGATAAAGGTACAGGAAAGCTTACCTTAGCATTGCTCGTAGAGAAACCAGGCAAGTAACCCAAAGCTCCATTCACAGGGTTTTTAGATGAATCTAGCTCCGTGTTTATAACACGATCAGTTACAAATGTCCAGCCTGACTGCAGGGACAATGAGTGGATAAGTAGGAAAGCATTGTGTAAATCGCAAATGGTTTTACAAATAAAGGGGTATGACAGATCAACAGTGAAAAAAGTCCTTTGAGGCCTTTTACAAATAAAAAGCTATTTTATATATTTGAACTCGTGGCACTCACAAATTTAATGTTTAAGGCTTTGCCAACCTGGGGAGCAGTCCCATAGCAGTCTGCAGTTTAGCTGAGTTGTATGTTTTCATCTATCCATGAACGCAAATATCTCGCATAAAGATGGCAAGTGATAGATGAAAGAGTAGAGGTTAAAATATGACTACATTATTGAGTATTTAAAGGCTCATTAAAACAGTCATTTGCTCGATATCTTTTATGCCCCTTTCACTGGGTTCTGGGTTATTGGGAAAGCAAGAGACAAAAAGGTAAAAATTAGAAACATCCTGTGTGGATAAACCTGTGTAAGTACACTCATAGCGCAGTTAGTGAGCCCAGCAATACACCACGTCAGAAATAAATTCTTACCCGTATTGTGCGTTACTGAGAAGGAATGAGGACTTGCGCAAAGCAAGGGGATGCAGGTAGGGAAAGAGTTGTGTAAGCCTGGTGTTGGAAGTACTTCTGGGATTAAATTTAATTTTACCACATTTAAATGGAAAAAATTTGCACCTGATAATATGCAGCTGCAATTGTGAGTTTTTATTGATCATTAGTGTGGTTTGTGTGTGTGCTTATGTAACTCTCCCACTTAACATTCTAGATGGAGGCAGTACAGGGTTAGTATGGAGTCCTGCCCTTGCCTGCAGGCTGCTTCCCATTTTCTGCTCTGCCACCTCTAGGGTGTGGCACTGGTCCTTAGAGGCCTCTGGCCACCACTTGCCAAGTCTGATCAAAGCCAACCCCCTTCCCCTTATGGTGCATGCTAGAACTTGCATATACTGCTTTCACTTACATCACCTGGCCACACCTAGCTGCATAAGAATCTGGGAATGAATTCTTCATTCTGAACAGCCACGTGCCCAGTTAAAAGCCAGAGGTTGTATTTTGTATTACTCAAGGAAAGGAAGCATAGATGTGGGGGACAACTGGCAGGTGCTGCCACGGTTCAACCTACAGTCTGCCCGTGGGGAGATCTGAATGGAAGACAAGTCCACACAGGAAGACTGTGACTCAGAGCTTACTGCTTCTGTGAGGGAGTTCCTGGGACAGGTTAGTGCTGATTGTATTTTTGGTTTCACTAAGTTAATTAGTGAATGATCTCCCTTG
The DNA here is from genome assembly GCF_040802235.1 of Manis javanica. Classification (NCBI taxonomy): domain Eukaryota; kingdom Metazoa; phylum Chordata; class Mammalia; order Pholidota; family Manidae; genus Manis; species Manis javanica. The sequence continues at coordinate 108,755,475 of NC_133163.1, read as the reverse complement.
ACTTTCTGGTGGATGTGAAGACTGCTCAGAGGCAGATGTTTGTAAAGAAGAGAGCAAGTCGTGGCAGCCTCTGGTCTGACACAGCTGGGCCTAGGCTGGTCAGGAGCTGGTATGGTGCTCACAGCTAGGCCCTGTTGCCCTCCTTCTGGACCCGAGCAGGCTCGCACATTACCCATCTCAGACAGGCTCTCTCTGAAGCCATGGTCAGGTGAGGCCAGGCAAGGTCACTGTGTGACTTTGTCTAAGCCCAGACCAAAAAACGGCTTTTGTACAAGCCACAACACCTCCCAGACATCTCACCAGCTAGGAGGAGTGGCCACGGCTTCCTTACCATGGATCTAGTCAGCTCACCCTGTAAATGACAGTGAGATACGCTGTCATAGAATTGCTCCACTCTCTGACAGTACCCAATCTGGAGCAAAGCCTGCCTTTCTAGACCTCCCGACATCCACCCAACTAAAGCCCAGAGAGGTTCTGACACCCTCTCCTGAGGGCCCTCAGTCCCATGGTGCACACTTGCCCGCGCCACAGTGATCCGCCAGCTTGTGTGACTCCGAGTATCTTCCTGGTGGTCTTTGGCTGGAAGACATCGACATGTTGCATGGAGTGAGAGGCAATACTGTCCTATGAATTCAGAAAATCCGGGTTCATTTAGAGGAAACTTCAGTGCAACCTTGGGCCAGTTTCTTAACCTCTAAAAGCTTGGGTTTCCTGGTCTATAAACCAAGGGTGGTAATACCAACTTCAAAGACTGTGAAGGTTAAATGAAAGAGTATACGTGGAAGTGCTTTTTTAAATTACAATGCACTTTACAAAAAGGCATTTATTTTTGCTCATGACAGGAAGAATAATGATCATCTATTTTTCTAAGATCTGATTTGAGCCAAGGTCAATGAATAGCTCAATTTATAGCATAATTTACAGCAGTAAGTATTTTTCCATTCATAGTCCCCACTTATCTGTACCTGGGAAGGAACTTTGAACTAAGAGCCTGATCCCTTAGCATTTCTACCCAAACCCGAACAGTTTATAGTTTCCTTTCATTTTACCTCTTGAAAGGAAAATACTTCTTATTTTCCCAAAACATTCATTGGAATGGAGAAAACAAAAATGGCGAAAGTCATATTATGACTTACTTAGTGTCATCCCTAAATAATTAGAAGATAGCTCCTTTTCCTAACAACTCCTTGTAAAATTGTTGGTGGGCTTCAACAGTCCAAAGGAAAACTCTAGAACCAAGGCCTATTTCAGCTCCAGTTACTTCTCAGGGTCACTATGAGCCCAGTTTTGTGAAAAGATGCAAAAAGGCTATCTGAAGCCTTGGCAGAAGAATCCAGCCCTGCCCTTTGCTTTATATGTGACCTCAATCAAGTGCCTGAACGTCACTTTCCTCATTTAGAAAATGGAAGGAGGGATGGCTGCCTTATGACCACTGCTTTGGGCATCACTCCTATCGGATTCCTAACTGTGAAGTGCTGGGCATTCAGGAAAGGAAGCGTTGTGTTCCTGGGGTTGTTAGTTTTATTAGAAGGTCCTATACTCACCTGTACTGCTTCAGTATAACTATCTGCTTTGAGCCCCAACTTTGTGCCAATTGTGCGTATGACAGTTTGTGCCACTGCCTTTCACTGACCACTTGTGAGAGCTTTGTAGAGGACAATGTAGAGGCGATGTATGTACCTCAGTGCCACTATCTGAGGACACCACCTAGCTGTGGGGTGAACACTGCTTATACCAAGGGGAAACCCAGAAGGCACTTAACCTTTTGCTTTTGTATTTCAGACAGTGGGTTTTATTAAGCTTGTAGCTGTTTCTACTGTCACATTTAGAATTGACTGGGATCTCAAATTGAAGGCTTTATTTGCAATGTGGGGCTCACCCATCAAGCTGGATGGCTTCTAGAAAATACAGCGAGGGCATCTCATTTTCTTTTATGTGGGGATCAGTTAATATGGTAGGTAGCTTGGAGTGAAGCTAAGGGATATTCTCACTGGACAGCTGTCAAGAGAGTCACCTTGCCCCACTCTAAAGATGTCCCAGCCGAGCAGACTGAATTTATAGGCGACCTGCTATGTGTCATTCTCTCCTGGGCAGAAGTGGAGATACCACCGACCAGTCTTTCACCTTCCAACACCATTTTTATATTTGAAGTTGGCAAGAGTCTTTTATTTGCCTTCAATACCTAACTTTCACATGTATAGACTTTATATATTCAGCTTATATGCACTTCACACCTCATTCAATTATAAATGTAATAAAATTGATCAACCCCTGAGGAGTGCCACACATGGTGCCGGGTGGGCTCTGGGAATTCAAAGGAAAAAGACAGGTTTCCCTGCCCACAGGACACTCAGGGTCTAGTCAGAGAGCCAGCTGTACTTAGATCTAATTAATGTCAAGACAGCATGTCAAATCCAACCAACGAGACAGATCCCAGGTGTAGCACATTTTCCTTAATGGCCCTGAGTCTGTGGTGACGCCCTCTTCATGGGTGAGGAAGGTGAGACCAGGTGCCTTGGTAGCTGCTGTGGCCTCCTGGGAAGGTGGTGTGACTTCTAGGCACGGCTTGTCCCACCCCAGCACCCTGCCCCGTCACTCCTGCCTTGTGAGCATTCTTCCATAGCATGTTGCCATGTCAGGATGACAGATCAATTTCTGTTGATTATATAGAAATCATCCTTTGGGTTGGCTGTGCTCTCCATCCAGATGTTTAGGAGAGGGTCTTAGTCATTTAGCCTTGTCCCCAGATCCTACTTTGGAAGGTACCTGAGCTCCTCACTGGCATACTGGTTGCTGTCGGCTGCAAGGTGTCCTGTTTCTGTCTAACCTTTTCTTTTGCTTCACCTTTTCCTGTGATGCTCACCCTGCCGGGGACATCACTGGTGTCTTAGCCAGGGCCCATCCTCTCTTCTTACCTCCAGTGGAGGCTTTGCCCATCCCTGCCAGGCAGCAGACAGGTTCCCCTTTATTCAGGTACTCCCCTTGTGCTTTTTTGGAAACAGGTTTGAGGATGAGGAAAGGTTAAGTTCTGTGAAGTGTTACCACAATTTGTGTGAGGGCATACATTAGGAGAAACTGATAAATTAACTATTTTCTCCCATTCTCTCTTGATGTTATCAAAATAACTCGTTAAGATGACACCATGTAGTTTACAAAGGACTTTCCTGCCCTTTACCTCATTGGCTCCTCGCTCATGACCCTCACAGGTTGGAAACAAGGGAGTTTAAGCAAATCCCCTGGGCCATCCAGTAAGTGGCAGAAGAGGAAATCTGAGTCTGTCCCTCAGCCCTGATCCTTTGCTCCCTGCCAGGTCATGGCAGAATATGGACTTAGTGGTTCCTCACTTTATTCCACCCAGCATCCAAGAGGTTCTTCTCAGTTATGAATTACAGCCTCTCACACCAGCCCCAGAGACACTGCTCAGTCCCAAGTGTCCCAAGTGCTTTCACTAAACGCAGGGCTTCTGTTGGTGAGCTTGAGGACAGTGAGTGCCTCACAAACGAAGGCTGGCATTGGGGATTGCAGCCCCCTGGGGCAAGAATTCCTAGGAATGAGGACAGTTCTGAGGACAGGGAGGTGAACTCTGGTGTTCGGTATTGCCACAGTGTGAGTGGGGAGTTTATCTGTTTTAAAGAGGGTGCTTGCTGGGCTGTGGGTACATAAGCTAATGTAAGCTGTTAACTATGGAGACATTTTCAACAAATCCTGAAGATTCGTAGGCTGTCAGTGTTAACATTTGAAAAGAAAAAAAAGCACAGAATAAGCCTGCTCAGAGTTTGTTTCTATTACTCTTGTTATGATTATGATTTTATCATTTGGATGTTCTCTTAGAGCTAGTCTGTGAGTCCTTCCAGACGGCCTGCCAAAACTCCTCATAGCCACCCCTCCAGCCAAAGAGGGGTATTTTTGGAATGTCCTGTTCGATTAGAGCCCTGGAAGATCTATAGCTAGAAGGCGTTCGGTCTTCTACATGTGTCCCAGCTCACTGACTTCAACCATGTTCAGCCTCCTTTTATATCATGTGACCCACTTCCAGATTTGAAAAATTGTGACAGCATCAGGGGTAGACTCACTTCCTCCTGTGATTAAGTCCGAGAGCGAGGAGGCAGTGGGGAGGATGGGTGGCCGAGAAGGGTGGTGGAGACTGGAATGGTTCGAGTGCTGGTATACTTTGCCAATAAAGACGTCAGAGAAGGGATGGCGTTCAGCGTGGGCCGGCAGGCAGAGCAGGAAAACCCAGTTCACCCCAGCCTTTCTCCAAGGACTGGTCTTGCCAGACCTACTGGTGGTGAAGAGCTGCCCTAGATTTTCTTCTAGAAAGGAGACCCAAGAGCCTGGGCATTTAACACTTAGCACTTTACCTAACGATACGTTACAGAGTAGCTAAGTGGTCTGTAGTAAACAGTTGGCTCAAATGCCCTTTCAGCTTCTCCTCACTGGCAACAAAGGGTATCTTATAAAGATCTTACATGACATTAAAGATTTAGGGATTCCGGTTAGGATATTTAAAACCCCTTGCCAGGTGGGAAATGGTATCACATACCTCACACCAAATTTATGAGCCTCACAGCTGGACAAATTAGATTTTTGAAAAAATAACACTTGAGGTGGAATACAGTTTTTTAGACGAAATCTAATCACATTTAATGTAAATGGAATAAATGATGATTAGAGCTGATCATCATTAGCCAGAGCTTGAACTGTCATTTCTAAAATGGTTAACTACAGAGTTCTTAAAATGGGGTCCTGCAGGTTGGAATTCAGTTGTCCATGAAGATCCATGATTTGTGTGAACTCAGGGTCTTCTCAGCTTACCTGGCAGCCAGGGGAAATATCTTGCAATTAAATGTGAACTGCATTTTGCACCAGCGCATTCTGTAATTTTATGTGATGAACGAACTGAACCTCAATGTCAACCAAATTCATTCTTCATACCAGAACTACAACATACTTGAGTAATTCATTTGTAAACCTCTATCTATTTTTAAAAAAATCACTTTATCTCCAGGGCCTGGCACAGTACTGCACAGGTTTCTTGACTGGATTAGATGGCTGAATCAGTGAAAAACAGGGGATGTGGTTCAGGAAAAAGAACCAGAGAGTGCAGTTATTAAAAGGCAACCATCCCTGAATTTGCTGTTACTGTTGTCAGCTCCTGTCTGCGTTTAAGAATCCTTAGGAAGTTTGGAGTATACACTGCTGATACTTCACATCTCATTTCTCTAGCTAGGAGAGGGAAACTCAATCTTAAATGTAAACGTTTCACCTACAAAGTTTAAAGCTTTTATTTTACTGTTGTTTCAGTAGTAGCAATTAAAATCACTGACCTACATGTGTCTTTCAGGCTATAACACATGTGGCTGTAGTAGTGACAGGGCAAGCAGAATCTTTAGTCACTAAATAAGCACACTCATCTTTATCTCTGCGGTAATTTTCTGGAGAGACAGAGCGTCTTTCTAGAGTTCTGTCCCAGCTGCTCTGGTTGCAGAATTGGCCATCTACTGGTGGCTCTTGGATAATAAAGTCATCCTCTGAGGTAATATTTCCACACCATAATTTTTAGCAGAAAGAAAATGTTTTGTGACTCTCCCAAGTGGTAGCAGAGTCTCTTGTGGAAACAAGAAGGTCTGGAAACATAAAGGTCGGACTTAACGGTCTTCCCCCTTTGTGGCTCAAAGCAATTGTTGGCAACCTCTTTGAATGGACTGACTGGACTTCAGCCTTTTCACACACATTGTTCTTTACTGCCAATCCACCTGTCCCCACCTGGCTCTAAGCTCTGTGGTCCAAAAGAACTTCTTCATGTGCCCCTTTGAAGTGGATACACGTTCTGCAGCACTGGAGCTAAAGAAGAGGGGAGGGACGGGGTTAGGGTTGGGAGAAGGGTCAGAGGCACACTGGTGGAGAGAACCCAAGACAAACATCCCACAGGTAATAGCTTTGTGAATGAACAGACCTGATTCCGTTTATGCCTCGTTCCACACGCTGTCACTCTGTCTGGACCATAAGGATCACCTTGACTCATACTTCTGGTGTTTAGTTCAGCTTCTAGGAATGCATTAGTTCACGGCTGTGGAGGTGGGCTCCATGTCAGAGAAGAGGGGCTCAGCCATGAGGCATCCTTATACTGTCTGGAACCCAGCAGGTGTGAGGAAACCAGCCAGCATGTCTCTGTGAAGCCTGCATAGATGCCCCACAGCCCTTGTCTGTCTAAACACTCAGCTTCCAAGAGTAATGTGTTTGTTCTGAAAGCCGAGTAACTGGGTTTTAAGTTTTAATTCTATCATAGTTGGTTGTCAAAGTGTGATGAGGAAAAAGATATTTACATAGTCTCAAAGTTTCTCCTCACCAATTACCTAACAGTTTCAACAGGAAAACATAGAAGTTACACAGTGGAGAAATGGGACAGTACTTGACCAAGTGACAAGAATTTGTATCCCCATCAAATGTCAACAAACCATGCACCTCCAGACGAGATACCCTGAGAAGGACACAGAATCCCTTGACTAGATTCTAGCCAGAAATGCAAAAGCTGACTTTAATTATGAGGAAACAGCAGACAAACCCAGACTGAAGGAAATTCTGTAAAATACCGGGGCCTGAATTCTCTAAAATGTCAACATCATACAAGACAAGAAAAAGCTGAAGAGTTGTTGAAAATTAAAGGAGACTGAAGAAGTTCGAGAACTAAAAGCAGTATGTGATTGTGCACCAGGGGGAAAAAAAAACCAAACCTTGTCAAAGGGCATTACTGGGATAATTGATAAAATTGGAAAGTTTACTTGCATAAAAAGTATTGTATCAGTGTTATATTTCCTGAAGTTGTTTACTCTGATTATATAAGAAAACTCCCTTCTTAGAGGAATGCACACTAAAACATGAGGGAGTAAAAGGGCATGATGTATACAAAAACCAGGGGGTGCGGGAGAGCAGGGGGGCAAATGTGGCAAATGGTTACAGATCGGTAACGAGTGTAAGAATTCTTTGTGTATTTTTGGTAGCTTTTCTGAAATGGTGAAATTATTTCAAAATAAAAAGGTTAAAAAAACCATACTCTCATTATCCTATGAACAAAAAACCCAGTTGTCTACTCGGTGCTGGGGTGCGTCAGCAATTAGCTGAAAGGGCTACGAAAAGATTTCTGTCCCCTTTGTGCCCCTCATCCGACTCCTAAATCAAATCAACCCCAGGTGGGTGTGGATGATTCCTGCAGACACCCACCAGCAGCTCTGACTCTATTTGTAGGGCAGAAGGCCGGGGTAACTGCTAGGCAAGGTCACTGTTCCCCTCATCTTGGCCCCACAGAGCCAAGAATCTCTCAGCAACAGTAATGGTCGCTGTAAATTGAGGTCAGTAGGAAAACAGATCTGTTTTGGGTTGAAGCGTTGCACATAATGCGATGAGTGGACAGAAAAGAATGCACCCCAGTGGAGGGACGGCCTGTGAACTCCGGGTCTGGTTCTCAATAGCCTTACGATGCCCAGCATTGAAAACAGGAAACATCAGTTAAAATGGGAAATTGCTGAGGGCTGAATTACTGTAATCCTCATCCTACTTAGAAGTTGGCACCGAGTAGAGCCGTCATCCACAGCCTGACCTCTTTCTATGCCGTGGTGATTCTGCCCTTTCCGTAGAGTGGTGCATTTCCAAGCTGAGAGGCTTTTAGGCTGGAATTGCTACCTTTAAGTAAGCTTGAAAATTGTGTTTTTAAAGAGCTGTTTGTTTTTTCCCTGTCTCTAGGTTAAAAGCAGTCTAGCTCTGCCAGTGGTTCTGATTCCCTCCTCTTGCCCCCTCTGTGTTTCTAAGTAGGCGAGATCCAGCACACAGAGACTCACAGCCCAGCCTAATAATAACCCAGCAGCAGTAAGTGACATAGCCATTATCATGCTAGGTGGATAAACAGAGAGACATTCCCCAGAGCTGAAGAGTCCAGCCAGAAATCTCTTCTTCAGGCTTCCCCACATTCGACTGCTCCGTCAGAGTCCTCTAGACTGGGGGAAATTTTGCCAGCCTGTCCAGGCTGAAAAATGGAGATAATTACACCTGCTCCCGCCTGCCTCACCGAGTTGCTTTTAGGACTCACATGAGATGATGAATAGCTAAGTAACGAGACACTGGAAGTAATATACAAATGAGAGGTGGTGCTATTTCTCTTACTGGGTGGGATCTGGATCTGACTACAGTAGCTTGCACGAGTTTGCTTTGGAAGGAAGACAAGTTTCCTCTGTGACCTGGGCTGCACCCTCTGATGGGGATTCCATCTTGGCTGCCTGCTTCCTGTGTCCAGTGCCAACTACTCAGCCATACCCACTGTCCTTCCCTCGACTGTCTGTCTTTTTCCTATCCAGCTATTCTGTTTTCTGCCTCACCAGTGAGAAGGTAAGCTTGGTGAAAGCAGGAGCCTTTTCTGTGTGATCTGCAAGTATTTAGCAAACCTGGCACCTGGAACAGTGCATGTCTCCTAGTGGACACATGACTACTGGGATCAGTGAATGGATGGGTGAGCAAATGGACTAAATGCTTCCCATCCTTGGTTTCCTTATCTCCTTTTTGCTCCCTGTTCTGCCCAATTTTGCCCATGCTTGTGGAACAGCTTCTTAGTACCTAATGGAAGACTCAAGCTGACATTCCTGGCTCACTCCTTGCTCCTAAAATGCAGAGCTCCAGATCGGAATACCCAGTGCCTAGGTGGGAAAGCTCATTCTGGAAGCAGAGTATTTGCTCACTGGCATTGATCTGGGGCAGGGATGTAACTTCTCTGTGCTAGAGCTTCCTCATCCTTAAAATGGAGGTGAATAATAATGCCAACCTTACCGGTTTGTTGGGACAATTAAATGAGTTAATCGATGGAAAGAGCTTAGAGTGTTGCTTGGAACCTAGTGAGTCCTCACTGAGTTCACCAGACAGGGGTTTAACTCTGTCTTACTGTCCAGCTGGTAAAGTGAGGTGTTGTTGCTTTCTGCTTCTTTCGACTGAAAGGGGTACTCCACTAAATCCTGAACTGTTTTCTCCCGGTGACGTGCACACTCAGTCTTTGCTTGTGGATTTGAACCATGGGTACCCACGCCTGTCTGCTGAGCACCAGAAAGGTGGCTTTTCCCAGCCCAGCAAACATGATGGCTGAAACTGGTCATAAACTGGGAGTCCCTTCCCTAGTCTGTAAACTTCCATTTTTCCCACCACCCACAACTGTACAGAAGAGAGCCTTCCTGGTACTGCACAGGTTCCCTTCTCCAGCTCTGGCTCCTAGAAATGCAGTCCCTTTTTTGTCTCTGTGAATGATTTAGGCAGAGGATGGTGAGTTACATTAAGACAAGAAAAGACCCCCTAAACGGGCAGGCCACCGCTCATTTTGCTGTCTTGTTTGTAACTATAGTAATGTCACAATTCAGTCGAGATTTTCACCACTGCTCAGGAAATTCGTAGTAAAGGTTACTACAGCAACCTTAACTCTGCTCTGGAAAGCATATCCCTTACAAAGGGGCCTTTGAAAGGCTGGGCCCTGAAGCTGGGCAGTGATTCAGTCTATTCAAAACACAATGGGGCAAAGCAGAATGGAAAGGCCTGCACGTTGTCGCGGGCCTCCCGTTGCCATCTGTAGCCCTGCACAGCGTTGTCTGCCCTTGCGCCCCACTTCAGTTCTGTTTCTCCCGTAATACACTTTTAACTTCATGACTCACATGCCTGCCAGTTGAAGTGTGTTTCATGGAAGTTTAAATAATAGCAATGATTCTGTAGCAGTGTATAAGCTTACACAGAAGATGCTACAGAAACACCTTTAAGGAAAGGTGGTATAAACTTGTGATTTGGAGATGAGGGGAACATCAACTGGATACGTTTAAAAATATTCAAACCACTCTTCAAAACTGGTGAAGTTGCCATGGAGTCCTGTAAGGCAACCATGGATTCTTTTTTGAAAGGGTACAAATTTTAAATGACAAAAAATAAATCGACCAGGTCTTTGTTCACAGCCACTCAAAACAAACCCATCCACCCAACAGAATTGACCCACCCATGAGAAATGATTGGTTCACTTACATGTTTTTCAAACTAGAGCATGTCACATAGGATTTTTCAAAGCTGGATTTAGACATTTAGCTTGTGAGCTGTAGTTACACCAAGCAAGAGAGCTGTGGTGTCCTTACGATGGGAGTTGGAATGAAACTTTTTTCTTGTTTAATTTTTTTCCTTTAGCACATTTATGATATTTTGTTTTCTTTATTCACACAGCTTGCCCTAGGATCAAAGAACTTTTCTTTGTTGTATATTTAGATCTCTAGGGTTGTTTTTATGTCCTTCCCTTCTTTAATGTTTCCTGTGTGTTTAATTCAAATCATTTGCCTTTTATCTCTCTCACGATCTCGAGCTATTTCTCTCTTTTCTAACCTCTATATTCTTCTTGCTCCACTAAATTAAAAAAAAATAAGTTGAAATGAGCTTTTCTTCTCAGTGCAAAGCTAGCAGCTACTTGTGTATTTTAAACCCAGCCAAACTCCACCAAACAAAGAGCAAAATCTTTTGCTTTTAATTCCAATGAACCTTAATTGATGTGTGGTTTCCCCCCAGGTACCCTGGGATGTTGGCTATTTTGATCAGTAATACTATACTTTCGGCCCCAGGAAGAGTAGGGGTCACAGCCAGGGAGCATAGTAGGAATGCTAACACCACTTTACCTCAATGTTTAGGGGCTCCAGGCTCAGGTAGAAAGGGACTTTTGTGCACTTGGGAGCAGAGTGTAGTCAGAACAAATCCTTTCAGCATCTTTGCAGCCAGAAACAAAGCAAATGGTTTTGCAAATCCGTGTGTGGTCTTGCTGGCAGTTTTTTGAGCACAACGCTCTTTGTGAGGAGTGAGGACCTCTGCTTTCTATTCACTGTTCCACCCAGAATTGAGCACACTGTTTTCTACACAACTGGGTGGACCCACTGTTTTCTACCTAACAGAGAGAGCAGGTCTCCATTTGTCTCAATGCCTTGCATAAAGTGATCTCTGTCATTACTGCCTTGGGATCATTTGGGTGTCAGTTGCGCTCTCATTTCTGTCCATACTACACGGAAGACCAGAGTGGACCACCTGCCCTTGACTGCAGGGCTGAGAGCATGTGCTTAGACTTTGGAAGCTATGTAACAAGTTCCTCCAGCCGATCCCTAGCTGGGACTGTCTGGGCAATTGATGTCTATCTTGTCTCTTTCTGTGAGGTAGTTTTTAACATACTTGAGTGTCCTTATTGTGCTAAAAGGCACCTTTGCCACAAAGGGAAACCATCATCTATTCTCTGAATGAGAAGCGTGCATCCTGAAGACTAGGGTGTGTGGCTCTTTGACACTGGCTGCAAGGAGTACTTTGAGGAGACGAGCCCAGGGTCTCAGAGTGGCCCCAACCCTCTGGTCCCAGCTTCACTGAGCTGCTCACATATCTTTCTACAAGTCAGTCATAATCATCATGACTATAATACCCTTCTGTAGTGGCATCTGTGTTCTGTAGCCAAGGCAACCTTCACCCACTGTGCCCTGTGGGAACTAAGTCAGCTTAAGCTGCCACACTTGAAACCTTGCTCCCTTGAGACATCTTCACAAGTGGAGAATCCATTTCTTTTGTCTTCCACCATAACCTCTGTGGAAGCTGCTGTGGGTTCCTAACCCCCCACAAGCCAGTACAGATGTGGACTCCATGACTCTCTCTCTCTGGCCAGTGTTTCATCTGTTACATGGGGATCATATACCTCCCTGCTTCTACAGTTCTTCTGAGACCAAATGAAACAAAGTATCTAAAATAGTGTTTGGCCCACAAAAGGTGCTCAAGAAGAGCAGCATCCATTCGTTCTGGAACTGTGGAGCACACCTCTTGACGGGCGTTGCCTTTTCAACGCTGTGTTACATTTCACTGAAGTGAGTGGGCAGTGGCACCAAAAATGTCTTGAATTTTCTATGGAGTTGTGAGCTTTAAGCTGGTGTGACCCACTGTAACTCCAGGGATAGGAAATCCCGGGACAAAACACCTCTAAAACCAAAATCAGTCAAAGGGAGAAATTAAGTTTGAAACCCGTTTATTGCTTACAAACTGCGATCCATGGCCGTATCTCTTCCCTACTCCAGCAGAAGCAAGCAAGACCTCCCCCTAACCTCTCAAGGTCAGATAAGCCCTCTGTCACCCAGGTACACACCCACTGATATGAGATGGACTACCGCTCTTCACCCCTGAGGAACACTTGTTGATATGTAGATGCACTAAAGCCAGGTGAGATATTCTGGAAATATTACAATTTTACCCACAGGCCACCCCTCCAGAAATCTCATCTTACAATCTACTTGTGCCCCCTCTTCCACAGTGGTCCCTGGGTGAGAAAACGAGCTTTGTGACCAGACTAATGATATAACAATAGCAACAGCAATAAAATCATGATAATCCTCAAGTTGGAGGATTTAGCTAGGTTCAAAGTCTTATGCAGATTAAGTCCAAAACTCGTTCATTCCAGCAGGCAGTAGATGAAGAGGTAAAGTTCAGAGCAATCATTACACAGCACCTGCAGCCAGGGGACGCATCCAGGCCACAAGGACTGTAGAAGAAAATAACCTTAAGGGCTATGTGATACATGTTTTAATGACAGCAGCATAGGCAAATCTTGTCCATCAGGTAGGATACATGCAAGAGAATGGTCCTGTGATAGAACAGTGGCAGGAATCGGATCTCGTCCTGGTCTAGGATACCAGACTTTCACAGCCTCCCTGTGGGAGTTACAGATGGGTCAATATATAGGGCTATGGGAGGTACATGCACTGGCCATGAAGATAAAACAAAACTTCCCCATAAGATTCTCTTACCTCCTGGATGTTTTGGGTACACTGCTGTGATCTATGGGGGCCACTCTGCTTTTACTCAAGGAACACACACAGGCCAGCTTCCAGGCCTTTTCTCCAAGGTGCCAGAAGGGCCAGCCATCACTGGTCCATGTGTTGAAATGTCCAGGGACAGGTCCACTCAACAGTGTCCCCAGGGCTTAATGCAGTTGGGGCTGGCAGCAGGATGTTGCTCTGCTGGCCATATCCTGGCTTCAATAACTCTTCTTTGGTTTGCACATACAGTTGAATAGGAGAGGCAGCAATGTGTGTTAGCGTATCCATAGGCTCAAAGCTCCTTTTCATGGCTTTCATTCAAATGCCGTAGCACTGTCCATAAGCGAACTGACCAGTCCTGTAGACTATTGGTGTCTGACTTCAGGCCAGATTTCAACAAACCATTGTACCTCTCTATCAAGCCTGCCCTACTAGGTATTATGGTACATGAAACTTCCACTTTATTCCAAATTCCTGCACCCACCCTTGTAATGCATGTCCAGTAAAGTAGATACCTTGATTGCTCTCAATCACCTGCGGCCGGCCATAGGCTGCAAAGAGACTCTGTAGGCCCCTTTTGGTGGTTTGCTGATCGGCACGACATGCAGGAAAAGCAACCAATAGTTCAGTAGCTGTGTCCACACAAGACATGGCATACCGATATCCCTCTGATAGGGGCAGAGGCCCAGGATAGTCTATCTGCCACCTGACAAGGGGTATTGGCCCCCTTACTCTTGTCCCATGTTGCTGCAGGACTCGGCATATAAGTCCCTCTTAGAGCACACAAGGCACTCTTCTGGGTTCTGCTGACTTCTTCAAAGGTCAATGGCAAGCCCCACTGATAGGGTACAGCTCACATTGTCTTTTGCCCCGTGTGCAACAAAAGCTGGTGTAGGCCTTGGGCAACATCAGAGGCAGGCTTTCCTTTTGCCAGCACACGTGGGCCAGTGTGTCTGCTTCATCATTTCCTGGGGATGCCAAAGGCAAATGGCCAGTCACATGATATACGGTAACAGTCTTAGTCTGACCAGAGGCTCATAGGTCTTGCCACATTCTTGACCCCAAAGGTGCCAGTGTCCAACCATTCAGTTGGCATGGTACCATGTCGGTAGCCACAGGGTCAAGCCCCAGTAGATGGTCCAGCTGTCAGTGCAGACAACTAGGGGGGAAGGCTCCTAGGTAATCATGGCCATACTGACTGCAACTCAGCCCACTGACTGCTCTTCCCCTCTCCATCCTCCATCCATATCATTTTAATCTTAGGATGGAAAGCCACAGCCCTCCACTTGGGGGGCTGCCCACAACTGGAGCCGTCTGTGTACCAAGCATCTTCAGGTATAGGGGCTTTTCCCTCCTGATAAGGACTCTCAGCTACCAATGGCTCAAAAGCAAGTTTTTCCTGCTTTCCACTGGTATAGGTCACTGGCCCCAATAAGCGTTGGGAGTTCTCCACTTAAGGGGCTAGTTGAGAGGGCGCTGCGCTGCTGTAAATATGCGCCACATTTGTCCAGTGTAGGTGTCTGTGCCATGCCACTCTGTGGCCTTTGGGTCTAGTCTCCTACCCACCCCGCAATGGGATAGGTGGTTATTACTCTGGTCAGAGCTGTTCCGGGGATAGGCTCTGTAGCCAGCAAGGCATGGTACACAGCAACCAGTTGCTTCTTTATCAAGGCGTACTGGACCTCTGCTTCTTTCCGTAGTTGTGACCAGAATCCAATAGGTTGGCGTGTCTGTTCAAGCCGCTACCAAAGACCCCATCCATAACCATCTTCAGTTACATGAACATTTAGCTCACAGGGCCTTGATGAGTCTATTACACTCAAGGCCTGTACGGACTGCTCACTCAGCAGCAGTAAAAGCAGCTGCACATTTTCATCCCAGTCCCACCTGATGCTCTTTCATACCAACTGGTATAAGGGCTTCAGAATTTGTGCTGAGTGTGGGATAAACACTCTCCAGTAGCCTGAAAGACCCAAAAACTCTTGTAATACTGCCACAGTGGTAGAGGTGGGGAAAGCCTGGACCTTGTCTATAACTGCTTCAGGAACAACTTCAGTTTTACCTGACCAGACAACCCCCAAGAACTTCACAGACAAACCAGGTCCCTGAAACTTGGTGCTGTTCACAGCCCATCCTTCTTCCTGTAGATGTTACAGCAGTTTAGAAACTGCCCCTTCTAAATCTGAAAGAGAATCAGATGTGAGCATAATATCATCAAGGTAGTGATACAACCGCACTGTTTGCAGTTTCTTCCAGGTGGCCAAGTCCTGGGCTACAAGTCCATGACAGATGGTGGGACTGTGGAGGTATCCTTGTGGAAGGACAGCTAATGTCCATTGCTGGCTTTCCCATGTGAAGGCAAACTGTTCCTGGCTTTCCTGTGCTATGTCAACAGAGAAGAAAGCATTAGCAAGGTCTGCAACATAATGATACATTCGCAGTTCATGGCTGAGGGTGTCCAGAATGTCTGCTATAGAGATGACAGCAGCATGCAAAGGGGGTGTGACTTTATTCAATTCCCTGTAGTCCACGGTCATATGCCAGGAGCCGTCTGGCCTTTTCACTGGCCACACTGGGGAATTAAAAGGACTATGAGTGGGCTTTATGATGCCCACCCTCTCCATCTCCTGTAGAGTTTCTCCAATTTCCTTGTGCCCCCCAGGCAACTTATACTGCTTAGTACTTGTCATCTGCCAAGGTATAGGCAGAGCTACAGGTGGGTGCTTAGCATGTCCCCTCAGAACTACCTTCACCACACATACCCTCAGTCTGCACTCCCCTGTAGTGGTCTGTAACCACAGGCCCTGCAGGATATCTGCCCCCAAAATTAGATTCAGGGATGGGAGAAATGTACACAAATACTCCTTTGGGGGTAAACACCCCATCACCGATGGGATTTTGGCTTTCTTCACTCTAATTGCCTTAACTCTATAACCCTCTATCACAGCAGGGGTCCCAGGAAAACGCTCAGGGTTGCTATAAATCAGAGAACATTCAGCTCCTGTGTCCACCAGTGCCGGGGACCAATGAATTGCTAATTCTACATGTGGCCTCTGGTCCCCACCATGTCTCCCAAGGTGGGGACCTTGACTCTCCCTCAGTCAAACTGCAATGCCCAATCATCCTCCTGTGGGGGTGAGGGCTTGGTCGAATCCTGAGTACTGTCTCCCAGGAAGTTTTGCAGGGACACAGGCTGGGCCTGAGGCCTTGACTCCAATTTCTGTGTCCTGGACCTCAGTGGCTGGAACTGCTGCTCTGGCTTTACTTGGTGCCACAGTTCTGACAATATTGTATTGGGCTGCCCATTGAGTTTTTCCTTCACTACCCCGGCCTTTATCAAATCAACCCACATCTGGGCCCTCGAGACCTTCACAGGAACTTCTGCACTTCTCCTCTCAGTCATAGCCCGCACTTCCCTCCGTGCCCTTACTGTTTCAACCTCCCCCAGATCTGCTAAAGTACGAATAGCCTCACTTATGGGTTGCCCTAGGTGGGGGGTTAAGAGTATTCACTAGGGACCCAAAGAGAGATGTGGGAGCTGTATGAAGCACTAGATTTCTCATTCCTATAGTGTATACCTCATCAGGGCCCTAGGGGTCCATATATATATTTTTTATTAAGGTATTATTGATATACACTCTTATGAAGGTTTCACATGAAAAAACAATGTGGTTACTACATTTACCCATATTACCAAGTCCCCACCCATACCCCGATGCAGTCACTGTCCATCAGTGCAGCAAGATGCCACAGATCCACTATGTCCCTTTTCTGTGCTACACTGTTCTCCCTGTGACCCCCACACCATGTGTACTAAACATAATACCCCTCAATCCCCTTCTCCCTCCCTCCCCATCCCCTCTCCCACACCCCTCCCATTTGGTAACCACTAGTTCCTTCTTGGAGTGTCTGAGTCTGCTGCTATTTTGTTCCTTCAGTTTTCCTTTGCTCTTATACTCTACAAATGAGGGAAATCATTTGGCACTTGTCTTTCTCCGCCTGGCTTATTTCACTGAGCATAATGTCCTCCAGCTCCATCCATGTTGTTGCAAATGGTAGGATTTGTTTCTTTCTTATGACTGAATAGTATTCCATTGTGTATATGTACCACCTCTTCTGTATCCATTCATCTACTGATGGACACTTAGGTTGCTTCCATTTCTTGGCTATTGTAAAAAGTGCTGCGATAAACATAGGGGTGCAAATGTCTTTTTGAATCTGAGAAGTTGTATTCTTCAGGTATATTCCAAGGAGTGGGATTCCCATATCAAATGGCATTTCTATTTTTAGTTTTTTGAGGAACCTCCATATTGCTTTCCACAATTGTTGAAACTAGCGTACATTCCCACCAGCAGTGTAGGAGGGTTCCCCTGGGTCCATATTATAGATGATATTTTTCATAGCCAATTCCTGCAGTACCTGTTGGGGCTCTGCATACATTTTCCAACTACTGGTAACTCTGGTAAATCACCCTGATTAGGCCAAACTATCCTGATGGCAGCTGTCAGCCATTCCAGGAGGGTCTGATTCCCTGAGGCATGACAAACATCTTGCCGCTGCTGCTGGAGGGAAGAGTGAGTCCTCAGGGAAGCCATTCTACTCGTCTCAGTACCCGACACAACAATGTTTTCCACCCCCATATCCCAGAGACGTAAAAGCCATGTAGGCAGAGATTCTGATGGCTTCTGCCTATACCAGATGCTCATGTCCACCAGCTCATCCTGGGTGTAGGGGCGGAGCATGGAGTGCTGCACAACCTGGGGAGGAGGCTGCTCCTCCCCCTAAGGAGCCCGCCGTTGTTTCGTTCTTCTTTTCTTAATTACAGTCAGGCGGGCCTTTAATACAGGAGAGGTCGGTTGCTTGGGTGATGGCCTCAGTAGCAGATCGCCAATGGCCCTGCCTCCTCCCCTTCTCCATCAGGCTCCTCTTCCATCACTGGGGCTGAAGGCACCAGTCTTCCCTCCCCCTCCCCCATGGCCTCCTGCAGCAAGGCTTTTCCTGCTACCTCCCCCCTTGCAGCTACTAAGGAATCTTCCAGGAGCACGACCTGTCTTTTCAATAACTGTCTCTCTTCCTTAATGGCATCCCATAGGTTATTGCCCAGCTTCTCCAAGCGATGCTGAAGTGCGTCTTTTTCCATCCTAAGTCCCTCTCTCTCCTCTCTAACCCTCTTGATAATCCTCTCTTTCTCCTGAATAACATTTTCCACTATTTCAATTAAAAGAGACCCTACGATGCCAGCCATTACACGGTCACTCACTGCCTCTAAGCAGCCTTCTATCTCATGGAGGGTTATTCTGCAGCTTCTGGAGTCTCCACCCTTCCCCGGTTCTGGGGCAGGCCCCACCCCTCCAGGAGTTACTTCACTCAGACGAATTCCTCACTAGGGGCTTCCAAATTGGAAGCCCCACAGATTAGGGGACAATAACAGGTGAAGCTGCACCTTCTGATGCCACATCCACTGGGACCTCCCCACTGTCCCAGGGAGGTTCTGGGCATCTCCCCACCATCTCTAGGGGCAGCCCTCCCAAACATCACACCCATTATGGCAGATTTCAGGTTCATATGTCCTGCCAACTACCACCAGATATAACTCTGGGGAAAGAAAATCCTGGGACAAAATACCCCTAAAACTGAAATCAAAGGGAGAAATAAAGTTTAAGACCGGTTTATTGCTTATGAACTGCAGTCCAGGGCCGTTTCTTTCTTCTGCTCTGGCAGAAGAAAGCAAGACCTCCCCCCAGCCTGTCAGGTTCAGATAAGCCCTGGTTGCCCTGGTAATTACCCACTGATATGGAGATGAACTACCATTCTCCATCCCTGAGGAATGCCTGTTGATATGCAGATGCACTAAAGCCAGGCGAAATATTCTGGAAATATTACAGTTTACCCACACCCGCCCATGCTCCATAATCACATCAGACATAGTTAGCTTGTTTTTTGTATTCAATTTTAGTGATTCTGATGGGAGAAAGTTACTGTGGAAAGAAGCACCATGGGATTCTACAACCAGGGAACTCTAGTAAGATTACAGCTTTCTCATTTCTGCTGGCATTTCCCCCATCTTCAGGAGGTTGCCACTCTCCTTTACCTACATGTTGCCATGTTTTTTTTTTTTTTTTTTTTGAGAGGGCATCTCTCATATTTATTGATCAAATGGTTGTTAACAACAATAAAATTCAGTATAGGGGGGTCAATGCTCAATGTACAATCATTAATCCATCTCAAGCCTAATTCTCGTCAGTCTCCAATCTTCTGAAGCATAACGAACAAGTTCTTACATGGTGAACGAATTCTTACAGAGTGAATAAATTCTTACATGGTGAACAGTACAAGGGCAGTCATCACAGAAACTTTCGGTTTTGATCATGCAATATGACCTATAAACCATCAGGTCAAATATGAATATTCATTTGATTTTTGTACTTGATTTATATGTTGATCCCACATTTCTCCTATTATTATTATTATTTTTATTTTTAATAAAATGCTGAAGTGGTAGGTAGATGCAAGATAAAGGTAGAAAACATAGTTTAGTGCTGTAAGAAGGCAAATGTAGATGATCAGATGATCAGGTGTGTGCCTATGGACTAAGTATTAATCCAGGCTAGACAAGGGCAGCAAGACATCCACGGATGCAGAAGATTTCTCTCAAAGCAGGGGGGGTGAGGTTCTGAGCCTCACCTCTGTTGATCCCCAAATTCTCACCTGATGGCCCCCCTGCGACTGTGCCTGTCTTAGGTTGTTCCTCCCTTGAGGAATCTTACCCGTCTCTGGCTAACCAGTCATCTTCCGGGGCCATACAGGGAAATGTAAAGTTGGTAAGTGAGAGAGAAGCCATATTGTTTGCAAAGGTTAGCTTTTTACTTCTTTGCAGATTTATGCCCTGTGGCTTCTATGCCCAGCACTTGTCTCGAGGTATCTTTACCACCTGGAGGAATTATGATACTCGGTAAATTCGATATGAGGCACGAATTCTATTTAAAGTTTGTAATTAGGAAGGAAGAAGAAAAGCTATAGATGTAGCATATGAAGGAAACTTGGGAGGATTGATTATTTCTTTGACATATCTTCTTGTATAGTACCTTAAGTATGTATAGGTTTTAAACTACTAACTAATTTGCACACACATATTGACATAATAGGAATACGGTGACATAAACAAAGCAAATCTATAATTACCAGCCATCTCCAGTGAAGCCAAGAAAACCATTTAGGCACCCTAGGCATTTGTGAAAATTTATCTATGATATGATGGATATTTTCCAACTGTACTTGAACCATCAGACAAATTAAAGCAGCCCATTTCTGGGATCTGTTCACATCCCATATGTTCTTTTAACCATAGATAGTCTATAGTCATGAGATTTTGGGGTGCTACAACTTGCACCCCTCCCAACTCCTGGTTGAGTTCCAACAGTACAGATCCAGTCAAATTCGTTGTCTCACTGTATGCACATGCCAGCCTAGACATCTCCCTCCTCCTTCTTATGGCAAGTCCAGGAGATGGTGGGCTGGATGCAGCCACAACCGCAGCATCGTCCGGATCCCTGTGGAGGCTTTTTGATGATCATCCCCCGGCACGAGTCCTCCAGAGAGTGCTGATGCCGGAAGCTCCTCCTCATATCGTATCTTAGTTCATTTTCTGGGTATCCAAGCTAGGCCTTGATCTTCTGCGTAGAAACAAACAGACCCTTTGCCCACACTTTGACATGCCCTCTATACCACTGTGCAGAACTCATTGGAGGTCAGCACACAGTAACTGCTTTTTTTTTTTTTTTTTTAATTAAGAGAAAGGAATATTATCAGAAAAGAGTACCTCCATAGCTGATCATCTGACACCCTTTAAGTGATCAACATTAAGGATATTTAAAGCATGCGTTGATCTTTGATTTACCAATAGTTTTATCCTGTTAAGGAGTAATCCCCCTTTTCTTTCTTTCTTTCTTTTTTTTTTTTTAAATTTTTAATCTACACTTACCTGAAGAATACTATGTTTACTATGCTCTCCCCTATATCAGGTCCCCCCTAACAACCACATTACGGTTACTGTCCATCAGCTTAGCAAAATGTTGTAGAGTCACTACTTGTCCTCTCTGTGTTGTGCAGCCCACCCTCCCCTTTCTCCCTCCCCCCCATGCATGCTAATCTTAATACCCCCCTTCTTCTTCCCCCCCCTTATCCCTCCCTGCCCACCCATCCTCCCCAGTTCCTTTCCCTTTGGTACCTGTTAGTCCATTTTTGGGTTCTGTAATTCTGCTGCTGTTTTGTTCCTTCAGTTTTTCCTTTGTTCCTATACTCCTCAGATGAGTGAAATCATTTGGTATTTCTCTTTCTCCGCTTGGCTTATTTCACTGAGCATAATACTCTCCAGCTCCATCCATGTTGCTGCAAATGGTTGGATTTTTCCACTTCTTATGGCTGAGTAGTATTCCATTGTGTATATGTACCACATCTTCTTTATCCATTCATCTACAGATGGACATTTAGGTTGCTTCCAATTCTTGGCTATTGTAAATAGTGCTGCGATAAACATAGGAGTGCATCTGTCTTTCTCAAACTTGATTGCTGCGTTCTTAGGGTAAATTCCTAGGAGTGGAATTCCTGGGTCAAATGGTAGGTCTGTTTTGAGCATTTTGATGCACCTCCATACTGCTTTCCACAATGGTTGAACTAATTTACATTCCCACCAGCAGTGTAGGAGGGTTCCCCTTTCTCCACAGCCTCGCCAACATTTGTTGTTCTTTGTCCCTTGGATGGCAGCCATCCTTACTGGTGTGAGGTGATACCTCATTGTAGTTTCAATTTGCATTTCTCTGATAATTAGCGATGTGGAGCATCCTTTCATGTGTCTCTTAGCCATCTGCATTTCTCCTTTGGAGAACTGTCTGCTCAGTTCCTCCGCCCATCTTTCAATTGGGTTACTTGTCTTTTGTTTGTTGAGGCGTGTGAGCTCTTTATATATTCTGGACGTCAAGCCTTTATCAGATCTGTCATTTTCAAATATATTCTCCCATACTGTAGGGTTCCTTTTTGTTCCATTGATGGTGTCTTTCGCTGTACAGAAGCTTTTCAGCCCAATGTAGTCCCACTTGCTCATTTTTGCTGTTGTTCTCCTTGCCCGGGGAGACATGTTCAAGAAGAGATCACTCATGTTCATGTCTAAGAGGTTTTTGCCCATGTTTTTTTCCAAGAGTTTAATGGTTTCGTGACTTACACTCAGGTCCCCGATCCATTTTGAGTTTACCTTTGTATATGGGGTTAGACAATGGTCCAGTTTCACTCTCCCACATGTAGCTGTCCAGTCCTGCCAGCACCATCCGTTGAAGAGACTGTCACTTTGCCACCGTATGTCCATGGCTCCTTCATCAAATATTAATTGACCATATATGTTTGGGTTAATTTCTGGGGTCTCTAATCTGTTCCACTGGTCCGTGGCTCCGTTCCCGCGCCAGTACCAAATTGTCTTGATTACTATGGCTTTGTAGTAGAGCTTGAAGTTGGGGAGTGAGATCCCCCCTACTTTATTCTTCTTTTTCAGGATTGCTTTGGCTATTCGGGGTCTTTGGTGTTTCCATATGAATTTTTGAATTATTTGTTCCAATTCATTGAAGAATGTTGCTGGTAATTTGAGAGGGATTGCATCAAATTTGTATATTGCTTTCGGCAGGATGGCCATTTTGACGATATTAATTCTTCCTAGCCATGAGCATGGGATGAGTTTCCATTTATTAGTGTCCCCTTTAATTTCTCTTAAGAGTGACTTGTAGTTTTCAGAGTATAAGTCTTTCACTTCCTTGGTTAGGTTTATTCCTAGGTATTTTATTCTTTTTGATGCAATGGTGAATGGAATTGTTTTCCTGATTTCTCTTTCTATTGATTCGTTGTTAGTGTATAGGAAAGCTACAGATTTCTGTGTGTTGATTTTGTATCCTGCAACTTTGCTGTATTCCGATATCAGTTCTAGTAGTTTTGGAGTGGAGTCTTTAGGGTTTTTTATGTACAGTATCATATCATCTGCAAATAGTGACAGTTTAACTTCTTCTTTACCAATCTGGATTCCTTGTATTTCTTTGTTTTGTCTGATTGCCGTGGCTAGGACCTCCAGTACTATGTTAAATAACAGTGGGGAGAGTGGGCATCCCTGTCTGGTTCCCGATCTCAGTGGAAATGCTTTCAGCTTCTCGCTGTTCAGTATAATGCTGGCTGTGGGTTTATCATATATGGCCTTTATTATGTTGAGGTACTTGCCCTCTATTCCCATTTTGCTGAGAGTTTTTATCATGAATGGATGTTGAATTTTGTCAAATGCTTTTTCAGCATCTATGGAGATGATCATGTGGTTTTTGTCTTTCTTTTTGTTGATGTGGTGGATGATGTTGATGGATTTTCGAATGTTGTACCATCCTTGCATCCCTGGGATGAACCCCACTTGGTCATGGTGTATGATCCTTTTGATATACTGTTGAATTCTGTTTGCTAATATTTTATTGAGTATTTTTGCATCTACGTTCATCAGGGATATTGGTCTGTAATTTTCTTTTTTGGTGGGGTCTTTGCCTGGTTTTGGTATTAGGGTGATGTTGGCTTCATAGAATGAGTTTGGGAGTATTCCCTCTTCTTCTATTTTGTGGAACACTTTAAGGAGAATGGGTATTATGTCTTCTCTGTGTGTCTGATAAAATTCCGAGGTAAATCCGTCCGGCCCCGGGGTTTTGTTCTTGGGTAGTTTTTTGATTACTGTTTCAATTTCTTTGCTTGTAATTGGTTTGTTTAACTTTTGTGTTTCTTCCTTGGTCAGTCTTGGGAGGTTGTATTTTTCTAGGAAGTTGTCCATTTCTTCTAGGTTTTCCAGCTTGTTGGCATATAGGTTTTCATAGTAGTCTTTAATAATTCTTTGTATTTCTGTGGAGTCTGTCGTGATTTTTCCATTCTCATTTCTGATTATGTTGATTTGTGTTGACTCTCTTTTTCTCTTAATAAGTTGGGCTAGAGGCTTATCTATTTTGTTTATTTTCTCAAAGAACCAGCTCTTGGTTTCGTTGATTTTTGCTATTGTTTTATTCTTCTCAATTTTGTTTATTTCTTCTCTGATCTTTATTATGTCCCTCCTTCTGCTGACTTTAGGCCTCATTTGTTCTTCTTTTTCCAGTTTTAATAATTGTGATGTTAGACTATTCATTTGGGATTGTTCTTCCTTCTTCAAGTGTGCCTGGATTGCTATATACTTTCCTCTTAAGACTGCTTTCGCTGCATCCCACAGAAGTTGGGGCTTAGTGTTGTTGTTGTCATTTGTTTCTATATATTCCTTGATCTCTATTTTGATTTGTTCATTGATCCATTGATTATTTAGTAGCATGTTGTTAAGCCTCCATGTGTTTGTGAGCCTTTTTGTTTTCTTTGTAGAATTTATTTCTACTTTCATACCTTTGTGGTCTGAAAAATTGGTTGGTAGAATTTCAATATTGTGGAATTTACTGAGGCTCTTTTTGTGAGCTAGTATGTGGTCTATTCTGGAGAATGTTCCATGTGCACTTGAGAAGAATGTATATCCTGTTGCTTTTGGATGTAAAGTTCTATAGATGTCTATTAGGTCCATCTGTTCTAGTGTGTTGTTCAGTGCCTGTGTGTCTTTACTTATTTTCTGCCCGGTGGATCTATCCTTTGGGGTGAGTGGTGTGTTGAAGTCTCCTACAATGAATGCATTGCAGTCTATTTCCCTCTTTAGTTCTGTTAGTATTTGCTTCACATATGCTGGTGCTCCTGTATTGGGTGCATATATATTTAGAATGGTTATATCCTCTTGTTGGACTAAGCCCTTTATCATTATGTAGTGGCCTTCTTTATCTCTTGTTACTTTCTTTGTTTTGAAGTCTATTTTGTCTGATATTAGTACTGCAACCCCTGCTTTCTTCTCACTGTTGTTTGCCTGAAATATGTTTTTCCATCCCTTGACTTTTAGTCTATGCTTATCTTTGGGTTTAAGGTGAGTTTCTTGTAAGCAGCATATAGATGGGTCTTGCTTTTTTATCCATTCTATTACTCTATGTCTTTTGATTGGTGCATTAAGTCCATTTACATTTAGGGTGACTATTGAAAGATATGTACTTATTGCCATTGCAGGCTTTAGATTCGTGGTTACCAAAGGTTCAAGGTTAGCTTCTTTAGTATCTTACTGCCTAACTTAGCTCGCTTATTGAGCTGTTATATACACTGTCTGGAGAGTCTTTTCTTCTCTCCCTTCTTATTCCTCCTCCTCCCTTCTTCATATGTTGTGTGTTTTGTTCTGTGCTCTTTTTAGGGGTGCTCCCATCTAGAGCAGTCCCTGTAGGATGCCCTGTAGAGGTGGTTTGTGGGAAGCAAATTCCCTCAGCTTTTGCTTGTCTGGGAATTGTTTGATCCCACCATCATATTTAAATGATAGTCGTGCTGGATACAGTATCCTTGGTTCAAGGCCCTTCTGTTTCATTGCATTAAGTATATCATGCCATTCTCTTCTGGCCTGTAGGGTTTCTGTTGAGAAGTCTGATGTTAGCCTGATTGGTTTTCCTTTATAGGTGACCTTTTTCTCTCTAGCTGCCTTTAAAACTCTTTCCTTGTCCTTGATCCTTGCCATTTTAATTATTATGTGTCTTGGTGTTGTCCTCCTTGGATCCTTTCTGTTGGGGGTTCTGTATAATTCCATGGTCTGTTCGATTATTTCCTCCCCCAGTTTGGGGAAGTTTTCAGCAATTATTTCTTCAAAGACACTTTCTATCCCTTTTCCTCTTTCTTCCTCTTCTGGTATCCCTATAATACGAATGTTTTTCCTTTTGTATTGGTCACATATTTCTCTTAGTGTTGTTTCATTCCTGGAGATCCTTTTATCTCTCTCTATGTCAGCTTCTATACGTTCCTGTTCTCTGGCTTCTATTCCTTCAATGGCCTCTTGCATCTTATCCATTCTGCTTATAAATCCTTCCAGGGATTGTTTCACTTCTGTGATCTCTTTCCTGACATCTGTGATCTCCTTCCAGACTTCATCCCACTGCTCTTGCATTTTTCTCTGCATCTCATCCCACTGCTCTTGCATTTTTCTCTGCATCTCATCCCATTGCTCTTGCATTTTTTTCTGCATCTCTGTCAGCATGTTCATGATTTTTATTTTGAATTCTTTTTCAGGAGGACTAGTTAGGTCTGTCTCCTTCTCAGGTGTTGTCTCTGTGATCTTTGTCTGCCTGTAGTTTTGCCTTTTCATGGTGATAGAGATAGTCTGCAGAGCTGGTACAAGTGACCGCTGGAAGAGCTTCCCTTCTTGTTGGTTTGTAGCCTTTTCCTGGGAGAATAGCGACCTCTAGTGGCTTGTGCTGGGCAGCTGTGCGCAGACAGGGCTTCTGCTTCCTGCCCAGTTGCTTTGGGGTTTATCTCCACTGTTGCTGTGGGCTTGGCCTGGCTGGGGCTGTTCCTCCAAAATGGTGGAGCCCCGTTAGAGGGGGAGCAGCCAGGAGACTATTTATCTCCGTAAGGGGCCTCTGTGCTCCCTGCTGCCCAGGGGGTTAGAGTGCCCAGAGATCCCCAGATTCCCTGCTTCTGGTCTAAGTGACCTGTCCTGCCCCTTTAAGATTTCCAAAAAGCACTCTCCAAACCAAAACAACAACAGCAACAATGAGAGAGGGAACAGAAAGGAAAAAAAAAAGAAAAAACACGCGATTTTTTTTTTTTTCCTCAGGTGCCGGTCCCAGGCACCCGCGCACTGGTCCTGCTGCCCTGTCTCCCTAGCACCAGGGTCCCTGTCCTTTCAAGGCTTCCAAAAAGCACCCACCCACCGGTCCCGCAGGGAAGGAACGCTCAATATTCTTGGTCCTCAGGCACTGGTCCCACGCACCCGCTCACCAGTCCCGCCGCCCTGCCTCCCTAGCACCGGGGTCCCTGTCCCTTCAAGGCTTCCAAAAAGCACTTGGCAAAAAGAGAGAAAAAAAAGGGGAAAAACGCGCGATTTCTTCCGTCCTCAGGTGCTGGTCTCAGGCACGCACCCACCGGTCCCACAGGGAAAAATGCGGGATATTCTTTTTCCTCAGGTGCCAGTCCCAGGCACCCGCTCACCAGTCCCGCCGCCCTGCCTCCGTAGCACCGGGGTCCCTGTCCCTTTTAGGCTTCCAAAAAGCACTCGCAGAAAAGAGAAAAAAAAAAGGGGAAAAACGCGCGATTTCCTCTGTCCTCAAGTGCCGGTCTCAGGCACCCGCCCACCGGTCCCGCAGGGAAAAACGGGGGATATTCTTTGTCCTCAGGCGCCGGTCCCAGCCACCCGCTCACCAGTCCCGCCACCGTGCCTCCCTAGCACTGGGGTCCCCGTCCCTTCAAGGCTTCCAAAAAGCGCTTGCCAAAAAGAGAAAAAAAAAAAAAGGGGAAAAACGCGCGACCTCCTCCGTCCTCAGGCACCGGTCTCAGGCACCCGCCCCCAGGTCTCGCAGGGAGAAACGCGGGATATTCTTTGTCCTCCGGCGCCGTTCCCAGGCACCTCCTCACCGGTCCCGCCACCCTGCCTCCCCAGCAACGGGGGCCCGTCCCTCTAAGGCTTCCAAAAAGCGCTCGCCAAAAAAAAAAACTGCTCCGGTTTCTCTCCACCCGCCGGGAGCCGGGGGGAGGGGCGCTCGGGTCCCGCCGGGCTGGGGCTTGTATCTTACCCCCTTCACAAGGCGCTGGGTTCTTGCAGGTGTGGATGTGGTCTGGATGTTGTCCTGTGTCCTGTGGTCTCTATTTTAGGAAGATTTTTCTTTGTTATATTTTCATAGCTCTATGTGTTTTTGGGAGGAGATTTCCACTGCTCTACTCACGCCGCCATCTTGGCTCCCGCCCATGTTGCCATGTTTTAAGCCAGTGATTTGACTCTTTTTTTCCTCCCCTTAAACACTTAAACAGAGGCCTATAGTTGGGATGGAAGACGTAGGCTTCTAGGAAAGTGGTTTCCAAAGTGTGGGGTCTGTGTACCTTTGCATGCAAGATAACCAACCCCCTGGAAAGTAAATATTAAGGTTTCTATTTATCTTAATAGCAAAAACTAGAAAGAAATTTTGCTCTTAAAATACTTAATATTTGGATGGTCACCAGGGCCCTCAATCTGATTGCCAGAGGGTCAAGGTATACAAATGAGAATGTTTATTATTTGAGAAATACAAGATATTTAAATGCCTAGACTCATTTGATTATTCTTCCCAGAACCTCTGTGGCTGATAAAAACCTTTGCTACAGGTTTGCTCAGCAGAGAGACTGGGAGCTGAAGACCCAACATCCAGTCCCAGTTCTACCTCTAAGTAGCTGGCACCGTGGACGTGCACCCCTCTTCAGGCCTCAGAGTCCTCATCTGTACAGTAAGAGCTTTGGGCTGGTTGAGGGATCAGCAAGGCCCCTTATAGCTATAAAGGGTTGGGATTCAGAATGTAAATATAGAAGCATTCTGCCCCTTCCTTAGCCCTCTTCCTTTGTAGTTTTCATAAATACCTTCAATTTCTTGCCAATAAGGCACCAATGTGTTATTCAAATGGGCCTTATTGTATTTCCTCATTATAGACCTAGTTCATATATTAAATTCCCTACGTGTCTTCTCTGACAGCGACTACCTTTCTTCCATTCTGCTGAACTCAATCCCTATTCTCAGAGAATCCCGGGTTCAGATGTCTCACATATCTGCTATAATGCGCCACTTGAGTGTCACGAAACTTCAAGCCTTCTGTTTTTCTTTATTAAATCCTGCCTCTGCTCTTACCTTCTTATCAGCCAGATGAGATGCCAGTACTCTGATTTTTTCTTGAAACATCAGACATCCAGTCACAGCACTCACTATTCTGGCTACCAGTGTTCCTAGTTCACTTACTATTATTAACAATTTTTCTTAGTTCTCAGGGTCGGCCAGACAGTGTCATATAAACTCTCCACGCATTATGTTACTCAACACCCTCAAAAGTCCTGAATGGTACATACTGTTTTTGTCCCCATTTTACAGAAAAAGAAACTAAGGGTTAGAGATTGGAGTTCTTGCAATGCCACTTTAACTAAATGTGCTCAAAACATTTTTCTTCACGAGCCTTTTTAGTTGGAGGGATACTAAGACGCTTATTCAGTTAGAATCCCTTCCCTTCAGAGAGAGGATGTCTCCTTTCTCCTCTCCCTAACTCTCTCTTTACCTTCTTTCCAAATTTCTGTATTTTAAAAAATCTGTATATGCTTACAGTTGATCGTTTAGTAAGGATTTAAGCTGGATAAAGGAAGGCAAACTCTACCCGTTGGTAGCTTCCCCCAACCCAAGAAGAACACAGTAATGAGGGTCCTAGGCAGGCTCACAGTAAAGCTGTTCCAATCTCTCGACTTGTTTTTATTGGAAATTCATCCCCATATCCTGCTGACTGAGTTGGGTGGGGGACGGGGTGTGCATCAGGTAGGTGGTAAGAGCCCCTAGGCAAGGGGCACATAAACACAGGAGAAGTGTGGAGTTTCTGCTTTCTTGCCGCACCGGCACTGACACCCACCCCGGCCATGTGGGGCACCAGTGCCGACCAGTACTGGCTGTCTGCAGTCCGGGTGTGGCTCTTAAGAGAGAATCTGCTAACAGGAGCATCAGGGAACAACTCGTTTTCCTGTCTACCTCAGGACTTCTAACTGAATTATCAAGTGTGTATGTGATTCTCCCCACTCCCCTCCTAGATTCCTTCCGCCCAGTCCCGTTTTTGTTCCATTCCTAAATCCAAGGTGCTGGTCATGAAAAGAAATGGCAAGGTGGGCCCTGTGTCCTCCTCCACCAGGTGGTGGAAGGGAGTGAGAGGATGAACCAGGTGTGTATCTTTGCACAAGGAGCTGTCGTCCAGAGCTTGCAGGACCATTGGTGACACTGACCTGCAGTGTTGACGAGTGGCTGCTCTGTTGTCTTTCCCCCGAGATGGGCTCACAGAAGCCCCCCTCTCTGCTACTCTGTCAGCTAGTGTCTCTGTGGCCCAAGGTCTCTCTCAATAGTCTCATTTATTACCCTAAAAGCTCTCTGTACGCCATGTGGCCACATTTTGCCCCTAATGGAACATGGCACCTGTTGCTCCAGAGAGGGTCAGACCAAACAAGCAAGGGAGCCAGATGGGTTATGCCAAGAACAAGAGAAGGTATGGAAGACTTGTGACTGCTCAGGGGACGCCCCGCACTCCTAAGCGTGGCTTCTGTCCTGAACTCAGTATCCCCAAGGCTAATGACAAAGACTGCCCATTCCCCTGAGACACCCCTGATCACATTCCAGATCTTTCTCCCCACTTAGCCATCCTGAAATATCGCCCCTAAGTAACAGATGACACAGCAGCCCCTTACCTGTTACACCCCCACTTAAAGTCCTACTCTGTCTATACCCTACTGGTGTTTCCACACTGGCTTCAAAAAAAATCTGTAGCTAAGAAAGGAATTCCATCAACCTTAATTAGCCTTTTTTTTTGTTTTGCTTTGTTTTCTCCATCTATGCCAAGCAGTTCATTTTTCAGAAAAATTAAATACTATTAAAACAAAATGAATTGGTTATCTTGTGTTGTCATACTGCCACCATTTTGCATGACATAAATAATGTGTATTTTGCAATCAATATAGAAAGAGGCTGTGAACAATAGCAGATCCTAGGAGACTGTTTTTAATCAGGTTGATGTTAACTGCTGCTGTCTGCTGATAAGTCTTTATTTTTTCTTTTTCCTCAGAACAGCATTTAAATTAGGATTTCTTTTCCCCATGGTACAGAGCAGTAGTTCATTTTCTATCACAAGGAATTGTTCAATTACCTCCCTGTTTTTGCTTCCATTTCCATCAAGAATATGAACAAGAGCCATTGGTACCAGTATTTCTAGCTAGTGTCCCTGCGTCATTACTTTGATTTCTTAGTTCAATTAGAGAAATTTACTGAACAGCTACCATGGCTTCAGGGACTATAATTTTCCGACCTATAATTAGGACACATAGTCCCATAGGATTTTGTTTTCTTGGTTTATGAATCTATTAATGAAAGTCCTGTCAGTAGAGGTGCAAAACCTGTATCACATTTAGGTCTATATCTAACCTATTGCCTTACTTGTAAGGAACAAAATTCAATGAAACTGACTTTACTCTAGTTTGCAGAGGTAGAACAACCACGTCCATTGTTTCCAGACATCTGTTGGATTAGCAAAAGGAATTACATTCCCTGACCTTTGTACTTGAAGTCAGAAGTGATGACAGGGAGGTCCCTGAAGGGAATGATAAATGTGTGACAATGTTGTCAAGCTAGCAGAGCCACAGCTGAAAAGAGGCTGACATCAGTGGTAACTCTTCATCATTTGTTTAATTAAAATATAAACAGAGGCAGAAGTAAATGGGCATTTGTCCTAGAAAAGGATTTTAACTATTTGATTCATTTTATTCTGCAGCTTGAAATGCTCTCATCCTGTTGTTGAGGTTAGCCTGTTTTCCTTACCTGGACGGCAGTTCACAATTCCGGGAAGAATTGTCTTCAGAGGCAGCATCTCTTCCCTTTGATCTCCTGGGCTGGAAGCAGTAGGAAAGCTTTAGAAACCCCTTTCTTCCTTGGGGCCGACTCTGGGCCCTGGGTCCTCGTTTTCCCCTCTGATAGCTGCCACAGTGTGATACACCTAGTTCCGAGTGAGCCCAGGCAGCCTGGAATTCCTTTGTCTGACTGGTACTTAGCATGATCATGTGCCAGGCACTGTCCTGCATGCATGCTGGGGTCATCGCAGGAAACAGATGTGCTCCCAAGGCCAGTTTCATGGCACTGAGCTTTCTCTGACTTGTGCAAGGCCACGTAGAGCCAGACTGCTTACTCTGTGGGCTCCTAGGTGCACAAGAAACCCTACAGAGCAATAATAAAAGTATCTGTTTCTTGGTAGTGTGCAAATAAAATAAGTTGATACATGACAGGTAATAACCATGCAATAAAACAATTGCTATTAACTTTAGGATTATTGCTGTTTCCAACAGCCACTTAAACTTTATTATGAGCAGTAGTAGGTATACAGTGGTGAAACAGGAAGATTGGAGAGATGGACTGCCTGCGTTGGAAGCCCAGTTGTGGAGCTGGGCAAGTTACTTTACTTCTCTGTGCTTCAGCCTGCCTGGTAAGGTTGTGAGGATTAAATAAATTATCCTGTAGAAAATGGCTAGGACAGTGCTGATGCGATGAGAATTCAGTGTTATTTGAGAAGAATAATATTCTCCCAAAGGGGAGAGAGCTTCCATTCTAGATTTCCCAGGGATTGAGTGGGAAGAAGAGAGAACAGTGTGGATGATACTTGTAAGAAGTGCTTCTCTAGAAAGAAGGAATAAATTGCAGGTGCCCAAGGGAAAATTTCCTCTTCAGCCTCAAGATAAGCCCTCACCCCGGGGAATGGAAAAATGTCTCATGTGTGCCTGGGAGGGCTTCCTGAGGAGGTGTCTTGGGACCCCCAGATGGAAAGTGTGGGGGATTTGGAACATGAACACAGAGTAGTTTCTACTTGTAAAACGGAAGTCTAGACTCTCACCTCCTATCTAAAGGGGGATCTGTTTTGACCATGTGATATTTTCCACAGCAGAAAAAAATACGTCTGGGAAATAGAATAGAAGTCGTTTAAATTCTCGATGGCTGGACTTGAAATTGGCAGGAACAGGCCCAAGAGAGAATGGCAGCAGGTCCCCATGCAGGCAGGAATATGGCACCGAGGTGAATGGGAAGATCAGTATGTACAACCCCGCAGTGGGTATTTTAAATCACGTGTCATTATTTTAACACATATCAAAGAAGTAAAACTGACACATCAAACGCGCAGTTCTATGGAGATGATTGTTTAGGATTTAGTCAGATTAAAAAGTACAGTTTATAGAAAAACCTGAAGCATTAGAAGTGGTGGAGCTTGGATACAGAAGTTGTAGAAGTAGCTGAAAAGGACTGGGGTTTAGGAACCCCTGGAACACTGTGTATGTGAATAAAGGTCAGAACACGCTGTAATCCCCGGGGGGAGGGGGGCCATGGACACACCGCACCAGTAGGGGAGGTGTGGGGTGGGGAAACGGGGGAGGGTGGATAGAGGTGGTGAGGGTGAGGTGCCTTCCTGCATCGGATGGTCTTAAAGCTGAAGGATCTTTTAGGTTAAAAGGGGTACAAACCCAAAAGTGCCTTTACAAATTGAAGAGGAAATTCCCTCCCTCTGCGAGCAGCTTGTCAGCCAGGGCACTCACCCTCATCGTATTTGCAATGGGGGTGGGGAGCAACAGCTACAAAAATGTTCATAGAAGAGCATCTGAGACTGGCCAGTCATCAACCTCACCAATAAAGCAGTTCCCGAAGTGACATTAATATGTGGTACAGTGCATCCCGAATAGTCAAAATATTTATAATAGTTTGTATCTTCCATGCTATTAAACAGTGACAATATTTGTAAAATGCATAGAGCAGTGCCTGACTGCTGCTGTTATATGCCATAATTCATCAAGCCTAAGATGGTACTGGTTGTTAAAGAGAAACATCATTGTTTTATTTCCCCCTAAATACTTTAAAGTAAAACTGCAGCCTGTGAAGCTGTGACACAACACTGATTATAAAACTCATCCTAATTTCAGAATGTTAGAATATGAAAAAGAAATGCATCTTAGAATTGATGGAATATGTTAAATGTCTGTTTTTAGCGTCTTAGATTTGAACCATTCCTTGATATAGAAAGTGATCCTTTGGGGAGTGACACTGCTTTTCCTGTTGGGGGCCCATTGTTACATATTTCATTTCACTTTACAGAGTACTGTCACATCTCTTACCTTGTTTGATCGAGTTTTTCTCACTGAAAACAGCTATATGTGTGTGCACATCTAAATATATGCTCAGTAGAAAAATAAAACCATACAGATAATGCTCTTAGAGATAAACAGCATTTTATCAACCACATTTCTATGCAGAGATATCATTGTACATTAATAATATTTCACATGCAACTAAAACAAACTTTGGGTGCGGTACTATCTTGTGACTCGTTTTTACAAATAATCCCTTCCCACCCACCCCTTAGTCTAACCACTGTTGCCGTTTGGTGTGCACCATCCAAACTTTGCACATGATCATGTCATTGTATAAAACCAACTCGACCCCTAGAGGGATTGGGGGTTGGTGTGACTGTCTTACTGGATCTTCACAGTGGCCCCTGGGGGCAGTGTAATGTCAGGAACCTCCTGCTGAGCAGGAATTGAGAGGCTGGAGTGGCTCCCAGAGCTGAGTGATGTTTCCAGACCCTGAGGTTAAGTAACACACAGTTTTGGCTGGGAGGGCTGGACTTAGAGAGCTGCCCGTGACTTATCTGAAATCGAGTTGGTCACAGGTACAGTCATGTGGCCTGAGACAGTCTCAGTTGATGCCTCTTGTTCCAGCTTTATTATTAACAACACTCCCTTCTGCACTCAGAGTGTCTAAGTTTGGATGATAAATTATGTTTGCTGTAGTTGCTTCCAGGAAGGGTGACTCTGGCCAACCCTGACTAAGAAACCACTGGACGTAGTGATCCCGGAGCCAGCGTCTACACCTGCCTTAATGATAGTATTGGAAGTGAGTTGTGGTGTAGCAGAAAGAGCAAAGAGGAAGTCAGAAATCCTAATGACAAGTCTCAGCGCTGGCCCTTTGCATGGGGATTAACTGAGATCATGGATGTGGAACTGTTACACAAATACTGAACTTCTAGTCAGGTCACATATATTTACATGATTGGAGCTAAGGAGCACATCCTCTGTATTCATTGAGCCCCACCCCTGCACCTTGTGTGCAACCCCACAGTGTACTGCCCCAGCCCCAGCCCCTCCCGGCAGAGGCAACTTGGTTATGACTTGGTTATAATCTCAGACCTCACTTTACACATCTGCAAAATAGTGACAAAGGGATTGTAGTAGTCATGTCTTGGAGGTGGTGTGAGAATTAAATGAGGTATGTTAAGTGTCAGGACATACTTACGGGTTCAGTGTGAGTGATGAGTTAGTTCGTTACCCCAAGGACCGTGGGGAATGGGCATGGCTACTGACTGCCCCACCCCCTACTCCTCCAGAAACATTCCTTCCTTGTAGGAATGCCTGCTTCAAACATCTTCACACCACCAAAATAGTGGAGGGTCTGAGTTCCAGGAAGTTGAAATGCATTGCAAGTCCAATGCTGGTTTACTGTGCCTGTCTCGTAAAAGACAAATATTTACGGTCGATTTTTCCATCATATGCTGGAAATAAGTGTTTCATTCCAGTCAAATAGCAGAACTACAAAAGGTAGACTTCCCAGACTGTCAGTTAGAGGATTAACGCCCAACAGACAGTTCTGTTCCTCTCCTGTTAGTTAGTCCTGTTCCTCTCCACTGGAACAGAAAAGTCCCATCAAAAACCAAGCTCAGTTTACCCAATGTCCATCGTTCACAATAAGAATATGGTTAATCAGCCTTTCAGGGTGATACGCTTATAACATCCAGGGGCATTCTAGTCCCAGGTTTTCTGGAAATAAGATCTGCTGTCTTATTGTGCTCATGGATCAGCTAAACATCCCAGACATGATAATATCTTTTTGTCCACATTTCCCAATCTACTTTTCAAACCTAGACACAGCAGGGAACCTATGATTGTCTCGGCTTTGGCACATGGAAAATGCTCGATTGTACTGGCATCATTTCCAACATTTCCATTTATTTTTAAGTTTTACTGACACATGCATATGGTTTTTAAAAAATGTAAACTGTGCAGGGAAGTTTAAAATGGAAAGTAAAAGTCACCCTTCTCCCAAAGCCCCAGCCTTCTCTGCAATAGAGCCCAGTGTATCTTTCAAGAAAATAGTTGTAACACATCTTTTAAAAAATTCAGACAAATGCAGTCATTCTACACTCCATCCACAGAGTGATTGCCCTTTTCATGAAACTGTATCTTGAAGACATTTCCATGTCTGCACAACCAGTTGCCTTTTGTGACTGCATAGCGCTCCTTGGCCGGCTGTGCTGTATTTGGACCAGTCCTTGAACCATGGGTCCAGTTTTTCCCAGCACGAACTTTGCTACAGTGAACAACCTTGCGGTATGCCGTACTTGGTATACCTTGAATAAATTCTAGAAATACGATTGCTAGGTCAACGAGGGTGTGAATTTTATTTTTATTTTCATATTTATTTTATATGTTTTTAAAATTTGTATACTGGTCTGGGTAGCTAAACTTTTGATACCTATTTCCACAGTGTTCTCTAAATACACTGTTCAGTGTACTCTTCTAGAAAAGTGTAAGAATATTTATGATCACCCGTCCCAGTCAGGCCCCGCCCAACACTGGGCATATTGTATGTACACAGCACATTAAATGGCCACCCTTCTGGGGTGTCTGAGGGGCACTGAAGCTGTAGTCACCCAGTACTGGTCTCCTCCTCTCCCCTGGATGAACCAAAGAAGAAAAATGCCCCTTGAGACATTAGGAAGGTGTGTGCCGATGCTCGGCTGGCAGGCAGGGGCTGTTGGGGGGCTCCCCCCGCGGGAGTGAAGACGGGCTTTCAGGAGGGAGCAGTTCCCATCCTGCCCTCACACCAGTTAGGGACGCGCCGCCTTTAAAATCAGAGAATCGTGAGCGGCACTCTTCCAACCCCCGAGGAACTCCTGGGTCTCGGTGCCACCTCCTAAACAAACAGGCCGTTACGTGGACAGGGCGTACCCCACTTTCTAGAGTTTGTGTGTGAATCGTTGCTTTTTAATAAACTCATGTGTCATTAGAAATTAAGCATGGACCCCGGAGCGTCTGCCCTCAATCCTTACTTAAGGGAAAATGTCTCCCGCATAACTTGCAGTAACCGTCGGGCCGAGAGTGAGCCCTCCTTACCGGCGCGGGCGTTCCCGTTCCCGTCCCCATTTCCTGGCCGGCCCCTCGGTAGTGAAACCCTCCTTTGCAGCAGCGCCTCACCCCTAAGAACCGTCGGGTATGAACGTGCCGAGTCCCCCTGCCTGTCTAAACTGTGACCGTTTTGAGTGAGGAACCAAAAAGGAGTTACCCACCCACGAAGAAGCCCGCAGGAGAGAAGGAAGCTGACGCCTGCGGAGGCGACGGCCTGGCCAGCCGGGCCCCCGCCGTCTGAGGAAAACGGTCCCCCTCACGCGGATGCGAAGCCCCCGTCGTCACCCACCGCCTCTGACCCCCGCCCGCGCGCAGCCGGTCCTGGTGGGCGGGAGAGGAGGGGGGCTCCCGGTTACCTGCCCCAGGGATGCAGTTCACGTCCTTGCAGTTGCAGGGCGCTCGTTTGCCGTCGGCTGCACCTTTCAGCCTCTGCTTCCAGCGGCTCGTTTTCGGGCCGAGAGTAACGGCTCATCTCGCTGTCGGTTCCTTATCCTTTTGTGGACAGAGGTCTGGAAGGGACTCCTCAGGGTCCAGGGATATTGAGACCAGAGAATCAGTGAATGTCACAAGAAGCCCTGTTTTTACTGGGGAACAACTGCCATTAGAAGAAGGAGCGGACAGGCAGAATGCATCACTCTCCAGTGAGACAGAAAAGACAGTTGGATTGGACACCAAGACCAACCTGGGGCCCCTTGAGCAGACAGTTTCTGTGGATCAGTGCAAACATGCGCGCTATGCCACAGAGCCAGCCGCTCCATTTCCTGTCATCCGCAGAAGCTAAATAGCAGCTTATTAACAGCCATTCTGTTCTGTTCAACTCTGCTTACATTTTTTTCAAAGAGAAAATAACGTTTTTGGTCTCTTTGAAGTAGGTGGATATTTATTGGGGTTAAAAACAAGCAGATAAATGTACCTCCTGGGGCCCTAGTTTTCTATGCAGAGTAATTTTTGTGGGCTCCCAGAAAGAATAATCAAGCTGGACAAGGAGGGAAGGCGGAGGAGGGAGGAGCCTCCAGCAATCTTCATCTGGTTAGAGGGAGACGGTAGACATTTGATTGAGCTCCGGTGAGTCATGCTGGGCCAGTGCTTTTTCTCTCTGCTTTGCCACAGAGGAAGAAGGAGTGGTGAAGTCTCAGTTATTTTGTGGAACTGATGCTGCATGTGGTTCTGAGAAGGCCAAATATATCACACAGTTTCCCTCTGGGAGGCAGCAAGGGTGGCCAGCCTCCCAGAACCCCTTTCTGGGCTTGAGCCCTCGGCACTGCTATGCTTCTGCGGTAGCCCCTTCCTGGCTCGTGTTTTTGAAGTTGCTTTTCCCAGAGCTTCTTAGAATCGCTCTTATTAAAGTACCTGTGTCTCCTGCAGAGAAAACAATAAACAGTTTTAAAAACTGAAAATCGATTTGGTGTTTATCTTGTTTCCTTCTACCTCTCCTCTCAGAGAACCTCCTAGGATATTTTCTCATCCTCGTTTTGACGTCTGAGTAGGTGGCCTTTCTAGGTACCCTTATTCAGAATTTTTCTCTCCTTTATCCAAGCTCCCCTGAAAAGGGAACTCCCAAGAAGAGGGCAAGAGCCAAATCTTGCTCAGTTCAGTTCAGTGCCTCGCACACTTGTCCAGCATTTGACACATCCAGTAGGATGCACGAAGGGTTGGAAGGGAAGGGACAGTCTTCCAATATCTTATCATGTATTATTTGCCGTTATTTTGTATGTACTAGCCTTGCCCTGGTGAGTGTAGATTATAATGAATATCCTTCCTTGTCTAGTCTTCTCTGGCAAACTCATTCAGATCCACTTCTCTGGGAGGTATTTCTGTCTCTCGGAGGACAAAGTCTCTCCCTGCTCCTGGAACACCATTTTACATGTGTTTACATACTGACCATTGCTGATGCATGAAATGCTTCTGTCAACGTCCAGGTTTCCTTCGATGGGTGGTGGGCTCCCCAAGTGCAATCCTGCCGTGGTGTTCCTATCTGCTCCAACCCCAGGACTTGGCACATAATTGAACACACAGGGGACCGCACTGCAGACATGCCAAATGAAAGGAAGCCTTATAGGCTGCGGGGTGTCCAGAGGCCACCCCTGGTGTTAGGTTGTAAATTCAATAAGCAGACAAGGGCTATAGTTACATCTCCCCAGGAGGCTGTGAGGCCAGATGAGCTCCTGTCCATAGCATCATGTTCTGTGATCATGCTTAGGCTTTCCTGTCCATTTCCTCATTAATGCAGCAGTGGTCAGTCATCAAAAGATAGCTTATCTTTTGAATGTGGAAAGCCAATATTACTTTGACGGTGGTAAGTTTTATGGAGGGAGTATAATTTAGATGTCTTGACATGTTGACAGTGTAACCTAGCCACTGTGTGAAACATATTCTTTCCACTTTTGAGTTTGGTCATTTAATTTGCAAAATAAGTCTAGAAAGTTTCTATTTCATTGCTTATTTTACTGCTAAGTTTTTAACAAAACAGTTAGGTCAGAGGGATTATCAGAGCCATTGATCCCTTTTTGTGCTGTCCTCCAGATACTGTTCAGTGCTTCACATATGTTATTTTGTTTAATCCTTACAGCAGTTTTGTGAAGTGGGTCTTCTCCCGTTTTACAAATGAGAAAAGAGAAGCTTAAGTGACACGGAGAGCTGAGTTAAGTTTTCCCACTTCTTCTAGTCTGTAGGAGGCAAAGCTGAAATTTGAATCCAGATCTATTGATAGCAAAATCTTTGTACATTCTGCTGCATTTGATATGAGGAATATTTGGAAACTTTGTGGCATTTTTTTTTTAATTCCAGGAGAAAATAAACCGTCCTAAAAATTGTGTGTTTTACATTCACAGGGTAGCAAAGGTGCCTACCGGTACCACTGGCAGAGCCACAATGTCAAACACAGCGGCGTAGATGACATGGTCCTGCTCTCCAAGATCACAGAGAATGCCATCGTGGAGAATCTAAAGAAGAGATACATGGACGACTTCATTTTTGTATCCTTTATTGGTATCTTTGGACATTTCTAAGTGAGATGACAATGTCCATGGTAAAAACATGGCTTTATTCCTAGGGCAAGAATAACTGTCTGAAATTCTGAGCCGACCCTATGTGCTCCTGTCATTTCCACCATTTCAGAACATGGTTTTATACTTTTCTGTCTCTTGATTCAGGCTGTGGGAAGGGCAGACAGGAGGCTAAATTACTTTTCTGACATTTCACAAAGTCAAGATGCAGCCAGTATTCATCTATTTCAATCCCTCTCACTGAACCTTTGACGTGCTTGGCCAGGCGCATGGCACCTAAAACCCTGCTGCTCCTATGGAAAGTCCTTGTCCGCAGAGTTGTGTTAATAGTACTTGCTAATTGCAAAGC
The DNA here is from genome assembly GCF_040802235.1 of Manis javanica. Taxonomy (NCBI): domain Eukaryota; kingdom Metazoa; phylum Chordata; class Mammalia; order Pholidota; family Manidae; genus Manis; species Manis javanica. The sequence continues at coordinate 108,715,447 of NC_133163.1, read as the reverse complement.
AGCGACAGTGAAGACCAGACTTCCAAGGGTTAAGGGAAATTGCCTCGTGCACGTAACACACAACTTGGCCAGTTTTTCTGCATCCTTATGTTTACTGAAGGAAACAGGAGAGGTGGTGATCAACTATTGAAAATGCCTGACATTCTTGAGTTGTTCTTTATGTGTCAATTTTAGCTTGCCAGATGCAAGTTTTTATGGGGCTTTAAAAAATTCAGAATGGAAATTTGATTCAAATGTGTGTTGACTTCATTATAAACAGAGAACTGCGATATTTGCTTAAGTTCCCACAGGATTCAGTTTTGTCTGGTACAACTGCATAAAGATCTTTCAGTGGAATTATTGTAGAGTCAGTCATAGACATGCAAAGATCAGTGAAAATCTGTATAATAGTATCACAAAGGTTCACTTTATGGTGTGACCGTTAAAGGTGGTCATATATTTTATTTATTTAAAGTAAATACATTTTATTTCAGATTTTGATAATTATAAATTATCATAAAATGTAGACTTTCTAATAAATGTATTTTAGATTTTAACCCCCAAAGCTTGGGGAGGTATAGTTTTCACATGAGAAGCTGCTGCTTGTTATTTATACCACTCATTTGACTATTAGTTAAAAGCACTCATACCTATTGCAACAATACTTTTGCAGGGACTGTCTATCCCATCATTGATGATGGGGGAGTTCAGCTCACCAGATGTTTATCCATCAGCACTAATCACAACATTATTTTAAAGCCCTTGGTGGTTCTGTCCAAGACTATGCTGTTTTTTTTATTTACCATAGGAAATTATACCAAATATCTGGGTAGTTAAGTCTCTAAGCACCCCCGCTTTTAGGTGTTAACAGTTGTATGTGGATTTGTTAGCTATGTTATAATAGCCTCTTGATTAGGGGTGTGCAGACAAAACCCTACCCACTGCCTGTCTTATCATAATGGTTTTTACTGGAGCATAACCATGCTCATTTGCTTAGTTTTATCGTCTACGGCCACCTTCATGCTAAAAAAGGCAGAGGTGAGTAGTTGCCACAGACCATATGACCTGTAAAGCCTAAAATAATTACTATCTGGCCCTTCATAGAAAAAATACTTGCTGACTTCTAGACTCCTGTGTAGAGCTACTTTAATGTAATTGGACAGAAGTAGTTGAACTCAGCTGCAAGTTTTTATTTGATCGAAACAATTGAAATGGGCTCACTTGATCTGGGCTTATCATCATCAAAATACTTGAATCACTTTTATGTGCAAGATTCATGGCACATGGAAACTGGCAAGTGATAGACTAGAGAGTTGGGTACAGGGTGTGGATCTGGACACAGGCCTGGCTTAAAACTTTTTTCTGCCTGGGCTTGGTAACCATACACAAGCGTTGTGATCTCTGTACCTTGATTTCCTTACCTCTAAAAAGGGAACAATAAGATCTCCCACATGAGGCTGTTACAGGGTAAAATCAAATAACGAAGGCAGTAAGTATACAGTTAACATTAGTTACTGCTATCATACATTAAGGCAAGTGTATAAATTCTTCTCATATTTCTGAGTCATGTTCCAAAAATTCAACTGCAAAGTTGCTTACTGGACATGCAAATGCTTTTTACCATAGAAACGGTTTTAAAGGAAGGATTGGTTTATTGATGAGCCTTTAAAGGGCTAACTTCCACTGAATGTAGTTGAACAAATTATTTATTGGAATGTTCATAGAACGTGGGCTCAACTTATTAATTATTTACATAGGAAACGCAGGTTTAAATAAGCTGGGTAAGAAAAGGAAAAAAAAATTATGTCAGTGATTAGTAGCAGCCAGTCCATCATCAACCCAGACAGACTCACTTTTCCCCATAAAGATCATTTATCCCTGAAACACCAGAAACTCCTCGAGGTTGGGAACTGTGTCTTACATACCTTCTTTTAAAAAAATGCTTAAAGCAATACATGTTCATTTAACATGATTTATAAAGTGCAGTCAGCCTTGAGAAAAACACTAAAATTACCTGGAACCCCACCATAACCATCATAACCTCTTGGTGAGTGTTTTTCAGTTTAACCCCTTATAGACATGCATGTTTTTATGTATCTATGCACTTTTTAAATTTGAACAAATACACAAAAGAAGCCATCAGTGTTGCATCATGAATTTCTTTCTTGCCTGCATAATTCTTGGCATGGTACATTAAGTGTTCATTGAAAATCTGTTGACTATCACAACTTACTTTTATTATTCAGACAGCAGAATTTTTAAGTGACTCAAACAGAGGGGGCTGATTACAAGCCTGTGAATTGATGCCTTTGAATCAATGACTGACTTATCATGTGTTCTACCAAGGAAATGAGTTAGTTGACCACTAATGACTTCGTGTTTTAGAAATCTCTACCCACTCAATATATGAGAAAGTCAGCATCAGTGTGTTTTCTGTCAATAGCACAGAGCAGCTTTGAGAAAGCTTGCTGGCTCTGTAGGATGTTTATGAGATAGTACCAAGGGTCTAACTGCAAACCTTTTCCTCTGATAAATGATAAAAAGCCTCCTTTATCTGTTGCAATGCTAAAGGAATATTGTGACAGAGTAGCACTATCTTAAATAGTAGGGCTTTTCCCCTCTCTCTTCTAAACTTAATAATTAGGCAAGAAGAGATTCGATTTCATATTAAGTCATAAAATTGTTCATTTTACCTCTTCTACATCTCATGCCAGCACAATGTTTTATATTAAAGGTCAGCCTTTGGAACAATTAGCTGTTAGTGCATCAGCCTGAATGCACATTTCTTTGTTATACATCAGAAAAAAATATATATTTATAAAATGCTAACATTGTGACCAGTAAAAATCCTTATTTTTCAGTTGTTAATCCTAAAACAAGGAAGGTTTAATTTACCATTCATTTTTCCAGAATTTTGCCACACATCTCAAAAATATATGAGGAAAACATTGCAGTATTTGCTCTTGTGCTTGGCGAGACAGCACATATAGCCACTTGGCTGACAGAAACAGTTCCTGTGCAAAGCACTCCACTCACTTGGTCCAACTTTCTCCAAACTTGTTTTTAACTCAAAGATCACACTCGAGTGTGTTTGGCATTTTCAGCCCTTGAGTTAGTTAAGACTTCTGTGCCAGACCAATCGGAGCCCCAGGCAACGCATTTGTGAGGGAGGTTTGGCCCTGGCAGGCAGTTCACAGGGAGGGGGCAGTGCCCTGCAGGGATACGGGTGTGGGTCTTGTGGGTCTAGCTAGAGGCTGAGGTTCTAGCTTCACTGTTCTCCATGTGTGTGACTTTAGGCAAGTAACCTCAGCTCCGTGCCCCTACTCAGTGATAAATCCAGGGAAGTGACTAGGTCAGTGTGGGTGGTTTGGGGGAATAAACTGGCTGTTGAAATGTTGTTTTTTAAAGTTACACTCATAGCTGACCTAATAAGACCATTAAAAACAAACTTACAGAACCTGTACTTCCATCACATTTCATAAAAGGAAGAATATTTTAACACTCAAAAAGTGGAAAGGAGATAATTAAGAATAAAGGACCATCTTTATATTGAGTAAACTACACTTTGTGAAAAAGGGCATCACTTCTCTTTTTGAAATTCTTGCATCAGGTCAATGAAAACTCAAATCTACAACAAACATTTGGGAAACAATCAGTTAAAGATCTCTTGGTTCCCTTTTGTCTCAGATGTCCTATTAAATAAGATGGCCTTTATTTGCACTTTTCCTTTTTTTTTTGTATTATTGCCTTGTATCTCCATACATTTTGAACAGTGACCTTGCCGCACCTTTACAGGCAGATACCAAATGGGTAGAGACAATGCTCTAAACAGCTGTTTCCAAAGGAACACCTGAATTATGCAGTAGGGAGTGGGCATGAGCATTTGAATTACCTGGAGAATGACCCAACCCAGCTGGAGACCTGTGCTCTTAGGGAAGTGGCTGGGGTCTCTGCACATCAGCCAGGTAGGGAAAAGGGGCAGTTAGATAAACAATTAGGTCAAACTCACCCCAAATATGCATGTTTCCTTTAAATGTCAAATTATTTTGTCTCAGTGCTTCTGAGTTAGGGAGGTTTGTATGTACTTATAGTAGATGTGAGCTACATTATCTATTTCAAACCACACTGTTTTTCAGGAATCCACCCAAATAATATTGCCCTGATGAGACCCTTCTGTGAAATTTAGGGAACAGCTACAGTTTTCTCTCTTCTAAGCCAAGTCATTGATTGAGGATTCATGTAGGGTAGTCTGAAAGAGCTTTGTTTTTCCTGAGTGTCTCCTTACCAGGTCCTTACCAAAATTTATATAGACCACACAGTGAAAGTCAAGACTTTACAAGATGTCTTGCACATAGTAGATTATTAGTATTAAGAAAAAATTAGTATTACTGTAGGAGCTTTTAGTGCAACCCAGTCCATATTTATTGGATAACCAAGGGGGGAGGTGATAATCTTCAGCTCATGTCCTCAGGCAGGTCTTTTATTCTTTTTTTTTTCTGGGGGGGTTATCATTAATCTACAATTACATGAGGAACATTATGTTTATTAGACTCCCCCATCACCAAGTGCCCCCCACATACCCCATTACAGTCACTGTCCAGGTCTTTTATTCTTGTATATTCTTTGTAGGCAGCGATGGATTTGTCTAGAACAGGTGGCATTCACATTATTCCCTTTACAACTAAGGGCAGAAACACCCTGGCCCAAGTTTGTTTTTACCTGGAGATAAATGTAGATAGACCCAGACAACCTCCTCTTCTGAAACATGAATGAATGGAACACTGCTGTGTTGCATTTCTTGAAAACTTTATTTACTGTAAGAATTACTCTATTTTTTAGCATGAGAATCAGAACTTCATTCAGTTTTGATTTGGTCCCTACTGTGTGGAAAGGATACTAAAAAAAAAGAATCAAGGGATATGGGGTTTTGAGTATTCAAAGAATCACAGAATCTAAGTTACAAGAGACCATGGAGTTCCTTAGGGAACCCCTCCTCCATCCTGCATTAGATCCTTGCACGGCTGACTTAAGAGTGACAGATAAAATACAGGACATATGGTTAAATTTGAATTTCAGATAAACAACAAACAACTTTTAGTCTAAGTTATGTCCCATATATTGCTTGGGGCATACTTAATATATTTACAGAATTGTTTGTTTCCCTGAAATTCAAATTTAACTGGGTAGTTTGTATTTTACATGCCAAATCTAGCCACTCTACCGATCATAATAGTGGCAATAATTACAGCTGCTAATCTTAGATATTACAGCTTCTTGATCCGGAGTATGGACTCTACACCCAGACTGCCTGGGTTTGAATCATTTACTGGTTGTGACTTTGAGCAAGTTTTAAAAATTTCTCTATGCCTCAGTTTCCTCATAGGAAAATAGCATTGAAAGAGTCACATTGTTTTCATTAGGAGCTTAGATTAGCACCATGTAAACATGTATGTGTTCAATCAGTGTTATTTTTATTATTAATACTTACTGAGTCTTGGCTACGTTATCATGGGCATTTCTTATCTGCTTAGTAATTTTAATAATAAACTGATCTGTTCTAAATTTTGCCTCAGAAAAAGCAGGCCACTCATCTATCACGGGCCTCGTCTAACTTTGCCACCTGGGGCTGCATTTGCTCTGGCCCTTCTTCCACGCTCTGGAGACGTTCCGTTGTGATGCACCATCTTCTTCGAATTCACTCTTGGTGGCCACAGACCGGCCCCAGGCTAGCACGGGGTGCCCTTGGGTGTGCTCTTCAAACGAGCCTATCTTCTCCACTGCCACTTCCTGTCTCGAGGTTGTTCTGGTCATTGAAAAAGGAAGCAGAATTGCAGCTAACTCACACTACAGTCTTACCTTTGTGTATAACCACTAACTTTTAAGTATTTACCCGTCCCACACATGGCTCATGTGTATTGAGTCATCACTCCAAAACTATCTCTGAGGTGTTAACATGTGACAAATGTGGGCCTTGAAGTACATGAATTAAGGAAATCTCATCTACTATGTGCTGGGCACTGTGCTGTTCTTTTTATACTGTTTATTTCATCTAGTTTTCATAGCAAGCCTATCAAGTAGGTCCTGTTTTACACCATCATCCATTAACCGCAGCTTAGATGTGTGACTTGTCCAAGGTCGAACAGAGCTCGGTTTGGGGAGCTAGGCAGTCTGACTGGATACCTGTGCTGTCTGAACACCTGAGTCCTAACACATACATATATAAATGGCCCCATGGGGGAAGGAAATCTCACAGCTTTACACATTAAATGGCAAAATGTCTAAACATTTTGAACATTGATTAAAAGAAACATTTTGAGTATGTCAGTAGTTTTGGTTTGTTTTAAATGATTTATTTCCCTCCATGAAGATAGGGAGTTTTATCTATTCTATTTTATTCACTGCTGTATCCCCAGCATCTAAAACAGTGCCTGGCATGTCTGTAGACAGCCATTTCAAAATAGTTGATTATTGAATGAATGAATGGAAATATTTTTATGTTTAATAACACTTCATTGATTTCGGCCCATTAAAATGTGTTGTATAAAAATAGTTAAGACTCAGTATGAACACTTTCTGTTCTGAGAAGTCTTCTTGAATTCCCCATGCAGAAATAACACCTTCTTCCCCTAAGCTCCATATCCCTGTATTTGTTTATTTAAATGAAGAAACGAATAGATTTTTACTATGTAAGAGATACGACAGTTCCAAGGAAAAAATAGTATCATCTGAGAAGGGAAATGGTAGCTGCTCTTCTCACTCCTTGGTCATTTCTGTTTTGTTCTTTTCCTAGCCATGCATGTCACCAGTCTTGAAAGAATGTGCTTCAATTCATTAAAAATAATGATTCCTTTTTATAGAACCTTGGTAATTAAGTTCATTACTCTTCCTGGACAGTAACAAACCCTGAGCTAGTTGGTAATTGCTTTTGTCTTTATTTGCAATCTTTTAGAAAACATGAACATGAGCCTTTCTTTTGGACAATCATTATGAATGCTTGGTGACATCTGGTTACTTAATTTAGGAAATGGGTAGCTGTGATATAAATGATGGACCTTAACTAGATATAAATTCAGACATACATAGGATCTGTATTAATCTCAGTCAACCCATTCAAGCAGATGCCGTATTTTGGGGAAAAGGAAATCGAAATGTACCAGGGAGCGGTAAGTCACACGCTATGTAAATTACTGTAGTATTGAGGGGATTTTATGATGCATGGGTAATTTTTCTTGAAGTTGGCAATACATTTACATTTTCATATTGTGAATTATTTATTGGGGAAGCTCAGGGAAGTAACATCGTTTGCTTTTTAATGATGTGCTGCTCTTTATAGAGTATAGAGGACTATCTAATATTTGAACATTACATACAAAATTCGTTGAACAGGATGTAGAACCTAGAGCTTGGGGAATCTTCCTTCTTCCATACCTGCCACAAAATCCTAAGGACTGAAAAATCAGTAATGAGTAAAAAATAAATAGAGCGAGGAGACCCATTCTCTCCGAATCAGAACCTTATTTACGCTGCGGCTATGACTAGAACATGAAAAATGAATCTTTATTACTTCATTGGTTAATGTGACTCTATGCAGACCCAGCTCCATAGCCATTTCAGTTGTGTGATCAAACTAGAAACTGTCGTCCTAATTAATCTATTTTGTTACGTGCCTCATCGCTTCCCCAGGCCTCCCCGTCCCTGCATCTTTTTCCTTCCCTCTTTCCCTTGCAGCAGGAGTACAAGGGCGTCCATTAATCCTGACCCCTGGAAAACAAACAAAAGAGAGCCCACACAGATTCATCAGCTGAAGTGGAAGGCAATTTACCCAGAGCGAGAGCCCACCCCATTGTTGCCAGATGAATGGTGCTGGTAGCTGGAGCCGAAGGAGGCTGCCACGCGAAAGACCTTTGATAATGCTGCCTTTATGGGAGCCCAGCACAAGGGAAACACTGTCGGCAGAGGCTGGGCCCTGCCCTGGTGCCTTGATCAGCGGGGCCCCGGGGCAGCCAGTGCGGAGCGGGCTCCGTGTCCTCTGACAGCCAGGGCGGTGTGGGTGGAAGTGCTGTGCATTCGGGTTGTTTCTCTTCTGTTCTCTGAGAAGCGTAGCTACATGCATCCCTGTTAGACCATTCATCTTTTGAAGAGTTCTCTTTAAAGGAATGCCCTAGAATTTTAAAAGATACGTTTATTTTGAACTGCTAAAGTCGGTGTTTTTTAAGCAGGTACTATGTTAACACTTGCAACAATAATATAAGGGCCCTGGATGCTGGCTGTGTATTACTGTCCAACCCCATTTCACAGATGATGAAACTGAGGCTCAGGGAGGGGTAATCCTTGAATCTATTTTGGAGCTAGGAGTTGATGCCAGCTCTTCATGACTCAAGGTTTTCAGATAAGGGAAGAATCAAGTAGAGGAAATGCCTATCCTGCCATTCTTATAGGTAGCTGAGAGGTCCCATGAGACCATCAGTGGAAAACCAATTTGAAAAATGCAGCCACATGCAGAGGTCAAGTATAACTACTAGTCAAGCAGCCTTGAAGCCTTTTTGGGCAATCACTTGCCCACACCTTTTCCTTCACCACCCACAGCTTTCTCTCCATTCCATTTCCTTCCATTTTCCACCCTCTTTGCTTTCTTAGAATCTTCTGTTTCCCTGTTTTCAAAGAGCTGTTCAAAATAGTCCTGCTCAGCTGTATCCTGAGGTCCCTCCACAGATCCCCTTCTGACCATAAGGCGAAGGAAGGGGGCACGTACCATTCTGGTCTCCCTACATACAGAGGGATTCAGTCGGCCAGTCCCAGAAACAGCCTTGACCCTCACTGAGCATACCCTTGGGAGCTCCCTGCTCACGACATGTGGGGAGCTGTGGGCACCAGAGACACCAGTGCCAAATCTGTGTGCAGGCATCAAAACGCCCTCTCATTTTCCACCTCCCACCACTCAGATTTGCCAGAGCTTGTAGCCAGTGGCAGGGTGTGGGCTGGGCCCCTTTTTCTACAGTGAGTCAATACTTAATAAGGCTCACAGCTGGATTGAGTAAATCATGCTTTACATTTGCATATTACCCTACCTTTCCAAATGACTTTCCTATCCATCATCTCAGTTACCTTCGGGGTTTGAGCCTAGACATTATTATCACTACTTTAAACATGGGGAGCAGTGAAGGGAAAGAATCTAAATGTCTTCTCATCCTGGATCTGCCATTCTTTTCACTCTTTTATGTTCAACAGCCTTAAATTTAAGGAGTGTTCTTTCTCCAGCTTTATGCCACATGAAGTATTTATCTTTTTAGTAATTTTTGAAGGAGGGATGGAGGTGGGTGCCAAGAAATTGAAGCAAGCAGGGCTGAAGTTGTCCTGACACAGTGTATTTATTTATTGGTGAATTTGTATTTATGCATAGCTAACATATCCCGTAAGGCTAAAGCACAAATCCAGGAGAATGTCTTGGTGTGGTAGGATTTTTTTTTCCCTATTGAGATGAAACAAACTGGTCAAACCAGTTTATCCCTTAAAAGAACCACACCTGCTGCCCTCTTCTTATGGGAAGTTTTTAGGTTTTCTTCTAATTCATAAATAATTTCCTCTGGGGCCCCAGAATCTCCAACTTGCCTCTTAGAAAAAAAAAATGTAGGAATTTAGGGTTCTAGTACAAGTCAGATCTGGGTGTTTTAGTAGACCTCTCTTAAGACCTGTTGCCCAAATGTCTTCAGAAACATTTCGAAATGGAATGCTGACTACAAAGTATGTTTGGGTGGAAGGGTGTGGTGTTGGAGTATCAGAAGACATGGGTCATGTCTGCAGGCTGACTCACACATGGGTCTGGAGAGGAGTGCTTCCAAATTCCACACTCAGTTTGTAAGGTATAACTCCTGATGACTGGCAAGTTTGTGAATTCTGGTGTTATGCAACCTTTAAAATTGGAAATGTATAGTGGTGGATTCATTTTCAAGGCCAAGGAAAGAAATGCAGTGTGTTGTTTTGTCTGACCATGGTTTTGTTTTGTTCTTTTGCTTTTCTAGGCACAGTATGAAAACCCACCACATATCTATGCTCTTGCAGATAATATGTACAGAAACATGATCATTGACAGAGAGAACCAGTGTGTCATCATCAGGTATGGGAAAGAGAGGACATGAGACCATGCTCTACTTAGGATTCTCTCCAGGAAAAGGGCTTTTGCTGTAACTGCGTATGTCAGAGGCTGGCTAATGCATCTGAGTAACAAGCAGGCTGTCCACCTACTCGGTTTATTTTATCACTCCAAATCAGAAACGCTTTGAGCTTCCCTAGGGTTGCTATTTAGACCCCCTGTCCCTTAAGGCCTTAAGGCTTTAGGGCACACTGTTCTAGCCAGATCTTTCTCCGACCAACATCAAGCAATGAACTTAAGTCACAAAACATCTCCCCTGATTGTACTGTGGCTTTACTCAGAATTGGAGATACTTTATGTCAGAAGTATGTTTCACTACTTTGTTATCTGGAATCCTTTTCTCTAATGTCCCTGTTTTTCCTTTCTTAATAATTTAGCAGTTCAAGGTTGACCTTTTTTGGTGTTCTTTGTCATTTGCTTTTAATTTTCTGAGGGCATTACTGGTAAATACCAGCATTCAATATCTGTAGCTACATTTCAAAGTCCTTTGTAACCTGACCCAGCTCTGAGTCTTTGCTGGGCTTAAGTGCTTTACAGTTTTGTTTACTATCACAAACATTTTCAAACACAACAGAAAACATAAGCATCCATGTTCCCATCACTTAGACCTTGACGGTTGTTAACATTTTACCATATCTGCTTTCATCTTTTTTAGTTCTTTAACTTTTTCATATGAAGGAATTTTGAACATTTTTTTATTATGGATATTTACAAACATACACAAAATTAGAAAGGGTGTTACAGTAAGTTCCTGTATATCTATCATACCACGTGCATAGTTACTCATATATGGCCAGTGATGTTTTTCTTTGTTCTCCCAAACCGCCTCCTCTTGATTGTTTAACTCAAATCCTAGGTTGCAAATCATTTCATTTGTTAGTAATTTAGTAAGTATCTCCAAAAGATCATTCTTATCACACCTGAAAAATGAATAATTCTTTCAAAATCATCTAACAGCATTCCATCTCTGTGACTGTCTTACAAATTCTTTTTTATAGTTGGTGTGCTTGTATTTAGGTTCCCAAAAAGGCTCACATTGCACTGGGTTTAAGTCTCTCAAGTCTCTTAATTGTGGACAATTCTCTCTTAATCTTCTTGTTTTCTGCGTACTTATTTCTTAAAGAAAAAGGCCACTTGCCCTACAGAATTGTCTGCAGTCTGGGCTTTGTTGATTGTATACCGTGATGTTGCACTGTCCCCATATTTCCTGTAAATTGGTAGTTAGCTCTAAAAGCCTGTTCGAGTTCAGATTAAATTTTTTGGCAAAAATGCTTCATCATTGCTGCTGTGCCCTTAATGCTGGCTGATCCCTGTGCGGCCAACAGAGGGGCCATTCATTATAAATTCTCATTTCACAGTCATTGCTTAACCGATGGTTGAAAAAGAGTTATTTTCTAACTCTGTTATTCCTTCTACATTTATTAGTTGGGATTCTTTTATTTGGTAACTTTCAAATATAATCTATATGGGGAAACTAGATAGAAAGCTTGATTTGTTGTCTTTATTTACCAACTTTTAAAGGAGTGAGTTGATGCTCTCAGAGCAACCTCCCAAGGTAAAATCCTTTATTTTCAGTTGCTCACCTCTCTCCCACTCTCAGGCCGCCTCTGTCTGTCACCGCAGGACACGTGCGCACGGCAGCAGGACCTCTGCCCACTTCTAGGATCCTTCTTCCCAGCTGGTCAGGAGGCAAAAACTTGAAGGCCCTGCTCCCAGGCTTCTGTGGTGGTAGCTGTGCTGTTTAGCAGGTGGTAGAATCGGGAGCTGCTTTGACTTCTGACCCTAACAACCCAGAGTTAAACCAGACTCCATAGGTGAGGGGCACAGTCCTCCATGAGACCACCTTCCCTCCAGACACCAGCTGCAAATACAGGATTCCCTAGGCCACCCTCACTTTGACCCATCTGGCTACAAATTCAGGAGTTCCTACCATGCTCTTAGGTTCAGTAATTTACTTGAAGGCCTCACAAAACTCACAAAAGCACTATACATATGATGACAGTGTTATCACAGTGAAAGGATCCAAATCAAAACCAGAAAAAAATAAGAGATGCATAGGGCAAGGTCTGGGAGGGGTCCCAATGTGAAGCTGCTTGTCCTCACGCCCTGGAGTCGTGTGCCGTGTTACCACCTCCCAGTTATGATGGTGAGTTGGCAATAGTATTACCAGCTAGCGAGGCTCACCCAAGCTCATGATGTCCAGATTTTTTGTTTGGTTTCAGCCACTTATGGCCTGCATGGCTAACCATTAGTCTCCAGCCCCTCCTGAATGTTCTAATACCTATAGTGTCCAGTTCCTCCAGGGGCCAAAGCCCCTATTGTAAATCTCTGTCCACATCCAAAGCTTCCAGGCAAACAGCAGCCCTGTCAGGCAGGACTTCCCAAGGCCCCAGAGATTACTTCCCAATAGCAGAGCCCAAAAGCCTGACCTCTCTTGACCACCCAAGAACTGTGGTTCATGGGCTTTGATAAAGTAGATTTGCTCTCTCTGGGATGCTGCGGTTCACTCTTAGCAGCTTTGTGATTCTGGGCAGCAAACCCAGCACTTGCCTTGGGCCTCGGTTTCCTCATTTGTGAGTGAACTGATTGACCAGGTGACCTCTAAGATCACTCCCAGTTTGGAGCTCTTTATTTCTGCCAGAGGCGGGGAAGGCAGAGAAATGCTGCTCTGGGTAGAGGGGTCCAAGTTTGCAGCCGTTGACACTGGGAAAGCTGGGTGCTGCTTCAGTCAAATGCTGCCTGCCTGAATGCTTAGTGGACAAACAGAACTATTTCCCTGAAGGCTGGTTCTCCTGCTAAGGGCTGTTGCCATAGCTGGAAAGACTAGGAATTTTTAGTATCATTTAATTAGGAAATAAAAAATTAATGATGACCTGATCTCTCTGGTGCTCTCTTAGACCTTCACTTCCCAATTTTCCTGCTGTGACCTTGTCTGCATGAGGAAATGCATATTCTTTAGGTGTGATCGTGCAGCACCTAGAGACAGTATAACCAGTTTCCTTCCAATCTTACTTAAATTTTCCAAAAATACGGTAATAGGATGGATTGGCAGCTGACCATTTCTGGACTAGAAATCAGTATTACAAATTTAATTTAAAAAGAAAGGGATCCAGAAAGAAGACAGGGTGCTTTCCCAAGTGCAGGCCTCCATCAGAGCATTGGTCCTGTTTTTGCAAACATCTACAGACTTGATTTGTGAAAATAGTTGGAGCTGAGCAGCCTCAGATACTGACTCTGGTCAACCAGACTCAATAATGAGTGTGAATTAGACCCCAAGTCATGATTTTATCAGGAGAATTCTGCCTCTGGACAGCTCAGTTGATTATTCCCTTGGAACACAGTCCACAGGGGAGCCAGATTAGAGGACTGAATTCAGCAGGGGCATTGATCATACTGGCTGATGTCATCATATCAGGGCCACCACCATCTCTACCTGGAGACAGTGAGCTGAGGGTGTTGCTCTACTCAGTAGTCCATTTACCTGAGAAAACCCATCACTTCTCCTGCCAGCCCCTGCCAGCCGCTAGGTTACATTCTAGTGAGGAATAAACACCAGGATTTGCCCGAGATGTTTCCCATGTCTTCCCCAACAGCAGACAGGTCATGGAGAATAACTGCTGTAGATGCTAACTCATCTACCATGCCTTGATTCGTTCATTTAACTCTTCAGGGATAAATATTTCCAATCCCAGAATTGCCTTGTCAGCTCAGTGGCTATAAAGATATTTAGACTGCATACCTCGAGATGTTATTTCAACTGATATATATTGGGCACAGAGCATCAGTTTCTTTTTTCAAGCTCCCCAGATTTTTCTGAGAACCAAGATGAAAGCTTCCGGTCACCTCTTGTCTCAGCACCATTAGTGCAGGCAAGACGCACTTCCTGAGTGCCTGCCCTCTGCTGGGCACTCCCATATAGGTTCTCTTTTTATTCTCAAAACCATTCTGGTTGTCAGCACTATTGTTTCACAGGATTTCATCCGAAAAATGAGGCTTAAGAGGATTCTAAGATCCTCAGGCTAGCAACTGGTGAGCCTGTATTTGAACTTAGCCCTGTCTGACTTCAAGCCTTACACTTCCTCTGCACTCTATTGATAAGTGACACCTCTCTATTTCACATGTCCCACATGTCAGTGGAGGTTGTTAATAGCAGCTGTAGCTATTTATAGCTGTACTATAAGATGAGGTCAAGGCATTCAACAAGGTTAGTTATCCTAGACTTGAGCTCCTAGAGTTAAGTTCCTCTCATGACACAGGTGCCTTTTTAAAACTAATCCTTAATACGTTGTTGACCATGTTGCTGTGCAACCAAGGGGACTGATGAAAGTGCTTGTTGTCAATTGGAGGACAGACAGTTGACACACAGATGGACTTAATTGAAGAACATGACCTTATTGATTTGTTTATCTTAATTTTTTACCAAAAAGTGAAGATGCATTTATACACTACATGGCCACACCTGGCCCTTTCTTTATTTTAATTGACTTGCCTGGACATATGTGAGGGAGTGATGGATGTGTATTCATCTATGCATTTGGAGCCTTCTGTTACCGAAGGCTTCATCAGTGAGGAACCAGCAGGTCAGCTTTATAGACAGCCCTGCTTTTCACCCCCTAGTATGTGCCTTGCAGGCACCCTACTGCGCTAAATGAAAGCATGTGTATTTGGCACATAAAAATTTGGCATGTATCATAAAGTTGACCTATATGAAATAAAAGAATTTTAATAAACATTGGATAAAATTTTTAATAAGTATTAACTGTGTTAATCATTTCAAAATTTAGAAAAATCTCTTGATGATGTACATGGTTAATAACTGTTTAAGAAGTTATTTCAAAAAGTTTAAATGGGTATATTCTTTTGATAAATTTAAAGAAGATGTTTTTAAATTTAAGTTTCTCAACTAAAAGTTGAGATCATTCTTAATCAAATGGGCACTGCACTGTCATATGATGTGAGGACGTCAGAAGGAACTCCAGTTGCGAGAACTGAGAGAGCCTGTGTCTTAAGTGTAGGCCTTCTCCCAACCTGGGGGTTCACAAACGATGGCCCACTGCCTGGCTTTGTAAATAAAGTTTTATTGGGATAAAGCTACACCCATTTCTTTCCATACTGTCTGGCTGACTGCACAGTTGAGTTGTAATGGATAGAAACCATATCTGAGCCATTACAGGACAAGTTTACTAACACTCACACAAATTGTCACTGTGATAACCCCACAGATGTGATGTACCAGCATCGGAGACTTAACAATTTCTTAATGCTTTTTTTTTTATCTCACCTCAAAGCTTATTCCTCCACCAACCCTTTTCTTCCAAGTATAGTGATAGATGAATGCTCCTAACAATTATATCATTTAGCCTGTGTCCCACTTCTGCTAAAATATCTCTGTAGCTCTCCATTGCCCAGCAAAGTCCTAACTCCCTAGCTTGAGACACCTATAACTATTTTCTGCTACTCAAACCAAATTGCTCTACTCTTTCCCCTCAAACAGGTCATGTTCATTTCAAGCTCCAAGTCCTTGCTGAGGTTTTTCTCCCTGACTCGAGTTATTCCCCCACCCAAGCATTTGTCATCTACTTCAACCCAGTGATCTCTCCATTCTCTGAATTTCGATAGCACCTCATATACAATTCATTTTCATCACCCACTTAATATTATTATTATTATTTTAATTTGCACATGCTCAGTTTAAGTAATTTTTTAACTCTTGATGACTAGAAACGAGTTAGGCTTCTCAGTTTCTCTAGTACACACAATAAATGTGTGATGATAATTTTAAAGCTGAGATACATGAAATAAGCTGTAAGTGCTATTTGCACTTAGAAGACAGATCAGTTTGGACTGAAACACTGAGCAAAGGTGTCACGGAGGTGGTGGGGCTTGATCTGAGTCTTCTCTTCAGGATGTTTGGGAGGAAGGACTTGTGAACGGCTTGAAAGCGTCTGCACAGCACACGGTGATAGAGACCTGGGAGGATAGAGACCTGAGGTGTTAAAGGAGATTTGCATTGACAAATGGTCCTTGTAAATTACTTGGACCAGAACTGGGTCTTCCGCTTCTGTTTCTGTATTACAGCCAGATAGCATTTATGCAGCAGTGCATAAATTGATTTGGGGAGATATAGTTGACCAGGCAACAGGTACCTTCTTGAATAATGGGCTTTGGGTATTTTCAGATACACCTGCATGCCTTGGTGATGTCTTGCAGATCTCCAAGCAGGGACGTGATACCTCAAAAGGCTGGCTCAAAGATAAAGTCTGTGGGTAGAAAAGAGATGGAATCTTAAGAGGATACTGATATCTCATGAGATTAGGAGGACCTGACGGGAATTGGAAATGCAGAGGAAGCTGATGTGTGATATTCAGTAAGCCTGTGAAGGAATAAAGGGATAGGAAGTGGATGCAGACTTGGACAGTGGCAACAGAAAAATGCAGTATCTTGAACTACATTAGTATGATTGACAGTGATAAGCACCAGAAGACAAACAGGTAGACACCTGTGAGCCCAGTACATGAGCAACGTGTATCTGCTTAGCTCATTTGTCTTTGGTGTTCCAAATCCAGAATTTGGGATTGTGCTTTAGGATTACCTATGTGACAACTTTGGCTCTGTCAGACATCTATGCTGTGGGGTAAAAGAGGCAGGAGATAGGCTACCATCTCTGTTGCCAGACAAGATCTTGGCGGTGTGGCTAGAGGCATATCTGAAGCCCTTGCCATCCGACCTCTGTAAGGACTTACAGGGCCTTGGAGAGCGGTTATGTGGCAGTTTTATTGCTGCCATCAAAGTAAGTTCCTATCATCTTGGCCCACATCAGCTCTTCCTGTCCTGGCCTGTTTAAAATGTGCCGTCAATTTGAAAGCATAGCAGTTGGTGCTGTTTCTAATTTTTCAGCTTGAAATGCTCTGAAGCAGTTGTTTTCTGAAGAGTAGGGCATTCTGTCCTTAATGTGTCCAACACCAGTTTGCGAAGTCTTGGTTTGCAAAGTCTGGGTTTGCGAAGTCTTGTAAGTTATATCCTGAATATATGCCAAGAAAGTGTTCGAAGGAATAAATAAAGATGTGAGAGAGATTTAGCAAGTACATCAATAGGATCTGGTGACTGGTAGAGTATGAGGATTTTCATAGGGGAAAAGGAGGTGGTTGTCACTATTGGATCTAAGATGTCCGAACTGTCTGCTTCAAGAGACGTTTTGGATTTGGAATCCCTAAGATTTGCAGATAGTAAAGATTAAAGATCTAAAAAATCAGAGCACCTCTAAAATATGTGACTTTTGTCCCATCTCTGCTCTTTGCCTCGGCACCATCAAGTGTTTCATGGATTTTCAAGCTGTTTTCCTGCCTTTGATGTATTTCAGGAACCCTTTATTATTAGCATTGGAACTCGTTTCTGTTTCTGTTGGTCCACCCAATTCCTTGTTTATCCCAGCATCATGGGCCTTTGAGGCTTCCTGTTCCTCTAGCCTGCTTTGGGAGGCCCTGTCAGCTCACACTCCTGATGTGGGGTCTACGTGAGTACTGACCTCTGGTTGCAAATTTGAAGAGCAGGGACTCTAGTGCACCCTTTTCCCCCAAGCTCACTGCAAGCCTGTGTGATTGCTGAAATCCTTATCATCAAAGAGTATTATTCAGGAAGGCTGTCTTGTTAACCAATGTATTAACCATAATAGTAATAATGGCCCTTTTTTGAGTACTTCTTTTGTGTCTTGGCATCTTTTACTTAAATCATTTATGATCTGGCAGCTAGCTTTTACTAAGCTCCTCCCCACCTTTTGCAGATCAAGAAACTGAGTCTCAGCGAGGTAATGAAACCTGTTAAACATCTCACATTTGTAATGTAGCAAAGCCATGCTCCAAGCCAGAGCTGCCTGGCTCCGCTGTTACACTCTTTCTACTTTTCTCTGCTGCTTTGAGCCAGGAGGTGTCTGGCTATCAGGTTAATGATCCACTACCACCCACAGTCATGGGGTGTAGTGGAAATACCTCTGGGGTTTAGTCACATGGTGGGCTTTTTATTCCATTCTGCCTGAAGTGTGTGACCTCTGCAAGCCTCAGTCACTTTTTCTGCAAAATGGGGGTGAGTATCTTAAAGGAATAGAACGAAATGCTAATAAGGCAATAGACATAAAAAATTTTTTTAACTATTAAGGAGCGATGTAAAATATCTACTATAACATTAAAAGGAATTTCCGAGCTAATAAGTAGCTGAGCTGGGGCTCAGTCTTGGTCCTCAGACCAGACACTGGGTTCTCCCTACTGCGTAAGGCTGGGCCAAGGTGAGCGTTGCCAAGGGCTCATTTTCTTGGCAGACAGTAGGTGAAAATTTGCTTGACAATACTCATTGATTGGGAAGAAATAACACTTTCCTCATTATGCCAAAGAAGGAATTTTTACCATTTACTCAGTTTTTGGTATGTGTATTTGGTTTTGTATTTCATACATGTAACCAAAGCATGTCCTTGAGGATTTAATTTTCAGTCTGACAGACAGGTCACCCCTTTCTCTTCAGCCCAGGAACCCCCCAGATGGGCAAGAGAGGCTTCACCTCAGACTTATTTCTTTTCTAGATACAGTAGGGCTGCCAGGACAGGAGGGTATGAATTGAGTCTTTGGAGAAGGCTGTTCAGAACCTTTCTGATACGTTTCTCTTTCTCAGTCCCATCTTGTCTTGTGATCCCAGTGATGTGGGCTGTTATCTTGTTATGTTCAACTGTGTGTCAGATAATAAATGTTTCTGGCAGAAGCCTTACTTGCAGAGGTGTGTGCCATTCAGTAAAGACTCAGGAGTAGTTAAAAGTTTGATTATGCTATGAACTGTGCTATTCATCAAGTTACTTTGGGAAATATTGTTGATTTTAATGGTCTATCCAACCCATATGAGGATCTTAAATACATACCCTCATCTAAGCAGGCTCCTGAGTCAGTCTGTCTCCAGGCCCTTTTCCCAGCAACGCCACTCACTAGCCAAGCGTGTCCAGTTTGCATAGTGGATTAGAATAGTACCTACCTCACAGGGCTATTCAGATTTAATGATTGCTGTGTGTAAGGTTCCTGTGTGTATTAACTTTCCCAGTGGACATGCTAAAATGATTACACCAAAGTATATTCCTTACAAATCTCCTGTGGAACTCATGTTGATCATTTTTCAGTCATTAATATGTTCAATTTTTTATAATTCTAGAATTAGAAAAAAAAATTTAACCATCCCTGTCCCTGTATTTTTTCTCTAGGTTATACCTTTTGAAATAAGAGTCAAGTTCAATACTAATATCAGAAAAAGTAGAGTCTAGGACCCTATATTCCAGTGGGGGTTTTCAGGACTTCATTGCCATACCCACCTTCTGCCATTGCTGCCACGGTGACCCCAGCTCCCTCGGCTCCCGTGGTGCTCCGGGTGCCCTCCTGCTTCTCGTGCATCTCCAACATTGCCACCTCGTTCTCCGTGGGGAGCTTCAGCCGCATGCTCCTGAAATGTCAGGCATCCCATTTCATTTAACATGAGCTGCCAGCAACAGAAACTCTAACTCAAACTGGCAGAGAAATTAAGGAAATTTATAGCTCACATGACAGAATGTGCAGAGGTTGTGCCACCCCGGAGCTGTTGACGTGGTGGCCCAGTGATGCCAACAGGGACCCAGGTGCTCTCCACCTCTCTGCTTCATAGTCCAGACATCCTAAGATCGGTTCCCTTGGCGGTTCCAGGTGACTGTCAGTGGCAGTCAGAGTCCTGTACTTTCTCACTCACGTCCTAGAGGAGAAAGAACCCCTCCCATTAGTCCTTCCCTTCACTGGGCAACTTCTTTAATATGGAGTCTTGAGAGTTGCTCAGGGGGATCAGGCATAGATGGGCTCAGCTGAGGATGGGACCAGCTGCCCTGTGCCTCGTGTGCCAGGACAGGTACCCAAACCTGAGGATATTGTCAGGAAAGAGCAGGTGGGGAAGAGAGCTTGAGCGGAAACAAACGGGCCCCTGCTATTTCCGAGGTCCGCGCACAACCTGTGTTCAGCTACATTTCCCCTTGGTGATCTCACTCACCACTTCAGCTCTCCTGTAGGCGGGTCACTCACGTCTCTCTGTCTTCATCCTGAACCTTTCCCTGTGCTTCGGACTCAACATTTTCAACTGTTTGCTGACCATCTCTGTCAACCACTGATCAAGACAGCTTAAAAGGGGGTGGAGGAATGTATGTAAGTATGTATATATATATATATAAAATATCTACATGTACACGAGTGAACAAATACTCCATTTACTTCTTTCTCCCCTATTGTCAGATTTTTAACTTTTCCCATAAGCTCTCTTTTAAACAATTTATTGTGAATTCCAGATACACAGAAAAAGCACCACCAGAGTAGTTCAAAGAACTCCTTATCCTTCACCTACTTTCTCCAACTGGTAACATCTTACCACATTTTACCACTCCCTCCCTACCTCTCTCCCACCTTTTCTGATATTATTACCAATGATAGGAGTCTTTCTCTGAACCTTTTAAGGTCAGGCTGTGGATGTGATAACTCATCACCCCTGCAGTGTGTATTCCCTAAAAACAAGATGCTCCCCTATGTAGCCAGGTAAAATACTCCACATCAGGACACTGGCACTGGTGCCACACTACCATCTAACCCACAGACCCCATTTGCATTTTGCCAGTCCTCCCAAAGTGGCTCTCTTTCCCTTTGCTCTGGAACCCTATCCAGGAATATATGTCTCTTCAGACGTCTTCATTTTAGAACAGTTCCTCAGATGTCTGCTGTGTTTTCTGCCCTTACAGTTTTAAAGAGTTTAGGCTCTAAATTCAGCCTAGGGTCTGTCTGATGACCTTTCCTTACCAGGCTTGGGGCCTCCATCCTGAACAGGGACGCCATAGAGATGATGCTATGCTCTTCATCACCTGACCCATCGTGCAGGTGTCTGTTTCTTCTGATTAAATTCACTATATTTTCTTACATGATGTGTCAGCATTTTCTGGGGACATAGCCTCAGGTTATCACAGCACCTTCTTCCGCATCAAACCTCCACCCACCAGCCGTAGCATCCACTGGCCTCCGGCACGAGTCAGTCACCTCACGAAGTTACCAAGTGGTAAGGATAGATTTCTCTTCACTCCCTCCACATTTGTTAGTTGGCTCTCTGCTATAAGGAAGAGTTTTCCCTTCTCCTCTATTTATTTATTTGGCTATTAATTTTTATGGTGGAATGGGCTTAGGACTTCCTGTTCTATTTAGTGAGTCATAACCCACTGTTACCATTATCTTGACTTGGCCAGTGGGACCCTTTCAAACCGGCTGTTGTATGCTTGATGTCCACATCAGTCACTGTGCATTTCTTTACGTTTTAGCACAGCTGTGTGTTTCAGGCTCAGCTTGTGTTTTCTCTGGCCCAGCCCTGGGATTGGCCATTTCCCCAAGGAGCCCTGGTCCTTTTTATGGGAGAAATGGCAGTTAGAGGCCAAGATGTGGTGGTCAGTGCTTATGGGTCCTGCTGTGTCATTGCTCTCAGGCCTTCTAGGTGGTGGTGCCAGGACATGTGTATGTGTATGTGTATCATACATGACACACATGTGTGTGCACTGAAATGTATAACTATTTTCATATCTGTGTGTGTGTGTGTGTGTGTGTACTGATAACTTTAATTCCAGCAGTTTAAATTGATACCTTTAATTCCAGCCCAATCCCTCAAGGTTCTTCCTTGCTTCTTTCAAATTTATTAATGCTTTGACCGTGAGAGTCTGGTGTCACATTATATCAATATATTTATCTACTGCTCAATCTACTTACTTACGTGGTCTGTCTAGTCAGTGTCCCAATCACCTGCCATCTCTTCCGCCATTACTGCCATGTTCCCCTCCTGCTCCATGGCTCTAAGGCCTGGCCCCCTAGACCCACTGGCCCCACACCTCTGGGCGGGCCCTCGAATACCCTTCCCTGCATCTTTAGTCTCTAGGCTCCTGCCACCACATGATTCTCCATTCCCTGTCCTGCAGGTTATAAAATTCTTATCTTAATAATAAGATAGCTACCAGCCAGTGAGGTACAAAACCAAGAAGCCAGTCTTGACTTCTTACCCCTCTTCTGCCATAACAGATCCCTTGGCAAGTTCTACCAGTTTTACCTCCTACCAGGGCAGGGGTTTATCCGTGTATCTCCTTTGCCACCAGCACTGCCCTGATGGAGGCCAACCTCCCTCACCTGGACTGCACACACACCCTTTTAACTTGGCTTCCTCCTTTCAACCCAGCCTCCAAGCTCCTCAGGCGCTTCTCACTGGGGATGGCAGTGCCCTCCAGCTGTAGGCTGGGCATCGCTGTCGTACAGCAGGCGACAGTAGGTGGCACACTACAGGGTTACCCACTATTAACGTGTAGACAGAGGATGAGCCCCCGTTTAATTTTACTTCAATTTTTCTGCTTCTGTCAAGGAGTAAGTCTGTTTTTGGTGGTGTTTTAAAACCTCTGTAACACTTGCTGCTGTCTTTATTAAAGAGAGCAGGCTTCAGACTTACGGCTTTTGACAGACCAGCCAGAACCGAATAACCTCAAAAATGGTTCACGTTAACCCTTGAGTAGATAAAAACTATTTCTATTAAAATACATGTACAGTGAAAGAGTCATGACCCAAAGATCACTGGCTGCTTCACTTTTAAGGAAAACAAGTGGCCCTTCCCTCTCAACCCATCCTAGCTCCTTCCTTTCCCAGTTCGCGGGTGAATAGCCATTCTTCTAAATTTTAACTGCGTCCTTTTTTCTTTATGGTTTTACTACTTGCATTTGCGTCCCTAGCCAACTTCTTGATTCATGTGTAGTGCTTTGGAACTCGGTGTTGATGGAATCACACTATCTGCATTCCACATATTTTTCTGCAACTTGCTATTTTTCACACAATGTTCATGTTCTGAAATTTATTTGGAAGGGATACTTGTAATTCTTCTCTTTTTTTCCACCACTGTTTCCTAGAATTTCACTTCTGAATATGTCACAATTTATTTATCTAGTCTAAGTCAGTGGATATTTTCATTATTTTCACAATGACTATTTTATTTTCGTTGTATTTATTTTAAAGGTTGCCAATTTGGGGCACGTGATAGTGGTCTTCTATTTATAGTAGTTATATAGAGGTTCCTCTTTAAATAAATTTAAGTAAATTGAGTCAGTTAGAAAAAATAGTATAAGTTAATAATAGGTCAAGTGTGGTGCAGAAAATACTGAAGTCTGAAATCTGTAAAACGCTCCACTGGCCAGAACCCGTGGTCTTTCCCCAAACCTGATACTCAAGGCCACTGTCATGGACCTTTCATTGCTCCCTGGCCCCTGCCTCACCCCTGTAGCTCCCCACTTTACACTAAAAGTCCTATTCAGCTGCTGGCAGTTCCTTTCAATCTACTTCATGCGGCTTTTGCCTCCAGCTGTGGCATAGGCTTCACCCCACCCCTGACCGAAGCTCACCTGTGCGTACTCACCCCACTTGGGTTTCTTTACCTGTCTTGATGAGACTTGAATAGTTGTGACTTCCTTTAAGAATCTTTTCGTAACACACAATCCTATCAGGGATAGATGTCCCCCAGGAGTCCCTAAATGCATACACACATCCCCACAGTGTTAGAGCCTCTGTGCCTTTGTCTTCCCCAGGAGGCGTGAGCTCATTCCAGCCTCCAGCCCAGAGCTGGGCACATGGAGGATCTTAAATGATGCATTTGAATACATACAATTTTTGTATGTATTTGTGTTTTATATTTTAATCCTTCCTAAAGTGTGGACAAATTCAAGGTTGGAAAGGCAGCATTTCACATTGTTTGATCAGTTAACTTGATTAGTCCACTTGATCAAGTGGACCTGGCATTACTTATTTTAATATATGAAGTGAGTTACTTTCCATTCTTCTTCTTTTCTTTTGCACCCAACAAAAGAGACAAAATATTTCATGTCTCAACACACTATTAAGCAAAGACACAGTGGGGAAATCAATGTACTTTTATCTCATAATTGTAATTAAGGGAATGACAGTTACTGTTCTAAGAACCATTGGAGGTGTTTTGAGTCTAGGAAGGGGCAGATGGGAAGAGACTGGTGAATCTTCCAATAGTAGGAATGGTTGGTAGTGCTTATTCTGTGGTGTATCTCCCAAAAATACATGATTCAAGTGTGTTTACATTTTCTAGAGTAAGTTGAGTTGAAAGGAACTATTGATTTTTAATTGAGGAATAGCCTTCAGGCTAAGAAAAACAATTACGGTCCTTGAATCCAATTACTAATATTCCATTGTAAAAAACTCCACCCCAGAACATTCTTTCCATTTCTTTGAAATTTTAGCATATGTTTCCATTTCTATAGCCAATGCACATAGAAACATTACATTTCCTATTTGAATTGATATTTCCTATGAAGTCTGTCTTGGTTTTGTTTTAAATTTGCACAGCTGGTTCCCAGCTATATAAGAATGAGGAAGTTTGTTAAAAATTCTTATTTTTCAGCCCTGTCCTTGGAGACTGGGATTCAGCAGGCCCGAAGAGGGGCCCGAGCATAGGCATTTTTAAAGTACTCTGAGGATTCCAGTAGGCTGCTAGATTTAGGGACCAGGAGGACATTTTTCTAATGTAAGGTACATAGACTTCTAGAGCATTTTTTGGTCTGCTTTGAAAAGTCAAGTAAAGGCAATTAACTTTAGAAAGGCTGCCTACAGCCATAAACCAAGTAAAGTGCACTAACTGCTTTGAGATGCAACACAAATAATCTCTGGTGCACTGTTTGTCTGATACCTTCACATTCTTTTGACTTGGGTTTTAATCTAGGGGAAGAGACAATATTTTTCCATCCTGAAAGGGCCAGTGAAATTATCATTGTATATACTGTAAGCTTCAGGTAATCATGAAACATTACGTTATTTACCATATTCTAAGCAAATGACCTGTCTGTGATTAGTAAAATTTTCTTAAGTATTTGTAAACTCAAACCAAGAAATTAAAATACCACTTAATATTCAGCCAGAACTAATTTTAAGTCTTCTGAAAAAAATACCACAATTCCTGAGAATGTAGACATCCTAATTTTGGACCTGGCATACTTATTTTAATATATAAAATGAGTTATTTTCCATTATTATTACTCTGCTCTTGCTGCCAACTAGAGACAGAATACTTCATATCAATCACACTATTAACCAAAGTGGGGGAATCACTATACTTTTATTTCAAAATTGTAATAGGATTTGAATTTTCTTTTTCTCTCTCTTTCACATATACACACAGCTTGCTCTAAGGAATTCTAAATACGAAATCATCATGAAATAGGAAGTTGAATTATAAGGTAAAGATATTGATCAGCGTTGGTTATCATTGTGATGTATGATCCCACTTTTCCTGGAAATGCTATTTTAAAAAATCTGAAATATGTGGGTAATTGCCTGTCTAAGAAACTTAAACATTAAGAGAAAACACATCAAAAAAGAGAAGAATCACCTAACACCAGTCCTCCAACAAATCAGAAATAATTTATTTTTCCTTGTTCTATTTTTGATCTTATCCATACCTTATTTTTAGTTGTAATCACATGACAGATACAGTGTCTTCTGCTTATGTTTCCACCTAGCATTAGTTGCTTTCTTTTTGTTGCCACATGGTTTTCTAATTATTTTTTTTTTTTTTTTTTTTTTTTTTTTTTTGAGAGGGCATCTCTCATATTTATTGATCAAATGGTTGTTAACAACAATAAAATTCAGTATAGGGGGGTCAATGCTCAATGTACAATCATTAATCCATCTCAAGCCTAATTCTCGTCAGTCTCCAATCTTCTGAAGCATAACGAACAAGTTCTTACATGGTGAACGAATTCTTACAGAGTGAATAAATTCTTACATGGTGAACAGTACAAGGGCATTCATCACAGAAACTTTCGGTTTTGATCATGCAATATGACCTATAAACCATCAGGTCAAATATGAATATTCATTTGATTTTTGTACTTGATTTATATGTTGATCCCACATTTCTCCTATTATTATTATTATTTTTATTTTTGATAAAATGCTGAAGTGGTAGGTAGATGCAAGATAAAGGTAGAAAACATAGTTTAGTGCTGTAAGAAGGCAAATGTAGATGATCAGATGATCAGGTGTGTGCCTATGGACTAAGTATTAATCCAGGCTAGACAAGGGCAGCAAGACATCCACGGATGCAGAAGATTTCTCTCAAAGCAGGGGGGGTGAGGTTCTGAGCCTCACCTCTGTTGATCCCCAAATTCTCACCTGATGGCCCCCCTGCGACTGTGCCTGTCTTAGGTTGTTCCTCCCTTGAGGAATCTTACCCGTCTCTGGCTAACCAGTCCTCTTCCGGGGCCATACAGGGAAATGTAAAGTTGGTAAGTGAGAGAGAAGCCATATTGTTTGCAAAGGTTAGCTTTTTACTTCTTTGCAGATTTATGCCCTGTGGCTTCTATGCCCAGCACTTGTCTCGAGGTATCTTTACCACCTGGAGGAATTATGATACTCGGTAAATTCGATATGAGGCACGAATTCTATTTAAAGTTTGTAATTAGGAAGGAAGAAGAAAAGCTATAGATGTAGCATATGAAGGAAACTTGGGAGGATTGATTATTTCTTTGACATATCTTCTTGTATAGTACCTTAAGTATGTATAGGTTTTAAACTACTAACTAATTTGCACACACATATTGACATAATAGGAATACGGTGACATAAACAAAGCAAATCTATAATTACCAGCCATCTCCAGTGAAGCCAAGAAAACCATTTAGGCACCCTAGGCATTTGTGAAAATTTATCTATGATATGATGGATATTTTCCAACTGTACTTGAACCATCAGACAAATTAAAGCAGCCCATTTCTGGGATCTGTTCACATCCCATATGTTCTTTTAACCATAGATAGTCTATAGTCATGAGATTTTGGGGTGCTACAACTTGCACCCCTCCCAACTCCTGGTTGAGTTCCAACAGTACAGATCCAGTCAAATTCGTTGTCTCACTGTATGCACATGCCAGCCTAGACATCTCCCTCCTCCTTCTCATGGCAAGTCCAGGAGATGGTGGGCTGGATGCAGCCACAACCGCAGCATCGTCCGGATCCCTGTGGAGGCTTTTTGATGATCATCCCCCGGCACGAGTCCTCCAGAGAGTGCTGATGCCGGAAGCTCCTCCTCATATCGTATCTTAGTTCATTTTCTGGGTATCCAAGCTAGGCCTTGATCTTCTGCGTAGAAACAAACAGACCCTTTGCCCACACTTTGACATGCCCTCTATACCACTGTGCAGAACTCATTGGAGGTCAGCACACAGTAACTGCTTTTTTTTTTTTTTTTTAATTAAGAGAAAGGAATATTATCAGAAAAGAGTACCTCCATAGCTGATCATCTGACACCCTTTAAGTGATCAACATTAAGGATATTTAAAGCATGCGTTGATCTTTGATTTACCAATAGTTTTATCCTGTTAAGGAGTAATCCCCCTTTTCTTTCTTTCTTTCTTTTTTTTTTTTTTTTTAAATTTTTAATCTACACTTACCTGAAGAATACTATGTTTACTATGCTCTCCCCTATATCAGGTCCCCCCTAACAACCACATTACGGTTACTGTCCATCAGCTTAGCAAAATGTGGTAGAGTCACTACTTGTCCTCTCTGTGTTGTGCAGCCCACCCTCCCCTTTCTCCCTCCCCCCCATGCATGCTAATGTTAATACCCCCCTTCTTCTTCCCCCCCCTTATCCCTCCCTGCCCACCCATCCTCCCCAGTTCCTTTCCCTTTGGTACCTGTTAGTCCATTTTTGGGTTCTGTAATTCTGCTGCTGTTTTGTTCCTTCAGTTTTTCCTTTGTTCCTATACTCCTCAGATGAGTGAAATCATTTGGTATTTCTCTTTCTCCGCTTGGCTTATTTCACTGAGCATAATACTCTCCAGCTCCATCCATGTTGCTACAAATGGTTGGATTTTTCCACTTCTTATGGCTGAGTAGTATTCCATTGTGTATATGTACCACATCTTCTTTATCCATTCATCTACAGATGGACATTTAGGTTGCTTCCAATTCTTGGCTATTGTAAATAGTGCTGCGATAAACATAGGGGTGCATCTGTCTTTCTCAAACTTGATTGCTGCGTTCTTAGGGTAAATTCCTAGGAGTGGGATTCCTGGGTCAAATGGTAGGTCTGTTTTGAGCATTTTGATGCACCTCCATACTGCTTTCCACAATGGTTGAACTAATTTACATTCCCACCAGCAGTGTAGGAGGGTTCCCCTTTCTCCACAGCCTCGCCAACATTTGTTGTTGTTTGTCTTTTGGATGGCAGCTATCCTTACTGGTGTGAGGTGATACCTCATTGTAGTTTTAATTTGCATTTCTCTGATAATTAGCGATGTGGAGCATCTTTTCATGTGTCTCTTGGCCATCTGTATTTCTTTTTTGGAGAACTGTCTGTTCAGTTCCTCTGCCCATTTTTTAATTGGGTTATTTGTTTTTTGTTTGTTGAGGCGTGTGAGCTCTTTATATATTCTGGACGTCAAGCCTTTATCAGATCTGTCATTTTCAAATATATTCTCCCATACTGTAGGGTTCCTTTTTGTTCTATTGATGGTGTCTTTCGCTGTACAGAAGCTTTTCAGCTTAATGTAGTCCCACTTGCTCATTTTTGCTGTTGTTTTCCTTGCCCGGGGAGATATGTTCAAGAAGAGATCACTCATGTTTATGTCTAAGAGGTTTTTGCCTATGTTTTTTTCCAAGAGTTTAATGGTTTCGTGACTTACATTCAGGTCTTTGATCCATTTTGAGTTTACCTTTGTATATGGGGTGAGACAATGGTCCAGTTTCATTCTCCTACATGTAGCTGTCCAGTTTTGCCAGCGCCATCTGTTGAAGAGACTGTCATTTTGCCATTGTATGTCCATGGCTCCTTTATCAAATATTAATTGACCATATATGTTTGGGTTAATTTCTGGGGTCTCTAATCTGTTCCACTGGTCTGTGGTTCTGTTCTTGTGCCAGTACCAAATTGTCTTGATTACTATGGCTTTGTAGTAGAGCTTGAAGTTGGGGAGTGAGATCCCAGTTTTCTAATTATTTTTAATGCCTATTTAATATTATAGTGGGTGGCTGTAACATTGTACTCTTGGACCTTACAATATTCTTGAATGTTCACATTATTTGCAACATTATAAAACGGAATTTCATTGTTGGCCAAACCTATGTGTCCAGTGAACAAGGGTGTATGCTGTGACCCTGGATCTGACATACAAATCATCTCATGAACCATTTAAACATAATTTCCTCGTGGAACTGAAATATATACTATAACTACTTGTGTGTGTGAGTAAGCATGTTCTCAGTGTAAATGGTGTGACACCTCATCCCAGACTCACTAGTTTTCTACTTGCCACCATATCTTCCTTATTAAATTTCAGTTTGGTTTCCCTTTTCGTTTGACCTGGAAACCAGAAGCTTAGTATGACGTTGGTGAATGAATTGCATAGATGAATTCAGACCTTTTGAGGTCCTCAAAGAATACTGGCTCCCTGTTCTTCCCCATAATTTCTCAAATTTGAACATATATTAGTTCAAGGAAAATCAAAGTTCTGAGTTCTTCTATGACAGCTACTTTAATCCTTTGCTTTCTTTTGTTTTAAAATATCAAACCGATTTTAGTTACCTTTTGGAGGTAGGCCATCATCTGGCTTACCCCCTAAGTAAATGTTTCCTCCTTTCTTGAGTGACTAAGAATTGATAACCGTTCATTAGATTGGGTGTTCTTAGAAGAACATTTTCTTTGTACCCCAGAATTCTTGATCACCAAGAGCAGGCACAAATATTATCTTAGTAACTTACAGCAGACTGAATTTTTCATACTAAATTCCACTGTTATTTCACATAATAGGAATTCCTTTAATCAGTTCTGTCATGGTTACACAAAGGCTACCAACAGAGAGGTGAGAAATCTGACTGATTTAGACATGTTTTGAATTGAGATCATCATCATTTCAAGGGGATTTTGAAGGAAGAATGGGTATTTTGAAGAGCAGACTGTATGCTGTTCACAAAAGGGCTTCCCCGTGCAGTAAGGCCACCAAACGGAAGGTAGTCTCTGTTATTCAGGATGTGATTAATATTGCCTCATCATTTAATTTTAGAACTTCTAAAATAAACTTGCTTGCATCAGTTCAAGGCACATGGTTTGAAACCTGGCAGTGCCTACTTTTTCGTGTTCTTAGTTACAGAAGTAATATATGCGTTACTAAAAGTTTGGAAAATAATGCACTAAAAGAAGTCTCCCATGGTATCTTTTCTTTTATCAAAACTTTTGCTAATATTTTGTGGTAGTTCTAGTCTTTTTTTTATTTACCTTTTTTCTTTTCATTTTTGTAGCCATGCTTTATATGTAATTTGTATCTGATTTATTCCTTTTCATATTACCTCATACGCTTTTTTTCCTCTGTTGACTGTCTTTGTGTCAGTTGTAATTTCTGCATAATATTCCTAATCATCTTCCTTACTATCAGGCATTTGGAAAGCCTGTCTGTCCTGTACACCTTGATGATTGTGAAAAGCCTGTTCCCCACACAGTGTTAATAGAGCTCATACTAGTCAGGAAGGTGACCTGATCTTGCTGTGGTTTGCCTTTCTTAACCGGTGTCGTGCATTTTTTACTGAATTCCTGCCTGCCTATTTTCTGGGTGGTTTTTGGTTTTCGGTTTTTTTTAATGGGGAAGGACCTGGTCATGATCTATTTCATGTATGGGTATCTTTGTCTTTCTTTTCTCAGCGGTGAAAGTGGTGCTGGGAAGACAGTGGCCGCCAAGTACATCATGAGTTATATCTCCAGAGTGTCTGGAGGGGGCCCCAAAGTCCAGGTGAGTGCTGATATGGCCCATTTGAGACCCTCTGATGTGAAATGTAAGAGGCTGCATTTGCTGTTTAAAAGAACTTTTATTCCACAGAAAAGACATTGGTACAATAACCAAAAAACTTGAAATCTTCAAAGAAATAGCATATTATGAGATAGAGATGCCTAATATATAATGAGCTCCTTCAAATCAATTAGAAGGTAAAAAATCCAAAAGGAAAATAAACAACGGGCATGAAAGACAACTCCCAGAAAAGGAAATACGAAGACTCATAAAACATGAAAATATGCTCACCCTCATAATGGAATGACAAGTGCAAATTAAAACTACACTGAAAAACTGTTTCATAATAAATATGGCAAAAATTTTGCAGCGTTTTAAATACTATTGGTAAAAATATAGAGACATAGTCCCTCTCATAATTACTGGTAGGAGTATAACAAGTGCAAGTATACTTTCTGGTGGACATTTCAGCAAAATCTGTCATATCAACATGCCCTTGGTTCTGTTTAAGAGAGTGTATCCTTTAGATATGCTGAAATATATGCAAATGATATAGGTATAAAGTTATTTGAAGTGGCATTTCTAGACAATGTAAAAGACTGGAAACAACTTAAATACTCATTATTTGGCAACTGGTAAAATAACTTAAGGTTTGTAGTGGAAGAGAATATTAGCCATAAAAAATGAATCTTCATGTGCTGATAGGGAATAATCTGCAGATCTAACATGAATTGCAAAAAAGCAGGCTTAAGAACATTGTGTATAATGTGTTCCCACTTGAGGGAAAAAGAGAACATGTATCTATATTTGGATATGTATAACATTTCTACAAGGATGTATAAGAAAGTGATCATGATTTCTTCAGGTAAGGAAACTGGGAGACTGAGGGAAGGGCATACTCTCAGTGTATATACCCTTTTGAAACCTTTTATGTTTTGAACTATGTGAATCAATTTCCGATGCAAGAAATGTGCAAAAATTTAAAATAGAGCAAGGAAAAGAAGGCAAAGAGAGAAAAAACGAAGGAAAGGTTAGGGAGTCAACAGTCTGAAAGTGGGAAGACCCAGAGAATGAGGACACGGGAGACGGAAAAAAAAGGAGAGGAGAGGAATGCAGTAAGGGCAGAGTTGCAACACGTTCAAGAGGAGAGCGTGAAGAATCGGGTAGATTCAGCTCTTACCTGCCTTTAGTTGTTTACTTATTGTGGTAGCAGAATTGGCATTCACGGGAATGGGTGAATGGATGATGGGGATGGGGGGCTAAAGTCCACAGGGGGCTGCCCAAAATCATACGTTCATCCCTTGCACAGAATGCTGGGGGCTTTTTAAAACTGAAACTCACGGTCCCAGTAGATTTTCACCACGATGATTAATGGTTTAGTCAGTTAATCAGCAATATTATTGCCAAAGTCCGCTGAAGACCTTTAAAAGACACATCTTAAAATTCTCTTCATTGGGATTTTTGTCTACCAACTACTTGTTGCTCCATCATGTCCTGGTGAATCAAAGATTTAAGACATTGTACAAAATTCCTTTCACAGAATGAAAGTGTCTTAGCGTCTCGCCTCTTAAATGGAATAGAAAGCAGATCTCGGGGAGCACTGTCCAGTCACATAACTCATTTAAAAATTTCAAGTAGCCACATAAAAAAAAATAGTATAAAGAAGCATATGAAATTCATTTTTAAAGTACATTTTTTAACCCAACATATTCAAAGTATAAAGTATTATCATTTTAGCAGATAAGCAATATAAAAAATTAATGAGGTGCCTTGCATTATTTTTGGTATTAAATCTTTGAAATCCAATATATAGTCTACACTTAAAACACAAATCGGTTTTGCCAGCATTTTGAACAACAAAGGCCAACCCTGGATTATACAGAAGAATTTCTGGCCTACTGGAAGGGAGTAATTTGGTTTTCAAATATCCCAGTCCTGTGCCAGACTGAAAAGTGTACAGAACACCCCATGGGCAAGACAGCTCAAAAGATAGGAGTTGATGTTGGAGAGGTCTTTCCGCAAGTGAGTCATTCCTTGAGCAACATGTGGCTCATGGCTTTAATGTTGGACAGTGAGTGCAGCTCGAACCTAGGTTGGGGGTTGCAGTCCACTTGATTTTCTCCATTCATGTGCTCACACCTATCCCTAGAAGACTGACATGGAGATAAGAATCCAGGATGCTGTTTAGGAGGCTCCTTCACCTTCATTTGCTCTTTGTCTTTTTCCCCATTATGTTTACCACATGCCACAAAATTCTGTTGGACATGTTGATAGTTGATGGATGTATGGTGGCTGAATGAGTAAATACAGGCAGAAAGATTCTCAGTTTAAAAGTCAGTAATTAAAGAAGGGAAGAGACAAGGAAGAGCCTCTCTTTTGTTCCATCCCCGTGAGAAGCTGAGTGTTGATAAATCAGGTAGGCATGTCTGGCCAGCAGACAACAGATAAAAGGATTAATGAAGAGCCACACAGTCAAATTTTACAAAGAAAAGCAAAGTTTGTATAAATCCATGAGTTCTTCAAGGAGAGTGGGTAGCTTGGAAGTATGTTTCTGAGCTTCAACACTGACCCCATGGAGGGACCACCCAGACTTTGCCTTTGATGCCATTGCCAATGACGTAATTTCTGTTCTCATTCTTCTTCTGAATTTTCAGGAGGGTGCCAAGGGAACATGTTGGCTGTTAAATAGTCGATTAGTAGTTAATGCCTCAGTCTAGTCCTATTTGCTGCGGACCACGACCTAGTGACCAGACTGCAGATGGTTAATGTTGTCATTTCTCTTCCTGTTTTCCTATGATGACAAAGATACAGAGTTCTTGGCTTGAAATCAGTCAGTAGCTGAAGAGCACAAACCAAAGACTTGTTATTCCTGGAACACGTTTAACCATAGCATGTGAATAACTGGAAGAATAAGGAATGACTCCCTTGAAAGACCTCTGCAACATCAACTCCTATCTTTTGAGCTGTCTTTCCGATGGGGTGTTTTGCACACATTTCAGTCTGGCACAGGACTAGGATGTTTGAAAACCAAATCATTCCCCTCCAGTAAGCCAGGACGTCTTCCACACAATTGAAGGTTGGCCTTTGCTGTTCAAAAGGTTGGCTCTACCAGTAGCACCAGGTTGCTGGTTAGAAATGCAGGTATTCGGGCCCTGTCTCTGACCTGCTGGGTCCACATCTGCGTTTTAACGAAGTCCCCAGGTGGTCCCCACTGTGATGTTGGGGATGAATGAGACGTTGTGTCCAAAGCCTTGTTTGGAGAGGAGAAACCATTTAATTTCCCTTAAGGTACCTCTCTTGTTTACAGTGAAGTGGGTGGAGGTGGGGATGTGATAGGCGGGTACAGAAGGGGTAGTGATTGTAAAACTCTGATCAGAACAGTAAAGAAATACCCCTCCTGTTTTGCTTTCCTTCCCGCTGAGATTCCCTCACTGTGGGAGTGCAGGATAAGGCGGCAGCCGCCAGTTTGGAGACTCAGGCCAAGAACATTTGCAGATCCTGTTTGACTAGTGGCACCTGGCTCCAGGGAATCCTGCATCAAGTCAGGGGAGTTGGAAGACACACACACAAACAGGTTCAGGTCTGTTGAGAAGAAAGAAGGAATCCTCCAGAAACCTCAGAGACACAAGGATTTGAGGCCTCTCACGTACTGCATTCAGAAACCAGTCCTTAGGGAAAGCTTGGCTTCACCTTGTGTGTAGGTATTTGCAACTTCCTAACATCTGGTCTGTTTGCTGTGACAGCACGTCAAGGACATTATCTTGCAGTCCAACCCACTGCTGGAGGCTTTCGGGAATGCCAAGACGGTCCGGAACAACAACTCCAGCCGATTTGTAAGTCTCTTCCCAATTGCGGAAAATGTCACCTGACTGATGACGTTGATACTCCTTATTAAGTCCAGTGTCTCCCAGGAAATGGGAGTTTTCCACATACCATCAGGAGACTGCCTTTTCCATCTTTCAACTTCTAAAGCAGCGTGCTGTGCTGTCAGGCTTCAATTTGCCCTTTGGCTGAAGGTATTTTTGAGCCTTGGGATACAAATACGGTAATTTTTTAAAACAGTTCTCAACTTGAGTTGCCTTACTGAGGAAAATAAAAATTGATGGAAGGGGTCAGCTTCCGTCTTGGAGGAGTATGCTTTGTGTCCAGGAGAAAAGACCTTCCCCAAAGAAATGAGTCGGCTAGACCCCAAGTCTTGTTGCCCTGCCTTTGTTTGCTTCATAGAACTTGGTCTGTGGACCCTGAACGGAGCAGACGTTTTGATCCTACACCTTGGAGAGAACGCCATTCTGTCAGCCAGAGAGAACTGACTGCTTACCCCACCCCTCATAGCTTTGTGTTATTTGTTTTCTATATATTCATGGAACATGATAACATCTAAAGGTGACAGAACTGAGCCTGAGAGATCTCAGCCTGAGAGTGTCTCCTGAGGGGGTGAATTTAAAGGCTAACAAGGATGAATATAAATATATATTCCTCTTGACAAAAAGCCACATCTACAAAGAAATGAGTATTTGCTCAGTAGCTTTGATTTATGTAGATTTTGCATCTTATCTCAACCATAGATTATGTCTGGCAGTGAAGCATTTAAGGAGCCATCTGTGAAGCTGATTCTGGACCATTTTAAAATAAATAAGTGGGAATTTGGGGTTGGGGACAGCGATACAATTTCTTTTTCACTCTTTTCTGGAAGGGAGCTTCTATTTCCAAGAGGATTCTTACTAAGTTCGCGAGCAGTAATTGTTAAGTTCCCCAGTGAGTTATATCTGTCAGAATTGCCTTTGCTTTCCTTGCTGTTCAGTGTTATTCAGACTACTTACTCATTCATTCATCTTTCATATTTTTCTGTTCAATGCCTGGGTTGTATAATCTTGAAGACATTTCTAGGTAATGAAATAGAACAGATGCGAATGAATTTTCCACTTGACATTTTTCCCCTAATTGTCACTCCATCTGCCTTCTGAAAATGGACTGGACCAAAGTTAACTCTCTTGCTATGTCCCCCCTCCACTTTTATCTTCCTTGAAGAGAAGAAAAATATTTAAATCCATATTTCCCTTGATTTTTCCAATATAAATTATCCTTTATCCTTGGACAAAGAAGATACATCAGTCAATTTTTGTAAAGCAAAACAAAAATACTCAGCATTTGTAGTTTTTCTGATTACAAAATATCATACAACCTAGATGGAAAGATGGGAAAGAGTGTGGCTGGATAATTCACACACATGTGCACACACACAGAAAAATATCTGATGGGGCATCAAAAGATGAGTTCATTAATGAGAGAAACAGATTAAAATCATGTATCATTTTCTGTTTCTCAAATGGGTGGACATTAAAAGGTTGATAATACCAGAGATGACACTATTGGTTGAAGACTGGTACATTCCACCAGGCAAGCAATTTGACAATTTTTATCAAAATTTATAATGCTCATTATATGACCAACAATACTTTAAAGATATAATATCTAAGTTCCATGTTAATGACTTATTTTAAAAGATACCCATAATACATAGTTAAATTTTTAAAAATCAGGTTACAAATCAGTGTATACAATATGGCACTATTCTTGTTTTCAAATGCATATCATATAAAATATCATTAAGGTGTTTGTAAATCAGTTTGAATATATTATTACAGTGATTATTTAGGAGGAGGTGGAAGTAGCATCAGGGTGGGGCAATAGGTATTCTCACTTTTAAAAATGAACATGTGGCATAAGTCATAAAATGTCATATATTTCCACTTCTAAATCTTTTCATGTTTTAAGAAATACATTGTGAACCACTTCAAAAACTATTCTAAAAAAACGTGAGTACTGTGTACCCAGAACCTACCTTATGAAATAAAACATTACCAGGAGTCAAAGTTTCTTTCCATTTAATTATGCAACACCCTTTCCTCTTTCCAACCAAGCTGCTCTACAGCAAAACTAAGCTTTTTGATCCTTGCTAGGGGTCTTAACTTCATATAACAACTTTTGAAATATGTGTAAGTATTTCTGTTACACTGGAGCAATGGTTCTCAATCTTGATCACCTATAAAAATCACTCAGGCTCTTGAAAGAGTCCCTGATTAACCCGTCTGGGGTGGCACCAGGCAACAGCATTTCTTAAAGGCGCCTCGGGTCTTTCTAACAGGCAGCAGTTTCAGAGCACTTCTAGAAGAACTTGAGAGTTTGCTGTGAACTACATCTGCCCTTCCTGGATGTGATGTCCTGTTTCATTTCATCCCCACCCCCTGACTGATGGGAAATGGTGCTGTGGGTTGGGGGACATGGAGAGACTGAATTATTCCCTCCAGATCCAGAACATGCCAGAAGGAAATGTTGTAAGGGATGGCCACAATAGGAAGCTCGGGGAATCTAATATTGCCTAGCAGGCTTTTCTCTGAAACTGCTATAAATTCAGGATAGCAGTGGTTTGTGGTCCTTTCTGTGCCTGCTGCTTCTGGGTGTTGTTTTTGGGTTTATTTGAGGGAGGAGTCATCAGATTAAGATAAATACACAAGTAGAGGCTGTCCGTCTTTTGTAGCCCCTCTGAAAACTGGCATCAGCAGGTAATGTAATGGAGAATGCAGCAGGTACTGGGTGCGTAGTGTGCAGGTAACAGGATGGCCATCAGCGTGCTTTCTTGTCTTTAATGGATTTGTGCTTCTAGTCGCAGACTTGCTGCCCAGCAGGATTCAGCCCTGAGATGGGTGGTTTCATCAGCATACACATTTAAAAAATACTAATTGTGAAAACAGTTCGACTCTCCAGTTTGACCCTAAGCCACAACACATCTCAGCTTTTCCTTCATTTAAGTTTAGCCACCTGGATGTTTCTGAGGACTGGAGAGATTCTAATTAGAAAAAAAAAATGTCATTTACCTAATAATCTTAATTCCAGCCAAATTCCGGGGTTTTAGTCTCCTTTGTTCCCTACTAGCAGTAATGTAAAAGGAAGTATTAATGACAGCAGCAAAAATCCACACCCCCAGCACTAGCTGGAAAGAACTTTGTTTATAATCAAGTGTTTTTATTATATGAGAATTTCAGATGCTCCAGAGGTAAAGGGGATTACTTTTGCTCAAAGCTGTTAAAATAAGTCTGTCAGAGGGAAAATTTGCTTCCTCTGCAAGAGGCTGGTTAGAATTAATTCACTGTCCTTAGATCAAGGGGACCACATGACTTTCTGTCCCATTCTTTGCAACTTCCCTTGCTTAACAGGCAAGGACCAGCACAGAGAAAATAGGTGAGGACTGTAGTATGTCCTTATTTAGTCAGGCTAAAACGATAGATTCTTCCTCTCAATATAGAATCTTGTGATTGGACAAAAGCATGGGTTATTGTCTGATAGGAAAAACTCAGGAAGTCTAGACCAGAACTGGGAATAATTGAGAACGTACCTTTCATTAATGAATTTCCTTGAATTATATTCTGTATCCAAAGCCTGTTTGGAACATCATGTTTTTTGTTCACCAACCATTGAAGGAAATCCCTAACTTTCTTGCAGGGAAAATACTTTGAAATCCAGTTCAGTCCAGGTGGGGAGCCAGATGGTGGAAAGATCTCCAACTTCCTTCTGGAAAAATCTCGGGTGGTGATGAGGAACCCTGGAGAGCGGAGTTTTCACATATTCTACCAGGTCTTCTTCATAGTTTCTCTCTGTTACTTCCTCATTCCTTCTCCACATGTACGTTCTTTTTCCTCTCAGCCCTCAGGTTTAGACGATCTAGTCAGCGAGCCAAGGAGCATTTATTACTAGGGTATGTGTAAGTCAGTGTGCCCAGGAATGGTGAGAATATCCCTCCCCTCAAGGAGAGTGTGTTCTCTTTGTGGAGAGAAGACAAAAATCCCCCAAAAGTTAAATGACCAAGGAAGTGTTGATACAACTTCAGAACAAACGTCGTATATTCAAAAAGGAGAGTTTGGGCCTCTGCCAAACAGGAATTCATGTAGGGAGATGGGGCTGGGCTGGTGAGAGAGATTGAGGAGGCCCCCCAGACGCAGGGAGGGGGAGGTTGCTCAGGCAAGTCGGGTGGCCGAAGCACGGCCGTGGAGGTGGGAGCCAGGCCTCGGCCAGTTGGCAAGGGGCAGAGGCCTCAGCAGGTCCACTGATGGAGGAAAGACTTGAAATAGTCTAGGAATCTTTAACGCCAGGTCACAGGAGTTTTGACTGAAGACCTCCAAAGCCAGGGAGAATCTGGGGCTAGGGCAGGATGCTTTTAAATTCCAAGGCTTGATCATCATCTGATTAGCCTTTTTAACAATTTTTGTATGTATTTCAAGAATATAATGATACCATAAACTTTCTTTAGATAGGAGTTTATATATTAGAATTTATATTATATATCGGGGATCCACATTAGATTTTCTTTGAAGAAATGCCAACGTTTTTCTGTTTTAGTTTTGTGTTGTGACAGTTGGAAGGTTACTGGGTTAGAAGGACGTTAAACTGTGTTGGCAGCTCACATTCAGACTTCAATTACATAGATATCTGAGGTGATAGCAAATAATTCTTCCAGTCAATATCTGTTGGCTGAAAGAATACAGAAGTGACCAAGAGCTTCAGTGAATTCAGTCATGCTTTTAATTATATTCATCAAAGCAGCATTTGCAGATGATTGAAAAGTACTTTTGTATGTCATACATACTATATTATTTAGTAAGCATTGGAGAAAAATTCATAATTGTTCCCAGGACCCTTTTCAATAAATGCCAGCCCCACCCTGCTCCAGAAGTCATCTGCCCATGGGTAGGAAACCACCAGACTAGAGGCTGGGGAACTGGTGAACTCAAGAGAAGACAGAGTTCAAGATTCTGACATAAAAGTAACTGTTGAAGCTATGAAATAGATGAGACTCCTGTGGGAGTGTGCCGAGAAAAATAATGCTCATTCAGAACTTGAGGACTGGGGGACTGTCCGTGGGATGCGGATGCAGTGAGGAGCCAGGAGGTAGTCAGAGGAGGAAAGCCGGACCCCACAGTGTCACCAAGGCCAGGGGGAACCCGGGGTAGTGTGGGCACTGCCCTGATCAAATGCTCAGAGCTCTAGGGGGAAAGGGGTGGGCAGGGTCCTGGGGAGCAGGAGAGGGCAGTTGGATTTAGCCCCTGGAAAGTAGCCTGGAGAGCCATCTCATCGGAAGGGTAACAGGAGAAACCAGAGGGCGGGTGCATAAGCTGCACTGAGGAACTAGATTGTGCAGTTTGAAGAAGTTCACAGAGTCCAGGAAAAGCTTTAAAGAAGGCAAAGAGCAGCAAGAGTTTGTAGATAGGAGAGACTTAGAGAAAGGGGGAAGAAAGAAAGGCTGAAGATGCAAATGACAGGGCTGCATGATGTGGGTGGAGAGAAAAAAACAGAAGGGGGGAAATAGGAAGAGGATGGTAAAGAGATTTTGTAGAGACCAGGAAGGGAACTAGGGAACCTGATGTCATGGAATGACCTAGAACTTCTCTGTAATGGACATGAGGTTCCCTATTCGGGGGAATGGAGCTGAGATGACATGAGGAACTTGGCCACATGGAGAAGTCTCTGTTTCTGGAAATGCTGTTAGGTTGCAGGCAGGTATGCTGGAGCTGGCTTGCAGGGGGCTGGTGGCATCTCTTCCCCACTCTTCCGGCAATGGCTTTTTTTCTTGATGGTTTGAAATCGGTCATCGTGCAAGTGTTTACACCATGAAAACCAGCAAACACTACGAATCCAAACCCCCAAGTACTGATTGTTAATGTTTTCCAGCACACCTCTGGTGTGAGCCCTTTAAGAAAGGGTCTTGCTGAGACTTGAGGCAAGTATCAGACATGGAACAAAAAGCCAAGGGTCAGTGGTGAGGAGGGTTCAAATACCAGAGTGCATCCTGCAGTGAGAAGCCTGGGGGGCAGCTACACTTGAAAGTCATCAGCAAATTGAGCAGGAACAAGATCATAATTTGGCTGGCTTTTGCCTTTTCCAAGGGGCCTCGCCAGAGCAGCGCTATAGTTCTTTTGATTGAACAAGAAACATTCTCAGCTCTCGCCGGTCTTACCAGAGTTAAGAACTAGAATTTGCAGAGATGATCTGGGGCCCCCACAAGCAGAGCAGATACTCTGAAACCTGTGTTTTAGAGGTGAGGACCATCCACCATTTTAGAAAGTCCTCATTGCCGAGGTTCAGGAATGGTGGTGGCAGAAACTGAGGTGTCTTGGATGGCTTTGTGGGCCACACAACACACACCCCACTTCCTCTTGATGCAGCTCATCGAGGGCGCCTCTGCAGAGCAGAAGCACAGTCTCGGCATCACAAGCATGGACTATTATTACTACCTGAGCCTCTCTGGGTCCTACAAGGTGGATGACATCGACGACAGGCGGGAGTTCCAGGAAACTCTGGTAAGTGCTGGCGCGCGGCCAGGCAAGATCCGCTCTGCAGACTGGGTGTTGCCTGTAGCAGAAAAGGGCAGGGAAGGTTCACAGAGCCAAGAGCAATGTGAAGTTGCCGCCTCATTCTGCTGTAAGCACTCCATTTTCTAGAACACGCGTCTAAGCACCCTCAAACAGCCATGGGCTCAGCTGCCTGAAGACTCACTCGGTGAGTGGAGACAGGTTTAAGAAAAAGTGAGTTCATTCTTAACCCCCTGCAGGAGGCTCTGATAAACAGGTCAAAACTATTGTAGCTAATACACTTACCATACCTGTTTGCCGGTAGCTTACACAGTTGCTGAGCTGTCTCTTTAGAAGGTTAAAAAGCACTCAGACGCTGCTCATCAGGTTTGAAAATTGTGGAAAAGCCTCCTCCCACTTTGTCGTCACTTCTCTGTTGTGCAGACCAGAGGACAGGCCTCTTCCCCCTGCTCTTCATACTGTATGTGTGTACAAGGTGTGAGTCCAGGAGGATTACTGATAGGTCGCATCTTGGGAAAACAACTTAATAAGTCAACCTAGCATTAAACAGGCTGTTCACCTATTTAGCCTCAAAGAGCTGCATCGCCCACTGCCTTTTGGTGGCCCATCGCTAGGCGCAGATCCATAACTTAGCGGGGACCCTGCATGGAACTGGAGGTGCAGTCCGAGGGGAGCTGGCATGTGTGCTTGAAAGGGACAGAAAGTTCAGGAAGACTGGGCCCTGGATGCCAGGAAAGAAGGTGGCATCAGGGGGCTACATGCCCTCAAAGGACTAGGGTATGGGCATCGCAGACTCGGGCATTTCCACTGCTTTTGTTGAATTTAATGGACATCAGAAATAAGACTTTTCTAATCATAGTTTTATTTGATTCCCTGGAGATTTGTAATCAAGAGGCTTTTACAGGCACATCTATTCTCAGCCCTCCTTCAAGTGAAAGGTCTCCAAGTCTGCTTGGAGTGGCTGCAAAGAAGGGCACCACTGCCCTTAGGAGGGGGAGAGGTGACAACAGCACAGCAAGGGCTGAGGACAGGCTTTTGACTTGGTGTCCAGCTGCTGCTCTGAGTATCTTTCATCCCCGTGCTCTCTCACCTTATTCCTAGGGGACTGCATGCCATATTTAAAGACAGAATTGCCTTTCCAGCACAACTCCGGGACTGGAGAAAAATGTGTGTGATTGCATTGGCCAGCAATCATGTCTTCCAGCGACTTGAGCTGCCCTTGCCAGCTGAGCCCCATGTAACTGAACAGCCCAATCTAAGCTTTGGCTTCTTTGTTATTGTGCTCAAAGAGCTAGGGACCAGCTTGTCTGGATAATTTCTCTTTTCTCTTGTAGCATGCAATGAATGTAATTGGGATCTTTGCAGAGGAGCAAACGCTGGTGCTGCAGATGGTGGCAGGAATTCTCCACCTGGGAAACATCAGCTTCAAAGAAGTGGGCAATTATGCAGCAGCAGAGAGTGAAGAGTGTGAGTAGCCTTGGCATACACTTGCTGCATGAGGGTGAACGATTGTTCGCCTCCGTCGGAAGTGACCCACCACTTCCCTCTGCTTAGGTCTCAACCAGGGTATTTGGGGAAGAGGTGAGTAGCATTGTGCACCCCACAGTGGCCGGACTGAGAGTCCAGGCCTCCTCCTGCCCCTCTGCTCACAACCTCCCACACCACAGACCATTAATG
This sequence comes from Manis javanica, assembly GCF_040802235.1. NCBI lineage: Eukaryota > Metazoa > Chordata > Mammalia > Pholidota > Manidae > Manis > Manis javanica. The sequence goes on along the minus strand of NC_133163.1, from coordinate 108,672,433 downwards.
AAAGTGTTTTGATTTCTCATAACCTTGGGGGAATCTGCAGAATTTCACATTTCAGTTTAAAAATGAAGTGATACTTTAATGGAGATGAGAGTAATAGCTAAATAATTCAAGAGGTGTGTTTCCTAATAAAAACGTCTTCTGTAACTGATCTTTAGGGTCTTCATCCACCTAAAGGTCCTGAAGAGCAAGAGACAGGATGTGGGCAGATCAAAGACTCACTTTGCGCCATGGGTTGGACTAGACTGGATTTCTGAAAACAGGAGAAGCGGACATTGACTAGTGTGTTGATAATGCTGATGATCACCTTTATGGTCGCCTCTCGGAGCTGAAAGACCTGAGTGATCATTTTCACTCTTTGAAAAGAAATCAGGTCCTCCCTGCAGAGAGGCACGATGGGTATGGCTGCTGCAGTGTACCACAGCCACTGTGGCGTGTGGCTAGCTTAGGCATCAGGCGGCCTTCCAAGCTGCTCTAAGAACCCACACATCCTTTAACCACCCAGGAAGGCATTTCTGCCTTTCTCAGCATTCTTCAAGGATGATAAATTTAGACACTTAGTAATAAATAGTATCCCACTCATTGCTGACAATGCAGTGAGGCTATTTCCATTCCAAATAAGGCTCTTTCTTATATTTTTGTTTTCTTTTATGATAAAAGAGGGAAGTTCCGCTAACTTCTGATGTCTGTCTGATAAAAAGAAAAATAATGATGTTTACCAGGCAGGGCAGGGGGGGTGGAAAACAATAAATACACACAGTGTACATAAAGTCTAGAAATAGAGTTGTTATTGTTAGTTGTTTCTAGACGATATGTACATTACCCTTCACATTTAACAAATGCACATATGTAATTGGGAGAGCCATTAAAACTTGGCCTTTTAACATTGACAGTTTGGGTTTCTTGGTGGTTTCTGTAAAAGCAGACTGGATTTCTTTTGCCTGCTTGGATAGTGCAGTCCCTTACTGCCTCTTTATGCCGGCAGTATTTCCTGAGAACAGAGTCATGACTCGACACAGCAGGCATCCCTCCATGTGCTCAAGCCAAACAGTGGCTCATTGCACATCAATGTCTGGGGGAAGCAGACTCCTCAGGCACCTGGGTAAGGCCCACGGGTGGCAACTGCCTGTGAAATCCCCTGACCGGAGGTGGGGAGTGGTGGAGATCTGGAAAGGCTATGCTTCAAACCTAAGGTCTAACAGAGAAGTGTGTCCTCTTTCTGCTGATTTGTGTTCTGTTCAGTTGATAATAGCTTAACATGGTTCCGCTAACTTCTGATGTCTGTCTGATAAAAAGAAAAATAATGATGTTTACCAGGCAGGGCAGGGGGGTGGAAAACAATAAATACACACAGTGTACATAAAGTCTAGAAATATACACTGCCCAAGTTCTCCGAACTTTCCTTTGTCAGTCAACTTGTTCCCTCCCCAAAGAGAACCACGGTTTCCAGTCTCTTGTATTCCTTTCAGGGGGTACGTGTTCCAGAGAAACTACACACATCCATTCTTGTTTTCTCACTTTTATGAGTTACTGGGAATGTATAACATGATGTGCTACAGGACCTTTTTCACTTAACAAATGCATCTTGAAGATTATTCTATATCAGTTAATTAAGGAACTTTATCCTTGTTATAGCTGCATACCATCCCATTCTCTTGCTTGGCTATACCTTAATTTATTGAACCAAACATTTGTTGATGGACATTAGGTGGTTTTGGATTTTCTGCCATCAAGGTACTGAATGAACACAACTAAAATGAATGACCTGATTTGTGTCATCTTTCTCATGTTTGAATATACCTGTGGAATATATTTGTAGAGAGAAATGTTAGCCCATGTTTTTATAATGGAAGAAAGCAGACTTTCTCTAGCTATTATGGAAAAAAAATGGTAAGATGGTACGATTCCCATCACAACTGGCCTATTGAAGCAAAATAGCAGTTAGTAACAAATTTTGTTGTTACCTGACCTTAGACTCGTGGAGCTATAGATTTTCCTGAATCAAATCTTTACACTGGTGAGAAGTCAGAACAAACCTCAAGGTAGGCACATATTGTGAACAAGTCTTGCCCAAAAGATGTTAAGTACAAATTAACCTAAGAATTTTGCTGAAGTAAAAAAATACTCTGTAAATACCAGTTGGAAGTATAAGCCACAATGCCCCCTCCTTTACCCTGTTAGGAATGGATTAGAAAACACAGAACCTCAGCATCAAAGACAGAGAAGCCACATTTACCTTGCCATTCCTTCTAAACTTGTAAGGTGGAATTTTTTTGCTACATCTTTTTCAGTTTCCCTGTCTTCTCTACACTGCAGATGTAAACAGAAAAGTTAAACCCAAGTTTGCTTTTACACTTTAATGTAATAATAGAAATCTGTCTTCCTTATCAAAATGTACTGAAACATTACTTTCAGCAGGTTAGTGTTTTGTTAGGTATGTATAGCAGAGTTACACAGCATTTTAAAATTGATCAGTGCCTCCCCACAGCCTCCAAGCTTGCTTGCCATCGCCACTCTGACCCAGGCACACTCACAACCCTCATGGAAATTCACAGCCTGAAGGAAGGCGACATGAGCGGCCCTATCATTACAGCACCAGGGCAGCCACTGGAGAAAATACAAGGCCGTAAAAGCTTATACTTGAAAAACATGGCGTGGACTTTTTTCAAAGCAAGTACTAGACTTCCTCTCTAGACTTCTTAGCTGGTTCCCTAAGCATGTGGCTCTGAACCTGAACCTTAGCCAGTTCCCACGCCTTGTCTTTCAAGTGCCTGTGGTCCTTCCCTTGTGCCCTCTTCTGCAGAAGAGCGACCAGACATGGAAGTGTGACGTGTTTCTTTTTCAGTCTCACCTGCCTGTTTTGTCTCAGAGACCGAGGATTAGCCCGCATTGTTTATTTCTTCAGCTATGGCCGTAAAGATAATGGCATAAACGTTTATACCAAATATTTTAACCATGTCCCTATTTTAATATGGTTAGGGGCTTTGGAGAAACCCATACTTGCAAATCACACAAGTTGAGGCTAATTTTTCATTGTATCAAATTATTCACTGTG